>NC_091400.1:5642000-7052500 GCF_032191515.1 Phaenicophaeus curvirostris | reverse complement strand
GACAGGAGATACTTAAAAAAAACCCAGACAAAAGGACACACAGGCTGGGAATGAGTACAAGGAGCAGAACCTTACAAATACAGAGGTACATTTCTGTAGTGATATACTGGGAATGAACAGGGTATCCTGCTATGTTAAGGCGGGGGAATAATAAGATTTCACACTACAACACGGAAGAACTACCCAACAGAAAGAAACAGCCTTTAACTGTATATTTTTATATTCTATATAAGCCATATTTAATCTAAAGAAGTAAATTACAAGCCCACGGTTCAGTTCAGTCTTACTGCGAGCAATTAGAATACTAAAGCCCTGTGAACTCAGTGCTAACATTAACTCAGAGCTGTTTCATATTTGATTTCAGAACCTTTCCACCCAAGCCATTCTATAATGAAACCTAATTTTTATTATAAAGGGTGGCATTATTTACATTGTTTGGTTTTGGAGTCACCCTGTGCTTTGGTCATGAAATTGATGACCTACAGAGGCAGCTGATGCTTTCAACTGCTTCTCACCCCTCCCCAAACTCTTTCTCCCACAGTATCCCCTGTTCTCCGGGAGGTGGGTGGCAAGGTGATTCAGTGCATCTTACAGCTTCAGAAACAGCTTCCATCTCGAGTTATATAAGGAAGTTTTGCAAAGTGGCATGCTATCACTAGAGATTTAGTCATTCCATGTGGGCTGGATTCAAACTGAGATCTCAGGAGCTCAAAAGACAGTGCGACACAGCCTCCACGGAAGCCTGTGTACGGCAAGTGTGCTAGAATAGAGCCCTGTAATGAGAGGAAGCACAGGTTTTATTAACAAACAGTATGGCAAATCACAATGTCTTTTAAGATCAGTTCATACCTCCTTAGGAGAACTATAATTGGGGATGCCTTGATGTTTCACTATGTGACGAGTTGTGAATTATGCCTGAGTTACTGTACTAGCCTTCATTTAAACTTTAATGTGCATTTTGCATGGGTATAAAAACACCATTGCAGCTACAACCTATCCAACGCATAGTGGGTACCTACATGCAGAAAACAGAATGCTAACGATTGTTTTGTAAATTATTCCTCTGTCTAGCTGTACGATTTGGCTCTAGAGAATAAATCCCTTTATTTAGTTCTGTTTGCTGCTGCTCTCACAATATGCAGAAGAAGAAGTAACTTGAGGCTTGCAAGGAAATGCAAAAAAGAAAATTACCAGAAACAAAGTCAACATTTTTTAGGTGGTTAACAAAGAGGATTTCTAAGCTCCAAAAAGTCTGACTGAGCTCAGTATAGCTACCAAGTTGCAGCCCTTTGCAATAATATCCTGAATTTTCTTATTTGCCTTCATAGCCATTTCAAAAAGAAAAGCAGTTAAGTAGCAGCTTAGTGCTTTATATCTGATTAAATTTTCAGAGTACATCTACAAATTAGAAATCTTTATATTTATAAAACTATATATAGTCTATGTTTGGAAGCAAAAATGACCCTACTACATTCTTTTTGTAAAAGGACAGGACCGGAGATGCAGGTGCTGTTAAAGGGATGAGCAAGTGAACCTTGTTCTTCTGAAAAAATCTCAGCAATCAGGCTACACAAACCCTGGTGACAATATTGTCATCTGTTTAAATACTGGGACTATTGGGGAGGGGAGCTCAGCAGTGGTGGGAGGGTTTTCATGTGGCTACATGTTTATTTTGTTTAATTTGGTTTTTTGTTAACTGTTTTACTCTATAGCTTTAGCACTCTAATATCAGCTCCACAAGAAGAGGGATAAATAAAGCACTCAGGGAACTAGTAAAAGGATTCCTCTATCAGAAATATCTTACTGTTTTTAAGAATTCTCTGTCATTGTCCTTAATCTGGTTACTTTACAATTCTTTGCCATCACCATTTCTAAAACTTATAAATCCTTTCCTGCAGAGTTCAGTATTCATTACTGATGCGTCTAGGCACATGTTTCAAAAAGAATATACCAGACAAATATGTGATGTTAAAATACTCGTACTTTTAAATATTTTTATTCAAATACTTCACTAGTTCAAACTCTCCATAAGAAACCCTTTGGAAATCTGACTTATAACTAATCTTAACTTTACTGAGACCTTTTTGGTGGCTATCAGGAAATAATAAAATAAAAGCAGTTCAGATACCTGCTTTGCTAAGGCAGTAAGTAACAGGAGATTAATTTCAGAAAATATACTGAAACATTTGAAAAACTGACCATTAAAATAGGTCTCTCTCTCTAAATATTTATGAGTAATTTTACAACTGGAAGAAAGGTGTTCTGGAATACTGATATCTAGTGAGTTTTACATCTACAGCACTCACAAATAAACAATAAATATTGAGATGTGTGTTGGTCTACCTGTACTATATTTTCAGTGGGTATACAATATCCAATATAATACACGAGCTACTTGAATACCTCACACTAAACTCAAAACATTGTGAAATTCTGTGTATTTTTTACAGTGTTTCAGCACAGTTTTTACCAAAGTAATGTTTTCACTTTCAATACCAGTGTATAAATGTATTTACCCTATCAAAGATTTTGTGATGCAAACATGATTATTACTGTACCTGATTTGATCATGGTATTCTAGCAGAGATCAAATAATAGTTCCCCCCCCGCCCCCCGCTTTTTCTAGTGCCTTTAAAAAAATTCTACTATCAAAGAATGTTAATTTCTAAGGTTTGATCTAAAGATTCCTATGTAAGTATACAATTATTAGGGAAAAAGAGGCACAACGGTGAATATTTTAAAGCAATGTAATCAATATTTTTGCTTTGTGTAGATTTCCCTGCAACAATGAACAAAAAGATCTACTTCAGATTTAGAAACTCAGCTTTAAAGGGAGAGCTAGACAACAAAAAGCAAGAAAGTACTCACCTCTTCACGTAATTTTATCAACTGCAACATGAATGCACAGAAAAGATAAAAAGGAAAGAAATGGCAGGAAAGAAAGATCAGTTGTGTGACAGGATACAGAATTAACATTGACAATTTATCTGTTTACATGTTTAGCATTTAAAAATCACAGACAAACACATTAAAAGAACCTAAACATAGACTACATGCAGAGTTTTTTGAACGAATAAAGATCACTTTCTCACACTGTCACATTAAACAAAGAGAATAGTGTGAAATTCTCTTTTAAACCACATCTAAGACACCATCATGAAATAAAGGGGAATGACTTCATAGAAGTCTATAATATAAAGAAAAAAAACAAGTTTACTATTCCTCTCTTCGAAGATTGTACAGCTGAAGTGGTTTTGTATATACAAGTTTTCAGAATGTTTTCTGTATATTTTAGTTGTGACAACTGATTTCTTATTTTACTAGCAGATCTAACTTATTAATAGATGACTGCATCTTTATAGCATGTAACCAGAATTTCGATTTTTATATACCTGAGTTCAAAAGCAACTACATCATCTGATTTTATTATTGAACCTCACATAGAGGGATTTTTTTTCCAGTTAAAAAAAAATAAACCAGCTTAGTTAAATGGCTCAGAAATATGATTTATTGCACAGCATATTTAGAATTGACAAAGGAATAGGGAACAACAGGAAACATATTTCCCTCAGAAAAGACCCATTCCAGGTTCTTAATCCTAGACTACTACAAAGTGTGTGTATATATACACACATATTGTGTGTTTATATACTTTTACAGTATATACATTAATATTTACCAATTTATGCTTGTAAATTAACACAATCTAACAATACTAATAACATAGCACTGGCAGGTTTACCATAAAACTAAATAAACCCTCAGTCTGATTATCAAGCTATGCTATATTATGCTCTCCCCTCAGAGAGATAGATAAATTATTTGTACTGGAACAAAACGTATAATTACTCACACCAAATGTCTGTATAAGAGTGGCTCTTTATAAAAAAATTACAGTTCTCTCACCGATTCCAGCTGAATTCGAAATTACAACAGCTACATCATTATCTCAGTTTATGCTGATACTTCACCTACAGTTTCATAACACTAATTTTCAACACATGTGTAAGCTGAGAATGTTTACTAATAGGAAAGTCTTGCCAGCATGAAGGAAACAAAAGAACCTCCATTATTCCCTATTGTTTCATATGGCTCGTCTAAAACTGAACATACACCTCACCCCGTTATGAAAATGGACAACGAGGCTCTTAACTAGATGTAATCAGGAGGGCTACTACTACACAGACATAACCTGGAACAGCTCTTCAGTAGGTAGCTAAAGCAACTTTGTGAGAATTTCATATAAAGAAAACTGCATTGTCCGCCAAACTGGCGCTTAAATTCAAGTGCTTGGCCTATCATAAATGGGTCTCTTTCTCCAGATCTCCCCCTCCTTCTTCTTTTCCCAAAAAGGCAAACATTAAGGCTCTTTAGAAAGAGACGATCTGGGACTTGATCACATAGCTATCTTTTCTTTCTGAGGCCACCATTCTTCAGTTGACTATGATACTTAAAGGGCCAAAGTTTAAAACTACTCTCCCGCAACAGAGTCCGTTTGGGCATGCCACCCTGCTATAATCAATGAGAGTTTTAAAATGCTGCACATTTGTTTTTTCAATAGGTCCCAAACAAAAATGTTCTATCTTGTTTGTGCTGCATGGCTGAATTTAAGCTCTGCATGGGATTTGCAGCTAAGCTAAGTAATGGGAGAGGGTTTCTTTTTTTTAACATTGGCCGAAAGATATTCATTCAAATTAACAAAAGATGTATTTTTCCCCCATTTAACAATGCTCTTGATGAAAATGTGTTACCTTTACTTTTCTATTTTGAAACCTTATTTTTATTATGCTCGCCGCTCAACTGTAAACAGCATTAAGCCGTGTGCAGCCACCATTTTAGGTTATGATAATCAGCATATTTTTGAAACAAAGATTTTTCTTTTTCTTTTCTGCAATCCAGAATTTGATACAAGAGGTAATCTGTTCCTTTGTAGGCTAAAAAAAAAAAAAAAATCTGGTTTACGCTGGTTTGAACCAGTGGAATCTCTTGTGGCTAAGCCTTCTGCTGTGACTAAAATCAAAACTGCGCCGCAGAGAGCGAGGGAGCGAGATGGGGTGTGCGTGCATGTGTGTGTGTGTGTGTGCATGTATGTGTCTGTGAGGCATGTCACGTGATATAGAAAACTACCGAATTTTTTTTAAAAAGCTGATAACGCTACTGCCGTCTCTGTCCGCATATAGATAACGAATAAATGCTGAACTCTATTAAACGCCCTTTACACATTATCGTGGGTCGAACACACAATTTTCTGAACTTATGATGACAGTCTATTTATTTTGCTATAAACCCTCGGCATGTAACGAACAGATTTGTGTCTGGTAATGATCTGCTCTGCCAGGGCTATATGAAATGATACCGACCTTCTTTAGATCTTGGGGAATTAAATTGACCAACTTCACCCCCTGGTCTGTAGCTGAAGTTTGACACACTTTATGCACAGCAAGCCCAAATCTAATATTATCACAACTTTGTAGTCAGAAATTAAGTAGCTGCAGAATATTTCTTCACCACAAATCACATAGACGGTGCATGGGTATATAGACACACAGTTTAACCTAATGTGAATGTATTTAAACTTATTGATGAACGCAGTTGTGAAAGAGAAAGGAATACTGCTATATTTCAAGAAAGTTGGCAGTACCATACCTGACACTATTTTGGTAGAGAAGGATTTCTGATTTAACCCATATATTTTTCTTAAAAACATACAAATCACCACATAAAACAGTTCTATGATTACTGAAGTGATGCCACAACTTTAAGTAGTGTATCATTGCATTGAATAACTCCAAACTTCCAAGAGATTTGATAAACAGAATCACAAATAAGACTTGAAAGTAACAGAGCCCATTTCAGACCACTCTTGGAAAATAAATAACAACCCAATGCACACAGCAGGTATTTGGGGTTAGGGTTGTGAGTTCGGTTTTATTGATGCGAGATGGAACATCTCCTGATACTCAATCTCTATGTGCCTCATCCAACTACATTCATCCGATCCAAATTAAGACGAAATTAATGTATACTAAGCAATGATTTTACTAGATCCTAAATGCATTAAGAGCACTGTATCACCACATATCTCATTAAAAAGATGCATTTATTTCAAAAGAAACTTTGAACAACAGAACTGTATAATTCTTACAATTTCTTACAAGAAGTTTCTATATGCTTTATCTAGCAAATTCAGTTAAATCTTGGTACAATCATTAGAAGGCAACTGTATTCTAAGTTGTTGTCATCTTCATGTGACGATTGGTACTTATGAGAGATGTGGAAAAATTAAGAATATGAAAGATATATTATCATTTGCTAATTCTCCAGTCTTGCACTTCAATCTGTCGTCTTGGTAGAACAATTGGAAACATACCTATGGCCCTGTTCATTACAGCTTATAACTTGGCTGTGGTTTGCTGTAACTGTACCTTTGAAACTCAACTGAAAAAACAGAAGTTGAATAAAGAAAAGATCCAGGTTTTTTTATACTTCCAGAGCCCCATTTATTTCAAGATAATATGGTCATACTAGCCAGTGTTTATCAAGTTCCTTTTGTTTTCTCTCTCCAACAATGCAAACGCTTATCATGATGACAAAACCCCATACCTAAAACATGCAAGCCCACATCTCTCGTTCCCCTTGGGCACCTCAGCCAAAGCAGATATTCAGCATTTCTATTGGCAGATTTTAACAATATTTGTATATTGGTATAGGAGCAATTCTAAGCTGCCAACTTTTTTCAATGGCTTCTCTGTCAGAAGAGAAATCTCTCTTCTCCCCTTTCACTGCTGGGTGACTGAAATGGGGAAAACAATCCCATCATTTTTCAGTTTAACTAATTTAACATAATACAAACCCAGCATCCCTTCATCATCTAGTCCAAGTTTTCCATTGATATAATAATGTAGATAAGTAGAAGTGTATTAGACCTATGATTACTGAGTTAAATACATTGACATAACATGCCCAGTACACAGCAAGTACCTAAAGCTTACACTTGCTTTGGATACTGTATACTCTGATAAGCTAAACATCATACTGAAGTTTATGCCCTAACTGCTAGTACCCTCAACTACATTCATATAAGTAAACATATAAATAAAGAAATTTCCTAAGAAAAAGAGGTTGCGAGATTGATTATTGGAACAACACAATAAATCATATTTTGTAAAAATACTGGCTTTAAAATTTTTAAATGAAGTTGGGTGAATCCTTTAAGGTGATACTGCATAACATTTTTCAAGGAAGGAAAGCAATTCAGAACTTTTAACTGTATGGGGGTAAGAATTTCAAGTTGGGTTATAGAAAAGGATTTGGATTACCTAAAGGACTACATAAAATTCCTTTACCATCCAAAATTTTCTTCCATTTAAAAAGTGGTCATTTGGAAGAAGAACCTCATGTTGACAAATGGTTGAAGGTATCATTTGGTTCCTTGAGATGAGACCATGTTTCTTCCATCAAGTTTAGAAAAAAAAGATCATAACTCACAAAAAGTGCATAGGAACCAGTTATTTAACCATTCCTTAAAAAGTGAAAATAAAATATTTTATCTCATCCCTACACATAAGATATTCTGTTATAAGTAAAGCTTCTTATCACAATTGCCCTTTTATGTCTGAATTCACAGAATTTTTTCTTGAAATGTAAAAATAGCAGCATCTTAAAAGAAATAAAATCAGAATCTTAACACTTTCACAGGATTGAGTTTATGATTATGATACACAGACTGTGAAACTTTTCCCCCTAAAATCATCCTTTCCATAAATTAATTATTTAGGTATAACAACTAATCTTTATTTTAATCAAATTTTGGAATCGCCCTTTGATATAATATATAAACATGAAGATTAATCTCTTAAATTCTTCATGAATTCACATGAATATTAGACCCGCTATTCACTGTAGTCTTATGTCTACAGATACATTGTAACCTGTGCATAATTTCATTAATGTATGTATTAAAATCTATTACAGGGTTTAAAACTTAAACAGCACGTTTGAAATACTGTATAAGCTTAAGGCTAATGGGTTCCATGCTGTAAAATTCATTGTACTGGGATAAGTCTCCAATTCTTTCTTTTTTTCTATCCTTAGTGGAACTGAGCTTATATTGAGGGTAGAAGATACTAAAAATTTCAGAACATGGTTCTGATCTGTTTCCTCATTTAATATTGCATTTATCATGTAAAAATTTAAACAAGTTTCACATTCACTGCCAAAATAATTTAAATTCTATCTGGTCAGAAGAGTAAATCTGATATTTAAGAAAACTTTCAACTAACTTCTAACTCAAAATGCATAATTTTCATTACAGCTGACATGATTTTAAAACAGAAAAGAAACATTCTGCTTTCAGACAGAGCTTGTCAAACAAATTTCAGCACCAAAAGAAATATTAACAGGTGCGTCAAAGTCCCCTGAATATAACGTTGCTTTTATAATTTCCAGTAGTCTTGTAGGATCTTCACTGTAGTGTCCAGAACAACAACACGGGTATGAGATTTAAAAAAAGCCTCAGGATTAACAAGCTTTCCTTCATTAAGAGATGGATAGCACTCTGCATTCTAGTACAACACGCATTATGAAGTCATGCTTTTATTAGTACAACTTTTGGTTTTGGTACAAGGAGAGAAAAATCTGTTTAGGGAAGGAATCACACAAGGAAACTGAGTGGGGTACTACCTAATTCTGAGAAAGCACTTTCATTTGTTTTGCCTGCCAGTGTTGATTTAATTATACTGCATTATTATCAAAGCTGCATTATGTACTTTTTTTATTCCTTTTACATGTGTTTGAGGTGAAGACCTTGGCTTTGTCGGCAAACAGCGCGTTTCAAGTTATTTCTTAAGTACTAAATAATAAAGAAAAGAGAAGAAAAGATTTTTTTTTTAAGATAGCAGACAGTGATCACAAGTTAAAGGGTTAAATGTAAGATCTCCAAGAAACATTTTGAAGTTGATTAAGACCCCAGCTTTGCATTAAACAGTATCACTTCCACATGAGTTGTTGCTAATGCTGTTAAGGAGCAGCTTGAGAAGCCCAGTGTGCCAGTGACCTCCTTCACCCTCCAGCCACCCACTAGGGCTTCTTGATTAGCATCCTACCTGGTTCTCTGAGGAATTCCCGTCATCCCCTAGGAGCTCATTCCGCACCTCATCACTGTAGGCGATCCGTGACCTTTTCTGTAAAACAAAAAGAAAAAAGGGTTAGGAAGTAAAGCTCCGAAGCCATTGGTATCAAGGCTGATCATCTTAAACCTCGAGAGCCCCCTAATGGATACCTATTTGATAAAAAAAAATAAAAATCTGCAAGTAAAAGTTATTACAAAGTTCTTCAACCACTGTATTTTGACAAATCTGCATGGCAAAACCTTAGCACTTCTAAGCCAGTCACATCCTCAACATTTCAGCAATGAAAGCAGCTTCAGTGAAGCTCAAGATATGTAACATGTGATCCCACTTCTGATAATCAGGTAACCTTGACAAGTAACACATGCTAATATCAGAAGCATTGCAGAAATACACGTGTATTTTTCTGAAGAACACTTGCCAGCTGGACGCAAAACCCAGAGTAACACCACCGTGGAAGAAGGCTGAGCTTTTCCTATATTAAAAAAGCAAAAAACCTGAACAACATACATTTGACAAAACTGGTTGAACTGAATGATGTAGAAAATTAACAAGCATTTTCTATGATGCTGAGGCTATGAAGGCCTACGGGGGAAGGACTAGAGATCAAAGGGCAAAAGAAAGCAGAGGAAACAGCAGTACAAGCAAACATTGGTTTACAGTTTATGAAAATGCCACAAAACTAGGACAGCCATTCATTCAGTCTTTATGACAGACAGTCATTTTTCACAGCTTACGAGGACTAGATTTGCCCATGAACTGATCATCACATTGATTCTAAGTGAGATCAAGCGCTGAGTAACAGAAAGCAAATGTCTGAAGATTACCAAGGTAGCACAACATTAAATGGAACAACAGGGAAGTCCAGAAAGAGAACATCAGCCCAGCTTTCAATTTCTCTGTTAGCTAAACAACAGGCCCTAGTCGGTTAATACTCCTACATTCACCATTGAAAGAAAGAAAGGATGTTTTACATATTGCCTAAAATCTTTTAATATCTGAGTGCAGTTATGACGAATTTTACACCTCATCTGAAGAAGAAACCCAAGAGTAGCAAGAACTGAGCTGTAGGGCTTTCCTTTATTGATGGGAGTTTCCCTCACCCTCTGCCGTGGCAGTCACTACCAGTAGGAACTCACCAAAACCAAGTCCCTCCTCAAACCTACCCTAATTGGACAAACATGTCAAAAAAAAAAAAAAAAAACGTGCCTGGGATTAGGGCGCAGGAAACAACCCACTAGAAATTATACTGAGCTCTGGGAAATTCATTACTTCTGTGACTGAAGTTTGAAAGTGGACCACTGCTTATGCTAGGAAAGTAGCACTGGAATAAGCCTTGGTCATCTCAGATCAACACGTTTTAGCTTTTTATCCTGTGTTGTTCCCCCGTTATTAGTAATTTGTGATTCAGTTGCTCATGTTCAGACCTAGATTACAGACCAAAGCTACAGATGTACGTAGCAAGGACAAAGCATACCATGGACCTACTATCAGAGCTGAATTGTGCCAAATCTTTTGGAGATCTCAGCTGTCACAGTTTCATACTAACCAAGCTAAAGTAGTCTACAGCATTAAAGGAAATGAGAACCTTTAAACAGGCTGTGGTATCAGAGCTGCCTGTTTAAATTATTCATTTCATCACTATGGGGGACTAAAACACTCCACAGTATGCAAGAATATCATATGGAGATAGGTTTTGTTTTCCTCTTTTTTCACCAAAAAGCCAACAAATTGGCATAGATTGCTCAATTATATTATTTTCCTATTTTTATTTGATACACATCAAACAAGGTAGGAAATTACAAATATATACCAATAAATATCTAATCTTCTTTTCTGATTAAGATTCAATCTTCTCATTCAAGGTCTAGTAGTTCAACTGCACAGTCTCTCCCAATTTTGCAAAATTACTCAGTCCCATTGATTCTTTTTATGGTGAATGTATTTATCATTATTAGACTCAGACGATGAGCATGATGCATCATGAGCTTGTTCTCCAGTGAACAAGTTGCCTAATTATATGTAGAGACTGAGATAGTCCTTGGTTACACATAATTTATTTGAAAGATTTAACTGGTTGATATTCTCATTCATAAGAGAGTGCATGAAAGAAAGGAAAAAGAATGTTATTCATGGGAAAGAAATAAATCTTAATAGCAATACAATTTTTAGACTCCCATACCAATCCTTTATATCATCATCACTGAACTTAATAAATATATTTGTACCATTGTTCTTTTATTGCAATAATCTGTCATGATCTGATAATCAGCAATTATATTAAAAGAAATAACCCTTTGACTACAATTAGGTGTAACTCTTTGCCATAATCAATAAATAATTTGATACTACTTTTGATCACAGTTTCACTACCGAATGAATCAATAATATAAAAGGAAAGGCCTTTGAACTAAAGTGTTCATTTGTTCTTGCAGGATTTGTCCAAAATATCAATATCTTGAATTAGTATTCTTATTTTTATTAAAGTAATATTGGCTAACAATTTCAAATGTGGCCTTCAAAATAAGTTGAGTTCATCTGAACTCAACAATTAAATAGTATTCAGATTTTTTTCTTTCATAACTATTAGCTGTTTATAAATATGTACATTAGCCAAATGCAAGAATGATAGTTTGAGCTGGAAATGTCACACACGCTGCTACAGTTTGAAGGAACCCAATTCATAATGCATTTTATAAATAGTTAATGACTTCTATACATAAGCTAACCAGGCAAATCAAGAAATTGTCAACATTTTTAGTCTTAGTTGTCAGTTACCACTGTCTACTGGTACTTTATATGTGTGTTTCTAGAAAAGACAGAAGCTTTACAGAGCTTGTAATCCAAGGCATTTCTGGGCAGCTCAATATAGGTTTAAGAGCTTCTGTGCAAATTTTTTTATCTGTAAAGGTCTATCATATATAGAAGTTTTCCTTGTATTTTGGGTTTTTTTATATATACATAGACAAAAAGTTTAAGCAAACATGTGTTTTCAACTCAAGTGTATGTGTTTGCATTCAAATATAGTTTGCTCATGAACACAACAACACAAAAGGGTTAAGCTACTTTCTACAAGAACTTCAAGACAGAGAAAGTTTCAGAGGCTGTTTTAAATGTACTACAGTACCCAGACCTTGTGACAAGGAAGAATTTCTGATTCCAGGCAGATCTCTCTTGGTTTATGAACAGGATTTTTGCATACTGATTGGGTGATTTTCTTAAAGCCCTGTTCAAACAGATACACTTGCTCAGTTCTGTCTGGCAATTTGGCTTTAAACAATCTGTCTACTTGACCCAAGCCTTAACATTTCCCTATAGAACTGAATGTGTTCATGGGCAAGCACAGCTAAATTAGAATTGAAATGAATTAACTCAGCTTAAACTAATTAAGATCTGTGATCTGCAGTACCACCCCCCCTGTATGATTCTACATGTGAAGTAGGGTACATGTAACCAGACTGTAAGAATACTGCTATACTACTAATCTGAGCATAACAATGAAGTTCGTCCATTACTAAAGCATATGAGAAGTTAATTTCCATGGCCTACACATGGCAAAGCAATTGCTTAAATTGCCTCACCTGGGAATTTAATACAATGTTATCATCAGGCCAGCCACACTGTAAATAGATTTATAATGCTTTCCATGTGCTGGGCTAGGTTGCATATGAATTAAGTAATGATCTGGTATTACAATACAATCAGCTAGTTCCCACACCTGGCAGACAGGATATTTTGCTAAATTACTACCTATAGATACATCACAACATAAAAACAGAAAAGGCAATGGGAAAACAATCCACGTGGTGTATGACTGATTTTTACACGGTAACCAAATAAGATGTAGATAGAAAGAGGTATCCAAAATAATCTGCTTCCAACATCTGCACAACAGAATGCATACTTATTCATTTCTATTCAATTTTGGCCTAATTTTCCGCATTCTATACTTTAATTACTCATCCATATTCTGAAATGTTCCCATTAGTGAAGGCCAGAACTAACCAATGCCCCCTCACTCCAATGCGCATTCAGCAATCAGCCAAATAATTGATATGAAGTACCGCACATTTTTATATCTGAACTCAAGAATAGCTTTCCTGCTCCTAAACGCTAAGCAAGCAAACCTAGATGCATTTCAGACAAACTGTCCAAGTAAATCCTTTTGGTCTAACTTCTCCATTTTCCAGGCTCAATGTTTTAAGAACAGACTAAACAGATTTATTTTTTTTTCTGGTGAACTATATGTAAACAAACAACAAGTTTATTTATCCACAAACATCTGCTTTCACACAAAATTCATTAGTTTCCCAGTATGGTTTAAAATGTTTTAAAAAAATCTTCAGGCATCTGTTTCAGAGTTTGACCCTGCTCTACATGTAAATAAATACCCGAGATTAGCACAACCAGAAAAAATTTGTAGGAATAAATAAGATTTTATTTTGTGTTCTTCGACACAGTTAGTTTTGCCAATGCTCTTGCTAAAAGCAAAGTGAAAAAGGTGACTTGATCCCCAAATGGACTGCTAAATACTGCAGAATGTACACTTCATCTCTGCATTTCTGAATAGATACTGAAGTGGTTTAACTTAGAAGAAAAATAAGTGATCCTACTTAACAATATCAGAGCTTGTACTTAAAAAGCAACACGACATCACTTCTTCAGGAAATAAAATAACTGAAATCGCTTAAGAAAGTGTGTTCAAACTTCAGTTTTCAAAACTTCTGCATTTCTTTGTAAAGGTGATCCAGGAACAATAGACTCAACACTTCAGACTGCTATTTGAAAGGAGTTTTCCTGTTCCTATATAGCTTAGTTTTTATTGATTGTGTGTAAGAAGCAGGAAAATGATTACATAGTGCTAATATACAACCCGATGCAGTGCTGGACTTCCAAGCCTTTCCTTATGAAAATAAAAGAAATCCCAAAGCTGATACATTTCTATCCAAAAGGAAATAAAAATTCTTCTACAAATACTATAAAACCCATTAAAAGAATCAAATCAACAGTAAGTGTTGGCTGGTGAAAGTCAGTGTCTAAGCCACTCCTGTTCTTGCCCGCCCTTCCTGCACGCACACAGGAAGATTGCAGGCAACTCTGAAAGACAAATGCCCAACTGAAACCCTGTCTTCTGCCACTCCACCAAAAGTCATTGGTTTCCTACCACAGCAGAGAGAAATCAAACTTCATGTGCTAATGTGAAATGAATGCAGAGATGCTATCGCCCATTTTAAGTAGAAGTCACAAGTCTATAAATCTGCTTTTCAATAATCATCATCAAACACACTTTTAGTTTCATTATAGGGTGAGGGCAGAGAGGAAGGTCAAGCCAGCCCCCAGGAGGATACAACACATTGTATTATGTTAGTTGTGGAAAACGCAGCTTCTGCCCATAAAACCACTTCCATCTCAAACACGTGACCAGTGGACCGTGTATGTCACCAACAACCCGCAAGACTGCACCTGCTGTAGGTAGGGAAAAAAACAGATGACCTGAGAGAGAACTGTAACTCATTGTTTCTGTGAAATTTAGGAATAAGAGATGATTTCTATTGTGCAAAAGACATTTACATTTAGGAAAACAGCTTACATTTACTTGAGCTCTGCCTTTTAAACTTAACCTACAAAAGAGAAGACCTCTCTTCTAGTTTTTAGAGGATGCTTGAAAACTCACTACCATCACTTCCAATTTAACAAGACCACATCTACATAAAAGTAATATAATAAAGCACAGGAGTTACAAATCTAAGCATGGGAAACTTCAGATAAGCTTTGTTTAGGCTTGGATAGCACTCTCCAAACATAACAATAACTCCTGTTAGCCTGCAGTGTATACATCTTTTTTTTTTACTTTTAATTACAAGTACTCATCTTTTTGCTTGTTTGAATTACCAGACCCTGTTCCCAAATCTTGGTCCCTACATATACACTACTTTATTCTTTCCCCAGAATTCCATTTCTCCAAGGTGCTTTCAGCTCTGGGCTGTTCTGCACAACAGTGTCTGCCTTTTCACTTTTCTGCCATAATCTCAAAAAAATATGCCAGGCATCAGCTGACACATGAAGGGTACCTGAGTCTTCCTGCAAATTGAAATATAAGCTGACTTCACCGTTACATATAAAATAAAATAACGCTTGATGCAAAGAATAATTACATAGAAAAAAGGTGTAATTAAGATGGTTTGCATATAAATATACCAATAAGTTGCTCAGCCTGTGAATTTCAATGCAAGTATTTGAAAAATACTTTATGTATAAGACAGTCTAGTCAAAACTGATTTTTGGATGTTACTGTCCATGCTTCCTGAATTTATTATTCTTGCTCTGACACAATATAGCTGGGAATCCTCTCCTTTCTTCTAGATCACGTGTACTTACAAGCAAACACATTGCCTTGTCTGAAAATGAGAAAAATTATCTGAGTTCAGTAATTTTAGTAGTTAAGTGGTCACAAGTGGGCTTTGAAGTTTGCAGCAGATGGAAGGAGGGGTAAATCTGTATCTTCACTTGCTCCCCACCAGGCTCTACCGGGACAGAACCTGTTGTTTCATGCTGTGTTAAATCAATAGCTAATATGATAAAATACAAGCCCAATGTTCAGACATAGCATTTTCTGGTTTTATCACAAGCTGATGATTAGCAGCTCTTGCTTTACCCTACCTGAGATAAAAGTCAATAACTAATCCACTACCCATAATTTATCTAACCAAAGTCCTCCTCCTTTTGATACTGCCTCTGCATTTTACTTCTCCAACCTCTCCCATTCAGTGAAAATACTTATAAATAATCATTTCCTAAAGTACATAAAGCAGATGAAAAATAATTATTACTATAATGCACATATGTCTATAAAAAAATACCCACGCTGACCCCTCTCCTACTTGGTTTGTTTCTTCAGAACTTAAGCCTTGAAACACAGTGTAACAGAAAGGCAGTACATTTAAACAGAATATTGGTATACAAAAACTATTTGGCATATAAAGTGTCTTTCTGATAGACAGGTTTCAGCTAATTTGTTATTTTTCACCTTACCTGTAGCATAATCAGAAATCCTGCCTCTAAGTGGACCAACATACAACAAAAAGAATAATGAGAAACACTGATACTGGCAATAGCTCAATTCCCAGTAAATATTGATGTCCAAACTCATAAAATTCACTGAGTATTTCTGTTTTGTCCCTGTTCCTATGTTGTCACCAACAACGCTTACACATTTCTATTGATCTTGTTTATAGCTGCCTAGATTTTCACTGTCAAGACAACATAGCGTGAACCTTAAGGAAAACCTCACTTTATATAAGACTGCATAAAGACTGCCATATCAGTCAAAGTTTCAATTAGTCCAGAACTTGTACTGCCTCCTATAGTGGCCATTAATGGATAATAAGAAGATATCTTAAGGAACAGAATAGGGATGGAATGATTCTCATATCAGTAGATGCTGCCCGTTTCTGATGATCAGCAGTTCAGGGAGTTTAAGGTACACTTAAGATCTTCATACTTAATAAACTTTGATGGTCACTGCTTACGTAATGCTTCTTTTATTTAAATAGCAAGTGAACAAGCATTCATGCACAAGAAAGATGTTCAGATCTCAATATTAAGGCAAAGATTAAATTCAAATTTATCACACTTTTCATCTGAACAAAACTGAAGTGAAGCTCCAAAGAAAAGATTGCAGCAATTAAAATACCTAAAGTAATGAATTTCAATCACAGAATGTTGTAATATCTCTTCCATGGGGCATGTATTGGCAATACAAACTTAATCAAGAGGTTCTCATCTTTACAGGGTAAACTCCACTGTAAGAGAAAGATTATCTAATGAATCACTTTCCAGTTTCTGCTCATACAGGTCATTTGCTCTTCCAGTCTTTAATAAACCATGGCAAATATTCAAATTACTCCGATTAGAAAAATAGAGCTATACTCAATAGTCATATCATATCTCTGCTCAGCTCCTTTGAAGTGCAAGAAAGGCCCAGTACCATTTGACCAAACATCTGTCCCTCCACCCTACCAGCTGTTCTTGCATGGCACAGTTTAGAAACTTCTGGTATAACAAAGCTGTTAGCATCAAATAAAGATGATCTAATACACACAAAAACAAAGTTTGATAGCATACGGCAAACAGTATTTCCAACTCCAATTCATGAACCTGACATGCAAAACCAACACAGAAAGAATATAAGGAACAGAAGGGAAAAAAAATCCAAGTCTATATTATGTCTGGATTTTTTAATTCCTGAGCATTCAGGGACACTCAAATTTATGTAATCAATTTAGGTCAAAATATCAATGGAGTCCCACAAAGATACCATAAGTGACAGCAACCATTCTACTAAACTCTCAGCACCTGCTGCTCTTTCACTTTTCCTGTCATTCGTGTCTGATACCTTTCACAATTCATGCCTTCTTCCCACATTTTATCACATGCTTTCTCCAGTGTGACCACACTCACCTCTTTCTATGACAAAGTATGATGAAATACCATATTTTGTTCCCTTTCCCACTACTTATTTCATTCCCTACTGGTTCCCTTCCTCTGCCCAGATATTTGGGTCCTATCCTAACCTCCTCCTCTCAAGTCCTGCACAGGACTGCATGACAAACAAGGGATGGAGAAGGTTCAATAAAAGATAAGAACTCAACAGTAACGTGTATTCCAGCCTGAAAGATCAAAAAAAAAAAAAAAGGTAAAATACAGTTCCAGTTAGTCATGAACACACTGTGTGATGAACCATCTATGCTTTTAAATATTTACCTAGATTTTGCAGCACATAAAAAAAATATATGATCACAGAATTTGAACAAAAAGGTCAGTATACCTACAGATATGAGAGAAATAAGCAAGAATTAGGATCTTTCAGGAGATACCTATGAGTAAATGCATAAGGAATTGATCAGTACATTTGTGTATTAACATATCCTTATATAAAACAACAGTGACTGCATACTCAAAGATATTCTGAAAATTTCCAAGAATCAAAGTACATAAAAGTTGCCCATAGAGATGCTCTTGGAGTAACATATTTTAACTAGCAAGAAGCACTCAAGACTAAAATTCATGTCTTGGATGGCTGTCAGCCAGGGGAAAACTTGTCCTGCAGTAAATCAGAAAAGTAATACTTGAGTATTAACTGCAAAACGTAAGGGATTACACAGTTTAGCAGCAAAAATGGAATGCATGCAGCTGACTTGGGGAATATTTTTATCTGGGGATGAAAATCAATTAATGCACCTTTAGAAACTATTTTATCAGGAAGTGTTTACTATGCCAGTAGGACTCCTAGATCAATAACGTGAAATTCAAACTAACAACCTCTGCAAAAAGAGGATATTTCAGTGTCTTGTTTTATCCTGGAATAATCATTGCAGAGGGTCATTAGAAACCAGCATGTGTTTTCCTAAAGAATATTTATAATATTTCCATAGGTGGACATTAAGGATGATACATCTATCAGCCTGGAAAACAGTCAAGATCTAGTGGCTGGATTTCCTTTTTCACTATATCATGGATCAACTTTCAGATCTCTAATAAGGAGGCTGTAGCGAGGCGAGTGCTGGTCTCTTCTCCAAAGTAACAAGTGATGGAAGGAGAGGAAATGGCCTCAAGTTGTACCAGGGAAAGTTTAGATTGGATATTAGGAAAAATTTCTTAACTGAAAGAGTGGTGAAGCATTGGAACTGGCTGCCTGGGGAAGTGGCAGAGTGTCCATCCCTGGAGGTGTTCAAAAAGTGTGTAGATGTGGCACTTTCAGACACGGTTCAGTAGGCACGGTGGTGCTGGGCTGATGGTTGGACTTGATCTTAGAATCATAGATTCTATGATTCTAAGATCTATGATTCTAAGATCACTATTTCAGAAAAGACCTCTGTGATCTGAATTTGGTTCCAAACAGATAAAACTCCATAAAAGTAGAAATTTCCAGAGAGCTACAAACCACTGACTAATTTATTGAGTCACTATCTACTAAAAGGAAAGAAACATTCTAAGACTCTTCTAACTGCTAATTTCAAATAGGAACATACCTGATGTCAGTTTTCCATTGTTCTCAGGGGTCAGGTAGTCCCCACTGCTATTAAGAAGAAACTACCAGTCCAGTATCTCTAAGAGAATGGTGTGCATACATATTTCCCCTTTGTCTGTTTGATTTGCAGACCTGAGGAACATGGATTACCTCTGTTATCTGCGCAAACAAGCTCTACTAAAATCTTGGCATTCAGTCAACTTTTATCTTGGAGACCCCAAATCGTACCGTTAGGCAACACAGAGCACCTATCTCAACTGAAGTGTCACACAAATACATTTTTGTCAGATGTTCAATTTGTACCAGAGAGCACGCCAACAAAAACAAAAGTCAGCAATATAAAACAACAAACCAGCCCCTGTGCTGACAGGAACAAATTACTATATTCCAAAGGAATAAGAATTACTATAGATCACAGATCCTCAGACTGAATGCTATACAAAGGGTGAAAAAGTATTCCTCAAATTAATTCTTTCTAGTAACTCCATGCTCTGAAATAAAGAGAAGAGGCTGAGTACAAATAAAATACAACATAACATAATACAAATAAGTCTATAAAAGCATATAAAGAGGTACTATCAAAGAGAAATTAATTATTTAACAACTGGTAGTGCCAAGCCAGGAGACGAGCAAAGACTCATTAGAGTTCAAATGAAACTTTTGCAATTGGTCAAACGGTGCAGCAGTATGCTGTACTTTTAACAACTCCAAGATCTGGTTTCTAGGCAATGACCTTGCAGAGGCTGAGTGCACTGCCGAGGTGATGCATGCATCTTTTGGGGCAAAGATAGAAGTAGCTGCAAAAACACAATACATTTTGTTAGCCCACCCTAGGAGCAAAACTGATTTCTGTTCTTCCACAAACCACACAGAAGGTCTAGCACCATCTTTTCAAAGAAATCTTCTGATCACACTGTAATTATTCCTTTTCGAGTGACCCCATTCCATAACACGCCATTCATGAAAAGACCTTGAAAACACTTTCCCTCTGAAACTTGGTAGTATGCTACACAGACCTCCGCATTTGAACTAGGAGTTATTTTTCTTTTATGGATTATAGCACTTAAAAAAGAAACTTTCATCTACAAGCTAATTGGAATGAAATTTTTCTAAATAATTTTTCCTGTTTCCTTTTTTCCTCTGCTGTTTTCAATATCCTTTTGGGTTTATATCAGGGATTTCTTTTGTTTTAAAACCCTGTTAAAAAAACTCAGCTTGTTCACTTACATTCCATCTCCTTCCCTGACGAATAAAAGAAGCTGCAGTCTTGCCTTCACGACTCTAATTTCTTACTTTAAAAATTATGACGCAAAAAACCCAACATGAAATAATGCAAAATTGAACTTGAATAGAGACAAAATTATACAAAAAACCAACCAGCAATAATTACACTGATGGTAAGAGTGTACTGGAATATTTACCTACCACAAAGTCACCTCCTGGCAAAATTTAGTTTCCTATATTCTTAGTAAACAAGTAATACTAGCAAAGTAAAACTGCAAGCAGACATATATATTTAAATTAATTTGTAAAGGGCCATTCTGTTATCTACGTTACTTACATAGTGATTTCAAAGCTAAAGGGTCAGAATTTATTACAAACCACTCACCTCCCCTCATTTTAAGTCTTTCCAGGGAAACTTTAAACAGAAATTATTCTATTACTGATATAACCCAAATTGTAAATATTCTGGACATTAAAAAGAGAAATGGTTCAAGACAGTGTTGTTTGCAAAAATAACCTTGAACTCCATGTCTGGTATCTCCATTGCTTCATTAATGGTAAGGGAAGCAATGAAATGTCTGATTTCTGCGCTGCAATGGTTGCAACATTATTTTCTTAAGAAAAAAAAGAAACCACATGGCCCCTAAGCTATTTCCACATGGTCAAGGAGTTAAAATCCTCAAGAGTGCTAAGAATGTATAA
Source organism: Phaenicophaeus curvirostris (assembly GCF_032191515.1). Classification (NCBI taxonomy): domain Eukaryota; kingdom Metazoa; phylum Chordata; class Aves; order Cuculiformes; family Cuculidae; genus Phaenicophaeus; species Phaenicophaeus curvirostris. Next base: position 7,031,416 of record NC_091400.1, on the reverse strand, counting down.
TCTGACCTCTGCATGTTTGCTAACAGGAAGAATTTTTCCAAACAAATTATTTTATGTTAACACATAAATCTCCTTTGCGTACTGGCTGTGTGAGCTTCTTACCCCATATTTTAACCCAAATCATCACCAAAACAAGCTGAGGAACTGCAAATCCGCAGCAGTTTGATTCAGTTTGCTGAATGCAATTAAGAACTTCTTCAAAAAAAGTTATTTTCTGTCTCTTCTCCTAAATGCTCCTCAGACAATTCACTCATCTTCATTCAGCATCTTTCAGTGGTTATCTCTCAGCCTCATAGATTCCTCAGCCTTTGAAAAGAAGGACATGCCACATCACCTGGTTCACTCTTGAAGGGCAGTGCTCTGGTAAGGCTGGTCCTTCTGCAGAAGCATGTGGTATTGCCTTCTATTAGCTCAAACGATGCAAATCCTGATCAATACAGTGAGCCATTTTTACAGATAAAAGAGTTCTCACAATAGACCTTGGTTATGGGCATGAGACCCCAAGAGTTTTCACCCCTGCTTCCGCTATATTTGGACTGGAGAACAACATCTACCTTTTTTCTATGCCTCCTCATGAGGTTTTTGTTTTATTTCCAGTAATCTGAAGTATCTTTTAATGAAAGCTTCCAAACTTATCAAGACCTTCAAAAAATTTCAGTTGTCATATTACCACATTTAATTCAAAACATTTCTAAGACAAGAGACTTCTCACATAAAATACATAAACCAAAACAGATCTTCACCACACCAAAAGAGCATCACTGATATTTTAAAGCACATTAAGACATGGATGATCTTCCAGAAAAGGGAATCTTGCATAAAGTAATGCCATTAATTCCTTCTTTATCTATTTAACTTCAGGACAGTTTCTTCAATCCTAGAAACATAACTCAAGATTCTCCTTTATCCATTTTGAGTTATACAGAATGAGACCTTGTGCAGGAAGACCACTGGCACTCCAACTTCTGCTTCCAGGCTTATAAATGCTAACACTGCATAAAATGTCATTCTTCTGGTACGGGGCACGAAAGAAGTCCCTGACTATGCATTCACTGCCTGGAAATGTTTCAGTTTGAGGAAACCAGAACAAGAGAATGAGGTAGAAAACTAAGGGTCCATAGATCAACCTCTATCTTAATTAAATAATTTGCATATAAATGGCATTAATATAAGGCATTAGTCAAATAATTAAGAGTAATAAAAATGGTCACAACCTAGCTTTGTAGAAACTACAGAGCAGCCACGACACTTTCAAATTTGCTTTTAAAAATATATGGAGCTGCTAAACAGGTTTCACCAAGCCTTGAGCAGTTACAGATAAAGAGCATCTTAGTCTTGGCCCTAAGGCCATACAATCAAGAATTTTTTTGATAATTAATCTAAAATCTTGATGGTCATACTCCATATCTTACAGGAGTAAGTGTGAAAGTTATACAGTTCCCTCCACCATTCTTCCTTTTCCCTTTGCTCTCCAAATGTAACATACATTTTGAAAAATCAGCATGATAGCCAATAGACAGACAGGATGCCAGACTTTGCCCCTGCTTGTATTAGAGAGTTAGCTCTCTGTATGACCACATCAGAGAACAAGTCTAGAAAGGGAAATACGTATTTTAAGAGTAAAATTAAAGATAACATACGCAATACAGACAATACATAAGCACAAATAGACTTAACGTCATTCTAGTCCTGCTTAGTAATTGGAAGATGAAAAAAAGCAAAATTAGTGTAATTTTGAATGATGATTTCATTATTTCCTGTGATATTAAATGAGACATTTGTCAATGTAAGATTTTTTCACATCATTACAGAACTGGTTTACAGTCACCTGGTGATGGTGATTATTTGCTATTCGATCCATATCTGCTTGATTTGCCACCAAGACATGATTTAAAAAAAACCAACAAAAACCCTAATATGTCTTTAGATCAAAAGCTGTGGAAGAATATATAAACTGTACTGACAAAAGTTATTCAATGTACAGAAGCACACAGCTACCTGCTTACTGTGGTCATTGTCTTTCTCCCACATACTGGGAAAAATACCTTGCTGCTGAGATTTTAAGTTTTAATACATTGTTTTTGGAACAATGACCCCTTTACGTGGAACTCAAATGTTGAAACATAAGTAAACAAGATCTACCTGCATCTTTCAACACAAATTTTGGAAAAGATGCATAAAAGGAAATCTTTTAGTGAACAAGTATACGAAGGAGATGGGAAGGGATTGAACAACTGATTATTTTTTAAACAGGTAATTTCCCTTGCATGATAGAAATTAACAAAACAAATACTTTCAAATCTTAATGCTTAAAGGTGTTTCTAATGAGACTTGAATTGGGGAATATATCAAACTTTTCTCACTGCACAGTAACAGGCTACAAGAAAGCTGGGGAGGGGCTCTTCATCAGGGAGTGCAGGAATAGGACGAGGGGGAATGGTTTTAAACTGAAAGAGAGGAGATTTAGATTAGACCTTAGGAAGAATTTTTTTCCTGTGATTGGTGGTGAGACACTAGCACAGGTTGCCCACAGAAGTTGTGGCTTCCCCATCCCTGGAGATGTTCAAGGCCGGGTTGGATGGGGCTGTGAGCAACCTGGTCCAGTGGGAGGTGTCCCTGCCCACGGCAGAGAACGTTGGGAACAGGATGGGCTTTAAGGTCCCTTCCAACCCAAACCATTCTATTGTTCTATGATCTTTCTTACTTTAAAGTAACTGCTGCAGCTTGGCCACCAACCCTGAGGGAGTTATTTGAGCTCCACTGTATTACAAGTAACATAGTAATATTAGACAATACTGTTTCTCATTAATACAAGAGCTGAGGGGGGAAATATTAGGTTTACTGTGCAGTTACATAATTATATTAAAAAAGTTACTAGTCTGAATGAACTGAATTGGCACACTCAATAGTCTACTGAGCACTACTTCAGACAAAAACAAAAACTGCACTTCTAACAGAACACTTTCAAATACCTTAAATGTAAAAAAAAAAAAAAAAGAACAGTAACGATTACTATCACAACAGGCAGTATGAATTCTTGATTTGTATAGCATATTTAACAACAAACATGAAATTTTATACAAGGCTTAAGAAGTGTATATCTGCTTCTTTAATTGGGATTTTCTGGTCAAACTTCAGCAAAAAGGTTAAAAAAGAGTTCTAAAGAAACTCTTTCAACAGAACCTTGTATTTCCACATAGTCTGCTTGCTGGTTGTTGCATAAAGTTTAAGTGCCACTCTGTAAAAACAACAGTCATATAGTAACAGTCTGATTCACAGCTGGTGGAGTTATGTATAACGAATATTACATAGGAGTACAGCCTAATATTTGCAATATCTTTAAGTAGGCATATAAATCCAAAGTGTATAAATTTTATAATTGTCAGAATTGTTTTTCTGCCAGGTGTATCACTTCATAATTATCAACAATGAGCTGCATCAGTCAGTTTAATGCTGAGGCACTCTGTACCCTAAGACATCTCTGATACACTTCATTTAGCTTTCCCTTTTACTATCTTGCATATTTTAGTATAACCAGTAACTTTCACAATTCTTTCCTCTTTGTATTAAGACCATGTACAAATATGCTGACCAAGACAAACAGGAGCTGTGGGGCACCACTGATGAGTTTCCTCTGCTGTGAAAATTGACCATTTATTCTTACTATTATTGCCTTTTTTTGACCGAATCTACAAAAGCGTCTTCACTCTTATGCAACAGTAACTTAATTTTTTTAAAAAAACATTACTGAATGGAAATCTATGAAATCTTCTCCACATGCAGTAAACTTGTTAATTTTGCTTAAGTAATGAGAGGTTCAAAGTTGCATACATCAAGAAAAATGCAATGGAGTGTTTTAATTAAATGAAGGGTATGAAGTGCAGCTGTATCTTCTAGACACTGAGTAGTATTTATTTCCCTGAACATATCCTCAGAAATTCCTTTTCAGCCTCCAAAAAGATTTGAGCCACACAGCCTCCAGTTTGAGGGTATAAATGCATACAATTTTTAATTTATTTATCTTAAAGAGAACCTTTGCTGACACCTAGCAGATAAATGATTAATTGCACTTATTACCATCTTTACAGAAGCCCTACAGCCAATATTTTAGAGCCCCAAATGAAAAGTTCATCCAGGTAGAGAATAAATGGTTCTCACATGTATGAAAATCCACACACATGCAGAGCAAACAGAGGAGCAAGTTACAATCATAATGAAGTATTTCCTAATGTTACATCTTTAGATAGAGATATTCTGATTTGTATAATTCCAAACATTTGCTCAAATCTAAGATGATAACATCCTTAAGACACAAAAAATTAAAAAATCCACGCAACATAGAAAGCACGATATAACTTCAGAGCCCTGATAACTCACAGGACAGGAAACTTGACTACTAACAGTACTAGAGAAGCCCCTCCTTCTACCCACAAAATAATACTGTCCAATAACACAGGATGAAACAAATTAAGTGAAAGAATCTGAATATGAACCCATACTACACAATCTAATTTGTTGCTCTGTCAGCTTCCAGGCAGTGTGCATCCCTGCTCCTTCCTAAGCTTGACAGGGAGTTTGGGAACCGGTCCAAACCATGAAGCTGCTCATGGCAGAACCACTCTATTCTCTCACTTTCAGGCCCAGCCCTGACACTTTTTGCCACTGCAGGTCTTCAGTTCACATCTTACACTTTAACTTGCCTGGAGCAATGACCATTAGAGACTCAGCTAACTTCAATCAAAACACCTGTGGAAAAAATGAGGAAAAAAAAACCATTTACACATTTTCTTTTACCAACCTAAACTATTCTATGATTCCATGATTTGCATCCTGATTCATTGTTCTCATCATTTTCTGAGTTTAGGGGAAAACACATCTAAGTCACCCTCTGCCAAAATTCTCCTCCGATTTTTTGCTTCCTATGATCTTTGACTCCAGAGCCACAACTTCGATAACTAATTCCTGTTCTGGTGATACAGCCCTAGGTTGGAGACACCACTTCTGACTCAGGAATCTCTGTCACAATTGAGAAAGGCTGGAAGAGGGTAAGAATAGCATTGGCACACATCTGCCTTACCTTTGCACTCTTCTCCAGTGACCTCTTGCTCTCTTACAGAGAAACAACATGAAGCTACATGGAGTTTTGATCCAACCTAATACACCTGTTCCTATGGTACCTATGGATAGACCGCTACCTTCTAACTACTATGTCAACTGTTTGATAGAGGTTTCAAATGTGATGTACCACTGTGTTGGCTTTCCTAAGATATCCCATCTCTCTCAATTTTATCAATATATTCCTAGGGGAATTGTACAAGAACTTCACTTTGCTGATTTGATCTCCAGTTTCTACAGTATTATTCTCACTATTATACATAATTCTATAATCGTATCTTTCCCTTGGCTATAATTTCAGTTCTACTTCAATCTTGTCATCCATCTACTTAATATTTTAAAATAGAAAAATCGATTCCTTTTCATGAAGATGGAGTAAGAAGTGGGTTTGGTTTTTTTGTGGGTTTTGTTTGTTTGTTGTTGTTTTGTTTTGAATTTCTTTTCAGTAAAAGCTGTGTAAAGACAGTTACTCAGATTGTAGAGCCATCTTGACTCATGCCCCATAAAAAGATCATCACTTTTCAAAGAACTTCTCAAGGTAACATTCCAGACTTTCTTGCATTCCTCATTCTATGCAACATCCAACACTTCAAAATCTTTGATGTAACTTCTGCCCCTTTCTCCAACAATTTAAGTGTTAGGTGTGCTACAAGTTTCCATTTTTATTGCTTTAGACACTAGGCCCACGGACCCAAAAGGCCTCTGGATATGTTCATCGCTCAGCCATACTGGAATTTCACATGAAAGAAAATACGTCAATGAAATTCTCCAAATTGCAAGTGCTTCTTTCTGAATTCACAGCTGTTCAAACTCTACCTTGTTAATACCGAAACATGTTCCTTGAGACAGATCTTGTTGAAAGATGAAATTTCAAAAGCACTTACATAGTGTGAAAAAAACAAGCCCCCCTGAACCATGAAATGAGGTACAGGTTTAAACATATCATCCTTTTACAGGTTACTCATGAGAATCTGAAAATCCTACCTGAAAAGACATAAGACTAGAATTTTTAAGAGGTCTAAGCTGCTCAGCTCTGAAAGCCACTGACGATTGAGCACTGACTTCTTCAGGGTCCTTTCTGAAAAAATCTCAACTTACATCTTTTAAGCTTCCACAGGTAAAAGCTTACAGCAGCCACAAACGATGGCCTGACAATGCAAGAAAAAAAAAGATGATAAAGATGGCAACAGCAGTAGTCTGAGGTAATGCTTCTGCATCTTCCTACAGACCTAGTGAGAAAGCAGCTTTTGATGGTGGCCTCAGAAGCAGCTTAATCTTCTACACTGGGGCAGGAAGCAGCTGTAGCATGGACTGCTGTAAGAGAGGAACCAGATCAGGAGGAATAAAATGAAGATATAGAGAAAGCAGACCACTATCAAATTAATTATGTCCTCGGTGGAAGGGAATCTCAGAAAAATATCAAGATGAAAAAAAACAACCCTGTAATTCAACACCTTCTCCTAAATGCAAAGATGGGATATAAAGCTAATAACAAGCTATGAAGCTACACATGAATCTCACCAACCTCTAACACTGAGATCTCTTCCCTTGGATTCACAAATTATAGTTAAGTAAAGGGGAAGCAAACTAAAAGATCCAATGCTTGGCTTCCTTCAAGTCTAATTTCACCACAGAACACATACAGTAAGAATAATCACATCATTGCAGATGTGATTCTATGCTATATATAGTACTTCTATACTCAAGTTGTAGCATGGGTTTCCAGAAACCTGACTATAAAGCTGCATGAACATCCATAAATCTTATACAAAACAACCATTGCAAATACTGTTTTGTACCTAAAGAAAGAATTGCAGAACAAAAAAAAAATATATTATGATACTAAAGACCTCACTTCAATGTGTTTTCATTGAAGCAGTCACTGAGATACCAATTCACAATGCTCACTTCAAAGAAGGACTTCATGTGAAGGACACTTTCAAAGACGAAGATTGAAAGCCAAAACATTTCACAATTTCACCAAACTGTTTTGTTTCGGAAAATATTTTTCTCTGAACCATTACTGAATTAATTTTGTTCAGTTGAAACCCCGGTGAATTAATTATTTTGAGTTCAAAACATAGAAAGTCATAAACTTTGCTGCTGCCTGTAATTTTGTCCATTTCCTGCCTCTCCTCACCCGCCTCCAGAACCAATGCAGGGACAAAATTAAATAAAATGTGCTTATATATTAAACAGTCTTAAATTAGATATAGTTTAACCATCCCACAGCTGCCGCAAGCTAAGCTGGCAACAGTGTATTCCATACGCAGCACAATATAGTATGTGCATGCACACGCACATATGGGAGTACATACTTAGGTCTTGCACAAACTTTGGGCATCAGTAGAAAGTTTATAAAATGTAGTAAGCATTAAAGCAATATCAGTTGACTGAGGAATCAAAGACACTTGGACTAAAGGCAGTTCAATACAATTACAATTGATTTTGTATCACCATTATTCCTCCAGTTATAGAATTAGCAGGTGCCTTGGCATATCCTAAATTCTCTTCCTCAGTCTTTTACATTTTGTTCCATTATTTGTAAGCAAACAATGTTTTGCTTCACTTTACATCTTATTTCATTTCGATCCTTAGTTACTGTCCTCACATGGAACACAAGCTTAAGAATATAACAAGAAGAGTCAATTGTTTAACCTTTGCCTTTGTACCCAAAGTTGGAAGACACAGAACAAGCTCCCTGTTGGCAGACCATGACTTTCTCAGGCCCAAAGAACTCACTTGTTACCACAGTAGAACCAAAATGCTCAAATATATCATGTCATACATTCATAGGAGAGTGACAATGTAAGCTTGGGAATGAGACATCTTTATGGCTTCAAGCAGGACATAAACTGGGCCATAATTAATAGCTCCAATTTAGCTACCAAGACCTTAAAGAACAGCAAAAGGCAAATGACGCACTTTTCCCAAGCACGTTCTTTGTCCCCCAGTTCTGCCCAGTGCGGAAGTCTTCAAAGGAAAAAACATCCACCCTAGACCTCACATGTACAGAAGAAAAAAACATGTTTCAAAGACACATTGATTACATTCAAATGTGTCTAAACGCTAATGTATTTCCTCTCAAATACTTCCCTACAGTTTACCAAACCAGTAGGATCTGAGCAGTAAGATCCATCAGCTGTCCAGTTAAACATCCACTTAAAGGGACAACACTGCTGATATTATCTTCCAGTCTTTCTGCCAAGTTTGCTGCCACAAGTGGGGTGGGATCACCAGGCTCTATAACGAGGAGGGAGCAATGATAAGAGGGACAACTGTTTCCTTTAAGCAATGCTTTTTCTAGCGGAGGGAGTGGAAGTCTGAGCAGCTTTCTTTCCACTCCCAGCCATCTGTTATAAAACCTAATAAAGGACAGTTCTGCATCAGCAATTATTATTGATAAAACAAAAGTGCTCTCCCACAATCTTTAAAACAGGGTGATTAATTTTATCAGTCTACAGAGGAACTTACTGTTTAACAGAGCTACTGACTAGCAGCAGTCTCAATTACTTGCCCCCACACACACCCTTTCCGCAATATGCAGCATGTTCTGTGCCATCTATCTCCCTTGGATTTAACACCGTTATCTACAACTTGGGGGGAGAGGGGAAACTTGACCTCATGCAGCATTTCACTAGGAAAGTCTAGAAGTCAGAGGGCAGCAGTACAAATAGCACAAAAATAAAAATAAAGAAAATAAAAGGCGGGGGGGGGCGGGGAGGAGAATCCACAACACAAAACACAATAGAAACAATACTTTGTGTTCCTATTTTAAGTGCCTCTCTCAATGCTATATGCATAGCAGCTAAAGGCAAGCTGGAAACCAGCCAGGTCCTGGCTGCCAGCAAAAATTTTGTCACCTCCTTTGAACATCTGAAGTATGTTTACCCAATAGATTTCATTAAATTACACTTCCATTAGGAAGCATACAATGTTGATACTCATCTCAAAGATAAAAGGGATCGCTAAGAGGCATGTCATCCTGCTCCCCAGCTGATTGCTATTTCTGGGCCAATCAAGGAAAGGAGCCAGAACAATACTTAGTTAAAAAAATGCAGCATCTCCCCAAGGACTACATACTAAGAGACTGCAGCTCCATTATCAAAATGAGCATATCATTAATGACAATACACATACAGTACGTTATTTTAATACAACTCGTACACAACAAACAAGCTGTATTTGGGTCATTAGCTGAATTTGTAAAGCAGTATTTCCAAGGGTTAGAAACTCTTTATTGAGAAACTCCTTATTGAGATATGAAGTTTATAGGTTGGGGGCGGCAGGAGGGGAACAAATATTTTATATGATCCCAAAATACAGTGAATATAACAACACTGTGCAGTCTGAAATGTGTTGTAGTAGCTAACAGAACAATAGGCTATTCAAACATAAATTCCCATTTTAAAGTAAAACAGAAGTAATTTAAAACACCAGGCACTGTTTTGCTAAACATCTATGAGGGATAATGAAAACAAAATGCCACTGATGCAGTTTATACTGTATGTATCACCTTTTAAATTATTATTGCAGTACAGTTAAAAAAAAAAAAAAAGAAAAATGGAACTGAAAGCAAATTTTACAAACATTAAAAAAATATATAAAAAAACCTTTGCCAACTGTGAGGCAAGACGCTGGAGAAGGAATAACACAGGAGGCTCAGATGCACAAGTCCACTAGGATTGTTCAGCTCTTATCCTAGGGCAGACTGAGCCTTTCCTAGTGGAGAGGAGGAGATATCTTTGTCTCTAAGCATTGGTGTTAGATGTATGATGTTTACTGTGCTTCCTAATCTTCAATTCGCATAACAGCAATAAAGGGAAGAGGACAAAACCAAAACCATGCTAATTAAAACCCAAAGTAATAGGAAAGGGCTGGGAAGGGTTCATACTTTACAGCCAAGCTCTGCCCAGTCCTTTTGCAGCAATCTGTGATTATTAATCTCTAAAAACACTCCTTGGACAATATTCTGCAATCTAGACTTCAGCCAATCTCTTTCAACATGCAGAAAACCTTTCAGTTTAGCCATATTTGACATATCATATGAACTCCAATTATCCACCTTTTTGCAATTAATCATCTCACAATTACATTTCCTGCACTTATAAGCATCCAGCTGGGAACTGAGTTTTAATCTAGGAAATAAAAAAAAAAGATTCAGGTTTCTAACAAATTACTTCTAATTAACCAGAACCTTTTCTAGTCATTCCAACCTAAAGACGCCTACAGCAAATGAAAGAATTTATTGTTTGCATTCCTAATGATATTTTAAAATTTCATTTCAATTTCCCCAATGAGTAACTTTCAGGAAATTCACTGCACTTATATCTACTTAAACAAACATTCTGTTAAGCAGGAAATGCAAAACAACAAAAAACCTAGGGGAAGAAAGAGAGAGCTGGTATTACACCGAGCAGAACAGCTGCTAAATAAAGCTCAAGAACCAGAATGCTAATTAACGGCAATTTCCAAAAGTACACTGCAGCGACGTTGCCCAGGCCCTGCCAGAGTTATTGGGAATCTTATAACTATTTTTCCAAATAATGGTTTAGAAATGAAAGGTATTTTTCAGAAAAAAAAATCAGTCAATTCTACTGACACAAGGCAGTAATTTATAGTCTGCATAAAGGAAGTGGGTTAAATGAAGCCACCTCATTAGATAACTCAGGAAACTAAGTCAATGGTGGTTAAACAGCACATGAAAGAGCTTTGTCCCACAACTTCCAGTGATTTCCCCAGAGAAAGATCTGGAATAAGAACCATGCGAAACACGCTTACTGCACAACTGGGAACTGTGTGGTATCACAGGGAGGTAACATGAGGTAAGTATCAAATCTAACAGTTTCATTTACATTAGGTCTTATCAATTTTCTCCAACTGTTTTGAAAAGTTAACGCACCCCTCTGACAGGATATGATTGTTGCAAACCGAAGAATACCTTTCATGTTCTTTGGACAGAGGCTTTTCTGTCAATTATGTAGTATCACAGATGTACATCCCAAATCTGTCCATCTAACTAACAAAAGGAAAACAATATACAGCTGAAAAATGCTCCAGAGTTACCTTTAAGTAATGCATAATATATAAGTCAGTCTAACTGCAGAAATATCTCTGCTCAAAAGGCTGGTGTTCATTAATGTACTACCAAAGTTTCCACAATACAAACCAGGACTGCACTAACTGGCTGATTGATTAAATACCAAGTTAAAGTAGTTAATTATTCTGGAAAAGAGTTATTTTTAATATACCTAAAGCCTTCCAAAACTATTAAATTTTATATGCCTGCACCAACCTCCCTTTCTTTGACTTTCATTAACTACCTCTGTAGGCACTTTGAGAACACCAAAACCATTGGTACATTTTTGCTTTTATTTATAACAGAGGTCCGGTTGTGACTGTGGACATCCTTTAACTCATTTAGAGCAAGAGAAAAACAACAAAACCAGTAGTGATTTCCTCTACCACTACTAAAATTTAGCAAATTGTAATTCTTGCCACAACAGTAAGAGCTTTAACTCCAACAGTCCAGAGTCATAAACCAATTAACACCAACTTCCCCTTCCCAAACTTCTACTTAACCTCTCTCTCTGATGTGTGGAGTACAGCACATTCAGTGAGGCAAGAGGAAATGGTGGATTCTCCTTTAAGAGATTCACAGATATGTCCTTAGCTATTACAGAGTCAATATTCAAACCACTTCCTCATTCTTGGAGATTCCAACCTGAGAGAAGTGTGAAACACCATGAAACAGCTGCCAACACATTTCCAATCTACCAGCGAACAGGGGACTTTTGATAGTGATAAAGGAAGACCTGCACAAAGCAGTGGAAAGAAAAGTTCATCTTAGTTGTGAAATCAGTCACCAAAAGAAAGAGTGAAAAGTTTGAAGACAGAAAGAGGACAGTGTGAAAGTGCACCAAGTTCTTCTTATTAAAGCCCCTCACAAGACTAGAATGGGAAACTGAGATACATAATTCAGCCAGATTACGTGCTTCAGTAGGAACTCTGCTCGCAGCTATTGGGATCAAAATAAACATTCCCATTCTGAATGCAGTGTGAGATACTCAGTATTTCAATGCAAGCTCTAATGCAGCACTACAAAATCCCACAGTCCTCCACACTGGTACCCAACAGACCCTGTGTTGCTTGACCAGACACTAGACCTAGGTGCAGGATGGTAAAGCATCATTGAGCAGTTTGGTTCAAGTACTTTTAGAAGACAGAAAGACTGAGGACAGAGAACTTGCAGGTCCCCTGGGACATCAGACAGAGCTGCACAACTCCCAGCGCCAGCAAGTTCAGGGTAGCTTTTTACCAGGGTCCAGCTCAGCAAGGACCATAGCCAGGCAGGGCCATGGGGAGCTGGAGAGCAGCATCCCAGAAGCAGGAACCACTGGCCCTGAAATGGGGCCCTAGATTGGTGGGGGAGGCTGCTCTGGGTCATTAAGGGCTATTGGTGCCCTCGGGGCCCTAACTACATGAAACTGGGCGTAACTTTTGCAAGATCTGATATTAACCGCAGCTTGTGGAGGATGCAGCAAAAAAGCCAAGTAGATAACTCACACATCACCACAGAGGAGACTGAGGTCAAGTCAGAAAAATTCTGCATACAGAGCAACCCTAATCTGGATCAAAGCCAAGGCCTTGTGTCTGTTGTTAAAATAAACTGCCCTAACATTTTAAAAATAGTTTTACTGGTTTACTGCCCTTCAGTCACACTTACAAGCCATGAACCACTGGTGAGTCAGGAAAGAACAGGCGATATTGCAGAGAGATTCAGAAGGCAATAGGCAAACATGAGAAATAAAAAGAATCAGAAGAAAAAGCACCCTCTCAGCTGTAGTCATTTAAGTAGGAACACCACGGAGAAAAGCTCTTAAGTGCAAATCTTTCTTATTGCAGCGTTACTTTCACTGGCACATGAAACGGCAATGATAACAGGCTCAAAAAAAACTTTGAAAATAAAGTTAAAAGATACATGTAACTTAAAACTAACATCTTTTCCTACACAGAAAGGTTAAATTGTGGGGTTGACATTTGCATTTGTTACGTTGTCAACGTTTCCTGCCTATCAGCCTATGTACAAACAATATCTAAAGATGTCATCTACATATTTATACCAAAGGAGTTTATGAACAAGACCTGTCAGTATATTTTAACACCTTTCCAAAATGTCAGCTTTCATCAGGTATAAACACAACATGTTTAATTTATTAGTTTGGTTTAATATAAAAAGTTGACAATCACATGTCACCATAACTATTGATAAGGTAAATAAGGACTACACGAAAACGTCAAAAAGTTATTAAAATATTTCTCAGCTTCCTGAACCAGATTGGCTTTATTGGCTTCCCTCAGTCAATAAGTGCATCACACATTTTTCTTCATATGGCTATTTTTGAAGTGAGGTGTCCAACAGTCAAGTTTACAGACAAGACTATAATTCTTGGAGAATGTGAATTCTATTTTGACCACTTTGGGCAGGGGAAAGAGCTTTGTTTAATGATAAAAAAACCCACAGAAACTTGTTCATCTGTATTTGCACACACACCAAAGATTTCTTTTTCTGATCTAAAATATACTAAGCCTGCATAAAAGTTAAAATATAAGGCATAAGAAACTTTGAATACAGCTCTGAAGTTGAGCAAAGCAATACGTTTGTTTCTGCTTTCTACAGAAGGTGCTTGATTCAATTCCAAGAAGGGGAACGCTACTATCATAGGTCCATTTTCTTTGTTTATAATGTCAGATGGACAATCTTCTCTCTAGATACTTCCCCCTAAAATGAAAACAAGGGAAGCGCAGCCTCATTTTAAGAATTTCACCCTTCTCACCACTACATTGCTACACACCTCACCAATTGGTCATTCCAGACTGATTGCAATAGTTTTCTCTATAGGAAAAAAAATATCTTATTCACCTGAATGCAAGGATAAAGTACATTGTATGGATTAGTTCAAACACTCCAGCCCAGGACAAACTCAGGCCAAATCACAGACAGTAGCACAGAAGAGTTTAAAGGCAGGGGGGAAGCACGGGATGGGCTGGCCATTGACAGCATCTCTCCTTGCTGGAAAAGGGTTTTCTTTTCTTCAGAAACTCTTGACTCTACACCTCATTATAAGACATGGAGAAGAAATTTATTATTACACAACCAAGCCAACACTAAGGTTTGATACTATGGACATCAGGAAGTATTACAAGCCACTGCCTCTTAACTATTCTCTGAAACTTAGCTGGCAGGAATAAGGATAGTGATTACTTAGAATATATCAGATATGCTGAACATGCCCTCCAAGACCCGATCTGGATTTCCTGTTGCTTAGATAACAGGAATTTTACTAATGCATGTCACTTCTGCGTAAAAATCACAAATGTAGTGAGTAAAGTTGGGAACACAGATATTAAATATTGTAAGTATCAAGTGACTAATCTTTTGTTGATGTCAGAAATTTAACATTGAAGACCTTGAAAGTGCACTGGATACGAAGGAAAACCAGAGACTCTGTTTAGCTGTTCAAATGATAAGTAGGTGAAATAACGAACACATGATCCAGCATAAGTGATCTTTCCATATCAAACTAGTTGAAAAGACAATTTCCAAAAACTAAAGTAGTCCAAATTTACTAATAACCAGATTTCTGGCTATAGGAGCACAGAACCGAATTTCCTTTGATTGAAAGATGATATGAGAAGGGGAAATGGAAATTTCCAAGGAGTCCAAGTCGTCTACAAAGGAAGGAAGGACCTCAAAAGATAGACTTGCTCCAAAAGGATACATTTAACTACATCAGAACAGGCAGCATCTTGGAGTTATTTCACTATTGTTTCTGCAGTGTACATGATTTCAGGTTTTATTGCAGAATAGATTCTTAGACCACTAAGATCCTTACTTTAACATGGTTCAAAGCTGTCTGAAACACCAGTCTTTGGTTCAGACACTTAATGTCTGCTTGGTGCGCATCTGAAATGGAGTTCCCAGTTCATCTTCCTCAAAAACCAATCCTATCCAGACTCACATGCAGTAAGTGAGGCAAATTGGGGGATTCACTTCAAAATCACTGTACTGCCAAACCAAAGACCACCGCTGTACATGAAGCCCTGAGTGGGAGAAAAGTCCTCAGGAAAGATGGGTTTTAAACATAGAAATAGTGCAATAGAGTACTTTTTAGGTACAAATTAAAAGTCAAAACTTTTATAGTTTGTCCCAGAAAGAGAAGCAGAAAAATAAAAGTGAAAATGGGGAGGGAGAGGAAAAGGTTTTCCTTATGTTCATTCTATGATTCATGCATTTTAAAGGAAGATCTCTTCGGGGCACAAGTGCTGAGCCACCAATCTGCATTGCTGAATGCTGGAGATGTAGTCATGAATGGAAAACGGGGACCTTAGTAACACATTTGAAACCAACTCCAAGTACAGGTCAGAAGAAAGATGCAGCCCATGTGCCTTCAGCTGAAATAAAGATCTAACAAGAGGACACCATGACAGAAGGTGAGAAAAAGACAAAAGGAGCAATAAGGGTTTAAAAAGCCTGGAAAAGCGATTCAGGTTAGCAACCCCTAACTTAATCCTGACCTTTCTGTAACTTTTTACCTTGATTTAGTTGACTGAACTAACTTCGTGGGAAGCTTACACAGCTGAACCAGAGTCCGATTTCTCCTGAAGACTGGACAGAAAGGAGAGGAAACCACATGATCACTTAGGGGTAATTAATAACATTTAATCACAAAAAATACAAAAATGCAGTGATTGCAAATCAAACTTTTTTTTAAAATAAAAAATAATCCTACAACTATTGTTAAGACTCTGTCTAAGCATTATTAGTTTTCCTCCAAACCACATTAATTCTAGATAGATACCTCACAGTCTTTTTTTAAGGATACTAAGAATTTTAAAGAATGAAAACCTGTAGTTTCAAAGACAGACACTAACGGAGCAATCTATAATACTGAAACTAACCTGTATTTCTTAAACAAATAAAAATAATCACATCAACGTAACAACTCAGCTCATTGCACAGCTCTATTCAGTTCATAATCACTATCACAGTGCCAAAGAGCTGTACTCATGGGTAAGAAAGCCTTTTGTGCTGGGCATTATACAAATAGGGATCCCTATGTCAAAACACTTGCCATTACATGTCCCAGAATACCAATCATCATTATGGAAAGTTACTTGTTAAATTTTGAAATAAGAGAAGTTGCTTTGATATTAATGCCATTATTCTCTCTTAAATCAAATATTAAATACCACTTTTTTTCCCAGTTGGCGATAGTCCCTAGCAAAGCTTATAGTTCATTTTAATAATGGCTTAAAGTCGTCTACTCATGAATCAGTGGAAAAGAAGGTGGTATCTTCGTTATGCAGGAGCATTTTCTATCTAAGGACCAAGCCAAGACCCACTAAACACAAAATGAGTCTTTTCTTTGACCTGCCAGAATTCACATTTGTGTTTTTACTGAACAGGTACAAAGTCTGCAATTGCAATTCAGTGTTTTCCAAAAGCTGCCTAACATGTTTCCACACTGACCAGGAGGTTAAGTCGGCAAACATTACCCTTATTCATTCTAATCTTAACTTCTATGAAATTAAAAAAAAAAACAAAGGACGTGTTGGAAAGTTGTGGGGATTCAGAAAATCAGCACAAATGCCACTCAGTGGGAAATGCAGAGCCCACACACACACTGTCCAATTTCTTTTTCTTTATACAACAGGCAACAAATATTTAGTTAGCAAAAACCTTTTTTTCCTTAAACTCATCAGAAGCGGTTAAATGTTACTATAGCAGGAAAAATTACTCTGTTCTACTGCTGATGCCAGAAGCCACCTGCTGTACTCCCTTTTATTATCTGTTCCTTATATTTCTACTCTATTTTTCATTGATCAGCTCTTTTAGGAGTGAAACCTCTTTAATATTTATTAAATATTGGAAAAGGCTTATTTTCCTAGCACTGGCACCCTAAAGGCAGTTTGTAAAAAGCAGATGAAAAATAAGGGAGGCGCTATATTTGATCCACTTATTATAAATGTATACAAGCATTAAATTGTCAAATGTCCAACTTACAGATCCTCTTGCCTTTGCAGGGATTTCCTCCTCAAGTGAGTGAGAACAGCAAGTTTAAATAGACTCTGTGGCCAAGAACCACTTTTTGTTGTGGTTTGTACAGCAGCTTTAAGGGAAGCTGTCTTTACTGGGACTGACTACTAAGTGATTACAGAATACATATAAAGAGTCACCAAACAAAGGAACAGAAATATTCGCACTTTTTTCCATATGCTTCACATATAAGAATATTACAAGGAGGGGGTGGGGGAATCATTCCAATAAACTTCCAGCTGTATTTTTTCCTTCCTCACTAGTCTTAAGCCACAAAGAAGGCAACATCTCCACTGGTGTAGAAGTCCATCTCCTGTGCTAGCCAGTTTTAAAGAACCATGAAGTTCCTTCTGTGTTTACGACTGGTACCAGAAAACCAGCTTAGAGCACAAAATGGCAAGGCTTTATCAAAGAGAAAACAGGCTGACATTGTGTGGTTTCCTTAGTAAATACCATTTTTAAATACGTGCAAATTGTAAATATTGAAGAAATTTAATATTTTTCAGAACAAATGAAGTTGCAAGGAAATAATGTCCTATCCAACACTGAAGACATCTGCATAAGTATCTACTTTGTTCTTGGTTACAGTTTGGGGGAAGGGTGGCAAAAATTTACAATTTTGGTCAACTATACTTTGTAAGCAAAAAGACAGAATTAACTGACTGACTGATTTTCCTTAAGAAACCCTAACAATATCAAATTTATACTAACATGTTAGCTCTTCACAAAGACTTTTAAATCCATTATAGTAGATTACTTAAGAGAAAAGCCAGAAAAGGAATTTAACCAAACTGTGTTTGTATTGCACTAAATTTCCGTATCTCACTTTTGGAAGCCTGAGATCATAAAAATAAAACTATGCAAAACATGTTACTTGGCAACTTCAGTTTCTTGTAAAACACACAAAAGTTAACACATGACATCACTAAAACAGCGCTATGGAAAGCATCAGAAAGAAAGAAAGAATACATCCATCACTGTTTGTTCACTTTGCTTATTAACAAACCTAGAATACATTTGCATGTACAGGATTTTTTTAACTGGCACAGAAGAATTTTACTATGCCAATAACATTACCATAAATTTATACCCTGTCTCCTGCTACTCTATAGTAAAGGTTTTCAGCAAGAAACAAGGCAACTAAAATATTATTTGTAGTAGCAGAATATAATGAATGCTATTATTTGTAATGTTTGACAGCTGTCTGACAACCAGACATACAATATATTCAGTTATGCAAAGAGATTTTTTTATGCTCTAAAAATTTGCCTATGATGCAATCGGAATTTCAACAAGCATTTAATATGTAATGATCATATAAAAATTTCCCCTTGAATTCTGATTGAGAAAATATCAAGATGAAGCACAGACCTCTTTAAGTTGGGTAGAAATAGTTACTTTTAACAGCAGTGCTTATATTTCAAGTTTCATTTCATGAAAGCAACAGAACCCAGCAAGCAGGCAAAAAAAAGCCATTAACCACTCATTTGCCAAACTAATTTTTGGAATGGGACAGTTAATCAGGCACTAATAAGAAGTTCACCATTCACCAGACAGTAACTTCACCATAAAGGAAAGCTATTTTTGACCATGGCAATTAGTCTCCTCATGTTTCAAACACTAAATTCTATTTTCACATTAATTTTTAAAACTATGTGGCTTTAACTTAAAATAAACTGTACATCAAAAGAATGGAAAATAAACAGCCAGGAACACAATTTGACGAATTGGATTTATTTAGTTTATTTAGCTAAACAGGGTCCATTGGATCTCTTTAATAGGCTGACAGTTGCACTGGGCTGGTTAATAAAACATTCAACACAGTATCTTCAGCCAATATAGAAATGCAAATCCCACCAGAAATATTTTATTCATGAAACAGTAATTTCAGTTACTACCAAAGCAAAAAAAGAAAAAAAAGAAACAGGGAAAAAAAAAAGAGGGGGAGGAAGAGTAAAAAAAGGACCTGCTTTGCAAACAAACAGTGCCATCTAGTGTCACGCCCTGAACAAACAAATCAAGGCATCTGAAAAGGGCTATAATTAATCCTTGTAGTGTCAAACCGGTACCTTGTCCCTATTTTTTTGCTTAATCAGTAGCGCATGTCTCTCCCTAGTTTGCAGTCAAACACAAATTAACTTCATTCTAGCTAGGAAGAAAAAAAAAAGAATAATAACATGTTAAGGCACTCGAGAGTGCAGTTCGAGTCTGAAAGGCAAGTACATTAAAATGAAGGGTTTTTTTCCTCAGCTTGTCGGCTGCTTTTTCTTGAAATCTTTACGTTTCTAACTCACGATAGAAATCAAATCAAACTTCTTATATGAGTGAGCAATACAATGAAGGGAGGGTGAGACATGCTCTGTTCTGTTTTATTCGTTATTGCACCCAACACCTGCGTTCCAACTGCAGATCCTTTATTACTACTGCTATCAAAAGCAGGACAGTGACAGCTTGCTTCTTTTTTTTATGACAGGTAGGGGAGTATCACTTGACTAAAATAAGAAATTATGGAGAAAGTGGGAAACTTTAAAGCCGTCTTCTTTCTGCCCCTCAAAAACAAGCATCCACCTTCTGAGTATGAAGCCACTTCACTCACCAGCTCACTGCAAGTAATTTTGAGCACACATTGCTTCTACCACTATCTGCTGGGAGGAACGGCAAACAGATTTAATTCTGCTACTTTGAGAAGCAGATGTTTCAACGTAAGAACAAATTACACGGGAAATAGAGAAATTACAGTTCTCTACCCAGGAAAGGCTGATGTGGGCTAGCATCCAGTCATGTCTAAAGACCGCCAGGTAAGAAAGAACATTTAGTGAAAAAGGCAGAGCTCATATCAATTTGTTACATGCTTTAAAACATATCTTACAGAAGGATTTCATTTTGCCACAGAACACTTTTCAGTTTCATTTAACACAGAAACATTTTGTGTGAAGGGAGAAAGGAAAGAGGCATGAATGCTTTCAGTGCACTGTATGAGTCAATACGCCTTTCATTCATAGCCCCCAGCCAGACACAAGAATTATCAGACTCGCCAAATCACTTCCTGAAAGCACCTTTATTTGTAATCGCTCAGCCAAGTCTAGTGCTTCACAAGCTGGTTTTTCTTAAAATCACATGCATCACCTCCACCGTAACAGTCACTGACTTGCTGAAGGACCAACAAACAGCATGGCCCAAAACTCACCAGCCTTACCTTTGTGTGTGAACAGATAAGCAACAACTCTAGAGACACACACGGAATTTCCTGAGTAATAAGGTGAAGTCAGTTAAGAAAATAATCTAGTTAAGGAACTAATTTTATTGACATTAAAATTATGCTGCTTGGTTGGCCTTACACACCATGTTATCTCTTCACACACTGTGTTATGAAATGCATCTTACTGGTCAAACATGGGAGGATTCCTTGTAAGCAATACTTATGGAATTATAACATGCAGGAGGTAAGGTGTGCTTCCCTGGTCTGGCCTCTCAGGAATCTCAGCTGAGATGATCACAACCCTTTAGGTTAATTACAAATTAAGCACATTAGCTCCCATTCTTCACACTTTCACCTAAGAAAATGCATATCATCACTAGTAAATTCCATAGTGAAATGTAAATAAGATGTAAAGATGTAAATAAGTTAGGGTAAGTTTTCTACAGAAGATCTAAGTTATACCACCTCTTAATCATTCATCAAAAACTCAGTTTATGTCTTGAGTGGTACAAAAAAACCCTAAAGAGTGTTCTTCCCTGTTTCACTTTTTCCCTATTTAAAACAGAAGTATCATAAATAAAGTCACTGCTGAATGTCAAATGCCTGCAATTTCTTCCACTGCGAACCCACTAAGGTGGGGACATCAGTGAAAACAAACTGAAGACAATGTGGAATTTGCTCCTATAGAAAAGAAGCTGGCCTAATGGTCAGCAGCAGCCGAGCAGACAAACATGTATCAGAAGCTTTTAGAAACAGAACAGAGTTAAAAAATACACTGCCTCTGTACAGAGCAGAGTACAATGCAGAGGCCTGATTACTTATCTCAAGAAGGTGACAGTATCTGTAAAAATGGGACAGTAAAGAAACTTTTGTTCACAAAATACTTTCTCAAAATTAGATTGTGAAAGTACATGGCCAGGTACTTCAAATTCTTTCTTCTGAAATGTAATCAGTTCAATCTCACGTACATTAAAACAATTCCTCCAGATCCCTGTGCAAAAGATCTGTACTACTCACATTGCAAAAACTAATCTGATTTCGTAAGTTTCCTATGTGTCAACAAGATCAGGTTTTCAGTACAGGCACACATGCCTGGCCGTGCAGGGGGCACATGCACACATGATGTGTGCACTTGGTGGGTTCCCTTTTTCTATAACATCATTGAGGTACAACTATGAAGATATACACCTCTGTCCCACATGTGGTTTATGATTTTGTAACTATAATGCAATAATGCTTTGCATTACAAATCAAAAAAATTCAGCAGCAACAGTCAAGTCTCTACACTTCTGGCTCAAACTGGAAAGCCAGGCAAGATGCTGGCCATAAAGATCTAGGCTGCTAACCTTTCCCTTGACAAATATGATTCATTATGCTTACAGCCATATGAATACTTGACTGGGTAGGTGACTGAACCTGAAATAAGGGTGGGGGTATTTGCAAAAGCAGCCAGAATATCACTGACACAGCTCTAGCAGCTGTTCAGGTGTCCTTCTGGACTCAGGTGGTATTTCAAGAGTCACACAAAAAAGCTAACTTTATCAAAATCAAATTCCACTGCATATCTCCTTAAAGCTTTTCAAGCTTAATACTAGTTGCCATTTTAACAATTATCTTAAACAGAACCTGTAGGAGATATGAAACGTGAATATCTGTCTTCACTATTGACTGAACTGAAGCTATTGTTAAACGCCAACAATGTTTACATGCTTAGCGAAGTTTTGTACAATGTATCTGTCTCTGGATCTATGACTTCTCTTTTTTTTTCACTTTAAGTTGAAGGTCAGAATAACCAAAGTCAGTACCAATTCTGATTCTCTAAAAGGAATTAGTACCGTCTCTTGGACTCATAAATTCTACTGGTAAAATTTGCCTCTGACCTGCCATGACAGAATAGGAACAGTTCCTGTGCCTTCTCTTTTATTTGATGGCTGGTTTTCTTGTTGAAGATACCCATCCAACTTTCACCGCTGATTATGTAGCACTCATTTTTGTAACAGGAATATTTCTGAGTAATATGATCGTATTGGAGTTTTTTATTTCCCCATCTATTTGAATGCCTAATACTTCAGGGGAAGCTTTTCCCATTTTTTTTTTCCCTTTCTTATGCTGCCCTGACGTTGAACCAGTAGATGGAACCCTTGCAGTGAATATCAATGCTAGCAGATAACCACATGTATGCTATGTTTATATAGTTTCAGTTTCGCATGAACTGGGATAGATTCTGGCCAAAGTACATTTATTAGGTCTAGAAAACCTTTTACCACTGCATATCCCCCACTTAAAGATCACTGGCCACTTTCAGTCAACAGTAAAGAAAAAAATCCTCTATTTGAAAAAAATAAACACTACCTATAGTCCATGTATTTAAAAGACTACAATAAAATATAAGGCTTTTTTTTTACATTCAGAACTTACTTCATGCAGTCACCACAGACATTCTACACCTGAAACGGTCAAAACCAAAACATCCAAAAGCTTAAACCGCATTGTGGTGCATTGGTAGGCGCATGAAAAAAAAATAAACTGCTCACAGGAAGACTGTTCTTAGTTTCAAGAACTCTTCAGGAGGTGATCCCAACACCTTAACCAAGGGAGAAGGCACAAGCACGTGGTCTGCAACTCCACTTCGGGCCACAAGATAGAGCCGCTAACACAGTCTCTGCAGAATCTGGGACTTCAGCTTTTGGGTCCTAACTGAACGAAACCCCGATATAAAAATGCAGTACTGGTCTATGCTATCGAAAATACGACCATAAACCCAAAATCTACATCTGAAAGTTAAAAAAGTCAGTATAAGATTTAAGAAACAGTTTTATTCTGGTTTGATACGTTTATTACATACAGTAAGCAAGCCTGAAACTTGCCCTTTTGAGGTGTGTGCAGCTTTTTTTTGCAAAGAAGTATCCCTTTATATTTGCCTTGCTCTCCTATTTCTCCCCAGGCATCTACTCCCCATGGAAGACTGCACAACACTGAGGTAAGTCAGAAACTGCTTCTGCCTTATGTTGAGGTGCAGTGCTTGCTTTGTTCATCCTCCCCATCTGTATTCAGAGTTCTACCTGAGCACTTTTAATGCAACAACTGAGCTGTTCTTATTTTCATTATCACCATTTCTCTCCAAGAGGGAGGGCCAAGATGGAGCAAAGTGGCTTTTTCCCCTCAGATATGATTTAATGCAATTAGTGGGTTACCAGCTATCCACATGCAACACAGCGTATGGGGTAGATGTCATTTTCTCCACACATGCCTCTGGACTGCAGAACACTGATAACAAACCACAAGCATGACTCAAGATAAGAAGGCTCAGCAATGAGGGGAAATAAATCTACTATATGCAACTTGTTCCTATCTGATTAGTAAGTTAGAGTCTGGAGTAACTTTTCTTAGTACAGCTCAACTAAGCTCAAATCCATATTTGTCAGAATATATTCCTGGCATAGTAGAGTGCATAGGAAACAACCACTAAATATTCATTAAGGTGCCACAGTATGCAGTAAATAATATCAAAGTGATGGCCCAGTGTTTTGCCATTTTTACATATAGTGTCCAAGATCAAATAAACTCACAAATTAGATATTACATGTCACAAATAAACCCTAATGTTGTTTGTCCTTGTAGACAGTCCACATGCTCCACATATCCTTCTCAGAATTTTGAAATATATGGCTGCGCTGTCGTTTTCTGTAACTCCTTAGATGACGGCAAATTCTCAAGACTCTACAAGGCATGCAAAGAACCACTAATCAAAACTTATGTTCATTATAATGAATACAAAAGAAAACTACCAGTCCCAATTCCGCACTCACTTTGTTTGAAATACAGAACTTATTGAAAAAGACTCTCTGCAGGGGTATATATTTTCTGCAATTCATTTCAAAGGGATTATTTCTTTAAAATGAAACACAGACTTTGAGACGATTGAGAAACGTCCTCTGCTTAGTGCACATGCTGCTTCACACAGGAAGAAAGGCCAAACCAAATACAGTGGGATTCAGCTGAGGTTACAACTCAGTTCATAAAGAATAACAATTAACTTTGCAAACTCACATCTGTGTGTCTTTTGGAAAAGCAGAGAATTTGAGTAACAAACCCATAAGCTGATGCTAACCTGAAACTGCCAATATTATTCCCCAATTAAGAATTTTCCTTCATCTATGAAAGTGAATTAATTTTAAAAGTCATTAGATCTGCTTTCCCTAAAGGCCTGCTAAAGTACTTAGACAAACTCTATATGCCTTGCTTACAGTCAAACAGGTCACAACTCATTCAGGACAATATTCAGGCAGAACACTCAAAAGCAATTTTATTTCAGAAAATACTTTCAACTTCCTACCTTCAGCAGCCCTGTCGCTTATAGAGTTAAAACAACATTTCCTTTCCTTCCTCCTTTTCTGTCTTTGAACTCACAACTGAATCATTCTGTTATATTGTTTCCAACAAGTTTATATTTGACCAGAGAATAATCCAAAAAGGATTCTCAAACCCTCCCATAGAAATTTAGAGCAATTTTAGTACTTAGAAACTGGAATTATGCAGGGAATTTCATTGTAACAACACCATTTTCTACATAACTCAGATTTTTCCAAACATAGCTGTTGTGTTCTTTCAGTACTTTGCTCCATCCTTCACTTTTTTTCCTTAATCTTCTGCTGAATGCCATCCTTGGGCTTTGGGCTGCTGTTTTTTTCCCCTTATTACGATCTGTTCCTCCCCTTCTCATGTTGTTTTTGCTCCTTCACTCTGAGCACAAACTTAGGTTGTCTATTTTGACCTCTCATAACTCCTAGTACTCTGATGTATTTCTTCCACGCACGCTTATTTTTCCTCTTCCATAAGGAGCGTCCAGTCCGGAACTCTCCCATTCCTTCTTGCCTGGGAATATGGAAGTAACAATTTCCATCTTCTGCCTACACAGAGAAATGGACCAGCAACAAATATACACTGACAGTGAATTCTCCCACACCTGAGAAGATAAACAACATTCATCACTAGTCCAGAAACTGCTCTCTCCTAGAATCCACTGTTTAGCCAGTAGAGCCATAAGCACTTCCTACTGGGGAACAGCATGAGATTGTCTCAAAACTCTGATGCCAGTCTTTTTATCCTAACATTCCTCAAACTTTACAAAATTGTTACCATCTTCTAACTAATACATTTTTGTGCAACTCCTCAACTTGGCAGAAGCACAGAGGAGTAACAGTCAGCTGGATTTTCTGGCTGCAGGTATAAACACAGACTCGCATCCCCTGAAGGAATAAAGCATTGCCAGCCACCCGAGAAAATTCACAATTCTCCAGTGAATGGAAAATAGTACCAACAGTTATTTCTTCCTCCCTACCCTGGAGAAACCGAGCTGCTGTCAATTAACATAGCATTTTCTTACATTTTGCAATCCCTTTGAACTTTTTCAGGATTTCAGGAGGAAACAGTTTCGTCTCTACGTAAATCTATTCAGTGCAAATTCTAGTCACAAAAAAAGGACTGATAAATGTGGCAGCAGCTCACAGACAAGGGAATCTTGTTAGTTTGCATCCATTACATGAAAAAATGTAGTATTTATAACTGATTTAACAAAAGCCAAGAAGAATCTAAGTGCAATGGAAAAGAAATCAAAGTCCAAGAAATGAAGTGCACATGAGAAACTATATTCAAAACTTCCACGGATTGGAGATTATATTGCTTTCAATGTTAGTGCCCACATTACTACAAGCTGTCTTAAACAAATCCATTCTTTTCCACTCATAGCATATTTACATCATAATTTAAGTACTAGTTCTGATGTTCTACAAGTCATTCCTTGAGGAATAGGATTAAACGCTGACTATTTTGCCTACAACAGGAACACTCACGATGTTTAATGTCACAGAAACAATTCGGATCTAAGGCAAATGGACAGAAGACTAGCAATCTGAATGTTGGTATGAGACCACTACAAAAAGAAAAGCTTCTCTTGCCCAGTTTGGTTTTCATTTGTCCATAAATACAGTAAGATACATGCAGAACTCATCTCTTGCATTAGTCAAAAGTACCCTCTCGGTTGCCTGAATTGTTATATTTAGAAAATGCTTATAGGTCCCTTCCATATGTAATACATTAAAAACTCACGAAATCAGCTTCAAGTTTTCCCATTTCTTGTTTGTAGCTTCTCATTCGACTGCTGTACATTCCTCGGCTTTGAGGTGGGATCTCTCGAACTTCAAGTTCCATCTGCTCCAGCTAGCGAGTTAAAACAAAGATGACACATGTAAACCAACAGGATAATTAAAGCAAGGATGAATTTACCTAAGTTGTTCACAAATACCAAGAAATGTTCCTTCTTCCTCATAAAAAATGTTGTTTATTCCACAATTCTGCAATATATAAACAATTATCAAAATCTTTACACATCTATAAGTCAACAAACAGGCGACAAAATTCATATTATTAACACTTGAAAGGAATAATTCTAGCAAAAATTTTCTGAATTTCAATTCAAATGAGATGAACACGTTTTATTACAAGAAAATAGTAGAACTGAGGTTAAAAAGCTACCTGCAAATGAGCAAAGTTCAGAAGAAAGTCTACCTCCATCTGGCTTTGTGGTTTTGGAAACCCTTCGTTGAAAAAGGTATTTTATTTATTTGTATAACCACACACATGTATGCCTATACATATGTATATGCGTATATACATACATAAATACATGTACTTATATGTGTGTATATATACACACATTTAAAGTTAGATTTACCAACAGCCTCTACGATTAATAAAATAATTCATGTTTTGTTAAATACAACTTACTCAGCACTATTACAAAGCCTTATCTGACTGCCTAAATCTACATCCCAAATTTTTATGTAAGTATATTAAATAGCTGAATTTCAGGGTTTTATGATAATACTATTCAAGAACTTCTATATGGGTGAATGTATTAAAACCTCAGAGATAGAATATATATATTTCAAAAGCTTTTTCTATTTATTCTTGCGATGTAGACTACTAAGGGGCCTGAAATGCAAGAATATGGCACCAAGGCACAGGAATCAAAAGGAGTTATAAACCAGAGCTGAGCTGCCTGCTAATTACCTGCTCACTGGGCCATGGAGCCTCCTCTACATGGTGCTGTCTGTTTGGGAATTCTATTTTGCACAGCTGAAGAATCCCTTACCTCCTTTTTAAAATCTTTCCAACTTACTTTAAAAAGATAAAAGAATACCTTTCCTTGGTTGCCGTAGGTACCTGAAATACTATTTACTCACCTCCTACTGATCTCAGTCAAGCACTATGGCATTGGAACAGAAATGCCTTTCAATTAGGGTCCCAATCTACTGGTTACAGGTCTTCACAAGGGACAGCTACAGTCTATTCCTCTGTAATCGCTTTCTTACACTTTGAAATTTTATCCTCTTATCACAAGAAAAGCATCTGAATTTAATCAATGGAATTACCAATTATACAAAAGTCGTTCCACCTGATCTATGCTGATTACACAAAACGATACTCAACAATAAATTGAAAAGAAGATTTTAATTAAATAGTCAGTAATTAATTGAAACATATAAAGCGATTTCTAATTGCATCCAGTTCTTTGGCTGAGGCTTAACTTTCCAACAGGGTATTATAAATTAAACCGACAGCTGGAATTAATGGCTTATTTCTTATCAATTTCATCTCAATGTATTTGATCTCAAATGTTCTATAAACATAGAAAACATTCCTCTTTATGTATATATAGTTATATGGGCAAGGTCAGGATATTTTAATGAAGTCTCAGTTCTTATTTAAAAATGAAATTATCTCCCAGTAAATATGGAATTTATAGCAAGGATCAGACCACAGTCCATGAAATCCAAAATGTTCATTCTAAAGGGTCAATATCAGAGAGTGTTAAGGTCCAAGGACAATGATGAAGCATGTATACTTAGGATGACCAATGTTGCACACCTTTTTTTTAATCATGAAATTAAAGGGGTACATTTTGCCTCTGGGCTGACAAATTTCCATGCAAAGCCATGCAGAAGATAATGGTACAAGCAGGTGTGAACCTAAGTGCAATCTAATTTCATGCATCTGCACCTTCATTACTCATATTATTGGTCATAAAAACATTTTTCATACACAAACAAGAACAGAGCTAAATTTTACTTAAAGCTAAAAATAACCTGGCACTTAAATCTCAGTCATCTGTAGAAGCTCAAATTTCCTTCAGAAAATTTAAAAGCTCAAACTTCTGTTATGGCCTACGTTCAAACTTGCCACCACTGTGGTGCAGCTGAGCATTTTGGCACATAACTCTTGCCCAAATTCATAAAACAGGCCCCACCCTTAAGGCTCCTCTGAACTTTAACCTAGTAGGTTTGCTCCTAACAACACCCAGTACGCTCCCAGCTCTGAATACAGCATAAGCAGCACAGCTACTGGCATTTCCATTCAAAAATATGACAGCATAAGGTAGTGTTGCTGATGTTGTCCACTGAGACCCCAAAATACGCCTTCCCCTCCCGCAGGAACTCTTCCACATTAAATTCCTCTGGACAGTTGCTAGTACTTTATGAAACTTATAAGCCTTGCTATTTTATTCTGATTCTAAAGTCTTGGAACTAAAATAGGCATCTATACTAAAAAAAAAGTGTCTAAATAAGAATAATCTAGCATTTGTGACACAGAATTTATGTGTGTTATTAAAAAAGCCTAGTGTCTAGATAAGAATAACCAAGTATTTGCAACACAATAGTCCTGTGATGCGTTCCTTATAAAACATAAAGGCAAGTAACAGCTTTTTCTTCTTAAGAGTTGAATTTCCCTCAAGAATGCTACTTCCAGCTCTTCTACCACATGCTAGATGTTATACTCAAGGAACTTCCCTAAGGTTATCACAACATTCACTTTACTTAAAAACCTGGAAAAAAATAACATTCAGACAGTGCACAGGGGATGCAGAATGACAGCATTGCTCTCCAGAGACCTCTGACTCAACAGCTCCAGCTCTAAAAGGCAGCCTGGGAGTCTGAAAGTTTTGGTGTCAGTTCTGCACATAGAGCAAATCAATTACACCAGTGGTCTTACCCAAACAAGGCAGACGGTGTTTCAAAACAATCAGTGGTAGGTAAATGTAAATAAATTACCTCTACCATAATATTTATAACACATGGAGCGTTATTTATTTCCTAGCCAAGTAGGAAATAAACAGAATCGGCTACACCCCACTTTGACTGCTCAAGACGATGAAACAAACCAATGTATGAAAACTTTCAGTAACAAGGACTTAGGTTTATTTTGGTTTTCTACTGTAGCCTTCAGTTTAAAACAGGACCTCTTTAATCAGCTCTGTTACTGCCACTTGTCTTATTGCTCGGCACCATTGAAAAGAGCCTGACCCCATTTTCTTGATACTCATCCTTTAGATATCTGTAAGTATTGATAAGATCCCCACTCACTCTTCTCCAGGCTAAACAGAACTTGGCCTCTCAGTCTTCCCTTGTAAGAGAGATAAGCTCCAGTCCCCTGATTGTCTCCATGGCCTGCGCTGGCCTCTCTCCAGTACCTTGTCTTCCTTGAGCTGGGGACCCCAGAACTAAATATACAACTCCAGATGGGGCCTCACTAGGACAGAGTAGAAGGAGAGGAGAACCTCCTTTGATCTGCTAGACACAGTCTTTGTAATACACCCCATTAGTTTAGGTAGTAACTAAACCATTGATTCAGGTTGCTCAACTACAAGAACTTTCAGGCTAGGAGAACAAATTTCCTTTCCGTATCCTAACAGCCAGATTACATTTCTGACACTAGATAGACCAAAGCCACATGCAAGCAACAAGCAAAGCAACTTCAGACAAGGGACTCTTGATGTGGGAAAAAGTCAACTTCAGCTGTCACCAACACCTTTGCTCAGTTACTCCACATCTACAGAACTTTACTTTCATGCTGCATCCAGATGGAAGATGTTACAGGCTGTAATAGGAACAAAATAATAAAAAAAAGTCATAGTTGCTTAACATGTAACTGCTTCCTTCTGTCACTGCAGACCACTAATTAATGCTCGGTTAACATGCATACTCTTCTTGGATCAGTAACCCCCAATACCATCGCTCCTCGAGTTCAAAAAACTAAATATCTCCTCACTTGCTAAAGGAGAAAAAAAAATCTACTGATCTACAAGACAATCAGACAGATTAAATCAAATAGATGCATGGGTCTTACTTAAAAGAAACAGAGTCCAGGTGTGTTAATATTTAATTCAATTACTAAAGTAAGAGACCTAATCCACAACTCAAAGCCTGTAGCAGCCTGTAATAGCTTACAGTAATAATGCAAACATTAAATCACTTAACACAAGATTTAAAAGGATACAACCCTCTGGCGTATTTCATATCCTCAAATAAGTAACTATTTAAAAAATCTTATTTCATTTTCTAATACATTATTGTTAAGTATTTTTAACCACGTGTGTTAAATGTTACCACAAATGATACTACTATTTTCCCTAAGAATTTCCAGTTAACATATGAAAAGCCAAAAACCTACCAGTTCCCTTGCTTCTTCGAGCTGTTTCTCAACATTTGCAACCATCTGCTTCTTCTCATCTGAAACAGAATTGTGAAAATACCAATATAATTGTGTTCTTGTCATGACAGAAAAATATACCATTTCCAAAGCTTTTATATACCAGTTAAAACTGACCCAAGGGATTTATTCTGTGTGATAATGTCACACACTGTGATACCCACATTACTAAAATGAGACTGGAGAACCTTTAAATTCTTCTGCTTTGTAATACATCATTTGCTAGCTAGGAAAGCAGTTACAGCTGCTCCTGGTGTACGGACTATGCCTCAGCAAGCACTTGCTAGGCGTGTACAAAGGCATGAGAAGGCATGTACTTACACCAAACAGAAAAAAATATGGTTTAAGAACAAAGGCTTATCCCATTTATTTGCAAAATACGAGATGCACAGAATCAAGCATCCCACTCATAAGGAATACAGCTATTGAAGAAAAATGAGGTTTCCGTTCCTCTGTTCCTATGCCAGGTCTGGAACAGTTTCTTTTGATTCCACAGAAACAAAACAAAATGCCACGGAAACTACAAGAAAACCACTGTTTTCTAATAACAGCAGAAGTGTAAATTAGTAATAGAAGACGATAATTTAAAAAAAAATAAATCAGTTAAAAGATATATGTAGCATCATCAGCTGCAAGGATCCTCAGCAAGTTTATATCCCAGCTATAGAGAACACCACGTCTGACTTATGACCTGTCTCTAACCATCCATTCTCAGGCAGAGAATCCAATATGAACTGAGATTGTGTCACATCTGCCAAAAAATCCCAGTTGCCTTCCCACAAGGTTTGCTACAGCATGAAAGAAGACTGAGGAATGTTCAGTAACTTGATAATAAAAAAGTCCTCACATTGCTTAACTACTTTGGGCATTCAGGGGCTGCAGTACTGTCATTTGCATCAGGTTGTGCCCCTCTTCTGGCAACATTTTCCATCCTTCTGACTGTAAATCCACTGTAAATTGTCTCAATGAAGTTAACAAGAAAAATGTGAGCATACAACCTGTTACACCACTGTTTGCTTGAAACAAAGAGCATCGTGAGACACCTGTGCTGTTGGTTTGCCTGACGAAACAGATAAAAAGTGAATTGCACAAAAGTATCTCCAGTCACTGCTCCACAGAGATCATGATGGGTATGTCTATATTGGCACAAGAAACTTTATGGTGCGTCTTTAGACTTCACAGTCCAAATTCCTTTGCTTTTCTTCTACATGATCTCTTTGTATCCTGGAACTGATAAATCAAAGACCAAAAAGGACTATGTGATGTACTCCGTTGAACCTCTGCTGTCTACAGCCACTGACTTTCAAGTGGAAGCCCTTTACTAAATACATATAGTTCACCTTCTCACAGTTTGAAAGGCTTTCTTTTTGAGCAAACTTAGTGCCATAGGCAGGAATCAGGGGACGCTGAGGTAGCAACTGAAACCATAATTTCTGCCATATAAAGTAAAACATGCCCTTGAAATAACCTTCCTTAAAAGGAACAAAACTATTTCGGAAATGATTATATTGCTAAAAAGGTTTTGGTGAAGCACCCCCAGCACAAGCATGTTGTGTTTCAGCTGAGCCCTCCCACTGCTGTTCCACAGGACCCTGCATTTTATTTGCAGGGGCACATCCATCTACCTTCTCATTTACGTAAGATACTGTGCACTTTTCATTTAAGGACACATGAACACCATGATCTGTCCTCTTCAGTTACATACAGTGGAGTTCTGCCTGCAGAGAGGATCAGGTTCTTTACACCTTTAAGATAACACAGAGATCTTTGCAAATAACCAACTATGCAAGGAGTAGAAAAGCTGTCTTCTGAGGATACAACACTATGTCTGGCAAAACATAGCTAGCATAAAATCTTGAAGATAACTGTCTCCCTTCTTATCCTTGAAAGAGGTCCAGAATTTCATCAAGGAATCCTCTCTAAAAAGTTAGTCATGAAAAAACCAGCATCTTCGCAAATCTGGAATTCCCACTGCCACGTCTGGTGGCTTCTGCTGCAGCAGTAGATGTAGGAGATGCTTACTTCAGTGCAGCACATTTAGTTCTCTTTTAGCAACGTCTTTAATTCCCCGGCTTATCATGAGGGCACCCGAGCCAGAAAATGTAATACCTAGTGATTCATCTTCCTAACATAACTAAACCCCAAAAGAAAAGAGAATCTGCCACTTGTTTGCCTGCACATTTTAATTCTCCTACCCAGCATCCCAAAACAACTCTATGCTTTCCCATATTTGGAAGCCAGCAAGATGACAATGGACAAAATGAAAAACAATGCAAGATATAAACTACACAACACTGTTTTATTGAAATTGAAATAAAAAATTAAAAATATAGCAGCATAAAATAAATGTACTATAGCAACTTCAGTATTTCCCTGGACTACAATGTCCATACATATCAAGTAACCTGAAATTTAGGGATATAAAGCTGAGGGTTTAGGGAAGATATTTCACAGTGTACCAATTCTGTGTGTACTAGTATTACAAGAACTAGATCTCCTCTGACCAGTAAGATCTTACCTACCCACAAAGATACTAAGGTACAGATCTTTAGTAGAGAAAACTCATCATTACACAAGGTGGTCTGGCTGAAACCGTTCCAATAAAAGTGAGAGGGTATTCAAATGATCTGCAATAGTTTAGTAAATTGAACTTTAACCGAACTCCAGAGTTGCACTTTAACAGATAATCTCAGATTCATCAATACATCATCACCCAGCTGGTGATCAGAGCAACTGCGAGGAGCGAGTCTTACAGACAACAGGACTTGGTTGTTCCTTCCAATACAGACGTGTGAGCAGACATATGACAACATCCCAGCACTGCAGCTTTGGAGCAATATCTCTCTCCATGGACTTCCAGGAAAGCAGCTGAACTTGTTGCAACTTCTGATCTTCTAGGGTACATGATTCTATGTAGTCTCAGAGCAAGAAGGGGTGGCAGGGTCACTTTGGTAAGGAAAAACAAGCTTACCAAAGTATAAGTATCACCCACTTGGTTTTGCTTTCATGTCTTCCTCCATCTGCCTCCACACAAAACTCTGGTGGGTGCACGCTGCCTGGAGTCACCTGCTGCAGGACTGCCAGTATCTCCAGGTCTGTTGTTGATATCAGCAACAGAAGCATGAAATGCTACAACACTGTCAATCAGAAAGAACTTGCTGGAATGGTTTTTCAAACCACTAAGTTTGTTTTACTGCCACAGTTAAGCTAAGGAAACAACTTTGCAGTCAGAATCCTCATAGAAAGGGGACAATATCCATAGGGTGAGTGGCTCAGAGACTGCAGATGAGGTCATAGGAAGTTACTCATAAAAAGACAAGCTTGACACCCTTCTAGTATATCAGGACAAACAAGTTACGATTCAATTAAAGATCCTCACATTACTAACTGTATTACTTCACTGTATCTTAGTAGTTTTAAATCTGCCTACTTGATCATTTCCTTAAATGCACTTCCACCACACCAAATAATGAAAAGGGTATTTTATAACTTTTTTCTTTATACTTTAAATAAAATAAAAACAAATGCTCTACCAACTACATCTAAATTTAGAATAGAATTTTTTGTCTCTACATTGCCAGACAGAATAGCCTAAAGAAAACGCTGCACGTAGCTTGTATAATTCAACTGGTCAAGTTGACAAAACTTGGATAAAGACTAGAAACAAAAGTGTTTGGGTTTTTTTTCCTCTGGGTAAGGATTACAAACAATGAAATCTGTTCCATCCTTGTACACAAGGCTGTATCACTTTCTTAAAAGAAACAAGCTTTTACTACATTTTTCTCAGTTCTTTCAGCTTTGCCCTTGCATTAGTCACCGTTTTGTCCCCAGAAATACAGCAATTACAGGAAGGCAGAAATCTGCCTATGAGTATAGAAAGATAACATAACATGGGTTTGATTTTACAATGAATGAAGAAATTAAAAAAGTCTGGCCTGAGACTGAGTAATCCCATTGCTGGTGGAATTGCCTTTTTTTATTCGGAAATGCTGAAGTGGAAACTGAGTAACAAACGGCTTCTGTTCATAATCCATGCATAGATTTTGCTACATTTTCAACTGCCAGAAGTTACTGTCCAACAGCAGAAACAAATGGAACAATACATGTTTTTCACTCTTCAGGTTATAAAACTGGGATCAACAGACACAACAAAATGAGCCAGACCTGAAATGGAGACAGTAAACTCCAGTATAGGGATACAATAGAATATTAAAGGTGCAATTTTCTCCAGCTAAATCTGTTAGAAACTGAAATACAGTGCCTTGCCCAGCAGAAAATGCAAGTATTGAGTATCAGAAGAATGACAGCACTCACATCTGAAACCATCATGACTCAGAAGCTACTGTGCTGGGAAAAGACTAAGTTATCACCACTTGTGCTGATAAAACTCTCCTTCCAATCAAGCATTCAAAATTTATATACATTTTTGGTCAAAACACAAGACAGGATGAACATTAATAAAACAATCAGTCAATGATCTTCATTCTTCAAAGACCTGCAGCAGCATCACAGAAAATCTATTTAAAAGCCATTTCTCTATTTAGAACACTTTCTTTAACTCTCCAGATGATGTCTGCCTCAACAGAAGACATTTCTTTCCACGACGTTCTACTGTCTCTGATGCTTATTGTTTCTGTAGTATCAGAGTGCCTTTGTTACATTTCTTGCTGAACTATTTATGCATTTCTGACAATAGGGTTGTTTGTTGAGCCATCATCCTCCTAGAACATAAGACAGCATCACGTACTGACAACACCAAAGGCAGGAATGTTGCAGAAACAATTAACCAGAATTTCTCCAATTCAACTGAATGCAGATCTTACAGCAAGCCCACCTGGGGCAGCAGAAGGAAATAAACCCACCACTAGACTTAAGGAGATCTCTGTATTATGCAGAGGTAGCACAAGTCCTTACACCTTCCATCCTGCTTCTTCCAGCGAGGAGGAAGAAGGCCATCATCAATCTCAAATCAACGCTGCTAAAAACTGCCACCTCATGTGCATCTCTCCCCCATGACCCCCTCCCACCTCATAATCCTCTTTCGAGGCTTTCCCAGCCATCTCCACAAGAACTAACTGGAACTTCCGGTGATGAAGAAGCAAAAATCTTGCAAATATTCCTATTAAGACACAAGGGAAAAATGGGTATTTAAAATATTTCTGATTAAAGTGTGCAACACAGTCAGAGATTTTTTTTTTTCCAAGTGGTCAAATGCCTCTGGCTAGCTAAGACTGCAACTTGTTTTGAAGTCATACATGACTTTTTTGCTGGTGATACACAAAATAGCCCTGAAAACTGAAGCAATGCACTCATTCATAAATGTACAGTGCAAGAAGCAGCTACAATGCAAGCCAATCCAAACCATGTATGAGCAGCCTCAAATCCTAACATGGAAAATCCACCTCTTAAAAAAAAAACCCAAAACAGCAACAACAAAAAAAACCCCAAAAAACAAAACCCAAAATACATTGTCTTATCTTGAGGCCATTTAGCCCAGTACCACCCTCGCTGCAGGGAACATGTACTCATTTTTAT
This sequence comes from Phaenicophaeus curvirostris, assembly GCF_032191515.1. Classification (NCBI taxonomy): domain Eukaryota; kingdom Metazoa; phylum Chordata; class Aves; order Cuculiformes; family Cuculidae; genus Phaenicophaeus; species Phaenicophaeus curvirostris. Next base: position 6,994,919 of record NC_091400.1, on the reverse strand, counting down.
CTGAAAGAACACTTTCTCACGTCCGCATAAAAGAATCATGTTTTCAAAGCCAGCTGCTTCTAGGATATGTCACAGTTTAAGATGACACTCTTTAAACATCTCATATTTAAGCTCAGAAGTCTCCCTTAGTGAATAAGGCAGACTGATTCAAAGAGAGGATTGTGAAATCCACTACTACTAATATATGTCCTGCTATAGATGAGACACTGCTGATTTCCAAAAATCTATACAATCAGGAAATAACATCTCTATTCCTTGTCCATAAATCCATGTAGCACCACTGATTTTCAGAAGAGGAGCCACTAGTGTATTCATGATGTCTCCCTGTTCCTACAAAGGTTCGTTAATTTTACTCTGTTAAAAAGTGAACAGCCCTTTGTGAGGCAAGGGGAAATACTGCCTTGACTAGGTTCTTTGCTTTAGAGAAAAATTCAGTGCATCCCCTCAGTAAACTGTTCCAGTGGTCATTTAAAGGTTGAATAGAATTTCTGAGCTGACTAAATTACACCAGTTCTAAATTTCATTCATAGGAACTCTTTGGGTCTCTCCCTTCTTCCTTTTGCAAGTCTCCAGTACAAAACAGAAAAAGCTTTCTACCTCATAAGTACCTGCAGACTGTGACTGAATTATCCTCACATGTCCTTTTTGTTAGGCTCAATAGCAAAAGAGCTTTGTTAAGCTGATGAAAAGGCATAGTTTACTGACTTTTAATCAAGCCTGTGATTGGTCACTGTACTCCAATTTATCAAAAGACTTTCTAACTTGCCAATATTAGAATCAGACAGATTTTTACTCAAAATCCCTGTTAACTAATTTTAGATGTATTTTGGACCTCTAAATTAACAGTGCATTGACATCATATGTTTCAGTAGATCACCTACCTCAAATCCTGTTTAGAGTTACTACTTCATCACTTCATGATGAATTCCCCACTCTAAAAGCAGGATGCAATTCTTTGGTCCTGGATGTATGGTATCCTTTTCCTTTAGTCATATGGAAAAGTACACCATTAGTGTGAGTTTATTCCCTCCTTACATGAAACCCACTCCCACGGGTCAAGTATCCTAAAGCTTTGGGAAATGTGCTTTGGAAGTAGACGCCGAAATATTTAATGACCTGGAAAGAGAGGAGACATTAAGCAGAGCTACAAGAGGGACAGATGAGAAATCCACTAGTCTCAGTTTCCTTCTGTCTCACACCAGGAGCAATATGTTAGGGCACCAATTTGCGTGCTATGGAATTCAGCTGGATCAGTTAAAGAGATTATTATTTTCAACTTTTTACCTAACACTCTTACAGACAGTAGTGTCTCTACTGCAGGGATACGTCGTGAATCAGACCATGAATGCTACTGACAAACACATTAAAGTAAATGAGTGCTGATTTCTTTGAATCTGCTCCTACCTGTGAGTCACCACAGTCAATTATCCAAATGAAATGTTTTAAAAGTAAACAGCAAAAATCCAGATTAGGATTAAATCACACACAAATTCTGTCTACACCACATGAAAAGACTTCTTGATTTCTACTCTTGATGTTGTGGGGCGATCCCAACGAACTGCATTCCATAGAAATGCTGAAACAGGAATCGCCCACCCAGCTCTGACCCCTGCTCTGCTCAGCCCTTCAGCTGCGCTGGTGGAACTTTGTGTGGCTGCACAGCAAGTCAGCAGGGAAGGGCTCAACCGGCAAACAGCATTCTGCCAGGTTATCCTAACACTTTTCATGAGACAACTTGCTGCTCAAACAGACATGCACCCAAGGCACAGAGACAAGGCCTGGCTCTGCTGTGTAACGAACAAGAAAACACACCTGGGTGATGGGATGCTGGGACAGACCACACTGAAATCACAGGATTACAGAATAATTTAGTTGGAAAAAAACCTTTTAGATCATCAAGCCCAACCATACCTGTCCAGTACTGACTCATATCCCTGAGCATCTCAACTACCCATCTTTTAAACATCTCCAGGGACGGTGACTGAACCACCTCCCCAGACAGCTGCTCCAGTGCCTGAGAACCCTTTTGGCGAAGAAAGTTTTCATAATGCCCAATCTGAGCCTCCTTTGTTGCAACTCTCATCCTATCACCTATCACCTAGGAGAAGAGAGAAATCACAGAATCATAGAACGTTTTGGGTTGGAAGGGACGTTAAAGACCATCCAGATCCTCCCTCCCATGGTTAGGGACATCTCTCATCAGACCAGGCTGCTCAAGGCCCCATCCAGCGTGGCCTTGAACACCTGCAGGGAGGGGACATCACCCTGACACCCCCCGCCACCTTCTTGAACACCTCCAGGAATGGAGCATCACCCTGACACACACCCCACCCACCGCCACCGCCCCAGGCGCTCGCTGGCGGAAAGCCGCAGCCTCTGGAGAGGCTCCCGCAGACGAAGGGGACGGGGCTGCGGTGCAGCACGGCGGGCAGGGCTGGGCGAGGCGAGGCGAGCTGCCCCCGCGCCGCCGCTCACCTCCTACCAGCTTGGGCACCTTCCCGATCCTCCCCGTGATCTCGGCCGTCAGCACCGCGAAGTCCTGCTCGTAGCTCTCGAAATCGGAGGACATGGCGGTAGCGGAGGTGTCGGTGTCCGGGGAAACGCGGCGCTCGCAGCCGGCCCCGCGCAGCCGCTCCGCACTGAGCCAAGCCGCTTCCGCGTTGTGCTACACGCAAAAGCGTCCGCCGCTCTTTCCCCACCCCGGCCCCCAGGCGCTTCGCCACAGGTTCCGGTGAAACTTCCCTCCCCCCTCGCTCAGGCGCTTTAAACCAGCGCGACCCGTTGCCGCCTCGCCCCCACCTCGCCCCAAGGGGCTGCGCTTGGGAGGTTGAACTGATACCGAAAATGTCGTCAAATCAACTCCCTAAGACTCGGTTTGGAGTTTGGGAAAGCGAGCGCCCTTCATCAGCCCTGGGGAAGGCCTGGGCACGTTCTGCATCGATCTGTGCAGTGAGATCAGAGCTGGGCAGGATGCATCTCCTGCTCACACAGAGATGTAGAAATTCTCCCAGGAATCTCATGCATCTTCTGTTCCTTCCAAAGGACTCATTTTAATGTTACTATGAACTTCTCAGCAGTCAAATCTTGCTAATTTGGAGCCGGTTCCAGCTCTGCCTGACCTTGCATTTGAGATGGAGAGACACTGCAAACAGAGGGGGTTGTAGGAGGCACCTCTGCTCAGCACAGAGCACACCGAGCACGAGGCATTATCATCTCCAAGGAATAAAAAGTGTCTGGAAAGAACACTGCTTGAAAGAAAACGTGCTGTTAATCTCAAAAAGCCAAGTGAAGTTTCATCTAAGTAATTTTTTTTTTTTGAAAGTTAGACAGAATGTCCCTCTGACAGCATGTTTTCTTTCAAGCAGTATTTCCCCAAACAGTGCTCATTCCTTGGAGATGCTAACACATTGTGTTCAGTGAGCTCTGTGCTGAGCAGAGGTGTCTCTTGGTCTTTGCAGTGTTTCTCCATCACAAATGCAAGGTCAGGCAGAGCCGGCTCCAGAGCTCCAGATTAGGCAGAGATGTGACTGTTGTGAAATTCATAACAGCATTAAATTGAGTCCTTGGAAAGGAACAGAAGATGCATAAGATTTTTAGAAGAATTCCTACATCTCCACGTGAGTGGGAGATGCATCCCGCCCAGGTCTGGTCTAGCTGCACAGATGGATGCTGAGTGCTCCCTCGCCTCGCCCGAGGCTGGTGAAGGCCGCTCGCTTTCTCCAATTCCAAATCGAATCTTAGTTTATTTGGTGGCATTTTTTGGTATCTCTGGGCGGGGAGGGCCGCGATTGCTTGGGGAGCTTTTTCCCGGGGTCCCTATTGCCGGAGCCACTGTTTCCCGGGGGGGCCTATTGCTGGGGCCCTTATTGCTGGGGGCCGCTATTTCAAGAGGCACCCTTAGCAAGTTTGTGGATGACACTAAGCTGGGTGGAAGTGTCGATCTGCTGGAGGGTCGGGAGGCTCTGCAAAGGGATCTGGACAGGCTGGACCGCTGGGCAGAGTCCAATGGCAGGAGGGTTAACAAGGCCAAATGCCGGGTCCTGCACTTTGGGCACAACAACCCTGTGCAGCTACAGACTAGGAGAAGTCTGTCTAGAAAGCTGCCTGGAGGAGAGGGACCTGGGGGTGTTGGTTGACAGCGACTGAACATGAGCCAGCAGTGTGCCCAGGTGGCCAAGAAGGCCAATGGCATCTTGGCTTGTATCAGAAACGGTGTGACCAGCAGGTCCAGGGAGGTTATTCTCCCTCTGTACTCAGCACTGTGAGACCGCTCCTCGAATCCTGTGTTCAGTTCTGGGCCCCTCACCACAAGAAGGATGTTGAGGCTCTGGAACGAGTCCAGAGAAGAGCAACAAAGCTGGTGAGGGGGCTGGAGAACAGGCCTTATGAGGAGCGGCTGAGAGAGCTGGGGTTGTTTAGCCTGGAGAAGAGGAGGCTGAGGGGAGACCTCATTGCTCTCTATAACTACCTGAAAGGAGGTTGTAGAGAGGAGGGTGCTGGCCTCTTCTCCCAAGTGACAGGGGACAGGACAAGAGGGAATGGCCTCAAGCTCCGCCAGGGGAGATTTAGGCTGGACATCAGGAAAAAATTCTTCACAGAAAGGGTCATTGGGCACTGGAACAGGCTGCCCAGGGAGGTGGTTGATTCACCTTCCCTGGAGGTGTTTAAGGCACGGGTGGACGAGGTGCTAAGGGGCATGGTTTAGTGTTTGATAGGAATGGTTGGACTCGATGATCCGGTGGGTCTCTTCCAACCTGGTGATTCTATGATTCTATGATTCTATTTCAAGGGACCCCTATTGCTGGGGGCCGCTATTGCTGGGGGCCGCTGTTTCGCGAGGGGGACCCTTATTGCCGGGGCCGGCGTTTCCGGGGGGGCCGCCATTGCTGCGTTGCCGCCGGGGGCGGGGGCGGGGGCGGTGCGGGCTGCGCTCCCCCAGCCTGGCCGGGCGGGCCCCGGCGCCGCCCCTTCCCTCTCGTCCCCTCCCCTTCCCCTCGCTCCGTGCCGCTCCCTCTCTCCGGCAGCCGGCGGGAGCGATGCGCGGCTGCGGGGCGGCGGGCGGGCGGCGGTAGCGGCGATGCTGGGCGCGGCGCGGCGGGCGCGGCGGCTGTGCCACTGGGGCCCGCTGGTGGCCTTGGCCGTGGTGGCCGTGTGCTCGGCCACCGCCATGGCGGACGCCGCGCTGTGGTACTGGCCCCTGGACACGGCCGGGGGAAGCGTCAACTTCATCATGCTCCTCAACTGGACCGTCATGATCCTCTACAACTACTTCAGCGCTATGTTTGTCGGCCCGGGGTACGTCCCGCTCGGGTGGACGCCGGTAAGCGCTGCCTTCCCATCGCCTTCCCCGGGCTCTGCCTCTGTGCCCGGGCCGGCCTCGCCCAGAGCGATCGGGAAGGCAAAGGAACCGCCTGTCTCGGGATGCCCCTCTCCTCCCTGGAGGATGCAGCCAGCCCTTTGCGGTGCTCCTTGTCTTGTTTCCACATCCCCGTTCGCAGCCTCTCTCCAGCTTCGCTGCTGTTCACAGCATTTTCACGTGTTCTCCACCTCGCTCCATCCCTGCCCTGTTCTGCTGGTTGTGGTGATCTGGTGTTGGTGCTGTTTACTGGCAACACTCCTCGTGTTTTTCAGGGCTGAATGGTAATGGTGCTTTACTGGCAACACTCGTCCTGTTTTATAGGTGCTTTTCTGAACAAAACAACAGGAAACACGTATAAAGTGTTCACTTTGGGGGCCCCTCACTGCGTGAAGGACACGGAGGCACTGGAGTGGGTCCAGAGAATGGCAACGAAGCTGGGTCAGGAGCACAAATGTTATGAGGAGAAGCTGAGGGAACGCGGGTTATTTAGCCTGGAGAAAAGGAGGCTTAGGGGAGACATTATTACTCTCTATAACTACCTGAATGGAGGTTGTAGGGGTATGGATGTTGGACTTTTCTCCAAAGTAAGAAGGAATAGTATGAGAGGAAATGGCTTCAAATTGTACCAGGGGAGGTTTAGATCAGATATCGGGAAACCTTTCTTAATTGGAAGGTTTTACAGACCCTGGAACGGCTGCCCAGGGAGGTGGCTGAATCACTGTCCCTGGAGGTGTTTAAAAGACCAGTAGACAAGGTGCTCGGGGATCTGGTTTAGTAGTGGACAGTTATGATCTTGATCGCAAGGTGTTTTCCAACCTAGCAATTCTCTAAGTACTGTTTGCTGAGAACAAGAACTTCAGGGTTATCTGCACACTGCAGACAATGTTGTATTGAAGACTTTGCCACTAATAATAAGGGTTCAGAGAACTTCCCTTAGCAAATTCATTTTTTATCTAAGCTAGACATTTATGTGTTTATCTTGGATTCAATACAGTATTATAAGTTGAGGTAGAAATTTTCATTTTTTTCATTAATCTCTTTGAAGAATAGTAGTCAAGGACTAGAATGATAGAGGTACAGACAGCTGGCCAGAGTTTGTTTTCCAGTGATAGAAAGATTAGTAATAATCACTTCTACTCTACTTCCATTCTACTTGTGGAATGTTTGTAGGACAGGGTCTAGTGCAAAGAGGATCCTGATGTATTCCTAGCAGGACAAGTGTGCATTCTACATTGTGAACAGAAGATTTAGGCCAGTATTAGTACCAGTATAGCTAGCTATAAATCTCTCCGTCTCTCATCTTGCAGTATCTTTGGGTAGCTTGTTTTTGTAAGAGAGAGAGAGAGAGGGTGGCATACGAGCTGGTTGAACATTAATGCTTACCAGTGCTGTATATTGGTAGTAAGCCTCAACTGGCTCTTAGTATAAAATAGCAGGATGTGGTGCACAAGCTTTTTTTTTTTCTCTTTTTTTAAAGATCTCATGCTGGTTTTTTTACTCTCAGAACTTCACAGCAAAATCTTATTTGTGCAGTCACTCTTCCTGACGGAAGAACTGTTTATTTCTTTTAGTAACTGGTACTTTCAGCAATGGGAAATGGCTCTGTTGCTAGCCAAGAGATTTTAATTTTGTTTTGTTCTCCCCTTGCCATCTACCATTAAATAGGATAGGGTTATGAAACATACCCTGCCAGAGGAAAGCAAAGAAGTAGAGTTATGTATACATCTAACACGCCTATTCTTCTGTTTAAAGGAGAAATCTCAGGACTGCATGTATCTCCAATACTGTAAAGTGTGTCAGTCTTACAAGGCACCACGTTCTCACCACTGTCGGAAGTGCAACAGGTACTGTCTTTCTTTAAAATTGTTTTAAATACATATTAAAGCAACATCAAATCTAATGTTGAGATATTAAAATATGATTTATCATTCCAAGTCTTGTATTGTGCATTTTTAGAAGACCTCTATATGACTACTGTTCACGTTTCCAATATTTCAACTTTCTAGGTGTGAGATCTCTTACACCTAGTTTTACTAGGTTATAGTTTAATAAATACATCTGTCTTTAAATAGTTTTGTTATCTTGAAATCTGTTCCTCTTAAGAACTTTGTGACAAAATATTGCAGTACTGCTTCAGGGAAGTGAGTCTTAGTAAATGCCTATAAATCTTTCAGTGCTTTAAGTTCTGAGTCCAATCATTCACCTGCTTGGGGAGTAGAAATGCCTCTTTTGACATCTTTCCACATAGGAGTTAAACGTTGATTTGAGTGGAAGGTTTGGACTGGTTTTTTATTCTTTACTAAAAGTTTTTTTTTGAGGAGAGTCTGTGTGTTAAGTGAATTAATTAAAAAACTTTTTGGGTCAACTTAAAATATTGTGCTTTGTTATGTGTTAGTCTTGTAGCAGACTTGTTTTGAGCTAAAGGATGCTTGTGTTATAAATAACTTCTGGAATTTAGTGCAGCTTGAAAACAGCAAGCCACTTCAGATGTTTGCAGCCCAGGCTGCAGTTGCATTTATCTTGAGTTTACTGGGCAGGTCCTGTTCTGAAGGACTGTTGGAGAACATGGTAAAAGGGTGTTACAACATACACATTCATTTGTTAGTTCTATAAACACAAGATGTGCAGTCAGTCTGTTTTTAGGAAGTAGAGAGTGAAACTCTAGAGCAGCTCTGTAATTTGGCTGCATCATCCTGAGATTTAAAATTAGACTCACTTTCTTGGGCACTGAGGACTTCAGAGAAAGTGGCAGCAGATCCCAAGGACTGTCTTTGCAAAAGCAAGTTATTTAAAACAGATGAAACTACAGCGAAATCTCCAAATCGTTTTGCTGCTATACTTAAAGAACTTTGTGCCCTCTCAACTGTGGCCAAAGTAACTCATTCCACATGGATTTCTAGCTTGTTGCAATGAAGTAGGTAACTCAGGCCACGGCCGAAAGTCTTCTGTGCAACAGCAAGTATCAGTGCATGAATGGACTCACTTCTTATTCCCCACCTGAAAAGGGTGAAGTTTCTAGCTAAGTTCTAGGAACCTTCTCAGAAACGGTTGTGCTGATAATTACAGTTACGTGTTCAAGAACTTATACAGTGGCAGTTCAGCACTTGCTAATGAAGAATAATTAATTCTTTAAAGAGGAGAAACTGAACTTCCTGTTGGGAATGAACTAGCTTAAAAGATAATGAGGTCAGTAATTCAAAAACAATTAACTTTTATTTTCAGAGGAGCTGAACATTTGTGTAATTCGGTCGATTGTTTATCTCTTAGGTTTGGTGCAGATGAACAATATTATAATTAATGAGTTTTACACTTGTTAAGTCAATGCAATTTGAGATGTTGACAAATCTTTAAACAGGTGGGGGTTTTGCACTTGCAAACTAAACCAAGATAGCCAGCTTTATATTGAATACAAGAGTGTCTATAGGGTGTTTATGCTTGTTAAATAATTTTTTTGTAAAGGACTTGGAGTGGTGTGAGGTCAACGTGTTGTGGTTGATGAGGCTTTCAGGGCATACAACTGAAAGGAAAGAGGCATTAACACACTGCTGTCTGTTCTTTCTGCGAGTAGTTCACGGGGGGGTTGACATTTCCTTTATTTTCCTGCTGTGCTTGTTTAAAACAAATGGCAGTAATATTAGTGCTTAATTATTGTGTTGATAGTTTTTACGCTTCCCCTTCTAGGCCTCTGTCTTCTGGCCCTAGAATACAGTGTTTATTAGTAACTAGCAAGTTTGAGTAAAGAGGGGAAAGGATAATTGGGGTAGGACCTGGGAGCACTTCCTATTTGCTTTCTTTCACTCTACAACATTAAATGTCATTTTGAATAGCAACAAAAAAGGCATTTTCATATTGATCTATCAAAAATTGGTAGGTTTAAATGAATGAGTGGGGGCTGAATAGTAGAAAGCTTGTTGTCCTTTTCTTTGAGCTTTTTGACAAAATGTCATGAATGTCCTTTATCTTAATCAATACTTACTATTCACAGATGTGTCATGAAGATGGATCACCATTGTCCTTGGATCAACAACTGTTGTGGCTACCAGAATCACGCATCTTTCACTCTGTTTCTCCTCTTAGCTCCACTGGGATGCATTCATGCTTCTTTCATATTTGTTATGACTATGTACACTCAGCTTTACAACAGAGTAAGGAAACATAATTAAATGCTAACAATACTGTTTAATTCAGATTGGTTATTTGTCTCTGGAAGTATGAAATTATTTGGTTTTATGAGAAGATATGTATGGAATTGCTTTTTATTCTTTCAACGTGTGTTCTCAGCTCTGCTTTCTGTCTGTGGGAAGTATGGTCATTAATTGGAGGAGGAGTCAGAGAAAGTGTTTCTATTTTCTTTACTTGCCCCCGCTCCGTTGCTTGTCATAACTGCTAGAAGTTTCTTAGCTTTGTGTTGACTGTAAGACAGTTTCTGAGTACAGCTTTATACAAAGGCAGGCTGTCTTTTGGATGACACAGAAGTTAGATGCTATTTATTTTCTTTTGCCTGCTACTTTTTATAATTGTATCCCTTTCTTCAAGGAGAAAAGAAAAAGTACATTGGTTCTGGAACTGGAGTTAAATTATATTTGATTTGTTTTTAAATTGGAAAATATAACTAGCAACAATGAGCAAAGCTTGCTCTGGAATACATCCCTTATCTCAGATCCATGGTTAAGATTATGAGCTTTGATTTCAGCCTTTGTGGTTGCTCTGTAGAGCTTGAAAACATGCAACATTGCATGCAACAGATGGAAGGTTGTGTTGTGTTTGTAAAGCAGCAGTAATATTGCGAACTGCTATCTGCTAAAGCTTTCAGAATAAAACCAGTAGTGTTTCCACTGAAAGTAGATGCTGTGATATGCAGACATAGTTTGTTCAGCCATGAGAAGAGAAGGCTTAGGAGAGACCTTGTTACCAATCACTATGTAAAGGGTGTCTACCAAGAGGATGGAAACTCCCTTTTTACAAGGAATCACCTGGAGAAGACAAGGGGTAATGGGTATAAGTTGCTCCCAGGGAGATTCCAATTGGATTCCAGAAGAAAACTTTTCACCAGGAGAACAGTTGAACATTGGGATAATCTCTGCAGGGGAGTGGTGGATTCCTCTACAATGGACACTTCTATGACTCTGCTTGGCGAGGTTCTGGGCCATCTCATTTAAACTATAAATCACCTAAAAGGTTGGACCAGATGATCCTGCCTTTCTACCTGGCATTCTGTGGCTCTCTGAAACTCTTCCTTTCTAAAACTGGTAAATGTATTTCGTATTCATTGGTGTGCCAGAGTCCTTTTTCAAAATATAGGCCTAACTTTTTGTGGAGCTTGCAAGATGGTGATTTTGTTTTAGCTTTCCACATAGAGACAGCCAACATCTAGCAAAGAAAGTATGTCTGAAGAAAGGAAAAGTCTTTTCCATGTGTCTTTTTATTATTATTCTAGTTACCTTATAAACCTACTAGAAGTTGGGCACCTATATTCAGAACCAAGTTTCTTATTGGTAATTTTTGTTTCAGTAGTCAGAATGTTCTAGAGCTGAATGGTGATGTTCTCCCCTTGCAGATATCTTTTGGGTGGAGTTCTGTAAAGATTGACATGAGTGCAGCCAAGAGAGACCCTCGACCTATTATTCCTTTTGGACTGTCTGCATTTGCTGCATCATTATTTGCCTTAGGATTGGCATTAGGAACAACTATTGCTGTTGGTATGCTGTTTATTATCCAGGTAAGATTACAAAAAGGTTAAAATCTGTACGCTTTGCCAAGCTGTGGAATAGAAACAATTCAGAACTGAGATAGGAGCAGTTGTTTATAACTTCTATTGCCAAGTTACTTTTCCAGGGTTTTATGTTGCTTTCTCCCAGTTCCTCTGTTGTTACCAGAATTATTTTATTTTCCTCATGGGAGAACTTGGAAATGAAAAACTAATGAACTAGGAAACATGAGATGGACTTTATAAACACTGAAAAGGCAAAATATTTTGTATTTTGGGAGTACATTTGCCTGTCCCTGAAAATAGGAATAAACATACTGGATGTGTTGCTTCAAATGTTTGAGATCTTTGGAAGGAAACAAAAACGCAAAAGCAAAACCTGAAATACTGTGTGATACTGTCTAACGCTGTCATAGGATTATATACTTATTGTGTCTGTGCTCAATCCTGGTTTTGAATGTTTTATATGTTTTGGTTAAGCCTGTAACAGTTGCTCTGTTGTTTAAAACAAATTTAGTGTGTTAAATGTAGTTTTCTTTGCCTAACACTTCAATTTATTTTTAGATGAAAGTCATTTTGTCAAATAAAACTTCAATCGAGTCCTGGATTGAAGAAAAGGTAATTTTTTATTATGATGTTTTTGTTAGTGTATTGTTACAAAGTTCATTCTCTGTATTAATTTGTTTCACCTGTCTGGCTTTAAGCCAAAGTTGTCATTTCAATTCCCCTCTGACATGATACCTACAACCAGTTTTTCCCTTACTGAAATTCACTGAAATAGATGAGAAATCCTTTAACTGCATATATATATATTTTTTTTTTTGTGAATCAGTGTGACCGCAGAAGAACATTTGTTTTTAAGAGTTTGCTTATCTACTTGGAATATGTGGGTGTTTTCATTCAAAACTTGAGTTATCTTTGCTTTACATTATGCTTGTTTGAGTCTAACTCTGCCTATTCTGGGTGGCATGTTTTGACTCATGATACTCCGCATTTTCTACTTCTCCGATTAACCTTGGGAGGATTTTCTTTGATTTTGAAGAAGTGCTAGAGAACAATGAGATACCTAGTCTTCTCTCCTTTAGATTTCTCTTCCATATCTCTGTAGAGGTATTCATAAGATTTTTCAGAAGACATATGGCTAAGCAACAGAAGCTAAGTTTAGAGGAAGCAAAAGTGTCTCAGCATTTAGAAGCTAATTCAGTGCTATCAGGTTATTTTGTATAAGTCCACAAGTGTTTGGTTATTATTTTGTTGTTTTTCTTTTACTCTCTGCCAATATTAGCACGAGGGTCTTGACTGTGTCTAAGTACCTAAGTATTGTAATGCTTTCTCTTTGCATGTAATCTAACTTAGCTGGATCTTGGTCTGTTAGACCTTTGAATAACAGGACAATAGACTGTAGATGAAAGAAAATCCGGTTACAAATATATAGTAGAATTTGGAATAGTCCATTCAAATTTCTACTGTAAATCAGAGTGCTACTATGTCCCTTCTGAACGCTGAACACAGACTGTAGTATGTGCTTAATAAAAAAGACATTATTGCAACAGAGAACACTCTGCTGTGGCTGCTCCCCACTAGATGTCATCATTACTGAAAGAATGAAAAGTTCATGACTGCATAATGTGGGCAATCAGGAGCGCACCTCTATATGCAGCTCTCAGAGGTGGAATAGACTCCACTAACGTTGAATTATGCTCAAGATCATTAATCCAAGGATCCTGAGCTGTGCAGTCTTTGTAAGTAACTCAAAAACAGTCAGACATCAGTCTTTGAAGAGAGCCTTAAAATAAAACTATAGCGTGGAGTGGATTAATCAGTGTAGCCAGTTGACTGCTGTTGCAGAGTAAAAGGGATGGGTACTCAAGCCAAGCATGCTTCTAAGTGCTGTGGTTGTTTTAAACAGTTTCAAAAGGCTGGATTAGTATAGCAGGAATTTACTGTTCTTGCCTCCAAATGTTTGCCTTTAGGTCTCGTAGACCCATACAGGGCTTATGATATGGCCTTCTTAATATTTGCTGCTCAATTGCAGTTAGTGGGGTATGTTTTTATGTACTGTATTTCTTAATTATTTTCCAGGCCAAAGACAGAATCCAGTACTACCAAACGGGTGAGACCTTTATTTTTCCCTATGACATGGGAAGTAAATGGAAGAACTTCAGGCAGGTGTTTACATGGTCTGGGATTCCTGAGGGAGATGGCCTGGACTGGCCAGTAAGAGATGGCTGTCATCAGTACAGTTTGACGGTAATTGATCTTCGATAACGTCTCAAGTTAATCCTTCCCACTGTCCAACTGCCTCCTTTCTTTTACACTAATATACCAGCGTTTTAAGTAACTAAAATACTGACTAGCAATACATAGATTTAAGAAATAGGAGTTCTGCCAAAGGTTCTCCCGTGTTTGATACATTAGAAGTTATACTTCTGTGAGTGTTTTCAAGTGCTAATATTTCCTGTGTTTGTTGAATGGTTTCAATAACTGACTTCACTTTGTGTTGAACACACATGTTGTCTTAAACTAAACACTGACTAAATTTCTATTTATGATCATTTATAGATAGAGCAACTGAAACAGAAAGCAGACAAGCGAATAAGAAGTGTAAGTATTTGTAAAGTTTGATCTGAAATTACTTTGAAATATTAGTATAAGAAAATGTAAGTAATTGCTGAGGCTATTTCTTTTCTTGCTTTTAAACCTAGCAATTAAATAAAGACAGTGTTTCCACACAGTGTACTGCAGCCTCTGCTTAATTAAAGTTAACATTTAACTTTCTTTGCATTTGATACTTAGTTTCCAGATGGTAAGAAATGTGGTAATAAAGATGACTGCTTCATTGTTAAGCAGTTAATTTAGAATTTATACTCCCTTTGACAGCTGTTATCATTATGCTCAAATCTTAACAGTATGCTTGAATTGAATTTTTGGTATTAAGCTGTCAGCAAGGTCATAACTCTTTACAATAATATGCTGTCATGTTCTTTTCAAATTTGTAGGTGCGGTATCGAGCAATAGAAGATTACAGTGGTGTCTGCTGCCCTTTGACTAAAGGTGTCAAAACATTCTTCACAACACCGTGCACTGAAGAACCTAGAATTGCACTGAGTAAAGGGGATCTGATTTTAGCCACAAGAGGCTTAAAGTTAGTGGTTCCACACCTTTATGTTTGGTTAAAAGAAATAGTGATGAGTTCTGGCATCTAATTACTTATTGCGCTTTCTTCCCCAGACACTGGATGTATGGTGAGAAGATTCTCAACTCAGCTGCTGATGGTATGAAGCAGTTATTTTCACTTTTTCTGTTGAAAATTACAAATCAATTCTATAGCTGTCTAGAAATGTGGACAATGTTACAAGTTCAGTTTTCAAAATGCAGGATGACTGACATTATTGGTATTGGCTCTTCTCCCCTCTAGAACCACATCTGCAGTTTTTACGTCTAGTAGATCTGCCAGTTTTGCTAAACTTTAAATGAATCTGTCAGACTGAAAGAACGTTCATCTAGTAGTTTATTGAGGGTTGAATGGGAAGGGGACACTTGGTATTCTAAGGAAAGGTTAGACTTAGACTCTAAAGAAGTTAATGATGATTTTTTTATGTATTTCTTAAACACAGTCAGATTTCCTACCTACACATTCCACATGCATATAAGACCTGGGATTACTTTTTGTACATCTTAAAACCAAGGAGACATTAAGTCTTTAATTTGGAATAGATTCCAGTAACTTTGTAGTTAGTTATGTAAATGCATGTCACCTATCAAAGACAGTAAGGATTCCTGCTGGTCTGCAGAGACACATCACAGCCACCTACACTGAAATTTTTACATTTTTACATTTTTTACTTCAGCCCTCCTGCTTAGGATTGAGCTAAAATTTTACCTGCCAGATTTTCTATTGAGGGTACCTTGTCTCTTCCAAACAGTTGTGAATTCATTGCATATACATCCTTTAGCAAAAAAGAGGCAGCCAACAGATTGGCTCAGTAGATTAAAATCACTAGATTGAAATTGTCCATGTTTTCATGGGAAGTCCAAGACCTTTGTGGACTAGAAGTGCTTTATAAGCTCACTTCAATGAACTCTTTAACATCAAACCTAAATGAGTCATTGAGTGTGCAGGGTAATAGTTTGTATCATGTTGCTTATTGTGAAGATGAGCTGGACATACCTGTGCTATGTTGAGTATTTTGTTAAAGCGGTTGAAATGTTGTCTGAGTGGGGAGCTTGGTGTATACTGACAGGCTGGATTAGAATTCAAAGTAACATTGGCTTTTTGGAGAGCTAGGCTTCAAAATAGGATGAGATTTGTTAAGAATGTATAGAAAAATGCTATAAATGGATAGGACAAACAAGCTGGAAAAATTAATGATTAAGAATCAGTCCTCCTTGGGAAGAAAAAAAGGTGGTCATAATCTTAAGGTGAGTCAACACTTGTAAAAATAAAAAGCATATAGCTTCTCAGATGCTTGAAATAATCATAGAATCATTAAGGTTGGAGAAGACCTCCATGGTTGTCAAGTCCAACCATCAGCCCAACATGACTGTGCCTACTAAAGCATATCCCAAATGCCACATCCTACACGTTCTTTGAACACCTCCAGCTATGGTGACTCCGCTGCTTCCCTGGGTAGCCTGTACCAATGTTTCACATGCTTCACCACTCTTTAATTTTCCTAATATCCAGTCTAAACCTCCCCTGGCTCAACTTGAGGCCATTTCCTCTTGTCCTAATCCTTCCATTCTACTTGGCATTGGCAGAGACTCAGCTGAACTTCTGCCACAGGCAAAAGCAGTTGCTGGATCTCAAAAAAGAGGGAGATAAGCTGTGAAGAATTTGAGAGGAAAACAGTGAGAATAGTCAGAGTACTTGAAAATGTGAATTATAAGGGAAAGCTGAAGGAATTGGTATAGGGAATAGGAGAACGCCAGGGTATGTGCAAGTAGCCATCAGCTGTATGAAAGTCTGTCGTAGAGAAAGTTCTTAGCTTCCTGTGTCCTTGGTGTGTAGAAAGAGGAGCTGTGAGCTTGAATTATAGACAGAAAGCTTCAGATAAGATATTGGGAAAGATTTTTCTGATAGTAAGGAAGGTAGGGTACTGGAAAACTTGGGAGATCTCTTACAACATTTTAGGCATTGGGAGAGATTCAATGTGTCCTCAAGCAATGATATTAAGAAAGACTTAAGTGTCCTGCCTTAGAGAAGACAATCAACTAGGTAGCTTCTTGATGTCTCTTCCAGTCCTGTGTTTTTGCTCTATAGTGGGTCATGTTTTGTTCCAAGTTAATGCAACTTTTCATGTCTTAAGGTGGAATAAGAGAACGAGGCTGGTTCCCTAGGAATTGTGTGGAAAAATGCCCATATGACTCTGAAACGGATCAACCAGTGGATGGAGAGAAGAAAAACAGATAGCCTTCTCATTTTTTAAATTAGAAATGGAATTTTTACTTCAGACCACAATCCTGTACTTGAAATTTTCTGTATGTTATTTGAGTCTTATGCAATGAATATGTTAGGAAAAGGTTTTCTCTTCCTTGAAGCTGAAAGGGTTGGATATGCTGGTGCCATGGTTTGCATACTTTTTTAACACTAAATAACTGCAGAAAAGCCATTCAATGGATTGTCTTCAAGATGTATCTTTTTCATCCTATCAGGGTTTTTCTTTTTGCTGTTTAAATTGCATTCTGAGGATTCATATTTTAGTGTTTTTCTTGGACCGCATCTGATCTGTGATGCGTGCTGCTTATCTTTTGTATTTCACTTTCTCTGAAGCTGCCCTTGAAAACTCTAAAATAAACCTCTGATTCAAATTCAAGATAAGATTTGTTACCTGTGACTTTTAATGATGTGAATTGTCCACCTCGAATAAATGATACATTTGTATTCACTTGTGAATTTAATTGTTCTGAGACCTACAAGAGCTTATTTATAGACGTGGGAACATGAACTGACTGGGAAGTAAAGATTTCACTGTTATGAGTTGATTTTCAGGATTAGAAAGACTTTAGCTCTTGCTATAATATATATATATCCTGTGCTTTTAAGGGCAATAAAAATATAGCCAGTTGTATCTGCTTCCTCTGAACCAAAGGCCTAGAGTTCTTGATCCATCTTAGAGTGAAAGGAAGCAGAAGGGTCAAGAATGAAGGTTTTTGTGAGCCTAGTTGCTACTCAGTCATTTAAACCTTCCTAAAGCATTTTTATTTAACAGCAGGTATGGATTATTAGAAGGAAGACCTTAAACTAGAGTAACTTGTACCGGCCGAAGGCTTTCTAACTGTACCCTAGATGCAAGGGCTGTTTTTGTTCTCTCATAGTTAGTCTAGCTGCATGTCATGTTTTAAGAGTTTTTGCAAATTATTATTTTAAACAACCTGGTTTATCTCCACCTGTGTGAGTTATCTCAGGCAGATGAGAGCATTTATTAAACAAGCAAGCAGGTGCTTTGCCCCTCTAGAAATCGAAGGACTTATTTTCCAGAAGCAGGCTTCATTAGAGGTATAGAAGTGTATCATGCTCCTACTTTCCCTCTTAGCAAGAGCGGAAAGGCTGTAACTTGGCAGGATGTAGCTGTTTCGGAAATTAATATAAAAACTTGCAAAGTGCATGGAAGACTTTTTAGTCTTGATTGCAGTAGTTTCTCTTTAGCATCTGTGGAGTCTAGAAGTAAGCAAAGATTCCAAAAATAAGCTTGTCTTTCCACTGAGGAAGCTGGCAGCTAAGGACATCTTGTTCTTGGCTTTGAAATGATTAAATAGCTGCTGTCTGTGTTAGCAGGCAGCAGTTAACAGTGCAATAGGAACACAGTAACAGCACTGATGACCACAGTCGATCATTAGTTATTGAGAGGAATGTATATAAGCTGTGGCTTGTTTATTGGGGACTGCATATCTTTTAGTGGTTGAAGAGCATTTTCAGCTGGATTTCTGCTTTCATCTTAGCAGAATTTTACACACCAAAGTCACTACACTGTAAAGTACAGTGTGCCTAGGATCTGTGCTTCAGAAGTGTACTTAAAAACTGAAACGGACTCTGTATGCTTTTCTTTTTAAGCTTTCATCTTCCTTCCTTGGAGCTGTAACTTCAATCTCACCTGGTCTCTTTTGTAGCACAGGTAACTAGTGTTTTCTATTTGCCACTACACCACCTTCATTTAGCAGTGCTGGCTACAAAGAACCAGCCAAACAAAATTCGTACCTTTTAAAGGCATTTAAAGACTCTCCAGCCAAGAAAATACGAACTGTCTTTCCATTGCTGAAAACAGTATTGGAGCACCAAGTTTAAAGACAAACCGCCTCTAAGAACTCTGATTCTTAATAGTATTAGATTTTCTTTTCCTTCCTTTCTCCAATCCCATTCTGCCTTTTTTCAATTCTACATTCCCCCCTTCCCCTCTTGCTCAAGGATGACTTTTGTTAAGGAAGGGTGCAAGTAAATATTTGAGGTGGTTATTCTGTGTTCTGCAGTGATTCATAAAGGAATTGAGATTGTTTTCTTTTAGGTTCAAATCCCTAGTGAAGCCAGGTCTGGGGGAAGCAAAAAGCAAGCATCCTTTTCACACAGCAATTAGCTTTTGCTTTTTCCTGAGGGAAGAATTGCTATTCGTATTAAAGATTTTCAGCTTTGCATTCTTTCCATCATCTAACAGCAAGTCTAGACTTGGAGTGCCACACTAGGGTAGCTCAGGCTCTAATATGATGGAAAGCAACCATAACTGCATATGGAAATGGAACCCTGACCTCCTATTTAAAGGAAAGCAGTGAAATAGACAAATAAGAAACAACTGCCTGCTTTAGTTCAGGCACCTTTTGCACTGTAACAGAAACCAGATCTGTCAAAAGCAAACAATACTGCCCATGCTAAATGGACATCTTGGACAGCTTGTTCAGCCACCAAATCAATGACAATGTTGCTTTCTGTTTGTTTGCCCTTACTTTGGCCTACAATCCAAGGAGACTCATTTCTGGAGTGAAACCACTGACTGTGCCAGGTCTCAGTTCTTAATGAAGAAGTGGCTGGATTACTATATGCAATGAGTTGTGCCAAAGACTAACTTTGGTGACCAATAGTAAAAGGCATCAACGATGAAAGAGTTCTCACCTTCTCCGAAGTCTCAGAGGCTTCTGTTTTTAATCCAGATTTCATAAGAACTGAGCAAATCCAAGCTCGCCCTCAAACTTAAGCATCTTCCATACAGTTAGTTTTTCGAATATAAAGCAGCGACCAGGAGGAGAAAAGAGAGCTTCCCTTGCTAGGAAGCCAGGGACTTCCAGGTTATTTGGTTTTTACAATTGAGTTTCCTAGCTATGGCAGTAGGGAATTATTCTAGATCTGTCTTTAGAGTATTGATTGAAATAAGGGCCTCATTAGAGCCAAATGATGAGTTAAGAATCAATATTTCCCTCTGAACACTTTCTCTCAGAATAAGGACCAAAAGAGACTAACCAGTAATTAAGTTACAGGCACAGGGGTTGTTCCATAGAAATTCAAAGAAAATACATTCAACAAATTGTATTTTGGTGCACAAGTCTTATGTGAATTGAAGAGCCTGAACTAGGCAATCTAATTCCTGGTGCAGTACAGATGTGAATTGTTTCCAGTTTGCTGAGGAAAAGGAAAGTATATTTTAATATAAGTACTAAATTTTAAATATCTGCTTTACATAAATCTTTATTAGTCATTGTATCGCTTGTTGTTAAGCATTTATGTACAGCATTTATGCTGCAGCCTGAGTGGAACAATTCATAATGGACAGCTACAAGATGAAAGCTTTTCAAAGCAAATAGAAAAGACTGGCTGTTATTTTTAGCTCCAATTCCTGTATCATGGGAGAAGAAGTTGCAGCGATCTGAACTTCATTGAGCCTATAGCCATGCTTACCTCAAATCTCTGGCCACTGGGTATTGCAGTGCTTCAAGACTGCTGTAGGTAACTTTCTCTGGTTCTCAGTATCTTGAAATAATTTTTGCATCGTTTCCATACAAGCATGCCTAAGGTCCTCCTGCTCTCAGTCTAGATCTATGTTGTGAAAGAAGTTTATATGGCAGAAGTGAACCCAAAAGAGCAGTTTCAGACCAATTTACACTTGAATTGGTATATATGGTTTGTTGGTCATTTGGTGCCATTACCCATCCAATTCACTCTTTGTAACAGCTACTAGCATGTACCACCACTCTAGTTTGCCAGTGTGAGAAGAGGTTTAATTGCCATTAAGAGTAAACCAAGTTCAGAGATGGAGGCGTTTCCTCTTCCAAAAGCAGAGGAAACTCCTGAATTAGAAAGTGACCTGTACAAAGTTACTACTTTCTGAGTTATGGCATGGAAAAGTAGGCATTCTTTACTCATTTCACAAAGAAGAGACCTCTTCAAGCTGACTGAAGCACTGTGATTGATATCTGAACACAGAGTGCTGGGCTTCGACATCCAAGCTGATCTCCATAGGGACGCCTCCCTTATTGATAAAATGAACAAAGTACTTTCTGGGCACTGCAGCAGGTGGCATCACAACACTCAGCATCAAGTTTATACAGATCTTAGTGGCACTAGGCCCCAGCTGAATTGCTTATCAGAACCCACAACCAACTCAAGTGTACATTCCTTCCCTCTAGTTCCCCTCTTCTTCCCCAGTCTCACCTGTGGGAATAGATTAAACCATCAGTAACTTTTAAGTCGTGTTGCTTTAAGGAAACATGGGAAAGATGAGCAGCCTAGTTACATGTACCTTCTGAACCTTAGAAGCCTTTATAGCCACAGGTTACAACAAGCACAATAAGTGACATAACAGTTACCTGAAAAATGTCAAGGTCTGTACTAGAGACAGAATTGGGTCAGTTATTTTTATTAGTCAAATCTAGAGCTCACAGCAAGGGGTAGGTCTTTCCTGACCATCAAATGTGCTTTCATTTTGGGATATTTGACCAAGAGCATTAAACACAGAGAGGAACAGCCAGGAATGTGGCACAGACAAAGCAGAATTGGAATAGAAAAACTACATGAACTCTTCCATCTTGCACCCTTGTTAGCGCTGCATTGCCTTTTGGAATGATACAGGAGACTATGGGGACAAGGAAGAACTGTCAGCAGAGACCACAGCCCCTGATGGAAGACATTTTTTCTAAAACAGACAATACTTATCATGCCTAAATAGTTTTCTAAGGAAACAGCTTTAACCTTAGAAAATGATATCTGATGCCTTATTTCATGTGATAGGCTGAGCCGGAAGAATGAAGTGATGCTAAAGACTTTGGCATATATTGCCTTACTATAAGAAAAGGAAAGTCAAATACAGGAGCAACATCTTGTCTGGCACAGTCTTCCAGCTTTATGGCTTAAGCTGTGGCCGAGCAGGGACAGCACAAGAAATACTTTAGCTTTCTGGAGAAGTCGTGTTCTAGCTGCAGCTATATAGAACCAGGCAGCAGTAAACCCTGCAGCTGACAGTCTGGTTGCAGCAGAGAAACAAGTTACAGACACAGGCTTTGGTTTGATTGCACAGTTAAAATTTATTGCATCCTGTATCCTTAGGAAGGATAGCTATGGTTTTTCACTTATCAGGCTCATATGTGTAAATGTAGAGGCTTCATAACTGCCATTACATTTGAGAACGTGCAAAAACTGATCCCATGCCTCCCATACTACAGTATAAACTATGTTTGCTTTAGACATATATACTTTATGAACCATTTGATGCCACACCACTCATTTTCATCAAAAACAACCTGTACTGTGTGGTCCAGGGCTAGGAACAGAAAAGTCACTTACGTATTTGCTGAAGATACAATTCATATTATTGAGGCAGGTTATAGCACCCCAAGTAGAAACCAAAATGTTACTTTCCTGCACTTTGTTTTTGAACTATCTCTCCCCAACTCAAAACGGGTAACTGCATGAAAGAGTTCAGTATGACTACGGATCAATCCACAAGAAGTCATAATGGAGTTCATAGTTGGAATAGGAAAACAAGGCTTGGTTTTGACAGCAATAAGCGCATACAGCACTTCTTAAGGCTGAGGTTCTTGAGTGTTTTTGCACTTCAGTCACGGTCCAAAGAAGATGAAAGTTCTGGCTTTGGTTAGACAGCCGATGGTTAGTCCTGCAAGATGTGAACAGTGCCAGTTGTCAGTTTTGCTATAGCCATCTTCACATGAATGCCATTTGTCCCAGGCTACCAGAAACAATATATTGAAGTTCTCTTGCTCCTCTCCACTCACATGCTTGTATGTTCTCCATAAGTGATGTAGTGGCACAGATTTGGTGGATAGTCCCTGCAGTTTAATTTAAACTGGCCCCTTACTCCTGTGTACTTGAATAGAGGGCCTCAATCTGCTGGTGGAAGACTTGAACAAGCTCTGCTCGTTTTGCCTTCAGTGTTGGTGTCAAAAGTCCATTTTCTACAGAGAACATCTCTGTGTGGATGTACAGGTCTTTAACCTATTAAAAGAAAATAATTTAGCATAACACACACATAATGGCTTAGAGGACAAACAGTAGTTCTTCCCAGCCTCATTTTGCTAAGTTCAAGAACACAGTCTCAGGAGCACCAGTAACTAAACTGATTTTTGATGCAAGTCCAACTCCTTTTGGCTAACACAGCAAGAGAACAGGATCTAACTACAGCTCCAGTAGCCTGTAGTGACCCTCCAATCCATCTCATAGCAATTGCTACTGTTGCCACATACAGCCAAGAGACAGGCAGCCAAGTCAATATTTCAGTGCCTACTTCCGTCAGTTGTCCAGGGCAGCTGTACTAGGTCCCATCTTGACACAGTTAACAGGAATGAGGACTTCCCAGCCACTTCATTAGCAATACAGGTGCTTGTGACAAGCAGGATTTGGAAGTACTCACTTGTTCAAAGGACTTAAGGCCAGCCTCTTTCCCCAGTCTCACCATATCTTCCAAAATAGCTTTCTTCACTGCCTAAAAGAAACAGAGCAGGAGTTGAGCAGGTAAAGCTGCTGTTTTGTAATTGCAACTCAAGACCATGGCCATTGCCCAGTCAGTGAAAACTGAGGTTGGCAAGAATACATATATATATTTCAACTTTCAAGATTTCTCATAATAAGGCCACTACAAGGTCACGTCTGTTTTTTCATTGGAAAAGAAGCAGTGACAACCCTCAAAACATCAAGAGATACCTACATTTAGTTTCCATTTTTACTGTAATGCTGCTTGCATGACTCACCCAGCACTAAGCCAGTTTAACATGCAAAAAAGGTGGGTAGAATGAAGTCAAAGAAATGCAAGATTGGACTTCAGAATTAAATTCTATCTATAACCCACTCAAACCAAATGAACTCACTGTGTTTTTGCAGAGTTCTTCGTAGGAGCCTTTTATTCCCATTTTTGCTGCAAATTCTGGAAGCGTCTCTGGATCAGGAACAACTACACCTATTAGAAAAGACTGAAAGCAAGTGGAAGTAGTCATATTGAGACCAAGACTGGGCATCTGAAATTACTTTGATTGTCTAAGTGAACTTGATTCTGGATACTGTCTCTATAACAAGCCACATTTACATGCCCATTTCCAGAGTTTGGAAGGTAGCTACAAGGACTTTCAAGTCATTAATCTGAGTTCTGACAGCAGTAATTAGAATACTAATGCAGTTTGTTATGTGGGTTGAATGCTCCAGCAATTACTTCTGGCTGGTTTACAGATTGAAGACTGGACTCTGCTAGACATAGGTGACACTTCTTTGGTAATGGAATGGAGAAACAATCCTCCTGTGAAGAAAGGCTGAGAGAGTTTGGGTTGTTCAGCCTGAAGAGAAGGCTGCAGGGAGACCCCTTACTGTGGCCTTACAATACTTCAAGGGGGCTTATAAGAAAGATGGGGACAGACTTTTTAGCGAGGCCTGTTGTGATAGGAGAAGGAGTAATTGTTTTAAACTAGAAGAGGGTAGATTTAGACTGGGTATCAGGAAGAAATTTTTTATTATGTGGATAGTGAAACACTGGAACAGGTTGCCCAGAGAGGTGGTAGATGACCCACCCCTGGAAACATTCAAGCTCAGGGCTCTGAGCAACCTGATGCAGACAAACATGTCCTTGCTCCTTGCAGGGGTGGGGTCAGACTAGATGACCTTTGAAGGTTCCTTCCAACCAAAATTATTCTATGATTCTAAACTCTACAGATCTGACTTGACATACTAATCCCATAAAAGCATGTAATTGGCCTTTACCCAGCTTACAACTTGATGCCAAAATCTCCTTTTCTTTGGGGTTGACTAGGAAGGCTCTAAGACTGAAAGGATATTCCTATAAACACCCTCAGGAACAGATGCTGGTCAAAGACTTGTATATTCATACATTTGTGTGCTGATCTTCCAGAACCCATCATGGGAGAAATCTTGCAGAACGTACACTCTAATATCACTTACCCTCAGGCTTTCCCCATGTACAAAGACCTGAGCTACAGGAGCACTTCTAATATAGACATTTTCTATCTTCTCTGGAGCAATGTATTCTCCTTGTGCAAGTTTAAATATATTCTTCTTCCTATCAATGATCTTCAGCGTTCCATTCTAGAAGTTAATAGGTAGAGGCTATTAGTTTCAAGTCTGTCATGCTTCTATAAGAAGTAGAAGACAATAGGTTTGTTGTATGCGAGGCCCATGCTAGTCTGGAACTGGTTTTTCCTCTCTACAGAGAGAAGGGGCACTTTGTCCATTTTCTCCAGTTAGCTCAGAACATGATTAGACAGCTCCTTTATTCTCCTGTGACAGGAACCAAAACACCTTGTTGTTCCTCGCTGTGGAAGTGACCTAATCTTAACTACTGGCCTAGCAGGTGTTACTTGGGATCTTGTAACCTAACTGGTCTTTGGAGCTTTGCCTGGAGTTAACTTGGCCAATGATAACAAAATACTGTACAAGACTTTTATCCTAGAATTAACTTCTCCAGCATTTCAGTAAACTAGCCAGGAATTCCCATCCAAGAGATGATTTGTATTGAGCAGTTACTCACTGGCATCCATTTCCCTATGTCTCCAGTGTGGAGCCAGCCATCTTTATCAATTGCTTCTGCTGTCTTCTCAGGGTCTTTCAGATAACCCTTGAACACATTTGGTCCTTTAATGCAGACCTATAGCAAGCACAGAACATTGTTAGTCACCCAGTCTTACATTTCAGTATTTCTCAAGACACACAGGAGATGGTACCTACCTCACCCTCATTGTTGGAAGAGAAGTAGTTCATTTCTTCCACATCATCTAGTTTTATGATATTACAAGCTAGCGGGGCTCCAACATGACCTAAAGGAAAAAAAAAAAAAAAGAAAAAAAGAAAAAAAAAACCCAAGAGCAGTTTTTATTTTGCAAATTCTGGTAGCAGCTGGCCCTATTTGATCTAAAGCTAGCAAGACTATGTCTTGAAGCGCGATCAAATAACTCAGTCCTTGAGGAAGACAGTCAAGTATCACATCTGATATCTTAGTCAAAATTGAGTAAAACACATTATTTGGGAGTTAAAGCTAGTTTCTTAAAGCCATTTGGCTTTTCAGCTTGCTCAGCTCTTTATAGATTTTCCTTTCGTGTACGCTGAGACAGAGTCTCAGCTGACCCATGCCACTTCAGGCAAGAGATCCTCATCTCATTAATCTTGGTGCCTATTAAGCATACAGGTGACTGTTGCTACCAAGAATCACTTTAAGGTTAAGTATCCAGTATGATTTATCTTCCGTTGAACTAAAAGCAGTAGAGCACCTAAACTTGAATGCTGCGCTTTCTGTTCTCAGTTGTGGGAGAGATTCCAAGTATTAGCTACCATACCTGTTGTCCAGTCTCCAGGCATTGAGAATGTGCATCCAGCTGAGCACTCAGTCTGGCCATAAGCTTCAAAGATCTGTGTGAGGAAGGATGAATATTCTTTGAACATCAAGTCCTCAGTGTGAAAGAGCTCAGTTCAACTATGCCTGTACTCAAGTCTTCTTCTTAGGAAAGAAGCCAAGACAAGCTGAGGCTACAAGACTTCTTGCTCTTATTAGTGTAACCAGCTGTTCAAGTTCACATATCCAAAGCTTGCTTTGGTCACCTCATTCACTGAATTCTGTTCTCAAATGTACTATATTGTCAGCTTATTGATTGTCAGGGTAAACCACAAAGCTCAGAGGCAGATGCCTGAATTCGAGCACTGAATGTTCTTATTTGTGCTGCCCTATTCCTTTCCTAGAGTCTACAGGATAGTTATCTGGTAGTGTAGTTTGAAGCCAGCCCTGCAGAATTTTATTCCTGTTGCAGTTAACTTAAATCAAGCAGCCCGCAAAACCTGAAGACTTGACTGCAATCTCACCAGGAACAAAGCTGGGCTGGACCACAGCTATTTTCTTTGGTCACTTATTTGGGCATAATCAAACAGATTTTAGTTTAAGAAAAAACTCAGCTTACCTGACAGCCCAATGCTGCTCTAAGAAAAGTCAGGACAGAGGGAGATATGGGGGCTGCACCTGTTACCATAATACGCACTCTTCCACCCATTGTTTCCTACAAGTGAAATAGAAGCCATCAGAGTCTTCAATACTACGTTGATCAGCTTACTTACACTTGGAATAACATACCTGAACTTTTTTGAAGATCAGAGAATCCCAAATGCTGTCATTTCGAATAATACCCTGTTTTATTTCAGCCATCTTCATAGTCACAGCAAAGTTTAACAGGCAACGTTTCACTGGGCTATTTGCACCACTTTGTATCTGCAATGACAAGAATTGGTGACTCTCAGGTTTAACTCACAGCTGTACCTCCTGTTCTTTCTTAGGAGGAACCATATTTTACTTTGATGTTCTAGGGTCCTTCCACTGGACCAGGTTGCTCCAAGCCCCATCCAACCTGGCCTTGAACACCTCCAAGGGGCAGCCACAACTCTGGGCAACCTGTACCAGTGCCTCACCACCCTTACAAGAAAATTCTTCCTAAAATCTCATCTAAATCTCCCCTCTCTCAGATTAAAGCCATTCCCCCTTGTCCTGTCATCACACTTCCTAATAAAGAACACCTCCCTGGCTTTCCTGTGGACTCCCCTTTCAGTACTGGAAGGCTGCTCTAAGGTCTCCCTGGAGCCTTCTCTTCTCCAGGCTGAACAACCCCAACTGCCTCAGCCTGTCCTCATATGGGAGGTGCTCCATCCCTCTGGTCATCTTCAGAGATGTTAGTGCTGACATACTTCAGCCATAGCTATGAGGGATAGAGATCCTTCTAGCTTTGCCCTTGCCTCATATGCATTCCAAAATTAAACAACCTTTGTTTCTGAACAGCAACAGATTTAGCCTTGTCATGACTGGATATGCTGTTCTTATACTCCAGGTCCCAGGACTCCTTCCACCTCCTTAGATTTTTCCTGCTAAGGAGTAAATAACTATTGGTGATGTTATGATGCATTCAATGTTAATTTTAACTTGTATGCTTTTTTAGATGAACACAAAGATAATTTAGCTAAAATTGCTCACATACCTTGTCATATATTCTATTGAGTAGTCTTGGTACAACTGGAAATAGTGTTGGCTTCAAGGCTTTCATGTCATCTGTTAGCAACTTGATGTCTCCTTGGAAGAAGCCAACTTTTGCTCCACAGCTGTAGACCACAGTCTAAAAATTGACCAGACTAAGCTTAATCAAGGATAATTCCTAGCTCCATTAGCCCTAATTAACTGTCTATGGAAAGCAGCATGATTTTCAGTCCCCAGTGGTAGGAAAGCTGTTGTGTATGTAGGTTTTGAGGAAATATAGAAGTCTACTGCACCTTTTCCTATAATTTGATTTAAAGAAGTCCAAATGCATAAAGTTCTGGCATGCAAATTTGATTTGTAGTCCACAAGTACCACAAAACAAAGTTTCACATTATGGTTTAATGCAATTTATGATCTTCACTACATTTGTTACAGCTGTTCTGTTCTGATATCTTTTGCTGCTCCTAGCAATTTAAATACAAGGCAACAGAAGAATTTAATAGCTTGACAAGGAATAGGAAAAGACACTGTATTTGAAATACCAGGTTGGGAATTGAGGTTAAGGGACTGTTCTGGAGACCATTACATGTAGAAGAGTTAGATCCTACCGCAAAGTTGCTGATGTTTGCTCTAGGAAGCTTTTTTTTTACAATATGCTGGAGTAAGTATGTTAATTGGAAGACTAGAACTTCACCTTAGGAAACAGATAGGCAGCATGATACAGCACAGTAGAGTAAACCACAGAGAATATAGCACTGTTTACCTCTGAGTTCTAAATCCACTTGCCTTAAACTGCTTCCTCGTCATCTATTAGCCTTCACTGTGTCTGACTAAAGTCTTGATGCTGCTAATTGCCCTTGCTGATTTCTTAGTAAATCAGAGTCAGTGAGGCTGAAGAATAAAGCTTTATTTAAGGAAGACAGTAGCCACATCTCGGAAAAGTAACTGGACATTATTTAGGCAGTTCAGAGGTTTTATTTTAGGTAGGTCGTCTTAACCATTTAGGTATGGCTTCTAACAAGTGTTACTATCTGAAGTAGTCCATACATTCAAAATATTCTACAGAAGTTTCTTAACCTGCACAGTCTCCTTACCTGTACAACTCGCTCAAACATGTGAGCCAAGGGAAGATAGGACATGGTGATATCTGAACTTGTACACTCAGCTGTGTTCTAGAGGAGAAAGAAACAGAAGTTAGCACTCCTTATGCCTGCTTGAGTTACTCTTAAGTAGAAAGTGAATAAAGTTTGGATCAACGTGAGTACTTTCAAACAGACTGAAGCAACTCTGGCTCATCCATCACCACCTCAAAACGTGCAGCTCTAACTCAGCCATACTGGATCAAGATTAATTTTATATTTTGGCAAGAATTGAGATAAGGTAGTCCAATACTCTTGGCATTCAGAACTGACTCATTCTAAAATAACTTAGAATCATAGAGTGACCAGGTTGTAAAAGACCTCTTGGATCATCGAGTCCAACCATTCCTATCTGCTACTAAACCATGTCCCTGAGCTACTTCTATGTAGAAGTTCTTGTTCAAGGTTAAGCAAATTTTCTTTTTCTTGTTTATTGTTCTATCGAAATATGGGCACATAGGAAAGCATGAGTTCGCTGAGAGTGAGTGGTTTGCAGAAGATGCTCACATTAAAGCTTGTCTCATGAATGAGTGGCATAGTCTAGAGATTGCCTTTAGCAGTAGCTTACTTACCTCTGTGCATCTAAGGAAAGCAGCAGCATTTGCAACAACATTTTGATGCGTCAGCATGGCTCCTTTAGGGTTACCTTTGGAGAGATTGAGCAAAATCAGCTGTGGCTCTGAGTGCTTCTGCTGTCAGTTTCCCATGTCTCTTTTGGCTCATTTGAACTATCTTGGTATTAGACTTAGTCATAGCATGCATTGTCTTAAGAGACCGCAAACACACCTTATCTCAAGTGCTTTCAGCTACAGATATTATATAAAAGAAATGTCTACTGAAACAGCAGAGTAATTAGGAGCAGCATAGAGAATGCTGAAACAAAATGTTTCTCTAGCCCCTGTGGATCAGAATACACACATAGTTAAACAACCAATCTCTAACATTAAGACCACTATTTCATAGGTAAGACAACAGCAATTTGACTATTCTTCCCTCCAAACTCTAAGCAGCTTTGTCTTTGTTTACTTGACTTACTGTGACAATGTCCCAAGTAAAACTAAGGTAGTGGCTTGATACTGTTCTGGGTTGTTAGCATTTCATTTTTTGGTGCTGGAAAGCTTTTTTTCAGGACAAGGAGATTGTTTTAGTGGGGAAACATCACTATATATTCTCTTACCTGTGGTTCCACTGGTAAAACACACAATGCAAAGATCTTCAGGATTTGGAGGCTAGAAGGGAAAAGCCACATACGGTCAGAGTAAGGATTACATTACTCATCAATATTTACATGTACTCCCTAAAGTGGGATGAACCAGGAATTCTGTTTGCAAACAAGACAAGATTAAAAAAGTCCTGCCAACCTCCTCTACCAGCAGCATGGCAAAAGGTAGTTTTGGAGACTAGTTTTGCAAGTTTATAAGTGTTCCACAGAGATTGATACTTACAACTGGTTCTCTGATGTTGTTTCTTCCCAGCTCCTGTGTTAGAGAAAAAACACAGCTTAACAATTGCAACAGGAAGATGTGCAACAGCTGTAGATGAATAGGTAATTGCATGTAAATGCAAAGCTTGGGTTTTGTGTTTGGTTTGTGTTTTTTTTTTCCTTTTGATACTCTGTCTCATTCAGAGAGAGATATTGGTCTTCCTGAATTTAATACACACGACTGGGAAAAGCTTACTTCTGAGGTTGTGGAAAGCATGAATCTGAGCATGTAAAAAGTGATCAGAACTACATAAGGAACTGGGAAGTCCCAAGTTGCATTATATCCTTTTATTTGATGTAGGCTACATCTCTTTACATTTATGCATTATATCTGGAAGATGAAGCCTAGCATTGGGATGTCAAAGCAGCCAGTAATTTGCACTTCTAGCTTCAATTAGACTCAACTGCCAGCTTAGAAGCTGGAGAAATCCTGTTACAACTGCACCATGAATTAAGCTAAGGAAATCTTCAGTTTAATGCATACTGACTGTCCACAACACATGGACACAACTTCAAACAATGGTTTGAACTCTGCAAGTCCATTTGGCTAAATATATCAAGTTTTAAAATGCTCATCAAGATCAGTGTCCAGTGTGACAACTGAATAACACTTACATTAGTGTCATTGTTGCCAGAGAAGGTCCAGATGGCTAGCTGGCAAGGTATTCCTCTGCAAGATCAGGCAGAAGCCTTTAGTCACCTACCTCAACCTCCTGCAGTGCGAGAATTTCGACTCCCACTTTAGCTCCCCTGTCCTTGAGCTCTTTATCAAAGAGATCCATAAGAATGATAGTCTTCAGACATGGGGTCTTTTCTTGTTCACAGTTCTCAATCAAGGTCTGTGCCTTGTCGGGCTTGTCACAGATCACTATGCTTATGTCAGCTATAGAAAGGAAATTACATTTCAGAAGTCTGTTCAGAAGACACAAGGGTAGTGAGTGACACCTCAGCAACACATGCATTTATAATATAGCATTGGTTTGTTTTACAGCCATTTGCATTTGTTCATATGGATTCAGTGGCTGGCTTATGGTGCTAAGAAGCATCCTCCTACCATGCCAAGTTAATTGGGCAAACTTGAGATCTTCTAATAGCTGTACAAATGGAGGGCAAATGCTGAGGAACTGAAGACAAACACCTTCATTCACACTCAAGGCATACATTTAAACTTTGGTATTGCCATAAAAAGCTGAGAATCATCCTCACTGATTGTTCAGGTTTAGCCATCTTCCAAAAGTCTAAATTTACACCTGTTTGAAATGGGTAGCTAAAATTCTTGAATCAATGCCTCAGCTTCCTTGCATGTGCAAGAGAGTTTTATGCAATTACAAAAAAATTACCATTAAGTCGGCAGAGTTGGATATGCCTAAACATGCCAGGTCCCTGTTAGCCTTGTAAGTCACAGCTGTGTAATCTTCAAAGCAAGACCTGTTTCCAAGGTTCACCAGCATAACTGGTGAAGTCATTTAGCTTGGCATATCCTATTCATGGGTTGAATCCCAAATTGTTGTGACAGCAGTGGATATTCTCACCCCCCTGTATCTCCCCTAAGACTGGGGGAAGTAAGTGTGAAGATCTATTCAAGCTTCCTCACCAGTTTCTTCCATGATGGCATGCTAGTTTTTGCTTCTGTAGAACAACAGGTCCTAACCAAGTATATTAAGGCATATATTCACCCCTCCCTCCCCCTACTCTTTACATCCTACAAGTTTAAATCAGAGACACACATCTAGTTTTAGTTTGCATGCAAGCCTGGCTACATTGATGACTGTTTGGCAGTGTGGGAGTTCAAGATTGCAGAAGCTCAAACAGCAAATAATTGAGCGCTCTGATTGCAGGATGGTCCACAGGATCTAGCAGGTCTTCAGTGGATTTGCACTCAAGACACTAGGAGACAGGAAGCACACTGACTTCTACACATTGAATTATGTCCCTGCAAAGCAGCTTCATTTGCAGAAATTGAATATCTATAAAAGGTAAGAGCAGCGAAGTTAAAGCTACTCTAATTTTTGCATCAAATTCCCTTGACCTTCAGCCTTCTCAAAACAAAGCTTCTTAGAGAAGTCATTATGAAATAGTGGAAGTCAATATTTACCTTTGTTAACAATATATACAATGGCATCTGGCCCCAGAGTGTCATAGAGTGGAACAGCAACCATTGAGTATGTGTAGCAGGCGTACTCTGAAATAATCCACTAAGGAGAGAAAACAGTACAGCTAAGGAAAACTAGCAGTTTGTAAGAAAGGATAACCAATAGATTCCATAGAGCTTGACTAGCCCATGCACACAGTAGTAGTGGGGCTTATGTAAGGAGCATGTCCATGACATTCTATGAGTAGTGAGTATTCGAGATCATTGTATTACATGCCTGGCATGGTGTGTGCTCAGCCAGTAATGAGGGAAAAGGGAACAGAAGCCAGTTGTGATTGCTCCTTATGTGGCCTCAAGCTGTTTAACTACAGGCCCTCCTCAAGGTGTCAGGGTATTCTGGGAAAAAATATTCAATTTGTTGCTTACCTCTGGCCTATTCTGAGCAAAAATGCCAATAAATTGGTTTGTTGATGGTTTACATCCTTTCTGCAGAAGTCCTGATCCCAGGTATTGAGCTCTGTCCAGAACCTGTAAGATAGTTTTACCCCACTTTAGTGTTACAAGACAATATCCCAAATTAAATCATCTGTTATGTACAATACTCACCTGTTTATACGTTAACCACTGATAAGGTTGGTTGGGTTTTCTGTAGCCTAAACACTTGCCATTTCCTAATGGAAGAGTTCAGAAAAGAAATTTTAAGGCTTGGGACTGAAGTTGCATAGCACTTCAATGCAGCACTTTAGGTGGGAAATATTTTCAGTCAAACATCTAGGTAACTGCATGGAGTATGGAAGCACATGGTGTCCATAGTTAAGGACTCTGCCCAAACCACACTACGACTGTGCTGTTGGCAGTACTTCCAAGAACTGATGATATTGTCTCATTTTACAACCCATGTGACATTGAAATAGCTTGTGAGCTATCACGTATTTCTATGCATGGGATCCCTGAAGTCACATGTGCATACATTCATACCTCTTGAAAGTAGGCTGTAATTTTACTCTAAAAGCCATAGGATAAGACAAAGCAGAGGTGTTTCCCTCCCCTCCTCAAGGTTCCTCTGAGGCTTAGTATCTTCTTACTCTTCAGTGAACTCTAACATATTAAGCTTCTGATGTTTGTTCTTGCCCAGTCTGCCAACTAAGACTACTAAGACTACCAGTGAAGGGGGAAAAAAAAAAAAAAGAGGTCAGTTGTCACTCCACTTCTCAGAAGGCTAGGAAACCTTTTCCCAGCCTGAATTATTGCTACAGACAAGATGCAAGGCAAAAAGAGCTTGGAATAACTTTATTTACTTGTGATAGGCAAGTACTAACTAGCAGCTGCAAAGCTTACCAGAAGCATGCAGTCCTCTCTGGAAAACTTCATACAAGGTTTTACCATCTTCAAAGTAATAAGAAAGCAGGTTATTATCTGGCAAGAGTGCACCTCTTCTGGCTCCTCCCTAGGAACAGGGCACAGTTATGAAACAGTGCAGAGCAGGTGCAATGTCATTTGTTCCTCAGCCATCCTCCCAGCAATCCCCTTTAAAGCATTTCAATAGCATTGCATTGTTAGGGAAGTCTCATTTTCCTTCATGATTTTGATCTACTCAGTCATACGCAGAGGAATTTTCTAGATGGCCTAGATTAATATTCAATTACAGGTTATTAGAGAGACCTTGAGTAAGACTGAGTGCTATCACTTGCCAGGTTAGATCAAGTTTAGCACCAGCCTCAAAGCTGATGCAAAACATTTAAAATACAGAAAATAAGTCAGTGACAGCCAAGGCCATCTGGTAAAATGTCCACCTAACCCTGCTGGCAAGAGCTGCTGTTTCTTATGCTTAGTGCCTTAGGACTTCCCTTCTCCCCACCATACTGTTGAGCTGTGCATCTAAGAGAGGCTGGTGGATATCAGACAGGAGAGTTTCCACTCATACGGAGAGTCAGAATGGATCAATATTCAGATTAAGCTCAAAAATAGTCCGTGCCCACAAGCAGAATAAGTATTACCTCAATTCCTATTGACTGCTTGTTCAAGTCAACAGGAGGCAAAACAGGTTTTGGCCTGCTTATCACCCAGAGGAAGATGCCAGCTCCAAATGCAATGAGACTAATCAATGCTGGTGTTGGGAGCGGTGAGAATAGGACTTGAAGTATCCAGATCATTGTGCTGGATCAGTGGAGCCAGAGTTGAACCTGAAACAAACAGGAGGTTTAGTAGACATGAATTAGAAGCACTCACTACCTATGAGCCAGGGTTACTTAAGCAGTTTAAGCAATATTACAAATCATTTCAGCAGTTTGCCCCTAAAGAGTCCTGGTACAATAATGAAGCATGCTTATGCAATATGTTAAGCCTCTTAAGAGATCTCAAGTCACCTGTCCTCATAAATCTTAATCCATGCTGCATCCACCTCCATAAAAAGCTGAAGCCCAATTAAGCCAGACAAGGAACAGATGTCAATTACTCCTATTTAAGAGTAAAAATCTGCCCAGGGAAAACCAGTATACAATTTCCCAAATTAAGTGGAACAAAAAATGCTTACAGTTCAGTGATGCGAGTTGCAGAAGAAAGAAAACTCCTTAATATTATAGCTGTTGAATTGCTAAAATACTGCTAAAATAGTAGAGGTATTGCCAAATTGTGTTTGTTATACCTACATATATAATTCTGCGGGGCAAGCAGTATCTTAACAACTGGAGCTTCTTAGTGCATAGCAGGGTTTATGCTTTACAAGAATTTCAGACACAGAAAGCATTTAGCATGATGTATGGCAGAAGTCAAAACTGAGAGTTAGTTTCCACTAGGAAGTCATGACCTGGAAGTCAATGTGTGCAATGAAAGTCTAGGTGGGAAATATAGAAGCAGTTTTGCTGCTTCATTCAAAGGCAGGGAAGAAACGCTAAGAATGTAGGATTTCTTACAAGAAACAAAGACATCAACCTCAGCTTCTTCCCTTCGAAACACGAACTTAAGTCTCTAAAATGTTCTGGTGTGTTTAAGACTGAATGACCAAGACCAATCTAGCCCAGATGACTGCTTTTGTCTGAATCAACCCAGGTCTTACCAGCTTATCTTTGCTTGTATCGGAATAGCTATGCAGGGCATAGCACATCACACCTTGCAAGATGAATAACCACACCCTTTCAAATTTCTTCAGACAGAATCAAGGGAAGCTGGTCAGTAGATAGTATGCCAGCTAGCAACTAACTAAACCCCTGTACAAGAATACCAGGCATTCCGGAGCAATGGGCTCCAGCTACCATTTAACTATAATTCCAAGAAAAATGGATTTTCCAAACAGTAAATTCAGTCAGGCCTCAAAGTCAGAATTCGGGTCTTTGACTCCAGACTAACTAGTGTTAGATCACCTGTATCTGGTTTATGGTTGCATAGTTTTCACTTTCCAGTGCTGTGTTAATCAGCAATCCTAATGTGTTCCCTGGTGAGAGGACATGCTTTGCCCGCTCAGCATCTGGATAGGAAAGGGTACCTCAGAGGCTTGTCATCAAGTCCAAGCTGCCAAAAGCACATCACCTACATATGTGAAAAGTAGATTCTGTTCTACTCTAAGCCTTACAACGTGCCCTTCAAATTTTTGACCCTGATTTCATGTATTGAGAGTCCAAAACAACTGTGCCACAGCAAGAGAGTCAGGAACTGCCTTTGGCACTCTGCACTGACTGACAGTTCCAGTCACCAGGCACATCAAACCTAGGAAGCACAAACCTGCTCTTTCTGCAGCACAGGGTATCACCCATCTCCACATCCTTCCTTTAAGCCTTTAACAACTGAGAAAAAAATCCCCTAAAAGTATGTTTGCTGATAGAGTTTATGCTCAGGGCAAGGCCACTTCACAGTTTAGGTTCTAGCACTGTTCTCTTTGTAAGACTGGAGGTTATTAATAGAGTGAATTTGGCAGTCAGCTGCTCTTCATGATTTATACATTTGGCCTTGTAACCCATTACTGGAGCAGTTAGTAAGCAGCTTTCTGTAGGTGATTAAACAATATCTGGCTTGTGGTGTGAGTCAGCCAATTCCTCTTTTGTTGGCATGAACAAATCACATATATAAATACAGCACGAGCACTGAGGCAGCTTGGTAGAAGCATCTTACTCTGCAACGTGAAAAGGAGCTGAATATTCAAACTTTATTCCTTTAACTAGGGCCCACTACTAGATCCAAGTGACAAAGCAAAGCACATTTACACCAGTTGTTTGTTGGAAGCTTAGTTTGTTAGGAATTGGCGAAACAAGACCTTGACACATCTATTCTCACATCTTTTTAGAGGGATACCAGAGGACTCATGTTCAGCTCTCCTGGATTTTGATTAATAGCAATCACTTTGGTCGGTTTTCCAGTCTCTTTCCATCCCCAGATGAGCCAAAAAGGAGTCTGCACTCAGTGCATTTCAGAACTATACACAGGCAACTGGAGAGGCTACATGCCTGTACAGCTGTACCAGTTTTAATAGCTCAGCTGTGCTCTCATGCTCATTTTAATAGTAATTTTAAGACAATTTCCTAGAAACCAGGAAGGATTTGTTGCCTTTGAAGCATCATGCTAGAGGTAATTGGGATCATGTCTGTAAGCACCAAGTCTTCTGTTATAACTTATTAACACTGCTTAGCATTAACACTGCCTAATTAGACAGATCAGTGCAGTTGTCACGAACAGCTGCTGTCTGTTACATGGACTTGACAGAATATTAACAGAGGACACTTGTCTGACTTTTTTGTAGTAAAGAGCAGAGAACTCACTAACCCCAAATGCTTCACATAGCAGTAGATAAGTCACAGAAAATCTTTCCATCAGGATATTCTCATCTCCTTGCCAACTGACATGCAAGACAGTTTGTGCGAAGACATCTAGAAAGACTGAACATCAGGCCCTGAAGGATAACGATGCTTGGAGCAGAGAACTCCAAGTCCAGAGAGAGCACCTGATCAAGTTGAGAAAAGCCTGAAGATGAGTAAATGCAGGAAAGCTTTTGGCTTCAGATTCTAAATTGATTCCACAAGTCTCTTGCATAGAGAGAAAGAGAAAACAGACATTAATCCAATGCCAGTGTAACTTAATCAGCATCCCCACAGCAGGTCAAGGATGATTTTCAGTAATAAGCAAAATGGAATTTTTATTTAAAGAAGGACCTGTTGATGAGTTTCTCTCTAAAGCCTGGGAAGTACTGTATGCTCATTTGCTTCTAGGTTGTGTTGGTTTTTTTTTAACTGTCTTCCTTAGCTTGCTTACAGCACCAACTGAGGCTGTAAATGCAAGAGTCAAAACCTAACATCCTCTAAAGCTACAGAGGTTAGTGTTGTGTCAAAAAAAGCAGGTACCTAGGTCTTAAAAGCACAGATATCTAGGTCTTGTTTGCGATATGCAAAAAAATGCTTTTAATATCTGAAAGACTATTTTCAGTTCCTCTGCTTTATGAATAGGATAGTGACAGTGTTTTGCTTTTACTTTCCAACAATGTTTCCTCCTATCAAAGTACAGAGAGTGTTATTCAAGCTGTGGTGGCAAGACACCATCAGCAAATTTGTCTCAATTCCTAGCATTAGGATGGTTGTTTCCCATGCCTGGAGCTTCTACTGTAACTACTTGTCAAATCTGAGTCATTGCTAGTTAATCACCTCTGGTATCCTCCAAAATGCCACTGAATCCTGCTGCCTTCAAAGCAGAAGAGCTTGCGGAGAGCATAGGAATCTGTACTTGATGGAGTTTTCTGTCCACACGAAGAGAACAGCTTTACAGCAGATCCTATGTGGCAACTACCATCAGAGCTTATCCCACAAATCCAAATGCCCTGTGCATACATAATACCTGATCTATATAAACTGAGAGAGAACTCAACTGATTGCAGCAGGAGACAAAGCCAGACAGACACCAGCTTTCACTGCAGGGCACATTTGGGCACCAGCTCCTTTCTTAAGCGTGGAGCGCTTGAAACCACTGAATTTTGAAGGGCTCAGCTCCCAGCGACCAGAAAGATTCAAAACACACAGGATGTTTCAAACCACCTGTTAGTCCTCTTATGCAATGAGATGCTAGACAGTTAAAGTGTGCTTAGGTTGTCTGCCCTGATCAATGGTCAGGGATAAGATGCACTAGGCTCCAGAGGGCAAAGGCTTAGTTTTTATCAGAAGAGATTACAGTGATACCATTCACAGCCTTGACTTCAGGAGCACATGTTCTCTTTTCTACTGTAGGTCCTCCCTCCACCCCAGCCTCTACAGCAATTCCTGCACTAGCTAGAAGAAATTAAGCAGTTATTCCCTATTCTCTTCAAGTCAGGAGATTCTCTCCACTGGAAAGTGACTGAGCGTTCTCCAAGGACATAAGTATAAAGAAAGAAATCAGTGTTGCCTCCATCACAGTAGTTTTTCACAGACATCAAAGCAACTTCTAATTGCACAATTTCAGAAGCAATGGGTGTGTGCTGCCTGGGAGAATGTATTCTAGAATTATATTCTTTGTCTCATGTTCGCCTAAGAAACAGCTTGCATATGCATTTGAGGCGATTATAGAATCATAGATGCATAGAATGGTTTGAGTTGGAGGGACCTTAAAGATCACCCAGTTCCAACGCCCCCAGCAACACCTCCCCCCGGATCAGGTTGCTCAAAGCCCCATCCAACCTGGCCTTCAACACCTCCAGGGATGGGGCATCCACCACTGCACTGGGCAACCTTTGCCAGTTCCTCACCACCCTCACAGGAAAACATTTCTTCCTAAAATCTCACCTATATCTCCCCTCTTTCAGCGTAAAGCTCTTACCCCTAATTTTATCCCTGCAGTCCCTGATAAATAGCCCCCTTCCACCATGAGAGCCCATTAATTAGCTTTAGTATGGTGCCATTGACTCTTCCCAAGCTGGAAGAGTACAACCAGCTGCACTGGGGTCACTCATTAGTCAGTGAGCCACCAGTAGCTCACTCTTTTTATTTGCTTTCACAGTGCCCTTCTTGCCTGGTGTCCTGCAGATGTGAGCCCTGTGCCAGTTCTTACTCCTTGGTAGCATTATATTCCATCTTCCTTCAGCTGCAGCAAGGAGAAGTTGTGTTTTGCAGGGTTTCGGAACATCTATCTTTTGGAATCCAGAGAGAAGCTAAAGTGCTGAAGCTCAGCAGCGACTGCGGAACATCGAGGCACAGAAAAAAAACACAAAGCAAAATCCACAGTAACTTGCATTAAGTGCAAAATATGCTTTAGTTAGGCTTTGCTTTTAGAGAGCCTCTTATGAAAGTTGAAGCCAAACAGTTCAAGTACCCTTTGATCTTGACTGAGAACCACTCTGCTAAGGGGTGGGAAAGAACGAGGCCTCAGTAATGCACTTTCAGGAAGTGCAGTGCTCTGTGGTTTCAGACTACACGTCACAGGCTATTTCTGGGCCTTGCCCGTAAAACCTATTGAACTCGGGCTTTCACTATGCTTAAACAGAAAGGCCATTTTTAATAAAGAATTTTACTATGTCTGATGTAACTATCACTCCATCAGGAGGGCAATGACACCATGACACTGCTTAGTAATAAAAATAGTTTTGCCAGATAAATTGAAAGCCAAGTTTTCGTATATATTTATATCAGGTTTTCTCCTTAAAACCCATCCACTCAAAAAGACAGAACATGTACAAGTGGCCCTTTGAAGCTCTGAAAAACTTAAAAAATATTATAATGGGTTCTTTAATATTTATCCTATTAGGTAACACAGCATCATGTTTCTGCAAAGCACACAGACATCAACGAAGTGTTAACAGGAAATTACTTTTAGATACACAACAAGCTTTAAAGAGCCAAAGCTCGACTTGAACATTCACGTAGAACTCCTAAGAAAGCTAGAAGGCCATCATTAATCACTTACAAAGACACACAGAGAAAAGGTAGCACTAAAAACTTCTAGCCACTAATGTCTTTTATCACTGCATATTATTACAGCACTTACATTATGAAGAACAAAGAGCAAACACATATCTGAACTGTACTCAGTCTAAGGTTAACATCCAACTGATAGCACACTACCAGAGCTTTCCAAGCAGGCTTCTGAAAAACTCATTATCTTGAGCCTTGCAGCTAATCACTGCGCTTGCACATAGGTTGTAGTAAAGCCCATATTAGTGCAATGAGCAATAGGACAAATACAAGTAGAGCTTCACTACTTATATGCAAAGCATTTCACAGCAAACGCAGCAAAGAAAATCAGTGATCAAAGCCACCTACCATTGTAAAAATAGAGTGGGAAACCAACTTCTTTTGCTTATGTAAAATAGAGCCTTATGAGCACAGCAGCAAACCAACACCAATTAGGTAACACTCACGTTAAAAAGTACAGCTAGTTCCCTCTCCCTGGTTTAAATAAATCAGCAAGCAGAAAAGCATGCTGGGAAGGGAGCTTGTAAATGGGAGGAACTAAGTGGTCAGGAAAAAAAAAATGATGGAGGAAGTTGTTGAGAGTTGTTTGAAGGTGAAAAGAGATTCTAGTTTATGCATTTCTGAAGAGCTAGATGAAAAGTAGACTGAAGCCTTTTGAAGCTGTATTTATCATTTGTCATTTATAATCCATGTGCTATTATATTCTCCCTGTATAAAGCTGTACTCAGCAATAGCGATTTTCTTTCTGTAACTGTGTGTATATTAAGCTGAGCAGAGCTTCATGGCCTATAATACTGACAAAATGCTTTGAATACAGTATTTCTCCTATACTGCTGTTCCATGCTTGCTGATGGGCTGGATCCCCGTTTCTGCTGCTGGCTTTGGTTTATTTGTTTTTTGGTGGTTTGGTTTTTTTGTTGTTATTGTTGCCTCCCCAAAAGCCCCCCAGCCCCACAAAACCCTACCTACTTCTTTCTGCTCTGATATTGACTTATATATGTGCCCTTATTTGCACAAGGCAACAGCGAATCACGTTTCAAACTTCATTGGTGTTTCCTGATATTACAGGGATTTTCTTTATGGTTTTACAGTTGTTTTTGCTTATTTAAAAGTATATAGCTGCTGCTTTTTCTCTCCAATGCTTCTCTAATATAACTGGAATTTTGCAGCAGGTCTAGAGGTGTGAGCAGACAGTAGCTTCACCTTTATCTCTTCTTTAGTGCCTCAACCTTAGATCTTGGAATGGTCTTCCTACTTAACGGTTTACTCATCTGGAAGTTTTTCTATACTGCATGATTACAGAATATTCTGCTTAGCTAAACTAACTATAGCTGGGCTGGAACAACGTAGCATGTACTTGCAGCCAGAATATAACCTGTCCTTGACCTTGGCTTGCTAAAACACTAATTGCAATTATGTTTTTATTGCTGCTGTAAACTTTATGATAGTCAGTTAAAGCTAATTTACACTGTAATTGTGGCATCATTTAGCAGTAAAGATATATTTTTAGGGAAGCTGAGGCTTAATTCACTGATTTTGCCAGAAGGTCTACATGGAGATGAAAAAGAAATAGTTTGTTCTGCATGGAACAT
The DNA here is from genome assembly GCF_032191515.1 of Phaenicophaeus curvirostris. Classification (NCBI taxonomy): domain Eukaryota; kingdom Metazoa; phylum Chordata; class Aves; order Cuculiformes; family Cuculidae; genus Phaenicophaeus; species Phaenicophaeus curvirostris. The sequence goes on along the minus strand of NC_091400.1, from coordinate 6,953,249 downwards.
CTCTGCCTTTGGCTTTGCTGACCCAGACCTATTCCTGGGGCATTTAAGCAAAGCTGTGAGCTTCAGCTTTAATAATGCTGGTTAGGGTGTGGTTATGCTTAGAGAAACATAATGCTTCTTACAGGGTAGGGAAAGAATGGCAGGCTCCCAGCACAGCCAGCTACGTTATCATCTTCTTTGAGGACTTTCTCCCTTCACATATTTGGCTTCAGGCTGTTATTTTTTCCAAATGGAAGAGAAAAAACAGTGGATTTGCCCTGTCTCTCATCAACTGTTGGGTAGTAATGCTGTGTATCTCAGATGCATTGACTTTGGCTACAGATGCAAGATAACATGATTGCAGCACCATCCTACCTGGCCTGCCAGAAGCCCAGCATGTGATGCAGAACTTCCTCAGCTGGTAATCTTAAGCTGCATTGCTTAGACTCCATGGATCTCACGGCTCCAACGTAAGTTGGATTAAGGAATACACATAGAAAAGCATTGGGGAAGGTTCTTCTCCTTATTGATTAGTCCTGTTTAATGCTCACAAATTACAATACAGCTGGCACTCCTCCTCCAGTATACATAAGAAATTACATGTGAATTTTGAGGCTTTTAGTTTTTGATACTGTCTCAACTGATCTGAATAACCTCCAGATTTTTGAGTGGCACAAATCAATTTATTGCTAGTAATTCCATGCCAAAAACTAAAGCAGTGTTGTGAATAACTCAACCTTTGCTTCTTTTTGTACATACATATAAAATATACAACTGCATCTTTCATACTCAGTAGTAAATTAAGATGAGTAGTATGTAGAATACGTGTATAGAGAGTTCAAGTCATTCCCTTTTTGTCATCACAAAAGATTTGCATGGAGGATGGATAAGATGAGCTTTTATAATAAACCTTAGGGTCATGCCACAACAAGAGCTTTTGCTATCCAAAGATGCCAAAATAGCCCATCTACCTATAGCAAATAGCAGAGGATGTGAATAAATGAAGAGGAAACATTAGCTCAGTGTACAGTTTTCTCTGTTAGCAATTCATAACTTGGATCTGAATTTTCAAAGTCTGTGGGAAGTGTGGGCTCACTTTATTTGAAGGGGTTTTGAATTCCAGTTTGTTTTCTTAATTCTTAATACTATTAAAGTAATAATTCTTTATTGCTCTGCTGCACTTCTCAAGGGCAACTTTCTGGCTTTTGTAAAGCAGAGTAACTGCACAGGGACATAAATAATCTCAGAGCACAACTGGGCTCCTCAGAGAAGTTAGTATGGACAGGATGATGGCCTTAGGACTTGGAAGAGCAGCATGTTTTTTGCCAGTTCTCTTACTTGCATCTTTCTGATTAATCTTTGTTTTTGCTATCCTCTCATTTGTTACCACTGCAGCTCTGTACACAAAAAGAGCTTGGAGAAGGTCCATCTCCATAGCTACACCAAGCAGTTGTACCAAGGGAATGGCAGCAGTCTGATGCTCCACACTTTAAAATCTGTGGTGTTAAGACATTTAAAAAGGCATTGTATCCAGCTTCTGCGTTCTTAGTTATGGATTAAGGTTGTATTGTAGTAAATGTGGCCAATAAGCTTATGTATATCTAGCACCTAACAGGTTTTTGCTAATGAGATTTTGAAACCTGCCTGTGATTCTGTGGAACTAAATGATTCTTCCATTTCTGGGACTCTGTCTAAAACATGAGTCTGAATGGGAGCCTGGCACTGGTTCTCTGTGCACTCTGTCTTTAAACAGACATAACTGACAAACTGATAAGAAAATGTTTTCAGCCTGGATGTAGTCAGGTTTCCAATTCCAGGCACTCTATAGCAACAGGGAGTGTTCAGGTGGTTGCTCTCACTCAGGCTGTGATTTTTCTGTATGCCACTCCTGAACCCAGACTTGCTCCTTTAATAACATGCAGCCAAGTACACAAGCTGTAGCCTTTAACAGTGCACAGCATGATGAGAAGAGGGCATTGGATTGAGGCATTGCAGCAAGTTCAGGCTATTACCACACTTGCAGTAATTCTCAGCAGGAGCAGGAAGCCCAGTACTTGGGAAATATGGGTTCTGATCAGGAGAGATTTGCTTACCTTTAGTGCTGGAGGAGGATGGAGGGGCCAGTACAGCTTCGGTCCTTTGCTGCTTTACAACTCCAAGTGGGCATTCAAGGGTTGGTGCTTCCCCGGCTCCTGTGGCAGGACTAAGCCCCAAGTCATCAGTGTGTGGCTTTAATAAACAGGCAACACTGCACCCAGGTAACCTTCGAACCTGCATTGCAACAGGTTCAAAGGTAAAAAAAAAAATTATTCTTGATCAAATATAAAGAGCAATTTTGGCTGGTTAGAAATGTTAAGCATACAACTCTTGCGCAACAGCTTTAGGAGACAGCAGCACACCGTGAAAGCAAACCCCAGCCCTGCGAAAGCTGCACACTTGGGTTTTTAATAGGACTGTCGTTTACTCTGAATAGGCATGGGACACTGAATAAGCCTTGTTCCACTGAGAAAAGGTGCTTCTTACATTACACTTGGAGAAGTAAACACATTCTGATATTTTCCTGTATTGCTTTGTGGAGGGGCGTCTCACACCCATCTGCTGGGGCATGGGCTTCCTTTGCAGCTCAAGTGATCTGTGAAGTAGCACGTTCCTTTATGGTAGGAGGTCTCAGCACAGCTGGAATGTACAGGGGACCGGTTATCTTAGCGTGATGCACCTTCTCTTTTGAAGGTGTGCAAAGGGTATTACACTTGCTGGACTGGCAAGTAGGCTAAGCCTGCTGCATTGGAGGATTCTTGTGTTGATTTAAGTGCTGGATTTATTTTTCTTCCCCCTTCCAATTGGAGTAACAGAGCTGCTGTGCTAAATGCTGCTTGGGAAAGACTCAGCTGTGAGGTGAGGTACACAGGCTGGGCTGGCAGGTGGAGCTTCTTCACTTCCAAAGGCTGTGGATGTGCTCCTTGGAAGAAATTTGCTCTTCATCATCCAAGATATAAGACCAAATACCAGAGTCCTTTCAACCCTCAATACTGTCAAGCCTCGTCAAGATAATGAAGCCTTTGTTGATCTAGGCCTAGTTTCACAGACATTGGAATTTGACTCCTGTATCATATTTGGAGAGTAAAGAAACTTTACCACTTTTCACTTACGGTCTTAAGTATTCTTGATTGGGGTGGGGGAATCTGCCTTTATCAGTGGCTGTGAAGAAAAATGGAAGCACCTGTGCCAACACTGATTATCGTCCTAAGACTTCTGGCTGCAACCTCCTCTAAGTTTTTAGAAAATGTTGGTTTGAGGAGAATGAAAGAAAATGAATGAGATGGTTCCAAATTTGTTATAAAGAGATGATACTGGTATTTAAGTCCCTTGGCTCCAGTGTGTGGTGCATCTTGTATGTGGAAAACAAAGCAGTTGCTTAAATGCTGTTATGAAGTATGCAATAAACAGTAAATATTTGAGCAGGTCCCCAATCAGTGTAGCTGATATTGCCCCACTGCCTCAAAAGAGCTAGAATATCTGACACCATCTGTGGTTTTGGCTCCTAGATGCATCTTTTAGACAGATGTTTGGGAAGAGTGTAGGAGTCATTTGAGGAGAGAACTAAGTGAATTACCTGAGCCAGCTGTATACATAAATGTGTAACTGCTTTTCCTTCTCCACCCTTTCTCCCTGGTACATCAAGTACATGGCTTTTTACCTCTTTTGAACAGCAAATTAATCCAAGCTGTAATGTTTTGTTACCTTTCACCTATATAGCTGCATCCTGGTGAATGAAGACCGTTGATTTGCTCACTGCTTAAAGCTGCTCTGGGAGTCCTAAGCAACTCTGAGCAGTGAGTGTGTCATCTCTGAGTCGGGTAGGTTTGGCTCTTGCTCATAAGTCTTGCGGAACTGCTGATAGGGGGTAACCTCTTTTCAGCTTGTTTTGAAAAGAGGTGTGAAAAACAATGTCCACAAGCTCTAGAAGACACATGGGCTTATGGTCTGTAACGCGGGCTTGTCTCTATGTTATTTGTGTTCCTTGTTGTTTCTGAATGTGTTGATGCTGTAGTTTGTGATCTCAGTGACAAAAGCACATGACCAGTGACATAGAATCAATCAGTTGTAGAAGCATCACCTGTGTCCCAGTTCTGAAAAAGAGGAGCTCAAGGAACACCTGCTCAGAATGAACACATGCCTTTTTTTTCATAGGATTTAAAAATTCCCTCCCCATGTTCAGTTAATGAAAATATTGATAACTTTTCTCATCAAGGCTATATTATGAAGGAAACATGACAAATGACATGAAGAATTCTCTGTAGACCACCAGGGGCCCTATGAATTGTAACAATCTAGTCATTTTTGCCATCTCTGAGCAGGTTATGGCTCAAAATATTTATTCAGAAGTATTTTTTGTCAGAAGCTTCTGTATGCATGTGGGTTTTAATCATATGATAATCCAAGTTTTCTTTTGCTAGTTTCTATAGGTGATAGAGAAGTCAATAAAGCCTTCCCTATTTAGATCCATTTTCTATGCTTATCTAAAGTATCACTAGTCACATTAACACTTCTTTCAAATATCACACAAGTAATTTAACCATTTGCCCTTTGTGCAATTCACTTGACACTTAAATGATGAATATGCACCAAAAGGGAGAAAAAGAAATTGAAAGAAGTGTTTGTTCCAGCTTGCTTCCAGCTCCATTACTAACAGCAGGATTCCCAGGCATATTTTTAGATAACCTGCCAGTGAACATACTGCTGTGGGCTACTCCTGCATGCTGATTAAAAGTGATTCTTGCTGAGGTTGTGCAACCACCCAGAGCTGAGAAGATTTGAGCTAAAGGTCATTACCACCCAAAACTGGAGTTTAATCCCTTCTAGGTAACATATAAGAAGCCTTTTTTATTGGTCTTGTCAAATCTACTCAAATGCAATGGGCTGTTAAGTGATAAACATGAAACAAACTCTAACCCTTCAGCCAAAATAATTGCCCTAACTGTAGTAAAGTTCGGTGCTAGGATATTATAAGTAATACTGTGTTAAACCATTTGTATAAAGGGACAGATGTGTAGTTAAACTATTTAGATCGATTAACAAGACAGCAAATGTCTGAATATTGTTCACTTCTCTTCCACCTAATAAAATCTGTAGAGAAAAAATAAATGAAGCTGTCTCTGAGTGATCCCCAACAAAGTAGAGCCATTCCTATCTCAAAAGCACTGAATGCTGTATTTTGCAATAAAAATCTGGAGACCACCCGGCACACATTCTGCCTGCCAGCATGGCTGTGCCATCAATGCTCTGATAAAAGTCCATGGGCAGTTTAAATTATCAGGTCTTTTCCTCTTCTGAAGGTTTACGACATAATGGAGGCTGCTGAACCATGAAGTGGGGAGATGAAATGGATACAAATGTGTTTAGATCCATATTGCAGCAACTTGTGAAGATTTCATGGTATTTAACTCCTGGTGAAAATGAAAACTGCTGATCAAAGTTGAGGGTCTGCTGAGTTTTTGAAGTTCAACACTGTTTTGTTGTGTCCATGGAGAGCTTGGCTTCTGCATCAACTCCAGACTTCCAAATCTGTTCCTGAAACACAACCCAAGAACTGAGGCTTCTGATTTTTTTGTTCAGTAGTTTTCATAGTCTGGCAATGTTATTCTGCCTGCACATTTGTCTGAACATTTTGCTGTATGTAACCTCTCCTGCTGCAAGGATAAAATGTGGGCAAGAGAAGCAGACGTGACAGTTTATGAACAGAGATTTTGACGTTTGACTGTTCGAACTGGAAGTAAAAAATGGAGCAAGTCTTTATTAGTGACTTTAGACTTTCGATCTACAGACTAATAAAAGAGAGAAAAGCTGATGTTCAAAGTGAGCAATATCTGACGTGTAATATTTAGATGAGGAAAGTTTAAAGACCAGTTGGATTGCTTCTAAGTGTTATCACAGTGCTGTAATTTGTGTAGGTGGTTAACATTCTGTTGAAACAACCAAATTCCATTTATAATATAGATAGCCATGAAGATTTCATTTGCCAATGTAGTCCTGAGCAATTTTGCTGAAGAGAGGTAGCAAGGATTTTCTTTTTTTTTTTTTTAGGATACCATGCTTTTGATGGTGAAGTAATAAATGCATGGGATTACTAAGATGTCTGTTACAGTCCTTCAGTCCTTCATTTGTTGTGTGTTGGACCTCATCTGTTCACCTGTGCTTAACAGAAAGGACAGACCTTGGAGTTTAACTCTTCTGATATTCTAAGAAGCTCTGATCTGATTGAGGGTCCACCTTGAATTTAGAAACTCTAATACAGGGTCTCTGTTTTACCTTTCAGACTAGAGATAATGCCATTGATGTTGATGATGTGCCATTAGAAAGAGAGCTCAGCTGTGACACTCAGCCTTTAAAATACAGCAAATCTACTTATACTTTCTTATTGGAACAATGCAGAATGCCTATAATGTTCTAAAAACTTTTGTTTCTACCTGTGCTTCTTCTCAAGACTTAGCTGAGTCAGTTTTGTCCCTGTAAAAGACCAGGCTGAGCATAAGAAGTTCAAGACATGGCTTGTTGCAAGATAAGGTGTCTGATGCCTTTGTGATTTAATTCTATGGACTTCATTAGATGCATGGATTTAAAAGACTGAAGAATTATGCTGTCTGAGAAGTACTGGCATGGTCTTTAAATCCCAAAGTAATTGTACATACTTCTTCAAAAATCTGTTGAAACAGACCACTGGAACTAAATTTTAGCTTTTGAGTTCATCACAGTGCAAGATCACAAAGAGACATCACTTTAAACTGTGGATTTACATTTTAATTAAGTGTCTCCTGTGGAAGTTCCTTATTACTGATGTTTTGTATTTGTTATCACTTGTCTTTTGGTGCCTAAAAGTAAATTCAGAAATGTAGGGACCGTGATTGAAGTTGTTACAATTATGTGGCTTTTCAGGGCTGTGCAGATTAAAGATTGTCAAATTCAATTTGGTGCCAACTGAAGCTACTGACCTTGAAAAAAGCCATTTGCCTGACTAAAAATACGTAAGTGTATATTGCAGTTCAGGGAAATACATTGAGAAAAAAGGGAGTGATATTCAAAGGCATACAATTAGTACTTCCTGTGGCTAAGTTATAACCCCTAGGTCATGTTTAGTAAGGGTTTGGAATGAGATGAGTAAAGGACTTTGTCTACCTCATTAATCAGAGTATGATGTACAGGTAGGTAACGTGCTCTAATGCACATCTGTGGCATTTACATTGCAGTCACTGCAGTAGACTTGTAAAAGGGATTAATTTGATGCTTTTTGGTTTAGGTACAACAAATATAATCCTCAAAAGGTTCTTTAGCCTGTGGGAAGTCCTGAAAAGTCATAAAAAGGCTTGTCGTGGTGAGCACTGAAGCAAAGACATTTTACCTGTTTTTTAATTTTGTTTAGCAGGGCTTCTCCTGTGTTTTAAGGCAGCATGTTTCCCAGGTTTAAGTTGCTACAGACAGAGAGGACTCTGCAATAAATATATTCCAAGAACAGGGCTTTTTCTTGGGTTAGAATGGCAGCGGAAGCATGTGACAATGTTGGGCATGGTTGATTCTCACTTCAGCAGGGGGTGGATTAGGGGACCTGAACTTGCAGCTCATCTTGCAATGATTCCAATGGCAAAAGAGGTCAAGACAATATGTATCATGTAAAATTCTACAGCTTTTATGACCTCGTGGTTTGAATCAAAATCACCTGGTTACCTTTGATTAATACTGATAGTAGATCTTATGCAGCAACAAACTGAGATGGCTATTAATGTACTGCTGAGTAACCAAAACCTGTGTCCCAGCCCCAGATGATTTGGAGAGACCCTACTGTTAGTGCTGAAAACTTTTCTTAGAACATTTCAGGCCGTATCTGGGGCGGATGAGCACGTTTGTTCAGGGCAAGCTCAGACATATATTATTTGGGTTACATCTTCTGTTTCAGAGCATGTGGGATGTTTCATGCGAACAAGATAAAATGGGACTCAGCCACCCTATCAGTAAACCATGCTGAGTTTGTTCGTGATGTCCAATGAAGGATATGCAGTGCTGAGAAATTTGTTAATAAAAAAAAAATTCAGGAAGAGGAAAAGAATTGCAGACTAAACAGAATGCAGGAAATCAGAAAACAAATTCATACTGGCTATAAACAGACTATTCTGCTTTGGTGATTTCATAACTTTTGTCACCAGTTGTATTGGCATACCTGTAAGCTCTTGATTGAATAGGAGTTTGAGGGTCAAAGGAAATTATTTAGGCATAAAAAATGCCAGTAAATGTTTGGAGCAGCCATTGGCAGCTCCTTTCTGCAGAGCACTGCTGGTACCCTGAGCAACATGGAGGGCACCAAGTGCCATCTACTGTTTCTCCTGGATCTTTTGCAAGTATCTGAAGGTGTTTACCTAGGTTTCTGGTGGATTTGGAACTTTGTGGCTGTTCTTGTTGCAACTCAGTTTCAACACAAATTAAACCATCCAACATCTTGCACAAAGTGGAAGTGCATGTTGTGTACATGAGATAAGCAGGGGAGCACATCCATTGCTTCAAAAGGCTGCATGTGTTCATTGAGTTCTCAATGGAGAACCAAGGGCAGTATTTGAAAAACAAGAAACAAAAACCCCCAAGAAAATCCAAACTAGTATTGCCTTTATTCTCCCCTGTCACCTGCCAGACTTTTCTGTCTAGGAAGACAATTTCTACCCTGCCTATATTATACATGATGCAACTTCTGGCTTAGATGGAGAGAAATCAACACTGAGGCAATCTCACACTTCACTGCTAGTGGTACTTGCCTCATCTCTCAATTAGCGTTATATTGCATTCCATATACCCATTTGTTTTCTTTACAACTAAAGTGTGATAAACAATACATGACAAGCTGTAAAATCTGACCTGCCCTGAGTAGCAATACATAGGGTGTCCAAACTTAGGGTGCTATTGAAACAATTAAACCAAACTGATTATTTAATTAAAAGCTAGTGACAGGCAAAGAAGTTGGAACCAACAGAATAAAAAAGAGGAATAAGAGGAAGGTGTAGTGTCTAAGGTTCAGAGGTACTGGCATTGGTGACAGTGTGGTCTCCATGTGAACTTCAGTACCAAGGAAGCATTCCTGTCTGTGACAGCACTGCAATAGCTCTTGCTCTGGTGAATCTTGCCAATGCCCTTATTAATGGGCCAAACACGTTTGAGCTTGTTGTGGTAGTTCAAACACTGGAACATTTCCTAACCCGCATGGCAGACAGAAGCTGGGCTCAGCTATCCAGATTGTCATCAACAGTCGTTTCAGATCAGTCATTCTTAAGTATCTTTATTCTGTTTTTTTTGTTTATGCCCATTGTGTTTGCGATTCCAAGAAGTTTCTTGTCTGTCAGGTTCAGTACGAGAATGTTTCAGCCCTTTCAAGCCAGATGGTTCAAAAGTAGTGCAGGTGGAATGTGTGTTTCTGAGGTTTGCTTTTTCCCACTCTAGCCCTGTCATTCTGGGATTCTTTTATGTAAGAATAGCACTTGGACCAACAGCTTCTCAACATCAGGGGAGTGCTGGCTTGGGGGAACGTTTCACCTAATATCTGCCTTAAGCTTACCATCATTCTTGCTAGGACCCATTTTGACCGCTGCTTTCCTGTACATGCAGAAATACTGTGTTCTTTTTCCAGGCTTTTCTGGAAGGATGCACTGGGGGAGACTATTGCTTAGAAGAGCCAGGAGGATTTTATCAGGGAGCTTTATCACATCTGACATGTTCCTTCTGCCTCTGAGATGAACGGTTCTTGCAGTACACACATCTTGGAGCATGATACTCAAATGAAAGAATCATAGAATCATAGAATGCTTTGGGTTGGAAGGAACTTTTACAGGTCATCTAGTCCAACCCCCGTGAAATGAGCAGGGACAACTTTAACTCAATCAGGTTGCTCAGAGCCGCTTCCAACCTGACTTTGAATATTTCCAGGGATGGAGCCTCTACTACCTCCCAGGGCAACCTGTTCCAATGTTTCACCACCCTCATTGTAAAAAATGTCTTCGTTATATCCAGTCTAAATCTATCCTCCTTTAGTTTAAAAACATTACTCCTTGTCCTATTATCATGCTCCCTGTTATTACACCCTCTCCCCAGCTTTCCTGTAGCCCCCTTTAAGTACTAGAAGGCTGCTCTTAAGGTCTCCCTGCAGCCTTCTCTTCTCTAGGCTGAACAACCCCAACTCTCTCATACTGTTTCTCCCTCAGTAAACAATACTGAAATTCTAGTGGCACCCCAGTGCTCCTGCTGGTAGGTGCTAAAATGAGATGAGTCTTTGTGAAAACAAGCTGGGAAATTTGGGGTGGGGAGGAGGTTGAGGTTTGCTGCTTCAGTGTAAGTTCTGTTAGTTAACATAGTGTTAACACGCTGTTCCTGAGACTCCTCGTGAGACCTGCTTTTGATGTGGATTGCTTTGTGCCAGTGCCAGATCTTTAAGCATATTGCTTGTGCTATGAAGTTGGTATTTTCTGCTAGGAAGTAGGAGGGCAGGGGCCTTTTTGTCTGTTAATTGTAACAAATGACAGAAGGAAAAGCACTTAACAGCAAACCCAGGCAAGTAATGCTCTTCGGCTGTACTGAGCTCTTGAACCTTCACTGGTTGCTGCCAAAGGCTTTTGCAGTCAGCTCTATCATTTTCTGTTCAGAGTGTTTCTTACAAAGTGCTTTCTAGAAAAGACTTGGGAAGGAGTTTTGAGCTGGCTGGGCTCTGTTTCACTTTGAGGATCTTTCAAACCTTAAAAAAACCAAGAGAACAGTTTTAGCTGAACAGAATTGCATTATTTTTCTGTGCAATGCTGAAGCACGATGTCTTAGCATTTTCCAGCTGAGATTGGTCTTTTGCAATACGTTACACTGCAGTTGATACCAATCTGAGAAATACTTTTAACTAGTCAGATCAGACTCTTTCTTCAGCCCCAGTCTTCTACATCCTGAGATGCCACTTCAGGCACTGACTCATGCTGCCTGGAGTACCTTTCAAAGCCTCAGACAAGCATTGCATCCACAATGCAGTGTGCACTGCCAAGATTAATCTCTATCCCATGGGACAATACTGTCTGCAAGGCCACTTGGAGCTACTGAGTGTTGCCTCTTCTTTGGCACGCAGCCTGCTCCATTCTTAGCCTTTCAAACACGATACCTGCCACAGTATGGTTTGCCCCCACACTGTACTTTGAGCTTCTCTGACAGTTGGTCTGTACCTTTAAATGAATCCACGGTGATTTCAGTCACAGCATTTTGATTCACTTTGCAGCAATCCAAAGATGGGGCTTCCTGGTAGGAATATGCAATAGGAGGACAAATGCTAGAAAATATTCCCACAACACCACATCTCTATTCATAATTCATAATTATTCAATTTGAAAACTTCCTTGAGGCAATTATGGCATCCAAGCAGGGCACGTGTCTGTATCATACAATGCAATCTGTCTCCCTGATTGCAGGAGAATGCAATAAATGCTATGAATTCTATAAATGTCAAATCAGCATTGTCAGTGAGAAGTAGATTATTAATTCTATGAGTATTTGGCAGATAAATAACAGAGGAATATATGAACAGCATTAATCTGTTTGGTCGTCTTGTAAAGAGTGAAAACTGCTTGAACATAGTGAGCAATCTGTTCCAGATGCTGTGTGTACTCCACAAAAGAGACTTGTTCTGTGGTACCACCCTTTGTTGTCCTGTTCTGGGTGCTGAGATCCCAAGCTTATCCACGTTTTAGCCCATGGAGTGGTGCGCAGGTCATTGTAACACTTCCTCCTGATATGCAGTCACATACCATTCTCCATTTTAAACACCCACATATTGTTGTAATACCTTTGGTGTAAGTAATATCATTAATTATTTCAAATTAGAGCAATACATCCTGATTCCAGCTTGTTGATCAAATGTAAAGGGAGAGTCCGATATACAAAGGTAAAGGTAAAGCAGGAACTGATGTAGAAGGTGTTTGACTTCAGCCTCCCAACAAAACTGGAGAAGAACCAGGACTCTGGAGATTTTGCCAAGTGCTGGAAATGATAAGTCTTTCTTTTCTTTTCTTCTAGTCTATTTATTTCATTCAAAAGTGGCGAACACTAGTGCTTTTAATTTTTTTTTAATGTGTGTTTGCAAAGAGATACGAGGAAACACTGCTGTAACGCCCAGCTAGGTTTGATCTCATTTGCATTCTCTTTATCTCCAAATTTTGCAATCCATGTTTGTTTAAAATAATAAAAAAAAAAGAAAAAACCCAACAACCCCAGACCTCCAGTGTTTGTCTGGGGAGGTGTACCCAGGCTGTATAGTTGATGGCTTCACTTAGTTCTCTGTAGTCACTAGTGTAGTTTATATTCCTTAGTTATTTAGAAAAAAAAATAGCATCCATGCTATAGCTGGGATCCTCCTTTTTTTTTTTTTCCAATGAGTTGCAGCACTATTTGCTTTCTTCCAGTCTTGCAGTAATTCCATGCGCTCTTCAAAAATACATACCAGTATATAGTGACTCATTATCTCACAGGTTTCCGTGTGTAAAATAGTTTTCATAAGAATTTACCAGTTTAGGATTTCTTTTCCCTTCTCCATCTCCTTTCTTATTCCCATCTCTATGCCCAAAGTGCAAACCAACAAAACCAATGATCATACACTGACTGTTAGTCAAGACTGATACATGGTGCTAGGTATTCTACAGAAGATGCTCTTCATACATTAAACCATAAAACTCTCCTAGCATCTTTCGGTGAGCTTACTGTGAAAGACTGGAACAGGCATTGTGTCACAAGAAGGAGCAGAAGAGATCAACAATATCATTGAAGTCTTAACTCAGCGGCATGGGGAGTTGTTAACATCAGCTAAGCACCTTTGCCCAAAAAGGGGACAAAGCAAGGAACAATTATTTTTTAATTATTTAGGGGTTTTTTTGTCGTCACTCACCTCTTTCAGTAGAATATCAGTTGCTGTTTCTGTAATCTCCTTAGCACTGTTGTTACCTTCTCGGTCTTTGCTATTCAATCTGCTTGCTCAACCATCTTTTATACTGTGACAGCTACACCCTCACGTAATAATAACTTGTTTTTTATGCAGTGCATTCACCTTAGTGATTTACTCAGCCTACTCACAAGCTTACAAACTTGAAGACACTGTTTTAATGGGACAGTGCCTACCGACTGGTTGTCTAGTCTGTTAGTGATATGTTTTATATGATTACAAGATCACCTCAAGTTTGGCTTCAGAGGTCTATAGCAAATGGTATAGATTTGTTGTAGATCTATATGGTGAAAGAAGAATTTCAATCTTTTTTTTTTCCCATTAATGATTTGGTAAGGGATTTTGCAAAGTCTTAATGAGGCTGCTTTTACAGTAGAGAGTTTCCATATGCTTTTCAGACACTGAAACATTTCTAACGGAGGTTCAGTGCCCAGAGTTAAAATAGAGTTTAAAACTGAAGAAATAAATAATGCTTTCATCTAGAGAGCCCTCGTGATTTTTGGTTCAAATCATCTTAAGATAATACATTTAAGTGACAGCCAATTATGTGGGTTTTTTTGCTGGAGGCTGGAGGAAGCCCCTCTCAGTTCTCCCCCATTTTGTAAGGCCTGAAACGTGGGCAGCGATTGCTATTCTTTAACAAAGCGTGGGCTATGGCTCCATGCTCTGCAGGATCTTGCTGTAGAGTTTAATGAAGCCTTGATACTGAGTCCAAATAGAGAATGTCCAAGAGCAGCTAATGCAGCTGTTCTTAATCATGTCTGCCTTGCTGGGCTCCTGCTCAGGTTACAGGGAATAACATGCAGTTCTCTGTGCTGTCGCAGGGCTGGTGCAAGCAGCATGACATGCTTCTGTGGAAGAAAAGTTAGCTTTCATTTAGCAACATTTTTGCTTGCTCAATTACTTTTTTTCATTTCCTACTGACCTTCTTTTCCCAAACCAAATGATTTTTTTTTTTAATTAGAGATTGCTTAGGTTTTACTAGTAAAGAAATACATCCAAGTTTGTTATGGTTGATATTAAAGTGTGTAATAAAGACTTGGTCAAAGGCTGTCAGTTTTTTTAAGATATAGGTGGCTGCCAAAGACTACAGCGTTTCCAAAACTGTTAGGACTCTGTCTTGACTATTAGCTGTTTAAATGATGATTTATATTTCTTATTAGCTTTTGCAGAGAGTGTGTGATCATTTATAAACAGGAAATATTCCTTTCCATGCTAGAATGCAGATCAGATATTGTGCTGTTGGTGAATACTGAAAATATTCAAAATATTGAGATGTGGCACATAGTGACATGGTATACTAGGCACAGTAGTGTTGGGCTGATGGTTGGACTTAATAATCTTAGAGGTCTTTTCCAACCTTAATGATTCTGTAATTTTATAAAACTACTATTGTGAGTAGTACTGCAACCATCCTCTTTGCAATTTGCAATTTGAACTTCGTGCTTAAGTAATATAGCACGAGCCAGAACACTCAGTAAGGGTTACCATGTGCTGAACACTGTGACACAAATGGCATCTCCATACAGAACAACCAGTAGCTTAAAAAATGCAATTTATCCACAGAGAGCAAAATTCTGAACCTAAATGAATATCTGATCCAATTGTTGCACTGTCTCTAGTTAGGAAGTCTGTACTCAGGACCATTACATAGCAGTCTGTATCTAATCCCTGTAGGAGTCTGCTCTGCGCATCTTGCAAGTGCATGATTTGTGGAAGCTGTGATCATTGAAGACTCATCTCTTATTTAGTTTCTAAACTTCTTGTTGTGCCATCTTTGAAATACGTATTTATTATCTTCTATCCTGTTACCTTAGAAAGACATATTGCAGCAATAGACAGCCCAAGCCGAGGTCATTGAGTCTATCTTTTGACAGACTTCTTGTTGGCACTGTACTTGGCCCCAAGACCACAGTGGCAGCATGTGTTGCTTCCCCTTTGCTTGGTGCTTCCTAACTGTGCAAGAGAAGGACTTTGCTCTCCTTACTGTAGATTAAGCATTTTGCCCTTGCCTGGGGTGAGTGGAGGAGAAAAGTGCTCACATATGACACTAGGAATACGATAAGCTCAGACCTAAATCACTCCCAGGCATGACATTATGTGACTTGCACCTTCAGTACTTCAACAAGACAGTGCAAATCAGAACAGTAACTTTCCTTCCTTTCTGAAGAGGACTAAAAGTGACACAAGTCAGAAAACATGTAAAAGCAGAAGATCAGAAATAAAGCAGAAAACGCTCCTCCTCCACCTCTCAGGCTGTTTAGAGCCAGGTCAGGTTCAATCAAGGGAACAGAAGGCAGAAACTGTGTTTTATTAATTGCCACAATGGTAGGGGGTTGTTTTAAGAAAGGTGTTCAGTGCTAGAATTGGGTTTATGAGGTGTTGGGTGAGGTGTGTGTACCTACCAGGCTGACAGTTTCCAGAGTGGAGCAGGAAAGGAGTCTGCGCTGGTCCTCCTGGGCTTTTCCATGACTCATCTGTTTATGTAGGGCTCAAAATTATCAGCATTAGTTAATGCCCACTGTAATGAGTGGTCTCCACGCCCACCTGCATTCTCGAGACACTGGAGTAGTAGAAATAAAACCTATGGCTGGGAAGGATGTGCCTCTTCCTTGGGAAAGCTCTGGAGGCAGCAGTTACTGCTGGACCATCAGACGCTGGACGCTAGATATTGTCACTAGTTTTGGACAGGAAAACTGAATGTTTTCCCTGAGCGGTGGGGGACAGGAGAAGTTTTTTCCTGGTTTTGTTGTTTTTCCCCATTGGAAAATTCTAGTGGTTTTGGAAATTTGGAAAAAAATGGGGAATTAACTTTTTGTTTTCTTGCAAAGTCCCAGTTTTGAAAGAGGGAGAAATACCCTTTTCCATTTTTTAAAAAAATAGGAAAATCCTCTGTTGCATAACTGGAAGCTGCCAAATTCCAAGGTATTGATGAAACTCTGGGCTTTAAACACAACATTGCCAGAAAAAAAAAGAAAAAAAGGTATTTTAATAAATATTTTACAGCTTTCTAGTTAATTATTTATTTCCAAATATGAGTTTTCCCACACAAAAGGAGAGGAGAGAGAAGATGAGAGAATGAATGAAGCTTTTTCCTTTTGCGTTTTGTTGCCACTGATATCTTGTTTGCAGATGTTTCTCTGCTGGCTTAGGTTGCTACCCACCATCACTCAAGGAAATGCTTTTCACAAGGACTTTCTTATCACTCAATACATCCAGTTTAATATTCTGAAAGATATTATTTTTCTGTACAACAAAGGGAAGCCTGCAGCTAGCAATCCTCTTGCATAAAGAGCAATCCTTTCTTGTTTTATCTCCAGGCAATTTGCTTTCAGGCCTCTTAAAAGCTAAAATATTGGTGGCAGTTTCCAGCTGCCCCAGAGCTTAATTTTCCATCACCACAAGATCTTCAACTGATCGTCAGGTAACTGATATTCAGCAAGCAATATATGTGTATTTACTCCATTACAGCCCAGTGGACTTCCCAGGGACACATCTGTGGTTAAATTCTCTACATAAGTGTTTGCTCTGTGGTGACAAATTCAATTTGCATAATATTAGTACCTATCAGTAGCTCTGTTTGTTCTGTGACAAATTGGAAGGGAAATGACTGTAAGTGCTTCTTCACTTCCCCCTCACTCTTGCAATCATTGTTTTAAGATGCAGCTCTTCAGATATGTCAGTTATGCTAGAAGTTAGACAGATCCGCTAAATGGGAAACTTGTCTTTGTTGTCTAAGGGTTTCAGGTCAGCAGCAATGCAGCAAGTCTGACAAGTTTTTTATTAAATACTTGTTGGTCTGTAGGAGAAAATCAACAAATAAACTAAAGCATTACAATTCTTACAAGCCAGCAGTGAGCTGAGCTTAGTTTCTAGCCTTTTCCAGGGTATAAATTGGATTAAATGTTGGAGTTACTAACTTCATGTCAGAGGAGGGGTATCGTTTCTGGTCTTCAGGACATGTTCCTGGAAGATGCACTGAGAAGAGCAGTGCTCCCCAGGCCTATGAGAGCATGTGTTTCTGATCACCCTCAGCTCTCCTGGGGAACCTACTAAGTATTTAGATAGTTTTGGAAGAAGGCTAGGAAAGATTTCAATGGACAGCCTGTTCACAGCTGTCTTTCTTCAGAGAAAGAGGTTTCACATTGTGATCTCTGCTTACAGCACTTGCCTAATATGAAATTCTAATTAAGCCACCTTCTTCTCGCAGTTTGTGATTTCCACAGATTTGCATATTTGAATAAGTTTGTCCTCAACCAAAGTTCACATGAGGCACCTGTCTGGGGAGTTCAGTCTCCAAGGGATGAGGAATCCCAGACTCCATGTAAGAGTGATGTAGAACATTTCTAGGCATGCTTTTATTCCTTCCCACTTGATGATACTAGCTAGTTTTAGATATAGATTGTCAATTAATTACTACGGTCTGGAATCACAGCTGCATTTGGGACAAAGTGGGAATGTACATTTATTGGAAATAAAACCTACTTTTAACTGAAAATGTTTTGGCAAATACCAAAGTCAGGCAGCATCTCAAGACTGCTGAATTTTTGTTGCAATTTGGTTTAGGTTTGTTGGTTAAGGTATGTTCCTTCAGGATGATTATCACAGATTTTAAGCCTCTACACTGAAAGCCCCTCTGGGAAAGTCAGACAAGGATGGCAGCACTGGCCAAGCCTAGGTTATGCCACACCTTGCAGACTCCCTGAGTACAGATTAAACCAGTTTCATGGTTTCTCTCTGCTGCCAGAATGGTGGAAAGGTGCTAAAATGCTGCCAAAGATTACCTGACAGCACAGCAAGCTGACAACAAGCTGCTGCACTAATTGTGTTTTCCTGCAGTAATGCCTTGCTCCACTTCCCTGTACCTTGAAATAACTGACATAAGAAAATCTTAAACTTGATATTTTTATAAAATGTAAAATAAGATGTTAGGAAATGCCAGCAACTGTGGAGCCTTATAGTAAATCATGCCCAGCGTTCAGGTAACAAATACAAAGGAATGAGGATCTTATTTCACTATTGAGATGGAAACCTGGGCTCAGTGCCTGAGTTACAGTGCCCTGCGGCACAGTGCTGCTTTTACTATTTGACCACAAATAGAAAGCTGTAATGGCAGAGCTATAGTAAGAGAACTCTTATCCTGTCTTTGACAACGCAAAATATCTGAACTGGTTCAGCCCCTGTGGTTACCCAAACCAGTTTGCTCTTGTTTTGTGGTCAGTTTTGCTTGCTGGGATGTAATGTTCACTTTTTCTAGAGCCTCTCCTCATGACTGTTCTGTTTGTTCTTCTATCTTTTTTCTTTGATCTGTCTTAGGGTAAAGGACCTTAAATTTAGAGTTATTCCTAAGACAAAAGTCTACAGTACTCTGTTGGCACTGCTACATCCTTCCCACCACTTGAGTTTCCTACTTGTTCTTTTTATCCTGTTTTTATAGCAAAACCAGGTCTGGGTCTGTTCTTAGGTACCAATTGTCTGGATTTAGGCATCAGCTTTGAGATCAGCCTGTGCTCTGAGTCGCTAGCAGATATCTGGAAGTAGATGAGGCAGTACCACGTAGCCACAGCAGAACCATGATGCTGTGTAGACTGATGGGAAACAGAAGCTCTTCCAGAAAGATAAGTTGGCTGGATGGAGAAGAGAGCTATCAATGATTTCTGAAGCCAGTGTTGCCAGGTTGTTGTGTTGCTTGTTTTGAACTATCTTTTCAATACAATCCTTTTTGGAAGAGCGTGTTTCCATGCTGAAGGAGATAGATATACAGTATTTGAAGCATAGGACCCCTAAGATAAGTACAGTCAGAGTAATGTAACAGTCTGCTTACTAAAGATGTCACCTTTCATCTTTGAAGACTTTTATGGATTTTGACCTGTTGATAAATACTGCACAAGATCACAGAACTTACTTAACTCTATTATAAACAAAAAAACACTAGCCATGTGTACCCTTCCAAGTCCTCCCCAGATTCCACCATGCTCAGAATTTCAAGGAGCTCATCAAAATTCCTTTGCAGTTTTGTATCTGTTTCAGCAACCATGGCGTCCCTCTTTCCAGTGTACCTAGAGCACTCACATGGTATCTTCTTGTCCATTGCATATTTAAAAGATAATTTTTCCTGATTTGATATTCTTATTTGTGTAAGTTCTGGCACTGATTCCTAGTGGTTTCCTGGTTGCATGTGCTCCTCAGCCTGTAAGCTTTCCCAAGGAGGGCGCTGGAACCCTGTATGGGAAAGAAACATCCCTTTTTAGTTATACACATTTTCAATCAAATATGGGTAGTGCTAAAATGAGAATAGCCATATGGGGACGTGTGATCATGATGAATCATGCTTATTGTGTTAACCGATTATCAACAGAACCAAAGGCGCATCCCTGCAGCCATCCCAGTGTGAGTGGAGAATACAATGCAAAGATCATTGTGTTAAGAGCTTGTTGGGATGAAAATACAGAGGCAGAGACTAATTTTCTTCTCTGTGAAAAAGTGGTCAAGAGCAACAAGCCATGAAGGGTGAGTTTTGCCTACTTGTGAAAGGCTTATTACCTGAAATATCGGAAGTGTTTTGTAGACTGTGTGAAATGGGCAGAAGTTCTTTGTTCACCACTCAAATGCAGCTGTTGTAGAGAAGGGAAATAGTAATAGCTGCTGAACAGCTGGCAACAACGTTTGGTTGTTCAGGACAGGAAATGAAGACAATTAATATCAGTTGAAACCAGGTGTCATGTTAATTTGGCAAATAGTAAGCTAGTCCCCATTTTTGTAATACAGACTGTGGTTGCCTCATGCATCACAAGTGACAAAGTGCCTCCTGTTCAGTTTCCTGTGCCTGTGGTTAATATTCTCCCTACTAATTTCAAATGTTTGTCTAGTCTCTTCTTGAAGCAAAATAGGTTTCTTTAATCTTGCTACATCTATAAAGCCTCAAAATAAGCTAAAAAGATAAAATATATAAAAATGCCTTATGCTTTGGAGTTGTACTTACTAAAAAGTAGATACCCCGATCTCCCAACCCTGCAACACCTTCTCTCAGGTAATTGCGTTTTATTCCTTTCAATATCTCAGTATTTTCTCATATAATAATCCATGATAGAATGTGACCAGGATACAAGCCCACAGCTTTGTGTCTTACAAGATAGCTGTAGGTTACAATAGTTGTTACAGGGGACCTTGTACATGTTCAGTTGCTTTTTGCACTTTCCAAAGCAGCTGCTGGTTGTTATTGTCAGAGGGAGGCTTTTTGAATTAGATGAACCTTTATTCTGTTCCACTGGGGTCACTGTTAATTTATGCGAGATGGGAAAATTATTTTCGTTCAAAATTATTTCTTCCCTTAGCAAACTACCCCTTTAAACTAGTGTGAGAAACAACTACGTAATTAGCACTGTATGTAGATTCTGCAAAGATACGTGCTAGGGGGACCCAAGTGTGATCAAACTATGGCATCTCATGAAAAGGCCTAGAATATGGAACAGACAAGTCATTCCTTCCCTTGCTGTAAAATCCAGCCACCGGGAGGAAACTATTGGAATCTCAAACTATACACTGTATGCCATGTTGCTTGGCACCAGATGATATCAGATATGGCCTTGTTGTATGTGCTTCAGTATGCACATTAGGATCTCCAGAGAGCAAACTGGAAAAATATGTTGATCATTTGGAGGGACTGGTGCAGTTGGTGGCAGAGTAAAGGGAAATAGATGAGCTCGTCATCAATGTTGCCTGCAATTTTTGGCTAACACTTTGCATGAATGTATTGCTAACCAAAGTGTTACTCTAACATGCTTGAAATTAGGAAACAAAAACCAATGTAGAATGCAAAGGAATATCAGAAGCAAGGGAAGAAATAGGAAGTCAGTATTGGTCAACATGATGGGCAGTGATTTCCATGCATTGCTTTCCTTGACTCCTACTGAAGTTTTAGAAAATGCTTTCAATGACTTCTGCCTATTTCCAAAACAATTCAGGACATATAAATGTAATGGAGAGCAAGAAACAGTGCTCACAAAAGAACTTACCCATTTTCCTCCTCTTATCCAACTTCACTGGAGAGAGTGGCTCATTGCATCATGGTGAGGCTACAACTTGTGTTCTCTCAGCATCCTCCTTCAAGTGGCCAGTCTTCTGAGTGACCTGTACAGCCTCTTCCATAGCATCCTTAAAACATATGGTGTTTGGCACTTTCTGGCTGTTGAGGATATAGTCATAGAATAGCAAAGCTTTCTTCATTACTCTTCTGCTGCCCTTGGAGAGGGACCTCTGCTATTATAACTCCATAGGCAGGTTAGTAAATGCTAAATAGTAGTGAATTTATGATCTGTTAACGGTTGCAAGGAGAAAACTTGTTTCCCCATCTGCAAAGGAAAGTTGTGAAGTGGTAGAAGATCTCTCCTAAGAAAAAACCTGAATAAAATTTCAGTTTAGACCAGTAAAGGACCATTGATAAGTTCAAAATATTTTTTTGGTTTACACACACACTTTACATTTTGGAAAACAGTCACTGTAGGAGTGAAGGTTTAGATTTATTTGCACTCTGCATCCTACCTCTAGGGTTTGTGATAAGAATAGCTACGCTCTTTGTGTTGCTAAAGGTAGAAACCACTAGTGATGCTTATGTGGTAGCTAGCAGCCTACCTGTCTGCAGTGGGACCAACTACGCTGAAGAAATATCCATGATGTTTGTGTAATTCCCGAATGTTGTGATTTCTTTTGAGATAGGCCATATGCCCAGAGAGCAGCTGAACCTGCATTATTGGCCTTCACCCAGGTAAACAGCCCAAGTCTGGCTGGTTGTGAGCTGGGGGTGGAGGTCCAGGTACATTGGAAGGTAAGGATTGCCACCCACTAAGGCATGGTGGCACACCTATCATGAGCGTGAGGTAAAACCTGTTGGTGTAAACTTCCTGCCAGGTGATTAACCTTTGAGTTTTACCTTATTATGCTATGCATGCCTGTGATTTGTTACTGTGGGTCACCAGGTACATAATAAATTGTGTATCAGAACCCTTAAGTTTGTTGTCTTGATTTTCTGTATGTATGAAATATTTCTTTCCAATACAGATAAAATAAATGCAAAATTCACAATTTTTCTCAATTCACAATTCATCCTCAGAAGTATCTGATCAGGCTACATATTTTTCCTTGATGATTATTTCTGTTATTCAGGCAACATGCCCCTTGACTGGAATGAGTCTGGTATGCCCCCGTGCCATGATCTGCTCATTTAATTCTTTCCGCCTCAGTTTTTCTGAGTTTGTAAAGGGAAGATTAAATCTTCCAGATTAATCAGTTTGTTTGGATTTTTTACGTACTTTGAGATATTCTCTAACAGGTGAATACAGAAGCAGGGAAGTGTTGGGCATGAAGAGAATGAGAAGTGCTCAGAATGTTCTTATCAGAGCTTATTAATCACTGTGCAAAGTTATAGTGCTATGCAAACATTTCACAGTGATAAGACCTCTGCTTTAGTGCTAGACCTCAGCTTTGGTGCTCACCAAGGAATAGGATCTACATGCTTTACTTCCCATCATGCAGTAATGCATCATTTAGACCCTGAGGATTGTGCTCCTGGAAAAGAAGAATGCAATTTAAAGCAACTAGATCTTCTCAAAACATATGTTAGGGCCATGTTACTGACAAGTCTGTTCTACCTACAGTGGCTTGGTTGTCTTTCTAAAATGAAGTCAATATGATACACGTCCTCCATGTCTGTGTCTTAGGGGTGCTGATGTATGTTTCTGTGTTCACTCTCAGAAATAATACACTGAGGTTATTTTCTGACTAGAGCAGATTGTAAGCAGGAAATCAGTCTAACTTAAAACAGGGTGGGATCTCTTCCAGTGATGTTTTGTGTCACAGTGTGTAAATGCTAAGGGGGAACCAGTCTGTGGGAGGGAGGGTATTGTGGGTGAAACCACATGCAGAGAAATTTCAGCAGGACAGGAGATACTGGCTACTCAGTGTGGGAATCTATCTGGGAAGGCTGGAGACCAGTTGTATCACAAAGCAACTCTTTGCACTGCAGGTGGCCTTTGTATAGGGAAATTTAACAACGTTTTACTTGGAATTTAGAATTTGCACGTCTAACATAATTGCTTTTGAAGAGCAGGCTAAGACATTAGATGGGGACTAGGCTGCCCTTGTAACAGCAAAGTAATGTATTGGAAAGCATGCTGATCTCTAAGATTCAGGATGCAATGCAGCTTCTGACAGAGCTTAGGACACAATTCTCCTCCCCTGAGTGCCTACCCACCAAGAATTATTATGTATTTCTCTGAAGCCACTAGACTTGATCTTTGCAGGGCCACAATGATACACTGTATGAAAGGGCTGTGGAGTCCAGTCAGTCAATAGCTAACTTTTCCTCTGCACCTGGGAGTGACAGCTGCCCTTTAGGTGGAGATAACTTTGAAAGATTTGATCTTCAGAATTGGGTGAGGAAGTTCACTCCTAAGACAGGCTGTGTACTTCTATGATGTGTTCTGTGTGTGTTGAGTCATGGTTCTTATGATACTATTATGAGATAAGTAGGGATTTCCTTGTCCCTGAATGGGACATTTAAATAAAATATAATAGATTTACAGGATAAAGAGATAAAGTTTGTGTTTAAATTAGAATTAAGGCAAGGAGTTTCTATACATGCTATCTGTATCTGAGATGTTGCCTGTGTTTATAATGTGTAATATGTTGCCAGTTCTGACAGTGTGTGCAGTGTTGGCCTCTGTGTGCTTCTGAGTTGAGGTCCCCCTATAGGAAGGCTTGCAGCCCTGATGTGGCTTCACGCCTTGCCGGGCTGAGCTAACAGGGGATGCATGATGCAGGCATATCAGGTCAGACCTAGTCTGGCATCTCTGCTGCTGAATCAGCTGCATGTCCTCTGACACCAGCTACTGAGTATTCGTTCTCAAGTTTGGATTTGGAATTGCGGGATCCCAGCACAGTATATAAGGCATAATGCTTGACTATAATTATGACCTGCCGGTTGAAAGCTTGTTCCTCCTTTTTCACTATGGGACCTAAGGTGACAGATATGGAAGGGATCACAGTGCCACGGCACTTCTTGTTTGGGGACACTGAGCACAGAGTGTCAAGGATAGAAAGTACAAGCCTGCATGGGTGTCACGCTTGCTGATTTGTTCTCCTGAGAATTTTATTTTATCTTACTCACTCTTTCATTGGCAATTTCTGTTGGACCTTCTTAATTGTTATTTGCATCTGCAGTGACTGTCAAACAAAGGGCACCCAGGTTAATAGTGTTTAACATTTGCAAGTGAGAAGTGACCTTTCTTTGATGTACAAAATACTGTGTAGGTGTGTGTCACTGTACTAGCACTATGTGCTGTAACTTGTGTTCTTGTCATCTTGGAATCTGTGTGGGTTCCTTTCTCTCCTGCTTCTTGCCATGACCTCAGTCGTCTTGCTCTGAGAAGGAAAGCATGTAAAAAATCCTTAGAGCTCATCCAAACAGGAGGAAGAATTGGGGAAAAATCAAACTGTAACTTTTGGGAAAACAAATGTTGTGTTCTAAACAGATTATCTGTCTCCCCTGTAACTAACCTTCCTTTCCCTATATCTCTATGACCATCCTTGAGTTGGTCTTTCAGATGCAGAGATCAAGGCAAGCATCTTCCTTCTGACAGGATGTCCCATCAGGTGAAAAGTGTCTATCATTATAGTAAAATTATTAAGTCTTACCAAGCCTTAGCTTGTGCTATATAAGATGGGCAACTTGTGCTTACTTAAGGAACACCGAGTAGTTCACTTCTGGAGCTGAAACCTGTTCATATGTCGCAGCCTTCATTGGCAGATCTTTTCACGGGCATCTCTAGGGGCTGGTTTGCAGTTGTATTTTGTTTGTGTGTTTGCAGCTATAAACCCTGTTGGACTCTAGGGAAACAGCGATTCAGGTTTGGATTGGTAATAGGGCTTTGCCCATCCTGTAACCACAGCGAGCTGGTTGTGTGAGCCCCAGTTGGTACAGTACTGTAACACATAGAGGAGGTGAGGTATGTGTGCCCAGAGGCTCCATCCCACGGAGGGCAGGAAGACAGCCTGGGAATTCTCAGGCATGCTGCAGAGCTGCTGCAATCTTGCAAGGTTTGTTCCAAAGCAACACTTGTTGCATAATCTGGAAGAATAATCAACCCACCAAGGGACCTCAGTTCAAGGCTTTCTGCACAAAATAACCAGGAGCAAGACAGCAGTGACTGTTGCAAAGGCAAGTTGAAAGAAAGAGGCTTTGGAGAAGTGTTAATTTCAGTTTGCAAAGACAAGAATTTGAAAAGGTAAAGCCACTTGGTAGGAGGTGTTGAGACTTGAAGTGTTAGTGGGAAGAGGGAAGGGAAAAGGGAGGCAAAGCAGCAAACACAGGAGGAAAACCTGCAGGGTCATTATCTGATCGAAGTGTTCTGTGGTGCACAAGATATTCAATAGCTCCGCTCTGCTTTTGAAATTTGTACTACTGAGAATTACTTCGAAGTGATAGGTTAACATCTTCGAAGTGACAGTTTCTTCTAAGTCTTGTCTGCCTGAATCAGACAATTCTGTCAAGAGAGTGCCCTCTGTTGTGTGTAAAGGCTAAATGCACAGCAGCAGGATAGACCGCTTTTCTGCAGGCTGAATACAGTCTGCTATCCTTTCAGCTTCTAAACAGCTTTGTTTTTCTCAGTTACTTCTGAATGCATATGGACTGAGATTACACCTAGAGGAGCAATGATAAGACAAATCTCTGTGTATTTAGAAACTGTGGCTGTAATGTATGGGTCTTCTAGCCAAGCATTATCTTCATAATGGTGAGGTTTCAAAAATAATAGTGAGCTTAAAATCCTTAATTTAATTGAATTATTCAAGAGATTTCCTCTCTAAAACCAATAGCAAAAATTCTATAATATGCTTATGCTGCAGTATGTACAGTCACAGGTACACCCATTGTGTTCATTAGTAGGAGATGTAACAGCTGTAGTCACTCTCTTTTTCACTTTAGGATCCTAAAAGTTTCATGCAAAGGCCTAGGAATGTTTCTTACACTTTCAAGAGTCAGTAAGTAACCTACCATCACTCCTGAAGAGAAATTGTCTCATGCCCTGATATTTCCTGCTCGTTAGAAATCATGATTTCCCTTTCCAGTGACTTCTCAGAGCTATTTAAGAGCTGTTGTTACTCTGATGCAGAGCTAACACCTGGAGCCTGTTGTATCTGGCACCAGCTATGTCTCCAAGGAAGTGTAAAGCTCATTAGCTGGTTTTCCAACTTCAGATGTGCATAATTTGCACCCAGGACTGAACCTGTCCAGTCAGCAAGACACCCTACTCCTAACAGGGCTGTACCTACTTCAGCATGTGTTGTACACAACCCAGCCGATTGATGCTGACAATGCTCAGAAGCAAGAAAGGAATGTCAGGTAATTAATTCTGAGGACCTTCTAACTATTGCTACATTAAAAGCATCCTTTTCTCTCATCCTTGGAAGGTTAGGTTAGTTTTCATCTTGTTCAAAGGCTTCACAGGACCTTGCAAGACCTGGCCTGGAGGGGAGGTTGGTACCACACTGAGACTAACAGGGAAGAGGCCCCCCTGGAGGGAAATCTGGTGTTTGAAAAAAGCTGAGTTTGCATATCTCTATGTTCCTTATAGAAACAAGTACTGTTGGCATCACAACTCTTTAAAAGAAGGCATTGGTAAAATACATAACCCTTGGGGTTTTGCTAGTTTAAAATGCTTGCAGAGACTGGGGAGAGGCAAATCTGGTTTGGAATTCTCCAATATTCAAGGCCCAAAGATCATGGAATGTTTTATTTATCTGGTAAAATGGTGCACAAGGATATTTTTGTGAGTTTCGTTTTTCCTTTGTAAAATAAACATCTGTAGTAAAGCAGTCCATTCCAAACAGGAGTGGGGAAAGCTGAGAGGCACAGCTGCACTGCATTTTATAATAAAACAGCACAAAATCCAATTGCAAAGAGTAGGTGGAAGATGATATCTGCAAGAAAAACACAGATTAAATGAGAGTACTTCACTGTCAGATGCCTTTCACCTTCTCTTCCCACCCCCATCAATGTAACTGCATGTCCCTAATGTGGCTCTGTCACCATATGAAGCTTTAACAAATAAGCTTTGAATAGGCTACTTCAAACCTACTCCAAATGCAAATGCTCTAAGGCAACACGTTTGTTCCTTTTTGGGAAGAGGGTGTAAAACCAAAATAATGTTCTGTAGTAGAAGTTATTGGTATGATTTCACAGTCCAGAGTGAGGAGTGTGCCAAAAGTAAGAAATTGAAGTATATAACACTGAAAAATAATATTTGATTTTGAAATATTTCCCTTTCTTTCAAATTTACCAGGTCTTCCTTTGAGCTCTGGGTTTTATGTTGACAGAGTCACTCAAGTACACATTTGGAGTTGATATTGTCATTGTCATACTTTGCTCTTTACCTGAAAGAGTGTAAAATCTGGATAAACCTTTGCCTGTGTAAAAGAAGAGAAAAAGATAACATTGGGATGGCACGTTTAAAATAGGGCAAAGTACACCAGTGTGCTTTGTAAAAGTATAACAGGTGACATTTCCCACATTTTAAAATTCTGGGTATTTCTTCCTCTCAGCTTTACTGTCTGAAATTATAAAACAATCCTCAGTTTTTTTCTGTTCTAAAATAAATGGAGTTTTACTGGTCCAACATACTGAATTGCAATAATGCTGCTCTATGTGTATTTGTAATTTTAGATTGGCTTTTGGGCTGGTGTCAATGTAGTTGTTGAACTAGTATAAAGGGAGTTTCTAGTGAAAACATGATATAGGCATACTGTGTTCTGAGGACCTGTTTCAAAAGATGTGCTGAATCTGCAGAATTAAACCAGGGAGGCATTCCTGGTACCTCCAGAAGGCAGCAGTAAGAGGAAGCAGGCATTGCTTTATGATGGGAAAATCTGATAGCAATCCAATTAGTGTATCGGGAGGGATACGCATGAAAGGTTAACCTGCCAGAGTTGTGGTTATGTTGAATTACCAACCCACAGTGTAAAGAAAAGCACTGCTGCTACTCCTATGCCTGACCTCCCTCCCACTCAAGTGCAATCTATCAGAGCTTGTCTGGGCTGTTGCCGAGGTCAGATGCAGGTGAACAGAGTTTACGTTGCTAACTTGGTGTGTAAGTGGTTTGGCCATTCGTCATTAATGCCAAATGCATGTCTTTACTCACTTTGTAAATGAGGAGAGTTTCACTGAGCTCTTCTGCCAGAGCCCTGCACCTTGAGGTGACAAGTTTCTGTTCAAGACTCCTATTGCCTGGGCAGAAAGGGCTCAGACAGAAGGGTTGGGCTCTGCTTGTTTCTCTGCTGTGAGCTGCTGGCTGTTCCAAGCTTTGTTGCTTCCCAGATGGAGAAACACCCAAAACCCCAGTCACTTACTGCGTACGGTGATCTCCACCACTAAAACACCTCCAGTTTGTTCCATGCGCTGTTGTCGTTTGTCACATGTCTCAAGAGATCAGAGAAGAAAGCCATGTACATCAAAAAAATTAAAAATAATTAGAAAATCCAAACCCAGCTCTCACGTGGGCAACCAAGGAAATTAAATCTGTGTCAGTATGGCTGCATATTTTCTTGAGATTTTTTTTCCCCTGTAACTACTGGAGATTTTCATGCAAGAGAAGTTCAAAGAGTCTTCACAGTGTATTTTCTGAGAGTTTTGATGTGCCACAGCCTTTACAGCGACTGTCAGTGTAAGTGCTCTCTTCATTTGTGAGATGGCAGGAGCCCAAATGAATGTCTGCTTGCTAATCACAGGTCCTCCTGGGCTGCCCTTTCCACACTGCCTCAAAAAACCCTCCTGTCAAGTAGGAAGGGGGGAGCTGAGCTCCATCTATTTAACCTGTGACCTCTCTGAAGGCTTCTGTTGTTGTTTATTGCTAATTATAATTGTTTACCATGGGGCAGAAACAGGAAGCACCGTATCACTTCCATATAGATCATCTCATGTCCAGCGCTAATGACACTGTCACAGCTGACAAGATCTATATTGGAGGCAGTGCCCTATAGATTAAAGGTCCTTGTCCATCCCCTGATCGTCGCAGATCCCCAGCTGTGGGCATTGTTTTTTCCAAACTCAGTGTGTGGCAATTCTGGTTGTGATTTGCTTGTAAGCACAGTCCCCCAGCATGGCTCAACCTTAATTGCAGCAGACCACCAGCTGCATTTTGGGGTTGGAAGTGGACTCAAGGGATGTTAGCTAAAGAAATTATCCTTTGCTGGAGGGTGAGGAAGGAATTCCACCCTGTGCCTGTGAGGATGATGTAGATGTTTGGCAACACTGTCAGAAATGTGGATACAGAGTACTGGGTTTGTGTTTTCTTTTAACCCCTGTCTGTGTTTGCGTAAAAGTTTAAGAAATCTTTAAAAGCAAACGATAGAGGGTTTTTTTGTTTTGCCTTTGAAACTTAGAATTCCAAACACTGCAATTTTATCAAGTGTGCAGATTTTGCACCGATCAGTGTCCCCTGCTTAGCGCTGAGGCTGGGTAATAAATTGTTACCTCAATTTGGCTTCTGGACTGAGAAAGGGTTTCGAAAGATAAGTTGGTTTGACTAAAAGTGATGCTTTCTTTTCTCCAGCAAGAAATATTTCTTGCTGAAACAGAAGTGTGTTGACCAATGAGTATTTTGGGCTTTAATTTCAGGTTAAATACAATTTGACTTCATTCTATAGCAATTGCATATTCAGTGCACAAGAGAAAGAATAGTGAAGCTTTGACCTGCTGAAGGAGGGAGCAAGAAGTCTTTAAAGAAAGACATTTTAGTAACTGTCATCTTTGTATCAGTTGCGAGCAGTGCGTGCCTCCTGATGATAAATAATGTGCCTGTATAGCACCCCAGCCTCAGGTCACAGGAACTTACTTTTGACCTCAGCTCCCGTTCCAGTGACAATTTATGTATTTCATGCAGAATAGGATCATTGCAAGAGCAGTAACTTACTGCAGCACTGCAGGATAGCGGAGAGGACTTTCCCTGAGAAGGTCTACTGGGAGGTTTGGTTCAGCCAGTGATGGGCTTTGAGCCAGGCTCCCTCCACACGCAGGGTGCCCTCAGCACCAAGATATTTGGTAAAATGGAAAAAGCTCTACTTTTTCCATCTTTTCAGCTTTCTGTTAGCTGTAGTTGTTTGTCAGACGAGGCTGTGGTCTAGGATATTGACAAGGACTGAATTTTTTAAATGGCTACCTAATTTCCCAATACATTTAAACAAGTTGCCCAATGTCGCAGAGAGTGCCTGTGGCATGACCCGGGGTTGGGGTGTATGACTGGCCGCTGGGAATCATGCATTGTGTGGCTCCATCTACTGACAGCTCTGGCACTGGCTCTGCACACAACACGCCCTCCAGAAGGTCTTGAAATCCTCTGTCTAAATTTAGCACTATGTGTTTCCTCTGGGATAGTGACCTTACCACGGGGCAGGAGAACTTCTCGCTGTCACAGACGTGCGTCTCGCAGTGCAGCCAGACCTTGGACAGCTTGGGGATGTTACGGAAGCGGAAAGCATTGAACTGGAATGTCGCCCTGCTCGTTTTCCCATTCTCATGGACAAGGATGGAGTTGTCTGTGGCACATCTGTGTTGTGTATGGAGAAGTAGTGTTAGAGCCTCCATGGCTTGAGTTAAACATCTCCTGAGGTTGCAGGATGCATTTGTCCTGCTATGGGTCAGCTTCTCTTTTGCCTGCCTCATCCTGAGGTTGCAGGATGCATTTGTCCTGCTATGGGTCAGCTTCTCTTTTGCCTGCCTCATCCCCCAGCCCCTGGCTTTCTGTCATCTGCTGGGCTGGGCAGAGGTGCTCCCCAAAGTCCCACCAGTACCTACCCCTTGGTGATCAGAGGCCAGTGGATTTGGTAGAAATACTCAGAGGAGGGAGTTGCCCAGCAGTTGTTGAGAACAACTTTGAACCTGCAGAGACACAAATTAGCAGATTAGCAAGGAATGTCACGATTGCCCATTTATTAATTATTACTCCTTCACTTGCCTACCTGTCGCTTAAGCCCTTAGCTTCCACTCCAGCAAATATGTCAGAACCAATTTCTGATGTTTCAACGATGAAAGGGGCTTCTTTTATACTTGAAAACTTGGCATTCTTTCAAAGACAAAGAGAAAAGCATCGTATGTTACTAGTAACGTGAAGTAAAGAATAAGGCAACTTCAGACAACTCTGGAGAGATGGACTCCAAAAGTCTAACTTCTTATCACCTCCAAGCTCCATACTCTACACTCAGTAGTAGGACTGTTCCAAGCCCAAGATGGTGTTTAAAAATCTTTCTGTTAATATTTGACCTATAATGAAAACAAGTAACAGAATTTGATGATATTTGGATTGTGATGTGTGTTGTTATCACAGCCTGGGTGAGAAGGAAGCTTGCTGTTGCTTCTGATACAGCAGAAGTGGTGGGGGAAGCTGGTGGGAGTGAAAAACTGGAGATGACTGTATGGAATTGGAATGAGGTTGGGAGAAGGCCACGTGTCAGGGCAAAAGTATGAAGATGAGCAGAAATCACTTGCCCTTAAGCGAAGGTTCAGCACTCTATGATCTATGCTTGTGGTGGCCAGCAAGGTGAGAGCATGAAAGAGCTCTGCCGACTATAGTCATCTGCCCACTCAAAAGCCAGCCTCATAGAAGTAATGCAGCGTGTAATGCTCAGGTGAGAAAATTTGGTTACAAATACACTGAAGTACATACCTTAAACCCCAATGCTTTTTATTGTGTAAGATTAGAACAAAGCTAGCACTGGAACTATATAAAGAATAACATGTTTAGTCATAGCATTGGGTTACTTTGTTAAATCTATGCAGCAGAATTTAGACATACATAGTTCCAGAGCTGTTGGAGTGTCTTTCCCTGCTGTTCTTGCTCAGTTCTCTGGTATTGATTTTCTTACATACCTTTCGTTGCCTACATGGCAAGGTGGCTGTGAAGCACTACAGTGTTCCCACTGCAACATCTGATAGATTGGATGCACTGAAGTTTAGGAACAAGGCCGTGTTTAGATTAGTGATCCATGGCTGTTAAGTGCCCTGAGAAATTTTCGTTTAACCAAAGATTTCTCCCAGAGGAGAGATCTTGCAAAAGTACTGCTGTAAAACTCTTATCAGTCTTTGTGCTAAAGTGAGTTGAACCTGGTATAATGTTTCTTGTTCCAAACTCTATTGCTCTACACTGTTCTAGGGTACTATCTTACTTTCCTTCATAATGAATTTCAGTGTTGAGGGTCTAGGGTAATTTTGCCAGAAAAAAAAAAAAAAGGAACATTTCATGGAATTTAATGTTTTGTCTCCGATGATAATGCGAACAAAATAACAAAGGAGTTATTTGAGCTTGTTCTGTACTTGTGCTCAGTGGGAAAGTGTATTATTAACAGTTCAGCTGCTCCCTCCTTGATTCCTGTGTGCCCCATGGCTATTAGAACAAAATAGTTATTTGGCAAAAAAAAAAAAGTACCAGAGATCATTGCTTGCTGCCTGTCATTTGGTTTTGCAGCCATTCCATCAGGAGTTGACAAGAACAGTGTGGTACCTCCTGGGACCTTGCCAGTGGCATATAATGTGCCATAAATCAGCAAAAAAAAAGACCGTGTGGGTTTTCATATCACAAGGCTGCCAAAATGTTTAGACTCATAGAATCACTAGGTTGGAAAAGACCTTTGAGGTCATCAAGCTCAACAGTACCTGTCCACTACTAAAACATATCCCTAAGCACTTCATCTTAGTGATCAGTTTAGTGATCGATGGTGTCCCAAATTCAGTGTGCTGAGTGAGAGATTTCCATCAGTCCACTTTGTGTTAAATATTCCCTCTCCCTGCCCATTAAATTTAACATAGTATGTTATTAGTTGTTCTTTTAGTTGTTCTTTTTCTAGCTCTGCTAAAGTAGAGGGGTGGCTTTGGTGCTTTTGACTGTGCTTTGTGGAAAAAAGACTCCAGGCAGGATCAAGGGCTGGTTGCTCCAGCAGCACAGCGGAGCTGTGGGGAGGAGAGGGATGGTTCAAAAGATTGGTTTGTATACAGGGATGATATTTTCTTGGCAACAAAATTCCAGCATGACCCAAAGATCTCTTGGGAACAGGAAATATCTGTTGGGTGAGAGGACCAGGAAGCAATCTGCAAGAGAAATTCATGGAGTTTTGCTGTATCTATAAAGACTGTGCCATAGCAGGGATGCCTGCAGATGCCTGCTGCTCTTTGAGTGGGACTACAAAAAAGTTTTGCTTTTTCTTATAAAACCTGTCAGCATGTCAGAAATGTGCCTCTCAGAGGAAATATCTGCCTGATTTGGAGGGATTAAAAGAATAGTTGGCATGTGTCTGCTCTGTTCAGTTTAAGTATATTCCTGTTAATCACCAGAAACAAGGACCCCTGCAAACGCCGCAGTAATTATCTATTCCAGGCTAGCAACGTGCTCTGTGACACACAGAAGTTAGAAGCAGCAGCCCTTTTATTCCAGCTATTAGGCTGAAGCCTGTGGAAGGTATGGAAAAGCTGGGTGGCCAAGAGCACTTACGGAGTAGAAGTTGAGGGACAACTGACTTTCAAATGAGCCGGAGCTCCCATTCTTCACGTGAACGGTGGCCACCCTGAGGATATAACAAAGTTTTTGTATGAGTGAGATGCGATGCTGAAAACAGGGTGAGGAGCATTCCCAGAAGACATACCTTTGATCAAAGGCAGCCTGATTCACCAGGTAGTTGGCATTGTATGTGCAGCTGAATGAGTAATTCACAGGCTGACTCTTCACAATTATTGAGGAGTCATTGGAGACGATGGAATTGTAGAAGTGATAAACAGGGTTCTTGAACTGTAGATGACGAGACAGAGACATACAGGTCATACTAAGTCTTTGAGGTATCAGGAACAACTCAGTACTTTGACATGTGAAGGCTCAATCTGGTGATAAAACATCACCCCCACTGAAATGTGTTTTTGTAGCTGTATGTGCTGTGCTGCCTATATACATGCCTCACTAGGTCTAAGTTCCATGTACTACAGGTGCAAATGGGCAACTAACACACTAATATCACTAAGTCTGGGAGTATTTTCCCTGTAGATGTAAAGCACAGCTATTTGATTCTTCCTTCTCCCTGATATTGGAGTCTGCCTCCTCTTTCCTTTAATACTTAAAACCCACTCCAAGCTGAAACAAACGGGACTTGAGATCTCAAATGAGTCCAGCCAGTTTCAGAGTCCAGTTCAGAAACACTGACCTTGAGAGTCTTACCTCTGACTGTGTCCCACAGTATGATTTATTTTTAGGTGACAGGTCTGGGATTATGAATTGGTAATATCCCGAATCATGGATCCCATTGTAGCAAACACCTCCAAGTGCCAGCTGATTAACCTCCCATCCATAAGGACACTCTGGAATTCTGGTAATGATGGTTTTGGGATAGCAGTATACCAGAATTACATCTGAAAGGAAAATAATGCACTTAGAGCGATGTTCAGTGATGTTTCTCTTTCAAAGAGGTAGGTCTGCACACCAGCTTTCCACTGGGATTAAACTTCTGTGAGCAGAGATGGGTGCTGGAAGGTTCCCCAATGCGAGCAGCTGAGGAACCAGGATAGCGTGTGCTATTCAAAACTCACCTTGCGGTTGTTAAATTCTGTCCTTCCTGAAGGATTTTAGCCTTTGCCTTCAAATCAATGCAGAACTTCGTGTAATTTTTTTATCTTTTTGGAATAGCTGACTAAGAAGCACAGCCACTGCTGAGAGACTTGAAATGAAAAATAGCTGCACTGAAATCTGCTCTACTACTTTATGCTGCAGAGCTGGCTTCTGTAGCACCACTGACTCTGTAAAAATTGGTGAAGTTGTTTGTTATACTCCGGTAGACTGGCACCTTTTCGTGGCGGTGTTAGATCTAGGCCACAGTAGATATTTTTCCTTTTCTTTCCTTGCGCTGGCATTGCAGCACCAGTGCAAACTGAATTTTTACAATTCTGAAGATAAAAGCTAACATCTAAAAATTAATTGAAAGGGCCACAAAGTTGATCAGAGAGATGGAGCACATCCCATACAAGGACAGGCGGGGAGAGTTGGGGTTGTTCAGCCTAGATAAGAAAAGGCACTGGGGAGACCTTGTATCAGCCTTCCAGTACTTAAAAAAGACTACAGGAAAGCTGGGGAGGGACTCTTTATCAGGGAGTTCAGGAACAGGGTGTGAGGAAATGGTTTTAAGCTGAAATAGGGGAGATATAGATGAGATATTAGGAAGAAATTTTTTACCGTGAGGGTGGTGAAGCCCCCATCCCTGCAGGTGTTCAGGACCAGGTTGGATGGGGTTTTGAGGGCCCTGATCTAGTGGAAGGTGTCCCTGCCCATGGCAGGGGGATCGGAAATGGATGATCTTTAATGTCTTTTCCAACCCAAACCATTTTATGATTCTATGACTGTTAACAGTGATGGTTAGTAGCAGTGCTGTATGTTTACAAACACAGTGATTGCTAATACAAGCATGAATATTGAACATCATAACATACAGACTGATTGCTTCACGACAGCAGAATTGGACATATTTCAAAGAAAATAAAGCAGTGTGAATTTCATAGAATCATAGAATCATAGAATAACCAGGTTGGAAGAGACCCACTGGATCATCGAGTCCAACCATTCCTATCAAGCACTAAACCATGCCCCGTAGCACCTCGTCCACACGTGCCTTAAACACCTCCAGGGAAGGTGACTCAACCACCTCCCTGGGCAGCCTGTTCCAGTGCCCAATGACCCTTTCTGTGAACAATTTTTTCCTAATGTCCAGCCTAAACCTCCCTTGGCGGAGCTTGAGGCCATTCCCTCTTGTCCTGTCCCCTGTCACTTGGGAGAAGAGGCCAGCACCCTCCTCTCTACAACCTCCTTTCAGGTAGTTGTAGAGAGCAATGAGGTCTCCCCTCATTTGAAAGTCTGATAGGAGTTTAAAGGGCAAATAATGACTAACCAATCATGACCTGAAAATTGAGAAAGACTTCCAGTTACTACAGTCAGAAAAAAAGAAATCCTGCCTGGAATGATTCAATTCATTTTTCTAAAGTCCTTGACACACTTATTAGCATGATAAAAGCCTCATTATACAGCCTTTCTTTGTCTGTTATGGAATACTCTAGGAAAGTCAACCTTAACAACTTGCTCCTTTATGGTCAACAAGCCTTCAGCACAGCAGGCTGATTCTGCTTGTGATGATTCTCAGATTTGTAACTTTGGCAACTTTATAGCTATGAAAATTCCTGCAGTTCAGAGACACGGCTTGTGCAAATGAGGGTACTGAAATAAATGGCTAGAGGGCCAAATGCTTACGATGTATCATGAAATTATTGACAGTAGTCTGACACCAGTCATGCACATACAAAGTATACTCTCTACATCAAGGCACATTCCAACACATTTCTAAAGAGCCTCTCTTAATTGTAGTAAATTCTACATTACAAGTCTGTCTGGCACTAGATCATTTGATTTTTTAGGCACAAATCAGTGTGCAATTAGAGCTTCACCTTCCATTATTTTTGCTTTTTCTTCTTTACTATAGCAGTGTGGCTCAGGAGTTCAGCCCATCATCTTCATCTACGTCAGTTTTTAATTGCAGTCGGTGGGACTAAAGCCCAGCTTGGGCAGCAAAGATCTGCTGCATCTAGCCTGTGCTAGTGCAGCAAATATCTAATTGATGTTGTTTGCTTTGTCATGTTCTGCCTGCATTCTGCTTGTGCTTAATTTTATTGCACTATGATCATTTATGGTTATTGCACAAATTTAAGCACGTGCCTAGTTCTCTGCGGGGCTAGGGCTTTAATGGCACGTGCTTTAAAGTGCTAGCTGAAAGTAGATCAATAAAATAAATGTAAGGATTAGCTCTCCAGCACCCACAATTTAACTTTCTGAAGAAAAACTTTTCCACTTCTAAATAGACAAAATCTTAATTACAAGAGGAGATCATAAGACACTGAAGTTATTTTACCTGCTTTATTTGGACTGCAAGGCCCTGCAAGAGCTCGAGCCAAGATGACCAGCAGATAAATAGTGAGAGTCACCATTTCTTGCAATGATCTGAGGACACAGGGAATAAAAGCTGAAATTGTATTTGAAATTGGAAATAAAAACAGTGCAGTGACTGCAGACCTGAAACTGTAGCTGTTAAAAATGATCTTGCACAGAGAAACAAGTAACATTACTGATACTGTCGCCCAACTTAATTGCATCTACAGGAAAAATATTTCCAAGACCATTATTATTGCTGGGTCACTATTGTGACAATTATATGATTTCAGTTGAGTGGTAGGTTTTAATTATTCTAGGTTTTCTTTATTCTTGTAAAGAATCTAAACCTAAAGTGTTAGTATAAACAAATGTAACTGAAACAATGTGGTCTGAAAAGAGGGAATAGAACTTACTAGAAGAAATATGATGCAATAACATACATATCGTGCTTATAAATTTAATGCTGAAACTATTCTCTGTGGTGGTGAGTACCCTTCTATATAATCCTGACCTCATGTAGCTCAGTTTTGCTAAATTATGCATTTTCTTTTTTACTGCTACATGTTGAGTTTTTAGGAAAACATACATAGCAGTAATTTACATTTCCACTTCAGGTGTCAAACATGCAAATTGTTTCCAGAGGGAGAAGCATGTACTGCCTGTGGGATTGGGACCGGAGTTCTCTTCTTTTCCATTTGTAGACACACTTCAGTGTCTGCCTTCACACACATCACTTAGCAGACTGTCAGAAGTAACAAATATCATTTAGGTAAAGCAAAGAATCTTTCTAATTGAGTATTTCCAACAAAACCAATCAATTTCAGTATTTTCATTCAGTCTCTATTTAAAAATATATATTTATAAAAGGCTCATACAGTACATTTCAGTGACAATTCCTTCTAATTATAATCCTATGCATTCTACAAGAAATTAAGTATACCTACGAGACAGAAAGGGGCCAAGTATTTCAGATTTTCATTCCAGTCTCATTCCAATGGCTGTGCTGTCAGCTCTTCCCAAGATGTCCTCTTTCAAATGAACCCAGGTGGTGTTATCTTCGCTTTATATAAGCAATCTTGTAAAAGGAGCCCATCTCTAGTTAAATCTCAACCCGCCAGTATTGTCCAGTGTGGGAGGGAAAAAAAAAAAAAGAGTTATAGAAAAGCAGTCCTCTTTCCCCTAGATGGGACTGTATTGCTGCTATTGGATTTTTGAGAAGTTTTTCTATGGTGGCTTTTTACAGATCTTGAAAAAAAAAAAATTGAGCAGAAACTTGCTGAGTGTATAAAACTGGTACAAAATTCTTGTTTCCTAAGTTAACCAGGCAAATTTGGAATTTGTGCAGAGGTGAAGCCACAGCTGCCTTCTACAATTCAGTGAAAATGTGTTTATAGGAATCAGACACCTGTCTTGAACAGCTTAGTGATAATGTCATCCTTTTGTGGCATGCAAGTAGACAAAAGTAATGTAACACCTTTGGCGTTGTTTTTTTACTTATATTTTGTAAAAGTGCACAGGCATGTAATCAGAGTTCAGGTAGGATCTTTCATAAGCCTAAGTATTATACTATGTAATCATCGTACCTAATACTTTGTGCATATGAGACTACATAATATACATTAACAATTACACTGTATGATGTGTAAAATTGGCCATTACATGGAAAACTGAAACAATTTTTCTCTGCATATGACCATCTGTCATGTGGCTGCTGTATGACAGTCTTGGTCAGCTGGTAAGATTTTGTGGTGACCTATTACATCCTGTTTGCCTTACCTTTTAGTGATAGGCCCAGAAAAAAGACTTGGATATGCTGCTGCTGTTTTAAATACCTGCATAAAAAATGAGGGTTGTAAACAGTCTTGCTATGTAAACTGGCATGGCCTCAACTTTGGGCACATGTGCTGTTGAGCTGCTTATGCTCATATCTGTCTTGAGTCACAAAACACAGGATATTTCTGACCTTGCCTGTGGGACCCAGTCCTATGGGGCTCCTCAGAGAAGCTTTTGGTATCTGAGGGGAGACCTCATCTCTTTCTACAGCTCCATCAAACAAAGTTGTAGCAAGGTGGGTGATGGTCTCTTCTCCCAAGTAACAAGTGATAGGATGAGAGGAAACGGTCTCAGGTTACACCAGGGGAGGTTTAGATTGGCTCTTAGGGAAAATTGCTTTATTGAAAGAGTGGTGAAGCATTGGAACAGGCTGCCCAGGGAAGTGGTGAAATATCCTTCCCTGGAGGTGTTACAGGAACATGTAGATGTGGCACTTTGGGACATGGTTTAGTAGGCATGGTGGTGTCAGGCTGATGGTTGGACTGGATGATCTTAGATGTCTTTTCCAACCTTAATTATTCTATGATTCTATGATTCTGGGGAGAACCTCATTCTGCCTCACCTGTGACAGGAGCTTGTGCATCCATTTGTCTTCTGCCAAAAAAATTTTGACATACAGGGGTTACGCAGTAGTCAATCTGTATCAGTTATCATTAGTCTGGATTTTCTGAGGGATGAGGGAGTGGGGTGGAAGAGCACAGTAGCCCTCACCCTAACCAAAATGTTACACAATGAGCTTTCAGCCATCCTGTGGTGCTCCTGTGGATGAGGTTTATGGGCATATTCATGAGAGCATTCACTGCTCTAAATTGAGACTGCAAGGAGTATCTTGAACCAGATGGCATTAGCAAAGCATGGCCATGACTACACCATGCCTTATGAGGGAAGCTAGTTCTTGCCCAGTGATGATGTTATGCAGGTGACTCTACAATGATAAGAAAACATTTATAAGTAATTAGGGTGACTTCTGCTTCTTGCAAAGTGATCCAAAGCCCTAAAGAAACATTGAGAAGCCTATAATTTTCTGTGTTTAGTTTGAAATAATAAGCCTGAATCTAGACCTGAAGCTTCATAAGGACTGCAATACAGAGCACATAATAGCCTGGTCCCACTATTCCTGTGAGCCAGGTCCTGCAAGCCATCACATTAAATGAGATTACTTAAAGATGTACACATGGATAGAAACCTTCTGCCAGGGTTTGTTGTTATTTTAATTGAATTAAAGAATAAGCCACTGAAAAAGAACCAAAGCTCATAAATTATTTGGTGTGACCTAACTAGGGATTATCCTCATAAGAAATCCTGAAATAAGGAAGATTTAACTCCAGGCATCTATTTTATAGCCTCACCCCAAATCCTTCTGGAAGCATTGATGGCTGACTTCCTAAGCCCAACTCTGAATATATATTGTGTAAACATTAACTTATTTTTGTCTTTCTATGTGTGTATGTATTTGGTGTGGAACCAGAAGCCAGGTTATCAAGCATATGTAGCCGAGAAACAAGGGGAGGCTTGCAGGAGAAAGCTTGTGACTTTGGGCGTGAGAAAGGCCTCATAACATTGTACAAACTGATTCTTTTAGCTCAAGGGATCAGATTCAGCCTTGGGGTTGGACTTGGTTTCTCATGCCTGCCCACACAGGGGTGAATTGAAGCATAAGATATTTGGCTAACCTTGATTAGGTACATAAATGCCTTCCTAATAATGATGTAAGTGGTCAACCTCTCTGTAACATTAATAAAGCTCTTGAAACAGAGATTAGTTTTGTTCTGATGATTTTTAGCAAATACTGTAATTAAATTATCATTGATGCAATGCTATGATTTTCAGTGGAATGGCTCCAAGATAGATCTAGTCCCATAATTTTGAAAGAAAATAAATCTCTCACTATCTTCTCACAGAAAAGTAGTCTCCATGTACATAATACCCCTTTTAGTTGAAAGGTAGAAACCAGAATGAAATCCATGAAAGAAATTTGGCAGAAGTGCCAGCTGGTGTATAGTAGTTTGTATTTGTGTGAGAAACCAGCACAAAATGTACCTAAGCCAACCAGCATTTGATACCTGCTCTGATCAAAGGTGAAGGCTTGGGGAAGGGTTAGGTTTCTGCACACACAGAAAAAGGAAAACCATTAAATTGCAAAGCAGACCATTGAGGTTTGTTGCATTTCCCTGACTCTTTCCAAGCCCATTGAATAATCTCAGCAATCTAAGTATCTGTAAAGATTTTGAAAAAGAGCAAATGAAGGCCTTATTGTGAATTTCACCTACAAGGGCAGCTTGTCTGTCCATCTTTATTCCTTGCATTGTGATGGGTAGCTGTGCAAGTATCTACTGTCTGGTTCTTACATGGAGAAAAGGAGCTTCTTCTGTTTGAATCTGCAAGGGATATCGTGACATCCAATTTTCATTGTTTGGGATAAAACAATGAACCTGAAGAGCCTGGTAGCTATCTGGAAGGGTTTTACATGGCAGTTAGGGTCAATGGATACAGCTAGCTCCTTCTAGGAGGAGTGAGGTCTGGTGACACACACCTAGAGGCTGCAATGTATCGAAGATGATATTTCCAACCACACACCAAAACCTGGCATACTTGGTTTTGTCTGAGAAAAGGAGCATATCTATCTCACAGGCATGGAGACGTCTGTACTTAATCTGGAATACTAGTGACTGCATTCATATTTGACCTGATCTGAGTTGATGAGTCCTGTTGGAAATGTAGCAGTGTGTCCATACAGTCGATCTTCTCCAGGACCTGAAGTCTACAGTGACCTGTGCTGGTCAGACTCATTGTCTCAAGACATAAATGCCATGTGCATTTCAGCATTATTTTGCCTTTTATGGAATAAATACCTTTCCAATATTTAGTTACTCATGGCACATGGTTGGTCACTCACTTCAGTATGATTGAGTCACTGTTCCTGGAGATATTTAAAAGACATGTAGATGTGGCACTTGGGTACATGGTTTAGTGGTGGACTTGGTAGTGTTAGGTTTACAACTGGACTTGATCTTAAAGGTCTTTTCAAACCTAAATGATTCTATGATTCTATTCTATGATCTTTCAGCCTTGTGACCAGATGATAGAACGGTGCAGGCGCATAGCAGAGCACTTGGAAGCCACAGACATCCTGCACCCCAAGTCCTCAGGTGGCTGACATTCTTCAATAACTTCACAAAACAAATCAGAAGCAGGGGAAATTAAAGGAAATTGTGTTATGGAAGAGGGAATCATATAAAAATCAGAGATGGCGGATTTGGCCACTGGAGGAGACAGTCTTCTGATCTGAAGCCTCATCACCTGTCTGTCTGTGTAACTACGCAACACTGAATCACAAAGTTTTCATCAATTGCCTGCAGCCATATGCTTGGCAGGACGGTGCTGCTGTTGATACATGTCCTCGCT
This sequence comes from Phaenicophaeus curvirostris, assembly GCF_032191515.1. Taxonomy (NCBI): domain Eukaryota; kingdom Metazoa; phylum Chordata; class Aves; order Cuculiformes; family Cuculidae; genus Phaenicophaeus; species Phaenicophaeus curvirostris. The sequence goes on along the minus strand of NC_091400.1, from coordinate 6,911,051 downwards.
GGGGTATGAGTGAGCACAAATGCTCTGCTGAAGAAGCATTCCTTTGACATTTCTGCTGTCCAAGGCATTCACATGGACATTTACCACAGCAATCTCATTAAGCACAGAATTGTGGCTGAGGTAAATAATCATATTTCGTGTTCATTTGAATGCCTTATCCTGCTGCTGTTTAAGCTTTGCCAGTGTTTTCAGAGTAATATTCTTTGGAAGCTTCTCCAGCAAAGTGCTGCTTAAGAGTTCGCTACTTTTGGAATAAAACATCAGTTTCCAGCTGAGTTTCCTTGAAGCTTTGTATGGGTAAGTGTTTTATTTCATGTATATTTTAATGGGCTGTCTTGGAGCTAGCTGGTTATGCAGGATAAAGATTTGGGACTTGGTTTAATAAAGGCATGGGGCTTGATTTAATAAAGGCATGAGACATGTAGAACAAGTCATGTGAGACTGGAGCTGATGACTTACACTGGTCACGTGTGTCTACAGCCATCCTGGGCTGCCACCTTTTGGAGATGCCTGAACTTGCCAGGCACTTGATTCATTTGCCTAAATGAGGCAGTGTCTTGCGTGAACAGGTGCTGTAAGGTGGCCAAGATATCCACAGCTGGGCCACCAGACCTCTCTGAGTCTTATGCGCTTTTGCAGTGGGATCTAGAGGCCAGGCAGGGTACATCTTAAATAGCATTAGATGTCTGTGTGGGGGCATTTCAATTAAGACCAACAAGGCACGCTGCTTTGGTTGGCTTGACATTCCTTTTTTTGCCTGCCTTGCAAGCCTAAGCACCACTGTACACTCCGAGGCACACGTGCTCATTCCAGTCGGCACAGTGTCCTCAAATTGTTCTTTGAGTGCCTAAGGCTAACGTCTAGGTAGAAGTTAGAGCACTTCTGGTGGAAGTGCTCTAAGGGCGAGGAGTATTGCATCAGGTCTTCCATAATCCTGGGCAAGAGCTATGACTACCAGGCCTGTCTCCTCCAGCGTGAAGAAAGTGTGGTTGCGGCTGCTGGGCTCGGCTGTAATCAGTTCTTCTGTCCCACTTAGTATGTGCCACAGCAGAACTGCAGGCATTTTCTGTTGAGAATATATGGATTAATTGTTCTGTAGCATAAGTATATTGCTAGGGAACAGCATTTGAGAATCACCTGAATGTCACCTAAATGGATTCTGAGCTGCCTAAGTGCTTTTTTGGATCTCAGCCATGCTGTCCTGTATAACACCTTGTAAGCCTTTTAGTTCTTGTTATCTCAACAACAGGTCTTGATCTTTTGGCATTGTGGGGCGGGGGATGGTGGTGGGGAGAATTTTAAGAGGAAGGTGAGAAAGAAGGCAAAATGGACTCTTTGTGTCACCTATTAGTTCAACCTTCTCAGGTTGGCAGCTGGCTCTGACACAGTAACCTTTACTCTTGCTCTAGTAATGTTCTCTTTTCTGGATGTTATCCCACTAGCGTTGGGAAGGTTGCAGCAATAAGATGTTTCTCGGCTTGGGCTGGGTCACATCACTACAACTTTGAGAGAGACTGTAGTATCTGTCTATCTTCTGCCTCTTCCTGGCCATGGTGTGTTGGCCGTAAATAATGCTGCTCACCCAGACTACGTGCTTTGCTATGGAGGGACTGACAGAAAAAAACCAGGACTGCAGTGCAGTGAGGCATTAAAATTCAGGCAAATTTCTTCCCTCAGTGGCAGTTCCATTGACCACTACCCTAAATGCATGCTGCTTATTTTAAAAATATAGGTATGTAAGAAGGAAAAAAAAATCGAAGAAAAATGTAGAGGCAAACTGATAAAGGCATTTCAGAAGCAGGAAAAATGCAGAATTGCAACAAAGGACTCAATAGCCACCTAGCTTGGAAGTGCTTCCAACCATTCCCATTCCCAATCATAGAAACCTTTCCTCAGATTTTTAATCTGCATTGCCCTGGGAGCCTGGAATCCTCCTCCTCCCTCCATAACGCCTCTGCCTGTATCTGCGTTACAGAGCCTGACGCCAACCTTCTGATTGCCTGATGGTCTGAGCCAGCTGAATTATAAACCTGCTTTGTGAGATCCACATAGGATTATACTGGTAAAACTCCAGGTTCTAGAAATGCTTACAATTATTCCTATCATTTGAAGAGTTAAGACCCAATTATTTTCCCTGTGAAATAATCTTTCAATATGCGTAGCTCTGCCCTCTCAAATCAAGCCTAACTCTCTGCACTTCTGTCAAGAGCAGGTGCTGATTAAAATCACAGTTCTGGTTTCTCAAGCTACATAATCCTGCTAGCTCATTCTTAGACCTACTTTTCTTAGCACACTGTATCCATTATATTAGTGTTGTCCTCATTTTTGAGGGTTTGTGATTTTTCAGCAGGCTGATAGCATCATGCTTGGAGACAGTCTCTCTCGCTGTGAAAGGGATCTGTTTGTCATAAAGAACTACGTGGCTTTGAGAGCTACGTGTATCAAACGTAACTTTATTAATTTGCTTGCGCTGTGCTTGTAAAGTGATTATAATAATGCTTATCTCAATCATAGTACCATTATCTCTGTTTTGCAGATAATGGAACTGAGCCACAGAAAGGCAAAGCCCGGTGTAGGGCCCTTGAGCTGGCCACACTGTTCTTATTTCCCCTGTGTCCTTGAAAAAGTAAGCAGTTTGGAGAGAAGCTATACAAGCAGACTTTGAATGGATCTGTCCTGTGAATGAGAAAAGCTTTCTGGGAAGCTGCAGGACAATTGCCTGGACTGTCAACCCATGTCTCCTGGAAAAGAGAACTCACATTTATCTCACAGGCTATTCTACCACCTAAAGCACTAAACTTCTGCTTGTCAGTTTGCCATTCACATTAAGCCTTATGGCTTATTAATGATGACTTGATGACTCTCAATCCATTGCCAGTTGTGTGTGTCAGTAGATTTTCCTCCTCTGATGCCATAAACAAAGTTTTTCCTTTGCCGTTTGTCAAGACATTGCCTTTAGTACATTTAGCCTCCAGAAAGGTCACTTTCCAAGACTTCCCATAAATAACAGACCGAATTTCAGACTAATTAAAGGATATAGTTTTCTTCAAACTGCACCAGCACACTACTGATACGCGTTGAGATGGGTCTTTCCATTTACCACACCTTATAGTACTAGAGAGATGTTACAGGCTTCTTGTAGTGGGGATGAAGCAGAATGATCGAGGCTAAAGGCTTTGGGCACTCAGGTATTCATATGCTTGTTGCTTTATGACTCAACCAATCACAAATAAAAAACAGATCTTCCTTTTTTGATTGACCATTTGAAGACAGGATTTCTTAGAGGATCACTCAAAGACCAGCTGCAAGAGATGGCTGTGTTACTGCCCATGTACAGCTCTTCAGAGATTTTCATAGGCTTCCTCTGAATGCCAAGTTTGAGAAAATCGGCACCTTTTTTTTAATTCGACTGGGCTGTAGCTGATGTTGCACTGGTTCACTCAAAATCAATTTGACTGTCTTGTATGATGATTGTAAGTACTATCTGCTAGCTTTTAAAATGACTGTTTCTGTCTTCTCAGTAATGTAATTGGATGAAGTATGCACTCTGCAAAAAGCCATCATTTCCATCTAAGCTAGCTGAACAGAGCACTGTGATCATCTGCAAAATGTCTGCAATTATAAAACACAATCATATAATATTTCCTACAAGCTATTCCAGGATATATGACACTGCAGTTCTCTTCTCCTATGAAAATGCCTCAGGAGTACAATAATCTGATTTCCTTCCAAGGGATTCATAGGGTTGCTATCCTTAGAAACCCACTGTAGCTCCAAGTACTGCATTCTCTCGGACAGACTGTTCCAAAGACTCTAGATTGATTATGCTGTTAATGACGTATGAAGCTCTGCTGCTGTTTGTTTGTTCTGGGATTAGCTAAAATTAGAAGTTGAGCCTTTGTTCCTGAATTAATTTAGAGGCAAAAATACAAGTTACTAATTCTGTTGATTTTTCTGGAAATATGGTCAAAGCTCAGAAGGTATTTTCCTTGAGTTGTGAGTCAGTTCTTAAATGATTTTGAAATGAAAAGTGTCTCGCACAATTGATATATATGAAAATTAACCCCTGAGTGATTTCCAAGGTAACTTGTTAACATGCTATGTTGGACATTTACAGATATTTAAGATTTTGAAAGATCAGAAGATGTCAAAGCCTTGTCTTAAATGCTTGAAAACAGCTGGATAAATTCAGTAAATGTTAACTGGGCAGATATAGGTCTTCTGACTGTTTGGCTGTACCAAAAAGCACATAACATTGAAGAATTATTCTTTGCATCTCTGAACGTTCTCTATATCTAAAAATGAGTAAAAAGAACAGCAAATACTGAATCTTTGACAGCAATAGGTGATGAAGAATCATTAGCAATGTTTCAGAAAGTGTGTAAGGTTTAAAGTGCTAAACTTGAAACACTGGAAAAGGTTCTGTTTTCACAGGCTTTTCTCAGTATCAATTTTGTTTTTTTCCACAGTGGGCTCCAAACAAAGTATACCCAAATCAATGGTCAGTTCTGTAAATGTAAGCTGATTTCAGACTATTGTGATGCACCCTGCTGGAAACGCTTGGGAAAAAAAAATGTAGCTGAGTGCCTGCACCCTACTCCTTAATCTGTGGGTTTCTTTTGGTATTATTTCAGCATATGTAAAGTCAATGAATATGAATGCATACTATATATGGTAAAGATAATATTTTCTAGGTTTTCAATACCTTTCATTCTAGGCTTTCATAGACCTTTATGAAGATTTGACCTCAGGCACCAACTGGCCAGGAGATGGTGTTAGTGGTGTACTATAAACAGACAACACATGACACAGGAAAGAAAAGTGACTTACTCACTCATGTGAAATCTGGTGAAGACATCTCGCCCTTCTCTGAGTGCTGCCCCACCTCTTGGGCTTTCCCTTGGCCTGTTCTGATTATTTGCCTTATCCATAATAATTATCATTCAGTGTTGTTATTTCAACATGGCAAACATGCAACAATAAGAAGGCAAACACAATTTCCTTAAATTATGTGGGTTATATAGTAATGTAGATAATTCATTATCTGGTATTTTAAAATATGCTAGATCAAAGCCTACATCACTCAGGAACAGCCGATGTGAGTGAAATGAATTCAATTATCCAGACATCTTTGATTTCTCTTCCAAGCCTGAACCTTGTGGCTGGTAACAAGTAGCAATCAGGATGCAATGCAGGTGATATCTCCAGTTGCAGAGTGACCTCAAAGCTTTCAGTCTCCTTCTCTACCAGCATTGTTAATCCCTGTGCCAGCTCATTTCTCTCCTTTCTGGTCTTCATTTTCCTTCTGTAGTTGCAACTGTTAATATGGCACTAAAACCACATTGTCTGCAGTTGTTACTATGTAATGCCACCTTCTGGGATTGTGGGCTGGTTTCTCATCTTCACACCTCCTTTAATGTTTCCTTTCCCACTAGCCTTCTGTTCAGTTACCACTTTAGTTGAGCTCAGCAAACACTGATGCTCATACAGTCTCTCACCTTATGGTTTTGCGTATGCTACTTAAATACTCTTGTGCATGAGATTTTGTTTGTAAATCTTTCCTTCCAACGCTCCCTCACTTTGTGCAGGGTTTCAGTGGTGGTTTCCTGGTTGTTTTTCTGCCTCTGCTCCTCTCACTAGCAGGAGGACATCAGCCAGGGAAACCTCTGTGGTCAGGGAGAGGGTAATTAGTTTTGGGAAGTAGATGGTGGTCAGTTAACACAGTTCTTTGGTGCCAAGCTGTTGTTATGACCCCAGGTTATTCATGAAAGGTTTTGCACTTTATCTGCTATTTTAATCATTACCATCCAAAGAGAAGGAAATAAAAGCTCTTGTGCTACCTGTGCTACTGTGCAGTCATAGCCAGCCTGGACCCTTTAGTCTTAGTTTAACTATGGTCCCTTGAAGTGAAGCGAGGAGGTCAGATGCACCCTCAGTTTTGCTGCTCAGAGGTCCCAGTAGCTCAAAGGAGAAAGAGGGAAACTGTACCTTCATATTTCATTGCTCTGCTTTCTTCAGGGAGGTTTCCACGGCTCAGTGTGCAAAGGGACCTGCCCCAGACTTCCCTGATGCACGGACTGTCCTTGCCTCTCATTTTGCACACATCCCACAAGCAGGGGCATCTCCTCTTATCCTCTTATCTCTTATTTGCCCTTCCATGCCAAAGTTGGGGGCACCCTGACTAGTGGCCGATGTAGTTCTTGCACAGGGACATGCCCTGATATTTGTGTCTAAATGCTGTGTATGGCTGTGTTATCTACAATAGTTATTATCTTTTAGATTTAAAATACTGGACAAAGTGTCCTAGCTGGCTTGGAAAAAGTACAATAGGGATTAAAGGCCACTGACATCAATCATGCTGATGATTTAGTTATGTGGTTTTCCATTGTGGTGGTAAGAGCTCTTTCTGCTAGGCCATTATGCTCTAATTTTGAAATGTTTTTTGAAACTACATAGCTATTCTATTCAAAACTTCCAGTTTATGGTCAAGTATCTGAACTCCAAGGGGTCTTGGCACCTAAATACCTTTAAAAAAATGATCTAAGTGATTTAGGTAGCTGATTCATATGTTCAAAATAAGTAATTTATGAGTCTAAACCTAGTGATTTTCAAGATTGCAAAACTGTTGGTCCTTTTGCCATTATTATTCTGCACTGGAAGCTTCAACATAGGTATTTTCCAAAGAAATCTATTGCACTTCAAGTTTCATGCAGAACAGCTTTTTTAGGAATAGCTTCAATCTTTCACGAAGAAAGCCGTGAAGCCATTTTGCCATGAAGCCACTTTGGCTGCAGTGAGGCTTCCTTACCGTGAGGCTTCCTTACCATGAGGCTGTTGGGCCCACCATGCGTTCTTCAGATTGGTCTTCATCCTGCAAGTACAGAGAGCCTCCATCATTTCTGAGGGCAAATTGGATTCAGTGCCCTGAGAATAGTGGCAGAGAGGGCCATTTGGAAAAGTAGCATTCACTCTGAAGACAGTCTGTCTCCCTTAAGTTAATTTAAAATAAGAACTGGTAAGGAGATAATGCTCCATTCCTTAGGGAGATTATATCCATCGGCTATACCAGTATTTCCATAGAGTTCATTAATTCACCTTCTCATCCAAATTTTGCAGAGAATGACTGTGGAAATATTGCAGTGTTCTCCAGGATGAGAACTCTGAATTTTGATCAGTTGTGCTTACAAAGCTGGAAGCACCTCTTGTTTGGGAAAGTTTTCTATCCCCCAGAATTCTTTGAAGCAGAAGTCATTTGTCTCAATCATTACATAGACTGAATTTTTTCCTTAGGGAGGCTAGAGGGAAAAGTCTACTTATTCAGTGTATTTCTTTTTAAAGATTGGCCATTAAGAAATTGAAAAGGCATGAGTGTGTGAAGGAAATTGTGTTTGGATACAAAGGCCAGTTAACCCAGAATTGTAAATTTGTGTATGAGAATATGAAAAAGCAAAAAATAGGTAAGCGTGGTTTGGATACATGCATATAGAATCCTAAGAAAAACAGCAATAGAATTCAGGAAATATTTAATCAGTGGTTTGACCATACCTGCAGCTCAAGCTTGGTAAATAAGTGACCACTTAAAGTAAGGACACCAGAACAGGAATATTTTTAACAGGCTACAGACTGCTTTACTGAAGGAGTGGCGAAGCATTGGAACAGGCTGCCCAGGAAAGCAGTGGAGTCCCCATCCCTGAAGCTGTTCGAAGAGTATGTAGATGTGGCGCTACAGGACATGATTTAGTAGGCACAGTGTTGCTGGGCTGATGGTTGGACTGGATCTTAAAGATATTTTCCAACCTTAATGATTCCATCATTCTATGACTGTTACATTAAAGGGGTATTGTGGTCTCATGCCTCTTAGATATAATGTTAAGTGATTCCTTGGGTGTCATGGCATCATGTTTTGTTAAAATATTTTATTATTTTCCCCAGGCTTTTTGAGCTGAGAAAGCTGTTCATGACAATTTCAGTTAATTCCTACAGGTAGGATACCCTTCAGGAGCTTACTGTCCTCACTCCCTCTGGGATTTCTGTTGTTGTATTGATGATGTTTTTCAAACATTGTTTGGGAAAAAAATCTAGGTTTATCACTAATATATAATTATGATAATGAATTATGATGCCTTTAGTTTGCCATCCTGCAAAGGAATGCAAAAGGAAATGCTTTTTCCTTTTGCCAAAGGAAATGCCAAAGGAAAATCTGTGTGCATACCCAAAACAAGATAAGAATCTTTAGGTGGCATTTACGGTAATTACATTAATAGTATTTGAATGGGTAGTAATTATATTAGGGTAGTTATTACTACTTTAGAGCCTTTGGACTGAATACTTTAATGTCCATGTGCAAGGACAATACTTCCCCTTATTTTGGAGAATAAGTTTCCCAGGAAGAGGATGGATTTAGCTGGGCTGTGAGAGCAACTGTGGCTGTGCAGCAGTGGAACCCATGTCCAGTCATCCAAAAAGACCAATTTTGGGGCACAGCAGCATTTATTTTCTTGTACAGACCTGTTGAATGTGAAAGATGTTTCTGAGAAATTGGATTAAATTCAGGAAATAAAAACCATTTTGCATAAGCTGGCCACATGCATTAAACTGTGTAAGTGCCTGAGCAAGACTGTGCTTGTGCTTTGCAATTGTAACTGTTTGCATTTTGCTTTCTGCATTTTGTTTATCTTTCAGTTCACATACTTACTGAACCTAACATTGTAAACTGCATCCATTTATACAGAAATTAAAGTGAGTAGTCCTCTTGTTTTTCTATTATACTGCTAAGTTCTTTTTATCACCATTATGGAGTGTACACATCTACATACAAAATGCAGTTTTGGAAGATGCAATGAGTCCATTTTTTGTCCGTTTCCCTCTCACTGGCAGTGTTAAAAAGGCTGCAGGATTGGCATCAATGTAAGATTTGGCTGGATTGTCCCAGTGACACTACAATAACAAATAAAATACATACTCTTGTACAAAAGGCAAAGGAAGGAAAACTATAGAGCTTGGTTTAGGGAAGGATTTAAGAGCAATACGTAGATGTGTGAAGAGCTAGGTTGTCAAAGCAAGCTGGATAATTCTGGAGTGATCTGGTAAGCTCCAAGGCAGAACTGAATTCAAGTTGTGTGCCAGTCCTGATAGTTCAGGAAATTGCATTTTCAAAATTGTCCAAAAGGAGTCTGGTTTCCTTTAATCATTGTGGAAGGTTTTGAGAGGCAGAGGTGAAGGAGTAAGGGGCAGGATGATCAGTCCAGGCACTAATTAGGGCCAAGGTCTGTTGAAGAAGTTAATGAGTTTCTAAAGAGCCAACTAGCATCAGAGGAAGAAGAGTCGCACTCCCCATCCTGCTTTTATTTCTGCCCTAAAGTGAGAGATACCTTTAGGAGATCTAGACAGTGTTTTGTGGTCAAAAATCTTCTACTGGGAGATAGCAGCTTCTGATGTGAAAATATTTCTCCTATGCATCATGAAAGAAAATTTAAACGTATTTTTAATCTCAAGATTGGTGATGATTATCCCTTGAATCTTACTGCATTGCTCAGGAAAGGACATTTTGACTGATTTTAACTGTTCTGGTCTCCCTGACCCTGCCTTTGGCTATACCGAGAGTGTCTGGCATGACTGCTCTTGTTTGCGCTTCTCCCCCATCTTTGTATGTCAGATAGCTTTTGCCATCTTCCTGACCTTGCTGGGTAAACATTGCACTAACACAGCTTTTGCATAGCATTCATTTGGGTTTGGACAACATTGAAGGGCAAGAGGAATGCAAGCAGGTAAGTGAATGAGAAAAAAAGAAATAAGATGAAAGGCCAAGTTAGCACAAAGCAATGGGGGGATATACTCTTAGTGCACACCAGAGAATTACCTTGGAGGGATATGGGCTTTTCTCCAGTGTGTGTAGATACTGAGTAGATAATGTTACCCTGCGTAAGGACAGAGGTGCACGCCTGCTGGCATGCCTGTGGTCATTTGTGGGTGTAAATACATCCATTAGCTAAGCATCCACCTGTAGATATGTGAATCAACAGTGCAGCGACAGTGCGAGGTTTCTCACTCGCGTTCTCAGCTCTAGAAGGGTCTGGTCTTTCTGAACCGCTTGTATGGTGGACTTCATCAGTTTTGTTCCCCACAAGATTTTGTGCCATTCATGTCTAATAGGTATTTAATAACATATGTGGGCTAAGTACAACTAGTACAACCTAGTGGATCTGCATCAGGAAAGACCAGTGCGTTTCTTTCCAGTTTGAGATGTTTCTCATTCCTGTGGTGGCTCAGCTCTGAGTCACATCTTTTCCAATCATTATGAAAGTAACATTAATATAGCAACATGCAATTTAAAAAACCCCCAGAATCTATTTGGCCCACACTATCAAGGAGTGTGATTTCAGGGCTGTAATTAACTATAGAATGTTTGGAAGTGTGTTGTATCCACCACCTGCCACCCCTGTACTGAATTTCTGCTCCCTGTGTTGTTCTTACAGACATAAACAGGAGTAAAAAGCAAGGCTTAGAACTGAGACTTGAATGTCAAGGAGACCAGACTTCTGTGATGGCATGGTCTTCTGCTGTTCTTATTGAAACAACCAATGGCAGCGTCTTAAGTTTTATGATCTTAACATTAGAAGTATTGATTTTCTCCAAAACAACTTGCCTGCCACCTTCTTTTTTGAGAAAACCCTAATTCTCTCCCACCTGTAAAACAGGCAGCTGTTAATTCAGTTATAGATTATGCTCTCTCTGCCTTTCCATGAAAGCAGTTGTTTTGTCATAGATAGGTAGATTCTTCTTTACTTGTGTCATCTCATGTTCATCATTCTCTTGTAACGGCTTTTGGTTAATAGTCTTTGCCCCAGGACCCTGGTTAATGGACAAAGTACTTCAGTGAAAGCACCTATATAAACTGGTTATTTGAACAGGACAGATACAACTGTATGGGCATAATGTCATAATTTTCAATATTATTCCCTTTAAACTGTCATATGAAAGGGAATTGCCAATAAGTCATGTGTTATTTTTCAGATTGTTACTATCCAGAACTCAGTGCCAAGGAAACCAATTTATTCTCTGTTGTTACCATGTTAATCATTGCATTGTGCAACAGATTAGTTCCAAACATAAATACATTGAGTAGTCCATGGATAGGAATAAATCCTGTTATCTTCAAGTACGTGCATGCTCTACGTTAGCCTTAGCACAGGGAATCTGAAATCTCATGTCATTTCTTTGGATTTCTCATATGTAACTAGCACTTTGATGCATTTTTTTTCATTTGCTTGCTTCATTTTTGATGGCAACTTCAAAGAAATGACTTGAACAGAAGATTTTTGACTTCGTTCTGAAACTCACCATGCTCACTGGGGGTCTCTTGTTTATTTTTAAGCTCCAGGTGTCTTTGACAGCAGCATAAACTTTTGGGAGGACATCATTTCACCTCAACTTTCCCACCTGGATTCAGCAATTAAGGTATGTTTGGTTTTGTATTGGTTATATTTTGATGGCTGTAAAAGACAGAATCGCTCTGTGTTATTATGTAGAATATATTCCTGTTTCTTGCCACAACTTGTGTTCAGACTGGAGACACTCCTGGAACTTTGGTGTAGTACAAAGCCCCTTTCCAGGCCTGTACATCCATTTAAGAAGGGTTTTCTGGTGTCTTGGACCTCTCCTAAGACTGATTTGCTGATTTGTGCAATGGTTTCTGTAAAGCAACCTTTTCATCCAATTTGATACTACTCATAATCAAATCCCACCACTGGATTCAGCAATCCTAGAGAGTGCTGGTTGGGTCAGTCATTTAGAAGCAGATTCTGCCATCTGTTTTACAGAAAAGTAGTCAGCAAGTGATGCAATCTTGCAATGATTGACATTTTTGACTTCACGTTAACTGCACGCAGCCCATTTTTTCTACAATCTCTAGAGGCTTTTCTCGTTCCCACCATCACTCTCCAAGCTGTATCTGAGCAGTGCTGTGGGGACACAGAACAGTCCTTGGACACAGGCTGCGTGGTGACAGACACAGAGGATCACCCTGTGCTTTTGGCTGCCCTTCAGCCACTGCCTTGTATTTTTAGCTTCCTTAGTGGGATTATTGTCTCTTCTTACTATATTTGTAGCACAACTAGCATAGCACATGGATTAGCAGTTTAGCCTATTCCTCCTCTGGTCTGTAGTAAAAAACAAATGTTAAAAAATCATTCCTTAATGGTGATGAAGGAAGAATTGTATTTCCTAACACACACATGACAGGACATCCTTGTTTAAGGGAATTTGTTTGAACTAGCATCACAGCTAGGATGTCTTTGTCACACAACAAGTGCTTCAGATCTCTAATCTCCTGCGGTCTGAGCTGGTATTTAGCCCTGTTCAATGTCAGATCTTTTTGCTTGGCATAGTAAAGCATTCCATGCAACCTGCAAATTGTACCAGTGAGTGTATTTAATCATACATTAGTTGATTACCTATAATTAGCTCCATCACAGCTAGATCCTTGGAGATCTTCTGTGGGAGGAAAATGCCTACACCAAGGACTGAGGTAACCCTGCAAGGAAGATGGGAGCCCAGCTGGAAAGTACTGCTGGAAAAGATTTCAGTTGGTTAAAGCCTTTGACGATCAGTCAGAAGTTGTTTATAGTTTCATATTTCAGAGTCCGGGCTTTTACTTCAAGCTGTTCCAACGGGTAAGAACAAATATCTCAGAGCATCATGTCAGTCTCACGCATCTGTATAAACTCTTCATTTAATTGTTTTATACCACACTGTTAAGGCTTGGCAACTGGACTTTACTCTGCTCTTCACTAGAAGTCGATGTTTTGTCTGTATTTGGGCTAGTCACCTTAAACTAATTCTGTATTCAATAAGGAGAAGCAGCGTCCTTCATAGCCTGGTAGGATCAATGCACTTGAATGTTCAAGGTATCTGCTTTGGGATCAAATGAACTGTGCCCTAGAAATGCATGGTTCTTCCCAGAGTGAGATACAGACAGAGATGTCTCAGCTTATCTGGATGAAACTCACCCAGTACATTTGCCCTTCAGTCCAGTTCAGCTTTTCCTTAGCTCCTCAGTAATCTCTCAGTATTAGCAGGACTAAGCAGGGTTTAGGATGATTCTTCTATGCTGTAGGAGGCATAGAGAAAGCAGACAGAAAGTCAGGGTGTGGCAACTAATTTATATAACTTGTTTGGACCTGTGAGTCCGCTCCAGTCTCATATTCTTAATGCTTTTTCAAAAAAAACCTCTGCAAAGTACCATCCCTTCTGAGTGTACTAGAGGAACATCTGGCACCTCTGAGTCCTTCCAGGTCTAGCACATGGACATGGAGACAGAATCACAGCTCCCCTTGGGCTAGAGCTGGGGTTACAATATTGTGGTCAAGATATATGCAATATTTTTCCAGATGGTTAACTCTCTAAATTAAGAACCCCAAATGGTTTTCTGTGTTGCTCTTTCAGACTTTCCCACGTGATTAGCACCAAATCTGCTTTCACTCATCTGAATAGCTACAAGTCATATTATACCTTATCACGTCAGCAATTGCTTTTCCTGATTATTGGTATCTAATAATCTAATTTTTTGTGGGGGTATGTTTAAAAAGACTAAAAATTGACTCTTCCGACTTCATGTGAGCTGTGTCTATGCTCTCCACCCATAACTGAGATAGCTGTGGTGGAACACTTTCATAGAATCATAGAATCACCAGGTTGGAAAAGACCCACCGGACCATTGAGTCCAACCATTCCCACCAATCTCTAAACCACGCCCCTCAGTACCTCATCCACCCACACCTTAAACACCTCCAGGGAAGGCGAGTCAACCACCTCCCTGGGCAGACTGTTCCATTGCCTAATGACGCTTTCAGTGAAGAATTTTTTTCCTTATGTCGAGCCTGAACCTCCCCTGGCGGAGCTTGAGGCCATTCCCTCTTGTCCTGCCCCCTGTCACTTGGGAGAAGAGGCCAGCACCCTCCTCTCCACAACCTCCCTTCAGGTAGTTGTAGAGAGCAATGAGGTCTCCCCTCAGCCTCCTCTTCTCCAGGCTAAACAACCCCAGCTCTCTCAGTCGCTCCTCATAAGACTTGTTCTCCAGCTCCTTCACCCTTTTATAACTTGAAAGTCAAAATGAAACATGTATAAAGTAGAAGCACGGAGACATATCTGAGGGTGAGAACAAAGGTCAAGAATACAAGAATAAAATCAGGAAAGTCAAATAGAAACAGGTTTTCTAATCTGCAGTATATCCTTATGACTTTAAAACCAAGAATAAAAAAATAGCAGTTGGTTTAGAAAATAAAACTGTTTAAAAATCACATTTTTCATAATGAAATCTGAAGCAAATCAATGCTGACTAAGCTTATTGAGCATGAACATCAGTAATAATGATGGAAGATACAGTAATGCATCATGTTAGAAGGATGGCACTAGATGAAAAATAACTGGAATCCTAGGTGGTTTAAGGGAGAAGATGTCAGTATACTGAACTTTACTTTTCATTGCCAAGTGTTGTCCAAACCCATTACTAATTCTGATCAATCCAGTCTTACTCATTTTTCTGGCTACCAAGGCCCATGAAGCCATAAAGGCTGCAGAGGTGATGACGATGATTGTGTGTTAGCCAAGTGTCAGTGGATCATATACTTCTCTCTCTTGCAGGACTTAGCACTCTTAGGAGCTTCTCCACATAATAGTTACAAAGGCATGTAGTGATAGGACTAGGGGGAATGGCTATAAGTTGGAGAGGGGAAGATTTAGACTAGACATAAGGAGGAAATTAATCACAATGAGGGTGGTGAGGCACTGGCCCAGGTTGCCCAGGGAAGCTGTGGCTGCCCCATCCCTGGGGGTGTTCAGGGCCAGGTTGGATGGGGCCTTGGGCAGCCTGATCCAGGGGGAGGTGTCCCTGCCCGTGGCAGGGGGATTGGAATTAGATGATCTTTAACAGTCAGAAAGTATTAACAAGTTTATCATTCTTATAATCCATAAAATGGCAATTTACCAACCTGGTAGGATAGAATCATAGAATCATAGAATGGTTTGACTTGGAAAGGACCCTTAAAGGTCATCTAGTCCAATCCCCTTGCAATAAGCAGGATCATATTCAACTAGATCATCAAGAAGTTATCCCCAAGATGTAAGTATGTGAATATAAGTATAAATAAATAAAATAAATATAATAAATAAAAATAAACATTCATATACTTTTATCTTGGGGATAACTTCTTCATCCATATAAACACGTGTATTTTGCTTCTAAATAAATTCCAGGTACAATGCTGCTTTAAAGCAAGTTCTGATAGCGTAACTTTGAAAACCTAGAGACACAAGTAGGTTAGTGACGTCATCTCAATTGAACTCAATGAAAAATGAACTCAATTTTATGCCCATATGGGTAATGAGAGAAATATAGTCCTACGCAGCACTCTATGGTTAAAATGATTGACTACAAAAGAAATTTAGAAATCTTGTTATGTAGTATATTTATCTTCACAGCCATAGCTGACGAGCATTTGATATGCACCAAAAGAAGCTGCTATCAGTCAAACATCAGTTCATTTCAACCATTGGTTATTGTTCAAAAAAACCTCCAACACGGGGCTTCTTGACTATTTTAACATTAATTCTTGAGAAACACTTGAATACTTTGGGAATGAGATAAGGTGTTGATTTATATAGAAATGGTCAATAAGCACAATCTATCGATCAAGAGCTTGTAAAGCTTGTGTAATGATCTGTTCTGCTTCAAACTTCTCACCTGGGATAGCCTGTGTAATCTTTCCACCCTGTTTGAGTGCTGTAAGAATTGCTGTATGTTCCTACATATTCTGGCATCAGTAATGGGAGCCGTGTAAATACCTTAGCAAGGCAGATAAAATAGCAGGGACAGACATTCCCCTGGCACCTCTCCTGGGTACCTCCATTCTAAATATGAATCATGCTTCACCCAGGCAGAAGTTATTTATGTCCACACATTTAGCAGCACTGGCTGGATGCGATAAGACCTTGGTTATTTTGTCATTAGTTTTTTGCATAAAAAATGGTTCTACAAGCATGGCTGCTGGAATTTAGACACATCCTGTGACCTACGTTAACACCTAAGATGAAAGTATTGCCTGAATTAACAGTTACAATTAAAGGACACTACTAAATTCTGTGCACAAAGAAATGGAGTATGTTCTTCACCAGTACAAAATCTGAGAAAGCTTCGAGGCCCTGGCATCATGAGCATGTGAACCCCCAGTGGAAAACGAGATGTCAGGAGGAAAGAAGCCCAAGTAACCAGAGTGCACAAGAGTATCTGTTTGCTAATGACCTGTTTGTTTTAGACCAGAAGTTTATTATTGCAGTCAGTAAAGATATGAGTTGAATTGCACACATATTTTGTGGCAGCGTTGGTCAAAGTTTGTACAAACAGGTTGTCAAGGATAAAAATGTTTACAATTAAAAGCTACATTATGGCAGACACTGTATTAAGGATTGCAAAAGTACCAGGTGCCTAGCAGCAACTGAAATGCAGAGCATCCCCTGAAACACATGTAACATGAAAAAAAAAAAAATAAATTTTGCAGGTAGAATTTGCTTTCTGGCACTGCTTTGATGATTACTCAAGATCCTGTCTGTGCCATGGATTTTCATCTGTCGGTGATGTTTGCATTAAGTTGTGTAACTGCTTCTTAATGCCTGTTACGAAAGGATGCATAGATTGCAGCTCCATGAGGTATCCGGCACAAATCACAACTGATAATGTAAGCATAATTTCAAAGGTTACTCTCGGTTGAATTAATTTTACATTAATTAAAATCCTCCCTACTTATGTCGAATGCTTGTTTAGTACAGAAATGCACAATTTAACTTCAAATAGGGCTCAGAAACATGTAGCTGTGGTTGTCCCATAATATATTGTATATAAGTTTTGTGATATTTATACCATATATCAGTGTGATGCAGCTTTTCTATTCTGGGTAGGAGTTTTGCCACTGGTTTTGCAATGCTGTGGTTTTACCCTAAGGGTACCAGCTAAACCACAATAACTTACAGACAGAGACCAGAAGACTTAGTCAACAGTCATAGTTCTTTTCATTTTATACAACATCTACTGTGTTAGCACTTTTTCTTGTATTTAATCTAATTTTAATTAGGCTAAGTCAGGATCTGTACTGAGGAAAGATGTCTTAGGCATTGCACTAAATACAGAGTTTAGCCTGGAATGGAAGAAATTGAAGAGAATTGAGATGGGGAATGGAATCTTAGTTTAACAAAAATGAAGCAATTTTTTCAATCTAAATCTAAATCAGAAGGACTACAGACAGACTTGTAAGTTGAAATGTACTAGCTATAGCAACACTTACCTTTCTTCCTTCTGTAACACTAATTTAAAACCTTTCTAAATGATTAATTTGAATTTCTGTAGCAAGCCCCACCAGTCAGATTTAAGGTATTTCTTCCCTGCATATTTCTTCACCAGCATATACTTTCTGGTGCATTCCTCTGAAAACGCACACTTGGTTTTGCATGGAGCACTTTTCAATTCTGAATATCAGCTGACCACACGAATATGAGATTTGCACATCTATTGTCTGAAACCATCTTATATAGATTTACCAGAAGGATCGATAGACAGGGAATCAGAGTGAGTGGATCATGCTACTGACCACAAAATGGCATTCAGACTCTTTGATCATGCATTGTTCTGCTTCTAGATTTTGCAAGTACAGAGATATGGATGACTTTTTGTCTAGATCCCTCTGACCCAGGCTACATGAAATTTAACAAAGTCTAGATTAGAAAAAAAACTCATGTTCCAAAATATATTTGCTCTCGCTTTAAGGGCTGATTAGGAAAAGATAGCTTATCGATGCTAGTGCTTGAAATATTAGCTAAAATATAGTAGCTGAGGCATTTTTAGCCACAAGTGTTCCTAGTATAAACAAACTATGCAATTTTGCCCCATCTTTCATCATACTATGGTTACTGACGGCCCCTCCTGGCCCAGATATACTAATGATCTACCAGAGGAGTTGGGAACTGAATGAGGAATGGCCAAAAATACCTGTATGATCCCATGGCACAGGGTGGACCTGAGGCTGATATTTGCCCCATAATCCCTTTGGAAGGCTGCAGAAATTACTTCGTAACTGCATAAGAGCCTTCTCCAGTTTCCAGTCTGGCCAGTGCTTATCCATTTTCTCAGTGTGGTGACACCATGACCTTATAGCTCACATGTGCTTTCTTCCTTGGACGGTGTTTTCCTGAGAAATTTCTAGAAGGAAGCATCCTTCTTGATTATTGTTTCTTTAGACTTAACCACCATAAACTTTTTAAGATTATTCTACTAGCCATCCTCTGTACTTGTTACAGTGCGAAGCCACCTGCTTAGAAGATGGGTAGGCACACTTAACACAGTGTTGTGGATAAGGTTTTATACCTTCCCTAATAATAACACTTTCCCAATAACATACAAGTAAACTTTAGTTTTGTTGGAAAATACTGTGGGAAATGTTTGTCTTTCTCATGTGGCACCATGTCGGTGGTTTATGTTCAACTTGGGTGGCTCTGTTTAACTTAAACCCCAAGATTTTTTTTTCCCACTTTGAACTAATGACAATTTATAGGGAAAATGTTAGTTTCTAGGTGCACTCTTGCATATGATCTCTTTTGTATTACTTTGGTCCCCAAGAATATCCAATTTTTCCCTTGATCCTCATTTCATTTGCAGAAATGTCACAGGTGAAAATGCGCAGAAAGTTCTTTTATGAAAAAAGCTAGTGGGGAAACATCACTCAGCTTGAGGAGTGGAACTGTTTGATCTTGGAGACACTGTAGTAGTGCAGGTAGAAAATGAGAAGAAAACTTTTTGGTAGGAAGACCCTCAGGCAGATGCATGCTCAGTATATTCTCACCACAAAAGCAGATTTCTGGATGCACATTCAAAGTGCACTGGTGTGCTCATTGCTTTCGTATTTCATAAAATCAGACTAGTGTTGCCAATCCATAACACTGAAAATTAAAAGTTCAATCATAAAATGCAAAACTGGTACCAATAGTTGACTAGGATTTTTTTTTTACAGCTCCTTAGAAGAAATAAGACACTGTTGCTTCAAGAGGCTTCTTATCTTGCCTTGAAACCTGAATTCTATCACCCATTGTGCCAATTTTGTTTTACTCAAACAGCTGTGACACTTCTGGTAAATCATCATGAGGGACAGGTGCTCAAATTTACCCAATTTTTTATGCTGGTTGAAATGGTTTTTTAACTATTTGTGTAACTTTGGCTCTGAAAGACAGGCGTTTTAAAAGCAAAAGCTGACAAAACCTTCTCTTGTACTTCAGGTTAAGTTGATTAGGCCCTAATGGAAGGCACCAATCATTTCTCTTCCCTAAAAGACCTGCCTCAAAACATCTTTGTCCTACAGCCTAGAGCTCTTTGCTGCAGGGAATGTGTAGTCTAATCTCTCACTGCAGGTGAAAGTAAAGCAAACAAGAACCCTCCAGAAACTACTGTTGCTTTACCCCTCCTACAGAGAGAATGAAAGGGGAAAGTGCAGTAAAAATAAACAAGACATATATGATCACACATTATCCTAAGTCTGAAAAAGCTGTGGAGTGACTCAGTCCTAAGCCCACAAACAACTTTACGAAACTGTTTTGCTATGCTCCATGTAATTTACCTGAGGCAGTGTTTGGTCATGTGTGAAATAGCAAGTTGGTACTAAGCACTGTTCTTTTATAAAGGGGAAAGGCTAGAGCTGCAAAAGCATCCCCTCTGAGCAAAAGATGACCTCCTTTTAAACACTTCTGCCATTCCAGGTGAATAACCTGGAATAGTTAAGCAATTTAATAGTTTAGAGTACACACACAAAAGTATTTCTGCTCTCATGAAGGTAAAAGGTGCTTGGGAAAGTATTAGGTTATGCTTCAAACAGTTTAAAAAAATCCCTGTTAAGTAGGATTTTATGTTGCGAGTTGAATATCTGTTATTTAGTAACAGAAAGGCTTTTGCCCAGTCAATCGGTATCATTTTGCTCAAATGATCACTTAGAGTTTGTGAAATGTAGCACTGCAGTATAATTGTTGGCTAGGTCTTAGGACATAATCAAAGATTTTTTTTCTGCAGATCCCAGATCAAGGAGACACATAAGTGGGAGTGGGAAAAAAATGCTTTAGTTTGGGAAGCATGCTGTGGGAAAATTACCTAACGTGATTTGAATGTCAGAATTGGAATGTAACAACTGGTGTAGCCAGATTAGTGCACAGAGAAGGCCAAAGAGAAAAAATCACTTTTGTCAGGGTTCTCAATTAGGTTTGCAGTGCAGAAACAAAATTTATAGTTTACTTTTTGTTGATTGTGTTCATAGATAAAATTTCAGCTACATAAAGTTTATTTTGTATATCTATGACAAGCTGAAGCCTGGAGACCTCATATTTTAAGTGAGACTGATTTACAAAAAAAAAAAAAGAAAAGAAACATATCTAGACATCTATGGAAAGTTTCAGTTCCTTTTTACATTTTGCAAAACTCAAATCAGTGAATCCACTTTGTTTGCTTGGGTGAACTGAAGTGGGTGGGTGTTGTCCTTTGGAGGTGACCCAGTTCATCTCAAGAAGACGTAATCAAATTGGATATTGGAAAATACTGGGCTTGTAAAGCCTTTATTGGAATATACGGCAGTGTGCATCAGGATCATTACAACAGGTCAGAAGAGACACTCTGACACTTTCCTAATCCTCCCAAGGCGTTTTCAAAAGATGTCCTCAAAATTCTTAGAAAATTTTCCAACCAACAGGTCTTACCTCTTCCTCATCAAAGGTGTTAAGACTCTCCCAGTGGCCCAACAGCAGCACCTTGCTTAAGGTCTCAAATATCCAAAAAGGAGGGTAGGGGTGGGACGTCATGTGATTTAACACCTGGGTCATATAATCTGCTGCAAAGACTCTTGTGTGCTGATGACTGAAAGAGCTCTCTGTGATTCCAACTTCCATTACCTGAAATACTTATAAAATACGACAAGTCCTTCTAAAACCAACAACTGCATGATAGAGCAAAGCTGAGCAGTGAAAACTACCTCCTTTTGAGATACTGATGAAAGGCTTGCCCAGCATCTCATAATAGTTAGGGCTTGTGTTATTCTAGAACAATTCACAGTCCCTCAAGGACGAGTCACAGCAAATTTGAGATCACGATTTTGTAATTGTTTTTCAAAGAGATGTCACTTTTTCAAAATGGTCCACATTGCCCTCAGCTCTCACATTTCTTTATTTCTGTTCCTTGGCTGGTTATTCAGAGGGATAGAAAGCAGCTTTGCATTCCTGGAGAAGGAACCAGATGAGAAGAAACTCTTCTGTCTGTCCTCTGCGGGGAAGCTGTCAACAAGTCCACTGGGCTTGACATAAAATAAAGTCATTATTAAAACTTGAAATATCTGCAAATGCAAACCCAGATTTATCTTTTATATAACCAGAGTACCCTCACATGCTGATTTTTAAAGTTTTACGTATGGATAATATCTTTGAGCTATCCAACAGAATTTAGGGCCTATATACAGTAAATTAATTGTTTCATCTGTGTTATTTTTTTCAGATAAAATCAACTCTTAGGTAAAATGGCAGCTTTGCAAATACCTTCAAAAAAAAAAAAAGCAGAGAACTAAAATTACTGCCCTTAAAAATGCACCCCTGATTCACAGTAGGCATAGGGAAGCTTGCATGGTTATGGCAGGTAATTACTTGCAGTCTGAATATGGGAGAATTTTGTTCCAAGTTCTGTCATTCAGCATTCCTAAATTCAAATTGCTGCCAAATTACATTGGATAGTTAAGATTTTCTGATTTGTGTGTAATACAAGTATGTGTGTAATTGCTTGATAGATAAATGGCGCTAAGTTTGCAAGTATAAAAGTTAATTTTACTGGTTTTATCCCAGTAGTGCTTTCTTTTAGAACAAAAGCCTTTTTTGTGCTCATGTGAGCAACAAGTTCAAGGGAAAATTTAGTAACAGCTTGGGCTGAAATGCCCTTAACTTTTCAAAATCACAGTAATAAATATGATATTTGAATGAGAAGTCATTACAGAGACACAATGTGCTGTATTACATAGGAGAGAGAGTCACTGTACTCTTAATGAATTTTGCATTTGTTCTTAAGGTAAGGGAGATGAAATAGAAGAAATAATTTGTCTGGAAAGGAGATGAAAGTATACCACATCATTTCTATGTACAATCTTATCAGTGCATTTCATGGCTACTTGCCACCCTCAGATGCTCTTAAGATATAGTATAGCAAAGGCAATACTGCTGACACCGAGCCCTGCAACTGCCAAACGGCATATTCATTATTGTTAATAGTCGTGTGAGGTCGAGTTCGGTCACTGCAGACAAAAAAACTTTTGTCTGGATCTTTACTCCCTCCTCAAGCCTTTTTTTTTTTCTTTTGGTTTGCTAACTTTTGTAGCACTCCCTGGGTTGAAAGTTTCCTTTTAAAGAGGATGCTGTGTTCTCTTTTGTAAACATGTCTCCATTATGAAAAGTGACATCATGGGAATTGCTAGAAGCAAGCTGGGAGCACAGACCCGGGGTAAAGATGCTGTAAAAGAAGCCCCCCTCATCTCTTCTCCCTCCTCCACCCCACGCATCGTCTAGCAAACAGGTACTTTGTTGCACTCTGTTGGAAGCAGCGTGAGGAATTTAAACACAGAAAGGATTAATTATTTATTTTTTTTTTTACAAAAAGAAGAAGAGTTCTGCCAGCTCTTTCTCATTTGCAGGCTGGTATGCACGATGTGGCCAGCAGCTTGTTCACACAAAGCCAGGGTTCTGCTGATTTGCCATCATGTGCAAATGAACTCCCTGGACTCATTGGCATGGCAAACACCTCTGTTTAAGAAGTTTAAAATGATGGATTCCAAAACTTAGCCATGCTTCTGCTCCTACTGAGATCAGTGGCAAGCCTCCCATTGACTTCAATGGAAGCAGGATAGTGTCTTCTCTTTTCTGGAAGCAAGACCCAGAGGCATTTGAGCTTTTTGGAGTGCCTGTAGTTCTGAAAGTCCGTTCCTTTAGTGCACTTCAAAAGTTTTTCCATTTGCTTGATTCCATGGCAACACAACATCACCACCAAGCTCTCAATACTGAAATGAGATTTTACTACTAAGCCTGAGGATTTATGTAAGTGTATCCTGTAAAAAGATCACGCTGAGCTGCAATTGCCATCAAACTAAGTCTGCATCGTTTACAGATGAGTGACAAAATTATCTCTGGATTTATTTTATAATAAGCAAAGAATTTATGAAGGCTAGAAAAACAAGAAAACTGCTTCACAGTCCTGCCAGAAACTGCCACTGAGGCTTTAGTTGTGTTTTTTGTATTACTTGTATCACAGAAATAACTACTTTGCAATCTGAAAAACAGACCAGTGTAAAGGCATGCAAGGATAAGACATATCAAAAGATCTATATTAGATTCTGGGGAGGGGGTAATCAAAGTGATTCCATAGCTGGAGAAGGTAAAGTTGTTTGTAAGCAATATTGATCGTTCTTTATAATGTAAAGTACCTACTAAGAACTTCCCATGTAACAATACAAATGCAGTGGAGCAATGAAATCAGACAGCACTAATAAAAATTTTAACTGGCTTACATTTCATGCATTTTCTTAGATGCTAGATGTAACTACTCACTGCCATCTCTGTTATATTCAGATTTCACTTTATCCAGTTGTTGAATTTTCTCCCCAGTGTGATTTCTGAGGTCAGTTTCAGCACTTCACTCACAGCTATGTTTCCCTCATTGCACATCATCTCATTCATGCAGATGAACCCATCCTAGAAGCAATGAGGGCTGCAGAATTATACTGAGGCTTTGACTACTTTGTGGTCTGCTCTTTATGCAAAGAGAGTTACAAAAACACACGATGTAACACTGGATTTCACTTTTCTGAGTGGAGCACAGAGTTTCCACTTCCAATGCTTCTGATGCACCTAGGAAAAACTCCACGTGGGATCAGAGGCAGATGTCTCCTTCTCTGGCCTCCACAACTCCACCAAGTCAATGAGATGCAATTGAAGCTGAGATGAGGATGTAGTAACTGAGATCACACAAATCTGACAGTAGCACTGTAACTCTCTGCCGACGAAACCCTTATGTATTTTCTTTCTACATAGATGGCCTCCCAGGCTAGGCTCTGATCAGCAAAGCAGTTACAAATCCACTTAGCTGCAGTGGACCCAGATGAAAGCAGAATCTGCCCCCTCTTTCCTGGCTGACTTCCAGTAAATCAATTCAAGAAAAAGTTGATATTAAGTCAAAAGCTTTGTTATAAAGCTGGACAGTTATGGCCTTCTATTTCAGAATTGGCCAGAGATTCTGGCTATGATGCTTTCCAAGCCCAAAACTTGAAAGTAGATGTTTGGCATTATTTCAACCAACTCTCCTTCATCAGAACTAACACACCAACTGCTAATTAAATCTGAAATTCTTGACCCGATGATGTGAAGACTGGAAGAATATTTCAGTGTGTGAACATGCTGTA
Source organism: Phaenicophaeus curvirostris (assembly GCF_032191515.1). Lineage (NCBI taxonomy): Eukaryota > Metazoa > Chordata > Aves > Cuculiformes > Cuculidae > Phaenicophaeus > Phaenicophaeus curvirostris. The sequence goes on along the minus strand of NC_091400.1, from coordinate 6,886,548 downwards.
AGAAATACAATTAGAGATTGTCCTTCCTCTATGCAAAATATGATGTTCTACAAACTGACGATGTGCTCTACATGGTGCACAAGGGCTGCACTGTATATTATGCTGAAATACAAACTTTGTTGTCCATTTCACTAGAGCACATCTTAATGTGATTCGAAAAGTAGATGTCTGATATCCCAAAGTCCACCTTGCAACAAAATATATTTTTTTGCTAAATAGATGAAAACTCAGATCCAAAATCTCTTCTGACCCATAAACTGCAGAACACTCTTAATAATGCATCAGCTGTAGTGCCTCAGTGGCACTGACCGGGAAGCACTCAGTTATGGGAAGCAGGACAACTCACCTGTGCATGTAGCGGTTTGGGTTTTTGTCTGTCAAAAGACTTGCATTTTCTTTTATGTGTGAAAAGCATTTGTAATTTTTACTTAGTTCTCTTTTGTAATAAATTCAAAATGATATCTAGAAGTGAGACCCCTTCAAGGAGAACACCTGCTTGGGTTACTTAAATTTGTAAGTAAGCTATTTCCATTAACATAAATGATGTCATGTATTTTTTATAGGGGGCCAACAGGAAAGCTGGGGAGGGGCTCTTTATCAGGGAGTGCAGGGATAGGATGAGGGGGAATGGTTTTAAGCTGAAAGAAAAGAGATTTAGATTAAATATTAGGAAGAATTTTTTTCCTGTGAGGTTGGTGAAACAGTAGCACAGGTTGCCCTGCGAGGCTGTGTCTGCCCCACCTCTGGAGGTGTTCAAGGCCAGGTTGGATGGGGCTTTGAGCCCCTGATCATGTGGGAGGTGTCCCTGCCCACACCAGGGGGACTGGAACTGGATGATCTTTAAGGTCCCTTCTGACCCAAACCATTCTGTGATTCTGTGATTTTGTCACTGTATTCTGGGGTTGCGTTATTTTAAGGAACAGTGAAGACTTGGATGCTCAAAGAAATGTAGCGCTAGCCTTTCCATAGGTCTGTAACTCAACTAAAGCCACCAATCTAGAGGTGATTGTTCTGCTCTAGCCCACCCTGGTGCAGCCCTACCTTCAGCACTGTGTGCAGTCTTGGGTTCCTAAGTATAAAAAGGACATCAGGCTACTGGAGAGTGTACAGAGGAGGCCACAAAGTTGGTGAAGGGGCTAGGGGGGAAGCTGTATGGGGAGCAGCTAAAGTCACTTGGTCTGTTCAGCCTGGAAGAGACTGACAGGAGACCTCATCACAGTCTGCAGCTTCCTCACAAGTGGAGGAGCAGGCGCTGAGCTCTTCTCTCTGACAGCCTATGGTAGAATCATAGAATAACCAGGTTGGAAGAGACCCACCGGATCATCGAGTCCAACCATTCCTATCAAGCACTAAACCATGCCCCGTAGCACCTCGTCCACACGTGCCTTAAACACCTCCAGGGAAGGTGACTCAACCACCTCCCTGGGCAGCCTGTTCCAGTGCCCAATGACCCTTTCTGTGAAGAATTTTTTCCTAATGTCCAGCCTAAACCTCCCCTGGCGGAGCTTGAGGCTGTTCCCTCTTGTCCTGTCCCCCAGGACAGGTAGGACCTGTTGAGGCTCTGGAGCGAGTCCAGAGAAGAGCAACAAAGCTGGTGAGGGGCTGGAGAACAGGCTTATGAGGAACGGCTGAGAGAGCTGGGGTTGTTTAGCCTGGAGGAGAGGAGGCTGAGGGGAGACCTCATTGCTCTCTACAACTACCTGAAAGGAGGTTGTGGAGAGGAGGGTGCTGGCCTCTTCTCCCAAGTGACAGGGGACAGGACAAGAGGGAATGGCCTCAAGCTCCGCCAGAGGAGGTTCAGGCTGAACATTAGGAAAACATTTTTCACGGAAAGGGTCATTGGGCACTGGAACAGGCTGCCCAGGGAGGTGGTTGAGTCACCTTCCCTGGAGGTGTTTAAGGGACGGGTGGACGAGGTACTGAGGGGCATGGGTTAGTGTTTGATAGGAATGGTTGGACTCGATGATCTGATGGGTCTTTTCCAATCTGGTGATTCTATGAGGGAAGGGCAGGAAGGCGTGCCGGGGAGGTTTAGGTTGGACATTATGGAAAGATTCTTCACCTAGTGAATGGTGGGACACTGGAACATCTCCCCAGGCAGCCACGGCACCAAACCTGACAATATTCCAGAAGCATTTGGACAACACCCTCAGCCACGCGGTGTGAGTGTTGGGGCTGTCGCGTGCAGGGACACGAGCTGGACCCCACAATCCTTGTCGGTCCCTTCCAGCTCACGCCGTTCTACGATTCTATGATCTTTAAATAGCCCAAAACTGCCGAAGCCAAAAAATCCTCTCGCCCCGTGTTTGTCGATACGCAGGAACCTCTTTCATCATTTGCTCTTGCACTCAGCAAAGGGCAAACTGGCACCGCTGCAAGGCCGCCCAGGCAGATCGATACCCGTCCCGAATTTTCCGCGGCTGTTCTCCTTCCAGCAGCTCAGAGTCTCCGTCAGCTCCCGCAAGCACCATTTTCACACCGCCTTTCTTCGTAGCAGCTCCGATTGGAGCAGAGCAGCCCTACGGCGCTCCTGCTGGGGGCGGGGGGCGCTTTGGCGGTGGGATAAGCTCTGCTTAGCCGCGCCCCGGCGGCTGCCGACGGGCTCGGCGGGCACCGAGGACGGTAAAGGAATCACCGGGGCTGAAAGGAGCCGCCGGGCGCTCAGGAAGTCGCGTCAGGAGCGGCGCAGCCGCGTGGCCCGGCGAGCGGGAGCCGGGGTGGGGGGGCGGGGGAAGCAGCCGCTGCGGAGCTCGGCGGGCGCGGAGCTCGGAGCCGGCGGGCGGAGGTGTGGGGGGGGGTGGCGGCAGCGGCCGCTGCGGGGCCCGCCGTGCGGGTAGGGGCGGGCGCCGAGCTGGGAGCCGGCGGGGCAGCGGCTGCCGCGGAGCCTGGCGCCTGCGTAGGGGCCGGCGCGGGGCTCGGAGCCGGCGGGGCAGGGGGAGCAGCGACCGCTGCAGAGATTAGCGTGGCGGTAGGGGCCGGCGCGGGGCTCGGAGCCGGCGGGCAGTGCCTGCTGCGGGGCCCGCCGTGCGGGTAGGGGCCGGCGCGGAGCTCGGAGCCGGCGGGGCGCGGGGAGCAGCAGCCGCCGCAGAGCGTAGCGTGCGGGTAGGGGCGGGGCGGGGGCTGCGGGGCTGCGGGGGCGGGCCTGGCGTCCGGCTTTGTGGTTTTTTAAAGTTGATCCTCGCTCGGCGGTGCAGGCAAGGTCACCTTGGGCACGGCGGGAGAGCGCGGCTGCGGTTCCGTGTCCGTGAGCCCTCGCGTTGGGGTGCGTAGGGTGGTTGCGGCGTTAATTTGCGTGAGCGCTTATTAAAAAAGGGAAAAAAAAAAAGATTGAATGTAAGAGCTAGCAAAAAAAAAAAAAAAAAGAGAGTTTTTGCGCTGAGGCTGCCTGAGGATGAGCATGTGCGTGGCTGTATCGGTGCATCCCGGGACCTGCAGCCACTCAGGGCACGGATGGAACAGGGGACTCGGGTTTGAGGCCTTGGTCTCGTGCATCGGTGGGTCCCCGTGGCAGGTGGCAGAAAACGCCAGGATTCCCACTTTGGTGGCTCCGTAAGCGTTTGCTTTGCAGGCTTGGGATGAGCAACACGATGCTAAGTTCTTCTAATACATTTGGCCACTGTGCTTACTACATGAGCTGTAGAACTGGCTGGAGCCCTAGCGAGCTGTAGAACTAGCTCGAGCACTAGTGAGCTGTAGAACTAGCTCGAATGCCAGGATTCCCACTTTGGTGGCTCCGTAAGGGTTGGCTTTGCAGGCTTGGGATGAGCAACGCGATGCTAAGTTCTTCTAATACATTTGGCCACTGTGCTTACTATGTGATCTGTAGAACTAGCTCGAGCCCTGGCGATCTGTAGAACTAGCTCGAGCACTGGTGAGCTGTAGAACTACCTGGAGCACTGGTGAGCTGTAGAACCAGCTCAAGCACTCCCGTGCTGCTTTTTAATCCCAAAAGCTGGTAATGCTGCTTACATCAATGGCAGGTTCGGATTTAAGGGCGTGCGTTTGTACAGAGCACTCCTTCCTCCAAGGAGTCTGCAAACTGTTTTGACTACAGCTGGATTAGACAGATAAAATATATTGAGGTAGGACTGGGAGAGAGCCTTAATGGCATTTTTTGGTAGGTAATAGGTGTCCTTGGGAAGCAGATGATAAAAGAGCGAGGCCACGGTGTGCAAGAGAATAGTAAACTTTTGAAAGCGGGTGCAGTGTGTATCCTTGTGGCTGAGTAGTTTAAACTGTGCAGTGAAGAACAGGGGAAAGCAGAGGGTGGCTGCACTGACCTGTAGTGGGAAGAAGAACAGGGAGATAAAAACATGCAGTTGGCCAATCAATGTGTGGTGTGCGTTGATGGAAATTAAATGTGCTCATTTTTTTATTGTACTAAGCCCATGCTGATTTGTGACTCAATGAAACTTCTTCAGAACCTACCTTTTGCTGAAGGATATCTATCGCTAACTTTGCAGGTGCATCTGTGTTTGTGTGTGTATATGTACACGTATGTTGTTATTTTGCAGCTTCTGATCTTCAGTTCAACTTGTGTGTCATGGATGAAACCGCTTTGTCCCTTGGAACAATAGATGTTTCCTATTTGTCCACCTCAGCAGAGTGCAGCATTAGTAGATGTAAGCATTCCAGTGAAGAATGGGTAAGTAAAACTTGTCAGTGTGGCTGGCTATTATGTCTTATTTCTCCTTATAGTCAAAGGTAGACCTTTTTCATTTATTTTGTAGGATTAAGATAAGACATCATCTCTCATGCATAGTTGCAGTTTGATTGTACTTTAATTTCAAATGTAAGGATGAGCCAACAGCTCAGTGCTGTGCCAAAGACTAATATTCCTAGAAAAGAAAAACCTTCATATCAAAAACTATTGATGGTCTTGCAATCTTCTGGTGTGATGTTATTAATCATTTTATGTAGCAGTAAATGTGCAGAATCCCATTCTGTAATAGACTGAGGTCAAGCAGAAAGTCAAATAGGAAGCTTATTGCTGTTCTGAAGGATGTAGTTTGAAGTACACAAGGGAAAAGGAACATGAGGCTAGAGATGCATGGTCATGTAGCTGTCGTGGCTGGAACTACTCCTGCAATACAGGAAGCAGAGAAAATTTGGTAGATACATTAAAGAAGCCCATTGAAAGTCTATGTCCTCTGTTGAGTGAGTCTTGGGATATGGAGGATACAAAGCAGGCAGTGAGCAGAGAGGGCTGGGTGGTACAGAAGGAGCCACATGGGGACCAGGCTGGCACTGGTTGGTTTAGAAACATAGTTCAGGAGTAATTAGATACCGCTTGAGAGGAGGAGTTTGAACTTGATACAGAAGAAGAGCTGGAAACTTGGTCAGGGTTGAGAGAAATGACAGCTGTCCTGTTAGTTGGCTTTTCTGTAGAGCTAAGAGTTGGGTACATCAAACAGCTGAAAGAGCTGTGAGAGAATGGGATAAAGGTGGGTGTGAGAAAAAAATGGGAAGGAGATTTTGTAAGAAGGCAATCATTCAAGGCTTGGAGGCAAGCTGGAGGAAGACAGCATTATTACAAAGTTGATTAATTTTGGAGGTAGCATTATGGAAAGCTATGAAGGAGGGATTGGGCCAGGTTTAGTATCTTGATGCTTGTTTATTTCAGGTGGAAGCCTTAGCCTTGGGATAGCTGCCAATTCATACCACTTGCCAGAAGTGATATATGCACATTTTAGTTCTCAGTCATCTTGGCATTGCTTTTGACATTCTGGTTGTTTCTCACTGGCTGGCTTTCTAGCTGGGTATGTGATGGTCTGTATTTGTGTTTTCTGACCCTAATGCTGGCTTAATGTATTGGTTCTACTCTGCTTCCCTTCCACTTAAATGTGTTATTTTAAACATATTTCAGTTTATCTTGCCATCATTTCAATTTTGTTTTGGTTTGTTTCTAGAACTTATCTTTTATTAAAAATTTAGAAAACGTCAATCCAGTGTTTATTCTCATGCACGGAATAATTCAGCAAATTTTAATGGGAAGAATCAATGTTTTTGTAACAATTGTAGTTAAGTATCTTTTCATTATGGCCTAACAAAGAGAGTGTGTTCTGCAAGTGCACTTAATTCAGATTTTTTTGGTTCTGTAATCTTCAAAAAGTCAGCCTAACACTGTAGAAGGCATAGTGGTTCCTTTTTCATATCACTTTGTATGAAACTGCGGGAAAAAAAAGCCTGAAAGCCTGCAGGGTTAAAACAGTTAATATTTTGTGTACATTTAGTCTTCTTGCAGTGTTACAGGGTAATGTCCAGTTAAAGCTTAAAAAGTTGCCAGCTCTCTTGTATTACTGAGAATGTAATTTACTGTTAAGTTCTGATTTTCTCAGCTGTCTCTTTCCTTGCTGTTTCTGTTTAGAGTTATTATTTATTTTAAAGTTTTGAGTGTCAGCAAATGCTGCAGTGCTTTAGGTACATAAGGACAACACTGTGATTTTGCTTTTATTTTTAAAAATCATATAATCTGGAGATAATATAATTTATTTTAGGAAAAAAAAATTGGAAAAAATTGTGTTAGTTTTTTTAATGTAATTTTTTGGAGGTAGATTTTTATGTGTGTGTCTAGCGGCTCCACTAATTCAAAGTTTTCACATACCCATTAAAACATATTTACACGGTGGCCTTTTGTTCCGCAGGGAGAATGTAACTCTAGGCCCACTCTCTTCCGATCTGCCACTTTGAAATGGAAAGAGACTCTGTTGAGCAGAAAAAGACCATTTGTGGGACGATGTTGCTACGTATGCACTCCCCAGAGCCGGGTAAGAAGATTACAGACTGGATTACGCTTGACAATAACGCGTAGTTGCAGTGTAATGAAGTTGCAGTAGTTTTCTTACTTTCAGAATTAAGGTCACAATGTTCTAACTTCATAAAGGAATATAGTTTTTCTCCCTTGTTGGTGGTTATATTTTCTTTGTCATGGGATTAATGGGTGACACAAACCCATTGTGGTGCTTTGTCTTCCGCTTTTCTGTGCAGATTTATTCTTTGCACAAAACTCCCCAGCTCTTCAGAATTAGCACTAGGAAATTGCATGGCAAAACTGTCTACTCTGCAAGATTAGTAATGGGAATTTGGGGCCTACAAAAGCGTTAAGGCTTGCTTTTAAGACATCTAATTCTCTAAGTACAGTTTTGAAATTAAGTAATAAGCTTTCCCATAAACTTGAAGAGATCAATCCTGCGCTTGAGAAGGCAGGTTGGTTTTCTGCACCGAGCTAATTCCTGGCTTCTCTGCTCAGCCTGGAAACAAGGAGTGCCAGTTTGGATAGTGGGGATATTTGTCTGCTGGGAACAGTGTCAAGATGGTGGCTCCAGAGGGATTGCGCAAGCTGATTTAAAATGTGAACTTCATTGAACGGCGCTGAGCAGGCTTTCCATAAGCTGAAGATGCAAAATGCTGATAAATGGCACAATACAGTTTGTAACCAGTTCATCATGTAATTTGACTGTGTGTACACCAAGGACTTTAAAATGCACTCAGTTCCACCTTCACTAAGCTCCCTGATTGGCCGAGCTAGAGTGAAAATTTTCTTCCTTCTGTGACCACAAAAAAGTTGTTATTTCACTCTGTTCCCGTGCTGGAATAGAAAATTGCAGCAGTGACATACAAACGTAGGGTAGAAATCCAAATGTGCTGTGGAGGTTGCATATGATATGGGTGACAAGACAAGCAGTTAGATAAACTGAGACTACTAACAGGCATTTAAGTGTTTCAGCTTGTAAAAAGGTGTGTAGAAATCCTCAATTTAGGCCTTTATACGTTTAGTAATTAGTCTGTAGTAATTAGGCTGATCCTGTTGAGTTGGGAATTTCGTATTAGGAAGAAAAATCTTATTCTGTATTTTGCCCATTTAATAAAGAACTAATTACCTGTACTGAGATCTCACTTAGTAAGGGGGCATGACTTGATTAAGCCCTTTATTGCCTTCTGCCACAAGAAGAAAATGCTACCCTTGCAGCAGGTGTTAATGAAACATCCTCTCATTACATGCTAGATACTCCACTTTTTTTGAGCTGCCTGTTTTCTTAATTCGCTTAAGGAAAAGGGATGGATGAGTGAGACAGAATTCCTTAAGCGAGTTGACCAAACTAACACCTTGCCGGTGCAGGGAGTGGGAAGTCTTGCTTCTCGCCTGTTCTTTCTTGCTCTCCTGGGGGCTGATCAAGTTCACTAACCAAGCAGAAAGCTGCCTGCTTGATTTATTCATTTAGTCTGGCTTTCTTAGTTTTCTGGTGTTGGCTCATTAAGGGGTGTCATGAGTGCAAGAGGTGGTAAAAGGTAGGAGCTGGGGGACATAAGATCAGAGAAAAGTTAAACAAGGAAAAGCTAATGTGACATTACACCCGGAGGATGAATTTCACAGAGAGAGGTTATAACCTAACAGTTAGAGGACTGGAGCGGACTCAGGTATTCACTGGTACTTTACTTTGTTGCTGATTTTTCTGGCAGACCAAGGACAAGTCATTTCACTCCTCTTTGCCACGACATTTAATGTGGCTTTAAGATCCACAAAAATTAGCAGTGAGTAGTCAAGGAAGTAGTATTACCTTGAAGTTTCCTTGTAAGAGCGTGGAGCAACAATTCATTGATTGGATGTACTACACAGTTAGGCTTTAACATGGGGCAAAAGACTGCTCCCACTGTAGTGCATAATTTCTGCTGGGTTTGCAAATAACTGAGGACCCTCATGTATTTTAGTTTGTGGCAAATGATGTGTCAAACAAAATCCAAACAAATGTGACCCTTACTTATCTCATTCCCCTTGCAAAATTGGTAGTGAGTCTGTTCTGTAGCTAGGCTGCTGCTGGTAACGATCTTTCTACTTCATTTTCCTGTTTTCTGCCTTCCTTGTTATGCACAGTCCTGGTCTTTTAATCTGTAACTCAGTGTTGGAAGGATACCCATTTTATAATTAAATGTTATTTGGGCAGAAAGAAACTAGCCTCTCCGTCAAGGTACCTACTTGGAATATGGAAGGTTAAAGTTTGGGACTTCCTGCCAGGCAATGTTTATTTGTCCAGAGTGGAACTGCTCCCAAACTCATCCCAGAGAGGTTCATACTCTGCCATGTAGAATCTGTACCAGGGATGCAGGAGGATGGATTGAGTTTGTTGTTCTGGCAGGGCTGGCATGTGGAGATTTGCCACCTAGCCATTGATGGATATCCTGACCCTTTTGGCTGCTGTTCCATGTTGGCTGGTCTGCTGGCAAACTGGATGTCATAATTTGAGTATTAAAAGGCTCATGATTATACTAATGTTCAATGTGGCTTATTAAAGTTTTCTCTCAAAGATGAGCTTGTTATTATGACAAGTCCTGGTTTAAATTACATCATAATATAATAAAATACTTTGTCTTGAATAATACAAGCATTTCTATGTGCAGTAAAGCCTAGAGAATACTTTGGAAGCACTGGAGTTGGGAATAGCAACTTTCTCAATTTCATTTTCACTTCAGAACAGTTTCTGTGTACTTTATAGCAAGTTCAACACTTCTCTGCTTTGGCTTTTGTTTGTAATAGAGGTGAAAACACTGTATTATCTTTAATGTTATGATAAAAGTAAAGACGCGATTGTTCTTTTGTAATGAAATAGTCTGCCAATTGTTTTTTTCTTGATTTTACAGGATAACTTCTTCAATGCCAGTATTCCCTCTCTGGGTCTGCGTAATGTCATATATATCAATGAAACACATACAAGGTAATGCAGCAAGTCTTTCTTTTCCTTTTAAAATTCAGTGTGTTCTGATCTTACTGCAGGGAAATTTCTAGGATACTCCAAACTGAGTAAACATATATTGGTGTCCTGAAATGCAGGAATTGATGCTGACTTCAGGAAAGCAGTGTACTTGTTAAATCCTGCTGTGTGTATTTGGGGGCTGGGAAAAGTCCTTTGGGGTTGTAGGCAAGGAGTTTAAGGGTCAAACCTGTTTCACAAAAACAAGAGTGTGTTTAAATCCTTTCTCTTTTAGTGCAATGGCAGCGTCTGTAGCATAATGCTGAGAAACGCTGTTTGTTCCCATGCTTAAGAATGACTTCAGGCTGCATTTTAATTTACTGAGCAGATCTGGCCGACAATTTAGGCATTGACTGTCATCATTAATGACAATTAAATCTTAGACAGCTTCTCCTCTTCCTCGGTGGGAGAACACAGCTCCTGAAGGATGGTGTGTATGACCTAAAAATGATGATGTATCTTTACGCTATTGGAATTATATCTTGTTCTGGGGTGAAGGTACTGAAAGTGCACAAAAATCTCCATTCTTTTATTTGGGAAGTTCACAACGCTTGCTGAGGTTTTTACAGTAGTCATTAGCATAAGCAGATCCTGCAGTGTTTGTCGTAGAGTCAGAGCAAACAAAGAGAGGCCAGGAGCCTGAAAGAAATGAGCCCAAGTGTCTGAGTGGAAGAAAGGCAGCATTGTGCTGTGCTTGAGAGGGAGGAAGCTAATGTTAGAGGCTGTTCTTTCTTCAATTTGAATTAATTATGTTTTTGTAAAGGTTGAGCTTGTAGTTCAGAGTACAGAAAAATATCAGAAATAATGTTTAACTTCTGAAAAAAAATTAGCTTAAAAAGTCTGGTGCTTGAATTATTTTGAATGGTGTGACTTACTTAAATTGGAAATATAAGGGCAACAAAATATGGGTTAATTAATTATTCTGAAATAAAATGCCTTTAGCTCAGAATGTCATTATAGTCTGAAAATTGACAATTGTAATGAGGTTCTGAGGTCCCATGGGGTTACATAGTCACAGTTTCTAGGCTTTAGAAGCAGGAGGGATTCTCTTTAACTGCTAGTGTCCTGTATCTGTGCTGTGAGACTTTAAAGCTCTCTTCTGCAGTGCGAATATGCCAGTTTTGTAATACATCTTGATTGGATCTATTCTGTGTGGTTTGTGTCTTCTCTTATTGCTACACAATTAGAAAACAGGTTTTATTAATTTCACTACGTTGTGTCTAAGTTATAAAATGAATGTAGGAGCCTTTAAGCCTTGATGGATCCCTGTGATAACTGTAACCTGTTGTGATGATGTGTTCATAGTTACCGAAATTGTTGTCAGAAAGAAGCATGTCCTTACCTTTGCTTTTCAGAAGAGTCGATAAGGCTCTCAAACTCTGATGGGAAGGGGAAAATGGAAAAGCAATTAGAACAGAGTCACCGGTCTACTTCTCTGACGGCATGAAAAGCAAAATTCTTTGTCCTTCAGGATGGTCTGAATGTTTGTATAACTGTTACACGTCAGACTGTGCTGATGGCTTCTGCATGTGCACTCGTTTTAATTATAGTGCAAGTGGCCTGTGTGCTCAGGTGGTTTGGCTTTTTGCGGTGCTAAAGTTCCTTCTCATCTTTCCTAGCTGGTTTTAACACGAGTATAAATTTACTGCAATGTGGCAAGGAGGTTTAGCAGTCAAGATCAGTAACTCGGGTGATGCGAGGAGTGAGACCAGCAGCATTCCATGATTAACATTGCCACCCATGGTTCATCTGGGGACGCTGGCTGGAGTGTCAGCGATGCATTGCTCTGCCAGTCCTCAGAGCAGGTTTTTTTGCATGATACCGAGCACTCCAGTCTTAGCAGTGGCCAGAACTTAATTTCTTCTTCCAGTTATTAGTTGTGCCCTACCCCATCAGCTCTGCTGTTTGGGGTTTTCCTTTGTGCAGTGACCTGCATTACTGGTGGCTTTTCCAGTCCTGCCCTGGTGAGTGAGGGTGGTGTGTGAGAAGAGAAAGTAGTAATTGAATATTTGCTGCCGGGGCCTGGATTTTATCCGTTCTTGTGTCACATGCATCCTCTGTGACGCTAGGAAAACTGTTCAGAATGACATTTACATAGGTGATTATTGCTTATGTAATCCAGAGAGTAGAGGACAGGGTTAATTTAAAAAGAAGAGGCTGGCCAAATAAGCTGAGATGCCTTACTTAAACATTTGAAAGCATAGAGAGATTTACTGATTACTTAGTGGTTCTACTTCTGTTAAAACTTGGCAAAGAGAAGATATGTAGGAGGCACATAGGGCTGGGTGTTTGAAAACACTGGAAAGGAGGACAAGATTACTAGAAAAGTATTCTTAGTGTTCGTGGTTAATGCAATTGTATTTTCAAGTGTCTGTGAGAGTTTACTGTGTGCATACAATGTGAGCAATTTTTCCCAGAGGGCTCAGTGTTTATTGAAGAATTTTGCAAACCTCTTAGCTGATCATTACATTCCGTGGTGGAATGTCACCAAATCAGAAATGGGCACTACACATCTTTCCTCCTTGCTGAACTGGGAAGTTGGTTCTAGCAGGCAGATAAAAGATATATACTGGTTTATGGCTACTTTCCGATGATACTATGGATTTTTTTAAGGCCCGTATCCCTCTGAATTGCAGTAGTACACACCTCAGTTGTCTCAGCTATTTTGTGCTATACATCAGTTATGTCATCTGTAAGTTTAACACACTGATGTTTTATTAGAAGATGCAAAAGCTTCTAGGCAGCTCTTCAGAAAAAAATGCTTTTGCTTCTTAATTGTGGTTTTAGGTATTTTTAATATTCTTTTTTTTTGACAGTGAAATATTTTGAGGGTCACACTCAAATGCTTTTCATATTTTTGCAGGTACAGAGGGTGGCTTGCAAGACGCCTTTGTTATGTCCTTTTTGTGCAAGAGAGGGATGTTCATAAGGGTATGTTTGCCAAGAATCTGACAGAAAATGTGCTGAATAGCAGCAGGTAAGATAATGCAAAATAAACTGTTTTTTGTATGACTGATGCATTATAATTTGATTTAAGAATTTGGAAACATCGGGTTTTGAAAATCATAGTGTTCAACGTATTAGAAGATTCAGTATCTTCAGCTCAGCCCTTCAGAACTGTAGCTTGCAATGTCTGTTTCAGTAAGAAGAATGAGGAGATGAAGAATTATAAATCTCTAAATGAATGATATGTAGTGGGTGGACAGCAGGCAGTACGCAGAAAAGTATATTGCTGAATGGGATCTCTTCAAATGTTTGTTTATCTAATTTGTGTAAATCATTACCATTGAAGACGTACTTCAGTCATCAGAAATTGTTGCTGTTTCAGAAATAATAAGAAAGCAGCATTTCAGAGTACCCTGAGTGTACACTAAGAGCATGAGAAGGCTACAGAATGAAATACCCACTCTTTATTTGTGGAGCTTGATTTCTGTTTCATATACTGCATTTTAAGTGGCACCTTCAGCCCTTTATTAGCAATTAAGGTATCGATTTTCACTGGACACAAAGAAATACGACCACATGCCCACTCCTTGAGTCTACTTTTGTCAGAGGCCACACACTGTTAACATTAACATCCCTAGCTCTCCTGAATGTTTAATGTTTGAGTCCCATCTGAAGATGATAGTGTTGCTTTTGAAAAGCAAAGCAGACCACGTTATCCTGCAGTTATGTTGTGTTGTGTTAAACCAGGTAATCACTCCGAGATGTGTTTTAAATGGGGAAAATAGCCCTTATAAAATTTAGTTGTGTGTTATAAAACTGAGAATTCAAGGGTAAGATACTGTAGAAGTGCAAATAGGAACTGCATAGCTCTGTCTAATTTAATAAGTGAAATTGCTATAGCAGGAAAAAGAAAATATTAGCAAAGATGAGATTTCAGCTGTTCTTTCTGTGGTTTTTACCTTATTAACTATTTCTGAAAATTGTCAGTCACTTAGTATCAGTACCTGTGAACTGTGTACGTACTGTTTACGTGATCAGCTTTGAGTGCATTCGTCCATCATTATATCGTGTACCTATTTAATCAGAGCTTAGAAAACTACTAAATTACGTTTAAAGTATTTGGAGTACACAATACATCAGTGTCCTTTTGCATTCATGCCCGCATTAGTCCTGTAGCTATATGTAGTTCATTCTCAGCAACTGTTGTCTGTATCTTAAACTCCTCTGTTCCTTGACTATCTTGTAAGTTTTACTTTTTAATGTTAGAGTCCAGAAGGCTATTTTAGATGAAGCTTCTGAACCAGGTACTTTGGGTAGTTTTGCTGAAGTGGATCCTAAAGCTATCAACAAAGTGAAGAAAAAAGCTAGGAAAATTCTCCAGGAAATGGTAGCAACTGTGTCACCTGCTTTAATCAGGTAAGAAAAGCAGCTTATCAGTATTGTCAGTGGGTAGAACGATGGCCTGTCTCTCTCTGTGTTACACCAGCAGAGCATGTAATACATTATTCACAAATAATGAGTAGTTATTCTAAAAAATAATACATTATTCATAAAAATACCTTTTCTTATGTTAACTAATGAAATGGTAGTTATTCTCCATTTTCAGATGCAGCAGAAACCCTCTGCCTTTTCAAGGGATAAATCTTATTAGAAGATTAAATAGGATGTATTTGTTTTTTCTCCTGAAACTGGGCTTGATGCTAACACTTAGACCAGTATTAGTGTCCTGTGCTGTTTTGGGCTGATCTGAGCAAGAGCAGTCAGCTGCAGCATCTTGGATGGTGAAAGACTTTTTTTCCAGTAGCCTATTGAATATCAGAACCTGTATTATAAATAGCTCAGATAGAGTTTTAGATAAAATCTCCTAGTGTGGCATCATCTTCTTCCTGTCAAGGATGAATTTGTCTCTGCCATGTTGCTAGTCCCTTTCACTGACTTCTGTGATGAAAGTGCTTTGTTTTCTTGTAACTGTATTAAGTTCTCCCACAAGGTAAGATACATGCTGTCACCTAACGTGTCACCTAACTAGCCCAGTTATTGTAATTGGTCATAGGACCTCCAGTAAAGTGCTCTCTACCCTTTGAACAACCTCCATTAAGGCTGACATTAACAAATTTTGTCTCGTAATTGTAGGAGGATGAAATGTGGTTACTAATAGCTGATAGGCAAAACCTTGTTAAGCAATTTGATTTTTTAGTAATTTTTATTAGTAAAAGTAATCAGATTTTATGGCTTTGTCTTTAGTTATAGAAAAGCAATGTAAAAAGGAGGCAGCAATTAATATAGCTCTTTGATTTGTGTTTGCTCTTCCTTCAGGTTGACTGGCTGGGTGTTACTGAAGTTGTTTAACAGCTTTTTCTGGAATATTCAGATCCACAGAGGTCAAATAGAAATGGTCAAAGCAGCAACAGAGGTAAGGGAGGGTGGGAAATAATCTAATAAGGCAGATTTCTGATCTAGTTTCTATTAATGTTTACAGCACTTTCTCTTTTTAGGAGAGTTCTGCTAAGTCTGTATTATATCAGATTGTTGCTAGATCCGTCTGTTATCTGTGAAACAGTATTTTTAATTGAATATAATGCTCTTTGAATTGTGTAGCTTAAAATCCTATGTCAGCTCCAGTTTTGCCTTTGTTTCAGGATCACATTCTAACTATTGGGTTGAATTATTATCTTGGATAACCTGCATCTAGTATTATTTCTTATTTTGCACTGAGGCAGCCAGTGATAAATTAGAAGCTGTGTTTAGGATTTTTCGCTTACCTTAATTTGGAAGAAAAATCCTTAAGAAATGAAATTTTCCTATTTGTTACTAACAATCTTTGTAGTCCTTCAATATTTATTGAAAGTGATCAAAATAAGTCATAATTCTACCAGTTTCTTTACACTCAATGAACTTGAATCTTTTTGTTGGATTAACCTTAGAAAGATGGATTAGATAAACAAATTTAAAAAAAAAGGTTCCTAATATTCAAATAGAATATTCTTTCAAGTAGAAAGAAATAGCAGTACTTTGGTGACACTTATTTGGCCGCATCCCTTTAGTTATTTGTTGTCTCAATACTGTATGATTGAAGAAACTGGGAAAATTATCATTGTTTATTGTGATACATACAACTAAAAATTGCAGTCCATGAAAATTAAGAAGTACAGTTGACTAAAATATTCTCTTTGTCACCACTGAGTGAAAACCAGATATAAACAAACTGAATGATGATATGTGAAAATACAAACAGCTCTGATAATATGCATTCTTGATGGATTTTGGAGCAGGAGTAATATTCCACATCTCTTACCAGCTGTCTTCTCTCTTTTTTTTTTCCTCTCTCCCCACCACAGATGAATTTGCCTCTTATCTTCTTGCCCGTTCACAAATCCCACATTGACTACTTGCTCCTTACATTCATTCTTTTCTGCCATAATATCAAAGCACCCTACATTGCTGCAGGGAACAATCTCAACATCCCCATCTTGAGGTAATAACCTCTTCTTATTTGGAAAAGACTGAGGTGAGGGGGGATCTTCAGGTGACCTATTACACAATGTATCTTACACCCAAGTGCAAGATAATCTTGAGTATTATTGGGCCATTGTGTAGGACTTCTTGGGTTCCTATTTCATGCTCAGAGAGAGAGCATAGCAAAATCTTTCTGAGAAATTCTGTCATAACCTAAGCAGCATCAAGAAGGATATTTCCTCCTTCCTGAAGTCTCAAAGTGGGTAGATGACTAAGGAAAGATAAGTATGTGAAGAAGTGTTCAGAATGGTCAACTCTTCTTCATGGAGGTTAACGAGCTGGCTAATAGTCAGCGACAGTATTGAGCAAATCACACGTTGTGGGCAAGTGCTCCAATTTGGCCTCTGGTTTATATACTCCAATTATATTTTTTGTGGCTGAAGAACCAAGAAAGTCTTTTAGGTAGTATTTTGCCAGTGAGACAGAATTTGAGGATGACTAATTTCTGAAAAGCCACCAGATATTGCAGGAAACAATGAGGAAAGAAGAGGGATACCTTGACTTAGAGGGTGTTTTTCACCAGAAAGTGCTGGTCTGTGATGATCCCAGTAAGAAAGGCCTTCAGACTATAAAGAATCAATTAAAATGCTATTTATTAGGGCTGGCACTATAAAGACAGACTAACATAGGAAATTTAATATCCCTTTACATGCTGGGAACCCTGGGTTGTGCAGCATCCAGTGGGTCTCTGACATGTACAACACACACTGCGAATGCTGCCCACAGAAAGGGTTACCCCCTATTGGTCATTTGAGCTAGTATAGTTTTTTCTTACAAGAAAACACCTGTATTCATCAGTTCTTCTGGCAAGCAGGAAGGTTGTTCTCATGAGAACTTCTTGCTGCACTGTTAGATAAAGACAAGACCATGCAGGTGGCATAATTGCTGGTGCCCAGTGGGAGCTTCCTGCGGGCTCCTGTTAGAATTAGCTGGCTGAGCTGATCCTGTGGCCAGTGGATATGTGCAGCACAACACGAGCACTAAGGCAATGCTCTATGTGCAGCACAGCACAGACTTTGTCCAGCTCAGGTTAGATGTTACGTGAGTCACCGACATCTCAATATGTAACAGTCTGCTGGCCAGGGTCACTGCAGAGGCTAAGTGGTCTGTCAGGGGGGTGAAATGGAGCAAGACAGCATAGAGAAACCTGTTTCTTACGATATTGTGTGGTCCCATGATGTACAAATATTGTAATACATTTTAGTCTTTGAGAATTTCAGTAAGCTTAGTTCGTATTGCATGCTAGGGATTTTGTAGTGGACATGTAGTAATTCTTTTTTATTATGTAGCACGTTAATCCGCAAACTAGGAGGATTTTTCATTCGTCGGAAGTTAGATCAGAGTCCTGATGGTCGTAAGGACTTCCTCTACAGAGCATTGCTCTATGTGGTATGTATTTCTTGTCTTTGGTTACATAGATAGCGTTTAGCTCTGGCAGTGAGTAGGAAAATGAGCTCCATTAGTTGAAGGATGTTTTTTACTTCTTTGAATTTCTCTTGGGTTTCATGCAGCAAAAATAGGATACGTTTATGCGTCGAGTCTTGAATGTCTGAAGTAACAGACTTAAATGCCCAGCACCTTTGAGGACGAGATTTTTACCTTGAGTAATCCACATTAAAGAAAGTGAAATTAATACTCTCTGAATTAATGTTAAACTTAAGCCACATTTCTCTGATTTTTACTCGGGTGTATCTACACTAGTTCTATTAATGGAAGCCTCTGTTTACAATGGGTTGATGTAATCCTTTGTGCCATTCAGTATAATAGCTGTATTTCCATCTTGGAAGATGGTGTGTGCTGAGGAACCAGAAGAGACTTATGTAAATTGACTAGATCAACTGTTTCTTGAAATGCTGTTCTTGTTTAATGTCATATGTTCTGCTTGTATATTCATGCAAATTCAATTGCAGTTTGGTCTGGGTTTGTGTCAAGCATCCATTGCTTTTGTTTTTTCTCCCTATTGTTCATGCCAGCTCATGATCTTCCAATACTTTTAAAAGGAAATGGTTGCTGACAATATATTTCAATTTGCCAGAATAAATAGATATTATTTTTTTCCTTTTTTCCAATCTTTCTGTATTCAGCACATAGAAGAATTGTTGAGGCAGCAGCAGTTTTTAGAAATATTCTTGGAAGGCACACGGTCTCGAAGTGGAAAGACTTCTGGAGCTAGAGCAGGCCTGTTGTCTGTGGTAGTGGATGCTCTCTTCTCAAATGCCACTCCCGATGTCCTGATTATACCAGTGGGAATCTCCTATGATCGCATCATTGAAGGTCACTATAACAGTGAACAGCTGGTAAGAGCAACTGAACAACTTGTTTTGCCTAGGGGATTTTCTGTTTATGTTTAGGAAAATATGCTGTGTAGTTAAATTATGTGCTAGTAGTCCTCTGTTGAGTGTACTTGGTGTTTGTGTTGAAGAGTGTAGAACAATGAATCACAAAACCTCTCCAACAGGGAGTGCCGAGGTAGGGGTGGCATAGTTCTAAATGCAAATTCATAAAAGATAATATATTCAAGTGGGTGTATGTAGTAAACAATAATTCTGTAGATTTACTTGAAGTTATAAATTGTGTCAAAAGATTTGTCCTTGTTTTGTCTGCTGCTGCACGTATTTTAATTCTAAACATAACCTTTTAATTGCAAATTCACAAAAACCTAAAACAGCCACCTGTGTTTTCCAGGGCAAGCCTAAGAAGAATGAAAGTCTTTGGAGTATAGCTAGAGGAGTCTTCAGAATGCTGCGGAAGAATTATGGGTGTGTCAGAGTGGATTTTGCACAACCATTTTCCTTAAAAGTAAGTTTGACATTTGGAAGTCCCTTTTGAAGTTTTGACATTTTTGATGTTTCGGTAGTGGGACACATTCATTTTGATTTTTCTCTTTGTGGTTTACCATCACTAGCATTATCTGCTGAAGTCTATTCCAGTGGGACAAAAGCATCCATAATTTGCTGAAGGCATGAGTCTTCAGACACATTTGTGTTAAGCTGAAGTAGGCTCAGAGTTGATATGATGGGTTGTGTTAGTTTTGAAATGCTGCACGTATTCTCACTGGGGTTCTTTATTATTTTGTTTTAACAATGTTTAAAATGATCCTAACACCATGTGTAAGTTGTTGAGACATTTGGAGTTGAAGAAAATGCAATACTCTTCTCCAGTTTGAGTAACTGAATGGTTTACAGTGTTGAGGAAGGGCATTCGTCTCACTAGATTGTTAAAACTGCTAAGCAAATTAGTAGTTATAAAAGCGTCATGGATCGTAGATCATAAAAATCCGCATATTCTTTGAATGCCATAGTTGATTATTAGTTAACAATTATTACATAGACTAGTTCACTGAATACTATTGTGTAGTTTCTCAGGGAATGGGGTGCTGCAGAACTGGGTGCCGCCTCTGTTTAAATTTTCTCTTTGCAGAATTATACTTTAATTTATATGCTTTAGTTAATCTGTGTTCTGCTACAGTATCCCTTACTTTTAGGGTGACTTTAATAAGATTAACTACTGTAACAACAACCTACTAGAACATTATTCAAATTAATTAGGTGTTCTTTCTGCCCTACTTCTCTCAGAAAAGCAGTAGGTTGGAGAGCTCTGAGGGTTCAATTACCACAGCATGAAATTATTGTGACTGTCTGCACTGCATTATAATTAGCATAGCTGGGAAGGATATTAATTCACTTCCAAAGGAGAGGGCTTGGGTCACTTCCAGGCTATTCTTGGTAAGGAGTTAGCAACTGCTCTTGGATCAGTATAAGGAATAAAAGGTTATCTGTGTTCTTAATCTAGTGAAATGCTAATCACCCTATACCTTCTTAGCAACCTCAGATCAGGTCTCTTACTGATGTGTATTCATTTTTTCACTTGAGAAAGGTGAAGACTTGACATAAATTGTTTAAATATGCTTTAGCCAAGATTTGCAGATGTGTTGCTGTGTTTTTAAATGAGTGTAGTTGTGTCACTGCAGCTTTTTCTAAAGGAGATGAGCTTTAGGGGTTAATTTTGGGCATCTGAAATTCTGTGAGCACAGGCTTAGAAGCAGAAGAGAGTGAGCTGGCTGGGAAAGTTTTTTAAGCAGCTTTCCTGGGAGGGAACTGTTTTCCTGACCAGCAGGTTAAGTGGCTCTTTAGTTTCCCACATCAGTCTTTTTACAAAGACTTGAAAGAACAGTGTGTCCTGAAAATAGAGTAATGTAAATGCTAACCTGTAGGTAAAGGTTTGGCTTTTAAGAAATCTGGGATTCAAGAATTCCAAGCGTGTGGTACCCTGCCAGCTCCCTGGGTACTTTAGTTTGTGGCACTGTGAGGAGAAATTCCCTATCCTGACGTCTGAGGAAAGGGGCAGTAAGCAATAATTAGAGTCTCTGTGTTGGTTCTGAACGGGTCTTGGACTTGTCTCATTCATGTTAATAAAGGTAGTTCTCATTAATTCAGTCATAAAGAAGCTAGTTGCAAAGGGGTTGTTCTCAGTAGGGTGCTGACAAGGAGTATATTTTTGTTGTTGTTGCAATGTTTCTGATGAAGTAGAGATTCCTTGCTGTGGAAAGTTTGCCTTTTCATAAAATGGAATCAAAAGTGGATAAAATGTTGCAAATTTTTAATTCCTGTGACCTTATTAATGTTCTTTTAGTGAGATTTATTTTTAAGCACAGTTCCATTTTTGATTAATTGCATTTTTCATATAATAATATCAGTTGACTACAAGAATAAGGTGGAAAAAGTACAAGAAAATAACAAGTTGTCTCTTAACAGGAATATGTAAACAGCCAAAGCCAAAAACCTGTGCCTGCTCCTTTTTCTTTGGAACAAGCTTTGTTACCAGCTATACTTCCATCAAGGTAAAGATTTTTTGGGTATTAGAGAGAGGGAGGACAGGTTGGGGTTGGTTTCTTTGTTTGTCTTTTTAGTATTCTGCATTACATTCCAAGCAGTGCCTGAACTCCCCAATGTTAATGTAATTGTGTGTAGGAAAACTGAAAACTTACACATTTGTAAATGCAATTTATTACAAGAATTGCATTATTTCTCAGGAGCTCTGTTTAAATAAGCTCGATTGCACTTTCCTTTGTTAATTTTAGTCACCTCTGGTGGTTTAAATTTAAATTTTATGAAATAACTTGGGGAAAAAATAACACAGTGAAAAATGAAGGGTTTGGTTTTAAACATTTCAGGTGGGTATTGGTGTAATTGCAAGGCAAAGAGTGCTTGTGAGTGAATACCCTTTTCTCAAAGAAGTGTCTGTCACTCAGAAGTGTCAAAGTGTTTCACAAGGGCTAAATCTGCATTTGTTAGACATACACATTTTAGTTGAGATGTTAGCTTGACTTGTATAAACCTGTGTATAAACCTGTGTTTATACAAGTAGAGACAAAGTGAGTAATTTATTTTTAGGAAGTTCTAGGTTCGTACAAAAGACCAGCTCTAGTTTGTAGAGAGGCTGGGCTGGAAACTGCCTTTCAGGCCGATCTGCTTCATCTACTATTGTCCATATTCATTGAAGGGAAAAGAACTGTGTGGTGCAAATGAAGTAAGGGCAGAGCCACGAGTAGCCATTGGACAAGGTTGCAATTTTCTGTTTGGTATTCTTTTCTTGGATTGATGTTTAGCACAAAGAAGTAATCTGGAAAAGTTGGTAGGTATTTATGTTTGTGCAGAGCTTGTTATGTGTAACATTTTTGTGCCCTTACCAGACTACGCAGTGGGTTTTGTGCTCTGGTTCATTTAGCGTATGTGAAAAATAAATCAGTTCAGGTTATTTTACATTTTGATCAAAATCTAAATGTCATAATATGAATTTTTATTCTATATTCAGACCTCACGATTCTGTGGATGAAGGTACAGAGGCCTCACTGCCCAACTCCAGGGATATCACCAGTGAGCCCTTCAGAAGAGAGCTGATATCCAACTTGGCTGAGCATATTTTGTTCAGTAAGTGTTACAGTATCACTGTCGGCTACCTGTTTTGTTTTGCTAATTACATGTAATAGCATTCTCTTTGGTAGTGTCATGCTTGCACCATTCTCTCCATTCAGGTGATCATTTGATGACTTCAAATGCTCTCTTGACAATTCTCCATCCTTTGCCTCCTTTCCTCATTTTCAAAGTTTAATAAACTCTCTTTGTGATTTGAGCTTTTTATCCTGTTTGTTTTGGTAACTTTTGTGTCCTTTGTACCAGTATACTGAACTTGCTGTACTCTGAAGTGTTTGTTTGTCATATTGATTCACTGATTTCTTATCACTCCACGTAAGAAGTTATTTGCTGTGTCTTAACAGCATTATTTAAGATGGTGCTCATGTGCACTCATCTAGCTGCATGGACCGGTGTTGCCAGATTTTATGGGTTATGAGGTCAAACGTGTGATTTGTGGTACAAGAGATGCATACAAAATGGTACTTAGCTTAGGAAACATGTAAGCTTTATTCAGGCTTCTTACTTCAATTTGTTTTAATTTGATTACTTTTTTATTGTTGCTATGTAGACATAATACACTTCGTATTTCATTCAGAGCGTACAGTTGTATGCCAATATCACTATAATTTTTTTTAAAATAATGTGTACTCTTTCACTTATAATGATGTTCTGAACCTCTCAGGTGCTTAATGAGTTTATCTTGTTTACTTCTAGCTGCAAAGAAGTCCTGTGCTGTGATGTCTACCCACCTTGTTGCCTGTTTGCTTCTGTACAGACACAGGCAGGTAAGGCTTCTATGCTGCTTAAATAGCCAAACGTTGCTTTGGCTTTGTTAATTAAAAACTAGTATGTATTTTACTATTGCATGGTACTAATAAAAGAAGAAAAATATGTTTAAACTAAAGTAGATTTCAGGTAGTCTCAGTGCTAGTATTGTAGTTAGTAGCGGATGCTTGCAGATAAGCCATTATTGATGGGATGATATTAAATACTCGTGTAGAAACAGATATTTGTAATTCAAAATGTAGTTATGCTTTTTCAAAAGAATAGATTGTTTAGGTTCGTTGTATTAAGTTTTCTTTTTGGTCTTAAACACACTGGCTGTATGCTAGCAACTCTTCTTTTCAAATGTGTTTTTCAAAAATGGTGATTCTCAAATGTGCTGTTCCTTGGTACTAGAATATTATACCAAGATGTCAAAATTATAGTGATGTTTAACATATGTATGTGGGGCATGGAAGAATATTTTTTTCTCCTACAAGTGTGTTTAGCATTTGTTCTGAAACTCCTTCTGCCTCTAATCTGAGAATTTTTATTGTGCATAAATCAAGAAAAAATTGAAAAATATTTGCCAGGTATGTAATCCTTTTATTCAATGACAGTATTACTGTTGCATCAGTCCAGCATTACTGTTGCATCAGTCCAGCCTTTCAAATTTCCTAAAATAATGGGATCAAAGAAGTGTTTTACGATGTGATATGAAGCCATCTTGACAAAAAAACAAGGAAAGAAAGTGCATGAGGAAAAGCTTCTCCTGAAGTCCCCAAACAATTGAAGAGAAGTTCTGTTAAGTACTGTATTCCCTGATAATTGATCATTCATTTTATAGCATAGGAAATAGAAATACAATATCTCTAACATGTTCTTAAATAACAACTCTGTCTCTGCAGGCTGTGAAATAAATCAAGAAGTAATTTTGGCTTCTCAAATAGCTGTGTAGTTTTAAACTATAACTGTATATATTTCAAAACCTGTGGATTATTTTAGTAATACCTCTGAAAACAAGGTTCACTAATACTTACGTCATGCTTTGGATTTTTGAGAATTAATGGCTGGTTTGTGTGTTTGCTATATACATGGTCATGTGGTTTATGGATAAACTCCTGCACAAAGAAATAACGTTTCACATTGTGATTTTGCTTTTGTTTCTAGGGAACTGATCTTTCCAGATTGGTAGAAGATTTCTTTTCCATGAAGGAGGAGGTCTTAGCCCGTGACTTTGACTTGGGATTTTCAGGGAACTCGGATGATGTTGTCATGCATGCCATCCACTTGTTGGGGAACTGTGTGAATATCACAAACACTAGCCGAAACAACGAGTTCTTCATCACTCCCAGCACAACGATACCTGCTGTCTTTGAACTCAACTTCTACAGCAATGGAGTACTTCATGTATTCATTAAAGAGGCTGTTATTGGTACGTGTTGTGTTTACCAAGGAAAGACTTTCTTGTGACTCATGAAGTCAAAATATCTCCACGACCCCACAACCCTGCTTCCCTTCCTGCTTCAGACCGTGTTTAGCCTAGAAAAAATCATTTTAAAGTCAACTTTGTTGTTTGTGGAATGATTCAAATAATTTTTCCCAACATTCTTTATCTTTCTTGTATTTGTGTATTGGTCACTGACGTGGTCAAAGCACTATCAGAGTTTTCAACCAACATGGCAAAACATTTGTTTTTGCTGTGAAGATTTTCGTGAGTTTTTGTTTCAATCTGACATTAGTTGGACACAAATGGAATAGTGGTGAATCCAATCTTTATTCTTCAATTGCGCCTGTAATGCTTGACTGGTTTTAGGCCTAGAAATAGACAACAGTTTTAAGTTTTCTTTGCTATAAGGCTCTTTGGGAAAATAAATTTTTCTTACGTTGGTTTCTCCTCTAGCCTGTAGTCTTCATGCAGTTCAGAGCAGGAGGTACAGAAATGGTACTACTGGTGCTTCTCCCAGTATGATTAGTCAAGAACACCTGGTCCGGAAAGCTGCCAGCTTGTGTTACTTGCTTTCTAATGAATTTACTGTATCTTTGGTAAGTAAGTGCATTAATTATCTATGTTTCAAAATTTTGTTCTGCTTGTAACTCCATGTGTTACTTTAAAATGATACTTTTTCCAAGTGCCACACTTCTGATGTGTTGGCTGTTAAATATAGTGTGATGGTAATGAGTATCAAGAGGTTGAATTTACTTTGAAAAATGAAGATGTCATTGTTCCTGTTTGCTTCAATAAAATGTCTGAACATTTGAACGAACGTAGTTGCATCAGAACCATTCATCTCAAAGTTGTCTGGCCTAAGGTAACACATGAGTTAAGTTGGCAAACACCTGTCACTGCCTTGTTTCCTTGGCAAGATGTGACAAAATCCGTCAATCCAGTTTTGGGAATACGTATTGTGCGTGCCTAGTGCTCGTGCAAGTGCTAAAGCAGGTTATGCCAGGGGGAGCCTGCAGCCTTTTGACTGTGCTGACTTTTGGCCTTTCCTGAGAAAGAAAAGCTGCTCACTCTGTCTCTGCCGGCTTCCCATAACTTGAAGTTGGACTTTTTAATGTCTTCTAACAGATTTTATGTTGCTTATGTCATTAGACAATCACAACCATATCTGTATTCTGCTCAAACTATCAAAATGTGGGGATTTTTGTTTAAACAATTACAATCTTTCAGAGTACCCAACTCACATGAGTTTGCATAAATGATTGAAATTATACTGGGAACTAAGGCTCCAGACTCTAAAGATATTCCTAATTTGCATAGGAGTGCAATAGTCAGTGTGCCACACCTAGTGCTTAGTGGCAATTTTAAACATGGCCTGACTTTGGGTTTTGTTTTGTTACAAAACACTGCAGAGAGCTGATGTTATCTCAGTTTTCATACACTCTGTATACTTACAGTCTGTATGCTTGCAATGTTAAGTGTTAGATATTTCTTTTCTTGTGTGTAGCCATTCCTTAGAATTGTAGAGATTCTTGAATTCTAAGGTCTCAAGTTCTTCAATTTGCACACCCATTTCTTACATGTGTCTTTTTTAAATGAAGTCTAAGCCAAATTTAGTACTTATGTCTGGTCAGTAATGTAGCTCATGTAGTTCTTTAGTAATCTTATCCTCCTTCTTTCAGAGTTTGTAATTGGTATTTTTTTTAACTTCGTGAATATTTCTTCAATGATTATGAACAATGTAAAAGAGGTTTGTTTTTATTTATTCAGAGTTTTGAAACACATAAGCGTGTTTCTTAAAAGTGTACTTCCCTTTAAATTCCAAGTAATCTTGGTATGAGGCTCAATTTTTTTAGTTTTATGGTGTTTTTATTTCAGAATTGTTAACAACTTAAGATTTGGTTAGAGGTGATTCAAAAGGGAGAATATTTAATGTGGTTTTCTACTAGTGTAGTAATGCATTTCCTAAATAAAATAGTTGGACAAATTTTAAATATCCTATTTCACTGTATTTTTTTTTAACATCTGCCAGGATAAACATGAGTGTTCCATTGGGATTATGGTGATAAAGGTTTAATAACTTGATTGAAAGTAATAATACTGCTATATCTAAAATGCTCATACTGAACAGGGAAATGGTGTTGCTCTAATGGGTATAATGACTGTGATTTTTTCAGTGCATTTCTTTTATGTTTTGCAGCCTTGCCAGGTGATATATCAAGTTTGCCATGAATCTGTGGAGAGGTTGATACAATACGGTATTCTTCTGGTGGCTGAGGTAAGGTGGTAGAGACCCTAAATGAGCCTTGTTTCTTGTATTTGACTTTAGCTATAGGTGATTCGTGCTGCTTAATTTTGAGGCTTGTTCTAAATATATGCTGTTACTGAAAGCTTTTAATAACAGCTCCAGGACTGACGCAACTTCATTCTTAGTTTTATAAGCATTAGTCATCCTGTGATGCTATGAATGACTCTGTGTGCCCTTTCACTGTACTATTAAACCTACTGAGGCAGGCATGTATTTTGCACTGACTTGTAAAATGGGCGTTTATTTTATTATTGGAGTCCTTTCAAATTGTAGCGTAGCTATAACAAGTGGAAGTTTACTTTCTACTCCAGAGGAGTCAGTAGTTGAGATCTTTTGTCATTCTTTACTCCTTTTGCATCGATCTTGAAACTATTGGAAGCCTCCCCTGCTAGCACAATTTGCGGTTGCAAGGATGTGCTGGTACATAATCAGTGCAAACACTATAATCAATAGTTGTTTCATGACTTTGGATGGGTTGGAAGTGTTTGTAGGGTTTTTACAAGCTCTTTAAGAAGGGTATCTAGCTTCTGCCCTTTCTAATTATTTCAGTTTACTGCTGACATTTATGCATTGATAAATTTCCCATTAAAAATGAAGCTTGGTTGATCCATGGTTTGTTTTTTTTTAATTCTTCCGTGATTCTAGTGTCCACTTAAAAAACTAAGAAATATTTGTAACACAGCAATCTCTTCAGTATTTTTCTTAAACTTATTTTATGGCCTTTGCTTCATTCAAAATAAAGCATTTGATCAGAGTTTAAGATTGAAGGATGCCATTCTTCATTTGCTGTCTAGGTCTTTTTCTTTGTCATGAATATTATGATAGCAATCCTATCTATGAAGTGTCTGTTGTCTGTCTGGTTTTAATCTTGTCTGATTCTCATTTCCAAATGGAATAACTGTATTGGGGGGGTCTTTCCTTGGGACTTGGCACTAGTGACCTTTGAAGAATCTTTCTCTTCTACCACTTTAAGCAAAACAATTAATGGTGAATGATTTACACTAAGGCTTCCCTTATACTTTCAAGTGTATATTTACTATCTGTAAAACTTATTTCTGAGGATGTGTTGTTGAAATTGAATGTTGCATCAGACATTGATAGGTCAAGTGGAATATTTCTATTGCATCTCAGTTACTGTACACCTGAAGTTCTGACATATCTGCATTGTTGCATAACAAGACGAAATTACTATTCAAGTGCATCTAGTATGTATATATTTGTCACTTGTGCTTGTTACCTCTAGTAGATTACCTCACTATGCCCTGGCAAGGGAACTGTATAACACTTTACAAAGCATTTCACTAATTAGTGGTTTTACTAAAATAGATTGCTTCACTAAATAGATAAAAAGCAAACAACAAACTCTTTCCCCTGACAGTATTCAAGTTAAGAAATTCCACACACTCATCTCAAAAGCCTGAAGAAATTTATACTTACATAAGACACCTACCTGCTAATAAGTGTAAATCTGTGTCTTGCGCTGAGGGTGGATTATTGTGGGGTGTTTGTAGGCTAAACTTGGATGATGCTTGTCAGGGTGATTAGTAGAAGGGAATTGCAGTTATGTAACAGGTGGAGAAGTCAGTCTTAATGTCTCAATGTAATCAAAGTTTAAACAGTTCGGGGCCTTTCTGATTAAAGCTGGCTCATTCTGCTCCAACCAATATCTCATGTGGGGATAGATGCAAGAACATCATCATTAGAGGCAGTAAGTTACTGTTTCCAAATAGCAACTTGTGTCATTGTGCATTATTTGAGATTTTAACTATTCTAATATAATAACACAGAGTTTACTTCTCTGTCTCTAAAGCAGTAGTAGTGTGAAGGTTAGCCACATCTACATCCAGGTAGCATCTCAGCTTTTTATCCTAACACAACTGAAAACACTTTCTTGGCAACTGCTGCTGTATGGGCTCTGGTAGGAAGGTTGAGCAGCGCTTGCAGATTTTCACTTTTCTTTAGTTTGCCTGTCACATAAACCTAGTCTTTCACCAAGTGTATCTTCTCTCTGTTTTATTCAACCCTGTCTTTTATTAAATATTGTTTAATGAATGGGCCGATTTAATCAGAGGAGATTATAAAAAAAAAAAATCTGTTGTTTACCTGGATTTGGATTTTTTACCTACTTACCACCTTGTCTTTCAAATTCAAGCAGGATGATCAGGAGGATGTTAGCCCCAGTCTTACAGAGCAGCAGTGGGATAAAAAAATCCCTGAGCCATTGTCTTGGAGAAGTGATGAGGAAGATGAAGATAGTGATTTTGGAGAAGAGCAGAGAGATTGCTACCTGAAGGTAATATTATCCTAAGGGTAACAACACTGAAGCCTATTGAATGAGGTACAAACTACCTCACTGGTTTGGGAGGCATAATGATAATTTTCTTTTGCTGGCTCACAGCATTAGTCTGTTGTATTTTGCTACAGTCAGTTAAACATTGACTGAATTATTTGGGCTGCTGTTTTGGTGTGTACTGTGTTGCAGGTCAGTTCTTGTTTCTGCTGGCCTCTGTCACTTAAGCTCTTCTTGTCCTTTCATAGGTGAGCCAGTCTCAAGAGCACCAGCAGTACATCACTTTCCTGCAGAGGTTGTTGGGACCTTTACTGGAGGCATATAGCTCTGCTGTCACCTTTGTGCACAATTTTAGTGGTCCTATTGCTGAATCTGAATACCTTCAAAAGTTACACAGGCACTTAATAAGCAGAACAGAGAAGAATGTTGCTGTCTATGGTATGTTGAACTGGTTTTGAAATTGGATTTGATTCATTCTGTTCCTCCTAGCACAACGCTGCCCAAATTCAGTTGCACTTGTTTATCTCTGGGTTTTTTTCTTGCAGCGGAGAGTGCTACCTACAGTCACGTGAAAAATGCAGTGAAAGTCTTTAAGGAAATTGGGGTAAGTATTTGGTGATCAAACTGTTTCATTTTAATAATGAACACAATTATGACAATTAATGGAACCTGTTCAGTGTTGATTTAAAATCTTTGAATGTATATATGCAAATGCATTGTGAGTTTTGAGCATTTTGCTTTCCTTAAGGCTCAGGGCTGTAGGAGAAGAGCACATGCTGCAGAGCAGGGCACTTCTTGCCCCTGAGAAGACCTGCCTAGATGAGGGCTGGGTGACTAGGCATTTTTATTAACAGCAAATGAAGTTTCTCTTCTCTGCTCCACGTCCTTACTGTGAAAATGTTGGAAGGCTGAGAGCATGCTCTATGCTTAGTGAGAGCTAAATCCAAGTTTGAAGGCTTACTTAAATCTTTGAGAAGTATTAGTTACTAAATTTTGGCTTAGTAGTGATTGATGCTCCAGCAGAACCATCCTAGTAGACCTCCAGTGTCCACCATAAGGGAACAGATTTTCTTTAGAATAACAGATCAGTTTTGTATTTTCCCACTATCTTTTCAAATTTTAAGCCACCTATCTAGATTTTGCAAATGAAGAGTTTATGTCATCAGAATGACATGGCTTTCTGAATGCCAGATAGGATGTAGCATTATAATTTTGAAAGCATCAGCATTTAGACAAAGTATTGCTAGATAAGGGTTTTGTTGAAATCTTTGTCCTTGAATTCTGCTGTATTAAATAATCCAACAGTAGCAAGCCTATAGTAAAGCCTACATTAAAGGTATCTTCCTGTGGACTGAGAGAGCTGTGAAGAAAGCACATATCAAATCCATCATTTTAATTCTAGTGTATTCTACCTTTGGAAAAATGGAACTAGGTAGCATCCGCTGAGTGTCTCTTCAGAGCATGATGTCTGAATTCTTGTTTTCAGAGTGCTTATGTTTTTCAGTTTGGATGCCTTTTGAGTGCATGTTTTATTCCCCAGTGTTAGGAGCTGGCTGTTTATCTTACAGTGTGCTTATTTCTCAGTTTTTCTTCTTCCATACCACTTGAAGAACTTCAACACTGAGTAAGTTATAATGATATCTAAAGGTATTGCCATCCAAGCCTTCAAGAAAGGAAAAAAGTCTTGTAAATGAGGGCAAATTTAGGATAGATGATAAGCTTTTAATCACAAAAGAAAGGACGTTCCTTGGATGTGGTGATTCTTACATGTATTCATGCTGTGCTTTAGGTTTTCAATCAGACGAAACAAAGAAGAGACACCATTTTGGAACTAAGCACTGCATTCCTACCTCAGCACAACAGGCAAAAACTACTGGAATTCATCATGAGTTTCATGGTATTATAGACCACATATAGCACCTTTGTCCAGGAATATGAAGACGGGTTTTGAGACTGTGTCAAAGCCTGGGGACATTTTTGCTAATCCTTCAAAAGCGTAAGGTGCCACTGTCTGGGTAAGGCCTTCTCTGACTTGAACTACTGGAAGACAAGTGCCTTCTTACGTGTGCATTTATGGGTTTCTTACAGTCCCAATCCTGCTGTAATACAGCGATACTCAGATGACACTTTGGATACAAGTAATTAAACACATTGCAAAAAAATAAGTTAAATGATTAGAATATTATCAGTGTTAGGTTTTAAATATCCTTTAAAAGACTGGAACAGATGCGCAAATATATTTGTGATCTGTAGTTAACCCCGAGATCTTGAGTTCAGTGGCAACACAGGTTATGGCATAAACAAATAACTTTCATTCCAATTCAGTTTTGTTGTTTTAAATAAATGGTTTAGAATTTTTGCTTAGGCAGGATATGTATTTCATGGATAAAGCCATAGTTTTTCATAAATATTAACATAAATGCCAAAATCCTAGTGAGAATAACAGTTACGGACATCTGAGAATAATGATCATGTAGCAGATGATTGTGAGAAGCATTGTTAGCAGGCATATCTTGCACTGTTAGAGTTGTGTAGTGCAGTGGTAAATTGCACTAATCACTGCTGTCGTGAAGAATGTGAAAGTAGCGTTCTTGTTTTTATTATGGCATCTGTCATTCAGGCAGATGAAAGTCAGGAGACAGTTGCCTGAATGTGAATATCTTGTAAAATCATAGATTACTATTTAATTGAAAAAATCTATTAAGTTGCTGTTTTGGTTTTTTTTTAAATTAATAGGATGTCAGATTTTTTTTTAAGTGGAGTAAACACATGATTTGGTGAAATAACTTAATTTTGGCCCTAAAAATTTCAGCAATAACTTTTGCAATTCTTTGGAAATTAGTGTTCATGTTGTTTTCTGTTGCTGAGCAGACCTAAATTGGCATGAAGTGGTAACCTCTAGAAACAGAAATATTATAAGCTATGTACTTCTTGACTCTGGTCTAACTAACTTACAAAAAAATAGTCGCGGACAAAACTGAATGATGAATAAATTCTGTCCCATCTAACAGGACTCTGGTCTTGCAATTTGATCCTTTTGCATGGAAGACTTGCACTGTAGATTTCATCTTCTCTTCGTGTGAGTGATCAGATTGCAACCTGTGGTCCTGTATTTTAGTACAGCTGGTCTAGCTGAAGCAATAACTTGGTGATATGTGAAGCTGGTTTGCTTATGAAATGTTTTTTTTTTCTCATTTAGATTGCCTTCTATGTGAGGGAAATAGACCATTTCAATTACTGCAGTATTTTCTTGATTCTTGCATCCTGGTCTTGTGAGCAGAACCCCCCCACCCCCCCAAACATGTAATCTCTGTCGTTTAATTTAAATACAGAAAAGCATACTTGAATCCCAGCATTTGTACTGTTACGCCAGCACAAAACTGATGCACACAATTTGAGTTTGTGGCCAAGGAGTTTGCATTTCTACTGCACATTTGTCAACAAGAATATTTCTGTACTTTTTTTTTATTAAATGCTATTAATATTTGAAACCTGCAGTTTATATTTTATTAGCATTATACTGTTAGCACTGTGAGACTTGCGTGTTTTGTCACTAAACCAGGTGCTCTACAACACTAAAAGAATTTCTGAACCAAAGCTACACTAATACAGATAGAAACTGACCCAAGAGTCACTTTTGTTCTTAACATCCTACTGCTGTCTCAGCAGGATAGTGACTACATCACACATATTTTGTTTTGTGAAGTCTACTAGCTGTTTAGCGAAGAGTTTCTTCTCATATTAGCTAATGTGCACTGTTTGTTAACCCGAAGAATGCTCCTGATGGCTTCCATTTAATGTCAGAAAAAGACTAGGTGCTTCTGAATAAAGAGGTCTCATAGTTTACTGCATTTCAGTAAATCTGAAGTGTACTAACAGCGAAGATTGTATGTAAAAAAGACTTTTAAAAATGAAGCAATATGAAGCAAACAAAACTTGAATAATTTTATTAAGAATGTTCTGCCAACTGACATATTAGTTACTATAAAACCCAGGAGTGCTGTGGTCACTGGAGTGTTCTGGCTGGGTGTTGCATCTAAGATAACTCACATTAAAAAAACCAAAAATCTAGTTGATATAAATCAGTGAGTGGGTAGGATAATAATGCATGTGAGTATGCATTAATGAATACATTTAGTATGCAGAGGGAGGGGGCACCTTTAAAACTGGTTTGGTTTTGTATGAGAAAAACTTGCATGTAAGAAGTCAGTGCTATGAATCATCTGCCACTGGAAGCCTTTGCATTCTACAGCAGGTATGGATGTATACATATATATGCAAGCACGTATATTATGATGTACAACTATGCTTTTCCTTGACAATAAAGCACAGAATATAAAATTATCAGGCTGTAAGAGTCAAAAACTAAAGCCAACACATTTGCACTGTATTTACACCTTCAGTGTCTTCTGATTTTATTAATGTCTCATGATTCCCTTACTGATAGAACGCCAGGTTGAGTTAATTTGGTAAAGTTAACCAGTAAAGAAAGGACTGGCCCCGAGTCACCTCAGATTTTTTTTTTTGAGACTCTCCTCTAATATAAAGACTTGCATGAGTCTCATAATTCTTAAGAGCATATTACTCAGGTGTGCAAATCTTTTTGGGCCAGGATCTTTTGTGATAGGAGATACTTAATGTTTTCATATGTATCCTATAGATCTCACATTTATAGAGTCATGGAAATGTAGAATTCCACTTCCCATGGTGCCGCAGCTACCCAGGCCACCAGGAATCATACACTTATTAATGTATTTGCTTTCTATTCACAGTGACACTGGAGGCATACCTGCCTTCTCTTTGACAGTATAGGGCTTTGTTCACCTGTCTTTTAATAGGAAGCATACACACAACACATACGTTTAACTGCCTGCCTGCTCCACAGAGAAGTGTCAGAATCACAAAGAAGAGGTTGAGCTAGGAGGTGATGTAAGATGCTGTTGCTCTTGTGTTTCTGTGCTAACGAGCCTGATACTGCTTCCTTGAAAATGTTACCATGTTTTACCTGTGATGTGTAATGCCATGTCTGTTGTAGAAGCGCAGTGTGTGCTGGAGTCATTTTAATAAATTAAACTGTTTGCTAATATGACATTTAACAAGCTCTTCTGATGTTTTTTTGTTTGTTGTTCTTAAATAACCTGCTCAGATAATTAATTTGATAACTTTGCCTTACTTAAGGTAGTTTCTGAAATTAAACTATCTAAAGACTTTGTTGTGGTTCTGTCTCTACCAGTGCATGTACTGGAGAAGAACCATTTAAAAAGGGGATGGAGGTGGCATCCTGGCTCCTGAGTCACTGTCTGTTTGTCATGAAGTGGAGGTGCGGTTTTCCTGCTCTGTTTCCCCAACCCTGCAAGGCTCTTTTGTGTGGATCACTCTTTTAAAGGCTTTAAAAGTTCATCTCTCCTTACATGGAGTAGTGGGTCATTCGGGAGTCTGGGATGGCTCTGATGCTGCGGGCTATCCCTTCGGCGATTTCAAGCTGACCTGGAGTGCACTAAGCACCTGTCAGCAATTCTGTCAGCATCTCACAAATGTGAATCAATTGAAGTGGGACTTTAATATAATAAAACCTGCATAGATGATCATTACTTAAATTGAGAAGGAGGGATGCTGTTTTACCCTTCAGGAAAAAACCAAAAAGTTGTAATCAATTGATTCTTGAAGAGGCCTCTAGCAATGTTCATATGCAAGCAAGACTCAATTAATTGACAACTCTAGGCTGAGGCAAGAAACTAAAATTCAATTATTGTCAGTAGCTTGAATAAAACCCAATTCTTATTGGTGATGACCTTACATGTTATTCTTTCTGTAAATGTCTTCCTATTTCTCAGTCTTTTAAAATCCTAAATGTCAGATAAAGCACTTATCTCCGGTTTTTGCTTAATTCAGTTTCCTTGTAATAAAAGCTTGTCAGGCTTATTTAGAAGGATCGCTTGATCTGAGCTCTCCGCTTAGTTCTCTTTTATGGTACGCCGAGCTTTCAGCAGCCCTTGTATTTTTAAGTTAAGATTGACATTGATCTGAATTGCTGCTTGATGCATTTTCTTTTCATTCTTTTATAGATGTTCGTTGCTGGGTGTGATGTATTGTCCTTATTAATTCTTCTGTAAGTTGGCCCACCTGTTAATATAATTGTCCAGAAAGTATCATAGTTGATGCTGTTATTAGAATAAGGAACTTTCTGGCTTAGGGGAGGAAACATAAATGGAATAACATGCAGCAGTGAACATGCTAGAATTCAGACCTGAGAGACTATGAACCCCAAAGAGACTTTTAGATGTCATCTGTCTATGGCATTGACAATTACAAAAGCAACAGCTATTTAATTAATTATTGTATAACTGCTGGTTAGACAAATACACCTGTATGTAATTATGCAATGCAAAATTTCAATAGAAGATGCACGGAATAATTGCTGTGAGTAATTTGCATAGAAAGGATGTTCTCCAGCATAATAATAATGTTGGTTGTTAAACTGATAGTGTTTACGGTCTCTTGGTCTCAAATGTTTTACAGAATGACAATCTCTGGCAGCTGAGGAAACTGAGACATGGAGATCAGATGCTGTGCTTAGTCATGCATGGCTTCAGTGACACCTATGAACCTATTCTTTTGTTCCTAATTTACCTGTCACTTCTGAGGCTGTCTTGTATTTCCATTAGCAAGTGCTGAGAGTTTAAGGAAGGCTGAATGTGTACAGGTACTAAGTAGATTTTTTTTTTTCCCTCCTTAAAGCATAATTCACAGTCTGAATGGAAGAATTATGGGGTGCAAGAATTACTGTTAGTAGTGGATGTAATAATACTATCATGTGTTCTGAGTCTCATCTGTTCAGTGTCTTCATTACTGATTTGAGGAACTGGAGAGAGAGTTTACTGTTTACATTTGTAGACAGCAAGATGTGGAAGAGCCAGATAGAAACTAGAGCGAGACAACACTGGAGGTTGTCATGATCCCAATGGAAACCATATGTTTTCCGAAGTTTTGAAGGCAAAAAGAAGAATGCAATTAGCCCCAGGGTAGTACAGGCTATTACAACTGGGAGAAGAAAAAACAAAATGTGCAGGCACTGGGAGAGGAATTAAACTGGCTGTGTTCTTTGGAGAAAACTCTGATTTACTGTCAGATGACAAGCAGAACGTGAGTCAAAAGTGGCATGTTATAAAAAGGGCAGATGTCATGCAAAGATACCTTAGGTCTGCAATGAGTGACAAACAGGGCAAAATGTCCCAGTCTGCTCAGACTGATAAGGTCCCATCTGGGACAGCATGTTCTGTTTGAGGAGCTTTGTTTGCAGCAAGAGATGGGCTTGATGGAAAAAAGCTTTCATTTCCCCCTTGTGGAAAAGAAGAATCTGGATAATTCCCTGGATATGCAAGTACCCATGTTGGATGAAGGTGGTGAATTTATTGTTAAGTTGCAGTGAAAAGGATTGGGTTAGATACTCTCAAATCTTTTTGCTGTAACCATAGCGAAACACTGAAATAGCGGCCTGATATTTCCCTGGTTCTTACAACTGGGTCCCCATCCCTTCCAGTTGTGCCATGCTGCGTGGTGGTGAGTAGAATGGACGGGAGGTGAAGGTCTTCCTTACAGGTCTGGGCATCTTTCCTAGGAAAAATAGAAATAAGTTATACTTTTTGTTTCTAAAGTCTTTCAGGAATAAAATACATGAGGTTCTTATTAAGGCTTTTCTGTAAAAATGTTGTTTTAGTGTCAAAAAGCACACAGAGTGCTAGCACTGTCTAAGAAAGGTAACTGGATAACATCACCGTACCTCTGTGCTGTATCTTGAGTGTTGTGTGAGCATTTCCACAGGGAGATGGGTAGGAGCCTCCTGCGTCTGCCAACAGTAAAATTACTGGTGACTGGAAAATGTGTGAGGAATTAGGCCCCTGATATTTTCACTTTAGAGATTGTTCTTGGCAGATTACAATAGCAAATTACAAATTAACCCTGTAATCTTTTAACAGATTACAATTTAACTCTGATTTTCCTTTGTAAATGCTGAAAGCCAAGTAATTTTTCCTGAGTTTTGGGTTTACCACTGCCCTGACTATTGTGTTTCCTCATGAGTTCAGACTCCAGTGATTCCATCCACCCAAGGAAAACAATGTTTATAAGTGCCACAAAATTGATGGTGGTACTATTTTAGCATAATGTGTTTTCTTTGGAAGCCTTTCCAGGATAACCCTCAAATACTTCAGTGAGCTCTGTACCGAGTAATGGCTGCAGTATAATTGGTACCGATGGTTTGTTAACAGCTGGTTGGAGGGTGTCTATCAAACAAATATCTCGCCTTTGATTTATTGTTCTCCTTCAGATGAGGCTGGTGGATTGGGTTTGTTCCCCAGTTAAGCATTTTGCATATCTGTGCAAAGTTTTACAGGCTCACCTTATTATGGCTATGTTTGTTAATACATGTTTTCTCCAAGTTTAGCAGAAGCCTAATTTTAGCAGTGGTGCTGGCCATCTCTTTTAATCAGACTTTCTCTTGTCTCTGCAGGATGGAGAAGGCCAATTAAACTGATACCTGTCAGCTGTAAAAGCTGTTTTCCAGTGTTGATATTTCCCTTTCATTAAATTGAATTGTCATAATTCAGCACCAATGCCTACAAATCTCTGTCTTTGTCTCTGGCTGGCTGACTACTTATAACTATTCTGTCCCTTTTCTTCAATTTGTTTTGCTTTGTCCAAGAGTCTGGCAAGACACTTTTAGGTGTTAAGAGAATTCTATCTCTTTCCTAGCTGTAATCATTAGCCCAGCTTGTAGTTTAAGGAAGTCTGAAGCAAAGCAGAGTAGGAATATTAGAAGCTGGTATTTCTGGACATGCTCCAGAAAGTTAGGAGAGCAAACCAGGGCAGGAGGTTTTGTGTGTGTTTTTGTCTTTTAATTGGTTTGTATGAAGTTATCCCTTTGCTGACGCAGAAGGCAGTAAAAATGAAAAATGTTGGAACCAGTGACACATGTAGTTAATTTTCTGAACTAAGTAAATTAAATACAAATTGATTATTAATAATTCAAAGCAAAATGCTACATAAGAGCAGCATGTCTATCATTTTCAACCATTAAAAGATTAGTCTGAGCAAGACAGGCCAGGGATGCTTTATCTCTTATTAAAGCCTCACTGCTTACTAAAGAATCGGATCTAAAGGATGCAACAGGCTTGAGACATTGCTGTTGGAAGAGCCTGGTGTGTTGTGCTCTGTTGCAGACTCAGGATGAGATGGACGATGAGTTCCTGCAGGAAACTTTGGGTATGCTGGACCTCCTGGAGATAGTCTGGTCACTTTCTTGGGGGTTGTTACTGTTGGTCATGTGAAGAGGTGAGATGCTGAGGGGATTAGGGAGAGTTTGAAAGAGGGTTGTGTGCTGGAAGGGGATCGGAGGGATGTTGCTTACACATGGAGATACAGGACTCAGCTCCTACCTCTGAAAGGGTCTCCGAATGGGATCCTGGGAAGACCACATAATGCTTCATGTTTGTTAGAAAGTCCTTCAGTGCCCTGGAAGAGGTGGCGTGGTACCCTGCGGTACCCAGGTCCTGGGAGCAGGGCTGGAGGATGCGCTGGTGACCCTGTAGTGCTGCAGATATTAATGTGCACAGTGCTCTTGCCCCGCTCTGCCAGAGGTTCACCTCTGCACTGGCCAGCTCTGCCCCAGCCCTGCCCTTGAGCAGGAAAAGAGGTCCCTGCTCAGATGCTCCATGGCAGTGATGGAGCCTGTGGCATGCACAGAGGCTGCCAGCATGAGCAGGTCCTGGCCATGCAGCAGCATCGCAGCACACAAGGATAAATGAGGGGAGAGAGGGCACAGTGAGACTCCAAGTCCAATTAGATCAGAGTGATTTTCTTCTTCAACACAAAAAATTTCCGTTCTCCCTGTTATTGCTATATGACTAGCAATTTCCACAGTCTGCATGGGCTCAGGTACAGAGATTTCTTCCCTCTAACTCATTCTCATGCAGGGGGTTAACCTGGAGGCTGGCTGCTCCCTGCTGTGTAAACTGCATAAAGGTGGGGTTTTTTTGTTTGTTTGAATTGCCTAAGAAAACACTCTTTACCCACTGTTTGCCTGCTTTTGCATACAGACTGTGAGGTAAGAATTGCCTCTCAGATGTATCTGGGCTACAATAAAATGAAATAAAAGCAGACTTTCCAAAGGAGATGTGTCGTTGCCACTAGTGTCCACGGGTAGAAAAAAATCCAGTAGTTAAAAAACAGTAGGGCAAGGATTTTGGCCCCACTATTTCTGACCTTTTTCTTCAGAGGCATTTTGTCATTTCACTAGTGAACAAACATGGATGAGCCCAGGTCCATCTTCAGTGTGTCCAGCAGATGGTGGTGGAGTTTCACCTACAGCTGCAATTCCTGCCGAGGGCCTGGACACCACCATTCCCACACCTCAGCCCCCAGGCTGTCCATTAGAGACAAAACATCATTTCCTTGTCATCCAGATGCAATATTTGCTTAACATGGAAAGCACTTCGTTTAGAGCTGATTTTATCTGTTGCTGGGATTGATTTTTATAGTTGCAGGAGTCAGGCTGTGTTTGGCACCTGACACAAACATCACCACCTTGAAAGACCACCTCTAATGCCTGTGGGCAGAGTGGTGTTTACATTGCTTCAATAGCAAATTTGCATTAGGAGAGAAGCTCTTCACCTCCCTTTCCTCCTGTAGCCTCTGGTCCAGTCACTTTAAAGAAACAAAGTCATCACTCTCAAGTCTAGACCTCTCCGTGCCTCAAATCTGGAAGTGTCCCAGATGCAAAACCAGACTTCTGTGTTGCAGATCCACATCAGATCTCCCCACCCTCCCATTCCATGCAAACCAATGCCCCTCTACAGCTGTAGAATGCAGAGAACTGGATCTTCTGCAAGGTAAGTGGAAAGGAGAGGCTGTATCCTTGCGGTGTTTTGGAAAGC
Organism: Phaenicophaeus curvirostris; assembly: GCF_032191515.1. NCBI lineage: Eukaryota > Metazoa > Chordata > Aves > Cuculiformes > Cuculidae > Phaenicophaeus > Phaenicophaeus curvirostris. The sequence goes on along the minus strand of NC_091400.1, from coordinate 6,846,687 downwards.
CTGGAAGGGCTGTCAGGTCAGTTTGTCTCCCTTTAGATGTAAACCTTCCTCTTGATGCTAGAGGGCAACTCCAAGACTTTGGCTGAATGTAGGTACAAGGTGTCCTCGCAGCATTACTACATCTCCTAAATATCCTGCAAAACATCGCCAGCATTAATTTACTTTTAAAATATTCTGCATGCCTTCCCTTGTCAAGATAACCTTCTTGAACTCAAGTGTCCCAGGAAGAAGAGTCATTAGCAGCAGTGAACAGTCTAATTTATTAGCACACAGTGTTTTTCACTAAAAAAATAATGCATTTTTGCAAAGCAGTTTTGAGCCTGCCCTGAACAAAAACTGAGGAGCCCTCTGAGTTTAAGAAATCCTTCAGAGCAGGCAAAATAGCACAGTTCACTTTACCGCACAGCACCTCGTCATGGGATCTGGATGGGTAGAGAGCTGCTGAGAGCCTCTGTCTTAGTGTCCAGATGGATTTGTGAAGCCCAGGATATGTGGTTCATGTGGACTTCTTGGCAACAGTATTGAAAGCAACAAATCCTCCTCTTCCTCCTTCCATGCCCCTACTCATTTTCTTCTGGATGCTCATGTCCTCTGTTCCTACTCAGCTGGAATGAGGCTCTACTGCGAACACAACTGAATGAAATTTGGCAGCTTCTTCCCTCTCCATCCCCTTTTCTTCTGAATTGATGCTTGGGGATATGATTTACTAATGGAAAAGTATGGCTGAAGTTAATGATCTCATAGTTTTTTCCAGCCTAATGATTCTATGAATTGTTTTTCTGGTGGATTGAAGTCCTGGTCTGGCTCTTTGTGGAGCACCACTGGCCACTGTCAGTATGGTGGAGAGAGCCAAGCTGGTGACAGGAGCAAATGATGTAGAAAGGTTGAAAAGGGGGTGGGAATACTTTACACTAGTATTTTTCAGGGCTTACCCTTGAGACTTTAAGCTTCAGTGGGAATTCAAGCAATTTCCACTAACCCAAAAAGCAAGGTGTGGGTGAATGAAGAAACAATGACAAGATCCTTAGGTCCCTTCAATCCTCCAGCATGATGTACAGGGCAGAGTTCACAACTGGGCTTAGATCTGAGAAAAGAGCAATTGACTTACAGAGGGTTTAAAAGTGTGAAGGAGCGTGGTTCTGGCTGCCAACCTAGAAACTGTAAAACCAAAAATGTACTCTGTGCTGGAAGAGGCTGCATTTAACTCCCTGGGCCTGTCCTCTGCAGGCTAGCCTGCTGAGGGGTTTATCATAGGATCACAGAATCATAGAATAACCAGGTTGGAAGAGACTCACTGGATCATCGAGTCCAACCATTCCTAACAAACACTAAGCCATGCACCTCAGCACCTCGTCCACCCGTGCCTTAAACACCTCCAGGGAAGGTGACTCAACCCCCTCCCTGGGCAGCCTGTTCCAGTGCCCAATGACCCTTTCTGTGAAGAATTTTTTCCTAATGTCCAGCCTAAACCTCCCCTGGTGGAGCTTCTATTATTCTGCTGCAAAACTGTTTGGGATCAGAATTTGGTTCCTTTAGTCTAAATGACTCCTGCCTTAAACTGCTTGTAAGAAAAATTGTCACTGTGGCACAAGCAAAACTATAAGTTTTTCTTCCATGTTTGAAATACTAGTTATTCCAGCTTGAGGGAGATTTATAGACACAAACACAGCCACTGGAGGGCAGCTGCAGAACTCACAGCTGCCCTTGTATCAACTCATCTGTCCCGGAAAGATTCGCTTCATGCTTATCTTGTTACAGCAAATATTTCCCTTTTGCTTGCCCACGTTCCTTCTCCTCTCACCCTGGTATTCTCAGATCCAGCAGCTTTTTGAGAAGCTCCCTCTGCTCACGTGCCAGATATAATTGATATAACACCAGCTTGGACAAACAACTGCTCTTCCCATGTCTCCAAGCATCTGCCTGCTCAGTCTGTGCACCAAGTGCCCCTGCTGCCCCTGCTAGAGACGCTTGCTCTGCAACTCAACAGGGTGTTGAGCACAATGGGAAATTTGGGTATGCAGGAGGAAAAGCCTTTTGCAGCTCTGATGATTCTTTTGTATGTGTGTGTGTGTGAATACATCCCACAGTGAAAAGAGGGACGCAAACTTCGTGCATGCCATGGTGAAGATTGGCTGCAGCGTGTTGCTGGTGATGCTGAACAGCAGCAGACCCACCAGCAGCAAAGGTGGCTAGTGAGACCAGTTACCAACCACAGGGTGATACTGGTCAGAGGTCTCACATGACAGTCAGCCTGCTTTTGTAAGCTTAGCAGGAAAGGAGTATTCTGAGGTGGCAAACAGCAGAGGACAAGAGGATGGTCTTGGCAGGGCATGAAAACAAACCCAGCAAAACAAAGTAATGGAGGCTTCTCTGCAAGTTCTCGGGGCTGAAATGGCCCAACATTAGATCAGAAGCAGGCTGGAGCTGGCACCAGGGGAGCAAAGGGAAGGCTGTGAGTGCCAGGGCTTCAATCAGGGTGCAGTGCTGAGGCACTGTGGTTGAGGAGCTGGGTCCTGGTGACCTCTTGACTCAATACAGAACAGAGATGCAATCATTTAAAAGTCTCTGGGAAACAGTTGAAGACTTTGCATGTTATGAAGTAGAACAACTCCTAACTTTCCATTTTAGGAACAGCTTCTTCAGTGGAGCTCAGTGGAGGCTGCTGGGGAGAAGGGGCTGCATCCCTGAGGAGCTCTGCCTGTGGGGCTGCTGGGGAGCACAGTGGTTCTGTGCCGCTGGGCTGCTGCGAGAGGACATCTCCTCAGGTAACTCGATGAATTATACTGTATGCCATTAAATCATCCCACATTAGACAAATCTCTGCTCTGGATGACTTCCTTTCTCTGACATGGTTGTGTGGAGATACAAACACATACAAACACTGTCTTTCTCTTTAATTTTCCTCTGTGTGGTAGATGAAACTTGAAATAAATAAACACACGTTTCCCTGTGGGCTATGATGTTCCTCTAACTGATGCTTTTGTTTGCCAGCTGTAGCACATCCCTTCCAGTCCAATGCCTTTGTTGTTGTCACTGTGATCCCTATTGCGTCTCTTCGATACTGCCCTGCAGCAGGGTGGGACGGTTTCCACTCTGCTCCAGCCTCAGATAACAGTTTTTTTATTTCTTTGCTGGCACCAATAGCTGTTTGCAAGAGTGAGGCATAGATAGAAACCAGCTATCATCGAGAGGCCTCGAGAGCCCCAGTCTGATCAGCTCTGCTTGGGGCTGTGCTCGGCAGTTTTAAGAAATTAGGTTCTTCAGACCGCTGGCACGGCTGTCTTCTTTTCTAGACAATTTCAACAAACCTGCACAAGTCAGAGTAACTACAGATGGAATAACGGTATAATATCATCCCTATGCAGTTCAACTCTTCCACTGTTCAAGATGCAGCAGTCACGTGGCTGTACACTGACTTCTCAGAGATTTCAGATCAGCTACTGCTTATACTGTCAAGTGTCCATGGGAGGTGTAAGCCCTGTGGGAAGATGCAGGATGAAGTGGTGCTTTGAGAAGACAGGACACAAATTCACAGGAAATACTATTTCATTGGTTTTGCTGTTTGTGGGATGCTGTCCTTTACAAGTATAAAGAGGTTATCCTCTATTTTTTAAATTCCATGTGTTATTGGCTTCCAGGCATTGACTGTTTCCCCACAACCCATAGGGGACAGAATTGCTGTAGGAAAATGAAGGGAAAAACGAGTCTTTAGCCTGACCCACAACACTAGAAACTTTGAAAATTTGTCAGTGTTTTTGTAGAGCTTTTGTATCATCACCCTTTTCAACCGAGCATCCTGAATGCTATATAAATATTAATTAGGTCTCATATAGTTTCTCTGAGTTACATAAGGACAGAATTGCCTCATCCATCAGGAGAGGTGATCCAGAAGCTGCTTAACAATTTGAGACAGCTTTAAATGACACCAGCACAATGAATAAGAAGGTTACTCCTGCCTGAAACTTCTGGGTAGGAGAAAAATCTAAGCGACTGGACTCTATCTTTGCACCTCTACAAAAAAAGTAGTATTGGATCACGAAGGGCTACATGGGGACCTCTCCTCCTATACCCTCCTTCTGTTTCTCCTATTGCTTTGTGAGGAGATTGTGACCCCCTGTGTAAACTTTATCTAAGATTAGGGTTTCGAAAAGGAAGCAACCTAAAGGGAAAAAGGTCATAAAATCTTCACCCTCCCTCTCAGTCCTAAGATATTTTTGATGGCTGACAGATGCTGACACTGGGAACTGATGGAAGAGAGGGTTGGACCAGAAGGATGGGGGTGCTAGGGGAGTCCTGCAATCAAGGGAAATCTGTTCAGCAACATAAAGCTGGGAGCAGGGCAGGGGAGCCACGCATGATGCAGAAACTTCATTATACATCAGAGCAGAATGATTTAAAGGGCTGTTGAAGTTGTGTCAGTGCACGGGGGATGCTGCTTGTTTGGGAAGGAATTTCAAGCTTATTCTTAGTCACTAGGATCACAGAGATGATCTTAGAGTGAACTGACTGACAATTACATACAAGGTACTATATAGATAATATACCACACCCAGCTGACAAATTTGGGTTTGGCATCCAGTTCATTAAATTTTAACTCAAAGTAGGGAATAGCACTTAATAAATACAGTGACATCAGTTATTTACTCAAATTTCTGAAATCCTACTGAAATTATTATCAATTTCTCTTTCAAATGCCTGAGAAGGCCACTTGGTAAATTTTTTCTCCAACAGGACTTCTCCAGATGTAACTTCTAAAGCCACTCTGGAGTAATGGTTTATAGATCACTGCAGGCAAGAATAAAATTAAAGTCTAGTGCAAAACATTGTTTGTGCTGGAAAATTCAGAGATATTTCTTTTTTTTTGTGTTACACCAGATACACCAAAGCAATCTTGGAATGTTCTAAAATTTCTCTGAGTACAGAAGACATGTTAGAGGTGTTATTTATTTCTCAGTGCCACTAACTGAACTTTTATATAAAAATTAGTTACAGAAAAGGACCTGACTACCATAGGTCCCTCCCATTCTAAATAATTCCATTATTTCCTTTCCATTAGGAACTGGAGCAGACCTGCAGAATCTATATTTTTCAGTTCTCTAGGCCATGCTTAGACAAATTAACAGACATGAGCAGTCTTTGAGACACTAAGGTTTGTGTTGCTGTGAGAATTATGATAATTTCTTATTTTAATTCTCTTTTTCACCGCTTATGAATTCACCCCTGCTGAGTTTTAATCTACTGTGAATTTTCTGGCTTTGTTTCCTGCAGAAATTCTTTTGAAGAGCCGTTGTAAAGCATTGCATGGACTTTGAATAGAAATAAAAGGTAATTCAAAGCATATAGATCTGTTAATCCTGAGGGTCTCAGTACTATCTTTTAATATAGATCAGCAAAATAAGCAAAATTAGAGCAATCAGCTACAGCACAGCTGCAATGAATTTGTTATTCGCTCATGCAAGGCAGACTGCATGAAAACTGATGAAGGAGGAAGGAGGTGGAAGAGAATTTATTTTTATTTACATGGCCCCAGCTAAATAAATTCTTAGCGCTCTTAGCATGATAACCCAACCAATGACTGGCTCTTTGAATTAAGAGGGTTGACACTGTTTTAATGCATTTCATTTTACAGCAGTTGTTTTCCTACACAGAATATTTGTTCAGGAAAAGTAACAATACTTGACTAAGTGAAAATGAAGCTGATTATATAGGCAGATTTCTCCGTGTTCATCCTCTGTAACAATCTGTACATCTTGGGAAGGTTTTTTTATTTATTATTTTTATCTATGGCAACACTACATAATTAGCATAAAATAAACACCCATCTCTTGCCTTTCCAGTCAGGAATAAAAGGAGCACAGCAGTACATTGCAAAGAGACAAATGGCACCCAGAGTAAAACACATTGCTGGGAGCAGCTCAGTTCAGTTCTAACTGTCCTCATCCAAAGGAGTTTTTGAAGAGCATTATTAATCTCCACAGTCACAAAGGAGGATTTCAGCAGTGATTTCACCATTTTTCTTTGTTTCAATTAAAGGTTCTGCTTTCAGGTAGAATAACAGAAAACATATACATATTCACAGTAAATTATTTCTCCGAATTATTTTTTTCCCTTTTTGTTTTTGACATTACCACCTCCCCCTATGATTAACAATGTGCCAGAATTGTCATTAAAAAAAATAGGTTTGTTTTTATATACATGAACTGTAAAAAAAATTGCTTCAGGCTTCAAATTGGGTTTCTAGGGTCTTGCTCATGAGATCCTGTAAAACATTTTATGAATTCATAAAAATGTAGTAGGCTCTGCTCCAGCTTTTGGATTCAGTCTGTTGAATCTCCATCATAAAACATCATTAAATATGTTAATATTAATATAATATTATATAAATAATATTACAATTAGTGAATTTCTTCTAAAGCGTTATAAATTTGTTATCAGAATTTCTTTATGGCTTTATTTCTGGTTATCACATATTAAAAAGAAAGATTGCTGTTTCTGCTGCTTTAGAAATCGATTCTTGACACGGATAATTGACACACTCTTAGGACTCTCTGAAAGGTTATTGCATACTTGTATAGTCACACAACTCTCATATTTCCCTTACTTCAGTCTCTCCGGTCTGCTTGTTTTAAATATTTCCGGAAAGATTTAGAATGACATGAACTAGCTGGCAGGGATCTTGAAATGGTGCTGCTGTACCTACATGATCTCCCTGGGGAGGATTTTAATTCTGCAGAGTCCTCTCCAAAGTGGTTGTCGGAGTCCAGTTTCCAGAAGGACATGAACCCAAGCTTTTAATTTGCTCAGAAGAGCAGAAACAGAGAAAATTATCCATAGTATTTTAGAGCTAATAAACACAACTCTTAACATGACTCTGTTTCTGTGAAGTATAGAAATGCAAGATTTGTCCAGATGGAAGAAAACCTGGTCTGTGTCATCCTGCCTCTGACAGCTGCCAGGGGCATGTGCTAAGACACAGGTCTAAGAAACCCCGCAGTTAAATAACTCACGCTAAGTGGAATTTTATTTCCAGATCCCCAAGCTCAAGGCTGAGAACACAGGCTGAAACACAGGACAGCTTTTATTGTGCAGTCTTCTGCATCTATCGGTGTTGTGGCATCAAATGATGCAATAAGTTTCAAAAGTTCATTAGCATTTGTGTGAATCCCTTCTGCCTCCGACTAACCGACACGCATTTCCTCTGACCAGCTTGCATTAAGTCCAATTCACATTAACTAGATTATCTCCTTCCTTTCATAAGGACATGTGCAGGAGAGCTCTAGTTCCCTTTCCATGTGCCACTTGATATTTTACCTATTTTAATACCTTATCTTCCCCTCTTCTTTTTCAACTCCTATTCCTGCTCTGAAACTGATCTTTTGGAGTGAATACTGTGGTGCCTGTCAGTGTATGCAAAAGAGATATTTAGCTTGGAATAGCATTTTTGGTGGTCTGTGGAGATGTAAAGTTTATTGTGTTTTTTTCATCTGAAAGCACTGACTGAAATGACCCTGGGAGAGGAAAGACGCGGGAGAAGATTGTCACCTTGACAAGAGGGCAGCAGGTGAGGTTACTGCCAGTGGGACTTTACCTGTCTGCTAAGCTTAATGAATGCTTCGCACCACATCTCAAGTTTGCCTTTCTACTGAATATTAAAAAACACCTAATTTAATCAAAAAAAGCTGTGTCCTCTGGCAAGGCTTTTATGATTGCTGGCACCAATGAGGTGCTCTATCCCTGAGCGCTGCCATTTACTTTGTTTCCAGCCATACTTTACCTGGTGGTAGCTAGCAGAGAGAACGGCCAAAAGTGATAAATTGCTGTGTTGGAGAGTCAGTAAACCTTGGCCACAGAGCACAGGCAAGTGATTTAAAACTTTTATCCATTAGCTTCTGCTAGCACATTTTGCACATTTCATCCACCCCACCTCACAGCTGTCAACTGCAACACAGGGCCCAGGGGTGATACAAAAATCACCTCTACAAACAAGACACAGGACTTACAAAAAAGTACAAAATCTCAGGTGGTCATTGCTAGTAGCAGTAAATTCACTTCAGCAATAGCTGTAAGTCTGTGCTTTTCCCCCAGCATTTCTCTCCTTGAAAGGAAATCTTAAGCATGGAAATGAGGGTAAAATATTTGATGGTCACTCAGGTTTATGACCATTCAGCTCCTTATAAAATTAATGGAATTTGCATCTAAAAATTCCTTTTGTGGCTTTGAACATCCCACTTGACTAACATTTAAGCTGCTTAAGTTCATCACAGACTCCCCAAAGTGAGGACTGGCAGGAGCTCTTGGGGTTTGAGATCAGAATACCAGCAGCCTGAGAGAAGGAAGATGTGCTCCTCCATATATATATGAAATGTTTCATTTTCATAGCTGCTGAGCCACAAGAGTTATAAATTTGAAGTCTTCAGTTAATGCTCTGAGTCATGCATGTCCTTTTGGTTGTCTGCTATGGAACCTTGTCCAAGGACTAAGCCTATTTTTAACTTTAGCACTGCTTAGAGACCTTCTTCACCCGAGGACCACCCTGTTTGTACTGTAGACAGTAACTACACACAGCAAAAAACTGTGTTCATAGAATCATAGAATGGTTTGTGTTGAAAGGCACCTTAAAGATAATCCAGTTCCAACACCCCTGCCATGTACAGGGACACCTTCCACTAGATCAGGTTGCTCATAGCCGCATTGAGCCTGGTTGTGAGCACCTCCAGGGATGGGGTGTTCATTGTAGTACCTGTGATCTGCAAGATCTAGTCTCAGCTGGGGGAATTAGTGGGTATTGGGGCACTGGGGCAATTATTAAGAACACGTTTCATGTCAACTTCCACCTGAGAACACAGACCAGGAACATTTGAGTACAAACTGGCAATGTTCTTATGGCTTTTGTGACATCTATTTTGAATGCTTACAACATTGGTTATTATTAAATACTCCTGCTTGTTCCATGTGAAGTGGTGGTACTGCATTTCTGTTTATGATGCCTGTTTTGAAGATGTTATTGAACAGATTGTGTCTTGTCTGATTTCTACCACTGGAGGCTGCTGCAATAAGAAACATGATGTTCAGAACCACTCATTGTAGCACAACTGAATCAGCAGAATAAATCCTGGGAAAACTTTTACAAAAAGCATGGACTTTGATCTCCAAGATGAAATGTATTTGTTTTAATAGCTGGTCTGAGAGGTGTATTTTTGAACTCATCTTGAAAAAGGTTTGTATTATGACTGTGAAAGATTGTATTCCTGCAGATTTCATATTGATCTTCCATCATTTGAGGTTTTGAATTGTTTCTTTCTGCTACTTTTAGAAAATCCAGAATTGCTACTTCCAGAAAATCCAGGAGCAGAAGAATGCAGCAGTCCTACGATGGATAATGCTAAGTTGGATATTACAGGGTCTAAATAGGACTTTTAAAAACAGTAAATTGCTTGATCCATGTAAACCTGTCTCCTCATAACAGAATATTTCTTGGTGCAGCTCTGTTGGGAAATCTTAGCATTAATCCTGCAATGTTAGAGATAGTATTTCTCCATCAAAACGCTCATAAACAATTTGAAAGAATTAAGCACACTGTGATGAACCACACAAAAGGAAGCTGTTTTAGATACCATTTACAAAATAGTGTGGATGGGAATGATGACTGAAGATTTGTCTGTGATACTTTAAGCATCAGGTCAATCCTAGTATTCGTTTAACAGCAGCAGTAGGAAGTGCTACTGAAAGATTGAACAGACAAGAACTTTCATGACCTAGGACTGAAAGTGCAGGTGCTATTACTTTAATGTATGTTTATTTTGTACTTTCAGAATAAATGAGCTCCATATCTGTGTATGCAGTCTGAGTTTGCACAGCCATACATCTTTTGGTGATGAGTGTGGATCTTATCTGCATCCAACAGGAAAAAGACATTTTCTTGCAGATGTGGAGCCAAGCAATCATAATCACCAATATGTGAAATGTGATAGCCTATGTTTTATGGTGTCTTTCCTAGAAGCAGACTCAGCCTGAAAGATTTGAATCTTCAGCTCTATTTCAAATGCTGCAAGGCTCAGGTATGCAGAGGTCTGTTATTTATGGTTTGACCTGCTGCACCTAGAATAGTGATGTACACAGGATTTAGGTGTATCCATTGAATGTTAAATTACCTACATCAATTCAGCCAATGTGTAGGCAACTTGATGCATTCCTATTATGTCATCAAAACATTGCATTGTATTTAGTATAAATTCTGCAGCAGTAATAAAAGACAAATAAAGCACCGCATTTCTTGAGTAAGACATAGTGTGTCATGACTTTCTTTGTAACTGATTGCACTGGTATCGGTTTTGCTACAATATTAACTAGTTTATATCAATTTTCAGTTCTGTTTTGTAGTTAAAAATGTGAACTGCACATTTGCCAGATAATATCCAGAACACAAAATGCCATTTAGTAGAAAAGGGCAATAAAATTACTGTATAGCTTCCTGTGTGTATGTTTTAATTAATCAAAGAAAATACTCTGCAGAACATAAAAAAATTAATTCTGGCTAAGAGACAAAGATGAAATATTTAACTATTCTATTAGATAATCGCAACAAAAAGGCACAAGAAAGAGGTATGGGAAAGCTCTTCTGTAAGCATAGGGGAAATTTAAAGGGGAAGTTAAATGAAAAAGAGAGTTGGGTGGGTTAAGCCTAGAGGAGAAAAGATTAATGAGAATATTTTGGGGACATTCAAGATTCTATTGCTACAGCAAGAGCTTCTGTGCATAATACACGGTGATCACCCCTGACTAAAACCAGGTTCAGCCTGATGTTATTAAGATACTTGATCCACACTTTACCATACAGACAAACTCATTAACAAGGAAGAAATTGCCTTGGTGGATACTAAGAAGACGATCCACAGTCACTTTCACAGGTGGAGAGTTTGAGCCTTAATCCGAACTCACACTAGCAACAGATGACACATGAATTCACAGAGGCTGCAGGGTCCTAGCAAAACTGGATCATTTTGAAATGGTTCACAAGTGAGGTAAAGAAAAGGCAGTTCAGAAATCCTCATGGTTTATTTAGGACTAAAGCCAAGGAAAATCTATGGGAACGCTTATGTTGCCTTTAGTGGACTCAGAAGGGCACTCAAAATATTTCTTCTACATGATAGGTTCACGACACCTAAAAAGACACCATACAGCTTACTACGAACAGCTAACTCTTGGAAGCAAACCTGGAGAATAAGGATTTACACAGGTGAATCACAGTCTACCCACTCTTTGTTTCTTCTGTCTCATGCTTGGACCTTAAGAACAGAAGTAACATCAGATCACGTAGTCTGACCTCTGTCAGCCAGCTGTGCTTATTGAGCCCTTAACTTCCAGCTGATCAGCCAGCTCATTGCTCTCACCTGCAAAATGAGAACACCCCGCCCACCCACTCCAGGTGAAGGTGAGTTCCTGGCTTAATAAGCCAACACACCAAAGATAAAATCTGAAGGAAGACGTTATGTTTTAGGATATGAAAAAGAAAATGTAAGCTTCTGGGAGAGGAGAAGGTGCCCTTTGGACAACGCCTGGTTGAAGGTGAGTGCTCCATAGGACCCTGTGGTGTGGTTTGGCTAAAATTATGATACAGCTGGAGTTTAGATGCTTAAAAATGTTCTAGCTCTTAATTGCCTTGGTAGTTTAGTAGATACTGACTTCTGGAGGTGTGAAAGCAATGTTTGTAAAGTATTGATAAATGGTCTAGGTGTAAATATTTTGTCTTGGTTAGGTGAGGGTAGAGAATACAGCTTGGTTGTATTGTGTCCTGAGAGAAACTGTTAGACCTTGCTGCTGGAATGCCTTGAAATGGTGAATTTGGGTACTTAGAAGGGTTACTGGCAAAACAGGGATGCACACTTCCTCCCTACTGAATACAGCAGATGTAGTTCTTTGCTTCCTTTATCAAAGCAGTGGTTTCTGCAGAAGCTGTTCTAGCCAGTAGGCAGTAATACCTGTTTTGGAACCTTGTTTGCTTTGGATTGTGTGCACTGAAGGCTAATCTTTTTACATGGGAGGTGTTTGTCACAGAGCTCAAGGCAAGCCTGAAACAAAGATGTGGTAAAGCTTTCAGGCATTGTGTTTTGTTTGTTTCTTAACATAGAAAAGATTCTGTAAGTAAAATCTATTTACTTGCAGGATGTGCTAGGGGTGTCATAGGAAGATCTAGGCATCCCATATTCTTTTATTCTTTCAGAAGGGGAAGTAAATTGTTACAAAATTTGCCAAAGCTCTGTTTTACCTGGGGCTTACAGAAAAAAAAGCTGTGGAATTACTTCTGTTTAGGGATGCAAGTCTTTACTTCTGTCTTAAGTGTAACTTGTTTTAATTGTTAGATTTGTACTTCAGCCGAGATTGGAAACCTTTGCTTGGAAGGGATAAAATGTTGGAACATACAGGACAAACCTTGAGCTGGGGACCAGGACATTAACTGAGCTGTTGTATGGTCTTCACTGAACTTGGCAGACTGAGACTTAATCTAGTTTCAGGGTGATGACTGTAAAATGTCATGCTCTAAGACATGAACAACAAAGAATGTAAGAAACTACTCTTCAAAAAGTGAAGGTAGAACTTGATGAATGCACATTATTTAATTAGTGATATGATGTCTATCGTACGATAAGCAACAGCACAGAATTCCTTTCCCCTCTTGTGTACTAGAGGACTTTACTGTGAGGGGATTTGTGACTCATTAATTTATAACAAATTAAAACCTTTATTTAGTCAGCATGTTATCATAGTAGCTAGATGATTTTGCTTAACTGTGTAATACAAGGAGCTAAAGCTTGTATCCAAGTTTCTTTTAGTGAAATGTAATAAACATCTTTCAAGTGGGTTCAATTTGATTGTTCAGGTGATTAATAAATGAAAGGAGATATGTTAAACACTAGGTATAATTGATTACTTACACTCATTTGTAACTTGCAAAGCTGGCAGTGGGGTGCTGCAATGTGCAGCAGAGTCCTGTAGCATGGTCCCTGCGGTCTGTGATAAATGGAGCATGTTACCTGTGGGGAGTGGATCCTTCTCAAAGCGAGGAAGGGCAATTTAATGAGAGTGAGGCGGGGGGAATATTTTTTTATGTGTTAGGGCTGCATTTTAACTACTATGTATCAAGTGGCCTTGAAAAGAAATCAGTAAATTAAAAGAAAATGTTATCCTTATGGCCATTTCAGCAAAATGCTGTGCTGGGCTAAATAGCTAAAAATGAGGTATTGGAGTGAGGCTGACTTGACTGGAAGAACTTGGTATGAATAATATGTTGTTTTGATTTCAAACCAGCACCACTGTGTGAGTAATGATCTTTGACTGGGTGAAGACCTTATTCAGCAAGCAAACTTTGCAAAACTGAGCAAATAGGTAAATACTCAGCAATAAGCAATGCCTAAGCAATAAACGAGTGTTGCATGAAGGAGTGAAGTATGTGGATATGGTTGTTGAACAGGAAGCTTGATTTAGGTATGGACAAGAGGCTTGTGGAGCTGCTGTGGGAGAAGTCCTCCTAGATCTCTTGCTGTGGAGGAGTATATCTTGAGCTCTATCTCCTTGTCAAAGAGTGTGGATCTATATCTTCTGCTTTGTCTAAGCCAGTGGTCACCAAAACTGTTACATATGTGAGTGGATGGAAGGAGGGCAAGTTTGGGTGGATTCAGCTCTATTTCGGAGAGGGATGTGTGGTAATAGTAGCTTGTTCAGTGCACATCAGTTAACCGCGTATTGAAGAAAAGGTCCTAATAGGCAGGTAAGCTTAGGCCCAGATAACACAAGTGAAGATGAGGAATGCATCTTGTAATACCTTTTTGTTCAGTTGTGTGTGTTTGGGAGAGCTTGAAGTGTCTGTGGTGCTCTCAGGCAGTTTTTGCTTGTTCATTTGTCTCTCACAGCTGATCTATAATTATTCAGATATTCTGATTCCAGGCCCCTGGGATATGTGCTCTTTAACATACAACAAAACCTTATTGTGTGTTTAAGGGAATCTTATACTTCAAAGAAGCTAAAGAATTTCAGGTTGGAGGAATATCAAAAGTGGTGGCTGTGTAGGCAGGGATAAGGTGAAGAATCACTGAAGTACATGCTGAAAGGTAATCTGGAGTTTTTTTGTCCTAATGCCTTGGCACTATTGTGTACATGAAGCTTCTGCTGTGATGGTCAGGATTGCCATTTGAAATTTTGTTATTCCTGACAACAGAGCTCTCTCTGAGGAGAGGTCATCAGTCAGCAAGTGTGACACTTGGGTCATTCCTGGCTGTGGCAATGAGTTTTGCTGGCTAAGCACAATGTGCAGGCAGTGAGGATTGCTCCCTTCCCAGGTACATCCAACATTCTCTCCGTGCTGACTTGCTTCAAAGCCAAAGGGTTTTGATATGCAGGATGTTCAATGATTCCATGGGTGTGCTGCTTCCATTTAATAGAAACTGAGAATTGTGGTCTAGGCATTCGGTATAAGGCTACAATAGGAACTTCTGACTTGTGGTCTGGGCTGATGGAGTTCTGCTGGGTTAGAATTTTTTTGCACTGTTGTTCATTGCCTTTAACTGCAGTAGGTTAAAGTGGCGGTGTCTACGCTTTGGTCCAACACAGAATTGTTACAGATGTGCAACAGTTCGGTACCAAGACCTTACTTGCAATCTTGCCTCTGCTGTGCCCTAATTGGTCTCAATCATATTAAAAAATAGAGGCTTTTTCCTGTTTTCTAGCCTTTAGCATGAGAAATTGGCTGATGGACTATGTTCTGAAGAGCCTATTTGTCTTTCCTTATTCTAACTTATCTTGTGGGGAATTGAGGTTCTTGTCTGTTATGAACTAAACAATGTGACTCAATGTTAAGCAGCTTAGTAAACTTTTTGTGTTTCAGCCTAATCTATAGTGAGTAGACAAGTGACAGTGATTATTTATCTTTGAGGAAGTAATCACCATGAGAGGTAGCCCTTGCTATGTGGTCAGGGGAATGGTCTTTGCTGTTTTTCATCAAAACACTCAGGATTTGCAAATAATGTCCTGAAGGAAATAGTTATTGGCAAAAGAGTTCTTAATTACATTCTATTTCACATTTATTTTACATCCTGATTTTTATAGCAAACAAGTGTAATGATTTACTTCTGAGAAACTGGCATTGTGGCCTGCCCCTTGGGGGCTTCTGGGGCAGCACAGAGAATTACTGTTGCCATTAAACTTCTTGTAGCAATCACAAATTGAAAATACAAGGAGCCAGGAAAAGTGTCTTGCAATTATCTTTGAGGCAGAAACTTGCAGAATGCCTAATTCAATCCTAAATTAGAAAGGAGGTGTTCTGGTGCTGAGAAACATGCCTGCATGTTTTAGCAATATAATTGATTGCTTAGATGTTTTTAATCTAGTGTTGCTTACAGTGCCTCTATCTGCATATAGTAGTTTAATTAGTACAAACAATAACTAGGTGATAATGGTGAAGTCTTTAACAAGTACGAATACATATGTTTATACACTTTACTGGACTTTTGTGTGGGAAATGGTGCAGGAAATACTTAATGGCTTCCAAAGGAGAAAACAAAGCCTTCAGTTTCTATATATGTACAAGGAAGACTGGGGGTGATGCAAAATGTGGATAATAGATATAAGAGCTCTTGAAAAACTTTGTTCTTGCTCTGCTGGTGGGAATAACTTTTCTGGCTGATGGATAACTAGTATTGCTATTACACCTTCCCACTCTGAATGCTGCAGCTATGCCATTGAAAGCATTTTGTACTGTAAATGCAGCTATGGTTCTCGAAATAAGCACAATATTTTTGTAAAAAAGTTAAATGGGGGCAAAGTGGGACCTTGAGTTTCCTAACAGGCATAACCTGGGCTATTCCCAATAAAGCTCATTTCTTGGCAGGGGGTGGTATATCTCAGAGGCTGCTCTTTCAAAACCACCTTTTCGTAGTGATCTTGGCAAAGGGTGAGGAACTGAGTGGTAAGAGGCAGAGTTCTGTCTCTGGGATATCAGATAGCTTATGGGCAGCAACTTATGCCATAGGTGGCCTTTGTGGTATCGGAGCTCCTGTTTGTTGGGCTTTATCCTGCAGAAAGGAAGTTTGGAGCTTGGAGGCTTTAGCTGTGTTAGCTACAAGATGGTGTTGGGTGCCAAGTACAGTCCTGCTAACAGATGCCACTGATGCTTTGCATATGAGCTACATCACTAGGGATGCCAGGAAAAAAAGCTAGACACAATGAAATTTAGAACTTTGAAATCACACTGCCAGCAGCTCTTTTTTTGTCTAAAGTGGTGTGAAGCCATTGCTCCTCTGGGAGAGGGTTTCCTGTTTGTACCTGTCTGGAAAGACCAATGTTTCTTCCTGCCAGCCTGTGATTGTCACTGTCTAATTTCTTGTATGTGTCTTTTATGAAGGTTCCCCATATGCTTGACATAATACACTGCTTGTGTATTGCTGGGGGAAAAGGTGGATAAGACTCAACAGTGCTGAAGTTGGAAAAAGTGGAACTACCTTATTGTCACTCCATGGCCTGAACCTTTGCTGATTTGTGTGCTTGGTCTCTGCATGAAGCTAAACTTTTTCTGGAGTAGCCTTCTTGTGAAAGAAGGGGTGAAATATACTGTTGTGTCTAATAATCACAGTGTGAATGAACACTCATGGGATGGTTGGGAGGTGTTTTTAGACTGGCCTGCTTTGGAAATAACTGCTGAATTATGCGAATTAGTGCATTTGCTGATAACCGCAGTGCAGAATCGCCAATGCCTTTTGTGAGTTACTCCTCAAGAGTATGGAATTTACTTCTTGTGGAAAAAAACTGACAAGGAAAAATAGTAACTACCAATTCCCTGCGTGACAGCTAATTTCAAGCCTGAATATCAGTTGTATAAAAAAATACCCAAACTGAAATAAATCTCTAGATGTACTCTGGGAGGAATCTGTTTATTAGAGCAATTTAAAATAGAAGAAATAGTAATTAATGTTTTTGCCCTTTAAGAAAAAACTCTGTATGCCCATTAACTAATTACCCTCCTGACTGCTGATATTAAACTTAATGCTGAAACATTGCATTCATATCCACTGCTGCCATTTTTATCTATAAATAATTATGCTCACAGAAAATTGTAAGGCACTTGCATTATGCATAGAGTACTGAGATTTAATTATTACTTGATTGAATATAAAGAAGGAGCCTGGGGTAAATAACTCTGAAACACACTGAAGTGTACAATGGTACTTCTAAAAAATAAGTATTTTCATACCCCCAGTGACTTAAGCCAGGCTGAGACACTTGATTACTTTATTTACTTTTTCCATGTTGACTGCTTTCCAGTAAAAAAAAAGGGGCTGTTTTCCTGCTAGAATTTTCCTACAGAAATGAATTAAAATTACCTCTGTTGCTCCCAGAGGAACCTGAGGTTGTTTTCTACAGCTTTCTATGATGCCTAGTATATAAATTCCCACCTGAAACTCTGAGAAGAGCTCACTGGCTTGTGTCCTTTTGGGTTCTGGAGTTATTTATCTGAACGCTCCATAATAAGTTTTGCACAACCACGAAGTGTGTTTCAACCAGCTTTTTACAAGAGGTCATAGCATAAAATTCCTACCCCCTTGAGGCAATAACCTTCTTCAGCTTGCAGGAGACATTGTTTACCTGACTCATTCTTGTGGGTTCCACACAAGGGCGGTGATAAAATCAGTTTTGTCTTCAGAGAAACTGCTTCTTGGTGTGCCCCAGGTCCTGCTGATGGGGTTACCAGGCTTCTTCTGATCAGTCAGTCTGTATTCACTGTTACCTTTAAACAGGTACCTGAGAGCCTTCAGTCTAAGGGGTTGTTAGTGGTATGGAATGGACAGCTGGGTTGCTGGTGTCTATATGTGAAATCCTGCTCCAGGGAGAGATCCTGTTTTCAGCTGAGTAACAGGGCTGCTGTAGGTGACCAGTGAGAAGGAATGAGTGTTTTTTGGCTTCACTGTTACTCCTTTGCTTTGCTGAAATCCTCCAAACAAGGGGCCACGAAGCTCTTAAGGCAAAATGCCATTGGAAACATTTCTGTGAGAGCATCAACCTGTGGAGGCTCATCACTAGTCTCAGCTGGTGAGTGACATCTGTTTTGTCCATCTTTGCAGGAGTTTTCAGGTAGACAAGTCCAAGTTAGCCTCACTGAACTGCATCAAACCAGTCATACCAGTCCCTGATTATGTCCATGTCAAGGGTTCCTCTAACACTCTACCTGCTCAATGTTCACCTAGACCTCTGCTGAGGGAGGGATAATGATTGCCTCCAGCACTCTCCTGTCCTCAATTTTTTCAGTTTTGGAGAACTTCCTGAGCTGGAAATGGTTTCTGTCTAGTTATACTACTTGGTGAATTTGTATTTACATGATTTCTGGGTGAAACTAACTTCAGCATTCGTTTGCCCCAGAAGGTCTACTTTTCCTCCAAACCTGAACATCTGTTAGGTTGATAGGTGAAATAAATGATGTTTTTTTAAATGCAACTTTTTTTTACTGTCCTCATCCTTTTATAAGGAAGACTACGACAGAGCTGAAAGCTAGTCAGAGTACTCAGATGCTGAGGCCATTTATCCTGCTTTAAAAGCTGACTTGCAAAGGTAGCTGCATGCTAATAGGGCTCTTGAGCAGCCTGGGAGCCAGGGTGCTTCTGTGCAGCACAGCAGACCCTGAGATTCTGTGGAGCAGAGAACATAGAGGCTGCTTCTCTTTTCAAGTGTCTTCCATTTACTCAACATGAAACTACTTTTTAACTGGGGCTGTCAGAAGCAGAAAGATAAGCAAGGTTGTGGCTAGGCCTTGGGGCCAAGTTCGAAAAGGCACATCTACATCTCCTAGTAGGAGACAAATGGGGACTGACATATGGTTGTACAGAACATATTACACAAAAGAAAGTGATACTGGTAACAAGGTACATTACACTTAAGATACCTTGTATTATATGGAAAGAAAAATGTGTGGGGAAAATAGAGTTGGGTATTGTACAGAAAAATCCTTTAAAAGAAGAATGAAAGAGAAATCTGTCTTAGAGGACAAGATGACAAAATGATCTTGTGTCGGATCAGTGCTGTACAGATTTACAACATCCTGGAGGATGAAATAGTCTCATCTTTCATGACATGAGAAGTCCCTCCAGAGGAATGTTGCTAACTTAGAAATTGTACCTTGGATTTATGTCTACCATGCAGTATGTCAGTCCAGGTGCTGTGAATCTAGGCCACTAGTGTAATGTCCCTTGCGTTATGCCTTCAAAATGTTGTCATTTCCTTGCATTCCTGGAGAAATCTCTACCTTGCTATTCAGGATTTGGCTGTTTCTGTAATGACTAGCACTGATCTTCTGACATATTGAAGAACCCACATCTGGCTCTGCTGCTGTAGGTGTTTTTGTTCTGGTGTCCTACAGCCCAGTAATTTCTACTTTGCACTCTCCAAATGGCTTGTGGTCTTTCAGGTATACTTAGTGTCATGTTTTCTTTCTGACCTCCAGCTGCTCCATTATTTCTATCCTCTTGGCCACCTGTCTCCCCAGGTGTAAGTAGGTTACTACTGGTCTTCTGCCCAAGTCCTGAAAGGTACAGGGGACTGTTTGGAAGGGAACTGCTGCTCCTTCCTTTCCTTCTGTGAAAACAGGAACAGGTTGCAAAAAGAGTCTGCAAGGTGCTTTAATGAGGCAGCCAAGTCAGGCAAGCGGATGTTTCTTCAGAAGAGATAAGAACAACCATGTTCGAGTTAGTGCTCCAGGGGTCTTAAGGTCTGTTTTGGTCTCAGTCAGCAGTACAGCTCACAAGTATTGTTCTAGGAGCTCACTGCAGGCATAGATAGTTCTTCTCCCTACCATCCTTGAACTATTGCCTGAGGGTAGCTAAAAAGTTAAAGAAATGTAAAGGCATGCTTTTAGGAAAAATAACAAACTGACTACTTAAGAGAAAAACATTTCTTCTGTACTTTGCCAAATAAATTATGGTCAGCACAGGATGGAGACAGAAAGATGTGGACAGAGGCAATAGCTTTTCTTGCAGATGTTCTCCCTTCAGTCTGCATCACATGTAATTTAAAAAGTCTATTCCTGCATAAAAATGCATCAGTATTTCTTTTCACGCTCCTTATTCTGCTACCTGCTTTGGCCCCTTGGTATTGTATTGGAAGAGCTTTCTCCAGTGTTGCATAATGAACTGGAATAGGGGCTTGATCTTTGCTACAAACAAGTTTTGATCCTTAGGAGGGTGGAGTGTCTGGAGCTGGAGCCCTAAGTTTTGATGTGAGCTGAAAGGAAGTTGAGTTGAAATTAGAACAGTGGAGCAGAGTTCTGAAAAGTGTCCTAAAGTGCTCTTATCTGGGATTTGGTCTCAGAGGTGCCATAAGCCTTGTTATGGCCTTATTACTCTAGGCAGCAATTGCCCTCTACCCCTTTCCCTTTGAGAAGCCAATCAAAGCAATAACTGGCATGAAGCAGAATTTTCTGCGATGAAGAACAAGTGAAAATATTTCCTAGAAGACCCTGGGAAAAACTTGGATAGCTTCTCAGTCCACTGTGTGTGCTCTCAAAACCTTTTCTGTGTCTTGGAGAAACAAAATCTGGTACATATTCTTGTTGCCACAGTTACAATCCCTTTTTAATAATGGCAAGTAGTTGTGCAACTGATCAGCTCATTAGTTGCTACTGAAATGTATCTGTGCTAGTCTCTGCCTTGCTTGTTGAAAAGTATGAAGGCTAGTGGTCTAGTGAGAAAGAACAATGTGTGTCCATGCTCCTTGTTGTCCATTAAGGCAGAAAGTTTAGTTTTAAGATGAGGTCCTCCCATACACTTACATGGCACAAAAATGAGGTAAGCATTTAGTGGAGAACTTGTGGAGCAAGCTCAGTATGACTGAAGTCTTCTTTAGCAGTGACAGGCAGGTCTAAAACCAGTCTCTCTGCAGCATGGGTGGTCTCATGAGGCTTTGTGACCCAAAAATATCCCTTCTCCTGAACAGCTCCCTGCCCTTCTTTCTTCTGCCTGCCAAGAGAAAGCAAGAGTTGGTTAAGCAAGGGATGGTCTTGCTGTCTCATAATGACCAGCAAAATTAAAACTACAGCAGAGTATGTGGCTCAGGGCATGAAAGTGCTGCTCAGGCTCCTGAAAAAAAACTTGCTGTAAGGTGGCTTGAGTCTATTTTCATGCCTATTTTTACCCTGTTTCTTCCAGAGAAAATTCAGATTGGTGTAATGTATTTGCATGTGGCATTATTCTCGGTGGGGGGGGCAGGTGGGAAATAGATGTATTCCCCTAGTCTAAAAACAAAAGGTTGGAGAAAATAAATCACCTGGGTCTCCACAGTGTTCTTGCGACAGTGGATCTGGATTTGGTTCTTAAACTATGGACTAGAGTAGAGTACAGCCCGAGTTATCTGACCCCAGAGCTTTGTGCTGAACTGAATAAATTAAGGAGGTGCTGACAGCCAGCTTCTGGTGTAACTGTTTTTGTTTTTTTTTTTTTTTTAATTAAATGAGTTGGAAAGTCAGATGTGGAATTCGTGATCTGAGTGTCTGAGGCTGTGCCCTCTGTTTTGCTAGCACTTCTTACATTTTTCAGGAATTCTTGTGCCTTCCACAGGGTAGCATCTAATGTTATGCATGAACTTGCATGCTTCATTAACAAATGCCATTTCTTCTAAGCAGGGAAGAATGCATGACCTGTGAACTGGGGAAGACCACATTATGTGAGAACTTGGAGGGGAACTTTCACCTGGGTGTTCTAAGAATTCAGCTATTGTTTGTTATTGTTGAATGAATTACATTTCGTGACTTGTTTTGCAAGCCAGAACCTTTCTATCACGCATTCTTTTCAATTTTATTTTTTTCATTGTTTTGGCAATGCGTCCTGTTGTGTATGGGAGTACATCTTCCAGTTCCCTACAGACCCACCCAGACATCCGCTAAGCTAAGAAAATGTGCATACATTTTTTACAGAATTTCCATTATACCAATTGAGAGGCCCTTATGTTAAGAAAATGCACTTGGGATTTGAACCAAGCTCTTGTCATTCCTGAGCTAATGTTCTGCCATCAGGAAAATGTCCTATCTCTTTCAATGGCAGAATCAAAAGTTACATTTTTCCTACTAAAATATTTTTCGGTTAGGTGGCCTGCCTCTGTTTCATGTAGTAACTTAGTTTAGTCAAACTTTCTTCAAACTAGAAAGGCACTAATTAGTTGTTAACTGTTGACACAGTTGTTCTCACTCTGTTTCTAATGAAGAAACTGCCTCTGGAGTTGGTGGGATTTTATAGACCACAAAATCTGAACATGTCTTAGGCTTTGACTGACAAGGAATAAATTGAAAAGGGATTACAGCTTCTTCTGGAATCTTGGGGATAGATGTAGAGGGGCCTATGAACTTTGCCACCTAGTACCACAGAAGAAATACTGCTCTGGGCCTTGCCTTATTTAGGCTTTTGATTTTACTTGTTACAGTTTGTGAGATGCTTTGGGTACAACACAATGGGATTGGAGAGGAGATGAAGTATTGCTTATAATGACTTTCTTTGACATGACTTCTGTAAGTATCCCTTATCTTTCCTGTCTTCCCTTTTTCTCATCTTTCTTGCGCCCTTGAAAATGGGATTACATGCAAGGAGAGTCTTGCATCTGTCTTGAGTGAAGAGAAAATCCCTTAGCAGGGAAACAGACTCAGAGGTTGAGATGCTAAACCCACTTAATTACTATTATCAGCTGCTGAAATAGAGGAAAAGACAGAAAACCTAGGGTGGTATCTAAGGGATGAAGCCTTTTATTTCTGTATAAATGTCAAATAATAGCTAATAGCTTGTCTCTGAACTACAGACAAGACAGCAGTGTGTTAGTTTGTGTGTTTCTGAGCTGGCTGAAAAGCTGCCATTCCCCTTACGGGATATCCACTGCCCTGCACATGAGATCTGTAAGGCTTAGTAGCTGCTGCTGTTTTCCAACAAACTGGGAAAGAAAAGGAACATCTCCCATGTAAACCGTAGCTTGCCTTCTCTGGTCAAACCCACACACACAGGGACAAAAATCAGAATTTTTTTTTTTTCTGTACAGGAAGCCTTTCTTGAATTGCCATAGCCATCATGAACTGGGATAAGGCAGTGTTCTAAAAAAACTCTTTATTTTGCAAAATAGGATGAAGCACTGCATTTGAAAAATTGTTGCCATCTATGTGGGAGAGTTTATCATTTATCAAGCTTGAAGAGAGCATTTAAAAACTATTTAGTCAAATGTAATCAAACCAGGGCATTTTAATGCTGTTTCATTTCAATATATAGGCTTCAAATGTTTTCTTTCTTATGAACTCTTTTCCTTGATGAAACTGCACTCTAGATACGAAGTTTATGGTGGGGCAGGGATGGAGGAAGTGAAGAAATAGCTCTTGGGAACACATGTAAAACGGATGTCTCTTGTTCTCTGCTAATATTTATGAGTTAAGTAGCAGGCTGAAAGGGGTTTTTTCCTCCCTGCAGACCCCCTCACCCTGCTCCCGTTTCCTCGACTGGCTGTGCAAACCAGACCCTGAGAACAAGACATCTAGGTGATATGTGGCATAATTAATATACAAACTTATTCAGGTCTATCAGCAATGACTTTTCTAAGTCTTTAGGGTTCCCTAATAATAGAGATGGGGTAAAAGTAATGCAAAGTCTTCCCCGACTGAAGCAAGAACCATCCTGACTGTGTGTACTAAAGATAATATTTTTCCTGATATTAGTGGCAGAAGGGAATGGAACAGACAGACTTGACCGTATACTTCAGGCTAGGAGTGTTGGGAGCAGTGTGGGCTCAAAGACTGGGTTTTACTGAGCAAAAAGTTATTGATCTTAGAATTTGATGTCAGAGAGTGAGCAGAGAAATTTGAGAGCGTGCAGATGGGTTCTTCTGCCAGTGACTAGTGGGGTTCCCCAGGGCTCAGTGCTGGGTCCAGCCCTCTTCAATGTCTTTATCAATGACCTGGATGAAGGCATCGAGTGCACCCTTAGCAAGTTTGTGGACGACACTAAGCTGGGTGGAAGTGTTGATCTGCTGGAGGGTAGGGAGGCTCTGCAAAGGGATCTGAACAGGCTGGACCGCTGGGCAGAGTCCAATGGCAGGAGGTTCAACAAGGCCAAATGCTGGGTCCTGCACTTGGGGCACAACAACCCTATGCAGTGCTACAGACTAGGAGAAGTCTGTCTAGAAAGCTGCCTGGAGGAGAGGGACCTGGGGGTGTTGGTTGATATTAGGAAAAAATTCTTCCCAGAAAGGGTCATTGGGCACTGGAACAGGCTGCCCAGGGAGGGGGTTGAGTCACCTTCCCTGGAGGTGTTTAAGGCACGGGTGGATGAGGTGCTAAGGGGCATGGTTTAGTGTTTGATAGGAATGGTTGGACTCGATCCAGTGGGTCTCTTCCAACCTGGTTATTCTATGATTCTACGATTCAGGGGTTGATGCGTAGTCCACCTACCCTTGATTTCATCAAAAGAAAGCAACATTAAATACAGATGCAATCCATTGTGGTTTTTTATATTTGGCTTTAAAATAGGGATAATTGTATGCTTCTAGTATCTTTCTGAATAAAGACCTGTGTAAGTGGGCTGACAAGCGTGTTCCAGGGTCAGGCAGCTGAGCATAAGCAGGAACAGGTTGTATAGTGAGGCAATGACTAAGTGATCTGATGTCTGCACTACTGCCTGTCTTGCTTCACATGCATCACTGGCTTATTTGAAGGATTTAGTCCTGCCACTTAGATCTGGATATAAGGGCAAACTTGGCTATGTATGGGACGGAGGGCTCAGCTTAGAGTGCAATTCTCCTACATAGTCTTTGCAGGATTTTACCATGCTATCCCATATTGCTACCTCGTCTGGTCATTCTAAGGCAAAAACTGGCATTGCAGACAGGCAGTTGTACCAAGTCTATTGGAGCTCCTCTTGGCTTATCTTTAAGGTTTCATCTACAGGCCTGAATTGAGGACTACATGCAAATTCTTGCACTACTTGCCTTTCTAAATAAAAAGGTGGGGGGAGTAGCTGAGCTTGCAGGAAGATCCTTCAAGAAGATCTTGAAGTAGCTTCAAGCTCTCGTCTTTCCACATAGATACATGTAGAAGATTATCATAGGAGATAGATATGTAGTAGAAATTGGGAAAAACTAGATTAAAAATGATTCTTGGTTCTCATCCTGCAAGTTCTTCTAAAGCTGTGAAATTGCCACTGAGTTTGTTGACAGAACTCGCTTCTGTAGCTGTCCTAGATGATGTCAGTGTTTATAAAGCCTAACCTGGTCAACTCAAGCCTTCAGGAAACATTCTTCCAGATGGTTTCACTCTAGAAATGACAGAAAAAGCAACTCTAACTTTCAGCAGTACCCTATTTGAAGTTTATACCTTTTCTGTTTGAACTGACTTTAGAGTTAGCTGCAAGAGTTGTGCTTTCTGGAGCTTTTAACTTTTGAGAGCGCTACTGCTTTTAAGTGTTAGCATCTGCAATCATCATATAGCTGTGGAGGGTTTTATTCTCGAACTCAGTACTCCTTTGGAACACAACTGAATTCTTACTACAAGGTTCATATGGTCTGTGTAAGTGACCATAAACTAAGTTACTGTGCTGTAACTAAGCCTGAGGGCTACAGTGTGATGTATGTCCTGCTGTGCTCTCTTTTTGTAACCAGCTGGACTCAATTGCTCTGCTAGTGGGTTGGTTTTGTCAGGTGGGAGCCATTGTCTCTAGCTGCTTACTTTCCCCAAGGGCTTAGGAAACAACAGAATTGCAGGGTGAGATTTGGGAATGCATGAGCCCTGATAATTTCTAGAGGACATGTACACCATTCTTGCTTTCTACATAAGAAAAACTGTTATTTCAGAGATATTGAAAATTCTTTGCTGAACAATGTGGTGGATATTGATTATCTCTGGTCTCCCAAGTATGAGGCTAATTTGCCTGAAAGACTTGATGGTTTTCAAGAAAGCCTGCAGTTTAGAGTGTATAGTGACAATATGAGAAATCAAAATTCCTGGGGGATCTCTTTTAAAGCAAGCAAACATCAGCTGACATGGAAACAGGTCAGAGAGTGCTCAGATGCCTGGAGAGATACAGTGAAGAGGAACCTTGGCTGCTCCTCAGCTTTTATAATGGCTTTAAGGAAAAAGAGGCTGCCTTTCTCAGCCTGGCACAACACTGAGCATCCTGCACCCAGGGATCAGCCTCACCATCCCTCACAAAGCTGTAGATGTATATCCTGTGAGTATAATGCTTCACCCAAAAGGCCTCAGTAGAGATTAACTCCTCCCAGAGTCTTGATCTGTTTTCTCCACAGCAGGTTATGAGTAGCTGATCCAAATGTTGTGATCTGGACACTGCTACCAAGTCCTGGTTCTGGTGTGATATTTGCTTTTATTTTTGGAAGGACTACTGCTTGGATGTCATTGGGTATTGTATTTTTAGTATGGTTTTCTTCCAATGCCTTTACCAGAGCTTTTACCTGTAGTTTGTGACTAAAGTTGGCAAAAGTTCCTTGTGTTCCTGTAAGGCATTTCTCACAGCTTGTAGTGTCCTGGGAAATTGGAGGAAGGAGATGTGGCGGTGCCCAGGGAATCAAATGGGCATGTGATAGTGCTGATGAGTAGGAGGTGGGAGAGTAAAAACAGAGGACTAGAAGGGTACGAAAGAACAGAGAAATCTAACAGAATAGAAAAGTAAACTTGATCATGATATGCAAGGTTAAGGAAAAGGACAAGATGACTCGCAAATAGAATCAAGTAACATTAAAAATCTGTTGTTCCATGGGAACAAAACATGTCCTTTAGACATTAAAGGCATAAAAAAAGCAGAAAGAAGGAGAGTGAGAAAATGAGTAAATTGAAGTGCTATAAAATGCTGCTAATGGTTTAATACTCAGATCTGGATATTCAAAGTTCATGTCCATAGAGTCATACAGACTAGCATGGGGTGTTCTTCTGAAATTGAAATGTGCCTCAACTGACTCACGTGAGCAGGTCAACTGCTATTTACTTCTGTGGATTAATGAGTTAGAGCTGGACTTTGCCCTCCATCAGGTTGTAGCTGATGTGCCTTATAGAACAAATAAGCAAGAGGGCTGGTGTTAGCAGCAGCACAGTGCCCTGCCCTCCTCAGGATAGTCAAATACACTTGATTTTAAAGTTCTTAGGAGTCTTCCAGCATGAAAAGTGAGGAGCCACCTTGCATCCAGAGCAGAAAGTGTAGTGGGGGAAGAACTGGGTCACAGAAATATGACTTGGCTATCAGGTTTATGCCTAGATTAGAATGACCTAAGTGGAGGAATTTCAAACAAAGAGAAGACACAGGAAGTGAAAGATCAAGTTACCTGATGCAGTGCCTACATTCCAATTCATGTGAAGTTTTCTGATTGTACAGTTTTAACTCATGACAAAGCTGAATGTCAGGACTGACAAATACCTTGGTCCACAATAACGCAGGCTTTCAGTACCTGTTAATATCTCAGTGGGAAGATACAAAGTCTTTGTAAGAGATGCATAAATGTTTTAATCCTGAAAAAAAGGAGCAAGTCTTTATCCTAATATTTAGTAGTTCATGTAGCAGTTATGAAGATGTGACAGGACCATGACTCTGGCTGTGCTATGGATATGAAGTTGTGATGATGCTGTGATATGACTGAACATGAGCCAGCGGTGTGCCCAGGTGGCCAAGAAGGCCAATGGCATCTTGGCTTGGATCAGAAACGGCGTGA
The DNA here is from genome assembly GCF_032191515.1 of Phaenicophaeus curvirostris. Taxonomy (NCBI): domain Eukaryota; kingdom Metazoa; phylum Chordata; class Aves; order Cuculiformes; family Cuculidae; genus Phaenicophaeus; species Phaenicophaeus curvirostris. Next base: position 6,818,979 of record NC_091400.1, on the reverse strand, counting down.
CCAGCAGGTCCAGGGAGGTTATCCTCCCTCTGTACTCGGCCCTGGTGAGACCGCTCCTCGAATCCTGTGTTCAGTTCTGGGCCCCTCACCACAAGAAGGATGTTGAGGCTCTGGAGCGAGTCCAGAGAAGAGCAACAAAGCTGGTGAAGGGGCTGGAGAACAGGCCTTATGAGGAATGGCTGAGAGAGCTGGGGTTGTTTAGCCTGGAGAAGAGGAAGCTGAGGGGAGACCTCATTGCTCTCTACAACTCCCTGAAAGGAGGTTGTAGAGAGGAGGGTGCTGGCCTCTTCTCTCAAGTGACAGGACAAGAGGGAATGGCCTCAAGCTCCGCCAGGGGAGGTTTAGGCTGGACATTAGGAAAAAATTCTTCCCAGAAAGGGTCATTAGGCACTGGAAGAGGCTGCCCAGGGAGGTGGTTGAGTCACCTTCCCTGGAGGTGTTTAAGGTGCAGGTGGACGAGGTGCTAAGGGGCATGGTTTAGTGTTTGATAGGAATGGTTGGACTCGATGATCCGGTGGGTCTCTTCCAACCTGGTGATTCTATGATTCTATAATGCGGAGGACTGAGATGCTTTGGTCATGCAGCCTGCATGGTGCAGGGATGTGATGGTGCTGTGAGGATGCAGCCATGGCAGAGGGACCTCTGATACAGATGTGATCTTTTGATGTGGATGTGATGCAGCTATAATGTTGTGATGACATGGGTGTAACTCTAATGATATGGTTGTGGTGTGACGATATGATGATTCAGTGATGATGTAGCTGTGACAGAGGCAGACATGATGCTGGTGTGACTAATGTAGCTGTAATTCTGTGATGACTGGCTGCGGTGTGGCTGTGGTACAGAGATGACTTTGTGATGAGGTGATGCTATGGCTATAATGATGCTGTGATGACATGGATGTGATGAGGCTTTGCTGTGGCTGTGATGCAGTGATGACTGTCATGCAAATGATTGTGATGACACAGCCTGGATGATGTGGTGGCTCAGACATGACTCATTATCTCTTATTTTGTTGGGGGAAAAGGATGCTGTTGAAGTTGTCAAATTCCCTGTAAAATTTTAATCTGAGGACTAAACCTTGCAAGTATTTAATCTGCAATTTGATCTTTTTCAAATTTTAATGACTTGAAAAGCTCCCTGAAGAAATCTAAATTTTTTTGGTTTTTTTTTTATATTTGAAAACATTTTTTCTGACTGGGGTGTACTTGTGATTTTTTTTCTCTTTTTTGAAAAGTTCTTAGTTTTGGGACAGGCTATTGAGAAATTGAACACAAAGCATATGCTGCTATTACCTGGGTTGAGCTGAGTTTAAAGAAAGATGCTCCATGACATTTAATTGGGCCTCAAAGTATTTGAGCAGAAGGATCAGTCTAACATAGTTTAACAATCTGCTCACACAATACTGAAGGTAACAGAAAGCAGGATTTTATAAAGGTTGCATGTCAGTCAATTTGTGTAAGGCTCTACATACTCTCTCTACTCTTAGAGGCTGCCCTCCCCATCCCAAAAACTTTTGAAATGTTTAAAATCTATTATGAATTAGAGTTCACCACCCCTTTCCTTCCTTGTGAAATGCTTGCAGACCCTGCTGTGTTCAGTCTCACCCTTTGGGGAAGTGAGCTCTTCTCTGAAGTGGCATGTTTGTGAGCCTTTTGGTGCTTCACAGTGTGCTTTGAGAAATGTTGTTTCAGCTGCATTTGCACAGCTTTGCTTCAAGGTTTTATCCTTTACATGCTGCTATAATTATTCTTTCAGAATTAACAAGTCTTCATCTTATGTAAATTCTGAATTCGGAAGCTTTGTCATGTGGCAGTAACATACTTTGGTGTTCTGGATGAGAAATGCAGTGAAAAGACAACAGTAGGGAAAAAGCCAATAACTCCAAACAACGTAACCATTATCCCATGATCATGTTCTTCATCAAAGCCATTTGTGTTGTACTCTAGAGCTGCAAGAAATGAGCCTTTCTTTAGCTGTTTCAATTTTGGACTTTCTTTTGCAATGGTAAAACAACTTCTAATTGTTATCCCTACACTGTAGCAAAGTGTGGGTCGATGAGATGGTTTCAGATAGCAGGGCTACCAACCTGCTGTAAGCTGATATTATCCCTCAATTGTCTGAAAACAGAAAGCTGCTCTGAACTTCTTTCAGTTCTTGAAGCTGGTGGAGTGTTATCCTTATTACACTTGTCTCTCTGTGGCCGCTCTCCCCTGGTGGAGAACACAACTACCGCTTTTCTTATATCTGATCTTGAAAGTGCAATCCATTCCCCTTTTTGCAACAGAGTGATGCTCAAAGAAGCTCAACTAACTCTTCCTGCAGCAGTAATTCTCGTTTCTGTAATGACAACCTTTCCTTCCAGTGAAACTCTTATCTCCAGTAATAAAATCCTTTTACCTTGAAATTGTTTCAGCTTCTCAGTGTATGATTTCTGGTATGATGGTTGTACTAATATGGCCAATGATCCCCATTTGTTGTAGCTTGTTTGTGATGCTTCTGCTCAGGGATGCTATCTGTAAGCAACTCTTGTCTTAGTTATAAGATCATGCAAACTGAATCAAGCTTCCCTTGGCTAGGTCAAGTCTGATTTCTCTGCTGTTTCTTTGACTACCACTTATTTTAAGTGGAGAAAAGTACAGGGTCCTTGGAGAACTTAAAATTAAAATCTGAGAAATTGCTCTGCTTATTATCTCATATTGATCTTTTGTTCTCAGCATAGAGAAAGCTTTCCCTTTCCTCTTATGTGTGGAAACAAGAGTATGAAAATAAGTCTGGGTACTTGAAGTCAATTATAGCAATACTATTTAAATGCAAATTTTGTTTTGGTCAAGCTGATCCAATAAGATGAATAGAGGGCATTTATGTAAATAAGCATATTGTAATAAAACAATGAAGTATTTGTAATTTTGGTGGTTAGCATTTTCCTCTTTCCCAGAGGATGAGTTGGCTAGGTTTTTAGGAGCACAGGGAGGGATGGGAGTGGCACTTGACATTCAGTGTTGTGGGATAAAATCATATAGAGCCATAGGCTGCAGGCTGAAAGACATCAGGTTCATTAGATGCCCAACAAAAGGGAGGACTTGCAATTGTTTATTAGCAGCACACTAATAGGAAACTGTAGGGAAGCAATTTAGTGTCAACCTTTAGAGATGTGATTTTTAGAGTATGAAAACATTTTTTGGTTTGTTAAAGTTTTTCCCCTCTTTGGAGATTTATTGGTAATACACCCACTAACACTATCACACCAATGAGAATTCTTATATGCTTTGTGTATGTCAAGCAACTTATTTTTGTACTGGTGGCTAAAATAAACTGCACCACTAAAGCAATTTTCGAGAAGCTTTGAATGTGGAAAATTTATTTAGATACAGAGCTTCTAGGCTCCCTCCATAGTCAACAGAGGCTAGATGACACCTCTAGAAATACCTAGAATGAAACAAATTGTTTTCAGGAGAGGTTTTTCTATTTCTATAGGTTACGGAAAGAATATGGATAAGTTGTTCAGATACAAATCAAATCAATCTAGGGGGATGAAATACATTCTGAAGGACTGAACAGTGTTTGTTGCTGATCTAAAAGTCTATGTACATTGAACTGGGTTACGTAGACTTGCAGCAGCAGTATTGTCTAGAATTCAGCTCTACTGTAGTGGAATTCCCTTGGATATTAATTTGCAAGGGACCTGTTCAGCAGAAATAAGGTTATTCTATCCTTTATTTCACAATAACCTATGCTAGACTTGACTGAAATCAAGACAGAACTTAAGTTGTTGGCAGTACTAGATTTTTAAACCACACCTTTTATAGTTGCCCCAAGGTATACCACATAATTTAACATGATTTGCTTTTTAAATTGACCCTTTATAGGATAAATGAACTTTTTTTCTGAAGTTCTTAATGTGTTGCAGCATGCTGGGGGGGGAAAAAGTAATTTTAACAACATCTTTTTAGAATCAGTTATCTTGTTTTCACAGTAATTTTCTGCAAATATACTATCTGATTTTTTTCCAAGGGTATGCTAGCATGTGGCCCAATCAGAGAATACAGTGATAATGTGAGAATGATTCTATTACCAGTGCATTTTTGTGAACTTTATCACAACTGGTCTAGGGATATGAATCTTCTTACCTGATTCTGTCACCCTGTGAGATGCAAAGGCGTTGTAAAAGCTTTGAGATGCCTGAAAGTGTTGTTTGTTTTTTTAAGCAGGTATCCCACTAAAATGATTAAAATATATTTGCACATCTGACCTCTTGAAGGTTGGGATGAAGGTGTTAATTAGTGGTTACTCCTGACGCTTGTAGAGAGACAAGAGATTTGTCTCAGTATTGAAATGCTTATATTTTATTAAGGGACAGTTCTGATGGCAAATAGCTTGCACAACCCCCAGAAAACCAAATTCTTGAAAATGGGGGGTTACTGCAGTGAGGAACATACTGGTACAAAGCCTCACAGACCTTTTGTCTGGCAATAAGGTATTTAATGAGCACTTGCTGTGCAATCTAGGGCCATGCAGCTTGTGCTGACACTGGCAAGATGAGGGGATATGAAATTTATGGAAAGAATATAGAAATTGCTTGTTGCCTTCAGATCAGTGTAACAAGTTTCTGGTAAGGGCATTTGATTTCAGTAGTGCTGTTATTGGGACAGGTGTAGTAAAATTGCCACTTTGCTGAGAACTCCCTCAATCTTCTGGTGTCCTTAAAAGTGAGCATATAGGAATCTTATTGCTTGCAAAAACATTGTAGCTCTAGCTGGGCACAAGAAAAGAATTTCTGATGTATTAGATGGTTAATGGGCTCTGTCAGGCTTGTGAGGGTAGTAATGCGCAGAACTGAGTTTGTATATTAGTTGAACTTGGACTCCAAGAAAGATACTCTTGAATAGATTTCTATGACATGATTGAAATATTTACAAGAAAAATTCTTTCTGCGGTTTTTGACATATTTCCACAATTTAGAGATTTTACTTAAGTTTGTTTCCTAAAGCTGTTGCTTGGCAAAGTGTCTGGGTCTTCCATTGACCTTGCGCTTCTGGATCTGCAGAGAGGCTACTAGAGGATGTTCAGGCTTGATTTTTGAAAAATCTCTTATGCTGCTAAAATTCCTATCTCGTGGATACAAAAGAAAGCTCCCCCAAGGATTTCTGAAGTTCAGTTTTAGTCCTAAAAATGACTGATGGCTGACTGCAAAGCTACTGGAGCTGTGGAGTACCTTCCCAGCATGTGACTGTGCTGGCAGCTGGACTTTATCAGAAAATCATTCACCTGCTGGCATGGAAAAAAATATAATCCTTGTAGAAAGAGATAGCTGGAATCTCTTGGAGAGGATGTATCTACAGCACTGACCTAGGTTTTTTCTAGACTCTGTACAGCTTTGCTGAAACTAAAGCTGGCAGTTGTTAGCTTGCATTTGGTATGTTCATATTGCTATGGAAAATCCATGCTATAACATCTCTAGGGTTGAACTGAGATGTTCTGGATGGTTTTTAGAGCTCTCTGAACTACTTCCCATTTCAGGATTACCAGGAAAAGAAACAAAGCTTCCTGATCTAGCAAACCAAATAATGTATTTGTGACCTGCTGGATTACCTTCTCTCCACACTATTGGTTTTACTGGTTGTCCAGTAAAGGTCTTGTAGGTCTTCTACTGCTTCCAGACACAGGAAACTTGCACAAAAGCATGTAGTATGTATGTTGTTCATAATACTGTGAAGCCTGGAGACTAGTAACAGTGAAGCTTTGATATGGCATCAAAAAAAAAAAAGCTGAGAAAACCACGTTGGAAAAGACCTTTAGGATCACCAAGTCCAACCATTAGCCCAAAAGCACTGTGCCTACTGAACTATTTGATGTTGCCTGTGCTCTTCAAAAAACAAAACCAGCATATCTGAAAGCACAGTGCAACTTCCTACCAGCCAAGCTGCTTCTGTTTGTTCTAAACCTGTGAATCAAACACCAACACAAGCACAGCATCACCCATTGTGAGCTACGGCTGCGAGCTGGCCCCGCAGAGATCCTGTGTGAATTCAGCAAAGAGCTCCAGCTCCCTCTGACTTCTATGAAATGAAGAAGCCTGGTGGCACCTGAACCAAGATGCAGACAGTCCTGTGGAGCATAAGCTCAGCCCACGCTTGATCCACTGAAGTAAATGAAGCTACTGAAGTAACCTTATTTTAATGGTTTTTTTTTGGTTTGCTTTAGTGTCTCTTACAGCCTGTCAAGTGCCAAAAGGGCTCACTTTCCACAGGAAGGATTTAGCACAGCAGCTGTACAGGGCTCTTGCATCCCCGCTGCCAGTGGCCGCATATTCTGATGTGCCATAGGAAGAATGTATGGATAGATGAGATGGTGCCCAGGATGGGTTACCCTCAAGTTTAATAGGAACACTGCTGTGAAATACCCTGCTTGTGTGTCTTGCTGAGAAGCACCAGTAACAGAGGTGGAAACAGCAGAAAGGATTGCCTGTCCATGGGGAATGCCTCTTCTGGATTGACCTTTTTTTACAGCAGCTGGGAAGGGTAAATGACATATGACAGCCTTGTGCCACTTACAGCAATCTCAAGCAGACAATTTGAGTGATTTTTTTTTTTTTTTTAGACATATCTTTGCATTTAGGCTACTGTGCAATAGTGATCCACATGTTCACAACCTAATTTCCTCACACCAAGTGTGGAGGGCCCAAACCTCATGCTGCAGGCAGGAATTAGTGTATTTTTCTTCCTTGTCAGCTATTGCAGGCTAACATAGTGTTTGGATACCTGCAAATTTGTCCATAAATATTTTCAGAGCAGTCTATGATAATAGAATGCATGGGCTCAAACCTTACTAGAAAGTGGTAGTTCTGTTTTGGGGAACTCTGTGAGGTTCTGTCATATGAATTTGCTGTGCAATGAACCTCAGTGCTTCTGGATTCTTATTTCCCTAAGATCTTAACAAGGGAAAGAAATGCTGGGAACCATTAAGAATTTAACAGAGGAAGAGGGAGCCCTCTGAGAAGAGTTCAGTGGTTAACAGAAGCCTGATAATGTGAACAACAATCCTATTTACACAGCTGTTTGAACTGCAGATTGATGTGAGCTAATTAGAGTTCTAGCAGAACATCTGTGGGCTGTGAAATGAGGCTGGAGTGTGTGGCTTCATAATAAAGCTGTGGTATCTGTTATGGGCAAAGGAAAATGACTCTTGAACAGACAGCAATTTGCTGGTTCATGGGCTCTGTAAACTGCTGCTCATCTAGTTTCCTGCTGTCTCAGCTAGCTTTGCTCAGGTGCACGTGCCTCAAGTCTGGCATTTCAGGTATCTGTGTGAATTGACAAATATGTAGGGCAGCAAGGCAAGGTTTGCAGAAATGAGGGGCATCACACAAGAGGCTTTGGGTGATCAGAGAACTATGCTTTGCAAGACCTCTATAATCCTCTGAAAGATGGTGTTTGATCTACTTTGACACTCTTTGGAGGAGGGTCAAAAAGGAACAACCTGGTATCAGTACAGCTCTGATTTACTCTGAAGCAGGAGAGAGAAATTTCATTTGGAAGAGCCAAATTGGGCTGAATAAGCAAATATCTATTTGACTAGAATTAGCTCAGTTTTCCACTTCTGAGTGGCAGAGACCTCTGGCACTTGTTCTCAACTCGCGTAAGGAATGATTTTGTGACTGCACAATTATGATCTCCTAATCAAAATGAGAACTTAATGCATTGCTTCTTTGTAGATTTAATAGCAGATTAAGACAAACATTCAGACTGCATTCTGTCAGAAAATACCCTCACTACTGGGAGCACGTAGCCCCTCTGTGAAAGCCCTTTTCACCTAGGATTGCGCTAGTATCATTGAGGCTTTGCCAATGCTAGGAGTTCTGGTGCCCCTCATAAGATTAGGTCTTGAAGCTGAGCTTTGCTTTCATTAGTTGGAGAACTTCACTAGGTGAACAACACCTTGCATCTGTGAACAATTGCAACATTTCTGTTAGCTTTATTGTGATGGGTAATGCCACCCAGGAAAAAGAAGAGTGTCAAATTTTTCTTGTGTTCAGTACAATATTTAATCAACACAACAGCATTAAGAACATTCTAGCTTTCTCTTGTGTGCCTGCTTCGTTAGCTTTCCATCTCTTCAAATCTGATTATACAATACATCTTTGTCTCCCTTGCCCTGCATCTTAATTTTTCTCTTTGGCAACAGCTTTGTGCCTCAATTGATTAATCACGCAATGTCTTACTGTGTATCACAGGCTATTTGCTGGTCTGTGTGGGCCAATAGTTCTGCAGCAGTGATCACAAAACGTGCTTCAGAACAGAAAGCTATATCCAACTGTGATTGTGTAACAAAATGACATTTAGTACCAGAAGGTCAAATATGGGTAAGTGGAACTTTATTGTTCTCTACAACTACCCGAAATGAGTTTGTAGTGAGATGGGTGCTGGTCGTTTATCAGAAGTAGCAAGGGGTAGGAGGAGAGGAAATGGCCTCATGTTGTGCTGGGGAGGTTTATATAGGATATTAAGAAATATTCCTTTACCAGAAGAGTAGTCAGGATTGGAACTGGCTGTCCAGGGAAGTGGTGGAGTCACCATCCCTGAAGGTCTTCAAAATGTATGTAGATGTGGTGCTTTGGGATGTGGTTTCATAGGCACAGTGGTATTGGGCTCCCAGTTGGACTGGGTAAGCTTAGAGGTCTCTTCCAGCCTTAATGATTCTGATTCTAATACTTCACTTTGTTATAAGAAAAACTTTATCTCCCTAGAAAAACTGAAAAATCATTTCATTCTACACTTACCTGTTTTTATGGAAAGGCCCAGTAGGAGTTGATGAAATATGTAAATTTATAACAGGTTTCATGCTGCCATGCAAAATTAAAGTCTACTGCCAACTACTGAAAATCTCTGGGATATAATTATTCCACCACCACTTGGTGGTTTAAGGAAAACTTAAAGAAGTAAGATTATACTATCTGCAAATTCTGCAGGTTATAACTGTTCCTTTAGGACCTGTTAAACCTTCTGTAGTGCCTGTTTGTTTTACACTTACTGTAATTTGGAAAGATTTTCTAGGGACAAGTGAAAATATCTGTTTTAAACAACCCACACCTCTAGCTTATAAACTGCTTAATGCTCATAGAAACAAGCTTTTAAATGCCACTGAAAGTTATTATGCTGTTTCTAGCAATTGTATTTGTGCTTTTAAAGGTTAAAGTATGAAATGGGATCAAAACTGGAACTTAAACTGCTGGGTTTTCTTTTTTTATATAGTTTGAGCAATAAATAAGAAATGCATTGGAGGAAAAAGTTCTGCTTTTAAATACCAGGAAATACCAGGTTTCCTTGTACTAATGCAAGTGGTTTGCTTTAATCTAGCCTTGCCTGTGGTGAAGCTTTAAGTATGGTAAGCAGTCTGATGCCTAGGTAAGATGTAGGGTGACCTGATCTTGGAGATGTGTTTTATAGGTTGTTAAAAGAATTTGGATGGCAAGGTCAGACAAACTGCCTTCCTTTCAGGGGTGAAATGAATCCTATTCTGCCTCATTTCATGCGCAATAGGTTAGCTTAGGAGTAGAAAATACACTGTATTTGGGTCCCTCTCATTTTGTAACAAGCCCTGTGAAATAGTGTCTTGAGTGAAGTTAAATGACCATACCTAGTGACTGATCTCTATTTAGCTCAAATATGATTGATCTTAGCTGACTACATAAGTGCAAAAAGCTACAGTGCTTTTTCTTGTCTAGGATTTGATATTAGGGCAGATGCTTTTTTTGCTGAAGGCTCCAAGCCTTGGTTGTACAGTGTATCCTTATCTTCACCTGGAGTTTCCAGACAAAGTCCTTGCAGAAATACTGAGTTCAGGGTGAGGAGTAGATGAAATGGTAGGCAGCTGGACAGAAGTTTGAGGTTGTATGGTCAGGGCTGTACATGACTACCACAAAGACTTCCCTTCCTGCACCTGAAAAATGAGGTGGTGACCAGGCAGTAACACGGTGCATCTCCTGGCTTGCTGCCTGAAGGTGATGCCCTCAAGCCTGACAGCCTATAAATCTTGCTTTAAAGGCAGTCAGGAAGGAAATTAGAGATGTTGGCTGCTAAACAGTTCAAGCAGTGAAGCTGTTCTGGAATCACAACCTCTCCTTTCAGGCTATCTGGAAGGAATCCTGGCTGAGGATTAGGGATAAAGAGTATCAGGGGCTGTCTGGCACACATCCTGCCCCTGTGTTCTCATTAATTTTCTAGCTTTTATCTCATTTTCTAGATATCATTTTATTTTAGAGGCACTCTCTGGAACCATTAGTACACTCTGGTTTGCTAAGGTGTAATATATGCTCTCTTCTGACTGATCATTGCTGTCACTGAGTACAGGTTTGCAGTTTCTTTGAAGGTGCAGCTCTCTAGTCTGCCAGTCAGTGCCCAGAGCTTCTGGCTGCCAACTGCCAGCTTCCATCAGTGATGACTAGAGAGAAAGCTGCCCTTTCCCAAATTACCTTGTGCGTACTTTTATGTAATTTGCCTCTTAAGTGTTAATTTTTTTTCTCTAGTGATGAGAGCCAGAAGCCTGTACTGCCCACTTTGGCTACTGCTCTGTGAGCTACAGAGCAATACAGGAGTGAAATCACAACAAATCCCAGACTTCCTTTTATTTTGTTGCCTTTCTTTTTTGTATAGCTGTGCTCATTGAGCTAGCTAATTGTTCTGAGGAGAAAGAGCTTTAGATATATTTGTTCAAATGTAAATACAGCAATTGGTCTTGGTCTGCAGTTCAGTGGTCTTAATTTTAATCCACATTTATGTCCACTACTGGAGTGAAAGCTTGATTTTATTTTTTTTTTTTTTTTTCCTGCTTAAAACCCCATAAGCTACTCCTGTTGGGAGAAACACCAACTTCTACCCCAAAATGATAAAACCCAAACAAACTCCACCCCTAATAGCACTCTGATTATCAGCCTGTAAGAGGAAGATTCCCTAAAAGCCCTTATGCTATGCGTGCTTTCAGGCTATGTGAGGCTAACAGAACTAGTACTTTTAAAGTATAGATAGGCAAGAAGATAACAGTAACTGTGTGTTGTATTTCTTGTCTCATATGTTGCAGTATCATCCTTGGGAACTGTGAAGGGGTTATTTTTTTGTTAGTCAAAGGTGTCACCTTCTCTACCACACATAAAATGTCTTGTTTCTGTTTGAGATCTGGAATCCTCACAGGGTGTGAACCAGCTTCTGGTGCCAACAGAATCCTCTCAACTATGGCTAATGAATTTAATAGAATAATTTAGATTGGAAAAGACTCTAGAGATCATGAAGTCCAACCACTTATCCCAGTCTTCCTGTTCTTTCTCCTGTCCCCTCTACTCCTTTCTCCCTGTTTCTGTCTCCTCTTCCAGTGTTTTTCTTCTCTTTTGCTAAAAATTTCTTCCTGATCTTGTTGATCTTCATTCTTCTACTTTATCTTTGTATGTTCACCCCTATTCCTCCTTCCCTGTCTCCTCCTCATCCAGTTCATCCTCTTCTACAGACAACTCCTTTTTCTCCTACTCTTGCCTCTTATTGTCTCTTGATCCTATTCCTCCTCTTGGTGTTGCCTCCTTCTTCCTTTTTCTTTACTTCCTGCTTTTTTCCTTTTCAAATAGCTTGTTTATAATTTTACAAGTTTAGCCAAGCATTGGGGGGGAAAAACCACATGAAATGAGAGAAAAAGAAATTAAATATAACCAATGACAATATCAGCACAAATCTGCTTCCAAACATAGAGGGTCTTAAGGATTTTTCTCTGATACCAGTAGTGCTCAATCTTTCTGCTGCAGCCTAGCAGCTGGAACTGAGTTGGATGCTTACCCTGCCAGGGGTTAGAGGTTGAATCTGTTTAAAGCTTATCTTTGTTATGAGTGCTACAAGGACACAATGATATTTTATTTTTTTTTCTGGATATAGTGTGGAGCCTACCATCCCTTACTGGAACAGTACAAATGTTTGTGTCTCATTGTTAAGCATCAGACACAGAACTAGCACAATAACATCCATCAGAAACTCAAAATAGTAGATTTCTAGATAAATTTTGTCAAAAGAAGTGAGCATCAAAGTAGGAGGTCATTCAAACTTGTAGTGTTTTTCTATTTTACAGTAAACATCCTTATCTACTTTTAAGTTACTGTGTCTTCCCTTTATTTTTGCTGCTTTTTCTCTCCCACACAGGTTTTTATAATTTGATAAAGAGCAGACTGTTCTTACTGGAATTGGAAAAAAGCAGCCTGCTTTTACTGGAAGAGAGGTAAAAGAAGGCCTACTTCTCCCTTCCCAAAAGGGAAAAAATAAAGTTCTAGAAAGAGAGTGATGAAATCTTGTATTGGGGGTACTTTACCAAGATCTCCAAAAGAAAGAAAATGCCAAATTGTGCTACTGATTGTAGTGTTCAAAACACAAGCCAGTGGAAAAGAGCTGCTACTTGTTACCAAAATATATTTCTGATTTTAATATATTCATTTGAGGAGAAGTTAAGACTCAAATTTTATGAGACAATGAACGTGTGAAGAAATGACCCGAATGCTGTGGTATAGCTAGTTTCCTAGAAAAATATTTGCTTAGTTTCGGCCAGAGATTTTTTGTAGTAATTGAGCTATCACTGATATTCATGTGAGTTGAGTCTGTGAAAGATTACATAAACCAGGTTTAAGTTACGAGGCAAGCTGTATGTCCATAACAATATGGAAAAGAGGTGAGTGAAGAGAGAATTAGACGTGATACAAAAGGAAATAAAACAAACTGTTGCAGAAAGATTTCACCATCTCGAGCTCTGAACAGGGAAGTGGCAAAACAGTTCTATGTTATTAAAAGCAAAATAATGAACACAGGGAAGAGTATTCCCTTAGCTGTATGTGCATGATGATGATGGGCTTGGAATTAAATATTGTTATTCATGAAAGAGATTTGAATTATATATTCTCAGTCAGGAAAAGAACGTGAAAGCTAAATGAAATAATGCAGAAGGTCTGAATGCAAGTAACTTTGATGGTGGTGTTGCCCATGTAATTGTACTGCATAGAATGTGCTCTGAAGGCCCACGATATAGATGGTTTCGAAAGGCAGATGGTTATGTAAGTAAGATCCATCAAGGATTGTTAAACAGAAGATGGCAATGCAAATGCTCAGATTTTCCAAATCGAGGTTTTGGGGAGTGTAGATCATGTAAAAAGAGGTATAATGCTCTATCCGCTTTAAGCACGCACAGTCTGCTACCAAACTGGGAGTTTATACTCAACAAAACACTACTTGTTACAGATGATTGTTAAAAGCTTAAAAGCCTCCTTTATTTGCAAAAAGATAGCTAAACATGACTTCATTGTGCAGGGGATCTCTGGGAAATGTGAAACAGTCTGGTTTTTTATAAGCTGAAGTGTAAAAGCTCTTTGAGATCAGTGTGGCAAAAGGAGGACTAAACTTCTATGTAACTGTTTCACCTACTGCTTCACTTAATGACTTGCTTAATGAGCTTTGCTATCGCCTTTATATAGGAACCTTTTCAGTGCTGTAAGGCAAGTCTGCAGAAGGGTTGCTTCCAGTTCCCAATGACGTCTGGCATGGACAGTCATCATCTCCCTGTGCTTCTGTACAGGAGATTGTAGTAGGAATGTATTAACGTTCCATATCAGGCTAGAGTGATTTAAATTTGCCTAGTTTTTTACCACTCAAGTATCATCTGTCAGTAGCAGGGATGGAAGTAAGTCCAGACTCCCAATTCTCTGTTCTATATGAGATAATACTGGGAAAGAATGGTGTTTCTGTGCTATGAAGGTGCTTTGAGGAAAGCCTCTTAAATTTTGACCTAAAAATGAGGGAAATGTGGGGGCAGGGAGCTCTCTGTGAAGGCAGGAAAAGGAGAGTGCAATTAAAGAACTACTCAGTAGGCTGTTAATAGAAGAACGGTGTGAACTAGGAGGTCTCCTGAAGTCATTCCCATAGTAGGGAGAAAATTGGTCTCTGGTTCCCAGGAAACAAATACCCTTTTCCCAGGAAACAAATATTTCGACCAACCAAATAGTTGATGCTATGAAATGTATCACAGGTAAAGAGTGTCACAGTTTAAAAGGCCAGAGCTGAAGAACTATGGAAACTAATTTCAGGAGGAACTTTTCTCAGTCTCTGTCACTTTGCAGAAAGTTAATATATGTCTTTCTGGATAACAAAGAATGACATGGAAGTTTCATGAATCCCAAGATAAATGGAGATTTGGAGGGAATCCTCTTAGTAAGAGGTGAAGAGGAACAAATGAAAGATTGTCTGTAAATGACAAATATTCTTTGCAAGGAATAAAAAAGATCCTATATTACTGTGGTAGCAATAATGGAAAATGGTTTGCTGAGTGACGAAGTATTGTCTGCAAAGGAATAGGGAATCCATTTACTTACTTTTTTCCTTTACTTGTAAAACTCTGCTGTTCTGTCAAATGTCAGTAGAAAACTTTTGCAGTACAGTCATGTAAAAAAAGTGATCAACAGGATGATGAAATAGAAGACTTTCAAATTTATTTATTTCCCCTGTGAGCAGGATATTTCTCAAAGCTTTAAATTGTTTAAAATACAAGCCAATTTTCCACTGTCTTCCGTACTCCCTCCACCTCAAGCTTTGTGGCCCAGAGTTCAAGGCTCTCTGAATCTCCTGAGAAGTACGATGCAAGGGCTTCCCAAGAGCTAATTGCAGCTTGGAACATCCTGTTTGATGGGAATGTCTTTTTTTGATTCTAAATATATTCTTTAATGTAGAAATGACCATAGATGTTGAACTGTTCATCCAAGATTAGTAATCTTTTTGTTGGTGGTGGAAATAATGTTCTTTTATTTTTAGTCTGAAAAAAATTGTATAGGTAGAGAAAAAACCTGAGAATATGGACTTGAATCTTCAGAGAATGTCCTAGCTTTTCCTGATTGTGCAAGAAACTTTCTATTTAGACTAATTTCTTCATGTATTCCTCATTAATTCCTTTGTCAGGATAATACTGCTAATGCCCTTCCTGCCTGTTCTTTTGCAAAGCAGCATGAAAAATGCCGTTCTGTGTAACCAGCTTACTGCCATTACCTACTGCTGGCCAAGGATTATTGCCTCTTATTTTTTAAATGAGTTGAGTAGTAAACACTGTCCTTACCTCTATGCTTGCACAAGGCATAAGATAGCTGGAGCAGGGAGTCCAAGCACCATCCTTGGCTGCAGTTCAGGTAACCAAAATATGGAAATATAGCATTTGTAATCTTTATAAATCTACAGCAAGAGGTGTTTTTTCAGAGCCTGGTCTAGGGTTTAAGATGATCTTCGAGTCAGATCGTGGTTGGGGTTTGCCGGATTATGCTGCCTCCCTGCTGCAAAGCACAAAAAAGACTATTGCCAGCTTTGTGCCTTCACATACAAGAGTTATGTAATCAGTAAGCTAGTGTAAAAGTAAAATGTAGTCAACCAAATGCAGGAAATCAGGAACTCGGTCATTCTGAAAATGGGAAGGGAAAAAATTTCTTCATGGAACAAATTTTCTTTGAAAGTGCTTGAAAACCTAAACATTTTGATAATATAAGGTGTATCAGGGTGCCACTGGTGCATTATGGAAGGTACTGTGCTTTTGTATATCCTGCTTCATAGTTGTTTACAATTTGCCTTAGTTTACCAGGAAAAGCATATTGCTTATCTCTAATGGAATTTCTTGAGGAATTCCTGAAGTTTCTTATGTAAAATAATTTAATTTCTTTGTTTTGAGGCAGAAAGAAAAGAAAGGGAATCTTTGCCAAAACTAAATTTTCCCCTTGAAAGTTTCAGCTAAGTCTTTATCTCAAACTGTTTGACCAGGGCAGAAGTCATTATTTCCCTTCTTATTTTCTACTCCTGATAAATAAAATTCTAAATAGTTTCTTTCATTTTAATGGCTTTAAATTGCAGAGCTGCCAAATCTCTTCCTGTCTAATCTTATCTTGTATTTTTCTTCGAAGCTGCATGACCCTGCAAGCTTTTCTGGTATCTCTTATGTTCCTCCCTTATTTTGAGGAGAAAAGGTTTTTTGTGTCAGTGATTCATTGTGCTAGCAGGTTGCTGACTTGCTTTAAAACAAAGTTGAAATTGTGCATCTTCATTTAAAAATTCAAAGAACAAACCTTGCTGAGGCTTAGGTTATACTGACCAACACCTTCAGACACTTGAGATTTGTTGGAGAGACTAAAAACTGATAGAGAGGAGTTTGTTTTCTTAAGACTGCAGTATTTTAGAAAACCATCCTGCACTCTTGCGCAGTCAGTAATGCTGCCAACAAGAAATCTTACCAGTAATTTATCTTGCTGCTCCTTGCTCAGATGTTCTGTAACAGTGGTCTTGAGCTTCCCAGTAAGGTCACAACTCACCTGTGTCTACATGTACCTGGAACCCTGATAATTTCAATGAGAGCCAAAATTCTGTCCTGATCAGGAAGTGAATTTAACAAATTAAAATTTTAAGTACACTTAAAAACAAATTGAGAGTTACTAAAGAAAACCTGTGAAGCTAAAAAAGCAAGATTTGCATTGTACTTGGGGCTACATTTTATCAGACTTCTTAAACTAAGATGTTCAGTAATAATAAGCTGTAGTAGAATCACTTCACTTAATCAGCAGCAATGTGTTCTTGGTCTATAAATTTTTGTTGTTAATGTTTAATCTTTTGTCTATAACTAGCAAGGCTTCATATGTATGAGTTGATGTTTATTCTAGTCCAGTAATGATGTCTAATTTCTACATTTGAATAGTGTACAATTAGATTTTCTAATTTCATATAATTTGGGATATTGGAGATGCATTAAGAGGATACTTTAAAAGAAAAGCTTGAACTGTGTTGACTGGCTGTCTTTTCCTGGGCTGTTCATAAGCCCCTTCAAATTTTGTTCCTTTGAATTCTTGATGTCACTCAGACTTAACACTCAGCACATGCTCTGACGCTAGAACCAAGATCATGATTTTTAGCTGTTTGCTTTATTCTTGTTATCACTAGCTGTGTATAAAGGAATGGGAGAGTGAACTGTAGGTGAGGCCTTTGTGAAAGGGGCAATGTTTTGTCACTAAGGGGTATTTATTTGCCTTCTAGTTGACAGCTGAAAGTAAATTGGGTTTTTTATGGTTTTTTTTTTTTTTGCCTTGGGTCTTCGAAGCAGTGCTGTGCTGGGACACAAGAGATCAGTGTGTGCTGGTGGAGATATAATGGGCTACTTGAAGAGCCTCTGCTGAAATTAGACGTACATCGTGATCTGCTTATAGAGGAACTAAGTTAATGCTTTCAAGCTGCAGTCAACAAAAGACAAGTACAGCTGAGTGGGCTTCAGGGCCAGTATTCTAGGTTTGTAGCTTACTCGCTGTGTTTGATTAACCAAAATGTGTGGCAGGAGGTCTGAAATAACCCACTGGTTATGATTGTGGGGTGGCCTGTGATGCCAGCAAGTAGGATGAATATTAGTGTGTGGGAAGGGCAATCCCACAGTGTGGCCAAGCAGGGTCATAGCTCTTTGGGGTGGTGGCTCGCAGCTGGCCTGGCAGAGTTGGCAAAGAGATATACTGGGTGGAGAGGCGATTCTGGCAGCTGCAAAAGCTGCTCTTCTTCCAGCAACGTCAACAGGGGTAGTGATGCTTTTGCTCAGTCCCCTGTTTTCTGAGCATCAGCTCTTGACTGTGGAGCCCTGCATAAGGACATCTGATTTCCAGCAAACTGAAATTCTAACTGGAAATGCCTGCCTTTAAGTTGATGTCAGAAAAATAGGGAAAACGCTAACATCATTGATGTTAGAAACAAGGAAATCAGACAATGTTTATAAAGACAACTCTTCTGATTATAAAATGGGTATGTTGGCCTGTTCTCGACAGACACAGTTTGGGTAAAAGCTATTTGGTGCTTAAGAAAAGTAGAAGCTTACAAATAAGTAATAAGTAAAAAAAACCAATCCGTTCTTGTCAGATTTTCTGGTTTGCTGGAAATGTTATATCTCAGTATGAAATGTTGCTTTCCCCCTTCTATTTGTTGGACCTTTGAACTAAAGAATACGTTTCTATTAACCATCCAGCTCTGCTACCTCTAACTTACATGGCCATTTTCCTGTATAAACAAAGCTAATGAAAGCATGCTATATACTTAAAAGCTATTCCCAGTGGTGGGGCATTTTCTTTCTCCTCCATACCTTGCTGCATAAATGGGGATAGTCATGCTGTGGTAATTATTTTTTTCCACTTTTATCAAAAAAGGCAAGTAGAGGTGCTCTTCTCCTGCTCTGTTGCCTAGGTTATTCCATAGGCTACCAAGTAATCTGCATGGTATCTGGCAATTATGCAGCAAAGCAAAACCTAGAGTTAAAAAATCCTCAACCTACAGTGGTCTCAATGTCAGGAACATCCCTGCCTACACTGCGGACTGAATTTTGTCCTCTGCCAGTGCCTAGTGCTGGGAGTGTAACAGCAGTAATTTATTTCTCTGTAACTAAACAGTAGGGCAAAGTGCTAATTGCCAAGCCTAGCTGATGCTAAACAAATATACAAATAGCTGCTGATGCTACCCCTGGCATGTTAGAAGAGCAATTGTCTCCTACCTTGACAGAAGCTGTTTCACTGGTGAGCAATGAAGATGCGTTTTTTGTGTGCGTTGAGAGTTATTTCCTTCTGCTGTTCTGGTAAATTGCTATGACAGGCTATGTTGCCTGCTAAACTCTGACAAAGAGTGAGAGACTGCTTGAGGTGGATTAGGTCAAGCTCCTGATCCACTTGAAGTACTGCTAGTAGAGGCATGGGTGTGCTCTGAACCCTTGGACCTATCCTCCAAGGTGGCCCTCAAGAAGGCTCTCCTGCCCTCTCCCCTGCTGTGCTGTGACTGCAAAAATGATTGCTGTGTGTCTTCTTCTGGAGAGCAAGAAGGAGGAACCGCAGAGGGACAGTTTTTTTTTCTGCCTAGAATAAAGGGGATGGTGGTTTAAAAATGTATGGGGAGGAATATCGAGTGGTTGCCATTCTGTCACCAACAGGAGCAGTCGCATGCATGTCTCTAGCCACAGTTTGCATTATTTATTCTTAAGTCATCTGTGATTGATATTTAATTCCTGCTTCACCAAATGTTTATTTCAATGTTCAGTGCTGCTCCTCATTAGCAGTTCTTACTGCTAGCACACTTTTCCATATGCCTCCAGATCTGTGCTCCGTGTCGTGCTGCTTTGGAGATGACTTGGGATGCTGCATTTTGGACAGGGAGAAGGGTGTGAACCCCTGGACAGCCACTTTTCTTGTGGCTAATATAGCATGTGTCAGACCAGCTCCCTTTTAGGTTGTTGTGCTGCCACGTGCAGATGGAGTAGTCTTTAGATAAGGTAAGGAAAACTTTGACTAGGCTGTAGTTCTAATACGTAAAAGCTGGCTTCAACCTCCTAGAGGCAGAAGGGAAAAGGAGGTCAGATGCTAACAAGCTAGTAAATCAACAAGGATAAGATCTAATTAAGATGTAACCATCATGTTAATATGTGCTACGATCTAAAGAGATGAAAGAAGTTGCTTTCTTTCTCAACTTAAACAGCTACAAGACTGTCCTGTGAGACTGAATAATTGAGGTTGTGTAGGGTAGAGAATAAGGCTCAGTTGCCAGTATTTGCCAGGTTTAACTAAGGAAGCTTCTGAAACTGAGACAAGATAGTAAGAAGTCTCAAAGGATACTCCTCACCATTCCAAACTAAGTTTCTCTCTAACTTAGTTGTCCAGTTATTGGTCTATTAACCAACCCACCTAATGGAATAACAGTAATGTTAGTCCATTTTGTTGTTTTACCACAGCAAATTCTGGAATGGTTTTGAAGAGCTGTACATGAACTAAGTCCCTTTTAATTTAAAAAAAAAAAATAGAATAACAAACAAAAACCCCAGCGAAAACAAAAACCTGACCACAAGCCACAAAAACCATCAATACCTAGCACTGCAGCTATGAAGGTAAATTGCCGATGGCTAATTTAGCCCTTATATTTGCTGCATACAATTGTAAGGTGTCCTTATGAAACAGAAGCAATCCTTTTCAAACTGATTTTCCTGAGGGAGAGAGGGGAGGTGCACCCCTCAGGATGCGGTACTCTTGCAACACAAATGTTAATACTGTCTGTTCTGAAGGGTTTGAGGAGGGCCTGAGAGGCAAGAACACCAATTAAACGTGCAGCTTCTGGGAGGTGTAGTTTGTTTTCCTCCCATGGATGCAGTTTTGGGGATCTCTGGCTCATGGTGATGTACAGAGCTAAAAAAATTAGCCATAGACCCTTCAGTTTATCATTTTTGCTTTGTATAGCAGTAGTAGCCTGTGATGGGTTCAGGCCCAAATGTGTGAATGTGGGATTTGAGTATAGCTGGACTGAAAAAGTAATAATTACTCAACATGCATTTTCTCTTTTTCTATCCTGGACAAAGGCAATGGGAGTCTAATGACTGGTTTAGAGGATTGTAGGAGACAATTGCCAAAGCAATCAGCAAATATGATTATAACCTCTCAGTTCAGTAGACTTCTGTATTTTAAGTGGATTTGGAAGTGAAACATGTCCCAATTCAAAAAGTATAGGAGAAAGAGAACATCTTTCCTAAATTAGAAGTTGTCAGTTATTCTACTGTCAGTTACTCAATATTTCACTCATAAACTTTACTTTCTGGTGTTGTATTTATATTTTGTCTTGCAGCTGTATTTAAAAAAAGCTTTGAGCTAAAGAAAAGGGATATGAAATACATGTGTTGGTTAAAGGGATATTTCTTGCATGTAAATTATTCATGAAAGAGATTTCTGCAAAGATTGAAGGATTTCAGAGCCTTCAGAATCAGTCCCCTTTCCTATCATTAATAAAAAAATGAACCATTACAGCAGCCAAAGTGCATGTGTAGTTGCAGCAGGGTAATTTAGTAATTGGGGCTTCATTTTAGACAAGTGAGGTTTTTTCTATTGAATCAACTCCTAATTGTGGATCAGGTTCATTTTAAGGTGAGCCAGTTCCTCTGGACTTTGCATATGCTGGTGGCAGCTTGAGAATACAGCAAAGGCACATATTGTATGAGAGCTTGCTGTGCTGCGTTCTGAAATTCTTCCTTGGGGTTTGTTAATTATTACAAAATTCATATGAAGCATTTTGTCAATGGGAAGGATTTCTTCAATAGGAAGGCACAGCAAGTGCTCTTCAGATCTCTGGTTTTGGCTGGCTGCCCTTTCAACCATCAGAATAATTCCGGCTCAGCACAGATGCCTTCTTTAAGCTGTAGCTGAGTTGAGCAAAGAGGGACATGACTGGCACCAGAGAAGTTCTCTCATGCCTGTAAAAACAGCTGCATCCTCCAGCCCAGTTCCCTTGGCAAAAAGAAAACTCAAAACACGGAACATCGAATGTGAGAAATGTTTAATCTATCAATCAAATTAGCATTGGGGACCAACAATATCTGTAGTTATACAGAGACTGTCCTCTGCACTCTTCCTTTCCTTTCACTGATGAATGGCTCTGGAGCATTGCCTTGGTTGTCAGGGTGGCATGTGTAATAACAGCCCAGCAGCAGCTGTATGGTTACCACTAGCTGTATGTCACTGAAACCCTCTGTAAGAAAAGGTCTTGTGGAGTCAAATCCACATTGCACAAGCACAGTTTCCAGGTGATGAGGAGATGTCTACTGTTCTTATTCTATGGGATCAGTGCAAAACAGATGGAGCAATTGCCCTGCAAAGTTGATCATCACATTTATGTTCTAGTATACTAATTTTGCAACTGAGTACGCAAATACAGATGTTAATTTGGGTCAATTAATAGGAGCATTGTGTCCCTTAAAAAGGAGAGTGTAAAGGTGAGTAATTTAAATAAAGCAACAGACAAAAATCTATTCATGAGCTTTTGAGCATGATACCTTTCCAATAGAGTACTTGCCTTCTGTTAAAATGCAAATTTTGACTCATCACCTGGGGGAGTAGTGAACACCAGACAAAACACTAGAGGCAACTAAATGTATCCAGCTCATTAAAACACATCCTTTTCTAATAAAAAGTGCCATTCTCTCAAGAGGGTTATATATATGAGCTTGCTTCTCTGTGAAGAAATACTTGCTAAGAGCTTTGAGTTATACAAATGAAACGGGAGGAAAGCTTGTGGATCTTCTATGAGCTTAGGTCTTTTAGGACTCACGTTTCATATACTATCTCACTCCTAGTGTAGTAAGTATCCTGGAGGATGAATTTTGGAAAGTTATCATAAATGGCAAAATAAATGTGTTTATTTTTGACAGCAAAAATAAGTAAAAGACTTTGGAGTCGAAGCTTTCTTAATCTTGGAAAACCCAATATTCAAATACTAGAAACTAGATCTGCATAGAACATCTTTTCTCCACAGAAAATTTTGATGGATTTAGCAGTACACGATGTGCATAAATATATGTATATATACAGAAAGAAGAAACGGTACTTTTGGTAAAGAAGCAACATAAGACCTTTAAGATGTTTTCTAATACTGAAAATTTCAGGTTTTCAGATGAATATATTTTAAAAAAAGCCATAAACTTTAGTGACTGACTCAAGTTGTCCTTTTAAACACTCCAATAATATTTCAGTGAAAAATATTCACCCTAAAAAAATCACTTGATATACTTTAAGGGTCATCCTCAATGAAGAAGTAAAATAGTGTTTGGTTACTGTGTCATGTTAATACATTTTAATGAAACAATCATAGACTCTTCTGAGTTAGTCCACCTCCTGTTCCTACTTGGGACAACCCTAAAATTCACACCATGTGTCTGAGGGTGTTGGCCAAATGCTTTTTGAATATTGTCAGGCTTTGTGTTGTGACTGCTTCCCTGTTCCAGTGCTCCATCACCCTCTGGGTGAAGAACTTTTTCATATCCAAACTAGCTCTCCCCTAGTGCTTTTTCTTGGCATTCACTTGGATCCTATTGTTGGTCACCAAAGAGAAGAGCTCAGTGCCTGCTCCTCATCTTGTGAGGAAGCTGCAGGCTGTGGTGAGGTCCCTCCTCAGTCTCCTCTAGGCTGAACAGATCAAATAACTTCAGCCACTCCTTATACATCTTCTCCTCTAAATCTCTCCCTAACTTTGTGGCCTCCTCTGGATGCTCTCCAATTTGAAGGTCTTGTGTCAGAGTTTTGTAACTGTATTTTCTATGCACGTGTGATGGGGGTTACAAATGTAGTTGTTCTTGGAATTAAGTAATTGTCTTGTAATGGCATCTTTCCTTTTTCTTCTTTCCAGGGACCATAGTTCAATTTGCATCTATCAGTCTGAAAAAAACCCACAACCCCAATATTCTTTAAAACTGCCTCTTCCCTGTAAACTTTGCCCCTCAACCACAATGGTAAATTGTTTGAAAAAGCAGGTATCAAAGATATGAGATGTACCTAGTGTATTAGTTCTCCTTTATATTGTAGCCAACTAAGGAACATAATTAGTTCTCAATGCTAGTCTCTGAAAAAACTAAAAGGCTACAATAAAATATAAAAGAAGAGAGATTGACGTAGCAATGTCCCTTGATGTGCTTTTTCCTCATTCAATCCCTGTAAGTAATTGCCTGTCTGAAGTTGTACGAGTGCTTCAGTTTGGATAGAGACAGTTATTGCTTTTAAGAATCAGGTGTTCTTGGGCTGGGTTGAAAAAAACTTTTTAAATTAATTTTTTCTTCTCAGCCTGCTGTGGCCATGAATAAGCATCATTCATTTTATGCAATTTCCATCTGAAACATTTTTGTATTGGGAATTTGTTTACCACTTGTGGCCTGCTAGTCTGAAAATTATTTTCCTAACCATGCCTTGCAACCAAACATTTGAAATGCTCCATTAAATTTTGTAGGTGTTCTTTGTCCCTGTTGTTTCTGGGAGTGTTATCTGAGTGTCTTTATCTACAGAATAATATTATTTACTGTGAAAGATGTAAAAGCTTGAATTTTTCATGTTCTTATTGTTTGTTTTGATTATTTAAGTTATTTTTAAAAGTCTGAACTCATGTAGGAACCATGAAGTTAAGAGTTGAGGAGTTTTGGTCTTTGGAAAACTTAATCAGGAAATATACCTCTTCCCTTTCTCCCTCTAGTATTACCTTTGCAACTTCATTAAGCAGAAAATTGAGCCTGAGTAGCTGAACCCCTTTTTCTGTAGAAAAAAAACTGTCCAGAGCAACTTTTTTAAGATGAGAGGTTATTGGTGAAAGAACATCTTACAGAACTTACCAGGAGAGGTTAGTGTTGTGAGTTTGGGTAAAATGTGGAATCTAAAAATGTGCTCATTCCACATTGTAAATGCCATTAGTGAACAGTCAAGTTTTTTTGAGAACTGCAGTGGTAGATGTTAGGGAGAGCTATTCCTTATAGGAATTGAGGTAGTTACATCCTGATCACAGATGGTCTGCACACTTTTAATGACTTATTTTGCTTAAAATTAAGAAATGTGGGAGAGTAGTCTACTGTCAGCTCACACTTGCCTGTAACCAGATTAAGCTGGTGAGCCAATATATTCACATCAGCCACTTTCAGACTTTGTTTTTCTGAGTTTTTTTTTAGTGAATTAAGCAGACACTAATAGAAACTCATTGTGAGCTACCTTTTCTCCTGGTGCTTTGCATACTTCTACATGTAAGGTGTGTTACTGTTGCCTGCAAGGCAGACTCTGCAGTGGTTACACAAATGAAGTGAGCTTAAGGGCTGGACAAGAGATGTGTGGGAGCAGAGATGAGGAACTTCTGTACCTCTCTGACCTAAGTAGCCGTAATGACAATTTTTTTCCTTCTTTCTCCAATTATTGGTTATGTCTTTCCAGGCCACGCTTCCTTATAAATATATATGAAAGCTATTGTTTTCAAACACATATCTGCAAGCAATCTATCCCATTCATCAGATCCATTCTCTTGCTACTGGAGAAGACTGAAAATATAAATATTCTTCAGCAATTCAGGTTAATTTGAAGCATCCTAACTTGACAATCCTGGAGGTCTTTTCCAACCTAGTGATTCTGTGATCCTCCAATTTGAGATCATAAATATATAGAGAGATTATAATGAATTAAAAATTGTGGAATTTGTGGTTTTAAGGCTCTCATCTAGAAAAGAACAATTATTAAAATATACTGCTAAATTAAACATGAAATACAGGAAACACCTACAAAGCTTCTAGAGGGATGAAGACATTGAAGTGGAAAAGCTCAGGGAAAGCTTATGCAGAAGCCAGGCTGGGTGAGGAAGGGCAACTTCCCAGGTAGGTCCTCAAGTGCTCAGTTGCCAGAAAAGCAAGGCAGGACTCCCTGCTGTCAAATTGTTTGTGGCAGAGCACTGTGTTTTGGAAGTACGGACTGTCTGGATGAATATTTAAAGCTGTTCAGACGGTATGTCCTGATGCAATATGGAAGTCATGAATCGACAATAGTCTTGCTTCTGCATCTTAACCACATCACTTGCTTCTGCTTTCTGGGCCATCTAGCAAGTATAACGAGGCCTTTTGGGATAGCATTTCTGTTTCTGATGTTTCCAGTTCTGTTCCTATCCCTCTCTGAGGTTCAAAGATTGCTTACATAGAGTGTTGAACTGCTGGGCACTTATTCCCCTAACAATTGTTATGCCTGTAACCTGAAATACTGCTACAGACATAAAAATAAAACAATAACAGGAGTAAAAATATCCAACTTCTTGAGTTATTTCCCATTTCCTAAGTTTTATTTTCTCCAGATTTAAATGAAAACACTGTACTAAGCAGGAAAACGTCAATAAACTTGATATAATCAAGGGTTCTCTAAAACGGATCTATTGCTATTCTACTGAGAAAGTTTTCAGCGTGGACATGTCAGGTTCTTTAATTCAGCCATAAAATGGACAGGATTCATTATTTTCAATAAACGTGGTAAGCAATGTAACAATCTTTAGTTTTGCTCAATCTGGTTGGAAACTAAAAAATATCTGCTGCTGTAATTTTTCTACTTTTCAGTTTCCACTTTATTTAAGTTGTACTCTGTTACTCCTGAGCATTGAGTCAATTGACACGTTATCATATTTTTATTGTTTTTCTGCCTTTCACAGAAAACCTGTGTTTTCTCCTTGTGTTAAAGTACTTCGGAACAGAAAATTATATGGAGAATCCAGTCTTGTGTTAAACTGTTAGATGCAAGGCCATCTAGCATGTTTCAATGTTTATTTATGAGGGAATCCCAATCAGCCAGTAAAATTCAAGGGGTGCATGAGTTCCTTCCTATTCAGACTTTAGAATTGCTCAGAGGTCTTACTCCTCTACCCTGTTTGATACTTGCAGGGAGGTGTGTGTACCAACACACTGCTATTGATTCTGCAGATCTCCTTTTGCTACCTGCAGTCTCTGTTCCATTGGAAGCTTTGAGTTTTGTGGAGAAGCAAGTGATGGGTGCTCATTCTCAGTTTCTTGGTATTAGAAAATCCCAGAGGAGGTGGTTTAGCATAGGCATTTGCACACTTGAAAATCTGGCAGTGTTGTGGATCCTCCTACATGAAATCGTATTTGAACCTCTAAAGTTTTTAAACTAGCCAGGAGAAAAGAGATTTTATACTCGGACTTTACAGGAAAAAAAAAATAGTGGGAAATTCAATCTTAGTTCAAGTACCTGAGCCTATGACCTTGTTCCTGGAGTTCAACATAATTTCAAGAATCTTGTGTTGAACGTCTAAAAAGCTCATGGCTACTGCTGTAGCTGTTGCACCAGAATAAGAGATTAGAAAACCAGTACACTATGATGGTGTATAGCTGTGAAAATGGTCCAGCATTGTTCTTGTTTGTCTTGTTGACGGCCCAGAATCACTTAACCTTGTCAAAACTGAATTTCCCAGGTGTCTTTGGTTTGTTACCTTAAAGTTTTGCCTAAAGGAGAAGTGAGTGTTACAGGATACAGAAGTCATTTAAAGAAACACCTAGAGAAGCTCTTCTCCAGGAGCAGAGGAAATACCTATACTAAGGGAGCGAGAAAAGGGAGAGTTGTTTATTAAGTCCCTAACTACTCTAGTACTGGGTTGGAAGGGGTCATGAGGAGGCAAGACCAAAGTTTGCAAACACTTTGGCTCACAGCAGGTAAGAGTGGGCTGGCCTGGCAAGCAGCCGTAGCTGCTGTGTACAATATTTGTCAGCAATGAAAGTACTTGTAAATAGTGTGATTTTTAAGCCAAAAGACTCTCTTATGTAGCAGCACTGGAAGCTTTAATGTTTTTTTTTTCCCCAGATAGTTTGTTATTTAAGAAAACCCCAATATCCTTGTTCTCTTTTACTTTCAACAGGCTGCTGAGATGACTTGTCGCCAATTTGCTGTGATGAAGTGGATTACTGGCAGTAAATGACTGTCTGCCATCTGGGTAGAATTTGTAGCTGATAAAATGTGTAATCTGAACGTTGGGTATATGTGCTTGATCCCATTCTAGTGCAGTGGCTTAGAGACAGCCCTTTGGTTAAGGGGAATGAAAACAGCTGTGGAAATAGGAGTTGATCTCATACCCTTACTTTGTGGGAAGAGAGGAGTGGGCAGAGGATACATTTTTTGAAAGGTCTTTGAAGTTATTAAACTGTTTAGTCAGATCTCCAGAAAGTTGGAATTATTTTCTTCCCCAGAGAACAGTGTAAATCTCTCATCTTTTTGTTGATTCTCATTCCTCCTCTTGGCAGTGGCTCAGAGCACATCTCAGTTGGGGTATTCGTGTCTCCAAAAACCTCCCTCAGGTGCCCTCTCAACTCTTGGCTTCTGAGTCTTGTCCAGCCCTTTAGGAGAAGTCTCCTGCTTGACATAAACCTCCTTTTCTTTACTAGGTACCTCCTTTCTTGAGGACCTTGCTGTAGGCAGTGTCTGTAGTGGAGGGGGTACATTTAATCTAGTTTCACTGGAGTATGGCCAAGTCTGATAGACCTTTTTCGTACTCTGGCAAACTCACTCCTTGGACCCTACAGCTTTTGCCATGTCAGAGGCTCCTTTTATTCCCAATATAAGGCATGTTCCACTAAATCATAGTTATGATCTTTTGCTCTATATAAAATTAGAGTTGTCATGTTACTTCTGCTCTGCCATGTCTATATGCAGCCAAGCTGCTCATTCCAGCTGTCTGACAATGCACAGTAGCAGCAAAAGTACACAGAGCCTTTCCCTTTAGTTCTCATTGTAAGTACTTGCATTCATTTTTAATGTGAAGTATCTTATTTCTCTATAAAAAAAGAAGAGATTTAAACAACCACAAGTATACCATGGAGCTGTCTGCAGTGGCTTGGTCAAGAAGGGAAGGATTTATAGCACTGAGAAGTACATCAGCCTTTACAAGCCCTCAATGGCCCGTATTTTAAACCAGAAAAATTCTATGTGCACGAATAATAAGCCAGTACAGACTTTTTGACAATTTGCCTACTCGATAGCTTTTACTCTTCTGCACAAAGTAAATTTTGTTTTTCAAAATCTGGCCAGGGATATATTTTGAATCTCCTGTCTTAGCTCAAATACATTTTGACTCCTGTGAGGCCTTTCAGATGACTAGTGAGTTACTGCTGAATATTCAACAAAAAATCATTCTAATAAGTTCCACTGCTGTTATGAACCTGACAAAGAAAATGGTGTTATGCAAATATTCTCTTGTTGAAGAAAACATTTCTGACAGGTTGAATGTGGACAGATGATGTATTCCTTTAAACAAGCAATGGAAATTTGTTTTTCTTAGTCTGGGGAGAAAGAAGAGCCAGTAGTAAGGAAACCAGATGTGGATTCATGCAGCTTGCTTCCTATCTACCACTGGATATTGTTAGTGTGAGGGCTTTTTCAATGCTTCATGCTGTTATGTGTTCCCACATGTGTGTGTACTCACAATCATTCAGGTGTGAAAAACCTAGAGAGGGAGAAAAAGATTAGTGTTTCTCTGCTGTCTCAGCCAGTATTCTCTGTACTTAATCAAGCAGGTGCTGGTTTAATCCTTCCTAGGGATATGAAGGGAGATTTTCTTTGGTGTCATGTCCTTAATTCCCCTGAAGTGATTTGGGGAAGAAAACAAAATATGCCTTGTGCATTCAAGCTTATGAACTAACTCTTCCAACAGGTTTTTCTAAAATAAATGCTTCAGTTGAAGAAGAGGTAAGTATGTATACCTTGTGCATAGTGGCTGGGTAAAGGTACACAGCTTTTGCATTCTTCTCTACTTTTCTTCAAAACTGAAATAAAGTCTCACCAAACAGGTTTTCAGATACTTCCCTATTTCTATTCTAATTGGGGTTGGAGGGGAAGAAAACTTTGTTTTTTCAACTTACCAAAAAGGCAAACATGACTTCCTTTTCTGTAAGGCATCCTCGCTTTCTGTAAAACAAACAAGTTACGTGAAGCCAGAAAGTTGCTCGCTTTATGATTACCCTTTTTCAAAGATAGCCTTTGTTATTTTACTCAAGTCCCTGACACCAGGAACGCAACATTTACTTCTACACTAGTGAGAGCTTTTCATGGCCCAAGAGATCGTGCGGTGAACACTATCTCTCTAAATCTGTTATGCTAATAGAAAAGGCCACAGAATGCCTGAGGAGTGCTAGATGCAAAGGTTCATCCAGAGCTATTAGCAATTGCCGATATATGAAAGCTCTGCTGCACATTAAAGGAAAATACTATTACAGGAAACAATCAAGGTTCAGAGAAAAATCCCCCTGTCTCTCTAGGCTCTTCATGTTGTTACTGACTCCTGCCCTTTCTGTAATTTCTGAGATAATCTCTATCAGTTTTTGTTTCAACCTTCATCCAGATTTCCTTGCTATAATATTTATTTCTGCAGAGGTATTGTCTCATCTCAATTTTTCATCAGTGAAGAGCTACGCTTCTGCATTCTTTCCTAAGAGCTCTGCTTGTTCAGCTTTTACAGCATGTATGGATAATTATGAGCTCTAGGACAAGATACATCAGTTTTCAAAAAGGTCCTTTTAAATGTTGAGCAGAGAGAAATCAGACCTATTTGGCTGTAGCCTGTGATTCTGGTATCTGGCAGTAGACATTGCTGGATATATTTGACTTATTTGATGGATAGAGACTGCCCACCTTTTGGAGGCTTTTATTGTTCTCTGAATGTATAATTTTTGTTTGGAAGTTCCTTCTGGGAAAACTTGTACATCTGTCTTGGTCTCTCCTGCATGGAAAAGTGAACTAGAAAATTTTTGAGGCAGACACATGAAATGAATACCTTAAAGTGGCAGGAGAAGTCTGTTTCTGGAAACCTGTGTGTCCCCTCCCTGTTGTCTGTGAGAGAGACAATCACCATTTGCATGTCTAGGGCTAAAATGGTCAGTGGTTAACCACATAACAGATGGCACAAACCTATTTAAGGATAAAAGTTTAGGTTTTAGTTAATTGAGGTTTTCTATTGTTGCTTGTCGGCTTTGACAGTCTGAGTTAAACTCCAGAATTTCTTGAGCGTGGGAAGTGGTGAACCAGCCCACCAATAAGCAGTCATTCAGCACTTCAGATCCCTGAATTCCAATATTTCACATAATTTCTGGGACCCTTAGGGTTTAAATTCCAATTCATAAGGTCCAAATTCTTTTAATGGATCTTAATGGGAATTTATTGGTTGAAGTCATAGCTGGTCACATGACTGGTGTTAAGAGCTGTTGTGGGTGAACTGGAGATTTGAGCACTCATGGAAGAAAAGATCTGCAATCCAGACAGCAGTGACATGATCCATTTCCCCTTGTGTCAGAAAAAAGGTTGAGGGATTATTAATCTCCTTGGCTGCTATTTCTGGCAAGGTTAAGTGTGCAGCAACCCATCCCAATAGTTGTACCTGCCTGGTTTTAGGTTCTTGCTGGTTACCATAATTTTCTCCCTCTTAGTTTTAAAAGGACCAAATATGTCAGGAAGGAAGTGGTGGAACTAGCATAGAGCTGATCCCCCAACTGAGCTGGGCTTTATCTGTTGCTGTGGGAATACCTCGAAGTCTATCCCTGTGTGCAAAGCAGAACCTTATGGCTCCAGTGTGGTGAGAAGCTGGTGGTGGTAGTGTCCTGAGGGAAGACAAGATTCTAATGTTTGGTTGCTGGTTGCACCACCAACCACTTGAATGACAACATTTCCACTGCCTTTTATCTCCTTTTTGTGGAAGGAAAGTAATCAAGAAGATATGTCAAGCTTTGTCCAGTGCTCTCCTTTTCCCCCAGTTGCCTTAGAATCAGAATGGATGGGGATCTAAGTAGCTGGACGCCTATGGGAGTATGGCTACCTGTAGAAAAATACAGCTTTTACTGTGGAGAAACGGGTACAGGATTGATCTTCCCTCTTACACCAGTTTGCCCATTTAATTGTGTCCTGTTAAGGTACCTCTGCTTTGTGTTTTATTCTTGATACTAAATTGACGGATTAATTATCTCTTTCATACAGAGTACACCTTACCCAAACTTATTCTCTCACTCTGCCCTCTAATGTCTATTAGCACTTTTTAGTTACTCATGTGTTCCAGTCAGAGCCAAAGTAGAATTTATTTTCTAACTTTCCAGCTAAGCTTTGTGAAGTAACTTCATTGTCTGAAAATTGACTGTATGCTTTTAGGCAGTGCCTGTCTCTAGAAGTGATAAAATCTATGAATATCACCAAAGTAATGGGACACGTGTGCAGAAAGACCATTGCTTACATCTGTCATTTTGGAGATGAAGGCCCCCCTGAGCTGGTGGAGTATTGTAAGTGAAAGGGGTGAAAAAGGGTCACAGCTTGCAGGCAGGGAAGGACTGGATGACCCAAAACTGATCACAGAGTATTCTAACCTATATGCATCGTACTCGGTGTGTATAAAACTGAGATCATGAGGGTCAAGTGCTATTCTTGGACAGCTGATGTGCAGCGAGGACCTTGTCTCTTTGCCGTGATCCTGGATCTATATGTTCCTCTATCCAGCTCACACCTGCCACTGAGTCCAGCCCAGGGCCTTTCCCCTGTGCCTGCTCTTCAGTGGTGACTGTTGTTATTAGAGGGGTTCAATTTCCTATATTTGTATGTATTTTATTTTCTTATTAATAGTATTTAAGTACGCTTTAGCCAATGGGCATGACATTTAGGCTCTAGAGCTGGTGAACAGCAATCAGGCTTGCAACACAGACAAAAGACAGGAAAAATTGAGTTGTATTTGCAAAGACATGATATTGTTTGGATTGGTCGGTTGGTTTGGTATCCATGCCAAATGATTCAGCTGCTCACATCTGGACCTGCATGACATTTCCCTAAAGAACAAAAACCCTGTCACAAATTAAAAAGGAGAGATAAAAAAAGAGGTTGGATCATAGGAACTGAAAGGACCTGGGAGTCTGAGTTGCATTGCATGAACAACTTGAGACAATATATAAATAAATGATGATGATTCTGTAAATACAGAAACATCTCTTTTGACATTTAGAAATTCAGTCTTTTTGTAAAGCTGATGTTTCACTTGATGCTGTTTTGAGATTGAATTTTTTAGGTTGGGTTTCAAAATTACTTTTTCTTCCTCACTTTGAAATCACTCCTTTTATGAGAACAAGTTTGAAATAAGCAAAATGAGCTGACATAAGATACTGATTTTACTTGTAAATTTTTTGAAAGAAAAGATGAAGTCTGTTTAACTTAAACTTGTATTGACAATTGGGGGAACTAAATCTTAGGAAAAAAATCTTTAGGAGGATAATTTCTAGTTGAACTAAAGCTTGAATTCTGAGCTTTAAAATTTCAGTCAAATATTTAGAATACTGGGATTTTTTTCTCTCCAGTATCAACAAAATGAAAGAAATATTAGGAAATCAGATTGAACTGATATCACTTAATAATCCACTCTGTGCTAATGTTGTATTTTAAGTCTTAAAGGATAATGTTGTGTAATCTTGGTTTTAGCTAAAAATCAAATAAGGATTTAGATTATCTGCAAAACTAACCCTACTGAGGAAAGGGATTAAGATTGAAGAAACCCACAGATACTTTCCTGTTAAGGCCTACAGGGTGTATAAGTATTTAAAACATCTAAAGATTGACTGGCACTGGATGGGACTTAGGCACGCACCTGAAAATATCACCTGTATTTCTCTTTAAATCCAACATTCTGAAAATCTCTTTGGAGGTCTCTCATTGGAAGTTATTACTGCATGAGCAACTTTGTTAGAAAATATTTTGTATGTCTTTGTATGGGATTCTCTGCAAGACTTTGAGGCATGATATATTTATGATTAATTCCTTCCAGCTTCTGACGTTCCCCTATACCTGCACACCATGTTTAGCACATCCATAAGCATTCCTTGTTTGAACGCTGAAATTATCCAACTGTTATACTAAAGCAGGCACTGCAATTAAC
This sequence comes from Phaenicophaeus curvirostris, assembly GCF_032191515.1. Classification (NCBI taxonomy): domain Eukaryota; kingdom Metazoa; phylum Chordata; class Aves; order Cuculiformes; family Cuculidae; genus Phaenicophaeus; species Phaenicophaeus curvirostris. The sequence continues at coordinate 6,785,719 of NC_091400.1, read as the reverse complement.
CTTTCTTTGCGTTTTAGCTTTTCTATCTTGTTTTATCTTATGTGGATAAACTATCTGGCTTTTGTTTATCCAGAATGGAGTGTTTCTCCTAGGCCAGGTAAGAAAAAGAAGTCAGAGAACAAAGTGTTTGCTAATACACTAGCCTTAAGCATTCAAAACAGGTTGTTATCCTCAGGGGTTCTTAAGTATCTGGTGTCCTGTTTGAGGGCTGTAGAGAGCCATGAATCTGTGCAGCCTGAACTGTTCCAAGTTGTGTTCCTCATTTTGTTTACTAAACCATGGTAAGATCTGAAGGTGCTGGTAGACAGGAGAGTACTTTTCACCAAGTATCTGTATTATTTTGTGCTCTATCCACATCTTAACAGATCCTCAAGATTTTTACTGCTGTAAAATAAAACCCACATCATTACATTGCTAACATCCTTCCTTCACCCGCAATTAACTTTGGAGTCTTGCATGATGAACCCTTCTGCTGAAGAAAGATGGATCAAATATTCTCTGAAGCCCAGTGTAATGGGAACTCTGCTAATGAAAAGAATGCCATTATTCCAGTAAAAAATAAGGCTTTTCACACCTGAGGAGGAGCTAGAGGGCACTTGGCCTCATAAATTCCTTGGCAATTAAGCAATCCTATGACATGTTGCAGTATTCACAATTTTTATTCCTTCTGAGGAGCTCCTAATTGCAAGTTGCTTATACTGTATGGGAGGTTCTGTTTGACTCTTCGGGTCTAAACATCTGTTTACTTGTATCTGCACAACTCCTACATTAGTAAAGACATTTCTAAGGAGGATGTAGTTTCAAGTCATGAAGTGGTGGGAGCAGATGCCTTACCGGAAGCTAGCAGAGGATGACTCTAAAAGATTGAGTAGCAGTGCACAGAGGTAGAAAGAAATCAGGAGGATAATTTTCAACCTGACAATGCAGAGTAGAGAAGAACACCTTGCAAAGGTTTTCCTAAAAAAAAGTTGGTCTGTTTTGTACAGGAATAGTTTAAGAGTAAATCAAATAATTTTGCATGTGGAAAGAGAGTGGAGCATATTCTATGCCAGACTCCACAGTTCTGCAGAGTGGCTTTCCTTATGCCCAAGAATTCACGGAAAGTTGGAGTCTCTGAAGGACATCAATAGGTAGGGCACCACCCTACTGGAAGGAGAGTGGACTTGAAAGCGCAGTAACTGCTCCCTGCTCAGAGGACCCAATTGTCAGCTTGAATCAAGATGAGCAGAGTGCTTTCTTTTCCTTCCTTTCTGGCTACCTTCAGTTTTGAGAATAAAGATATTCTCAGAGTTTGCATCAAGGTACAACTTTCTGCTTCTCACTGAAAGAAAGTGATGCGTAAGTTTTTTACTTAGGCTCCTCTGTAACCTCTCTGTCACTTTGCAGCCAAAGGTTGGTCTCCCGTATGTTGGGACAGAAAGAGCATCAGGTTTATGCCTTTACAGTAGCAGGTTGTTCCTCTAGGCTGCCAGGACCCACTTGTGGCTATCTAGGTTTGCACTTGCAGGAATCCAGCCCCAGTGATCCTTGGAGATTTATCATCTTGTCTGCCTGCTCATTAACACTAATGTGTAATGCATTATCTCTAACAATGACCTAGAAAGTTACTTAACTACATTAATAGTAGGTGGTCAGAGGAAAACTTCCAGGAATGGATCAGGTGGGAAAGTTAATAAATTCCACTTATTTCTAGAATTGCTCTTGATGTTGAATAAAGCTTTTGTTTTAGTCACTTAGCTTTCTTATGCTATTTCCAGAAAAATGCCTGCTTCAGCCATGCTTTTATCTCTGGTGATAATGTCTGTAAGCCTTTAGTTATTACTAAGTGGCTTTTATGTATAGACTTGGAAGACAGTTTAATACAGTGTACTCAAGCCAAGACAGAGAGTTCATCTGTGTAGTTGTTTCAGAAGATGAATGCCTGTAAGAGTCAATTAACACTAATTTCTCACATTCTGTGAAAACTGTTTGGTTTACAGAAATATTCTTACTTGGATTAGTTTCTTGCATGGCTGAGTTTAAGGCCAGATTCTAGATTTTCTTCTCATCTTTGTATCAGAGCATGTTTTATCAATGTACAAGACATTTCTTGGATTCACACCTTGAACTCAGTCTTTATCCAAATTGCTATTCCCCTTTTAGAACAAAAATGATGCTATCTTATTATTTTAGAAAAAGATTTGCCTTGAGATTGTTTTGTACAGAAATATATAGGTAATCCTCAGAGTAACAAATCATTTCTGTTTTTAAAATCTAGTCCCCTGTTGTAAGAGGCAGCTTTTCTCCATTTGATTGAAATAGTTGTAATTTCTTTACTGTATAATTATAGTTTTATCTTTCTTGTAGTAATTGGATAAATCCAGAAAAATAATAACAATAAAAAGTAGCTACAACTGCTGAGGGGGAAAAGTCAATTAAATTATTTAAGATTTCTTATAAATAATTACATCTGAAACTGCAGGCACTGTTGTAGAAAACTTCACAGAACTGCAGAACATTCAGGGTTGGAAGAGACCTCTGGAGATCACCCCAGTTCAACCCCCTTGCTAAAGCAGGCTCACCTAGAGCAGGTTGCACCAAAACATGTTTAGGCTGGTTTTGAATATCTCCAGAGAAGGAGAATTTCACATCCTCCCTGGGCAGCATGTCGCAGTGCTTCATTACCCTCACAGTAAAGAACTTTGTTATTGTGTTCAGGTGGAACTTCCTGAGTTCCGTTTTGTGCCCGCTGCCCCTTGCCCTGTTGCTGGGCACTATTGAGAAGAGCCTGGCTCCATTTTCTTCATACCTCCCATTCTGATATTTATAAGCGTTGATAAGATCCCTCTTTGTCTTTTCTTCTTCAGGCTAAATGAACCCAGCTCTCTCAGTTCTTCCATGTGAGAGGTGCTCTGGTTTTCTAATCATCTCTGTGGTCTCTGCTGGCCTCTCTCCAGTAGATTCTTGACTGTCTTGTGTACCTTCAACCTGCTAGCCACTTCTCTTAATGCACCCCAGGATGCCACTAGCTTTCTTTGTCATGAGGGCGTGTTGAGTCCCAGGTCTGTCTCTGTAGTGCTGCTTTCCAGCAGGTCAACCCCTAACCTGTCCTGGTGCATAGCAGGTTATTTCTTTCTAGGAGCCTTTGTTGAACTTCTTTAGGTTCTCCTCTGCCCAACTCTCCAGCCTGTCCATATTATCAAGGAATTATTAGGTTGGAAAAAACCCTTGAGATCAAGTCCAACTGTACCTGTCCACTACTAAATCCTCTCCCTAAGCACCTAATCTACTTGTCTTTTAAATACCTCCAGGGATGGTGACTCAACCACCTTCCTGAGCGGCTAGTTCCAGTGCCCAAAAACCCTCCTGGTGAAGAAATCTTTCCTAATGCCCAACCTGAACCCCATTTGGTGCAACTTGAGGCTGTTCCTTCTTTTCCCATCATCTGGGAAAAGAGACCAAAGCTCACCTTGCTACAATCTCCTTTAAGGCAGTTGTAGACAGCCCTATGGTCTCCCCACAGTCTCTTTTTCTCTAGGCTAAGCAACCCTTGATACTTCAGCTGCTCCTCATAAGACTTGTTCTCTGGCCCCCCTCACCAGCTTTGCTGCTCTTCTCTGGACATGCTCCAGCACTTCGATGTCTTGTAATGAGGGGCCCAAAATTGAACACAGTATTTGAGGTGCAGCCTGACCAATGCCAAGCACAGGGGCACAGTCACTTCCCTGGTCCTGCTGGCATCTTGCTGAATGGCAGCACAGCCTTCTGGTGTATCAACTGCTCATCTCAGTTTTGTCATCAACAAACTTGCTTGAAGGTGCACTCTGTTCCCTTATCCAGGTCACTGATGAGTATGTTGAATGAGCCTTGGCTGAGCTCTGACCCCCGGGGAACACTGCTAGCTGCAGGCTTCCAGCTAGACTCTGTGCTGCCAGTCATGATCCGCTGAGTCATTAATAATTAGGGAAGTTATGCGTAAGTGGTTTAGTTCCTCATGTATCATAGTATATGTTAGCACCAGTGAGCAGAAGTAAAGTAAAAAATGTGCATGGCCTTGTGCAAAATCAAGTTTTGTATCTTCTGCATGCTCTGGTCGGTTTCTTGGGTGCTAGATGTTTTCCTATTGATTTCATTGCGTTTTGAATCCAAGCTTGAAAGCGATTTGAGGTTTTCAAACTACTGCAAGGATTTATTTTAGTAGATGTTATGCAGTCAAATCTATTACTCAATTTTGACAGTCAAAGTGTCAGTGTTTTCCCCCCAAATGCCTTCCCTTCATTTGTTTCTTTTCTATTGAATAATCTTCTGTCACTTTGTGCTGCATTTGTGTGATTGAATATACTTTCTGTTATATGCTGTCTCAGAGGTAAGGTTGGATGTGTAAAAGATTATTTTGTATTTGCCTGTCAGGGCAAAGCAGAGCAGTGACAAGATTTCAGGGCTGGTGGATTCAATCAGCAGGCAGTGTCTGTGTCCTAGAGGGCTGGTCCACAGGATATGAAGTCTGGAGACTTCTGCTCACTTAGCTGGTCTGCAGTCATGTAAACAGCATTGTCTTCAGTGTCGTTATTAAAAGCTGGATGCATCTTCTGGATTCTCCATAGGTTTGAGTATCATAAACTTTGATACTATTTTTCTATCTCTTTGTGCTGGTGTTTAATAAGTCCAAGCAAGGCAAAGCAATGTTTAAATATGCCAAAATGAAGCTGTTTTAAAGCTACTGTAAGAAACTCTCACATGTTATTGAGGTAGATTTGCACACCAAAAAATAGGAGAAGCTCTGGAAACTCATTAACCTTTTTTACTTTTCCCTTTGTATGATTCTCTAGTTGTTGCCAAAAGTGTTGTTCTACTTGCTTGCTGCAAACCTTCAGGTCCAGCTCTCCCCTCACCTAGAGTACAATAAACAAAAATGTGCTGTGGCATTGGTGGGGATGATGTGTTAAGGCTATGCAGGATGACAACCTGATCATAGATGTCAGGTAACCAATAGTGAGTGAAAGTGCTTGATGGAATGGGAGATGGATCTGTTTGCGCATAACCCTCTGAGAAAAATTCTAGTGGGAGCTAGTGTATTCTGAGAGGTATCTCCTTCAACCAATGCCTTGCCAAAAGCAATTTTTTCCTTACAGATTTTACTTCATACTGTAATTTCTGCCCCCTTTTTGATTGAGAATGAGATCAGAGCTATATGGTTCTTCCTGTCTGCTGCATGTTTGTTCCTGAACACTTCTTGTCCATTTTTCTGTCCAGTCCCACTTCCCCTGTATCCACCATGGAGGGAATTAGGTACATATTGCAATAAAGTAAGCATGCTTCGTGTCTTTATAGACTTCAGTTGGTCTACTAAGCATATGGGTTCACTCCCTTCAATTGTGTTTCTTTGAACACAGGTAATTCTTAGCAAGGTTCTGAGGCTGACCCTGATATTGTATAACTGCGTGGGATTTTTTCTTTTTCTATATTTACGTAGTATAGGGAACAAATAAAAGTAAATAATACTTAGAGTAGTTTTTAAAAGATAAATTACAAATATATGAGCAGTCAATAAAGTAAACCATCATTTAACTGCAATTATTGTCGCTACTGCTGATATTACTGTAACATTTTTAATTGACTGAGCTCCCTCAAGCATATAACAAGGCTGCGACACCTGTATATACTCTAAAGTGGTTGCCCTTATACTCTGTGTGAGTATATATGGTATTACTGGGAAAGTTGCTTGAGAAAATTGTTGCTCAGATGAGAATTACCGTTTGACAATTTTCACGTGGGATGGATGGGTCAAACAAGGCAGAAATCCAGGCAAATTGTGCCAATATATACAATTATTTCTACAGCCAGTATGCTCAGAAAAGTTCACTTGACTGTTGATCCAGTAATAAAGGACTTAAGTCAGGGTTCCTGTGGATGAAATCTTTAATGATCTATGAAAGTTTGTCATGAAACTTTCTAAAAAATGAAAAAAAAATAATTCGCCCTCACTGTGAGTAATTCATTGCTGCCCTCTGACCAGTGGTGCTGGGTGGAGGACTGCTTTTGGGTCCTCAGAATAGAATCGCAGAATCACCAGGTTGGAAAAGACCTCTTAGACCACTGAGTCCAATTATTCCTATTTACCACTAAACCATGTCCCTGAGCACCTTGTTTTCCTGTGTTTTAAAGAACTCTAGGGATAGTGACTCAACTCCCTCCCTGGGCAGCCTCTGCCAGTGCCCAATGACTCTTTTCTGTGAAAAATTTCTTTCTGATACCTAGTCTGAACCTCCCCTGGCGGAGCTTGAGGCCATTCCCCCTCATTCCCCCTTGTCCTGTCACCTGGGAGAAGAGGCCAGCTCCCTCCTCTCCACAACCTCCTTTCAGGTAGTTGTAGAAAGCAATAAGGACTCCCCTCAGCCTCCTCTTCTCCAGGCTAAACAACCCCAGCTCTCCCAGCTGCTCCTCATAAGGCCTGTTCTCCAGCCCCTTCACCAGCTTCATTGTTCTTCTCTGGACTCGCTCCAGAGCCTCAACATCCTTCTTGTGGTGAGGGGCTCAGAACTGAACACAGGATTCGAGGAGCGGTCTCACCAGTGCTGAGTACAGAGGGAGAATAACCTCCCTGGACCTGCTGGTTGTGCTGTTTCTGATACAAGACAAGATGCCTTCTTGGCCACCTGGGCACACTGCTGGCTGATGTTCAGCCAGCTCATGCAAATAGGATGCAAATACCATCTTATTAGAGAGATGACCTTGTGTCATTTGCTGCTCCTCAAATATTCAGCAGGTATTTTCTAAAAGATAGCCCCTGGAGTTCTTGAAATTCAGCAGTGGTATAAAACAATTAACTGAAGGTCAGAGACAGTTCCTGCTACATCTAATTTGTAAGCAACTTTGAGGCAAAGCTGTATGTGCTATACATGCTAATGAAGATCCCTATTCCAGACCAGGTTTTAAGTGTTATAAAAATCCTTTGGTAGATATTTAAATGTTGAGGAAATTGTAAATACCGGAAGGCTTCAATAGAGATAAATGCTTCTGCTAGTGTGCTTAATATAAAGCTTGTACTTACAACTACTGAAGATGTTGTCTTGGACTTGGATGTAAGCAGATATCTAGTTCTACTCAGATCGGAAGCTGCAAGTTCAAACATGCTGGTGCAGAATGTAGCTGGATGCAGAAGATCACTTCATACAAACAGCAAGAAAAAAAATGCATCCCACTTCAGGAGGAATGGAATGGTCCCCTCTTTATCTAGAAATCCCCCTGCTATATCCAAAGGATGCCATGTTAGCACTGACCACTTATACCCAGGCTCTAACTAAAAGTCCTTAAAAATGTGGTATAAATAAATACATTTAGTTTATAGTACTACCAAGTTGAAGAAAGAAGATATTGTTAATACAGGAATGTTAATCTGTTTGGGATCTCTCATAAATCCAGGTGATTTCAAAGAGTTTGTTCAGATGGGGTTAGTGGGTTCTCCCTGTATACATGCCTAGGCGTCTCAAAGTGCTCATTGGAAGCAAAATCTGAACGTAACGATGATCAAGAATATTATGCCCTATAATTTCAAGAAAACCTAAACAACAGGTCTTGTATAAGAATCAGTCTTGTATTTCTTTAGAATTCTCTGGAAGTTAAAAAGTTATTTATGCCATGTTAAAAAAAAAAGCTTCCTTTGAGCCCTCAAAGCAGGCTGGAATCAATATAACATATCACTTAAAATCTTGAGCAAATTAATTGTTAATTAAAAATTATTTGTTGAACTGGTTCATATCTGACTTAATATTCAACCAAAGAGAATCTAGCAACAAAAAGCAAACTTTCATGATCAGCAAAATAAGGTTTTTTGAATAGTAGTCAGTTGAATTTTTTTTTCACACATGGGAAGTCTTTGAGGCTGACCAATTCAGCCTAACTTTCTCATGTCATCAAAGGCTCTTGATGTTTGTCCGCAAAGAAATTTTGTAGGGATCGTATACTGTTGTACATATTTATTTGATACCATCTTTCTAGATAGCCAAATGTTTTCTACGCATTCTCAATAATATTAATGTATATTTAGGTAAAACATGACAGAATCACAAGTTTGGTGAAGACCCACAGGATCATCGAGTCCAACCATTCGTATCGCCCACTAAACAATGACCCTCAGCACCTCATCCACCTGTCTTTTAAATACCCCTTAGGATGGTGACTCAACCATGGGACTGATATCCTAGATTATAGATAATAATCTCCTGACTTTCATCAGTGAGGCTGTTTTGAGATTATGCATCTTATGGGGACACGGTGCATCACTGGTGTCCCCAAATGGGGCTGATACTCCATGATGGCACAGAATGAGGGGAGATAATGTGGTTTAGTGTTTGATAGGAATGGTTGGACTCGATGATCCGGTGGGTCTCTTCCAACCTGGTTATTCTATGATTCTATGAAATCCTTGTATAACAGTTGCAAATATTCAGGGGAAGAGTGTGTTTTTCATTACATTGTTGATAAGAGAGGTGGGTGGGGAGCGAGAAAAGGACAGAAGCATTGTGAGGCAGAGCCAGATAGAAAAGAAGTAGGGTGAATTCTGACTGATCTTAGCTAAGCCTTATCAAGGCTCTAAGTAGCTCAAATAAATACCCTAGTTGACTTGGTTTTTTGCTAGTTCTTTCAGAAAGAAACCAGAGGGAAAATAAAAAGTGGATTGGCTTCACATTTGACTCTCATTTTACGTTTTGAACACTGAAAGTTTACAGGATTTAATCTATATCATATGTGGTTTTCAACCTACCTGTAGGAATCAATCTTGCTCATGTTGAATTTTTTTTTTTTTTTTTAAAAAGAGGGGAGAAGAACAGAGAGAACCATTCTCTCATTATCATCTCTTTGGTTTCTTTATTTGTCTTGGATGACAGAGGAAGAAGAAGCAAATAGAGATAAAATTGCAGGAGGTCTAGACTGGTCAAAGATGACACTATACTTTCTGACCACGAGACAGTAAACCAGTGGGAGAGGGTGCAGGTATTTTCTTTTACTTTGTCAACTCTAATTTGCAGTGAAGGTATAGGCTGCTGCTAGGATGCTTCCATTTGTACTATGTACAAAACAAGGTGAAGAGCTGAAATGCTTCCCTGTCTGAAGTGAAAAGAGATCTGTTTACTTGTATCCAAGGGAGGATCTTTTAAAGAACCTGCAAAGGACAGGAGACCTGCAAAGAAGTTAAGGTCACCCAAGGAGGGAGGGGCAGATCTATGAGTCACCACATGCTCTTGGAAACCTGCTACCCAGCTGTCACAGCAAGATTGTATTATGTTTTATATCTATTTCTGCAAAACCAGTGTGACTATGCAGATCAGTTTTGGCCGAGAGCCGTTTTTCCTGGCATAAGTGGGAAAAGGTCTGATAGAGATTCAAAACTGAATACTGATTTAACTATACAGAACTTCATGCCCGTTCTAAGTCATTGGGAGTAATGGTAAAGGTCCTTAAATGTCACAGGTAAAGTCTACTCCCTACAATGCTGATTATACCTTACTTTGAGAACAATTTTGTTGTGCTGATTCTTTGTTTTTCTAGTTTATGTACAGCAGAGTTGAAAGAGCAGATGCTATCTTGCACTGCTGGAAATAAGAAGCGAGTGAATTGATTTGTGAGTTAGTCCAGAGGAATTATTTATATTTTGTCCACAAAGCTAGTGTGGTATTCCTGTTGGATCTGTCTTGGCCAACTATGATGATAACATTCCCACTGGTCAGCAGACCATTTAAACCTAACCTTGTTCAGCCCACTTTTTGTTGTTTCTTAATGGCCACACCTGGATACTAAAACTCTCATCCACAGATACTGATGGTCTTTAAGGAGCTGGGTAAGAGGCTCAGTTTTAGACATCAGAAAAGAAGGTTCAATAACATTGATCCCATATTTTTGAAAGAGCTAAAGGAGATTTTATACTGAAATTCCTTTGAAAATCATGGGCAATGAGCATCTATTTCTTTAACGGGTTTTGAGAGTTACCCCTTAACAATTTGTGCAAGATCCTTGGAAGATTGCAGTCAATCAAAGACTGACAAGTAATCCTGTTCTGTAGGATTTATAAGTATTGTATTATGCTCATGAGTTTCTCAACTTTTTTTCTTTTATGTAGAACTTGAGCAGCAGGTACACAAATTCCCTTCTCGACCTTTGTTGTGTATTAAATGTTTTACCTGTCAACCACACTTCTCTCTCTCTGTCCCTATGGAAGGAACAAAGAAATAATTTTAGTTTAATGTATCACTTTAGTTCTTAGTATTTGTTTATCCTAGTAAGTGCTTCATTAGGGAGAATACCTCATCTGCTAGGCATCAAAGGGTGCATAGCTAAATGGAGGTGATGCTGTCATGAGCAACATTGGGAGAGTAATGCCTTGCACCATTTAAATGCCTTTTGAAATCATGCTTTGTGTCTTGAGAGAAGTAATGCAGTCCTGGCTCCTACTGATGAGCATCAGAAGAGTAATCCCAAATCCTACCCCACTGGGGTGAATAATCATGATGAATTATGTAGGCTGCTGGAGATGTCACATTATAACCAACCGGTGACAGTACCAAGACAGGCAGGGAAGCTTCAGCATCTGGTTCTGGTCTAACCCTGCAGAACTGCCAGCTGAAACAGAGAAGTTTTTATGAGATATCCACCTTGTGCAGGAGCCCTGTGATTTTACTGTGTGTCTGCCACATCAGCAGTGGAACAAAAGCAAGTGTCTGGAGACAGAAGCGCCGGGAGAAAAGCAGCAGGGGGATATATGTATGTCAGTGAGAGGGGCAAGAAGTTGGAAAACAGAAGGAAAATTGAAAAGGATGTGCATTGACGGTAACACAAACCAATCCAAGGTGGAACTGGTGCAGAGTTTCTCCATGAACAAACCATCCTGCTCCCTAGGAGCAGGATGATGCAGTGTGACAGGGAACATATTGTACTCGGCTTTCTCCTTGTACAAAGGGCTTTAATGGTCCTAGAGCCAGCCAGACTAGCAGCCTATCAGTTCCTAATCAGACTAATACTTAATTTCAGTTCTCAAAAATAAACATAAAGAAACCACAGCAGTCATCATTCTGTTTTATACTTAAAGTCAGGCTAGCTGTTTCTGTGTAGCTACACTGGTTATATTCAGATGCTGTAAGAAAGAAATAAGAAGCTCTCCAGATGATGAATAGCCTAATGAGTTCAGAGGATGATGCATAATTAGGCAAGTCTGAGGTAAAATAGTAGCTACTTTGGAAGAATTCTGAGTAACTTTAACAAGGTCAAGATTTTACCTCAGGTCCTCATAGAATAGCTTGCCACAAAGAAATTTTTTTTCCTAGCCCTGAAGGATGAATGCATGTAGTCTTAATTTTGTTTATCTCTTCTTATGTAACCATGAATGCTCTCATTAGCTGTATAAATGTCTAATTCTCTTTTGAATGCTGGTAAACCCAGCCATTCATTTGTACCCCCAGGGCAAGATAATTCTTTTCACCAGTGCTACAGATTCATAAAGTTTGAGCCTTATAACAGTTTTCTCTTAGGCATGTCAGGTATACTCTAGTTCATTTTCTCATAGTTAACTATACTTTTCAAACTATTCAATGATAATTTTCTGTTGGAAAGCATCTGTGTTGAGTACTCTGGAGCTTTTTCATGAGAGAAATAGTTGCAAATATTCTTTGAGATCAACTGGATGCAGGCATGCCTTTCAAATTTTCTCCTATCTGAAGAATATCTTGTTCATTTTTGTGGAACAAACTTACTTCCAGTTGACACAGATCCAATCTCTCTCACTTTGATTGCTGAAAGCTGTTTCCACTGTGAATTTAAAAATAAGGTGGCAGGATTTCCACACCAAAGGAAATGGCTTTTTTTTTTCTCCATGACTTTTGGTTTTCAGTGTTTCATTTGGAGTTTTCATTGCGTGTGCCTTCTCATATGTAGTCTTTGGCAGGCTGGGATGTGTGATTTATGATGCACCCCACGTATTTTGATCATACTGCAGCTGATCAAGGATTTGTTATTTTAAACAAAAAATGTGGCTGCATATGGGGAAAAAATAATATTCTCAAAAAAATTGAAGTCATTTTGACCGCAAGGGTAGTAGCTGGGTTCAGACACTGTTGTGTGAGGTTTCTTAGTAGACAGCTTTATCATCAAATGGCTGTTTGATAACAGGCAAACTGCTTTGCTGCAAATAACCGTTTTTTCTAATCTCTGTCATGTCCTTCTTGTCAACACTGACATCTTCAGAGGCAAGGTGGGCTATTTGCTCTTATAGTGCCTACAGGGAGTCTTGGAATGTGGATCTAGGAGGCAATTGAGCTGGTCCCAGATTGCTGAGACTAAAGAGCAAGTATCCTCTCCCTACCTTCTCAGCTCTGGCGCTTACCCATTTACATGGAGAGCTATTTTGCCTCACTAACCCAACTGAGGTTTTGCTTTTTGCCAAGTTAAGTATCTGCTGTTTCAGTAAATGAAATAAATGCACTGTAGGATCAGACCTGAGTCAGAACTAACTTAACGTAAAGCATTGGGAATGTGCAGCATGGGAATAAGGAAAGAGAGGGCTGGATAACTTGCTGTGGTTTGGTGCAAAACCTGCTGTAATCTATGTAATTGTGATAATTTGTGCTGTAATTTACCACAGTACAAACTTCCATTGTGATATTGGAAAAGCAGTGCAGTCGTCTTCTGTCCAAGCTCTGTGTTACCACAGCAGAGTAAGAACAGAGAGTCTTTAAAGGCAATATTCTTGCTGTAACCTATTTGCCAAAAGTCAGAAGAATTGGGAGTACTGTGTGTTGCTCTATCAATACAAACCAGCCTTTTCAAAAACACTTGCTTTAAATTCAGTCTTTTAAGATGATGTCCAGACTTATAAGTATTTGTAGAATCACCAGGTTGGAAGAGACCCACTGGATCATCGAGTCCAACCATTCCCACCAATCTCTAAACCATGCCCCTCAGTACCTCATCCACTCACACCTTAAACACCTCCAGGGAAGATGAATCAACCACCTCCCTGGGCAGCCTCTGCCAGTGCCCAATGACCCTTCCTGTGAACAATTTTTTCCTAATGTCCAGCCTAAACCTCCCCTGGTGGAGCTTGAGGCCATTCCCTCTTGTCCTGTCCCCTGTCACTTGGGAGAAGAGGCCAGCACCCTCCTCTCTACAACCTCCTTTCAGGTAGTTGTAGAGAGCAATGAGGTCTCCCCTCAGCCTCCTCTTCTCCAGGCTAAACAACCCCAGCTCTCTCAGCCGCTTCTCATAAGGCCTGTTCTCCAGCCACTTCACCAGCCTTGCTGCTCTTCTCTGGACTTGCTCCAGAGCCTCAACATCCTTCTTGTGGTGAGGGGCCCAGAACTGAACACAGGACTCGAGGAGTGGTCTCACCAGTGCCGAGTACAGAGGGAGAATAACCTCCCTGGACCTGCTGGTCACGCCGTTTCTGATACAAGCCAAGATGCCATTGGCCTTCTTGGCCACCTGGGCCACTGCTGGCTCATGTTCAGTCCGCTGTCAACCAACACCCCCAGGTCCCTCTCCTCCAGGCGGCTTTCCAGGCAGGCTTCTCCTAGTCTGTAGCACTACTTAGGGTTGTTGTGCCCCAAGTGCAGGACCTGGCTTTTGGCTGTGATTTCAATCATGACCTGTTCACTTACCTGTTTCTCATTAATTTTTTTATGGTTTAGACATGGTAGATAACTCTGAATTCAGGTCGTGTCCATCTGTGGGTCAGATTATATGGGTTTTGAAATGTTACTTTAGGCTGGCAGGTTTGACAAACTGGGGCACCATTTTGACAGTTCTGCCCGGTGATGTCTTTATATCTTCATCTTAACGTGATTTGGGCTGAAACCCATTGTTTGTCTCAGGGATTCTCCTCAGCAGTCTCCGAAAGGAGCTTGGAAGCTGTCACATAAGAAGCTCTGTTAACAAAACTTTGTGCATGCCAATGTTACTGAAGAATTGGACGAAGCATCTTGGCAGCAAGCATTTCTGTCCCTTTTAGCGTGCTTGTGCTCTTAACTGTTTCTCCCCTCCTTGCTCTCTACATGCACAGATGACCATGGATGAGATGCTGTATTTTGGCAGGTGACGGAAGTGTACAGATAAGAAGCCTTGTGTTCCTAACCAATACACAAACTTTTCATTTGCTGCTGTCTTTTGCAAATGTTCTGCATTTTCCAGTAAGAATGAGATTTCCCTGTTTTTCCAACACCCAAAGTAGTAGTTGACCTATGACCAAAAAGTAAGTGGTTCTCCAGAACAACCAATTGAGCAGACACTGGCTGATTAAAGACAATGGAAAACATGCAGCTGTTGTCAAATGTGACTCATGCATGATTCAGAGAAATTGCATGCTGTGGGTGGACATCTTTTACTGATTTGCTTATACCATCTCAAATACGTGTGCCTCTGCCTCTTGCCCATCAGCTGGCTGTTGCTGGCTCCCCATTCCCACTACTCTGTTAGCGGAGAGAGCCACACAGTGTGCTCACTGTCCCACTTCACGAGAACCATCTGGGTCATAGAATCATAGAATCACCTGTTTGGAAGAGACCCACCGGATCATCGAGTCCAACCATTCCTATCAAACACTAAACCATGCCACTCAGCACCTCGTCCACCCGTGCCTTAAACACCTCCAGGGAAGGTGACTCAACCCCCTCCCTGGGCAGCCTCTTCCAGTGCCCAATGACCCTTTCTGTAAAGAATTTTTTCCTAATGTCCAGCCTAAATCTCCCCTGGCAGAGCTTGAGGCCATTCCCTCTTGTCCTGTCCCCTGTCACTTGGGTGACACAAGCCCAAGCACAAGCCTCTGGGCCTTTCAGAAATGTAGCTGAATGTGTCTGAAATTGACACAGGGGGTTGCATGTAGCTTCTTTTGCTGACAGAGCTGTGGGGATGTGGGCCCCCGGTAGGAAGCTCTAACAGACAGTAGGCGAAGACCTTTCCCCAAAATGCAGTGCTATGGTCATCAAGGCAAACAACCACCAGATGCCTCAAGACTCATCAATTCTGGACTGTGTAACCTATCCAAAATCAGTTTTTACTCCAGAATACACAGCCCAGGAGCTGGGACTTAGGTTACCCATGGGATGGACTAAAGAGACATATCTCTTGCATGTTCATTAAGCTGTGTCTGGTTTATTCTTTTAAGCTTGGAGAGGAAAGACTCATGGATATGGACACAACACTCTCAGCTAATGCTGGTGTTTCCCATCTCTTTTTATTCTCTGTTAGCGACTGCTGTACCCCAGAGATAATTTCACCTTTAAAAAGTATGGTGTTACTATTATTTTTTCCTACAATACATAATCTAGTTTATAAAGACATACTACAGATATATTGGCCATTATAATTCCCCCTGTATCTTCCTCCATTAACCATAACAAAATGCTATTAACTAGTTACAAAGTGCAGCCTCTAAACACACTTTCAGTTTCACAGATTTGTTGTTTTTTTTTTGTTTTTAACATCCTGCAATGTACAGGATAAAAAGAAAATATTATTTAAAAAAAATAGATTTGAGGGAATATGTTACTGAAGTCATTTCAAATGATATGAACAAGTCATTTCAAATGACACCTTTTATTATTTCCTCTGCTAGAAAATTAAAGAAAGGGGATAAAATGCAAGTGGTTGAACTGAAGCAAGAAATACATTTACAGGTGTTTGCAGATGATGTTCTAAATAATTGAGTAGCTGAGAATAATATGCTATGCAGTCATCCAGCAGAAATGAAAAAACTAGGGGTATGCAATTCCCCTAGCTACTGTTCTGATCTTACTGATGGTTTACATCAGCAAAGAGTTAGAACGGCACAGTGATGAATCTGGCCAGTGTGTTTGCTGTTTTATAATATCAGGCATTTCCTATTTGAAAACATAAAATTGAAGGCCCCATAGGTCTTTCTCTATTGCCTTACTGTTGCTCTAGTTTTTGGGGTTTTTTTGCATAATTATGAGTTTTTCTCAATGATTAGCGACACGTGCAACTCTAGTTTTACATCCTTTACTTCCTCAAGGCCTTTTTTCCTATATATGGGGTATATGTTTTGTACTTTTCATCACCTGCTTTTGTCCTTGATCTTAGCTGATATCTCTATTACTTGTTTGTTGCTCCTACACTTGCCTATGACAGTTTTTTTTAAGAGCTACAACTATGAGCATGAGAGAGTGAGGTATTATCTAGCAGAGATTTTCATTGGTATCATTATCATCAGGAAACAATACGATCATGTCAGTGCAAGCTCTAGGCTCTTGAAGATACAACAGCTTATGGCTCTAAAAACTCATTAATTCAAAATAGTTTGGCTAATGAAGATAGCGGGGAGCTTTGTTCATTTTTAATAGGAGATGCGGACTACAAGTGGGTAAATAATTTTCAGATATATGTACCACTTACTAACTCATTTTTAGCTTGAATGTCTATGTATTTCATTTATTTTTAATCCTCTTTATGAAACAAATTTCTATAAATAAAATAGACACTTCTCAACCCATTTCATTAGCTGTTGTTGGTCAGAGGGTTCATTTGAGTATGAGTCTGCAGATGGTGTGTGAACACTTTGTTGCAAACAGAGTTGTTTTTATTTGGAAAAGCAAGAGAATCTAAACCACTGATAAGACTGGGGCATTGCACTCTGAAAAGAAACTTCTGTGAGATTATGAGAAATTGTGAAAAATTCCAGTTTCATATCCTGGTGATTTCCTGCAGTAATTGGGCAGCTGATCAAGAAAAGATGAATCCATTTGTGGAGGTTGTCAAAACAGTCTTATTTGAAGTTGGAAGCTGGACTCCAGAGGTTACTTCCAAACAGCATTCCTATAGCATTGTGGCTTAAAACAAAGCATTTGGGATTTCCTTAGTTACCTGTCAGTCCTTCAGAATTTGAAATTCAGAACGTGATGTGATGTTGAAAACTCCCCAAAAGAGAAAATCTGAACTTCACTTGTTCTTACCGTATTCCCCTTTAGAGCTTGTCTGATTGCATAATTAATTAATGATTATATAGGATCAATATACACCCATAAGAATGTTTGGCACAAGAGGTTATAAAGGTCAGGAGTGGGGCAGATTTTAGGAGAGAACTAGATCATTGTTCGTGTATTGAAACATTGATAGTTTACATAGAACAGAAAAAAATGCTGCAGAAATCTAGGTTGCCCTGTATCATTGCAAATGTCAGAAAATCATAACGCAAAACTCAAGAAATTACAGGGAAGAAGTTAAAACTGTATTTTAAAATACCCTAACTTTCTTTTTTTAAGTAATGTTGAGTTTCTGCAGTTCATCTTCCTGCTGACCCTGAGTGGGTTTTGGCACTTTCAGAAATTCTATTCCACTACAAACCTGAGGTTGTGTGACTTTTTTTTTTTTAATTTCATACTTTTTTACCCCACCCCAGAATTTACTCATTTAAGCTGCCATGAAGCAAGCAGTATAGTCAATATTTTGGTAATCACTATTGTGAGTTCATCTAGTACAGCTTTACTGGTTTAGGCCCATTACCTATGGATGTATAGACACATATGACTGCGTATAGGATGAATAAATTATACTCTTGTTCACCTGGTGGTATTTCCCATCAATATTTAGTGCTTTTCATTGTCATCAAAGCGGTCCCAGCTTTTACTCTTCCGGTACTTTAAACTGCAACAAGAACTGTAGGTTATGTAAATGATTGTTTCCTCCTCTCTACATCACTTCACTTCTGATCTCAGCACTGACCAAGTTTTCTGGAGTGCTACTGGGCTCCTCAAGGCTTTGAGTGCTGCTCTTTGATTAGCAGGAACAGAATTTACATTAAGTGCTTTGAAGCTCTTGGAAGAGACCAATAGAAAAGTCTTTCTTTTTGGAAAGCAGCTGAAATAAGATCAACTTTGCTGTTTGTGCCTTCACATGCAGCGATATTTTTCTATAAATGTAAAGGAATGTGATTATCAAGCAGAAGTTTCAAAATATCCAGACTTGTACTATATGCAGTTCCAGTCAGCTATTGCGCTCTCCTCTCTGAACTATGTTTTGTTGAACATACATTCAGGTTTCAGAGCTGTTCAGAGAGAAACAGGCTGCTAGTCTAGGAACAATGTTCTAAGAATGGTATTTGGATGATCATCAGCACCCAAAATGTCTTCTTTCTGAACAAGCTCAACAAAGAAAATGTGATAATGTGTGGAAAAGAAATACTGAGGCTTGTCTTACTGTGGTCGCATGCGGATCAGATTTACAGTTGTCTTTGTATATGCATGTGTATTTTAATAGTCTGTCACTGATTTGATGAAATCTGATCTTTGGTCTAAGAGGAAAACTGCAGACCCTGTTTGCATTTCTATTTTGTTGACATGTTGAATCTTTCATAATTTTGGACAAGTATGTTGTTTTCTCCTACTCTAGGGCAATACTTTGGGCACTAATCACATTTCTAAGTGTTGTCAGGGAGTAGCAAAAGCTTCTGTTTCCTTTAAAACTATAAAAGTCTGTTTGCAGACAAAACGTGCTTGTATACTTGAGCTTGCTATTTACGTTTTCTTTCATGCCTGCTACAAGAACTTTTAAAGTCAAATTTTGATATACATTGGTAGCCGTGGCAGATATGAAAAAAATGCTTCAAACACAAAAAGTGGTCTGAAGTCTTTGTAGAGGAGTCAGGCTCTGAAGTAACTTCTGAATGGTGAAAGGTACCTCAGTAAAAGAAAACTACAAAGACTCTTTTTTGGGCCTCTCAGTACAAGAAAGATGTTGTGGTGCAGGAACTTGTCTAGAGAAAGGCAATAAAGCTTGCGAAGATTCTGGAGCAGAAGTCTAATGAGGAGCGGCTGAGGGAAGTGGGATTGTTTTGTTTGGACAGCAGGAGGCTGAAGAGGAGACCTTATCGCGCTCTACAACTACCTGAGGAGAGGTTGTAGCTAGGTGGGAGTTGGTCTCTTCTCTCAAGTAATAAGCAATGGGACAAGAGGAAATAGCCTCAGGTTGCATCGGGGAAGGTTTAGACTGGATGTTAGGAAAAAATTCTTTACGGAAAGAGAGGTGAAGCATTGGAACAGTCTGCCCAGGAAAGTGGTGGAGACTCCTTCCCTGGAGGCGTTAAAAAAACATGCAGATGTGGCACTTCAGGACATGGTTTAGTAGGCATGGTGATGCTGGGCTGACAGTTGGACTTAATCTTAGAAGTCTTTTCCAACCTTAATGATTCTGTGACACACACAAGCTGAGGGATTCTGCTTCTAATCTACATAGATATAGTGCCCTCTCAATCTGCTCTGTATCTAATTCTATCTGCATTATTTTTCATGCTTATTTTTGCTATGGATCAGCAGTTTTGAAATGTGGGTGTCTGACAGACTTCTTTAGACAAGTGCTTACTACTCCTTGATAAAGCAGGAGATGCATGTCAAGCTGAAATTTGGCAGTAGATGAAGAAGGTAATGAGAATACAAGGTGAAAGACACAGATTGAACAAGAACACAAGGGCTTGTACTTAAAGATGAGTTATGGCTGGTGTGTAGTCAGAGAGGAAATCTGATAAAGCTACTGTATTGCACTTCATGACTACAGGTCAGTTGTAATAAAGTTCTGCTTAAAAATTGGTTATGTGATATTTAGTTGAAGAACTTGCAACTTGCACTTTTATGTCTCTTTTCTGAGAAGGATAAATGAAATAGAAATATTTTTAAAGTAGATTTGGAGGCTTTTCTGTTCCTTGTTATACCCAGATGATAGAGGACCTTTTACAACCCTTAATAAAAGAGGAACAGTTTTCTGTGAATTTTTTTCCTTGAATAAAAAGATGCTCATTTGCAAGTTTCCATTTGAAGCAGTGGGATTCTTCAGAAATATTCTGTTCATTAGGAAGTTACTTTGGTATAAAATAGTTTTGTCTATCTCCTTTCTGGGGAAAAAAAAAGATAATGATAAGCAAAGAGAAGAAAAAGGATAGATCTAATAGGCCTTTTGCAATTCTCTTATTTATGAACTATTAATAATTTAAATGGGGATGAACATTGCTATGTCTGTTCTCCATGAATAAAGCACAGTATAAACGTTGTCACCATTACAGTAATGTAACTACCTCTGAGGCAGACCCTAGATCCTGGTCAGGCAAGCATGTTTCCATCCCAGTGAGCATCAGCATACCATCCTCCCTCATTAACACACTTCTAGTAGGCTCCCTCCAGCTCACCTTTTGTTTCCCTACACTAGGAGGAGCTGATGTTCATGCTAAATGCTAAAACTGGGACCTGTTTGCAACAATACGAACAGAGGAAAATAGCTCTTATTTTTTGTCCTGAATAAAGGACTATATGTGTATTCTGTTATCAAATGTCATGCACAAAGTAACCTCTTCTCGATGCCAGGCAATGGATGGGACTCAGTATTTGTTTGCATAACAGGCAAAGAGAAATGCAGTGAAAACAGAAGCTGATAATGCTCTTTCATTGTCTGTATTTTTAAAGACAGATAATGGGTTTTTCTTCTGCTGCTGGGCATTTTGTGAAGCTCTGTTTAGTGGTGGAGTGGGCTCCTGTGTAAGCCGTATGAGGCGTGGCTATCTGTCTCTCCCAAGGACGTGGTCTGAATTCTTACTTGCGGGACCAACACGTGGAGTGCCAGGGGGTATGAGTATATGATGCTGAATTACTAAGCCAGTTTTCATTGTTAATTCAACTTCAAAAATAGATTTAGGTTTTCTGATGGTGAGAGATATTTCACTCAAAGTCTAGGTTGCAGAGCACAAATTAGGAGCCAGAATGCATTTGTCCTTGCTGGAGATCCCTTCTCACCTCCTTGAAGTTAGCATTAGACAAGAACTCTGGTTCAGAAACTGCTTTTAGGGACTTTTTATCTCCTCTTTGAGATCCAGGTAAACCCATAGAAAGAAGATTCTCCAGCTTTTCTAAGTATCTGCTCTTTGCCTCTTGAGAACAAGCATCTATTCAGTTCCCAGAACAACCATGCTGCTTGTCCCAACAAACAAACTCTTTGCTGAATTGTCATCTTAAAAGAACGCAAGCATACTTGTTTGCTGGATTCAGCAGTCTGACCAAACAACTATTCAGATCATTAACACAGGGTTACCTGGCTCTGAATGTACTTAATTATAACTCAGTTTGCATAGAGCAGAAGACAGCAGTTGCATGTTTCTGAAATTTAGTTATAACTGTATTTAAAGACAAATACGTCAATAAAATCAAATGTTTATTGAAATCTTCAGCCTAACAAGAAGGTCTGATAAAAAATTTGTACCAAATTTTCACATATATAACAAATACTCTTGCTAACCTGCTCCCTTTCTAAAGCAACTGTGCTTGACAAGTGATTACATCTTAAGCTATGTCCTAAATAGCACTCACAAAATCAGGCACAGGTCAAGAGAAGTAGGAACTAAGAAGTTAGCATGACATAGCTGTTTTTCAGACACCTGAGGTGTTGTCCTTTTAATCCAAGATGTAGGTCTTTAGAAAACCTTCTGCTTCTGCGCTCTTGATGCTCTTTTCTTGCTCCAGTAGACCTGCAAATACCTAGAGGTGCACTTTAAGGAGGAAACATAACATATGGAAATTCTGATAAGAACGATTTATCATATAATCTGGCATTCAGGCATACACGTTTGATAAATCTAAGCACACAAAGATGTATGGGGAACTTTATATATAAGATTTGTGGGTTTATCAGTAAAGGATAAAGGGTAATCAGACTGGAGAATGCCAGGCCCCTGAGGATATAAGTCATGGCTGGCACTGGTGAGAAGGGTTAAGGTAAATTGAATGTAAAAATCAAAGGGCAGCATATAGACAAAGGAAAACAACATGATGTTTTCTTTCAAAAGTACTGTTGCCTGGTTTTACATCAGAAATAACACAGTATTGCAGAAGTGCAGATCCTTATTGATTAAAGCTCTTTCAGGACTGCATGTAATCATTAAAAAAAATCATATATTACTTTCTACAGAATCAAAAAGTGTTCCCATAAATATTTCTCCTTGATGGTTAGGAAGAGCATCTATATTACCATAGGCCACATTACTCTGGGAGACATTTGTTTAGTGTTTTTAAAACTAATATATGACAAACATAGATGCTCTTGTGCCCTTGTAGGCTGACTTTGAGCTTGCCTTTTTCCAAAGGCTGAAGTGTCACCACTGACTTAATCTTACTAATATGTGCAGGGTAATGTCAATTATGACTTACCTTATGTAAGCACAACATGATATCAACCTGAAATTTGTATATTTGAGGTGGAAAAGTTCTGTTAAAATCTTTTAAAAAACCTGTCATAACTCATAACTAGAAACACGGAAACAGTTACATAAACCTATTACAAAAAGCTGCTGCAGAATAATCTAAAGGATACTACAATTGTATTAGCATACAAAACAATTTGGGAAAGGGGATGAAATTGAATTTAGAAGAATAATAAATGATATCTAATGGACAAAATGATAAAGTGATTGGACATGAATTTAACTCTTCTACCTGACATATTTTCAGTTCACCGGAGGGGGAAGCCAGAAGTGTTGAATACCTTGAAATCCATATTTTCCCAATATTGTTTTCTCACAATTTTTCAATACACTTTCAATATTATTATGTTTCAGGCATCTCTTATGGTAAATGAGAAAATTTATCAGAGTAGAAATACTTCCTTTTAAACATCAATGTTTATATACTTAAACTGTTACCACAACAAACACTCAGTGCTTACGTGAACTGCTTGTGTTTTTCCCAGTGGTGAATAGTATATTGCACTAGCCCTTTAGAAACTGGATTTCTGTTTCCAGTTCTGGCACTGAAGTTTAGTAAAAACTCATACTTTCCTTTTCGCTGCATCCTTTTTCTGTTTAGATATGTAAGGTTTTATACCTGAAGTGTTATGGCTTATTTCTTACTTTGAGATACTTATACAATGGACCTTGATTTTAGGCAATTACTTTAGAATATCTCACAGTACAAATGTATGTAATGACTGTAAAACCAAGAAATGTGACATCCGCCAACATCCATTTTAATGCCCTTGAGCAGAACATGTTACTCCTAGCTGTTGTCTGGGACAAGACACCACTCTTTCATTTCTGTTCTGCTGAAAGGAATCTTAAAGTGGAATCTGAAAGGTGAGAACAGGGGGTAAAAATGGGTGTAAGACAACTGATGAAGTTTATCAATGTTTTAGAACCTGCATCTGACTCTACAGACCTCTATATGTTAAACTTGTGTCTTGTGATTTTCATACCAGTGTTTTTTATTTCTCTTCAATTTACAAACTTTGATGTACTTCTTTACTGTGAAGCAGAAAATATGTGCAAATTAGTTAATTACAGGTTTTTTAATTTCACTGACAGCTCTGGTCCAATCATGCTGTGATATTTGAATGAGTTTGTCTCTTCCCTACTCTGGATCTATATGAGGGTACAGCTATAAAAACATACCTTGAAGTGCAGTGAAGCACTTTTCTCCTTTTTCTGATTGTTGTTGATGATTCCTCAGCCTTGTGCGGGTTATTTTTTTTTTCCTCAGACAATTTTCATACAGATTGGTTTCCTAATCTGGTTCCCATCTCATCTGATCAAGAGTGTAAATAGGATGATGAGGGGGAATATTGCCAATACTCTTGGCTAGTGAGTCTTACTACCAGTACAACCTGACATTGATGTCAGATGACAGGATCTCTTTCCTTCCTGCCTCATCAGAAAAATCTGTGTTTTCTTTCTTTCTATGCAGCACAACATAGATCTGCCTCACTACTGCAATTCTTGCAGTCATCCTTGTCGTAGTCAGATGTACTACAAAATTATTAATCAGAATAACCTTGCAGTAATTGGACTTGCTGCGCAATTACTACTGGAATTACAAAAATCAGTTGTGTGCTAGTTTGCCTTCTGCTTCGTGTTATAGAAACACTAAGCACCTAGGCACCCTCCCGTTTTAAATCTGATGCTCATTGTACAAGATCAGCAGTGCAGACAGAGATAGCAAACGCTTCCCAGGACTGTGCTCTGCTACCTGTTTTACATTTATTTCAGTTGCAGGTAATGTGTTGTCATTGTTGGCGCAGTATCCTTTATTTCTTGGGTTTAAATTGAGACTTGCTGAAAGACTTCTGTAAAATAGCCCAAACCTGGACTGTCTCCTGCCTTAGCCATTCCTGTGACAGGAGGAGACATAAGGACTTACCAAGAATGTTTCCTGAAGCTGCTCACATGACATCGACCCAGGCATGGTTGGTCTTGATAGAAGTGGCTAGAGCAGATGTGGAGTGCCAGCATTAGGTCAGGCTTCTTGTGATTATACTCAAGGATGAAGTTTAAGAGTACAGGTGATTTTACACTCGAAATTGTCTTGATAGAAAAGTCAGGTCAGAGCCATGTGGGGGAAGGAGGCAAATCGGAACCTGGGGCTGTTTCTGCACATAATAACCCAATGATTTTTACTCCAAGACATGGTCCTGTGTGGCCCTGCAAAACCAGCTTCTAGCTTATATGGTTTGTTTAAGGATGAAGTCTTAAGTTATCCAAGTACTAAGACCACTAGGCAGCTAAAACTCATTTAAAATTAATACTAACATTAGTAATGCTGTATCACTGAGAATAGACTTGGAGAAATAATATATGCTGCCTAAGATGGTACATGATTAGTGATCATAGAATGATTTCTTAGAGATCATCCGGTTCCAACAGCCCTGCCATGGGCAGGGACACCTTCCACTAGACCAGGTCACTGTCTTCAGTCATAACCCTGAAAACTGGTATAGATGAATTTCTAAAATGAATTATCCCTAACCATGAATTTCATACTGCACGATTCACTCATGAATTAAAGTCACGTTTCTCAGGGTCAATAAGGGTGTTTCTGTGATTGAGAATTACTGTTGGGAGTCAAGCCTGCAAAACACACATGGACTGGAGGTTGTATCATGGTAATTTCTGGAATCATATATTTCCTGTCAAACTCTGAATACTCAGTTTAGCTTTCTGTTTGTTTTCATCAGTAGTTACAAACAATGGCTTAATCTTTCCCCGTCAGTATTCCCTGTTGTGGCACTGTAACTGGAAGAGCTAATAGATGCTCTATTAATAATACAAACACGTTAAGAAGGCCACTTGTGCCGTAGATATCTTAGCATCTAAACAATATTGCATTAAAATGGTTTTGGCTGACCCATGCAACATTTCTGTTATTCAGCTGTGCTGGATGGTAGAAAGAGTAAGGATTTTTTCAGAGAAATACTGGTATTGCATATGTGGACAACAACTAGTGAAAAGTACGCTTTGTAAAAGGATTCAGACAAAAGCAAGGAGTTCTCAGTAACAGTTTTGTAGTTAATATAAAGGAAGAAAATTTTGAAGAAGTATATGTTTGTGTTTTGTTAGTTGACAATGCAATATCCTGTTGGCTGGCTGGGATTCTGAACTAACTGGCTCCTTTTCACTGCAGGTTTGCTTGTGTAGTTCATGTTTAGCTTTTACTTACCTAAGATGATAGTTTCCTGCACTGCTTTGGCATTATTAAGAAATTATTATTCAAAGCACAGAACTAACTTTCAGTGGCAGGAAGAGCATCTTCAAGGGTTGCTATAGTAAATACAACATTGAAATACCCTCAACAGCAATGAGACTTAGTACTTTTAACAGGCACAGAGCATACTCTCTAGCTCCGAAAATGATGCCTTAATTTGCTTATTTTAGTTAATGCTCCAGCATATTTATTTTTCACATTTATGAGAACAATTGCTCAAATTTGAAAGAAAGAAAGAATCGATCAGAAAGCCTTTTGCCCTGTTAAGCTGCATTATGCATAAATCCATAGGGAAAGTGGATAGTGACCTTTTAGGCAGGTAGAATTATATGGGTTTATAGTGAAAAATAGCAGCTCATCAGTACAGTTGAGTCCATTAGAGATTTTCACCTCCATTTCCTGAAGTCAGTGGTAATGCCTTACTTTTACTGTCCTGCATCTCTGATGTTGTTGATCATCCAAAAGTTTGGGGAAATCCTAGGCTGTGCTAACTCAGGTCCAGTATTGAGCTAGATTTTATGTATTTAAGTCTATCATATTGTGGAGGGTAAAACATCTGTCTCTGCTTTTCCAACTCCTATCTCCTCTTGTTCCTTCTAAACTGTCAAAAAAATCCGGAAAAGGCTGGAGAGGTGATACAAGAAGAACTGGATGACCTTGAGGACTCAAGTAATAGAAATGAGATGAAATTTAATAGAGAGAATCACAGGATCATGCCACAAAAAGATTCACAAGCAGAATTTGTGCTACTAGCTTATGTGTCACTGAGTGGCAATGAAAGCTGAAGAGAAAAATCTGGGTGCATTCATGAACATGATTTGATTGGGAGCCACCAATGTGTCATAACAGATACAAAGAGGGCTGAGAGGATGAATCAGGCAAATGAAGAGCTTATTGTGCACAAAAAGACCGAAGGTGCT
Source organism: Phaenicophaeus curvirostris (assembly GCF_032191515.1). Classification (NCBI taxonomy): domain Eukaryota; kingdom Metazoa; phylum Chordata; class Aves; order Cuculiformes; family Cuculidae; genus Phaenicophaeus; species Phaenicophaeus curvirostris. The sequence continues at coordinate 6,759,318 of NC_091400.1, read as the reverse complement.
TAATGCGTGCTCTAGCAAAATTAAGTCTGAAAAGGTATACGAATACTTTCTGTTGGGGATAAACAAAAGAGAAGTAATTTAAAGCACAACAAGGCCAGAACAACTGATCATAAATGGATCAGGAATAAACTGACAGCTGAGAATTGCAGTTATGCAAGGCTGTTAAGTGGGTCAGCCTCTTAATAGAAACAGCAAGTATAAGAAATATAATAATTTGATGCACCGTTTATAAAATATATGAATGCAGTGATATCATAGTGCTGGTGCATGCAATAATGAGTTAGACCTGATGTTCTTTATCTTGTATTTGTATGCAAGAACTTGATCTAGTACAACCAAAGCCATCAGAATGAAAGCAAACCAAAACCTGTGCTGTGTCAGCCTGTACACTTAATAATTTGCCTTTCCCAATTTAACCAGCTGGTAGTAATGGTCTTACAACAGTATGGCTGTAACGTGGAATAGTGTTTATCCTATGATTTATTAATTATTCTTGGTTTCCTTCTCTTCCTCATTTTTTTTTTATTTTGAGAAGTCAACATAGCTTTTCTGCAAGCAATTTTGATGCTAAATGTTGCAGCAGATTCTTCTGTTATGTCTACTAGTGTAATTTATGTAACTTCAGTACCGTTACATCTAACAAAGTCCTGGCTTTCAGGGCCCATTGAATTGGCTAACAGGAGTCATATTTACTACTCTACAGTAGTGTAAAAGACTGATAAGAAAGGCCTAAAAAATGGCAAAAAAAAGCTGGGTATACATATTCCCTGCTCTATCCCTCAGGAACACTTTTAGTACTCTAGGTTTAATTATGTCACCTTTAAAGGTGTAATTTTGTTGCTGATGTTGGAAGAAGCATAAGATCATGAGTAACTGGTATTGCCGCCATGAGCCAAATCTTCAGTTGGTGTTAATCAGCCTTATTTTCTAGGAAAGGTGAACCTGTACTGATTTATACCCCTGATTCCCAATATGAGACTGCTTGTAAACAGCAACTAATATGGCCTTGATTTTCTTGTTGCCAGGGTCACACCATCACTGTCAACTTCCCTGGCAGGTTATTTATTATTTATAGGTACAGTCCAAGCTTATTCAGCTTCTTAATTCAGTTAGATATCTACAAAAAGCCATACAAGGTATTTACAAGCGATATGCTAACTTTAAAACACAATTATATAATGTCACTGCTTCTATGATTTCCTTGTCATTTTGAACCACATTTGCAGTAAGGGGCTGATGAAATGTTGAAGTCAGTGAAGGCGAATAAATTCTACTTCAGGTTTTAACATGCTTAATAGAGCAAATAGTATACTACATTGTACTTGCTGTTCACTGCTGACGGTTTTCCTCTTCTATTTATTTTTCTTGTGCTCTTGTGCAATTTTACTTCCTAAACTTTGTAGGATATGCACAGAGCTCAGGCAGGAAACTGTCCTGAGATAGTTAAGCAATTCCCAAGTACTACTGAGCAGAGGCATGCGGGTTTTAATTTGAATCAAATAGACTTTTTTTCTCTGCATATGCCATTTATGAGAAGAGTAGTGGCAGTCTGGAGTCAGGTTGATTAAAAAGCCTAGTAAGTTTGAACAGCTTCAGCAATAGTAGTGATTTTAGATATGGAAAAGGCACCTTATAAATGAGATGAAAAGGGTCAAGGTCTTGGGGTCATTTGGAAGGAAATTAAGAGATGAGTTTACCAATCTATAAGACATATATGGTAAGAAGACATAGAAAGGGGTAAAGATGTAACATAATTTAGTGGCTGGAATTTAAAGGCAGATTTAATCTAGAAGTAAAGTGCAAATTGTTGCTAGGGCAACCTATTCATGAGTGTGGAAAGATTTTCATCTCTTTAGGGCCTGAAATAATGACCAGAAGACCTTTTGGGAAGTCGGATCGATCAGAAATAATGAGTTTCCATCAAGTCAAATTTGGGAGGTCCTTTCTGTGGCTACAACTTATGCCCTGTTCCTCTGCTCTTCTTTCTTTCTTGAAAATAGGAATATCTGGCCAAGACTTTGCCTATTAGACTTAGAACTGGAAAGTGAATTTGGAACTGCTGTATTCATCTTCAAGAAAAGAACATGAAATGGTTTCATGATTTGTCCTCGTTATTTTTCTACTTCTAAAGGAATAATTTTCCATCATGGCAATAATACACAGAGATGACACTTCTACGTTACACCATAATGATGAATCAATGTTGTTGAATCTGCTTGAGTATGCAATGAGGATCCTTAAAACAAACATCAGAATTGGGGCATTTTTCTATGAACTGATGAGTCTTGGGTTACTGCAACAGTAAATTCTTCAGCTCAGGAAATATTTTTTCTCTGTTTTCCTAGAAGCAATTTGCACCTACCAAATGATGTTCAGTTCCATTCCAACAAAAATAATTTAAGTCTTCTTGTAATCAGTCTTCAAAGGTGCCAGATCCTCCCAGGACTAAAAATCTTATATGGAAACAGCATATGTTGAAAATGCCATCACCGAACAATAATCTTTTCAAAAATTTTGAATGATACTTTGTCAAGTACATAAGCATTAATCATTTTTCAATGAGAATAAAAACTATCACAATGTTTCCTATTTTAGATGCACTGTCTATGTCTGTGACAAAGGTGTTAAACAATGCCAATCCCAACACTGACCCCTCTAGATCACCACTCATAACCAGCCTCCACCTGGACATTGAAAAAAAAATATATTTCCTTTTAGATCTCTTATGAATATTTCATTTTATGCTTATTAATGTGTTGCTTATAAGCAAAGAGAAAGGGAAAAAAATAGTGTAAAAAGTTGTGATTAATTTGGGGCTGTTTAGATACATTCCCCTTTTTCTCTATCTAAAAAATATTTTTTTACTAAATCAGGTTTTTTAACTAAAATTTTTTTTTGATTATTGATTGGAATGTGTTTTGTCAAATTTGTTTTTTCAAATCAGTTCTTTGTTATTCTGCTATGGACTTTGATTTCAAAGATTTAGGTTTAGGGCTTCACTTTTCGTAATCTCAAACCTAAATCATGTACCTGAGATTGGTTAAACTTCTCCTTTAAACCAATGTATGCTCTCAAGTGATGAGATGGTATTTTCTTGATGCTTCCATTGTTCAGAGTAGCACAGAGAACATGAACATGATGTACTCTGAATAACTGCCCACATTATAACACTGTCATTTCTGTCATTGAGATACTATTTCTGTATTAAGTGGCTTCTGTTCTCAGTTTCTCCATTCATCTGTAACAGAAAAGTCTGTGGGCAGGAAATTTAACAGATTATTTTCCAATAATATATGTATATAAATAGCCAGGCATATTAGGCCACGTTTTTAACAATTGAATTAGAATATATCATGAATAAAGATGGCAGGTTATTTCCTGTTGTGGTAGATTGTTCCATTTTAGTTAACTTTGAGGAAAGAATGGTCAAAATTTCTGCAAAATCTTTCCCTAACCCATCTCTTTCTCTTCTTTCTAGTACATAAGCTAAGATTGCTTACTAAAACTCGAGTCTTTTACTCTCTTCTCCATCCTCATAGGGAAAATGGTATCACACAATCTCTTTCTAAGGAGAACATATTCACAAGATAAGCCATTATGATGACTTTTCTGGAGTGAAGAGGGGGAATGGATTTAAATATAATTCCATTTTACACTTTGTGAAGGCAACAACTGTGTCTTGGTGCAAGACTATCATCATGAACCATTCAGGTGAATGTTATGTGGCAAGGGAAAGCTAATTTTAATGTTCATCTCAGGTATCTGGTTTGGTTGTAATTTTTCTACACAACTTTCCATTGAGGAACAGGACACTGCAGATCACAGTAGAAACATTTGCTTTTTGAGAGAGTTTCTGCTTCCGTTAAAATCTTGTCTATTAGTACTGCATGCGACAATCAATGAGAGAGTGAATATTGCTGACTAATCACAATCGTAGTGATGCTCTCTGTCTTGCTTATCTGCCAACTACTATACTAAAGTGTTCAGGAAAAATTCCTTTTGTACTCTAATTTTTGTACTCCTTAAACTCAGCTTGCAACATTATTAGGCAAGTGTTTTATCTTAGCCAGCACTAGCCTGAGCCTAGGAAAACATCAGAAAACACAACAAAATTATGCAGATACGCAGCTGAACAGCAGCTATAAAATTAGTTGTTGTTATTGTTAAGAATACAACTGTGATTGATAAGAAAAAATCTGACTCTGTCTACTTACAATGCGATCTCCAACCCTACCTTTGCTGCAGATAACACACGAGAGGTTACTAGTATCACATGAAAATACTTTTGTCCATTTTCACCCATACCCAAAATTATCCTGGCACAGTGATTTACTTCTGCCTGTTAAAATCAAGAGCTGTCACTATTGTACGTCTAGCCCAAAAGTTTAGTTTTGATCTTCTTCCTAACTGTGAGATCTTAGCTAGTTACCAATTGGCAGTTAGTTATTGCTAGAGATCTGTCAGAAAACTGGAATTGCCACCCTATCATCCTGGGCACAGTTGTGAGACAAAGCTTCCCTTGGAAATGTGAGTTAGCCCCTTTCGGAGGAGGATTTCCAGGTGGGTTTAGGCTTTCTGAATTACCAAACCCAAAACCAAAGGGCTTTGTACTTTGGGGCAGTGATGCACCATTTCTGTGATGCTTGCTCACCCACTATAATGTCTAAAGTGGAAAATAAAATATGTAGGTCTGGAACTGTTGTTTGTTCCCATCTCCCTGATGCAATACAAATTGCACCAAAAAAAAAAAAAGCAAACAGGAGAAGTTTTCCTAAATCTAATGATTTCTTCTTGCATCCACCTGAGGGGAAAAAAGAAAACCAACAGAGAAAGATCATGTCTTTCTACTGCCAAACTTATCTGAATTTTACTTTGTCTTATTAGCTTTTAATAAGCTAATTAATTCTTTCCCTCATCCATGAACTTCTTATATGCCTTGACTTGGGAGCTGTTTTTAATTAATGAAGAATTCAATGCCAGCTAAACCCAGCAGTTCATGTGAGAAGTCACCTATGCCCTTCTGTCTGTCAAAAGTCCGAGTTACTCATTTGACCTGGTAGGATGGTGTGACTGAAAAATAGCAGGTCTGGTAATCTGTACAGCAGTCACAGAACTATTAGTGGTTACCCCTGGGAGTTCAGGGATGGTATGGAGAGGGTAGGCACAGTCCATACCTTAAAGAAAAAGTAGCTAAGGAATTGTAAGTCTTTGTATGTAATTTTAATCACTGCATAAATTACGGAATAAATAATTATGGAAGCAATATGTAAGAATGTGAACACAGGGACAGACTTAGATGACAATATGCAGATGAATAACGAAGCATGCCAGGCCAGTCTTATTAATTTCCCAGGCCATATGTTTACACAGGTCAAAGCTGATATCCAAAAAGTGATTGTTTACACTGGGAATCAACTCTTCTGTGAGAGGGGAAAAGATGGGGGAGGCGAGACTTCATAAGAGTGCAGTCTAGTCATGCCACCAAGCCTGAAAATATTCAAGAAGCATTTGGACAATGCCCTCAAACACACGGTGTGGGTTATGGGGCTGACCTATGCAGGGATAGGGGTTTGACTCAAGGATCCTTGTGGGTCCCTTCCAAATCAGGACATCCTATGACCCTGTGTTTGAGGCATGGAAGAGTGGTAGGTCTGAGGTGTGAGCAGCCTGGGGACAAAACACTTGAAAAAAGAAGTGGTTCCTTAGAAGGCAGAAAAAAATTGGGAAAACCTGAGGGAGGTATGCAGCAAGAGTGGAGGGGCTGTGAGATGGGAAGCCTAGGGCTTTGCTGGGGCTGGGTACCCTCTGTGGGTGCAGAAACAAAGTTTCAGAAACATGAGATATCCTGGGATCCAAAAGACTTTGATGTCTAAGTCCTGTAGTAAGACTCTAGTATGGACCTGAAACACTTGCCACTTCCTTTACTGTGAGTTCTTTTCACTTTGCTGAGCCTTAGCAAGGTGATGGAGCTATAGCAGCCTTGAGCAAGACAGTCATGAGCATTCTCATTGTATTAAATTCCTAATGCAACCAAGGGAGTCAGTGACCTTTTTTACTTTTTCATGATATAGCTCTTATCTTTTTTAAAGATAATGAAAAAATCTTGAATTATTTTTCCACTGGCAGATGTTTTCCTTGAACAGACTCATACAACAATTTGTTTTTGAAATTGTTTCTTGCTTCATGAAATACTGTTTTTTTTAAATGCAAGAACTTATAGAAAACAGTAAGAAAAAAATCTCGCAGTCTTGTTTAGGAATTACCATTTCATGATCTGTCCCCCAAAGGTGTTATTGCAGAGGTAAATCCAAATTTCATGTCTACATGAAAATTGGTGTGCAAGCATAGTGCTTCACGAAGGGCTCCCATTTGCAAAAAAAAAAGAGTCACTGGGAGTAGATGTAACTGTTACAACAACCAAGAAGAAGAAATTTATCTTTGATCTTTCTCTTAACCGACTTCTAAACCCTTTGGGAACATTCGTCACAGTAAAACTAAGGTCATAGCGTGTAAAACAGAGCTGAGAGAATTGTATTGGACAGACTCTGGCTGTATTGCCTGGCTGCAGACATTCTGAAGAACCCAGGGTAGTCAGTCCTTATTAACTGCAGCCAGACCAGCTTTTTCCACATGTTAAGCCCCAGACACCTCCTGTAAGAACATAATCTCATTTTTAATGATTTCCATGGTCAGCCATTCCAAGGAGCCATTTACATCATGTTCTGGTTTCTTCTACTCCATGCCAGTGTTCACCATTTTCATCATTTCTGTTTCTGTTCCTTTTTGCAATTTCCAAGAAAAGCTACCTTTGCAGTTTAGCAAGGTACCTAAATGTGAACAGTTGTAAATTCATTTACCTCCCCTTCAGAGAACAGGAAATAAGAAAAAAAGACTTGTGGGTTGGCAAAAAAAGCCAGCTGAAATGATAGTAAAAATAAGGAAAAAAACCTATTAAAATAATTAAATATATAGTAATATATGAAACTGAACAATCCACCCACTCCCACATCATCACAGATGCTGCAGAGCAGTCACAGGGTAAATGTCCTGGACTGGATTGAGCAGCAGAGCAGAGCTGAACTCAGGAACTCTGTTAAGGAATCTGGTATCAAGGCAAAAAGACAGACGTGGTCCTCGCTGGACATTGGCCATCAAAGAAGAGCACATGACACTCGTGATCTTTCAATTTTATACTGAGTATGACATGTATGAGATGGAAGACTCTGGTAAGGTTGAGGTCACCTAACCTGTCCGCTCCTCCCTGCAGGTGCCACCCTCTTCCACTTCTTTCACTTACAATATTCCACCTTCTTGAGAATGTCCTTAGTTCTATAGGAATAATTGTAAGCAATGGCCTTTCTGCATAGCAATGCCCTGTGTTATCAGTTCTAGAGAGAAACACTGTCTGAAAAACATGCTGTTAACTTTCAGAAAATGAAGTTACTTAGATGAGACTTAGCTGAAAAGTTAGAAAACTGATTCTGCTTTAGCTCAAACTAGAGCAGCTGCTTTTTCACTTTTTAATAGAAAAGCAAACCAATACATTCTTTCAAGAGAATTGTTTCCCAAAGAGCACAGCATTAATGCTGTAAAATGTAATTATACTGAAAATCTGCAGTGAATCAGAGATTTGTTGGGTTCTCAGTTTCTCTCTATGTACTTTATTGTTCTGTTAGAAAATACGCTGCGGGACATAAAATAGATGTCATATTTCTTAAAAGTTTATGAAACGTGGCAGGAATTTCTGAAAATACAGACACATTTCTGTGAAATATTCACTCCCTTTCTGTCATATGTACAATGCTCCTACAGCCCTGTGATCAACCTAAAGTTCTTCTGCCTTCTCGGAAGAATACTGCCACATGCAGATGCTTTAGACAACAGGTCCTTTTTCAGGATCCTCTTAAAAGTCTTCAGGCAATGAACCTGCTGCGCATTATGCAAACAGGCATCCACCCACTGTCAAAAGTGGTTTAAGGTAAGGTTGCTACCCCAAGAATTGTCTTATTCTAAATAGCCCAGGCAGTTCATTTAGATTAGAATCAAGGTACCTGTAATGTGCAATGGAGGCAAGCAATCCTTATGTGGTTGTTTAAAAAAAGAAGGCTCCAGGAGATCTTATAGCAGCCTTCCAGCATTTCAAGGGGACCTAGAGGAGAGATAGCGAGGGGCTTCTTATTAGCGAGTGCAGCTGAAAGAGGGGAGATTTGTATTGGGAAGAAATATTTTACTGTGAAGGTGGTGAGGCACTGGTACAGGTTTTCCAGATAAATCATGGATGCCTCATCCCTGGAGGTGTTCAAGGCCAGGTTGCATGGGGCCAGGAGGTGTCCTTGCCCATGGCAGGATTTGGAATTGGATGATCTTTAAGGTCCTTTCCTACCCTAACCATTCTATGATTCTCACTTATCTTTATCTTACAGTCACCTTTCTCTTTTTTGTTGCTATTTCTTTTAAGACACCTTTTCATCCCAGACATTGGGCCTGATGTCAAAACACTATTCTCTTCTGGAATCCTTTCACTTCTTCATCACCTGTATTAGTATAGCTTGTCCTTTAGTCAGAAGGCCAAAGTGCAGGATGCTATGCTCCATATTTTAGCCTCTAGGCTTTTATAAAAGTTAATATAAACAGCATTTCATTCTAGTGTAGGGTACTTACTGTCACAAGACAAGCTATTCCTTTGCTACAGGAACTGAGAAAATGCTATTAGATCAGATAAAGGGCTTCTGAGCTTTTACCTCTGTTGGCTAAAATCTGGTTTCCTTTGAATTCTCCTCTTATAAAAGATTACAGAGTGCTTAGTTGCTCAATTGATATGAAAGGCAACGGAGAGTAAGTAAACTTCCCAAGTAATATTGTGCTCTAATGCCCTGTCAATGCACACAGACTCTGCCATGGTTTCTCCATAGCAATTTCCTTAATCTTGGTATGAAACTATAATTGTCCTGAAGGACTCTCAGTCAGGATCAAGAGGGAAAAGAAACTCTTCTGCCTTTTCAGAGAAGGGAACGTTGAAGTTTGTGTGTGTTGCTTTTGAAAACAGAATTGTACTCAGAACATGGCAGTTTTCCTCTGCCTAATCTCCAGTCTAATCAGTTCACCTTGTCAGCAGAGCCAAGTCACTCGCCCGTTTGATAAAAAAAGTCAGAGATTAGGACAATGGGTAAACAAGGTGTACAAGAGAGGAATTTCTTTTAAGGATTATTTGATATTTGGGAATATTAGGCTACTCCCTTTTTCTTTGCAAATGTGTAAATATTCATCTGTGTGGTTTGTTTCTGTTTCTGCTTAAGATGCAATGGGTCAGAAGGCGAGTACTCTGTGTAATACTAAAAATTCTCAGAGGTAGTTGTTAAACTTTAAGCTGCTTCTCAGATAGCTGACTTTGCTGTTCAAGAGCCTTGCTGACCACGACTAATTTGTTCTCAGGCTCCATCGAAATGTCTTCAGCTCCTCAAAAGGTGTCTGTGTAACAATGTAGTACAAACTCAATCCCTTCTGTTTAAGCTTAACATATCTTTGACATCATTATGGGTATAAAGGAGTATGTTGCTAGAGCGATACTGCACCAGCAGGTTATTTGAAGTTGATGGTAATTGAACAAAACCAAAAAATCAGCAAACTCCCCACACTAAACAAATCCACAGCAACAATGAAAAAACCCAGAATGTTCTCTCTACTACTTTTCTTTGGAAAATCAGGTCGATCAAGCTCAAGTAGGTCCCTATGATGACTGCACAGCATAATCAGCAATATAAATGGCCATGATTAATTCTTGGCATGTTGCAGACTTGAAGTATTCATACCAGACTGGCTGAGCGTATGGCTGTAAACCTCACTTGCTCACCAGGAGGATGTTCCATATGTTCATCAAAATCTTGCAAACCCGATAGGGTGGATTTCTTATCTTGTTTTCTTCAGCCGTTTCAGAAACGTCAGTAAGTTAAGCGTTCTGTACTAACCAGCCCCTGGTACAGAGCATGCCCTTTTCTGGTCATCACAAGGCTCACCCGTTTTGTCCTGTCTTCTTGGTATGTTTTGACACCTACCACAAAGAAATGTTGCAATTTTGGTGCCAATTTTCCTTAAGCAAGCTTAAGTTAAGTTTTACCATTATGCCACTTGCTTTAACATTGGAAAAGCTTTCATATCTTTGCATGTATGAATAGTCAGACGTAATTTAATTACATTAATTACTACAAAGACTTCTAGTCCTAAAGGAGGACATAACATAAATAGGTCACTATCTTTTTTCCTTTAGTATTAAGCCACTGTAAATAAAAGTGGGGAAAAAAGCTTCCTCTGACTAGTGATGCCTTTGTAGCAAAGCTGTGAGATTTACCTTCGAGTTACCTCTGCTGTAGCAAACTGCGGCCAACTTTTCAGGGAGAGATTTTTCTGTGTAGATCCTGAGTACACTTTTTTACCTTTAGCCTTATGAATTTGAAGCAAGACTGAACTAGAAAGTCCCACAGAAGGTTGTGCTATTGATAATGTGTGTTTTAAGTAGTAAAGATGAAAAGATAAAGCTTTTGTGCAGCTTCCCCAGTGTGGTAGTATTGAACATTAAACCAGAAAAGAAACTGCTGTACACAGTTCACTGAAACTTATACTTCATTTTCCCTCACTCTTTACTGAATGTTCCAGATAAATGCAGCTGCTTATTTGGTCTGGTAACAGTCTAATTCCAAAGGAAGCTGCTTTTAAAAGATTTTAGCTGGCCCCTGTGTCTTTACATCTGTACACTGTTTGCAGTGCAGTCAGTTATCACCCATCTGTGCATATCCAAGAACAAAAGCTGGCTTGACTTTTAATTAGAATTAATGTACGTTTAATGATATTTCTGGATATATATATGAGGGTGTGTATATATATATAAAATATCATCTGTTAGTATAATAAGCTTTCCTGAGCTGTGCTGCCAGCATGGTTTGACCATGTCATAGTGAGAACGTATTGATGGGAAGTTAATTTAAAAGCAGCCTAAACCAGACTCAATTCATGTGGGCCATGGCTGAGTGAGCGTTAGCGTGATCAGATGCCAGATTTCCATCAGCCCCCAAATGACGCTCAGACTGTTGCAGTAACTTTATTATTGAACATTTAATCTGCTCTGAAGTGTCCCTAATGGTAGGTGTCAAGCAAGATCTTTCAGTCCAAATGGGCTTAATGACATCTGTGCTCACTTGAGCCAGGAGATAGGTGGAGGTAACTGGATCCTTATCATAAGTTCATAGATGCTATTTAACATCTGATTTTGGTTTTTGAAAGCCCACCAGCCTGAAGCCCAACCTGAGAGAATCGTAGCTGCGCTATTTCCATGCCATCATTCCTGTGTTAGGAGGCTGAGGAGGATCAAGTTGCCATGAGCACTGCAGATCGTGACCCAATAGAAGCACATGACTACTTGACCAAGCCAACATTGCAGCCATCTGCAGCTAGCTTTTTGGTGCAGTGTCTAATAACTCTTGTTACTTCTGTTTAGCAGGAGTACCACCACATTAGAGAGATCTTTATTTCCTTTCTCCACTACCTTGGCTATGTAGACTTCCATTTTCTGCATGATTTCTCATCCTCTGAGTGTCTCTGTGTGTGTGTGTAACTGTTTCTTTGCACTTCTACAGAAATAGAATTGCTTGTACATTAACATGCATTGAAATAATTTTGACTTTAGATTGATATGAGTGTTTTGTATGCTCACTTTACATTCTCAGAAACTACTGTAACTTTAACTAAACTGCAGGCTTTAAAAAAATACTGTTAATAATAATTAAAATAATAACTAAGTAATTGTAGGAATTCTATGTATGTTCTTTCCTCGGGTCTCTTCAGCTCTTTTAATTAAGGTTAAGGTCTCTGAACAAATGAATGATACTAGGAATATTTTTTTAAAAATCATATTGATTCCTTCTCTATCGCTTTTGCACAGAGAAAGTTTATTAAAAAGAATGGAGTGATTCTGATAGGTTTTTTTTAGTACTTGGCAAATGTAATGTGTTCTTTCAGAAATTAATTTTCTAGATTAGTGAATCACATCTGCTATTGTAGATGAGAAAGTGCTTATTACTTTGATAGCATAAAGTGGAAAACAATGTGAATAACAGATATTCTTCTTGGGTCAGAGTTTCAGTAGTATCAGTACCCAATATGCTGCAACTACACAATACTTCTGAGTATTCTCCATATATTTAGCTAAAGCTTTGTTTTCTTAGCAGAATAAAAGGACTGTTTATAAAATAAGAGCAACATCATCAAGCTGTAAAATGTAGCAGATAAGCCTTCAAGCATTTGCACTTGTTTCTTTATAAAGACAGTTACAAGAAGTAACGTTCATAAAGAAGGTAAAGATATTGGAGAATTAAAACTGGAAGATCTCTTCTCCACTATTTTCTAGACAGTACAGGAATGCTTTATTTTCCAATAAATCTATCTTGTCTGCATTTTATAGTGTTGAACAGTGACTTTTCTATGCTTCTGTAAGTAGAATCCTTGAGAATAATTCAGATATTTGGGGCTGTAGCACAAGCAGGAAAACTGAAAGTCTGCACAATCACCCCTTCAGTTCATTCATTTAATGCCTCTGAATCGAACATCCCAAAGATGCAACGTGTAATTGGATTGATTTTGATAACATGGCCTAGCAGCTTTATCTGAGTGCTAAGACTGTTTTTTCTTGGTTGCAAGATTGTTTTTCACCTGTTGTTTCTGCCACACTTATTCTGTTTCTCAGGCATCATTGCCGCCAAAGTCTCCCTTCAGTTACCGGCTGTGATCTGTCTTTTTTCAACAATCAACAAACACTTGAGCTCACACTTAACTTTACATACATTCTTAAGTACTTTGCTAATAAGGGATTAACTGCAAATATGTTGTGGAAATCACGTGCCCTCTATCTTTTACAAGTTCTAGTCACATTTCCTTTTAATGTTCTTCACATATTGAAAAATGAGTGTTTTCTCATTTTTGATTGCTCTTCTAGCTTTCTCTCATAAACTGAAAATCTCTTTTTGTTCGATTTCAATACCTTTGTAATAGTCAGTCTCTCATGCTTATACATTATAAATGTTACATCTTTATTATTAACCAAAAGACCATTTTTTTCAAAATTTGATGCCTAACAAGTGTTCACATAACACAGTAATGATGAAGTGTCTTCATAGAATGATTGCACAATGAAAAGAAGTTCAAACAAAGTAATGTATAGAAATAAAGTAACTAAATTATTTGAGCATTTAACCGGGCTATCATAGTATGCATGCTGAACAAATGCTATTGACCCAATAGGAAAGAGATCAGATAAAAGAAAATAGGACTGGACAGTGTTTTAAGAGATCAGTTTCTCCATTCCTTTGCCCAAGAGCCAGATCATCTTTATCTAATCAATCCTGACAAACGTCTGCCTAGCCTGTCATTAAAATCTTCCAGCATTTCAATGTTCTTGGTCAGATTTTCCTACTGCTTCACCTCAGTCTTTCTGGCTGCACTTAGACCTATTGCATCTTATAAAAAGAAGCAAGTCCTCTGCTTTGTAAGTGTCTTTTATGTTCCTTAAAATTTATCATGTTCTCCTTCATGGTAAACATCACTTTTTAAGGTCTTTCTCCAGAGACTGAACTTTCTAGATGTGCAATAATGCTATTGTTTTTCTGGCATCTTTCTAGTAGATCTCTGTCTTTAAGGTACTATTCCCTAGGCTGAACAGCTTTCTTGGGCTGCAGCTTTTTACAGTTGAGTAGAAGAATTATTTCACACATCCTATTTAGATGTCCCAGAATAAGCTTAGAAAAATACGCCCTGCACAAAATATCCTTTGGTTTCACAGTACTAAATCCAGTAAAGAGCATGCACAAAAATGACTGGGGGAATTGTGAGATTGTTTGTGGTCCTGAATTGATTAAATGTATTTTTCCGCAATGTAGGTGCAAGCAGAATTTTTTCTGTGATTGACAGCTCAATCCCATGTGCCTAATTTGAGATGACATTTGAATTTTGTTTCTGGTTGCTGGTTTTGTGGGTTTTTTTCCAAAAGGGGAAAGTGCTCATTTTTCTGTTTCTGACATATTTTACTTAAATTTCTTCTCTTCTGTTGACTGTGTTTCATAGTGAAGGAAGATAAAGGAGAAAGATAGTGCTTATTATGAAATAACTTGTAGCATCTACCTGCATAAGAAGACTGTATGAAAATGAGACTAAAGCCCTCTGGGTTATGGAGACAGATTAAAACTCTTTAAAAAGATCAGTTGATTTGAATGAATGTATTTTTCTCTTTCCTAAAGGATAAACTTTACGTGCCCTCATTGATTCTTGTAGGCTTTCAGTCAGGTGTGTTGGCTCCACAGAGCAGGCAGAAGAGTTGGACACAGTGCCTTTCTTAGTGGGGAAAAAAAGAAAAAAAAAAATCTCTTTTTGCAATTACCCCAAGGGAATTATGTCCTGCCAGTTTCCTCAAGCTCTGATATGCCAGGCTTTCCTCTCTGCTTACTGTGGCAGGCAGGAAAGAAACAGTGGCTACAGTGTTAAACAATGGTCACAAATGTGACTATTGTGTCTATATGTGACTCTACGCAAAAAGTGAAGAGTCCTACACCTTGGGAGGAATAACCCCAGGCACCCATACAGGTTAGGAGATGACCTGCCAGGAATTAGTTCTGAGGAGAAGGACCTATGAGTCCTGGTGGACAACAAGCTCATCATGAGCTAGCAATGTGCCCTTGTGGCCAGGAAGGCACCCTGGAGTGCATCAAGAACAGCATAGCAAACAGGCTGAGGGAGTTTCTCTTCCCCCACTCTACTCTGAGCTACCAACGCCCCATCAAGAGTCCCGTGTCCAGTTCTGGGCTCCTTGGTTCAAGAAAGAACCATAGAATAGCTAGGGTTGGAAGGGACCTTAAACATCATCTAGTTACAACCCCCCTGCTATGGGCAGGAACATCCCACCAGATCAGGTCCCCAGGCCCCATCCAACTTGGTCTTAAACACTTCAAAACCAGCTTGGACACATTCCTGTGCAACCTGGTCCAGGTGAACTTCCTTTAGCTGGGGAGGTTGGACTGGATGATCTCCAGAGGTCTCTTCCAGCACCGACCATTCTGTGATCCTGTAACTAAAATAGTTTAATCAGGTGAAGTAAATTCTAAGAAAGATACATAGTTGGAAAAGATAAAATAGAAGAAAACAAATGCAGATGAGGAATGAAGTTCACATTTGTAACAGTAAGAGGCTAAGGACTCCAATAAGGTACAGAGAAAGCAGATTTTCAGTCTTGGTGTTTTCACAAATCTAAGCACTTTTCTGGAAGATGTGCCTTTGCCTTAATGCAAGTCTTTATACAGTGGAATTAACTATGAGGCTGGTCAGGTGTAGAAGAGAGAGTGTGAGTAGCTGTCTAGGTAGAGAGATACCAGTTAACAGATTTTCCTAATCTTTGGTTGGCTGTGTCTATAGCCCTATTTAACTTCAAGGGCTAGGCTGAGTACCAGCTAAAGCTAAAAAAAAGCTAACTGAGTGCTTCCAGTGACCAGCATAACCATGGTTCATCACAGGAAGTAACTGATTTTGCAGACTCAAAAGTTATGTGGTGGAGTGGCTTGTCATTTCTGGGTTTGATTCCTCTGTTAACCCTCATACTCTCAGTAGCAGCTGAGTTTCTGGTGGTGTGAGCTGTGCACACGGCCATGGAAACCAGCAAATGTCCACAATGTGGCCTTGTCCTTCTGGTGTGCTTTGTAGGATCCTGTCCCTTGTCACACAAGGGGTCAATATGAGCAGTAATTAAAAGATTTTCATATTCATGAGGTTCCTTAACCTTCTCACCTTTACTGTACTATCTACATGTTCCAACAGCTATTGCTGTCAATGGGCTAAAGTTTAATATCAGCTTTAGTTTCATTGTCCTTTTTTTCTTGTAAGTGACACTAGCTTAAGCGTATTTTGTCCTTTATCTTCTATACTTATGTGGAGTCAGTTCTGGTCACTTAAAAATATTGACTTACTAAATGGTAATTGAAAATACTGTGTGGAGTTTTATATTAACATTTAGGCCTCTAACAGGAATATGTGGATTCAAATGCTGAAAACATTACAGAGATGTGTAGTTTTAATCAATGTCTGATCATTTTTCTCATATTAGCATTATTGAACATGATGACACTTTGCTTTGGATCATGGACTGTATCCTAGTTTTGTAGTTTCCAGAAACCTAACAAATCTTCATTCAGCTTGACTATTTATTGTGAATAAGAAAGCTTTCAAGCATTGAACAACACGTTTTTGTAACAAGGCAAACCCTTTTCTCTAGTTGTATGTCAGATTCTGCTCTTTGTTATCTTGGTTGAAACACACTAGGCTTTTAGCCAAATAACTTTGTTTGCAAAGACATCTCAGCAAGCGGGAAGTAATGTGTATAAACTTAAAAAAAACCCCACAAACTATCATAATATTAGCAACTTCTGCATCACTACTTCAGTTTAACAACTATAGATTAGAGGATTCAACGATATTAATCATCATTACTGTTCTCCGCTGCATCCAACTTATATTTCCAGTTTATGTAAAAGACCAGGATCCAGGACAAGACCAGGACAAGTCTAGGAACTGAAGCTATGTTCATTTCAGCCAGATAGTTGATCATCTGAGCCTCAGACCCATTTCTGGACTTCATTCTTAGTTCATATGATGACATGAAGAAACAAGTTTAGAACTTAAGAATGGCTGTGCTGAGTGGAATCAATGATCTACCTTCTTGACATACAGGTTCAGACAGTGGCTGTAGCTGGCTACCTGGGGTGGGGTAAATACCAGGAAAGCACATATTCCCCTTAACAATCTTCTCAGCAGTTTTCAGATCAGGGACTTGATCAGGGACTAATTCCCAGTTAAGGCACTTGATAAAATTGCTATGCTACTGGGCAGTGGAATTTGCTGGAGTTTGCAAGGAGGATTACAGAGATATCTGGAGTCACTAGATGACAACAGCTTTGGCTGAGAAGAGTTAACCTTTTATTCCAGGACTCCAGCTAATCTCTTGCCCACTCCTTTAAAATCCAAATGCATAAAACTTCTAGACAGAACCAAGGAATATGTCAGGGGTGTCTGAAAAAGTCCAATGAGTGGTAGCCCTACTGTAGCATATTACAAGCACTTATGTAAAACGTAGGGATAATGCCTTCAATCTCATGCAGTTCCCTCTACTTTAGTGTCAGGGTGGCACAGGTGAAAAGGTCACAACACCAGAATAGTCCTACTGGTTTCTGTTAAAATGCATTCTACGATCACATTTCTTTTTTCCAACCTAAGCATGTTCACTGCCATCTTGTAGGTAGCTCCCTCTTGCTAACCAATGATACTTTTTGAGCTTTCTCAGTGTCCTGCTGTCCTTCTAAGGTAAAATGATCCTTTGTTTTGTTAGGTTAAACAGCAGGACTCAAGCCTAAAAGCTTCTTGCTGGACCAGCCTAGGATAGTGTAGCCAGTAGATCAAGATCTGAAGATGAGATCTTTGTTTTGCCAAAAAGGAATTGTAAATGGAATTTCCCCCCACTGAACTATTATTAGCCATGGTCAGAGATGTACAACAGGCATAGTGCTGGTGACCAAGAATGCTTTTATCATTCTGTCAGTTGAAGCTGTTTTCCAGCAATCTCAATTACCCACCTACATACTGCTGGTAAAAAAAAAAAAAACAAAAAAACCTAAACCAAAATACAAATAAACTCCTTGTCTCTTCCTCCAAATAATAACTTTCTCGTATCAATAGCCAGAAGAGCTAAATTGTCATATTCATTTCCTAAGGTATTTCCCACCTTGCCATTTGTACTTGTAAAACCTTCTGCTTAATTAGCCCATGTTACATAAACTCAGTGATAACCTTGTACTACTATACGAAGACTAGATAGGGGGAAATTACAGGCAAGACATTTTTAGCAGAAATTATTGTTCCATTTCACTGTGGAAAAACACTGAGGCTGTGTACTTGGAAGCACAGAAGTGTTAATCACTGCATTGATGGAGCTGCATCTTTTTTTACGTAGTTGTGAAGGAAAAGAGGGTTAGTGATGGCTTTTGCTGTAAGTAAGAAAAATGAAGCCATGTTCTGGTATGGTGCAAATCAGCCTAAATATGGAGCTAGAACAGCATGCATTATCTGGAGAGTTGGTCTGAAGAGGGATCTTTCTTAACATTTAAGTAAATACTTATGCTAAGGTTTGGAGTTTCACTGAAAAGACGCATTTATCCTTGTTCTGGACTTCATCTAATAGCCTATTCCTCTTAACCATATTACAAGAAGACATGTGAAGTTTAACCATACCATTAATCACAACTGGGTACACAATGTGCTAGTACAGAAGTTTTATTGCTCAGTCTCTACTGGTAAGTAATGCAAAATATTTTTAATCTTAGAAATACTGATATTTGAAAAATTAACACCTTACTGTGAGTTCAGTGCTGTGAAAAGTTACATTACAAGCCTAATTTTATGGGGGTCTCTCTTACTTAAAAGAACGTCTTCAAATTTTTACAGGAAGGACATTTAACAAATCCTATACTGATGTATAGGGTTAGGGTTAGCAGCAGATCACACAAAACCAATCGTAACATCAAAGCTGTCATTAATCACAAAAACGTCTGCATGCACAAAGAATCTGTTTAACTGACAGAAATCTGCTCATTGCTTCTCTTTCATTTTAGAGCAAGCAGAAAGGAAAATGAGATTTCCTGAATCATCGATTCAATTAAAATCTTCAGGAGCCTTAAAAGATGCTTTCTTCATTCCCTGCTTCTTTCTTTTATTTCTTTTGACAGAGTGCTGAGGAGAGGCTCTACGTGAAAAATAGACTTTAATTTCAGAGGCCAGAAAACTACCAGCTCAGTCCTCAGAATTTGTTGGTTCCACATTCCATGCACCAGACACATGAACACAGGCAGTAAATACAATTCTGTGCAAGTGGACTAGAAGTACGATTACTCAGTGATGCATTTAAATTGCCAAGATAGAAGAGCAGTGCTTTCAGTTCACCTAGAAAATGGATCTGGGCTGCTGATAAGGATTAGGTCTAGCTAATCAATATAAATTCAGACCAACATCTTCAGAGGTGTTCCAAGTTAGAGGCTCAGATTGAGATAATCTGAAAAGTAAAGTTAAAAAAAAATGCTATTAGTCTATGACTAATGCTTATCTAGTGAGCAATTTCTCTGTCATTTTTTAATATTAACCCCAGAACATGAGAGTCTGGTCATTCAAAGATTAGCAGCTGAAGAGAGCTCCTTGATTTTTCAATGTGAGCTATCAAAGTAGAAATAATAAAAAATCAAAGTGTATAGCCACTGCCAGAATGACTCCATCATCCTGTTGTGTTTACCCTTTTAATGGAGTATAATGAGCAGGTCGTACTGTGAATGTAAGAAGCTAGATGTTGAAGGCATCAATTTATAATACAGTGGTTTTCATCAAATGCTTCAATTTCTGAAATATGATAATCAGTGAACATGAGAAGTGCCATACATGAAGCAATTTGCTGTTATGCCATGTGCTTTGAGGCTCTTCTGTTGCCTGTTACATACCTCCATTATGAAGAGAGTCCCTGAGCCTGTTACTCTCCAGTTTTCCATAAAGTAATCAAATCATTTTCATACTCTACTTGTCTAAATCAGCTCTTTAGACATCTGCCTTTGATTGACTCACAGCAGTGATGGAGTATAGCATATGAAAGGTATAGCAATACCTTTCTTGGTACAGAGATTCATGCTATCCACTAGCCAAGCCCCCAGTCCAGAGGGAGAAACAAAAACACAGTTATATGCTTTGCTGGCTGTGGGCCAGTCAGGGAACAAAAAAATGATGTTTCTGTTTCTCCCTTTGTTGAGACTCATATGTAATAGAGGCAATGCCTTTCAAAATAAGAATAGCTTGTCCCCATAGCAGTTAAGAAAATGGTGTATATTTGCAAAAAAATACATAAATGTATATACTGTTGCAAGAACAGAAGTGGAGAAAGTAATATACAACATTACGAAAGAAAAGTAATGAGGCTCAATTGCGGAGAAAAATAAGCTTTGTGTTTGTGTACTGCATTACACAAAATAATATCAAGGAGATTCATTATTCAATTAGTGCAATGTGGAAAAATGTTAGGCTAATGTAGCCTAACTTCTGATTGCATGGAGAGCAGATATCACAGTGAGGGCTATGGGAACAAAGGGGTTAATCTGTATCAGGTTTCATACCTGTGCCCATCTTCCAGCTCCATTGACGTGATGGGTTTATGCTGCCATAATCAGGCTTCAAGTCTTGAAAATAGAATTAATTCATATTTCAGTAGGCTCATAGCAGTGGGCTTTGAGCCGTGGGCAAAGGAATCCATGTAACACAGCTGAGAAAAGCCTATTGTTAGTAGACTGAATTTGCTCTCGGCAGGTTGGGGATGCATCTCTCTTGCAAAATTTTAGGACAAGGCAGTAAAAGCTGAAAAATGCTGGTTCTCAGGGCCAGGCAAAGTCAGCTTGGGAACCAGAGGCAATCTACCCTGTGACTATATAGAGTTTTGTCAGGAAAAAACCAAAACAAAACATTGGAGGAATTAGATTATTTGAAAGTAGTCCAGGAGGAGAAACAGCTCTACTTGAGATACTAAAAAAATAAGAAAAGGCAAAACTTGAGAGGAATTTATACTTCCTAGTGGTAAAGAAACCCTATTGTCAATGTGTAAAAGTTGTCATAGTTACTTTGACTTCAATTAATTCAATCATAACTACTATATGTGGAGCATTTTTATTCTTTTATTTTCAGAACAATACTCATATTTACCAGGCCTCTGAATTTTCCATATTTTCCCTCCCTAAATCAATCTGTACAATTGTTTTGTTTAAACTGCAGATGAATTATTACTTATTGGAACCTTTCAGAGGACAATATTGGCAGAGCAACTACACAGCAAATTTGAAAACAAGGCAGGAAGAATCAGATTTTATGCAAGAGGGAAGTAACTTTCCCCAAGATCTCAAAGTCAATGTAAGAGGTGGGCTAGAAGCAAAACTTTGTGCTCCAGGTGAGTCAGAATCCAAGGAAACATGCAAGGAAACATGAAAGGTAGGCTTTTCTTAGCCCACGAGACATCTGAGTTACTAGGGAACATTAGAAATTTCACCCTAAGAAGAACGCATCTGTGCTGTGGCTCCACTCGAATCCTGGAGACACAGCACCTACTTTGTTTCTTTGGATCCTGGCCTGCATTCATACTAGCGTTTTGTTAAGAAATATTCCTTTAAAAATATTTACAGGAAACAAGCATTACTTGAAAGGCTAGTAAACATCCCAAATGAATTTAGTCCAAAAGTCTGCACTTCAGGAGAATAAAAAACCTTGACCTCTAGACGTTAGCATCTTAACTACTGCAAGTCCAAACCATTCATCTTTTTTCTGATATGTAGCATTCTGTCTGTTCCTCTCATTCAATTTTTGGTGTATTTCTCTCTGCAGTTGTCTACCCCACCCTGACTTTCCACCTGAAGCAACTCAAAATATGTTTGTATAGTGTTCCTGATCACCTAAAGGTTAAGGAGAGGCACATCTAAGGGTAATGAGACCTGCGCAGTACTTGTAGTTGGCTTTGCTATGGACTGCAATAAAATATTCTGACCTACGGCTGCTTGAGGGAGCTGCTATGAAATATGTGAAAGAACTGGAATAAATTTTACTCTCAGTGTAGAGGTACAGGAGCTGTAAAAAGAATCTCTTCAGGATCTTCTCAGTTTTTACAGATGTTTATAGCATTTAAACCATTGTATGCATTTCTCCATGTTTTTTTCCAAAGTTACAGTTTTTATCTCTGTATGTCACACATTCTACAAAACTTGCTTGCATCTTACTGATACTTGGTTGGATGTTTTTGTCTGAAGTTAAATAAAAATGTCTTACAAATATTTAAGAACATTGGATCAAAGAGATAAACTGCATTGCTGGCCACAAAAAATGAAAACTTTGTAACAGTATGTGGGAAGGAAAGATTGTTAACTTTCTAGTCGTGCTATCCCACTTGAAAAAAAAGTATTCTTGCCATATAATTTAAATAAACATGGCTCAAATCTTGTTCAGTGTGGTCTGCTTGCAAATCAGGATGACAACTGTGTACTCCACTAGTGGTATTTGATGTAGTGGCAAATATTATAGATTATTTCCATAATAAAATGTTGAAAATAGTTACAGGGTAATGTGGAGAGCTCCAGCCCCAAGGTAAACATGTAAATGCTATTAGGCACAGAGCACAAGGACACAAGAACATGTCAGTGGTTATGTAGCATAAGAGTGAAAATGCAGCTAACGCAGAAGTCAAATAAAATGTTGGGCTGAGACCATATTATAAACTTCTGACACAAGTTCATGCCAAGCACTCAGGTGGTCGGTGAATTAGATGTGAAATGCACATGTGGGAAGAGGTTCTTGCTATTTTAGGAAATTTGTGTTTGGGAAATGAGATGGAAAATTTTGTTCAGTTTTAATATATGGTTGAAGGTGCAAGCACATCAACTTGAGGCATCTTGAATAAACACTGAAAGTGCTTGCAGATTCTTGTTGAAACTCCATTTAGCTGTCCATGTTGGTCCATCTGTGGGGCTGGTCCCATAATTTCCTTGGTTTAGCCAGAATAAATTGAACCCCTTAAGTTGCCAACTGAGAAACCAACGACCTGAGATACCAGAGAGGTCTTTCTGGAGCATCAGGCTTTGTTGTCCTTTTCCTTCACAATACTAACGTTTAAGAATTTCAGGCTGTCAGGAGAAATGCTGTTTAGTACTCATACAAGCCATCAAACTTCATATTTACCTTTAGTTTTCCTAGCTTGTTTTTTCTTTTCTTCCTTCTCTGTAACTTTTCAAACTTTTGAAATATAAGTCAACAAAGAAACCTAAATGGGGCCCTATAACTGATAGTCTGATTTCCAGACTTCTCCAACAGTGCCATATTTTGCACTGGGGTGAAGAGTAAGTAAACTTTATTTATTATTTAGTGATAAAATATATTGAAAATAGAAAAAGGTTAAATTCAGGCTTTTATAAAATATCCGAAAAGGTGTGCTTTTCAGAATTCTCTAAGAAGCAAAGATTACAGAGGGAACATAACTTCTGTTATTTGTTCTTTCTGGGATTCTCTTTAAAAATTGCCAAAATCATATTTCTTCTGCAAGGACTTTAATTTAATTTTGAAACATTAATCTTTCTAAACACACAATTTCTAAAACTGTCTATTTGCTGTGTTACTTTGATTTTTAAAATAATCAGCTTGTGGGAGACTGTCAGTAAAAAAACTGGCAGGAATTTGTTGTTGGTTTTGCTGGGATTTTTTGCAACTGGAAAGGGCTTGTCTTCCTTTATGTAGTACACCTGGGCGGAATGAATCCTCTGTGACACCCTATGTTCTGGTCTCCAGGAAGGCATGAAGAAGGATCCATGAAAACCCATGAACATGGACTGAAGCTATACAGCAGCTGGATTATTTTGAAGATTTGGGATAGGTGGATGTTGTCATTTATTTATTTTTGGGAGGGGTGTGACAGGGTAGCTGTGCAAAGAAAATAATGTTTCATTATGTGATTAGCAAACACAGTAAAATAATAACAACAATTAAAAAAATGCCTAAAAGTTTTCCTTATTTCTACAAGCAGCTCTGTTGGAATGTTTACTAATATTATAAACTCTCATTTGGATTCATATGAAAACTAGTAGAAAATAATGTTGTGACTGGAAATAACCAGGTCATGTATTGGCTGTCTTCATGGGGAAGAAGCCAGTGCTGAGTTACCATCAGCAACGTGCCATTTAAGATATTGTTCTGGTGGGGAAACACATGGCTCTTACCATGATGCCAGCATTTTGTAGATTAATGAGAGATTTCATGCCCAGCAGTTGCCAAGCCACATGTTTTACAGGCATTAAACTCACCATGAAAAACTTCATGTGGTTTTGCATTGCTTCTCTGCAGGACGTGCTTGGGCTTAATGAATACACCAGAGGATGATTTAATTCTTTGCAAAATATGAGCCTGTTAGTGTCACCAAAAACTCTGACATCATGGAGATGTGAGTCACATCAGTGAAAGCTGCCCGAGGCTACGTTTAACCTTGTGCGTTCAAGCTGAAAAATAATTAATGAAATACTCCCAAGTGTTATGTTTTTCCCTCCCCCCAACTCAATATCTTAATTACAAGGGAGTAGGTACAGAGAAAGCTGCTCTGCTTGTCATCATCTTGCCTTTCTTTGTGACCTTTCTCAATGAAAAATGCTTGTAGTCTCAGATTAAAATACCAATGGTGATATCACCAAATTAATCCCAGACCTTCTTTACGTAGGAACTCTATTCTTCTTTAAATGGCAACCTCTGGGGGATTACTTCTTGTTCTTTTTCCAATGCCTGGCAAATGTAGGACCCTGATCCCAGGTGGAGTCGTGGGCACTGTGTTAACAAAGATAATAATAGTAGTAATTATAATATACCTACTATCTCCCTAGGGACTATATTTTGGCAGCCTAAATTCTACATGAATTCCTATGTCTAGTCAAAGGAGACAGTCATTGTCAAAGTGATTGGGAGGGTCCAAGTGGCATGATAAGAGGGACATACTACACATAAGAGTAGATATGGAATTGTAATTGCAATATTTTTAGCTTACTCATTGCTGTAGCACAACAAATCAAAAATACTCAAAGCTTAAATAAAAATTGACAAATTATAATCATGGGGCAAAAGGTAGTTTTATTCCACACACGCCTCCAACCTCTAGAGAAATTTTTGATACTTGTAGAAATGTCAAATTTAGTGAGTAATCACAGATTCTACAAAGGATCAGCAAAAAGCAATATTTTTTATGTTTAAAAATCACCACATCAGTATGCTGCCTTAAGCATAAAAATGAAAGAAAAAAAGCAATAGAATCTACACATAAGAGCTTTAGTAGTAGCAGAGCTGGCTACAACCTTTCTCTCAAACTTTCCTCTTTTTTCATTGGGCAAAGATGTTTCAAAAAAAACCCTGTTTTTTCATAGTTATTGATAGAAGTGTTCTTAAAAAGTTACATTGTCGTGAATTTTTTACTTTGGAAAAAATCTCTTCTTGAATTAAAAAATAGGCTTTTGAAAGGCTGTATTCTACTACTAAAATCATATTGCAGGGGTAGAAAGTAGCTGAAATATTATTTTCTATTCGCAATTAACAAGCACATTCGCTTATGACTGAAATCTGCTGTCCTGAATCAAACATCTTTTATTTTATGATGTTAGAATTTGACATTTGGGACACCCATATGTTCTCACTTTGTCTTAGATCTTAAAGCATGAAATCTCACTCTTTGCTTGAAAGAGCAAAGAGAGAGGTTGTTCAGACTCCTAGGTGAGGCTTCTGCAATCCTTCCTAGATTATCTGAAGGCTTCACCCTAAATCTTTACTTGAATTAAATTACTGAAATGAGATGGTATGAAAACTCCCCAGAGTTCAACTATGACAGAGATATTTTGATCTAAGTGGCAAGCAATTTCATCACAGCAAGGGCAGATGCCTTGATTTGTTAGAAGTTGTTGTGGTTGATGCTAAGTAGCATCTATCATTAATGACTGTAAAAATAAAGTAGATGATTTCAATATGTATGCTGTGCTGCTGTGTTTGTGCTGACACAATGTAAAAAGAGAGGCAATGTAGGAATGAAAAACCTTCACAGTAAACCAAAATTTGGAACAAAATTCGAAGGTGGCACTTTAGGAAACCTGTAGCTTGTTACTGAAGTTGTAGTTTTCCCCACATCCTGGAATTCCCTTTCTGGAGAAACCCTATAGGATTTTATCCTGGTTGAGAATAATGGAATGGATCAAGGCTTTGAGACTTTCTGGAAAAATAATATATGTGTTCCTGATGGTTCTAAGTTTTAGACATGATATAGCACAAGTGTCAGGAAATTTCTGTTGTGGAGGAAATCCTAGACTCAAAGTGCTGGGATTGTATTCAATGGAACTACAGTTTGCCCCATCTGTGTGTTCATTCATAGGCATTGGCTGCTGCCCAGTTTTGGACTCAGGACCACAGCGGAGTTGGCTTGACCCTATAGGGTTGTTCATACACTCTTAGTGTGGAAGAAGGAGAGTTTTAGACAGTAAAGGAGATCTGAGGGTGCTGGAATCAGAAAAGGAGAGTTCAGAGCTCATGAATAAAGAAATGCATTGTCAGCAATTAGAAGGAAGGAAAGAAATTTTCATGAGCTCCAGATTTGTTATCAGAGTAAGAAAAAGAAGAGTGAAAACCGAATAAAATCAGAGTCAGAGAAGAGGACAATGTACTTGTGCTAACACCGGTTTCATGGGTTACCCTGCGGATTTAATTTGATGATTAGGTCATGGTCACAGAAAACAGCAGAAGTAGTAATTATTTCAGACAACACCAGAGTGTTTTTAGTGACTGCTAACTCCTAGAGACATCTCCTGGACACTGGTAAATGTTGTATGTCTCTATGGTTAAAGAAATAAACAAACAAGCCTGACAAATATTGAATAACTCATCTGTTATTTGTAGTGGAACAAATAAAAGCAAAGTGATGCCTAAGGGGAATTTGGGTTTGAAGACAGATAGAAGGGAAAATTGTTGAATACCAAATGCAGCATCACTGAGGAAGTTATACACAGGACTGAGGACTGCTGAACAAATGTTTAGCAGGTGAAAAGAAAAGGATATTTAGGCTGAGCTCACCTACCTCTTCCCTTCAATTATCAAAGAAAGCAAATGCAGAAAGAAGTATTTTTTTGCAATATCTAGTATAAGACTGTGTAGACTCTTCCCCATCAGGAAGAGTGGCTACAGTTCTTTGAGGACTTCATCCCCAACCCTTGCTTTCTCATCAACTTGCTAAATGATCCAGGATAAGGAACTTGCCTCCCTGTGCTTCAGTGGCCTCACCTGTACATGTTTAATGATTAATTCTTCTGCAGCATCCCCAGTGAAGGGCCACTTTGTAAACAAGGCAGCAAAATGCACCTGTGGTAAGAGTCAGATAAAACCTTTGCAATATGCAGCAAAGACTGAGAGCATTGCCCAGCATAGTGGGGATACAGCAGGGCAAGCCATGACACTGAGGTGGCACAGGAGTCAGAGTAGTTCTCTGGGGCTTCTGCACATGGTCCCCCGAAGGACTCAGTGCCCAAGTCCTGCTGGAGGCCACAGTGGACTGAGGAGCCTAACAACGATTGGGTTTCTGGTTTAAAACTGTTGTTAGCTGTAGCTGTTGAAACAGAGCGTGTTGGAAGTGAAGAATACCAGAAATAAAGCCTGATCCTGAACTGGAATTGAACTTGCAGATACATAGTCTTCAGTCTGCACTATTGAATCAATAGAGTCTGCTAAATGATTCTAGATAAATGTGGTGTAAAACATTTGTGTTGCCAGTGTACGGGGCAGGATTTTCTTGACTATAGAAGGAGTGGAGAAAATCAGCTCAAATGTAGGTACTTACTGTGTTGGCGTGAACATTTGGTCAAAAGAACCCTGACCTCGATGTCTTGAAATAGCAGTGATAATGTGTGACATCTCTAGGCTTCTAAGCTTGGACTTTTTATGTGCTTGTTGTGGTTTCCATGCACTTAGAGCTGACATTACTAACCTTCCTTCTGCCCCAGACAGTGATGGGAACCTCATGCAGAGTAGAACTAGAGTGCCTTTTATATTCACCTGAGGCCAAGGAACAGGGAAAGTACAAACCATTTCGCTCAGTCAAATATTGAAACACTTTGCACTATGGTTACAGGATCTGACATTGCTGAAATGTTGGCTTCACTTCAGTTCCCTTCTGCTGCATCTTCATCACTTACTTGCCTCCCAAGCTTAATTCAGTTGCAATCTTGGAAATAACCACGTTTCGCATTAGTGAATAAAGATGATATGCTGCCTTGTTCTCCCTTTCCCTGATTACACCTTCTATTGATTTATGGAACCCCTGAGCTTTGATGACAAAATGTTTTTCATTGTATTTCTCTGAAGAGACATTTATCACACATAAATCATTGTTGATGTTGATCTGTGCCTCCTCTGGAGAGCAGCACATGTGGATTTTCTTGTTTATACTTACACTTGTTTACAAACCATTCTAAAGTAAACAGTACTCCTGCCGATGTTTATTGACATGATTTTCATGTGGTTTTGAGGTTGTTACCCTTTCCCCTTCTGATTCTTTCTGAATTGTTTTGTCATTCTCTGTGTATTGATTGAAGTATGAATCACAGAAATTAAACAGAACTAGTGCATTCTTTTGTGCTTTCCAATACATCACACTTAATGGAATAGTGATGTCTTACGTCACGTATTGCTCCATACGCTAATTACCTAATCATGTAATATTGGGGAAGCAAACTCGTAGCAGGCATTAATTATCAATTCATAGACTGGTAGCAGATGGCAGTACTTGCAGTACAAAATAAGCTGATGGTTCAGTGAATTAATTAAAACTTACACAACTTCATGCCCTCCACTCAAATCCAGCGTAATAACAACTCTGTTTTTTTTAAAAAAAGGAGAAGAATATTTATGTGTGGCTCTTTCACTGATTAAATTTTCCTGCAAGTAGTAACAGAGAGTGAAAAGAAGTGTTGATTTCCCCAAAATAACCATTAATGGCCTCCATTTGGCTCAGGAGTTCAGTGTGGAATTCAAATAATGAGTACTTATTGCAAATCCTATCAACAGTTCTAGAAATGGGGACTAGGCCTAGCTGTGTGTTTTTGTTTCCAACTCTTGATTGTGGAATCCCTGTTATCCTGAATCATCCTCAGTGCATTGAGTGTAACTATTGCTCAGCAGTGTTTTGTCTGCTCTGAGAACCATAACTTTCCCCAGGGATGATGCACAGGGCTGTGGGTCTTCCTAGGAACTTCGAAAGGCTTCTAGGAGAGGTCAGCTAGAGCTCTTCCATGCCATGCTGGCAAAGAAGGACGTTTTCCAATGTTGTACAGTCACCTGTGAATGAAACAGCTCTGCTCCAGTAGAAGGGGAATATGGGAGTGGTTTCCAAGACCCAAATACCAAGGAGAAAGCTACACACAAAATGGAATGATAGACATCTAGATTTGTGGGGGTAGAATGGCTCATCATAAGCAAGTCTTAAAAGGAAAACAGCTACAGTAAGAAATACATTTTTTGGTTTACAGCTACGTTTCTTGGAAAAAATTGATTAAGAGTGTGAGAGGCAGACATGCTATTACACAATCTATGCATAAAGGAAGAAAAAGCAATAACTGTTCTGACACTAATGACGTATAAAATACCTCACCTGACAGCTATCAACACATACCGATCTTGATTTTTTTCTCTCAGCAATATGATTTCAGTCTAGATTTTATTATCACTTGCTGGCTGTAAACTTTATGGGAGAGACAAAATCGAGACACTAGACTCCCTCTGTATGTTAGAAATAAGTTTGAAAGTGCAACAGTTAAGTTTATTGTCAGTTTTTGAACTTTTGACAGTGAGTATCTTATTTGGTAAGTAATAAACTGACAGTACCTGGAACTTTTATGCACACATCTCTGCCATTGTCACTGCTGATTTACATAGATCACATCTGGCATCTAGCACATTGGCCTTCTACAAGCTCCAATCTTCCTTCACAGATATTAGGGTAAATCAAGAATATAATGCACTACTGTGAATTATTTGGTAGGACTGGATCATTTCCCCAAAATGTATCATATCAAAATCATAAAGCTCAGTGCCTGGTCAGGAGGGAAGAGACTGACGTTCCCCTAGAGTCCTAAAAAATCCCACACAGACATAGTTAACAAACACCACCTTTTCATTTCATTATTTTTTTTTAATTTATTGTGTAGTCACTAAAGAGAGGAAGAATGGAGTTTCCTGAGTAACAGATGGTATTTGGTTTTCCTGTCTATCTGGCCTCAAATGACTTCAATGCATTTGAATTTCTTGACTAATTAGTGGGATTTCCATTTCCAAACCACCTTCAATACAAAAAAAGAAAAAAAACGTAATTTGAAGGAGGTGTTAATCAGATTTCTCCCTTTCCTTCTGTTTCATCTGTGGAAGGTTGGAACTTGTCCTCTGTTGACATGTGGCAAAGTCAACTTTCTTTTCTTTTCTTCTTGGTACGTGAAGAGACCTCATCCTACATGTATAGATCCACCCCTGTATCTTCTAACAAACAACTGGAAAGTTCAATAGTCTTGTGTGGCTAAGGGTCAATGGAAAGCTTAAAATTTAAAAGATATACTTAAAGAACCAGAGTTTTGGCAGATTAATGTCATAGGGCTTAGTTGTTTGGAAAATATTCACAGTCAAAGAAAGCCGGAGTTATTACCATTGTGTTCTGAGTTCTTCGCTGCACTCATTTCTGGGCAAAGCTCTCCAGCTGTGAGAGCACTAGTTTGATTAGTTGACTCTACTTTTATTCTCCCATCCTACGACGCAGAGCTAGTCCTACAAAATCAATCCCAGCAAGACTTGGTGGCACTTTCCTGCTGACTCCCCAGCATTTCATGACTGCCTTGAGGCTAAAGTTTCCTGGTGTGTCTCAATCCAGCATTCAGCTTTCATTTTAAAATACTGTTTCTCAGAAGTTCATTCAATATCTTTCTCATAGCTTTCGCCAGTCACAAAATGTGTTTCCACAGCAACAAATAGAGCAATGTAATTGCCCATGCACCCTGCCATAAATCCTTCAGGTGGTGATTTTTAAAATGTGGATAGCGTAAAGACTTGGAAAACTTTGCTGTTTCAAAGTAAACTTGCAGATTTCAGAGTGTCAGCCAACAGATTTCCCACTGAGTTTCACTCAGCTGGAGTTGTGAATATGTCTCTGAGATAATTCACACTCCAATTTTTTTGTTGCTGTTGTGTTTATGTATTTATCCTTCCTCTTCCCTCAAGCTGTACCAGTCAAGTACAATCAAACCCTGGACAGGACTCGCTGAATTTCTGACTGTTTGTTTGCTGTTATCAGACCTCATAAGAGGAGGGGCAATTAAAGAGAAACTCCTTTGACAACTGGGAAGCAAAAATGATGGTCATAGCTCAGAGAGAGGAAGTGGTCATAGTCTCACTGAGCTCATCCAGATGTTGCAATCTCTCCCAGCAGTGCATGTTCCCTTTTAAAAAGGTGCGTGAGTGACCCCTGTGTATTTATAACAAGCAACCAGCAAAAATATTGATGAGTTTTCAAGCAGATTTCATTTAAAATTAGAAAATTAAGTTGGACAGACGTCTGAGAGGTTCCCTAGACTTGAGTTTATTCTGTTTAGCACAACCTCCTTGTGAACTTCCCTCACCACCAGCCCAATTTGAGACAGATCTTCTATGGATTTCCAGCTGCAAAGAGTCACCAGCCTTTCTAGGTGATTTATTTAATAAATTACCCATACGTAAAAGTGAGGTAGGGTTGAGTTTTTTCCCCTGCTAACATCTAACAAATCTCCTTTCTGCAACTGAATTAAGACCATTGGATTGACAAGGTATCATGTATTTTTGTGCCAAGGACAGCGTGTGATGCTTCCAACAGGCTGGATAAAAATTAGGCAGTTCAGAATCGGCTTCTACAAGGCCCATCTTGATCTTTGCTGTTGACCTCCCATAACAATCCAGATAAAACATGTAGCGTTCAGCTGTGAATCCACTACATCTCTGCTGAGCAGTTGAATGTCTACTTTTTTGGCTGCATGGAGGTACAAGACTGTGACTTGTTTAGTTAGTTTCAAAGGCAGGAGTACTGCCTGCTTAGAGTTAACTGCAGGGTAGCACAATGTTCCAGGCTCTATCTATATTAGGTATCTCTCTGCTCTACCAAGCTGCTCCATCAGCCTGTCCTTCAAGCCTCCTTTCTGTGCAATAGAAGACGGATGGTCTGGGCAAAGATGCTCCGTCTAAGGGTTTCATATCAGTGTGATAATATACATGGGAATAGCATTATGTCTAATTTTTAGTATATTAACCTGTCTCCTGCCCTGATTACGCAAATCTGTCTGGATCAGTAGAAGTGGTCATATCAAACAGCTACATGAAAAGCACATAGAGTAACGAGAAGAGGAGCTATATGCTGGCAATCCATTTAAATGCAAATACCTGGCTATTTGAACTGAGAAGGAAAAATTGGAATACATTCAATATTAAATTCATAGATCAAACTATCAACAACCGTAGTTTAAAAAATCTGGGCATATGCTTCCTTAAGCAAAGTATTTCGAAGTTAAATCCAATAAGTTTCAGGTGCCGCAAAAAGAAAGCAGACTGCTTCTTGTTAGATTTAATTAGGGCAAAACATTTAGGTACATATCAGTGTTTTCTCTGTTTGAACTCCCAGATCTTCTCCTCCTTTCAAAAAAACCCAGCCTCGGAAGAGAGCTGTAAAAAGGATGACTGCTTCGTTCAATTAACTAATGACCTTTTAAAAGTAGTGTTATCAAGCATAAGTACTCGATACTTGTGAGTTGAAATGCTCTTCTAGGCACAGTTTCTGCTGCCTTTTTTCACTGAAATTTGGAGTAATTTTCTATCTTAGAGATAAAGACTTCTCAAATATAGAGTGTCTGAACTCTCTTTTTCAGTGCAGTCTGGATGGGATTACTATTGTGCGCCCAGCCAAAATTAGGGGCATCTTTCTGTAGTGCAGACCCAACTACACACCTCTTACCATCATTTTGAAGTCTGCTACTTTTGCTACCCTCCAGCAAGATGAGGTGGCTGCCGAGGAAAGAAAATAATGAGCCTTACTGAGGTACTGTCCAAAATCCATTTCTACAAATCTTCCTTTGCCGCAAAGAATAAATTCCCACAAGAATGTCACTTGAGTATACGAGCATACCTGGCCAAGATTATTAGACAATAATTAATTTATTATATTTTTGTTTGTACGTTATTAAGTGGGAAGCTGGATACCAGGGAAAAGGATTCAAGGCAAGTAGTTTTTATTATTGTGAATATGATTTGCTAGCAAGACGCGTTCCTGAGGCTTGCCTGACACCTGAATCTTTATACTCCCATCTTTGTTGATAGGGTAGATAGAGAGAAACCTTCTAGTTTATAAAAATATACAACAGCTAAACATTTTTAACATTAATGTCACTTCTGTGCCCTTGGGGATAACATGAATATCAATTTGTATTGTTATTGGCTCATTATTTAAAGATCATCTGAAGTCTTTATGGCAGACTGTGAAATGCTTTTCTTGAAATAGGCCACTTTCAGAATATTTTCTCTACTGTTTGTACCTTTGTTAATTTTAAATGGATTAGTTAGGTTTGGAAATAGGATTATTTAACAAAGTCATCATCTGATAGAAATGATAGTGGTTGAAAAATCACTGCAGGGACATTATTTATAGCTCTGATCTTGAAGGTGCACTTGCCCTTGGGTGTGAGATAGAAAGTCATCAGTAAGGAGTTCGCATGTGATTCTTGGCCATGTGAAGCTGGAAATTCTCCTGCTGAAACATCTTTGAGTCCTCTGCTTTCTTACTCTGATCATGGACCAGCATTATTTTCTCTCTGAGCAATTCATGGTGAGGTTTCTGCAACCCCAGTTAGACAGCTTCTGCTACATAAGTTATAATAATTACTTGGGTATACCTACATTTTACTCTTCTGCATTAAAGTGCATCACTTTTGGGGTTGAGAGCTGCTTGGTAAGATTCTGAGGTACGAACAGTGTATCATGTTAAATAGCAGTATCTTCTCAGCTGCGTGCCATCTGGCATGAACTGTGGGAATAAAGTTCTCTTAGCAAATATCTCCATTGCTGATCTCTCTCTGGTATATAGTCATCTTTTGGTTAATTTGTCATATGCCTTGTTTTCTGAAACATCTTTTAAATGATGTCTTATGACCATGCATCTCTGCATCTTATGACAGTTATCTCCAGACTTCTAATGAGCAAGAATGTGAAGCGTAACCATATACTTATCTGGCAATTAGTTCAAGATAACAATTTAGGACAAAATTTCTTCTCCTGAAGCTCTGAGCAGAGAAAAGGTGGAACTTTCGGACTATAAAGTTGTGTAGACATACACTTAATCAGTTTTCTTATGTTGACAGCCCTGGAATTCTACAGTCACACCTGCTGAGCATCCAGTCCACAGTGATGACTGTGGTAAAACTGACTACATATAGGTAACAATTACCGAACGGAGCAGCAGGAAGGAAACAAAGCCAACAGCATGGAAAAATTGGACACATTCGTGGCTTACAGAAGTCCCCTGATAAAAATGTTGTCTTTACAACTAGGCTTGTCAGGGCAAGGTAGAATGGGGCTTAAATAGTCTCCTCTTGTAATGGAAGTGTTCTTGTGAAAGCAGAAAATAGTAGTTCAGAAAGTTTTCTTACTTCTATGGAAGACTTTTCACATGGTCATCTGCCATACCATGCCCACCCTCTTGACCAGAGCTTTCACTCCTCAGGAAAGATGCTTCCCCACCCCTCTCCTCTAGAGAAAGCACCTCTGATACACTTTTCTACCAGCTCCCTACCAAAATTACTCTAGGCTCTGTTAACATCTGGATTTTGAATGGATGCACAGGATGTTTCATTAGTGATTATTTTAAGGTGAAAGAGCAGAACTGCCGTGTCATTTCTTTAGGAAATGTACTGCTAGCTTAGTCGTTGCAGATGCAAAATTAAAATGAAACTGTGGGTTTCAGAATGGATCTTTTACATCATTATGATTCAGAGCAGTACATTGCTCTCCAAGCAAAGAAAAGTTGACAGAACATGGAGAGCTTTCATAACTAATGACTTAATAATTGGGTTTTTACTTTATTTTTTATTAATGCAGACATTATGACTCTGAGCATATTTCTCAGTGTTTCTTTGGCCTTTGATTTGTATGAGTAACCCCTGTTAGTCCTGCCACCTTCTGATCTTTTAATTCAAATGGTAGTTTTGCAAAGGAGGGAGTTGTGAGCAAGAGTAGCACTGGAAAAAAGGAATAGACAAACATTTCTTTGTGAACCTGCCCCTACAGCTGTGCTATGCCAACCCCACAGGCTGGGCATACAAATGCCCTATGGGCATAGAAATGCACTATTCCCATTGAGAATGCCACGTACAGGAATAAGACTTGAATAGTTCAGTATACCGAATGCTTGTGAGTCACTTCACCCTTTTCCCATTTCCACTTTTCCTGTTCTTACAGGTAAAATTGTCTACAGAAATAATGACTACAGACAAAAAAAAAAATGCCACTAATTTGGGGTAACCAGAGTCAGCAATCCTTATTGTGATCAGTTAGTGAAGTTCAGCATGACAGCTCCCTCTAAGCTGTTCCTCACCCACTGGTGGCTGCCTCCATCTCTTTCTTGGCTGTGTTAGTATATATATAAGTACAAGAGCACGCTTTGCCTCTGAATACTGAGGCAAGAAAGGCAGGGAGCAATTTAGCCTTTTCTGTGTTATCCATTGCAATGTCTTCCCCTCAGTCAGCAGCAGACCCAGCTTTTCCCAGAAGTTCTTCTGAAACCTTCATATCTGTTGAACGCCTTCTTATTGCTCTGGATGTCCTTCACTAGTTTTAATTCTAGTTGGGCTTTGTGCCTCTTTTCAGACCTGGCAGAGCAGTGCTTTCATATTCCTGCTGCCTGGCGGTTTTTTCCGCGCTTCCTGAGTGCTTTTCTTTTGTATTTCATTTCGGTAGTTTGTTAAGAAGCCCCTTAACTGGGCAAGCAGGCCTTCTGCAGAAATTCCCAGTCTTTCTCCAGAATTAAAAGGTTTGTTCCTGAGACCTCAGCAAGTTTTCCATAGAAGTCAGCCAACGAATCTTTCTCTCCTACAGCTGTTTCACAGTTGATGTTTCTCATTGAACAGAGATGTAGAAATCTTGGATGAATTTTAGGATTTTGGGGAGTTATATTCTTCATTGCATTCATGTTCTTCATACTGTTCCATTCAAATTGGCCCCTGATCATTTTCTCTTTTCTTCTCCATGTATCTTTGCTGTTTGCCTAAGACAATTTGTAAACACACCTGGTTAACACTCACACCTGTTAAAGGAATTCACTTGAATTTGATTTGATCAAGTTGATTCATTTAAGATCTATTTCCAAAGTGAAAGGCACTCTAGAATTGTAACGTACCCAAATGTAGTGGATTCTTCAGAGGGTGAGGGGAAAGCCAGTGTTCAGAGAAATAAAGAGCAGGACTCTCTACAATCAAACCAGTGTAATGTTTTTTCTCTTCACCATGATTTCAGCAATGACAAGAGAATAATTTTGGTGAAAATTACCCACAGTCTATCAGTCTTGGATGGCCAGGCAGGAAGACATAATTTGTAAAACTGCATCTCCAAATGAATAGCTGATAATGGGGAATGTGTTTCCGCAGCAAATTCAGCCTCGCTGCTGTCAGCAGCACTTGTAGTCTATACTAAACCATTAGAGGATACTTAGCTCTCATATGCTCAGTTGAGGTATTGCACAAGTCAGGGTAGTCCACAACCCAAGAGCTCTGACTAGAAGGTTGAATCACAGGTTGATCACTAGGACGAAAAATGAGGGCTCAAATTTCATGGTAACATATGCTTCCTTAATTATTTGTATTTCACTGTTCTGGGGATCACAGTAAAATTATTTTGTCTTCTCATCTGCCGATGTCCCTTTTTAGTTAATAAGGTACTATCCTCTTTTCGATCTCTTTCTTGTTCTTCAGGCTCATTTTCCTGTGTAATAAGAAAGATGAATCAACTGAGACTGAGCTGATGAATACATGGCATGATGCCTAGGTAAAACAAATGAATGTAGCTTCAAAGGACAGTATCTGGGAGTTTTATGAGAGCTGAGCAGGGATTTGAAGGTATTTGTATATTGAAAAATACTGATTTTGTTGAAATTTTGCCTACTCCAGCAAAGAGATGAGGTCAACACATATTCCCTTTGAAAATTAATTTGATAAATACTGCTATGTAACCCTAGACTTGGATCTGCTTATGTCAACAAGTCCTTTTCCAGCACAGAAAAAAAGCTGGTAGGTTCCTGGTATAGCGGAGACTAGAGAGGATCTCTGTGCATCATCATACATGTTGGGCTGTGGAAGAGTCTAGTAGGTTTGTGTCAGCCTATCTCATCATCTTTACTGGCATCACATCTGTAGTCATAGTCATTCTCTGATTGACCTGTCTGTCAAGATATATTCACTTCACTGTGGCTTTCAGGTGAAAAGTCCCATTTTGTGACAAAACTTCAGCTAGTCTCAAGGCATCTTGCTTTCAATGTCACATGCCAGTTCTTTCAATAAGCTGATGTAGAAATGATCCAAAGCTGGATTTTGACACACTAAGCAACCAAAGATTTTCTTGCACTCTGAGAGTACTTTCTACTGGTTTTTTTGTTTTAAATGTCTTCATTTCTGCTAAAAGGGGAAGCAAAGTATGAAATTAGGCAAATTGTGATCTAGTTTGGGGGGAGAATTTTCAGTTTCTAAACAGCATTATATATTTTCTACTGTCCCTACTACGGAACAAAGAAAAGTTATTTTAGATAAGAAAATGATTTCCCTTTAACTTCTTGTTCAGATCATGTACTGCATGGCAATGAAGGGAGACAGGTTAAATGATTAGGAAGACAAGGTGAGATTTTCCAGATTGTTTAGACCTACAATGTGAAAGCTACATCCATTTCCTCTTGGTTTCAGTGGGTCTTGTTGATTATATTCCAGCTGTTAAACACACAATAGGAAGGTTACCTTGGTCATGGATTCTGTATATTCAAGGGCAATACAGACAACTAATAGTTTGTTTGCGTAAACAATTATTTTCTGCTTTGTTAGCTTGCTCTCTTGCATGCAACAAGACTACTCTCATCTTGGTAAGAACCACTCGCTTTTCCAGTGATGTGAGTCACTCAGTCTTCACAAGGTCAGTCCAATCTGTCAAATGTTCTCCAACTCCACCGCAGCAATCAGCTTGCTTGCTTGCTATTGCTTGCTCAGAACAAGATGCTTCAATTGGTCCAATTTGTTGTCCTCCTAAGGGGCTGCTCCTAGCCCTGAAAAAAAATGAAGGGAATAGTTGTAGTGTTTTCAATTGAAAAGAGTAGATCTGGTTTGGAGTCTCTAGTTCAGACTTTTTAGCGCTATCTGTCACTATTTTAAATTCTATCCAAGCCTTCAATGGTTTCAGAGTGTCAAGGACATGCAGAGCAGTGCTGCTGTTATGCAATTCAATGTACAATATGACATGTCTGAGCAGAATGTTGATTTTTCACAAAACATGAAAAACTGAAAAATAGGAAAACACTTTAGCATGACCTTGACTTTTGGCACAAGTAACTTAATGTTTATGTCTCAGCTTACTTTCATGATACTTGTCTGAAGGCCTTTGTGGGGCTTTTCTAAAGACAGCGATACAAGCTGCTATGTGGAAGCGATTTAACATCTCTCTGTAGATGTAGGTTGCTATTTCATTTTCATGTAATAATTTTTCCCTAGGTGAACTAAGATTCTGGGACATTGTGGGACAGTTTAGCTTTATGTAGAACTCACATTACCATCACACAATCAATTGTTTGTTTCCCACTTGAGTACTGTTTGTTATGAGATCTTATTTAGGGGCTTTAGGAAGGAAGCAGGAAGGGCAGGAAGAGAGACAGGCCTGAAGAAAACAAGTGCAGTGAGACCAAATACTCAGCAAAGTACTTGAGTACTGCCATCACTAGGCTTCTCAGGCTCAGTTTTGTGATGGCTTTATGTTAACTTAAGTGTGGGCAGCTACAATCCCACCATGTTCATATTTTTGAACCTACTGGAAGTCATGGCAGCAAAATCTGGGTGTTGGGCTGCAGGAAAGCCTTCCTCACTACTTCAGAAAGCTGGCATGAGAAACAGATAATCTCTGTGGAGAACCCGCATGTCTGAAATATGATCATCGAGAACTCATTGCTTAGTTGAAATAAAGGAAAATTATTTTCCTTGACTTAAGTTTGGAATAAGTCCGTGCAGTGTCCTTTAATATCTAATGTTACAACAGCTCTACTGAAGAACCTTCATCTACATTTTTTTCAAACATGGTTTCCATAAATTAGCCTGCTAAATTAATAGTTGGAAGTATAATAAAGAGCCTGTAATGCTTCTCAGTAGAGTAAACAGCCATAAATGCCATAACAGCTAATGATGCTGGTGAGTCCTGAAGACTTCCAAAACTATTGAAGGTCATTTCTGTTTACCTCTCCACTGATGTGTCCAGTTATTGTTATGCTGGGTAAAATGTTCATTTCTGGACTTGGTGCTATTGTGCTCCCAATGCATGGGATGGGGTTTTCCACCCATAGACCAGCATCTGACAGATATCTCCCAATAAGTCAGAAAGAAATGCAGATCATTAATAACAAAACTGCTGCAGGTGCTGAGAGAGCATTTAATCTCTGTCTGGTTCAGTTACCTTCAGCTTCTCTTCGTATCACTGGAGACTGCAACATAAAATACTATCATGGTATGTAAAGTAATGGAATTTTGTGTAAATTTAAGGAAGATGAACTTTAATATTAAGTTCTGGAACACTGCATTGATTTTTCTGTGTGAAATTAATAGAGAACGTATTTCTTTATATAGGCTTTACTCTAGAGATTATAGTCATGGAAGAGTTGTTAGATTAATGGAGGAAAGGATGTAAATCTGATGATGAATTCTTTTTGGATGGTTAATCAATGATTGTAGTTGTGCAGATTAAATGTGTTGCATCACTTAGGCTTTATTTTATAATATAATGAGAGTTTGAAGAAAGAAATGAAAAGTTAAAAATAAAAGCTTCCTGTAAAAGTCTCAGAAGGAAATGTCTGCTGTCAAAGTTGAATGTGGAGCACAGGCTTAACACTTTATGTTGACCAAGATAAAATTGAAAGTACAATTGCAATTTATTTATATAGTTAACTTAAAATTAAAAATAGAAATATGGTCATAGCCCAGCCTCAAATCTGCTGGTACCATCTTACCACTTGGCTTATGTCCTGCTGAATAAATCAATGGCAATACCTGAACTAAACAGAACGAACAGAAAGAAATACAACCTGAGTGAAGGATGGAGAAAACATCTCTTCTGAGACTTTTTAAATTGCTGCTGAAACCAACATTACAAATAGGTAGAAATAAATAACCTTCTCCACCATTTCTGCTCTCCTTGCAAGCTTTTGAGACCCCAACATCCACCAGAGTATCACTCAGACTTTATTTCTCTGAGCTTCTGAGAGAAGCCCTGACAGAAGTGTGCCATAAAAAGGAAATTAATATTTCTCACCTGGCAAATTATTTATCTTCCCCCTTCTGCAGACCTCAGAGCGTGTACACTTTCTGTTCTTGAGTATGTTTCCTTTCTTTCTTCTTTGCCTTTTACTAAAGAACATAATATAGTTTGAGCAAAAAGGAGTGTGTCTTTGGCTGTGCTGATAATAGCTTGTGACCAGGGAGGCAGCTATGTCTTAAATATCCTGACAGCGATGTATGTTTACTTGGCCCTAGGCACCTGATAAAGATGCATAATAAACCATTTTCTCATTGCATAGACACTTTATGCATCGTTTGCGGAAACATATAGTTTTTCTTTACTGGTCTATCTTGCTCACTCTCTGAGTATTTGTCTTATTTTGTCTCCAAGAAAACATATTCATACTCGTGAGAACGATCAACAGCAGCAGCTTCAGCAGCTTGATTTGCTTAATATTGTCTTGAAAGAGGACAATTAATGCCACCTTGATTACTAACAGAAAAGACAGTAAAAGAACAGGGAGCATCACAAAAATTTCCCTCTACCCAAAGAGAAAGGGAAGAATGACTAGTGTTAAAATGAAACCTTTCCTTATTACTTTATGTATTTAAAGTTTTAACTACCTGGGCTTTTGTTAGTTTGCTAGGGATGCTTCTTCTGTTGCTTTAAATAGATGACTGCTAAAATAAGCTCTTGCTGTGGAATTAAGTTGACCAAGTTTTCAATTCAAAATATTCAACCTTGCTTAATGGATGAGATATTTGATCCAGCCCTTTTGAGAGCATCCTCTGCAGATTTTTTACTCTATTCTAAAATTAATACATTAAATGGCTCCACTGGATTATGATAGGAATTTGGGGGTTCAACCTTGTTTAAACTGGTTTTGTAATCTCAGCTGGATGCTTGCTGTTTGGAACATTTTCTAACTGTAAAGCAAAATGTTACCTTCAGAAAAGGAAATTTGCTCTTGCAACTGCTGGTCCTATTTTTAAACAGTACCAATATGGCATCACAAACATTTTTAAAGCAGCCATCTGGATTTCCTCAGCAGCCTGAGCAAATGCTGCTTAACTAAAATTACCTTCAAGTCAAGGAAATTTTAAGAGCAACGTGGTCATACAGCAGAATTATATGATACTATCAGCCAAAAGACCTCTTTTTCTCTAGTCATATAAAACACCAACAGAGTCCAAAAGATTATTTGCAACAGTTCATTATCTGGTCCATGAAATCTGAAGCCAATAGCAACCAATTCAGATTTGTTAAACCTTCCTATAATCCCCAACACTAAAAATCTATTCCAGAGAGTGCTGCCATCCATACGAAGTTACAGGGGAGCCTTTCCTTGAGTTTTTATAAATATTGTTAATTTAGCTAACATAAATCACATGTTTAAGAATTAATGTTGTAGATGTTGTCGCTCAAAGATGAAGGATATGAAATTAAAAAGCCTTATGCTGATGTTTCATCTTTGATATTGGAACTTCAGCTTGGTCTTCACGATTCCTGCATGCTTTTGTTTCTTGTCTCACTCATTTATATTTTGACTATTATCTAGTTAAAATTAGCCACCATGCAAAGTTTTCAACCCTATATTTCTTCTTTCATTGAACACGTCAGGTTGTGACAGATGTGTGTGTTTCAAACCTGAGTCTTGAGCTTGCAAAAGTTTGACAGAAATAACCTTAATTACATGCATCATGTTTGAATACCAGACTCTGGCAAAACAATGCCCTGCCAGCTTGTTTTTATCACATGGGAATACAAACTTGGAGAAATTGAACCTTCTGTCTGTCTCAGGGGTGTTGCAGACTCTGAATGACCAGTGAATTCAAATGTAGTTAACTTTGGGTGCTCAGCTAGAAGCTGAAAGTTATTTTGAACACAATGTATTATAGTGCTATACTGGCTGCATGTTCTCCCTCTCCCTATTTCTACTGTATGAAATGCAGATCTTTTACATGTGTGTCGGAGTAACAATGAAAATGAGAAAAATATCAACTGAGTTAATCCATTTTGTGTGGTATTGTCTGCATCTACCAGATGGATCTTATTTTTCCAAAGCACAGAGTTTAGATTTGGGACCAAGTCTGAATGAATCAGCCGAGTGTGATGCAGAGAGCCAAGAATCAAAATAGCTCTGTACGTTCTGCCTGAAAAACACAGTGTTTTAAGTTTTCTCCAATATTTTTGCATTGAAAGCTCGGATGAATGTTTTAGAATTTAGGAGCTTTTGGTTTAAACGTTTCCCAAGAAAAGTCCATTTTCTAATTACCTGTAATGAATATCTATAAAACACTCTCAAAATATTAAGCATTATTCAGATGTGAGGTTTCATTGATAACTGCCTCCAGGCACATGGACATTACTATATCTCGTTGGGTGGGACGTGTGCTTTTGAAGGATATACCACTTGCCCCACTTCAGTTTACACAGCAGAGCAGTTTCAGATGATGCCGACAGTTTCCAAGCCTGTCTGAAGTAAATCTCCCTCAAAATAAGCTCAATGAAGATGTCATGTCCTCAGTATCAGCTCTTTTTCTCTACAAAATCCGTTCTCACTGAATTTATTATAGACACAGATATTATTCAGAACTATTAGAAAGATTTAGTAGTTTATATCCAATTTGCACAACCACCGATGTGAAGCTTTGTCCACATTACCCTTGTGTTTCAAGTTCCTAAAACCTGTTCAGTAATTTCACAGGGTGCTTTCTCATTATTTCAGATT
The DNA here is from genome assembly GCF_032191515.1 of Phaenicophaeus curvirostris. Classification (NCBI taxonomy): domain Eukaryota; kingdom Metazoa; phylum Chordata; class Aves; order Cuculiformes; family Cuculidae; genus Phaenicophaeus; species Phaenicophaeus curvirostris. Next base: position 6,716,378 of record NC_091400.1, on the reverse strand, counting down.
TGCCATGTCTGTGTTCCCAGACAGAAATACTTTCAGAGTTGCACTGTCTCCTTTTGGGTTGTGATTCTGACCGAAGCCAAGAAATACATAAGGAATACAAAATGAGGAGGAAAGTTGCATCAGGATGAAAGATGAAACCTCACAGAGGTTAAAACCATTAATAAAGAAATTAGAACTGTATCCTTGCGGTTTCCTTTGTAGAAGTGCAGTGACTTGAAGGAAAATTAGGCATTGATCTTTAATGTTTTGTGAGCTTTTAGTGATAATGTACATTGCACAAGTCATCTAGATCTCTGCAATCTGCTATATAACACAGCTTAGAATAATCACATTAAGTTTCTGCTGGACTTGTTTAAGCTTTAGGTAAACTCCACATGGTTTTAATCAACAGAACAATGCCGTTGAATCAGTGCAGAATAAACATGAAGAATGTTGCAGAATGACTGAGAAGTGTTTACATTTGGCATATCTTGGCTTGTTTTCTCTTGCCTGACGGTTTCTCTTTCTCCTTTCATTTGCTTTTATTGTATTGTCATTTTGTACGGTCTCAGAGGTAACAGCTTGGGTGCCTTGATATATTCAGCTTCTAGTAGCACAGATATATGCTTTCACTCCATGGTTTCACCAAGCAGATACAGACATTTTCTAGTCAGACATAACATATTAAACTGCTACGATCCAATTCTTCTCCCTTAGCACTTCCATCTCTGTAGCAAGTGATCTGTCTTGCTGTCTGGAGAAGCTTGTCCTGCTGTATGAACTGAATTGGATATCTTGAGACACTAGTCACCCAAGCCAAGTGCCCAAAACCTAGCCAAGTGTGCATCTTTTACATCTCTTATTAATGGTTCTGTGCACAGAGAGCACATATTCTGAAGCTGTATCATTAATTCATTGTCCATTTATGACCTCCCTTATGTGTAAATGGCTCTGGATAGTCCCATGTGTTTAATCTGCTTCTTTCATTATTCAAAGACTAGACCTCTGGCTCAGCTTGCACTTTGCTGTGATTACACTCAAGGATAAAAGCTTTTCCCATGACCTTTTTTTCAGAATTAATGGATTAGGAAGATCTCAGTATTTCTAAAATATTGCTTACATATCAAGCCACAAGAGTGACTACAACCACAGATGAGGTGTTGTAGAATAGTAGCCCATGTTAGCCAAGCAAACAGGAACCCTGAAATACAAACATGGTATCACGAAATCAGATGGGATGTGAAGAATTTTCATTCAGGGGACTCATTTTATGCTTTCTTTACTTTAATCACATTTGCATAGATGTCATAAAAAATGAGGTAAAGTGTTAGTGTACTGACAGGTATATTTAAAGTTTGATAAAAAGCCAAGGAATTCCTTGTAAAGGTATCTTTGCCTACAGAGAACTTCAGATCTCCTCTTTACAGAGATGCCTAGGAGATATTTTATCACAGCTACAAATGTGAGAACAAATTGTCTCTGGAATAAAATTACCAATGCCACAGTTGTCAAGGCTTATGTGTAGCAGCAAAGAAGCTGACGGTCTTGTTTGACTTTAGCTACTTCTGTGTTGGTCTTATTCAAGTGCACTGATCTTGCAGTGCTGCCAAAGGTCCGACTCTTTTCATACTGCGGGTATCTTAGCATGTATGTATATTATTTTTAAAAGGCAAAGGCTTTTAAGATAGAGGGAAGATCAGTACGCTGGTGCTAAATTGGACAAACTCATATGTTTACAGAACCCAAAAAATACAATCTGCTGTTTAAAACCCATTCCAAAACAAAGGACTTTAGCATTGGACTAGGCATCTGTGCAGATGAGTCAGGAGGGTTGTTAATACTATTCGAATATCTAGATAAGAAAACAAAATCATCTTTGTTTTTTTTAAAAAAAATATTTAAAATCAACCAGGAACAAGAAGATTAATTCACCTCTCTATTCTGTCATAGCAGGATAGTGGGAGGAATACCTACAGCCAGCTTCTGCTTTTCAGTGGTGTGTTTATAATTTCCAGTTGCCAGGTGCTAATTCCCTAAGATATGCCAACTTCATCACTTGAAGCCTTCTGGAGGTTTCCATCCATCCCCTTCTACAGCTAAGTACCCAGAGGATCTGGTGCCTTCTCTCCTGTTTTCTGACTGTTGTTTGCTGTAGCAAATAACTTGCGATATTTCATGACAATTAGGACTCTTTCTTAAGAACTGCCTAGTCGTCGTTCAGCTTGCAGGACAAGATTGCTTACATTGTTTCCTTGGTATTTCTTCCTTTTTGACAGCATTTGGAAAGTTGTCCAAATTGGAATTTGTCCCTGAACACTTGTTTAACCCCAGCTGGCAAATAAGTACCACATAGCTGCCTGCTCACCTCCCTCCTCCCCAGTGGGATGGGGAAGAGAATGAAAGAAAGTAAAAATCATGGAAGAGTTTAATAGGACAGCAAAAGGGAGCTAGAATAAAAATAATAATAGAATATATAAAAGAAGTGATGCACAATACAGTTGCTCACTACCCAATAGACCAATGTCCAGCCTGACCCCAAGGAGCAATGGCTGGCGCCCAGTCAAATCCCCCAGTTCATACACTGGGCATTGTGATGTACAATATGGAATGTCCCTCTAGTCAGTTTGGGTCAGCTATCCCAGCTGTTTCCTTTCCCAGCTTCCCGTACAGTCCCACCTTCTTTCTGGCAGGCCAGCAAGACAAGCTGAAAAGTCCTTGACTGATTAGCAACAACTAAAACCATCAGTGTGTTATTAACATTATTTTAATCCCAAATCCAAAACATAGCACTGTATCAGCTACTAGAAAGAAAATGAACTCTGCCACAGCTGAAACCAGGACAGCATTAAGAATGACCCCTGGATGTTTGCAGAAAGTGCAGTGCCTTCTTTCATGTCACCGGTCTGTTTTCCATCTCCCCTGTTGGGTGGTCCCTGTAGTGACACAGAGCTCTGCGGCAGAGCCATGTCACCAGTGTTATACATCTCCAGTGGTCCTTCTGGCTTAGTCTGCAAAGTCTGGTTTCAACTTATTTCATGATCAAACATAAATTCAAATGCTTATTTGCACTGATATGCTCTTTACCTCATTGTTCCAGTGTTCATTCAGCCACTTGAGTGCTGATATCACAGCAGCGGTGCCTGACTGTATCAGACCATAACAGATGTTTGCGCAGCAACAGGCACATACCTCAACAGGGTCACGGTGCCTTTTCCATTTCCCAGGATGAGATCTAAAAGCTCTCTCAGAGCAGTGTCACATTTGCCTTCAAGCCTACGCTAATACAAACTGTAATCTTTTGAGGAGAGAGGAAGGTGAATCCCAGAAGAGGAAAAAAAGTAACTTCAAAATGGATAGAAACAACAATCTTCCTGCAAGAACTAGAAAACCATTTGAGAAAAAAATCACTTTTTCCTACATGAACTAAGGAGCTCAACAGGTAGTATTTTTGAAATATGCTTAAGAAGCATCTTTTCTTTCGTGTTTAAAGGAAATATTTAAGTTGGAATATTTCAGCAAAGTAAGACAGTGTCTAAAAAAGAACACTTTCAGAGGATTATATTAATGGAAAAAAACAGAACTCCAGCACTTTCAAGAGTAAAGTTACCTTATGTTTGTCTGGAAAACCACATCAGTCTTTTTTTCTGTCTGTCTCTCTCACTCCATTTTTTGAAGGCCTATTTAGATGTCTTTCTAGATCAAAAATATTTCCACCCTGTTTATTTCTTTTCAGACAAAAATTGTTCTCTCTGATGTTTTCATGCTTCTTCAGGGAACAACACTAATTGGCTTCTGTTGAAGAAAATATTACTCTGGGAGAAAATAAATGTTGGCTGCTGTTCCTTTACATCAATTTTATGGCTTTTAGTTGCATCAACACAATGGATAACTTTGATTCTTTGATTTTTTTTTGAAAAAGCATATGGTTCTTGACTATTTTTTATTATTATTTATTCGTTATTATTTGAGATATATGAAAACCAAATAGAGATAGCTGAAAAGATTTGATTTGAGGACTATATTACGTTTTATTTCTTTTACTCTGAAATAAATCATTTTAGTAATGTTTCCTTTGGCTCCTTCAGGCTTAGTTCTCTTCACTAGTGACAAGAAAATGTTTGTGACACAAAAACTGAATATGAAGCAGACTGAATGTCTCCCACACTTAGACAAAAGAAATGTTCACATATGTAGCAAGATTTATTTTTTTTTCTGAACATCTGCCTTGGAGACTTCAATGCTGCTTTGCAGTGTAGGTATCATCTGAAAACAGTAGCCCAGGAAGTGTGACTCAGGTCCATATTTTTTATTAGGAATGTTTGATTTGTAGAACATAGAATCATGGAATCACTACATTGGAAAAGACCTTTTGAGATCGAGCCCAGCCATGCCTGCCCACTACACAGAATCATAGATTAATTAGGTAACAGTACGAAAACATTCTACCATATTTTTCTGGTAAAATCCCAAATCATTACTCTTTGAAGAGTTTGTCTTTTAATTTGTGACAGAGGCTCCATCTACCCTATCAAGTGGTTTGCTGAAATACAACTATGTGCCCAGAGAGTCCTGTAGATGTTCCAGCTCAGCCCAGTCTCTGCCTAGATGAATAGGCTTCAAATAGGCAAATAAGTTGTTCAGAGAAAGGACTTATTCTTGAACTCAGCTGCTGTTCACTTCATATCCTGAAGCACAAAATTTGATAACAATTTTAATTTAATCCCTGCTATTATAACCTCACCTATCCAGTCCTTTTATCTCTGCATGACATTTTCATATCTCATTATGCTCCCAGTCCTTCAGTGTCACTCAGATGGTCTTTCTGCTCCAGGTTTATGGCCATGCAGAAGCCTTGTGACCAGCTGAGTTATTGGATAGCACACCAGAAATGTTGTTCATCTTCCCTCTAGAAGAAAAATCGCTTTGTGAAAAAGGCATGGTGTTGCTATTATATTTGATCTTCAATTCACTAAAGTATCAGAAATACCATGAAGTGTGTTCGTGGCTCTGTATGGTTGGTGATTTATATAGGGCAAATTCCAGAACAAAACTCCAAGCTAGGTAGAATTTTGTAGTAACATGCACACAAATTGCCAACATCCTCGAGCATCAGAAGTATTAAAACAGTGAGAAGTTCTTAACATAATTTCCAATTTCCTTTAAAAAAAAAAACCACACACACACCCCAGCAAAACAACCTGTGTTGGACCTTTGTAATTTTGAAGACAATAGTGAAAATGAAGAGACACGTAAATTAAACGAGGAACATTTGGGACATCTCTGGGAAATCATCTTAATCACTTGGAACAAATCCTTAGGCACATACTGCATGTTGGGCAATTAAGATAGGCAGGACTGATTAGTGTTGAAGAAGCAGATCAGCAAGTGGTTGTTTCACAGGTCAGTCTGAAAAGACTGAGGAAAAAAAGCTGTAAAAAGAACATGTCACAGAGCAGAAACTAGTGTCACTATTGTAGTAATACTAAGTTTAGGCAAATTCTGTTCAGGTTGGAAAAGCAATGGGCTACATGAGACAAATAAATTGGAGGGAATTAAAAATAGCCAGCTGAAATTACGAGGTGATTCACTTACGATAAAGGGTGAGAGAAAATATTTAGAGATCTAGAATTTTGAAGACCACGAGCTTAAAGAAATGTGGGGAAGGGCTTTGTGAAGTGTACCAAGAGACAGCTTGAAGCAAACAAATACAAATAAAGAAAAACAAATACAGGCCAACTGTTTAAACATTCCTGACAGTACAGCATTTGACATTAAATTAACCTCCTCGGGCTACTTAGAATAGCAGCAGCGTCTGGATATTTTGTAACAAGCCTAGACAAATAAGAATAATTAATAAAGACTAAAAGGCTAAACAAGCTATGTAACTACAACCAAAATAACATTTTGATATTTTAGGACAAGTTCTCCTTTGACTTCACTGTTGAGGGGGAGGAGGTTGTTCACATTATATCCCCTGTTTTGCAGAATTATTTCCAGGATTTAGAAAGGCAGAAGGTACATCATCTGCATGATTTTTTCTATTTGCAACACTGAATATTCCATGTATTAATCGGCATCACCTTCACAGTGGCCACTTGGGTGTCAGCAGAAACTGAATGGGCAGAGCATCACTGCGTGGGATTTAATCAAGCGGTCCCTGAAGCATACTAATGAATTAATTTGTTACACACATAAAATATAAAACCATAGAAATATGTTCCCTACTTTCTTTATCCCTCAAGGGCTTTAAAGTGTGAGTTCTCATTAATATTCACTTCTCTGTCAAATAGAAGGGTTATGCACCTGTGCTGGATAATGCTGAAATGTTGCAAATATTTATGTTGCTGTACAAAAACAATGATACTGCTTGCAATCACCTAGCCCATTTGTATGTAAAGCACTGCTGTATTTTGAAACTGAGAAAATAACGAACATGAGAAGCTCCCAAAAGCTAGGCCAATGTAATATATTCTGTCCCTGTGCCTTTGAATCATCTTGTCATTTTTCACTTGAGGAATGAGTTATGCAGGTTAACAGCTACTGCTGAATTCCTCCTCTTCCTATTCAAATTCTGGTATGACGGAGATATTAAGAAGAAAATACAAAGGCTGCACTCAGGGCAGTGTGTTTAACCATTAGTGTCTGCAGATGTAGCCGTATGTTCCTAAACACTGAAAAATTCAGCCTCGTGTAGTTTTGTGGTAGAGATAATCTGATGTCTAGTTGACTTTCTAAAAGAAATGTGCGGGTTCTCTTACAACAACGTCAGGCAGAATCTGGAGTTGAGTGGTGATATTCTAGAGTTTGTATGGAGAGGAGGTTGCACAACATCAGAAGAGTTCTTTTGCAGTTAAAAAACATGCATCTCCACCTCAGCAGTTTAATCTGTCCTCCCATATTTGTCTTGAATAGTGGTTTCATTCATATTGATACTGTGGTAGCACTCCAGTGTTGTAACTGGGTTTGCTCAGTTTTAAACAACAATAAAGTAGACAGCAAGGTCTCTCCTCTATTGTACTTCTCTTCTACAGGCCCAGTTGGTGGGACAAGAAAAGAAAGTGGCAACTGTATGGCAGAGAAGAAGGGTTAAAGAAAGAAAAGTAGGAGGAAAGTTATCAGAGCAAAAGCCAGAAAGACTATTGTGAGACTTCGGGAAGGGATTAAAGCAATAGACCTTTTCAGTGGTAGATGACAAGAAGAGAAGATTGTCCCCTTTTCATGGTCTGAGTCAACTTAATGAGACCAGAGTGGACAACTTTTGAAATGTCAGCCTGGATGACTGATTTCTCTGTAAGAAACACTTTTGTCCCCCCCGGTGGGGTACTGTGACAACCATGGAGATGCTATTGCAGTTTATGGTGCTTAGAGAGGTACTGTTATTATGGAAGACCAACACAAAGTTCAGGCAAAAGTGTCTTCCAAGTGTTCTTCAATCCTTTGTGGTGCTTGAGGTGCCAAATGATGTTTCATCAACCTTACGAGAATCTGCTTTGGTCAATTTATGGCAGTGGGTCTCGCTGCTTTCCTCAAGAAGGAGATCTTGGAAATATCCTAGGAGGAGGGAGACTGACTGAAAAGGAAAGTAGATTTTATCACTACAGAACAGCTGTAACTCGGGTTGAGTTTGCTGTTGTTATAAAGGGCTTGAGATTTATATAGGCCAATAGTGCAAACAGCTGATCCTTGCTATTTCAAATGACTGCTACCGGTTTTATTGTTCACAGACAGCTAAGCACAATGCTGTGAGAAATATTAGTGCTTCAAGCATGGACTACCTAGAGAATGCACATTACTGCTTTGAAGCCTTCTTATTGTCTGTCTTTGCAACCGGGTAGCTAACAGCTCTTTTTCCCAGCCAAAAAAAAACCAAAAACATAGGGTGTATTTGTGCACCTGTAGTGAGAGATTCAGCAAATGTGGCCATGCTGGCTTTGCTGCTGTCTTGTGTTTCATGCTGCTGCAGCTGATATCACAGAATCATAGAATCACCAGGTTGGAAGAGACCCACTGGATCATCGAGTCCAAACATTCCTATCAATCACTAAGCCATGCCCCTCAGCACCTCGTCCACCCATCCCTTAAACACCTCTAGGGAAGGTGACTCAACCACCTCCAACAGTTCATAACAGTTCCTGGCAGGTCTGTACAAAGGATTGTTCTATGATGCCTCAATTTCTGTAAACCCATCTGTACATGAGTGAATTGCCCTAACACGACGTTAACTGTAGAGTGCACAGATGCATCATTTCTCCCCATGCCTCGTTCTGTTAAAGTTTCAACAGAAAGAGTGCATGTGGTAAATTGTATCACCTTGGCGAGTCTGAGGGCTGAGGGACTCTAGAAATGCAGAAGAAAGAGCTCAGCCACAGGTTCCTCTTGGCTTTGCCATTTGCTTGCTCTCTGCTCCAGTTCTTCCTTGATAAGTGAACAATATAAATTGCTTTGTTCCTTAACAAGTGAAGTGTGTGCTGACTGCAGATGAATAGCACCTCTTTTGCCCTTTCCAGGGCTTTGCACAGACCGGGCATCTAAGGACACACAGTAGAACTACTTCATCCATATCTTTATCATGTTCGGGTCTGGATTTTGTCTCCTTTTGCCGAGTTTTTGGGCCAGCCAGCATATGGTGCTGTAGTACCTCACAGCCCGACTGCTGTACTAGCTGCCTGGCAAAACTGCTGCTGCTACTGCTGTCAGACACACTATTTTTGCCTGTTAGTGTCAGATTGTTTCAAAAAAGACAGGCTGCCACTCAACAGCTGGTCCTTTCACAGGCGCCAGAAAATTAACCTCCTGAAGGATCCTCATCTCCATCAAATATTTTGTAATAAACAAGTGTTTAAAGAAGCAAAACCTGAAAAGGGAAGAGCTCCAGCAATAGGGTGTGTATGGCCATGGACATGAGTTCAGTGCTCCCCTCTGCCACGCAGCCAGGCTCTGCTTTCCATCAATTTGCATGTCAGTGGTGACCAATTTATAGCAAACTCATTAATCCTGCTGCTGGAGAATGAAAAACCCTGTGCTGAAATTGCATATTTACTCACATCTTAACTTGAAATAATCATAGTGCACAGGAGAACTACTGTTGATTACTCTGCCCAATCACATCCTTAATTAGCATTATGCAAATTTAGCAGGTATCTTTGAGACTCCATGGGATGGAAACATTGAAATGAATGAAACACTGGACCAACCTACAAGGACTCAGGGCAAGTCAGCCACATAGTGGCTATCTTTAAATACAACGTGAATACTTATTTACCCCACAGCAGAGCAACAAGTTCATTCTGTGTTACACCCTGCTTTAATCATTGCTGAATGAGAAATGTGAGATAGTGTTATTTCAAATTCTGATGAATATTTATCTGTCAGCCAACAAAACAGGATGATACAGTCTTAATCTTCTAATTTGTAGTGCCCACAGAAGTGCCCACAGAAGACAGGATTTAATGAAGGTCCTGTGTATCTCTCTGAAATCCAGCCTTTCTTATAAAGGTGAAAAGTTTCCACCTTTTGACTTGCAGCTCATTTTTTTCATATTTTCCATAAATTTCCGGTCAGAGCAGACTTGCAGGTCTTTCAGCCTGTTCTGTGAACAGAGGTAGCTGGTCAGACGAAGCCAGTAGCTCCTCTTTCTCTCTCATGCAAGGTCCTTCTTTAATTTTATATCTGTATTCTGATATATGAATGCCTTTGCTTTGAACTAGTTTTATCACTGTCATGGAAGGTGTTGTTGTTGCCTTATAGCAACAACTGCTTTCCTCAGCAATGTGTAAGACAAAGCATCTCAGTGATTTGCTTTGTGAATGCAGTTCAGAATTTGGAAAGCAAAATCAATTTATGCTCTCATGCATACTTGCAGATTATGAGACCACTGTTATGAGATCACCCATAAGAGTTAGGAAACAGATCATTAGAGTAATTCACTCGATATGGTTATGCCAAAGTTAATTTACTTTTCAGCCATGTAATAAGATCCTATAGAGTCATTACTTCTTTGCTACATCATCAAAAATAATGACATTAATTTTTCTCAGTTTATGTGGAAATGGACACTGTCTCTTATCATCCTCAGCTGAATTAAATTGACAACTGAACCTGTTCCTTTCTTGTTCCTTGCTTGTGGAGCTTTCTTTTCCAAGGTGAAAAATCGTTATTTAAAATGTGCGATTTGACACATTAACTCAAGGGTTTCAGATTGTCTTTCCCTGACAGTTGAAGCTTTTACCACTAGCAGGATGTGTAGATGGATGAACAATTGTGATAATAAGATTTCTTGTCTATTATTTCTGTGAAAAAAAAAGATATCTGTCAAGTTCATTAATAAGAGAAAAATAGGACACAGAAAATTATGCTAAGGTGAAAATTGATTGCCATCACATGTAGTATAAGTCAGTATGGGGTTTTTATGTGTTTGAAAAGTACTGTCTTAAAACATGAAGCAAAGCAGAGAGACTATAACTTACTTGAAGAATCTATCAATTTAGGAAGGGGATATACTAGGCTTTTAGTAATGATGGATGTGCAGAAGGTACATGTAGCTTCACCCATGGAAAGTTTCGCTGTTTCAGCAGACATCCAGCTGTTGGATAACAGCTTCCAGACTGCATTTGGCATGTGGTTGAACAAAGACATTTCATGATCATTTTAGGAACTTGCACATGCATAAACAAGAATCTTTAGAGTTTAAACTGATGGGACAAATGATCCAAATACTTTTATAGGTCTGGCTACTGCTCTTGCGTTTTGTCCGTATAGCCGCTATGAAGGTCTTTGCTCTGTTATCTGCCCTCCTAGTTAGTGTGTTTGTGTGAGAGGAAGGACTTGCAACCCTCTTCTCAATTTTCACTCCTCAGAATGACAATTACAGGGAGAGAGGGACCATGCTTCCCATGGTAGCCTTTTATTTGTCATATTTATGCAATTAGCCAAAGACTTATCTGAGATGTGGACTGCGTGGAGGGCAAGATAATCTCCATGTATTTCATCGCTAGCAAACCTCAAGCTTATAGAAACCTTACAATCCTGTAATGTCTGCGTGGGTATTTCATCTTTGTCAGGCTGTAGTCACTACTCTAGTCTCACCATTTTTTGCTGCTCTGGATAAGGTTATGAGAGTATTTCTGTTATAATCCTCTTGCATTTCAAATGATTTTCCATTTCCTCCTCTCATAAAAAATGTCTAGGGTTGGACCTTGACCTAATCTGTGCCTTTTTGGTTTTGTGACTAATGCATGACTCTATCATGCATTAGTAACTGATTAGCTCTTTTCCAGCAGTATGCACTGTTCATCTCCTTGAAGATACCTAAATTATATTAGCCTAGCTACTGTGTGATTATTTTATTTGCCAGTACTGACCAGCTGATTCATTGGAAATGGAGGAGCTGACAAACACCGGCATTTTCAGTTAAATAAAATGTTTGTTGAAAACTATTTTCGTTAGAATAGCAGCTCTTTTTACACCATTGCATACTGCACAGGACTGTGTCCAGGAACCTGCCATTCATCCCAGAGGTGGTTAGAGTCTGATGCCAGCATTTATTTTTCTTAAAGAAGCATCTTGAAATTCCAATCATTGTCAAGACAGAGAGTGATGATCCTAGTACAGAAAAACAGAGAAAAACTTTTAGTCTACCAAATCAGACTGGAATTGGGCAAGGGGTGAAAACAACTGGAAATACATGGAAAACGTGCCTTGCCCAGAAAGGTCATAGCAGCTATGAGGATAAAATCTTAATTTCCTGGGTTTTATTTATCCTGTGCATTGGAAGGACTAGATTTGGGGGTGCTGCTTGCAGAAAGGCCTCCTTCCATTAAGGAGAGTAATATAATATTTATAGCAAGAATGAAAATTGGAATTGCCTGAACAAGGAAAGGTGGTCATACAGCAAAGGGACCTGAGGAAACTCCTTATTTAGACATTAGGAAGAACTTCACAATGAAGATGGTGAGATGCTAGCACAGGTTGCCTGGAGAAGCTGTGGATGGCCCCTCCCTGGAGGTCTTCAGGGCCAGGTTGGATGAGGTTTTGAGCAGCCTGATCTAGCAGGAAGTGCCCCTGCCTGTGCTCTCTTCCAACCCAAACCCTTCTATGATATCCATGAACAATATTATTTGCAGGGACTTCACACAATGCCTCGCTACCTCTCTGTCCACAGAGGGAACCTAGTTCCTGACTTAGACAGGCACTACTGGTCTTGCACCCACCAAGCCACTTGCCATACTGTTAGCCTATCTCAAGAGGCTGGTTAATCATGTGTTGTGTTGGCTTTCCACAGTGCTGTCATACAACCCAGAGTGACCAGAGGTGCGTAGCTATTCAGACAGTTCTCTAAGACAAGTGCTCATGGTCATTACATGGTCCTTACCAGTAACTTACTTAGCCTTATTGAGCCTCCTTCTTGCCCTCCAGTTCTGAAGAAGAGGTGGTGAAAGTTTACTTCCTCTGATAGAAACCCAGGAGAAAAGAAGCTGAGAGCCAGAACCTTTGGGGAAAACTTGTCATATTCCCAGAGAACGCTGCCTGCCTCCCTGCAACAGCTGGCGCTTCCTTTACTAACAGTATACATAATTCGAGCACCCAAGATTCCTGTGCCAGCAGCAAGAAAACCTTATGTAAATTCCATTCCTGCAGGCAACTTTGTGAAAGATTTATTGAACATGAGACAGCAAATAAGAAAATCTTCATCTGTATGGCATGTGTCTCCCCCTTGGTAAGTTTGCAAAGTCCCATTAAATTTTAGCAAGGCTCTATTAGTTTGTGCTCGTTAAGGAGCGGATTTCTTCAATTTGCTTAGTGTATTTACTAGCCTAGACAATAGCTGAACACAAAAAACACTCCTTGTATGTCAGCTTAATTACAAGTGACTAATTTAATGAAAGCAGTGTAATTAATGTCTATTATGCCATGCAAAGATCTTATTTCAACAAACTAGATAGATTTTTCTTTCTCTTGTAACTGTAGCAACCTGATTGCATTTGATCCGTGTAATAAGAGGTATAGTTGCATTATACTGTTTGCAGGCCTTTCCTGGGAACCTTAATTGCCTATTTGCTAGTGCTCAGTGTCTTGGGCATGAACATCCTTAACCAGAGAGCTCAGCATGGTGTCTCAGTGGAGGTCTACGTGATGTTCTAGCCTGAGACTGTTTCTCCATTAAGTTCTGAATTCAGGTGATTCTTTGAAGGGAGAGTGAAAAATAGAAAGAACAGTGAGTACAGAGAGTTTTCAGTGTATCAAGTCCATTCGGCCTTCCCTGCTGAAGGGAAAAGAAAGGTCTTTGGTTACAAGTGCTTTTAAGTTGTGACCTTTTCTTTCAGAATAACTGATTTTTGTCAATGTCAAACATAAGCAAAACCACAAGTTCAAATTCCTGTTGGGCTTAAAAACCAGCTTGAATAAGCAATCCACAGTATGGGAATTGTGGTTGTAGGAGTTAGGATTTCTGTTTTCAACCTCAAATTACCAATTTCTCTCCAAATGTCAGAATAATGCCGTAGTTCAAACTCAATGCTTAGAATAATGTCTTCTAGACTTTATATTTGTGAAATCTAATATCCCTGGTATTGACGAATGGGAAAACTAGTGAGGAAGTGCTCTTTAGATGGATGAGTTTCCTATAGGAGTGAGCTTCATCTCTGTGATGCTGAACATATGCTGTTGGCTTTCAGATTCTTTTAATATAAAGGTCTTGTGACAAATTCAGAATTGGCCCTCAATTAGGCCTGATTCTACTCTCATTTAAACTAGAGTATAGAAGAGCAGATCTTTCCAGGACAAGGAAATTTCATTGACATGAAAATAGTAAAATAAAGAATCAGCTCTTATTGTCTCCCAGTGTTCCAACTCAGTTCAATGGATTCAGTTGTATTAATGGCAGGATTGAAACACAGAATGAGAGTGGGATGAGGAGCTCCTTGTTTTCAGATGTGAAGAAAGATATAAATGTACAACCATGCAAATCCCAGAGCACCTCCAAAGACCAGGAGATCTCACAATGAAGAAAAGAAATACATTATTGAATAACGTGCCTGAAGAGAACGGAGTGTAAAAAAAATATGTATCAAGGTTCCTATGTTCTTGTTCTCAGCATTAGCTGAGGTTCTTTGCTTCCTTACAACTTTTTCTAAGTAGCGTCAGAACCAGAATGGCTGCCACAAACAATGCCAATAATTGCAATTTAACTATAAGCATAATCTTTGTGAAGTAACATATTTAATTTTAGTGTGTGTTTGCAACACTAGTGAAATAGGAAATTCCACAGTTCACAAAAAGCGGCTCCAAACCTGATCAAAAATATTAGTGATAAGGAAGCTTCTCATCTCTGCATGAACATGACACCTATTCAATTCCACATAACAGTCTACTTTCCACCAGTCAGCCAAATGTATATAGACTACAATAGAATCCTATTTGGCCTTTCATGTATATCGGCTCTTCTTATTGCAAATTATGATTGCATACTGGGGACAGGACGTTGTAGGACAATATGAGTCAAACCTGTTAAAGGATATTAGGAACAAGAGGAATTTGCTAAAAATCTGTACCTTCTTGCTTTATATAGGGCCATAACTGAAGCATGCCTTTCCTCAGTGAAGTGAATTGATTGTTAATATTCAGTTTATTTCATATCTTTATTTCTCACCTAAATGCACATACTTAACGTTACTGCTATAGCTCACTGTGTAGCAGAGATCCCATCAGAATTGACATGTCAGTGCCAGTGACCTGCTTCATTTATTTCTTGCTGTGAGCCTAATGAGAAAACAGCCAGAGCTACCCTGAGAAACTGAGAGGATAAATACCACTTTTCCAAGGATACCAGGAAACTCAAACTGTTCTGAACATGGGAGTCAGTAAAAGCAGCTGAACTATCAGGAAATATCATTGTGAAATAAATAACCATCGCATTCCGAGTGTGATGGGCTTAGATTGTGAGTGCCAGAGCCACAGGAAGGAGCAAAGGGAACTGGGCAAAAACTAAACCAAAGCCTGGTGAAGTGGGTTAAAGTTTACCTAATGATTTCAACGGAGATTGCATCACAACACTTTTATTTCTACTTTCCCATGTGAGTAAACTCTTTCAGAGTTCCCAAATAAAGTACACCCTCAAGGTTTTTTACTAATTCCTAAATGTGCACCAGATAAGAGATATGCTGTGCTGCAGATGAATATTTTGAGGAGAATACATGGTATCAAACATCATGTTTATGTATGAATATGGAAGTTAAACTAGTGGCAAGATGTGTTTGAGGGGAGAGAGTGGTGCAGCAGTTCTTATTGCTTAGTGGATGCTTATTCCTTTTGTACTGAAATGTCTTGGTCTGATAAGCCAACAGAAGTCACTGTAGGAAAATCTTGAGAAATTATAGGAAAACATTGAGAAGTAATTTTATATTAAATAATCGAAATAGTTGGAAAATGTTTGCTTTACCTATATCTTTTATAGAGTGCTTGAACTTTGATAAAAACTTTGGCCGTTGTTTTATTCTATTCTAATCTATTCTCTTTTATTCTTAGTGGTATAGCTGGGTATTGGTTTAACGTGGAAGGCACTCAGACACTAAAGAGGCTACGGGCAGCATGAAATGCCAATACAGCTATTGTAGCAGAACTGATTTCAGAGATTCTGGGAGAAAGCATTTCTCATTTCCTAATAGTACCATTGTCTCCATGTCAGCAGAACTAAGTTTGAAGTTGATCAAATGCCATTGTGCTGAATAATGTGAAAACACGTAGAAGGACTTCCAGCCCTGCACAAGAACATTAGCAATAAGAGATAGGTTCTGTGTGATAGCATGTAGAAGTTTGGTGATGACATTATTACTATTATTTTTAATAAGGGTACACGTCAAATTGCAGAGCAAATAGAAAAAGTAATTTGATTGTATTTGTCAGAAAAGGAGTAATGACCGGTTGTTCAGCTGCAGAGAGGAAGGAGCATATCTGAGCACAGGAATCTTCATGAAAACCACATCTATTCTGGCACTGCTGCTGGGCAGAGTAAGCTCTGTGGTAACAGATCTGGTGTGTAATCTAAAAATGATTATGCTTTGCTGTTACAAGACTGGTGATCAAATACCTGTATTGCTCCTCCCCTACCTGCAGCTCCATCTCAGCTAATACAAAACGTTGCCTTTTTCTTGTGCTGTAATCTTATGACTCAGTAACAGCAAGCATTGAGCCAGGCATCTGGCAACCCAGCCTCAAGATGTCATTTTTCTGGTCATTTCTGCTCACTTCCACTCACTCACCCTACAGTGAATATGGACATAGACGCATTCTGTTCTTGTGTCAATGATCACATTCTGTCAACTCTTAGGTTTGGGACCATGGACTCCTGAATATGTACTAAGATTCCTCTTCTTTAAAGGACCAGGATGCAATTAACACATCTTTAGAGACCAGAGGTTGTGTTGGGTGGATGTGGACTTGCCTCATTTCTAGGGAAAATTTATATCTCTCACCCCTGATTTAAGAAGCAGGAAATTGCACAAAGGTTGAGGAAGGACAAATGGAAAACCTGGCTTTAATTATTTTGAGGCCATTTATCATCCCTTCTCTTCATAGTTTTTTGCCCTAAGAAGTCTACCACTTCTAACACATTGTCTAATATTACGTGGTACTGAGTGGCACTGCACCAGGTTAGAATAACCAAGACACAGGAAAGGATAAGGATTTTTACACTTCTGTCAGGCAGGAGCAGAAGAAACATTATTTTTATTTAACTTTCACACACTGTAGGATGTCAGGCTGTGCTTCATTTTAGGGCACTCAGCAAGAGAACTGAATGCAGAGGTAATGGTGCCCCAGTGGGAGATGTGCCTTAGTGAAGAGTGAATAAAAACTGACTGCAGACACCAGGGTGTATGTCAGAGAGAGACTGGGTTACAGCTGTGGGTGTGCAGGGTTGAGGAAATGTATGAGCAGTTTCCTCTGTTCCCAGATGCATTTTGTGCAGCCCATCCTAGAGTTCAGCCCCAGCAGTTGCCAATGAAAACCCATCAAAAAGAGAACCAAGAAAGGATGGAGGACCTAGAAGGTACATGAAACAGTGCCTCCACCTGCATGTTTGTCCAAGTCCTAAAATATTTTTTGATAGTGAGATTCTTTCCCCCTATTACTGAGACCATTAGAGGTATTCTGAGGATTTACCCCAGTATCTTATTTCCTTCAACCACAACCTTTATAAGCTCTGGCAGGTATTGTGGTGACCTGTTTCAAAAAAGGAGGAGGAAGTTGGAAACTACAACAATTGGTATACACATTAATAAATAAAAGAAGAGAAGCGGGAGAATTTACACAAAAAGAGCTTGTTGTTTCAGACCTTAGAGTCATCACAAATGATGGCTGGTTTTCAACTTTTCTGTCATCTTGCTGTAGATAAACTGTAAGGAAACAACCAGATTTTTAAGCATTCATTTTAAAAATCATTTCTTTAAACAAAATGGTTCTTTTATCCTGCACAAGACAAAGCCATATAGCAAACAATACCAATCTGCCTTTTGAGACATCTTGTATTTTTTGACAGCTTTAGCCCACGGTCTTTGATTAGATAAAGGCCTTAATATCACATTACAGCAGAATTACCTACATCATGGCAGCTGCTTGTTGCAATTGTGTTGACATAACTAGCTTCTTGTGTGAATGTATTCTGGTCTTTCTAATCTCTTTAGCATCAGCAGCAGGACATTTTATTTGCAATTGATTTTTAAATTTAGGAGTAATTGAAGTTTAAGCGCAGTTACCTTCTTGCAACAGGGACAGGTTGATACAGTTTAAACCCTAATTATGCACTCATTAAAAGTGATTGCATTGCCAAAGTGAGGAAGGGCTACAATTTGTTTCATTCTTAAAGGCTCAGCATAGAGAATTAATTGTATTTCCAGGAAAACAGATGGACATAAAGAGGAAGCAATTAAGAGTTCATTGTTGAATCATAAATTTCCTAGCAATTTTTGGATGATAGACAAGATAGCCTTAACTTTGAGAGCAGAACTTGTTGACAACAAGAATTAGCCATTTAATAGCTCTGGTATTCGATGATACAAGTTTTACCTACAGTCAGTTATACTAAGTTTTGCTTAAACTTGTAAGGCAGAAATGGCCTTATTTCCATTTGGGAAAATCCAGTCTTGTAGTGATCTGGTGTTTGCTTTGTTTTCAAATTTAATAATGAAATGACAGGCTGCAAATTGTTCTCGTATAATAAGGAGGATAAACAAAACCAGTCACACTTTTCCTGTGAGAAGGTATCATTTCATAAACACCAGAAAAAATAAGAAAGTGTGAAAGAAACCAGAGCAGCAAAATACGCTTCTACAGTACTAACAGAGCAAACCCTGGAGTATAAACCAGTTAGAGCAGGGACTTCTGGATCCAAGCTTTGTGACTGTCACAGGCAATGTCCAAGCCAAGTGTGAATGATCCCAGATTTTGGGAAACGCTTGATCCAGACACTGTGTCTGTATAGTATTACTTTTCCTATTTGTTTATACACAGGATATGTCTGTATAGTGGGCTCTGATGCTATATCTGATCTCTCATTGATGGAACATCAGGATTCCCATTGAAGTGTACATGTCAACATCATGATGGAAGTTGAACTTTTTTCATCCAGGTTGTAGGGTTTTCTTTCCTCTCTCTTTGTCTATAGAAACTGTGGTCTCCTCAAATCCTACCAGCCTATTATTAGCAGGAGAAATTTCAGTCATGGACAACAAAAATGTCAGAGAAGTTACCACTGAACTTTAATGATCATATGAGCTATTTGGTGCAATACACACTGAGCAGCTAAAATAAGCAGGTGCACAGAATTCAGTAAACGAAGGATTTTTCTGGAGGCACAGGGGGTTATGACGAGGAAAACTGACACTGTTTACAGAGTGACTGGAAGCAAGCAAAATCAATGTTCTTCCCATAGCAACAGAGGACCCTGAAGTGGCATATGTAACTTTTGGTTGCTTTGACTAACTCAGTGGGGTTTTTTGCATGCATTATGTGGACAAAACGGTAGCTAAATACTACAGCAGCCCATTCAAGGCTTTGTTATTTTGAATTCCAGTAATCCTCTATCACTTCTGAGTAGAATTACTCCTGGTCTATAACCCATGAAATCGAAATGATGATGTGCTTGCTCTCTGAAGGGTTGTTCTTTGAAGTATACCTACAAATTTGGCCGGTTCCATTTTGAAGAATAGGTTGGGAAGGGCTGAGATTTGTCTTCTTGTCACAAGAATCATGAATTGAATAATTTTGCCTGTTTGGGCTCAGCTCCCATTGACTTCATAGCCTGCAGCGTCATGTCTTGGGCACACAGGGACATGGTGCCATCCTGATCAACATTGTCACTCTGAAGATGAGATTGTGCAACATTGACCACAGGCCAACTAAAAAGTCATTGAAAGCATATTTTGGCTCCTCATTTTCTTTTCGATGAATGAATAGAGTCTGCTGGAAAAGGGGAGCATTGTCCAGGGCATTGGCTCAGCTCACTGCTGTTTCAGGCAATTGCTTCACATCACTGCTAAGTTGCTAATGGTCGTTCTCTTGGATACAGACTACCTGAAAGGGGCCTACAAGAAAGCTGGACAGGGACTATTGATAAAGGCTTGTGGTGATAGGACAAGAGGGAACACATATAAACTGGAGAGGGACAGATTTAGGCTTGATATAAGGAAGAATTTCTTCAACATGAGAGTGGTAAGACACTGGAACAGGTTGCCAAGGGAAGTGGTGGCTGCCCCAACCCTGAAGGTGTTCAAGGCCAGGTTGGATGGGGCCTTGGGCAGACTGATCCAGTGGGATGTCCCTGCCCATGGCAGGGGTTTGGAACTAGATGATCCTTCAGGTCCCTTCCAAGCCAAACTATTCTTTGATTCTATGACACAGGGTGCTCCAGTTTTTAGTAGACTTGGAGAATTTCCTGGTATTTCAGAGACAGTAGTTCAGAAAACAGTGCTACCAGTGGGTTAAGTTTTAGTGTGCTCACAGTTAGTAGTAAACCATGCCAATATCCAGAACTTCATAAGGGACACACTCATCATTCATTCATAGGTTCCTCCTTTTAGGATATTAAGATGTATGGGGCTCTTCCAGTCTGTTAAACAAATTCTCACTGGGAAACTGCTGTGACACAGGAACTGTATGAATTCTGCCATCTTCTTCATGTCACTTTACCAAGTAATAGATACAGCCAGCTCACTCAGTTCTTTCCCTATTTTGTAACGGCAAAGACAGACACCAGTTCATGCTAATTGGTTTTAGCCTGACTCCTTATGAAGTCAAGTCTCACACAGTACTCTTCGTGTCACCCAGTGACTTTTGAATCCCTTTAGCCAGTATGTCCTCAGCACAGCAGAGGAACTATGTTCCCAAATTTAGTTCCTATGCCTTTTTGCCAGCTTGGTCAAAACCAGTAGCCCAGATGTCATCAGCTGTAAGGACAAATTCTGCTGTAAGGACAAAACCCAGAAAAACAGTGGGAGAATTTTACAATTACATACAGAAACAGTAGAAAATCTGAGTTTTATTCACTTGTAAGACATTCACTGGGAGATGCACATCCATAGCAAAGCAGGTATAAAGAAATTTCTGTTCTTTTTATCTTACGCTTGTTAACTAGCAATGAAATCAAGCATTCAAGTCAAAAGAAAAATCCTTGATTATGGAATAAGAAAAAGTTCAACCCATAGTAATAATGTGAAAAAATGGCTATCAAAAGTGTGTAGCTTCAACTGAAGTTTTAAATTTACTGATGTTAATGCAAAGTATTTCCACTGAAATTAAACAGTAGTCAAAAATCTGAAAAGTTAAATAGCACTTGCTGTTTCAAATAGTCCTTCAAGAAACCATTGTCGTTTTGGGTGACTCTTTTGAAGCCAGTGGGTTGCCTTCAGATGTGTACTGGTGGTATTGAAGTGAAATCGTCCATAATTCTGAATTCTGGTCATGAGCTTAGGTTTCAACTTCTTCCTCCTTAGTGACTTTCTATTGTGGTTGAAACATAAACCACTTAATAATTATTTACTGTCTCTAGTAGAGTACTTTTCCCAAACCTTTCTTGAATCATAATTATCACCTAGGAAGTTCTGAATATTGTCCATCCTGGGCACTGGCTCAGGATATTACCAAAGGACAAAAAAGGGTCTTGCCATAATTCTTTTTATGTGCATCTGTTTCTCAATTATATGATTCATAGGATCTTTCAGGCTAAATTGCTGCATTTGAGAAGATGCAGAAAAAGAGCAGATCTAACACAGGGGGGCGTGTAAGCCTAAATTTCTTTAGGGAATGCTGTTGCAAAGCCCACTGAAATAAGTAGACTTTTCTTTGCGGTGTCTTCAATGGGATTTGCCACCGGCTTAGAGAACATCTAGAGATCGCAGAGTATCAAATTACAATCATGGAACTGTTAATGTGTAATATATGCATAATAATAGGATAGTGGCTAGAAATCAATATTGGATTTTGTCTTATGAAGAAAGAATAGAAATATGCTACTCCTGGGATTTAAAGCAGAGTGAACACAAAAAAACCCCAAGGCTAATATCTTTTTGCACTCCAAGAATTAAGAGAATTCTAAAAACCAAAATCTTTCACACACTCATTTTGCCCCACGGGGAAGAAGTTTGAAAATGTAACTGTGAGATAATTATGTTTGCATGAATACTTTACAACCTATAAACAAGACTCCTACTTTGTAAGCAACTTCTCTAGGAAAAAGAAATGATTTCCCATAAAAAAATTGACAGAAAGATCTGTATGTTCAAAACGTACTTTCTATTTATTTCACCTCAGAAGGTCGTCTGGCCAACTTCCTTTTCAAGAAGGAGGCTAACTGAAAACATGTGCTTGGTTGTTCCATATTTTTTTAAACTTCTTAAATTACAGTAATAAGGAGACAAGCTTGACTCAACCTAACCTAAGAATGGATAAATACTTTTGATACAGCTGTGAAACTTTCCACAGCTTGAGAGCTAACAGAACATATGAACAGAGCTGTTTCCCACATCTATTTCTTCATTAGCTTTTTCCCCTGACTAGTACCTAGAATATTGTGAAGCACTCAGAAGATATAGCTAAATCTACTAAAGAAAATTATCTGAGGTCATGGTACAGCCCAATGTCATTTTCTGATGAAGTTTCTCTTTACAGTCGGTTATGGGCACTGACCTGGTATCCAGTGGAGGGGTCAGCATGGTGCTCTTTTGCAATCTTCCTTCTTATTCACTAGCCTTTGTTTCTCTTCAGAGAATCTGTTTCTTGTTAAAATGTTTGAGTAACAAAATATAACCTCCTTGAATATTGCAAGACACCCACCAAATGTTGGCAGAACACTTGCGGGCTTCCCAGGATGCTCTTGAATTAATGATGGTCTCCCATGATTTCCAGGAAATTCCATACAACTATAAGAAGTCGGATACTTTCCCCTTACCAGGACAGTGTTCACCAACAGTTTTGAAATACGAATACACATTGCTAAGCTACTTTGAAAATAAAGCCGAAACAGAATTTTCTTTTGACTTAACAATATTAGAGAGCTCTGTACTGAGCCTGTTCAAATCTTTTGTCTTATTTGAGTTCATATGGGATGAAGTGACAAAAGCAACCTTCTGTTTTACATTTGCAGCATTACAGAAGAGTGGGACTTTGTAGAGCTGAACCCAAAGGCAGAGTTTGGCCCTGAGGTTTTATTGTAAAATATCTTCTCCTGCAGCTTTTTCCTACGACTGTACAACCCAGCTGAGCAGACTGTATTAACCATTTATTTTTCTCTTTTGGACTGGCTATATATGTAATCACTATTTGCCTTCTTTCAACTTTCTGGTTTTTTTGGTCCCAAAATAAATTTGAGATCTAGTAAAAATGCTGCTTAGGCATTGCCATATTTTACACAGGCTCAGCTTCTGCTACAGGTGAATTTCATCCCAAATCCTGCAGGTGAATTTAATCCCAAATCAACTCCCTGTTCACTACAACCAGCTGTACAGAATCCAAACTAGTATAAAAGTCTTCTTGCCTTAACCTTGCTGTTGTTGAACCATCATGGCTAAGTGCTGTGCAGTCATCAGTGGGGAATACTTGGAAACTTATTTCTTATGAATGGATAGTCTGGGCAAGAACCATCACTGGCACAGAGAATTAAGGTAAGTGCTCTGAAGAGGCTCCATAATAGACTATGGAATTTGTTGTTTAATAGAAGTTTCTTCTCAAAATTTTCAGCAGCATATTCAATAGGTGTTCTTGAACATGTCTAATCATGTGTCATTTGAATGATGATGATACCAAGGCTACAACCTAAAACAGGCTTCTTTGTAGGTAGTCTACACTCATAAACAGATGCAGAGAAATTTCAGCGCCTGAAATTAAAACTATGCATTCAAAGGCTGTACCAGATAATGAATATTGTTCAGTGCAAACAAGAGACTCAATCAGTGTCTTGGAGATGAGTGTTTTCTAACACAATCCTAGATTTATGAATCTTGCTGTTCTTTAATTTTGATAATTGTGTTTAGTTATCCATTTGTATACTTTGTTTCTCAAGTTGGCACAAATCCTTCCATAGCTCATGGTTCCCATATGTTCCTTACTACTGACAAAAACTCAGAAAGAAGAAACCCCAGGGCAGTTTGTTTTTTCTCAGTCTTACATAGAAGAACAGAGCTTGGGAAAGGAAGCATAAACAGCCACTTACTTGTTAAATCTAGCAGCAACTAAAGAGAAGAATTTCAGCCCTTTTATCTTCTAATTAAAGTCTTGGCAAGTTATTGGAGATTTTTAAAAATATTTCATTTTCCCATCATTTTAGCAATGCAAGAAGTGGAACATTTTACTGGTAAAAACGGCTTAATAATATAAATCTCATAGGACATGTTATCTTTAGACCAGTTTTTGTTACTAAATCTATAAAAAAAGAAACTCAAATATTTTGATACCTCAGCCTTTAAATTAATACAGGAATATAAACATATAATTTTGCTTCAAATGATTTATGAAGCACGGGTTAGCTTAGGAATAACAGTGGTGCTGGGCTTCAACCTCAGCTTCTGGCCCCCCACTTTGGAACGAAGGTTCGTTGAAATAAACAAACGAGAATTCCTTTGATGCTTCTGTCCACATCCAACAGTACTATAGAGACACCCAAAGAAATGAACATATGAAATAAAACTATTTTTAGACAAGATCCATCACAGGATAAAACTTGGTCTTTTGTTACTGGTATATGCTTCATCAAAGGATGATAGCATGTTAATTATTATACAAACATATTGACCCCCAACCGCTTCTCTCTTCTAGCTCTTGCTTTTCAGCAGAAGTAGTCAAAACCAGGAATAGATAAAGGCAAATTAACTCTAGCAACATGAAGCAATTTGACCAGGGCCAGGGAACAGGTCGGCTGCCAAGCAGGGTATAGGTTTCAATCTCTTGACTGTTTCCTATGCCCCTTTTTTCCTCCCCTTTCATGATTTCATGTAGGGTTTAGTTGCTGGACACCTTTATCTGAAAAAGCCTGATTCTCCATGCTGTTCCTAGAACATCCACATGTTTGTCACATGCTGTGTCCAAGGCTGTACATCCCTTATACCTTGTATGGTCTTCTGCTTGGAGGCATGGGAAGAGAGTCAAGCATATTGTTTCTAACTTAAATCACTCTCTTGGCCTTGGTAGATCAAGGATAATTATCTCTCCTTGCCTCTGCTGCATGGGCTCACCTATCAAAAACCTCTTCATAAAAATCTCAGGATCTTCTTGATTTTTCTTTAATCACAGTATACCCTGCAGGGACAACCCAAGATGTTGAGGGTAGATTATTCTTTAGAAATTATGTCACTTGTTAGGCTTGTCTTTTATTGCTCAGTCTGGTTTGAAAAGACAACATGGAGGTGTCTTTTTCTGCTTGGAAATTATAAGAAAGATAAATCCTGCAGTACAATAGGAACAAATAAAATGTGAGTGGATCATCAGTTTCTGGAAGAAAATATTACACAATGCTCTCAATTAGTCCTGCAAAGTGACAGTGAGTCCCGGGAGTGGCATAAACAAATCAAATGTTCTTCTAACAAAGAAACATTCCATCCAAATTAAGCCTTTGTAGCAGGGCCAGTGAAAAACGTAAGAAGTGGTCCCTTTTATGAAGGGAATTGGATATCTGTCCTTATTTGTATTCTGTTATTGAAGCCATCACATAAAGTACTGGAAATCCATGAGAAGACAAGGACATTGTGTTATATGATCTCTCATCTTCTAGCTGTTCTTACATTTTTGTCTCAGCTGTGAAGTGCTGAAAGCTGTTGTGGTTTATCTGGTAAAGATCCTAGGTTTTTCTGTACGTAGTATGGTCTCCAGACTGAAGCAAATCCATATCTTCAGTCAGGTCAGTGAAGGGCACTCCATGATGAAGGTTCCCTTCCTCAAAGGGACTATCTTGGAGGCACGTGCTCTGCAGAGATGTTGAAGGGCCTAGGCAGGGAAGGGGAAATGGTGACCAATACTGACAAATTGCTAAAAAGAAATGCAAGAATTGTTTCCACAGAACTTTTAACAGTTCCAAAGTGGAGGGATTTTCCCCCATTGCTACCCCTCTTCCAAGAAATGGGTAAATAACTGTAGGGCTCTGCATTGAAAGATACATTAATGCTTAAACTTGCAGAACTCTTAACCTGTGTGCATGCTACTTTCCATCATAAAAAGAGAAAGCTCACCTGTGAAAGCAGCAGCTATGTTGTAAATTTAGTCTGCTACATCCTGCAAATGTAGCCAGTTAAGTGATCCAAACTGTCTTCCTTCACAAATCTGTGACCTGTATGATATGAAAAGTGATCATATCAACTGTGAATTCCTGTCTATTTGGTGAAAAGATCAAATTCCTTGCTCTAGTGCTGAGGTGAGAATCAATTGCTATTGTTCATTACAATTTGTGAAATGAATTAACTCTGGAGATCAGTGAACAAATGTCCTTCCAGCCAAAGGTCACTAAAAAAACCATGCTTTTGATGTGAATACTTGGAAAGGGATCAGAGATTAATTTTACAGGAATGCCTTTGTACTATTCTAAGTTTTCCCTCCACATGGTGCGTTCTGAGCTTGGGACCTTGTTGAATCCTAACGACCTTTTACACAGCTAGAGTCACAAGGAAACCAGACGATTGACAGATAAGGTCAGGAATTGGAATTGCTTAGGAATGTCTTGATGCTCTGGAGTTTTTGTAGGAAAATGTTTTGGTTTTTTTTTTTTTCCCAACTTGACCTTAGATGGAATTTCTCACTGAAACAAGAGATGTTGCATGGAAGGCAAATAACCCCAGGGTCAGAGTATTAGCTTAAGAAAAGGAATTGCAAATCTGTGATTCAGGCTGAGAATACAAACTTGTATTTTTGGTATCCTCAAAAAGAATTGTCCTTGCAGCCAAATTATCCACACTAATTTTTTTGTCTGTTTTCCTTGTTGTAAAAGTTCCATTTGTAAAACAAATAATAACCAATTAAGCCATTCCCTCAGGTGAGAGTCTTAATATTCAGCCTGCAGATTGTTCTGCTCCTGGCCTACACTGTCTTGTCAAAAACCATTTCTAATAGTCTCAATTTCATCCTAGCTTGTGTGATGGAAGCAGACTTAGATGGAAGGGGATGAAAAAAAAACATTTGTAGCTGTGGGTGGGTTTTGCTAAGTACCTGGAAAGGTTTCAGTGTCACAACCTCCAGTATTACGAAATATTTCAAAAGAAAACAAAGTGCCAAAGGGAAACATGGATGGATTCAGACAGTGCATCACTTTTATAGTTTGCTATTTATTACAGTAAACTTCATCATGGCTCTGGGCACCTCAATGATAAAATTCAGTGATAAGAAGTTACCTGAAATATGAGTAAGGAATATTATTTAGATCAGGGAGAGAACAAAGTTTGGAATCCAATTTGACTCCAATTCTGCATTTTGGAGAGTATGTTGTAACTTTGTCTTGCCTCTGGATCTGAAGTGAGGATGGAAATAGTTGGGTACTTCCAAATGATCATTTAAATTTCTTCTAGCTTGAGGTTAAAGGTAGTTCTGCCTAGAAGTCTCTTTCTGTGTTGGCTGTAGCAGTATAGATTTTTACATAAATAATAAATAATCTCTACTGTCATTAAATCTGTCTGATATTTCATGGTGTAGCTTTGCAGCTCCAAGTATTCTGAGGACCACCAGCTTGAAATAAGGTCTGTTTACCAGGAAATAGCTTTAGCCTCTACTGCTGTTGATTTGGAAGATTTATAGTTTTCTGTACCATAATTACATTACTTTTGAACACTACTAAACAGACTATTTAGCATTGACCTCTAAGCTGGGGCTTAATTTTTGTCTTGATCAGCCCATATGGGAGATCTACAGTGCAGAATGGATTCAAGGACATAATAAATCCATCAGTCTTCCAGTAACTAAAGGTGAGGTTTCTTTGTTCTAACAAATCCTTTTCAGAAACTATTTATTTAATTTTACAGAACCTGTTTATCTGTTCAGTTACATCCTGCTGAAGGTAACTCAAGAAGGACCTTCTTTCCTTTGCCTTCGGGTAAACAAATTTAATCCCATTGTTCATGGTTTTCATAGCATGGTCACAGTAAGTCCATCCTATCATGTAGTTGTAACTTGGGACTTTCCAAGATCTCAGGAGACTTCATTCTATTTGAATACTTTCCATTGAACAAGAAAAGTCAGAGGGCAAGCATTCTTCTTTGGCTCCAAAGATCTGTAAATGCAGCAGTGAGAATGTTTTTATTGCGTAGATACAGTGGAATATTTTGATTCAAAGCATTACTTCTGTACTTAATGCTTAGCTCTGTATAGGTTATTCTTGTAGAACAGTGGTGAGATGGTAAGATGGGGAAGCAGAGGCTGAGGAGCAACCTTTCCATTGCTGAAAAGGTGAAGTGGAGGATTTCCCCAATAACTTTTTAAAATAGTTCCTACAAGCATTAAAGTAGATTGAATCCATGTACTATGTGTAAATAAAGCAAAATTGCTGTTGTTTCATTATTGGCAATGTAATGATGGCTGACTCTTTAAAGCTGCAACCCTAGGATGCCTCACCTATGGCTAGACAAACTTTCATTAAAAACCTCATGAAGCCCTTCTATATGCAGTGAAAAGCTGAAAGATATTTCAGTTTAGTACATGAACAGTCAAAATTTTATATTGCTAGAATTAATTCTCTCTTTGAAGTGGGGAAAATTTCTTGACTACAGTGTTCCCTTGTGTTGAATGTTGAGAGCAGGTATTCGTCAGAGACAGCTGCAGGACTACTGCTTTAGCAGCCACCATTTTTGGCTCTTTGAGTGCTGGCTGGAAACTCTTTACCTGCTTTTGTAACTCCAGTTGCAGAGATGTCTCATGTTGGAGGAAAGTGGCTAGGACTTAACTTCTAGAAAGCCTCTTTTCAAATAAGTTTTATAATGGAATGTGTTTGGGAATATTTGTGGAATAACAAATTGTCCAAGCATTTTTCAATAAATAAGTCCAAGGAGTTATTGAAACTTATTTTCATTGGATAAAGATTTTCCCATTCTGGTTATAGTTTGGTTTTTAGAGCAGAAGTTTCTCTGCTGCTTTGTCTGTATCACTCTTGCTCTACTTCCTGTCCATCTCTTTTGAGAAATTTACTACTTATGTCTCTTTCTGTGTTTCTCAGCTTGTCTCTTCTACACTGCAAAGTAAATGAATCTTCATTGGGAATGTATTTTCTTTCTTTGTACCCGAATTCAGACTGACCCATAACATTCTGGACTATAAAGTTAAGTAACACTATTTTCTTATTTTTTTTTTCTGTGATTTGCATTGAAATTTCTTGCTCACTATATTCACTAGCAGCTCAGAGGGAAGAACATTCAGCTAGCTTTCTTTGAGATGAGAAGGTGCTGGTTATGATAAAATTGAGAAATAGCTGCATTTTTTTTCTCACAAATATTTTCTGATTTTCCTGGAGCAAAGTGCAAAAGCCTGAATTTCAGCACAAAAGGAAGACATTCACGTGCACCTGTTTTTCTGTTATTACTTTTGAGTACTTATCTTTCAGCATTCCTCCTCTGGTATTTTGACATTTACTGTTAATCTGTGTAGCCACAAATCTGTGTTCTCTACTCAAATTGGAGTCTGCCCTAGTGCCCTTGAGTGAGCTTACAGAGGTGAAGTACACCAGAGGAACATGGCAACAGTGCCATTTAAGAACATAAGGTAAAAAAACACACAATCACAAGTATTTTAGTTTTCATCTCAAATATTAAGATATAATCCAAAATTCCCTGCATATGAATCCAAGAAATTTAAACTAGAAAAGTAGAAGTTAATTCAATTCATAATATCTACTCACTGTAATTAGGCAGAACAAGATCTATACAGCAAGCTGGAAGTGTCTAGAGTTCATTCAGCTTTTCATTTCCAGGAGGGCTGTGCAGAACACAAGTTATTTGAATTTCATCTGGTGAGCTAATTTACATCCGGATCCTCTCTAGCAAGCAAAATGGGGAAAACTAGCACTAAAACAGACCTCAAGAGCTCATCTAGTGCAAGCATCTTTGTCAGACAGGATTAGCCATACCGGTGACACTACTGCTTGATGCTCATCTAATTTGTTCTGAAAGATTACGTTCCTCTTTATTACAATCCATGGAGTTATTGAAGATCAGGATTATGTTCCTTTTAAGTTTCCTGTTGATCTTCCCTTTAATCTAGCTGCTCTGCATGAGCAGATCCCTGGAATATGTGTAGTTTAGGTATCTCTTCAAAGTGATTCTCTATAGATGTGGTGGAGGATTTTGTCTTAAAACAGTCTTGTAGGACCTTTTGCTTTTTCCAATCTAAACTTTGCCTGGTGCAGCTTGAGACTACTTGCTGTTGTCCTATTGGATGTAATGGATTCTAGCCTCCAAATAAGGTTCTATTTTAATCTTTTTCCTACTTCCATAGATGCAAGTTCTACCAAGAATCACCACAAAACTGAAGGAAATGTCTTGCTGGTGAAACCACTGGATCCTGGAAATCCTGATAGAAACTTTAAACTTATCATCATGACTAGAAGATAAACCATACTAGATAGAACACGTAGATAAGGTTTAACAGGGTATAATCTTCCATTTCTAATAAGAACTGAAAAGTGACATCATAATGAATTTTTTCATGGATGTACGTATAACCAAAATAGTTAACTGAAGACACAAGTAATTCCACCAGCTGCTGTAGGATCTTTTGAATGCTCGTGTTTACGTGGATTTGCACTTGACTTAGTTCTCAATGACTGTATGTACCAGGAGACTTTAATCTTCACTATAACCTGTGTCTTGAGATTTAGTCCATATTCCTCACAGAAAAACTCCACTGTGAAACCAATAGAAAAACTTTAGGGCTTTTGTGGAATCTGTCTTGTTTTGGCACTAATCTTTGCATGGATAGGTTTGTTTTGGTTTGGTTTTGACTGATTCTTTCCTTCTTTTTTTTTTTTTTTTTACGAGTGTCTCTTAGGCAGGAAAAAGAATTCCTGGATTTGGGGGAATGCTTTTTGGAGAAAGATATGCCACAGCCTATGTGTAAAGACAGCAGGCTAGCCTGTTGTACAGCTGCACCAGTCTTTCTGATAATCAAAAAGTGGATCAAATATATACTACTACCCAGAATTTTCAGGAGTTTTCACTCCTGCAGAGATTAACTATGTGCTGTCCAAGGAAAAGCATAGAAAAGATACTATTGGACTGATAAATGCTTTTGTCATATTTATTTGCAACTACTAATTTAGCCCCTTCCACTTCCCCTATGGAGGTTAAACACCAATGTACACACAAAAGGGCCTGAAATGTGATCTGAGCAGAAAATGCAAGATATCTTAGAATTACAGCAGTTAAGTAGCAGTCTGATTTATCATCTACATTCTCTCCACAGTGCTTGAAGGTATTTGCTTTAAAATTACATTAAAAAAAACCAAAACAAACACTCAGAGAGCTGCCTTATTCAAGATTTATAATTAAGGCTCTATTCATGGTATGGTTTGGGTTTTGTTGTTGTTTTCCCCCTCATTCCTTGTTTCCTCTTCTTCCTTTAATATTACCTGCACTGCAAGACAACTTCTGCTACACCTCGCTATGCTCTTACGGAAACATTTATTTCCCTCCAAAATAGGAAGTACTTGAAGATTTCAAAAGTGAGGGTTTGTTTTGTTGCATTTCATAATTTTCAAAGCTATATAACATTCCTATATTTCTGTTTACTATTTCTGTTTGTTAAGTTACATGAATCCTGATCAGAGATTTTTAGTTCAGATCTCTCCCTGATAGCATCTGTCATCCAGCCACAATTTTTGTGGCTGTGTTGGTTGTTTCAGGACAACAGACCTGGATATCTAATAGTATATTCCTTCAGAGTATGATTGAGTGTTGGGTCATGGTAAATACCTGTCACCAGATGCTTTTTTCCACAGCTTGATCAAATCTGGGCTCAACAATCCTACATAGTAATGTTTGTTCTAATCATACCTGACGAAACTATTTAGTCTGCAATTTTTCTTTAAGCCTAGGTCATTAAATAAATTTCTCCACTAGCAGCACCATATGGTGAATCTGTACATCTGTGTGTGTCCCAAAATACATCTAATGCTGAGTTTCTTATGCTTAGTGTGAAGCAGGATATCCTCTTTATGTTGTAGATGTGTAATTCTTGTTTCTGTGCAGATCTTCCAGCCCATGACTGTCACCTGTCTGGCCCTGGTCTTTTTTTAAGCCAACAGTGGGAGCTGCCTAGTCAATGTGCCACTGCTGGTTTTTTTTTTTTTATGGCAAATGTTGGCTTATCCAGGTGACATACAGCTAACTGCAGATGTGCTCAGAAGTGTGTACCCATGCTACTACACTGGTGTGCTCGAGCTAACGCCACCCAAGTCTCTTGCTTTGGGCCTGATGTGGTGGCTGAGGCTCAGCACACTGGAAGAGTTGTGTGTTGGGGGCCAGGATCTGCAGGAATACAAAGAGAGTGCAAGGCTGTACCATCAGAAGGAAGTTGTGGAGAGGAGGGTGCTGGCCTCTTCTCCCAAGTGAGAGGGAATGGCCTCAAGCTCCTCCAGGGGAGGTTTAGGCTGAACATCAGGAAAAAATTTTTCACAGAAAGGGTCATTGGGCACTGGAACAGGCTGCCCAGGGAGGTGGTTGAGTCCCCTTCCCTGGAGGTGTTTAAGGCACGGGTGGATGAGGTGCTGAGGGACATGGTTTAGTGTTTGATAGGAATGGTTGGACTTGATGATCCAGTGGGTCTTTTCCAACGTGGTGATTCTATGGTTCTATCTGTCTGGGTGCATTGCTTTGCCAGCCACATTCCCCATGCCTTTGCTTCTGAAAGGCCTCAGGTTGTGCCATTTCCACAACTTCTTCTCCAAACTTTAAAGGAACTTCCTGAAAGTAATGCCCCTGTTTATCCCCTGTTACTCAACTCAAGTTGATAAGCAGCAACACAACTCATTTGTTTCATTTTGTTCCAGAACCTCTCCTGAGCAGTTGGCATCTGGAAATATGTCCTGTCTCATCTTTCCTCAACAACTCTGTTATCCTGACTGTCGCTGTGATTTATTGCCTGTTGGTTTTGACTTTGGAATAGTCAGATGCTGCTTGTTTGCTTAAATTTATGAAACTTTTATTTACTAATCAGCCACTCTTTGAAAAGTAGCATGAAGGATATCTAATGTTCCTAATATGTAGTGAGTTTATCACCAGTCTTTATTCTGGGTAAAATAATTGGAAGTTCCTCCCTGTGGCCAACTGTCGAGCAACAGTGACTGCATATACACTTTGTACATAGAACTTGATGTTCTGGACTGCTGCCACTTCAGGGCTGCATTGCATTGATCACTTCCATAATTCATTTTTCCTATGAATGAGGTATCACTGGTTTGCTGCCAAACGAACTGAGTGAGTGATATCCCTGGAGCTCATGCTTAAGGAATATTTTTAAGGTCTGAACTCTTCCTAGCCAATGTATAATTTATTTCCTTTGCTTTCTTGGCACTCAAGAAACTCTCTGGCAGTAAAATACCGTGTTTCTTCCTTTTGTTACTAAATGTCTCTTCAACAGTTTCATTGTGTTATTAGTCTTGTTAGCTTACTCAGAGCTTGCAGTGTATTATCTGAAATGCAGTCCTTGCATAATAAATTCTAAATATCCTCTAAAAGTTCAAGATACAGCAAATTAGCTGAAGGAAGTTACTAAGTATGCACAGTTCAATTTTTGATAATTCACGGTGTGCAGTCAAGAATACAATGATAAAGCTCTTCTGTTTTTTGTAGTAATCACCTTTTCTGAGCAGGGCAGTTTGTATAATGTGCCAGTTCTTCAGAAAATGTTCTGCTATCTACTTATTTCAGGGAAAATGAACTATAAATTTTAATACAAGTGCAAATGGACTCAGTCTCAAGAGTAGAGGTACTTTTCAGTTTGAGTAGGAAACTGATCTTGTCCATCTGCTCCACAGTCAATCTCCTTTTTCACAAGGGCTGCTAGAAGGATCACAGAATTGTGGCTTGATGGTTGGTAGCATGGAGAGCTCTCCAAAGCAGACTCCCTATGGTCTTGCATGGACCAAGTTCTAATACAATGTGTAGCTACAACAAATGCATAGGACTCAACCCCATGACTGGCAAAACACCACTTCATCCTACATCCCATCTGAGCTGGGTCAAGCACTTCAAAAATGACCTTTGGATTATGTCTGTGGGTGATGACTGACCTACCTTCAAACTGGCAACCAAAGGAAAAACATGTGTCTTCTCAGTCCTTCAGTCTTTCAATATACTTACTCCTTTTTGCCTTCAGTGTGTTTGCCAGCCACTTCACATCTCAGCGCACAAAATGCTGAGGGCTTGCTAAACAAGCAGGAGTTCAGTATTGACTTGTGAAGATATAGATATAATGCTGCTATCTAGAATTCTAGCTTTGGAGTATTTAATGATGTTCTTGAAGTCATAAGCTACTTATCTCCAGGGAACAAAAAAGAACAGCTCTTTCTTCTGACTCATTGCATTTAATAATGGAAGATCTACATGCTAAGTAGAGCTTCTTTCCCTGGAAGCAAAAGAAATTCCTGCAGGCAATATATAAGGCTAAATAGGCAATGTGTCTCATTCCACTTATTCTAATGGGTCTCTGACTGAGAATTTTGTAACTTTACCATATGCTGAACACATTATGAATGTGATTAAAACTGTGGAGTATAAGCCATCAAGCAAACCCAGTAAGTCAAGTCAAAGGACTTTTAAAATAAATCACTGTTGGAAAACTTTTTTCATTAAAAAATCTTAAAAAAATTTCAAACTAGACAATTCTGGATATCAAGTCAGAAAGTGTTAAATTCTGCCTGAATTTTGAGGTTGGCTAAGCTGATGGAGGCTGTTTGTTTTAATTGCCTATATTTAGTTATACAAAGTGGGAAGGAAAGTATATTTTAGTTTTGACTGTGGTTACTCATGAGCCAAACATAAAATTAGAGGTAGAGATGGTGATGCTTCCACTCCTCAGCAGCCCCTGGTTTGTTTGAGGAAATGTGATACTGAAGCACAAGTCACTGGCCAATCGTTAACCCCTCTTCATGGATTTGCTCAGGCCAGCCCTGGGTACAGACTGGTAAAGACGAACACATGACTGGTTATGTTAGACTGTGTGAGAGGGGTCTTGGCAGCTATTGGCTTGGCTCCCTCTGGCAGGTGAATAAAGTTAAGTTAATCACTTCCCAGTCCTGCATGATCAGACACCATTAAAGTCAGTGCTGACCTGAGGGAAAGGTTTCCTAAACAGTCTGCTGCCTCTTTCCCAAGGCAAAGGAAAATGGACTTCATTGTTCAGCTGAACCTGCTCCCATCTGCAACAATTACAGCAAGTGCAGAAGAAAGTTGGCTCCTTGTAAGTTGCTGGAGCCCTCAGAGCAAGTGTGTGAATGTCCCTCAGCTGGATAAGCATAGTCCTTCTTAGGAGGAGGAGAGCTAACAGAGGCTGAAGGACAGTGCCTGGAACCAGCCATGCAGCTGATGTGAGAACAAGCCTTGGGGGAGTGAGACCCCTGGCATAGCCAGATGCCTTGCAGCATGTCAACATGAAGAAACATGAGATGGAGAAGAAAGAACATGGGAATAGGAGAAGAGCAGCTTTAACTAGGAGAGAAAAATCAATATTTTCTGAGAGGAAGAGACAATTAAAAAGGAATACAGCTTTCAGTGTGTATGTTTATCAGTAGGAGAACACTCAAGAGCATTACCATCCCAGACTGAGTTGGAAACGTCTGCTTCATTGTAGACCCAGAGTAAAGCCATGAGCAGTTAATGGTCAGAAGTATCCTAATCTCTACCTTGCTCTTGATCCACTTCATTCCCTTGCCTGTGTCTTGCAAACAGCTTTTCAACTAATCAGTAGCCAAATTGGATTTATTTGACTCTATTGTGGGTTTGAGGCGAACATCTACTAGAGTCAAAGGAAAAAAACTCCCCTTTTCTTCCATGGACTTTGAATTGGACTTTGAAAGAGTGGCATTTTAAAAACAGCAGAGGCATGAAGAGCCTCTTGACTAATTAGACATTCTGGCACATATATTGTTCCCTCCATCTGCCATGCTTCAGACAGCTATGTGGCTAGGGACAGTATTTCTTCACATTCTCATGGCAGACACCATATGGTTTCAGAAAAATCCTCTAGCTGTTTCTCTATTGGGTTATGAATTTGTTTACTCTAATATTATTTTTACATCTGATTTCACATTAACCAGTTTGTGCCTAATCCATGATTTTTTTTTTTCTTTCCAAATTTAACAGTGGGTTGATTTTAATTAGCTTGTGCACTTCAGAGTAGCTAGCCAGAAAGGTGTGAGTCCAATGCCTAAATTAATTCCCTGGCAAAGGAGAGGCCACAACTCCTTCAGATTTTTGTCTTCTCACCTTCCTTTTCTCTTTAGATGTTTGTTCCAGTTAAGAAACTCTGGATTTGTTTACTTGATCTAAGTTTGTACTATTAAAATTACTTTATGTGCTTCATAGTACAATTCATAGTAATTATTTAAATATGCACGTTTGGAAAATAAGACTAGCAAAGTCTGAACAAGTGCATTCATATGAATCTGGTCAGAGGTTTTGCATCTAAGACTTCTCTTTTCAACCCCTTCCTGTGTCCAAGGTTTGTAACAGCCACAGATGTAGGCAACCAACTGCAGAACTTAAGATTATAGTATCAAAGCTGCTAGTTAAACAGTGATTAGGTTAACTCATCACTGCTGAAGAAATGAACCCAGACAGTAGGCTGATTAAATGGGATTCTCACAGGGATTAAAAGCTTTTTTGATCTCTTTCTGCTTCTGATTTAAAAAAAAAAAAACAAAACTAAAAAAATCCCAAAAGCCAAATAATTTCTTGGAGGAGATCCACCTTAAATGCAGGTTGACTTAAAGGAGGCTTTTTCTGTCTCAGAACTCTGCATGAGCCGCCTGAAATTACTATAAATTATCTGATTTGTTTAAAGCTGCTGCTGAGCTGCTCTGCATCTTCACTGAGTGACTTTTTTTTTTTTTCAAGTGCCAGCTTCCCCATTGAGGTTTCTCTGAGTTCTTGATTACTGAGTGTGCGTGATGCTGGGTTCAGGCCTGACTTCCTAGAAAGACCTAGAATCCAAACCCAGGTATTTTCCGGCACAACTGTGGCAGCCCAGAGAGCATCTCACTGCTTGGTTTTTTTGCAGATCAAGATTGCAGTTGTGTGGATTTCAGATTAGGTCTTAATTTCTTAATTCATGTACTCCTTGACCTGTGTGCTGCTTGCACCAAAGGATGCATTACCCTGATCCATCTCTCCGTCTCAGCTCTGGAGCTCTTCATTTTTCTTTTTTTTCATGTTGCTTCCCCCCCTTAATTTTATGAACAGGGCTTTCTAGACAGTAATTTATTTGGGCTGCTGCCTCTCAAGGAGAGGTAAACAAAGGGAAGAAATTGCCCTCAAGCCAGCTAGCAGAGATTTTTCTCCATGAGTCAGAAGGCTTTAGAATACTTTTCCTACTGAGCTGATAGGCTTTTAAATGGAATCCAGGGGCCATTTATGAATAGACTTGTCTAGCGATTACACAGAGAGAAGGGACTGTCACATAGAGCCTCATTCACCTTGCTGTCAGTTTACTGGCTGGAATTTTGTCCATGAAATAACTTCAACCTTAGCTGAATCACTCACAAATAGCAGAAAAGCAAGGCAAAAAGAAATACTCCTTCTTGAGTGATGGATGCTAGCAGGGATTGTTAATAGATGGGGAGAGCCTTTTCCCTTCAAAGCTCTGCATTTCTTTTGATGAGTGATTACAATCTTTAATTTTTGTTTTCAGTCAGTAAATGAAGTTTTCTAGAATTCTTTCATTCCATGCTGAATATATTAAATAACATCTATTTCCTGTGTCTGGTGCTTCACATCTTGGAGGTCAGATAACAAACCATAGCAAATTGTGAAGGAGAGGCCTCTTTTGTTGTTTTGGGGTTTTAGTTTGTTTTGCTTGGTAGCTTGCTTTTTTTTATATGCAATAGGATTCAAAGTGCTTGTCAAAAGAACGCAACATATTTTCCACAGATTACTTATGACTAGACAGAAGATGAATTTTGACTATCTACCCATCTGAATGTATTCTTTTCTTAATTCCCTTTGTTGGCTGTATATTAGCAGAAAAATACCAGTAAGTTTTGCCTTTGGCTTCCAGTAGACTAGATGTTTGGTTTGTACTCCAAGAACAGAAATGAACAGAAAAACAAAACAAGGCAGATGTAAATAGTCCTGATTGAAAACATCAGGAGAACTATAAAATATCATAGAAACATTAAGGCTGGAAAAGAGCTCTAAGATACACCAGCCAGCCCATCTGTCAGCCCAACACCACTGTGCCAACTGAACTGTGTCCTGAAGTGCCACATCTGTATGGTTTTTTTAACACCTCCAGTGAAGGAGACTTTATCACTTCCCTGGGAAGTTTGTTCTAGTGTATGACCATATATAAGCGTAGAACCTAGACCTGTCTTATTCATTGTTTTATATTAATTTCAGATCGGCAACAGCTGGAAAGCTTTGCTATGTGACGGCTGTTTGGACTTTGTTTTAAAATACGGCAATGGTATCACTCCAGTGTCTGTTATTGCATATATTGGTCTATAGCACAGATCACCCCTAACTGACGGATATTAGGTTATGAAGTTAATATGCATGGAGTAATGTAGAGAATATCATTGCTACTGTCCTGCCTGTATTTGTTCACTTTAAGACAGATGTTTTGTATAAAGGCTGTAAAGCCAGCATCCCACTTCCTCAGGAGTATATCTCAAACGTGATCTACAAAATGAAGGAAAAAATACTTGTGCAGCCTCAAGGAAAAGTTAAATAACACACTTAGACAGCTATGTGTTCTGAGGAGACCCTGATCAGGATGCATGGGGTTCTGGTATGCTATCCATTCGACTTCTGGCTTTCCTGGGAATTTATCAGTATTCATGCCATTCGGTAATATAAGAAACAAAAGCAAAACGACATCAATCAGTTGAAACAACCTTGAGCTGATCTACTAATTTTGATCAGTTTTGAGTCTTCTTGTTGTAAGGAATGCTACCTTTAGATCAGACACGCAAACCATCTTTTTCATCAGTACTGTATTTCCAGGGTTGTGATAGAAATTTGATAATTTCTATTGATTGTTCTTTAATGACAGGAAATAGGAGAAAGGTAGCTCTGTCTCCTATGCCCTGGGCTTAGTCTGAATTCCTAGCTCTCAATGTCAGCCTGCCAAGAACTGGTGTTAGGCATTAGTTTTCTGGCTGCTCAGCACAGCTAATCCATAGTATTTTCTTTCATGTTGCCTTATTTCATCTTATTTTCTCAAAAAAGGACTTCTGCCTGTCTCGTAGGCAACGTGCTCTT
This sequence comes from Phaenicophaeus curvirostris, assembly GCF_032191515.1. Classification (NCBI taxonomy): domain Eukaryota; kingdom Metazoa; phylum Chordata; class Aves; order Cuculiformes; family Cuculidae; genus Phaenicophaeus; species Phaenicophaeus curvirostris. Next base: position 6,677,475 of record NC_091400.1, on the reverse strand, counting down.
ACTCTGTGCTTCTTCAGTCTAACACTGGTGTTTTTAATAGACTTCTGAAGAAGCAAATTGTTGTCAACATTTTAAACATTTAAGTAGTGCCAAACCTAAACTAGTGCTTTATATAGACAAGATTGTATCATCTGTTATTTCAGCAATCCTGTCCTGGCCCCAGTGAGACAGGATAGTAAATAGAAAAGAAAATAATGTAAGGAGGTAGGACAGAAGAACCAGCAATTGCTCTTAAGACAACCACAATTTCCTTTTAAGCGTGGGTTTGTGTATTTGTACGCATACCTGTATATGTATATATACAGCAAAATTTTCTCTTTCCGTGCAGTTAGTTCCGTCTAAAAAGGCAGGTGGAATCTTTTCTGTCCACAGCAGAATCTCAGTGTGTCAGCGCACTTAGAGCATTGTCAAAGTGCAGAGGGCAGCTGGAGTTGAGAGGAGAGTTAGGAGAGCCAGGCTCTGTGAGCTGACAACTGCCAAATGGTGACAACAGTATTACTTAATGCTGTGAGGTGTCGTTGTCTGGACTGGAAGAAGTGAATGGCAATTTTTCTTAAGCTTGAAAGTGTGTTGCTAAAACATGTCAGGCAAGAAATGCTTCTGTGGGTGTGTGTATCCATACCTACTTTACTTCATCTATGTGCATGTCACTGCAGAGCTCACGAGAGGTGCTGATTTGACATCCTTGGTGTCAGAACATACCGATTACCTGCTGAACATGCCCAGTCCTGACAGCAATGGGACAAGTTTTGATATGCCTGAAAGGGCTCTTCTCCAGCTCTGTCTTTCTGTCCAACTGGAGTCGTATTTTCACAGGCTCTTTGCTCCCCATCAGGCCCTCAACAACTGCACGTTTGATGTGCCAAAAGCCTTGGAGAACTTGGCTGCTAACTTGGCCCTACTAAGTTCTGCCCATAAGGTCGGAGAGTCTCACTATCGATCTTAGTGACGGGAACAGTTTTTGTCCGTCATGGTGGTGATTTCACTGATATTAGTCAGCATTTGCTATGAACATTTAGCCACTAACAAAACTGAGAGGAGTAAGTGTGTTTTATTAAAACTGCAGTGCAGTCAAAATAGCTTTTTTAGTATAGTTATGTTAAGGTAAAGGTAACTGAAAACTTGCCTACAAACAGCTCTTCTTAGAAATCTATCAATTTAAGTTTCATTTTGATTGTCTGATTTCAGCTGCAGGGCACAAATCTGCCTCTATAGCATAGACACTGTGCACCAAATCCATTTTCATAAAGAATATTGATTCCAGCATCCAATTCCCCCACCTCTAAATGGCTTCTAGGATCTATTTCCATATGCTGTTAGTAGAAAAAGGCACACTCTATAAAACTTTTCTGGAACACTATTGTTTCTTGAGATTGTGTCAGTAACAGGTAGAATATCCATAACAGTTGTAAAAAAAAAATCCTGACTGCTTTCCCTTATATACAGAAGAACTGTAAATGAGGGAGGAGGGAGAAGGAGATAAATGCATTGGTTTTTCCTTAGTGGGTGTAAAAAGCAAAGCTTAGTGCATCAGTGGAAATTTCTTATCTGAAGTCAGTAACTTGTTTTTCTTTCATTAGAACACGTTATTTTTAACAAGTCCTAGTCACAGATGGAAAACTCTGTATCCTAGGAAAATACCTATATTTTAATTTAAACTCAAAAGGAAGTTATTTGTCTGATTCTAGAGAATAGCATCCTCCCAAAGCCACACAAGAGAGACTATAAGAGGGCTGACATGAAACCGGAAGAATCCAGCTTCTCACAGTGCCTCCAAGCATTCAACAGAAAGCCCTGCTGTCAGAAATATATTTGGGATTAAAAGATTAATTCTTATTCAGTCAATATTAAGCTACCTTCCTGCCATTCATTCATTATGGAACAAACAATCTCGTCATCTCGTTAATACAATCATTGCCATGATTGTTGCCTTATGGCAAGCAATGAACATGAAATATGTGAAGAGGGGTTAGATTTGGCACAAATCCAGACAGATTACAATCTAATCCATTTTACAGGATAGGATCCCATATGGAAATCAAAATTAAGAAGAAAATAAACTATATATCACTGTGAGCTTGTGCACTATAAATAAGTCTTACTTAAAAAAAAAATCAATAAAGTGTATAATTTGAAAAGTTTGTTTTTCCACAGAGTATATATATTAAAAAGTGATTATATAATCAAAATACCTATAATGAGTATTAAAAATGAAGGTAAATATAAGAAGTCACAGGTTAAATTCCTGTTCCAAATAGATAATTCCAATATCTCCTTGATTCTAATGGGGCTTCAATTCTCTCTTCCACAGATTACGGAATTCTGTAGTCACAATCTGTTTAATTTGACCTGGGCTGGTTCAGAGGACGTGCCTGTTCTGTATTAAGCTGTGCAAACTTTTAGAGAAAATGAGTCTTCCTGAAAAGCTGTTCCTTTCCTTTTTCCCCCTCCACCAAATCGCCAAACCTAGAGAGCTGGCTATCTACACTGTCTGATCCTGTAGCATCTACTCTAGGTGGTGGGGTTATGCGCAACTGCCCAAGGAAGCCCAGGCTTCCAGTTGCAAGGCACAGTGCAATTCCCTGCTGCAGTGCTGCCTCCTGATCTGTTTGCTGCAAGGTAGGTCACAGAAGATCCAGTTAGAGTGCAGCAGGATTTGAAACTACTCAGTTTTACAATTTCTGTTGCCTGTGTATTGCCTGCCAGAACAAATGTATCTCTGTCAGTCAGAGACAACTAGCAGTATACAACACAAGAGAGTTCCCTGGGGCAGTGAGAAGAGTTGTATTGTCTTGACAAAAGACTTCTGTGGTATGGAAGCTCGACTGGTACATGCAAAGAAAACATCTCATAGAGTGTAGAGCTGGATTTATTTGGCCATGCAGTAGGGTATCTTGTTTAAGGGCATCCTTTCCAAATATGATATGCCAAACTAACCTGATCGCCTTCTATGACAAAGTGACTCGGCTGCTGGATGAGGAAAAGGCTGTGGATGTATCTTCCTGGACTTCAGTAAAGCCTTTGACACAGTTTCTCACAGCATTCTGCTTCGGAAACTGTCAGCCTCTGGTCTGGACAGGCGCACACTCTCCTGGGTGGAAAACTGGTTGGCTGGCTGGGCCCAGAGAGTGGTGGGAAATGGTGTGAAATCCAGCTGGAGGCCAGTGACAAGTGGGGTTCCCCAGGGCTCAGTGCTGGGTCCAGCCCTGTTCAATGTCTTTATCAATGACCTGGATGAAGGCATCGAGAAAGGGTCATTGGGCACTGGAACAGGCTGCCCAGGGAGGTGGTTGAGTCACCTTCCCTGGAGGTGTTTAAGGCACGGGTGGACGAGGTACTGAGGGGCATGGTTTAGTGTTTGATAGGAATGGTTGGACTCTATGATCCGGTGGGTCTCTTCCAACCTGGTTATTCTATGATTCTGTCCCTGGTAGTACTTAGCTCAGAAATTCGTTGGTTATTACTTTTCTATTGGGAGGGAGGTTCCTATTTAATATATTATTTGACAAAGCTGGAAGCTAATTCTGGACACTAAAAGAGCTTTTCAGGGCTGGAGGTATTTTGAAGTTATTTACATTTCTCCTTTATAATTGTCCTTAGTTTAAATAGGAGGAACAAATGTTATTTTGGGGAGGGCTTAAGTGACTGTTAATAACTTCCAAATGACTCATGAGAAATTACAGTGTGTTTGAGGGCAAGGGAAGATGCTCTTCTTGCACTCTAGCTGGTTGACCCTTACCACCCATGTTACACTATCTGTCCGGGCTTCTGGTCCTCAGAATAAGCTATGTTTTTTCCCATGGAATGTTGTCCCTGTGGGTGGTACATTGTCAAGGTTAAGAGCACCTACCAGCCTCACAAGAGGCATTTAAGATTGCCATATATACTAAGGAAAGGGATGTCAGACATCTTAAATTTCAGCCCAACCTAACAGTTGCAATATAAATTCCAAGTTGAGTGTTGCAGTTCGTGTGAAATCTTGTTGCTATTGTTCTCGTAGTATTAGCAGTTTAAAAATAGCTCATATACGCTTTCACAAGCAGCAGCCAAGCCAGCACAGGCTCAGCCCCTTCCATTTACCTTTTGTTTTGAGATTTGTGGTTATGAGAATAACCCAAATGAGTTTAAATGGAAAGCCAGCTCATGTGCTTTCTCACCCGAAGTGAGTTCTTCCTTTGAAACAAACAGGAGGGACACATCACGTGTTAACATATGCAGCCTGCGTATTCAATTATTTGAGTCAGTGAGGAAATGGGTTCACAGAGTCTCATGGAGTTACAACTGTGACTAGGAAACTTGAAAGCAACAGAAATTAGTTCTTCTGAGAGTGCCAGTATAGGAATGATTCAAGCTATATTTCAGTCTGACCTGAAAACTCAGAAATCACAATACAGCCAGTGACAATGTTTTAGGAAGGACTTGGGCTAGGATTTTTAGCACTTTCATGTTGCATTTGTCCAAGCAAAAGCCCCAAGGAATAATTGCAGTACTACAGCAGGGGAAGAGGGTGGGGTAAGTGGGGAGAGGGATTGGGAAATTACGTATAGCGTTCAATATTTTCTAACTGTAGCATGTGTCCTCTTTACATGTTCAGGCCTTGATAATTAACACACAAAATTACTTGTGAAGTAAAGAGAAACAGCTAATACCAGAGAAAATTCCAGCAGAACTCTCTGTAAAGAACATGTATCTCAAATTGTTTCATTAGCTCCTCTGAAAAATCACACTTATGTATCAATAAAAGGTTCAAAGACAGTGAATTAGAGAGAAACTTGACAAAGATGATAGCACATTATCTGAACTGGCAGCCCTGCTCTGAGTGTTAAGAACAGTGCAGTGCGTGAGAGAAGGCTGGGAGAAGACTTTCCGCTGCTAATTTAGGAGAGAGGTGGGGAGATAGAGGGCTGGCTGGAGATCAGTCTGACTGATCCTCTGCTGATTTGCAACAGAACAATTTAAAGCTTGTAAGCACAGATGATATTTTAATCAAACAATGTAATACCTCATAGATTTAAGGGGAGCAGTTTGTGATCCCAGACACTTGTATATCAAGAAGTAAGGTATTTTGTCAGTAGATGTACCGTATTGCATGACACCTGCCTAGTTACTAATACTCAGCTGCTTTTTGCCCTCACCTGTGATCTTTAAGATAGGGTCAAAATTCTCACTTGCCAGAGCATTGTAATGATAAATAAATATTAAATATATTAATGTGCTCAGCTACTGGATGAATGAATAGGAAATGTTGACTTTTTCCCTGAAGGAAACCAGTGAACATAAATTTGTCAGATACAGTCTTCCACATCACTGCTATCTACAAAGGAGATCAAGGAGCTTAGTGACAGAAATAACAGCATTATCTGTTGTTTAAATACTTCTCTGCCTCCTGTGATAGCTGTGACTCCTAATTAAATAAAAAATATTCCTTAAATTCTGTAAAGGCTTGGCCAGGAGATACCTTGTGGAATCTGCAATGTGTTTATGGGATTGACCCATAAATATTATAAGCTCAGCAGGTCCGTGCAGTCCTGAAAAGTCCCATCACCTTCACTGTGGTATGAATTAGCGCCTAGAAATTATGCTTGCTGAGAAGTTATTATTCTCAGTACTACTATTACCATTTCAGAGAACTATCAACCATTTCTATATCCATATTCATTCACTTTATGCCATTTTAATTGTTTTATGAAGGGAGTCCTTTTCTGCACAAGGTGTATTAGGAGAATAAAAGCTAATTAGCTCCTTATTTATTTAAGGATAGTATTCAGAACTCTTGTTACAGGAGGGTGCAAATTCCATGCTTTCAAAGATGAGCAATGGCCTTGCGCTCCCATGAATATGATGCAGGCCCAAACCACAAAAGCAGCATGTACCCAGAAATTATCATCCTCTCACAGAGGGAATGTGAGACTTCTTCTCTTAAAACTTCACTTTCATCTTGGAAATGTCCTCCAGAGGATATCAAATGTACACTATCAGCTTTTTTTATGCCTTTTAAAATGATTTCCAAGAGTAATCGGTGCTCATTAACATTAAACTTGCTATAAAAATGTACTTAGAGTGCATCATGAACTGGTAGGAGGGTTTGCTGAGTTTTTTTATTCTCTTATGGTTCCTCCATGGCACAAGAAAAGATAACAGAAGACAAAATAATATAAGGATCAGGAGACCTGGGAGTTTTTATTTCACAGGCTTGCACAACACATTCAAGGAGGAACTATTGATGGCAACGGTATGGAATTAAAAAAGAAAAAACTTTTTTATGATTCCATGTGCTGTCTCAGGCAAGAAGCCATAAATCAGCAGCGACATCACAGCGATAAGATCACAGAACAAGTTACTCCGACACAGGCAGGATTTAATTCTAGTACAACCATGGGCAGCTTTTGTTACTGCTCCCTCTTCTTAGTGAGGAGTGAAGTACTCAGGGTATTCATGGCTCTGAAAGCAGTAAATACAACAGCAACAATCCTGTATGCCTTGGAGGTGCAATCTCTCCCTCTTTTGCCTTCTCTCCTTGGTAACTTTCTTCAAGCTGGTTCATGATCATCCAGCACTGATGCAGGAAGAAAGGAAGGCAAGTATATGGGATGAATGTCTCTTCCACTTCACTTTTCTCCTTACCTTATTTCTTTTGTTCTTTCCACCTTTTCCCTTCTGTCCTTCTCTCCCTTCCTTCCTTCTCTCTCATACTTTCTTTTCTCCTCTCTTCTTCTTCCAAAGAAAAGGAAGCATCAGAACTCGACCACTGTGATTGGATTTAGTTCAGCTAAACCTAATATCCATTTAACATCCCACCGTTTCTCAGTGAAATGTTATCAGAGTCCACCACTTTTCCTATGTGGGACCACCTGAGGCCTCTGACCTAAGATACTTGAGGTCATTATAGCCTCTCACAGAGGGAATGCGAGACTTCTTCTCTTAAAACTTTGCTTTCATCTTGGAAATGTCCTCCAGAGGATATCAAATGTACACTATCAGCTTTTTTTATGCCTTTTAAAATGATTTCCAAGTGTAATCGGTGCTCATTAACATTAAACTTGCTATAAAAATGTATAGCCTCTGAGCTACATAGTTTCCTAATTCTTACCACAAAAAAAAGCGCCATACCCTCCTTTCCCTGTGTTATTCTATCTTCTATCAAATGCAGTTTTTATGGGGTATTACTATTACTTGTTTGGTAATGTTAATTAACGTCATGTATTTTGACAAGATTTCTAAGTCTACTTAACCTGTCTAATTTGTTGTATGCAACTTATTATTCATTCAAGCCCTTTCCTAAAGCCTGAGAAAATATCAGGCAATTAGTGAGTGGAGCGTGGTGTTTCTAAAAGCCATTTTCTTCGAAGGTCTTACCCCTACAAGACCTTATTCTCTTTTCTGCATTGGTCATGTAGAATATGTAGCTGCCAAGGAGAAAAACAATAGTATATTAACAATACATATTCCCATTTCTGCCACTGAAAAGAAATATAAGAAAGAGGCAGAACTCTGCACAGGCTACTAGGCAACAGTCTATGTGAGAGACATGAGGGAGATTCATCTGGCTTTGACCCACCATGTAAACTCCAGCTGTTTCTAGCCATTCCTTCCACAGACTCCTCAGTATGAGTGACTCATGCAGAGCTACAAAGGAGAATTATCCTTATTTCTTGACTTCTCCTTTGTTGAGAAGCATCAAGTTCATACTGATCTCTTAAGGTTTGGTTGTCACGTCTAGGACGTCTGTATCTTAAAGGTACCCCATGGTGTGGGCTTATTGACAAAATCTCAGCTCATAAGGGACAGACCCTTCCTTAAGTACACTACATATGTGCAACATGTCTGTAAAGGAGATAAAATACATCTACAGAATGATGCTGGTACCATCCTGAGCCCGTGCAAGTGTCATCACCTAACTTTTACTCACATCTGAACTGCTCTCATATCTGCTACAAATACCTAGATGCAGCACAGGCAAGATTTCCTTGATATTCAGTGCTCAGCAAATGTCCACTAACATCTCAGTTGGAGAGAGGCGAGTGTGTAGACATTTCAGGGCAAAACATAGTTGGTTTAAACCCTAGTGAAACTGGTTTATTTTAACTCTGTTTACTGTTCTCTGAGGCATGCTAGAAACGTTCAGCTAGCCAGTAAAACTTGCAGGTTACTAAATAAGAAGCAACCAAACAAAAAAAAAGAACAGAAAACTACCCACTCAGCTGCTAGTTGTCATTCCAAACCAAAGATAGGTTAGCTTAATCTCAGATCTCTTCTGCTCTGAGTTAGAGCCCTCAGGCTAGATTAAAGCACCTTTAAGATAAATTAGATTGTTTGACTTTGCTGTGAAAGCACTTGTGCAGTCAGCTATAGCTGAGAAATCAGTTAGGAAGTTGTTCCATAGTGCCTGCAAAATGTTTGGGAGAGGCTTCTAACTGTGCATCCACCACAGTGCTCAGAGTTCTGCAAGGAGTGTTGCTGAAAAGGATTTCAAGTTGCTCATTTGAGTTTGTTGTAGAGAGGTTAGGAGCATTCATATGGCTGATTACAGGTGGGGGGTGGGTTAAGAAACCACTTCTTCTCTGCTGCAGTGCTCTATCTGGTTTAAAAGCATAAATAGGCTTAGCACATGTTAATTTCTCAAATGGGAATGCAAATTTGATGTGATAGCAAGGCTAGTGTAATAACATTAACTAACTCAGCCAGCCACACCTGGAGTGCCTTGTCAACTTGCAAGGCAATATGGGAGTGCACCCCACCCCAGGGAAGTGGAACAGAGAGACTGAACTATGCTGAGAGGCATTGCTTGCTGAGTGGGAAGGCACTCAGATACTACAGGGCTGAAGAGAGATGACGGAAACTGTATAAAACACTACAATCTGAGAGAAAAATGAGTTTGTCACAATGAATCATTTAAATCTGTGTTTTCATGATGAATGAAATAGTTTACAATGGTGACATCACTTTATTATACTTGGGCATCTGAGTTAAAACCTCATTGAAGCAAATGGGGAGGTTCACGCAAGACTTATTGTCTAGCTCTTTGCAGACACAAAAAAAAATTACAACTTTTATATTCTGCTCACGGAAAGGTTTGTCTTCACCAGGGTTAACCCCTAGGCAGTTTCTCTTTTTAAGAAAAGCCGGTGGAAAAAACAGAGTTTCAAAAGGTTGGAGGTTGTCTCAACACTGCCCACCATTGTACGCTCCTCTCCAATCCATGCTTTGCTTGTATGTACTAGTGGACGGCAGGGAGCACTAGATGTCAGAGTACAATTCTTCATGACTGCCTGGAACTTCAATAAAAATCTTCCCATCCATCCCTAGACAATTGTGTATGTTTGCTATTCAACCCATTAGAACACTCAGACTTTGTGTCAGCACTCAAAATAGGTTAAATAAAATAACCACATTTCAAATATAGTCATGATGGGGGAGTTGTCTGCTCGTTGTATTGGTTCTTTTAATTAAAGTAGGTGGGGCAGCTGATGGAAGCCGGTGCATGTCAGGGATATATCTAATGTTCTACAGGAGCTTCAGAAATTTTCCTTACTGATAATGGAGTACAATAAATCTACGTCCTCAAGAAATTATACCATTTAATCATAGATACGTGTGTACATACACAACATGGCATCAGCAACACCCCCTTCACTTTCGCCAAACTGATAGGAGTTAAAAGAAATGCTTGTGGTGATTTTTGTGGTTTTCTTTATTTTTTGTTGTTTGGTTAGGTTTTTTGGTTTGTTTGGATTTGTTCTTTTTTAAGTTACCTGATCTTGTTTGCTAAGAAAGCGAGAGATCAGTTGTGTTTTCTGTGACAAACATCCCGAGAGAGGCTGAGTGGAGATGAGCATGATCTGATGGCTTGCAAATGACCAATGTGATAAGAGAAGACTTCTCTGTTACCTCTGCTTTGTTAGGTTGACTTTGAAACTTCTAACACAATGCAGCGTGGAACCCAGTTACATGCATTCAGGGTAATACAGATACAGATGGCAGTTTCTAGAAAGATCAGGAAAAAGAGAAACTGTCCTTAGGGAACTATCAAAGCCTGGCTTGTCTAGCTGAACAAAGTAGAGACTGAGAGGAGTAGTTACTGCCAGTAAATACCTTAAAGTTTGAAGTAGATACCAAGAAAAAGAAACAGTAAATTTAAGAAAGACTTCAACATGAGATGAGTGTGTGCGAAGTGATGAGTTGGAACAAGCTGTCTGTGAATGTATGTTGGAAAGTTTTCCATTGACCAGAGATGTGCCTTTTTTGGTGAAACCTTCCGACTAGGTCAAACATTACTCATTGTTGATGAATTTTGGACTAAGATTATATACGGTGGTTTCTTGGAATTGACAGAAGACTGAATTCATAACTCTTCTAGGTAGGTGAGAAGACCAAAGCCAGAAGTTATCATCAGTCTGGACATCAAGTTCTCTTAGAGAGCTATGCACCATCCTGCTGCTGTTTCATGATTCATGGTTCAAAACTGCCACATTTTGCTCTTCATATAGAGGTACTATATAAAATGAATGCTCATGACACTTGGATCTGGCTACATCGTTCTGTTGCAGAGATATATGGTTGATATTAAAGAAGTACAAAGGAAGGCAGTGTTACCTGCAGATTTTTGGCTAGTCTCCTAGATGCGGTGGAAAGATCAGCTATAGTTAGTGGTGGTTTTGGTTCTGGTTGATCTGCTGCTTTGTGAGACTGATTAAGCAACATTTTTTTTCTCCTTCAAAATATTCTATCACATAGTTTCTGTGGTAGTTTTGCATATTTCATAGAATCATAAAATCATAGAATAACCAGGTTGGAAGAGACCCACCGGATCATCGAGTCCAACTATTCCTATCAAACACTAAACCATTTCTCTGTCTTCGTCTCCACTCTTCCCCAATTTTCATAAAAACAAGAACAAGCAGAAAACACTTTCCATCAAACAGGGATTTTATTAATTTTTTATGAAAATGACTATGATATTTAAAATCAAATTTCAATGAAGGGGTGTTTTCAGAGGACATTTTTTATGATTTTCAATCAAGTTATCTTTGGGAGAAAGAGCTGATACTAGAAGTTTGCTGCCTATCTACTGTGAGTTTTCATAATTTAATAGATAGGGCCCAAGGCACTCTTACCAATTCAAAGCACACAGACATGCTATACCTGTGCTGAAAAGGTAGGAAAAGAAAAAGTTAATCTATACACTCCATTCACACAGACAGCATCTTCTGTATTTGTTTATCCTTGCATACAGAGTCATAAACTACAACACCTGGGCTTTCTTTCTGGAAAAAAACTGTGCTTATTCTTTTCAATGTATCAGTCAATTATGAAAGCTTCTCTGTTCTTTTTGTCCTTTTCTGGCTGCCTCTGTCTAAAGAATTTCTCCTTGAAATTAACAGCCTACACATTTGTTGCCTTATAATAGTCAGACATGCAAAACAATGAGTGCCATGAGGGCACCTAGTACAGAAAAGTATATTCTGGCAGCACCCTTCACTTGCAGAGTGCAGACCCTATTGGGCTTATTTGGTATGGTGCTATTTTAAGAATAATTTAAGATTCAGGCAATAATTGAAGAATAAGCAGTCCTGAATTCCCTGATTGCATGAAAGGACAAGGTTCAGGGAAATCTGAGATCATACATGGAAATAAAGATGAGCAACTGGAAGGATAGGGGGAATTATCTTCTTTGTTCTCTGCTTTACAAAGCAAATCTGTTTAAACTTCTTTCCAAATGGTGAAACAATAGGGTCGCTTGACTTATGATTATAAGGATGATTTAATAAGAGTTCTGCATTAGAGGGGTCTTTGGTGTGAACCATTGTAGTAGTTTTAGGAAATAGATTATACAAATAAAGAAATAGCTTGCAGATAAGGATATTGTTGAAATACTGAGGGTTTTTTCTTCTTTCCATAGAACCAGGAAGGGCCTTCAGTTATCTAGACCTTCTTGCTATTGTAGCCAAAGAGGAAAACATACTGTCTGTCAGCTAGGTGTTTTAATTAGTTATCAACTGTGTTTCAGCCATCACCGAGAATTCAAAAGTTAACTAAAAAACAGCAGTTTTTCAGCTGATTTTCAGGAGTGAACTTCTATACAATTAATATTTTTTTCTCCCTAGTAACTCTAAGACATCAGTGCATACCTCCTTGTATGAAGTTAACTTTGGTTTTCTATAAAAGGAGTGGTAAAAGCTTGCATCTAGGAATAATTTAATCCAATGTACCACAGTACTGTTTTTAGAAACAGTGTCAAATATTACAGGATATTTACTTACAGAAAGAAAGCCAGGAAAGAGGTCAAATGGTATTCAGTCAGGCTGTTCCAGAAATAGGTAAGCAATTCTCCTGTATTATAAATGCACTACTGTGCTCTTTGGAAAGGAAGGGGGTGAAGGTGTCCAAGAAAGATTATTTAATTATACTTCTCATTTTTTTTATAAATGTCCTACACTGGCTCTAACGCACAAATTCTTTATCATCAAATCTATTGGGATGATTGAGTTTTCTGTGGTGAAAGTACATTAATAGTTTAAGGAATAATTGAATAAGTTCTGTCTTAGCTTTCTAGTTTGCTCCCTGAATTATGCACTAAGAGCTTGACAAAGAAATTGAAGGTCTTGAAGTATATTTTCTTATTCAGTTGAATTAAAGGAGTGAGAGTGCTACCTAGTCTCTTTACAGATTTATTAATCTGTCATCAGTTTAGTAATTGCTGTGATATAAGAACACTCCTATGTATGAAAAATGGAGAGATGTGTGTTGTAAGTAAGCTACAAATGATCTTGAAGTGTGCTGATTAAGGTGCTCGAGTTCAAACAAATGAATTCAGATCTTTTACACAGTGCTGTATGGGAGACAGACTGGATAATCACACCATACCTTCTGGCTTCTTAACGTGAGAATATGCTAATTAACTCTACCTTACATAATTATGAATGTACCAAACATTTTAAATCCATGTTACAAATTATTAATGCAATAGCAGGTGTCTTAAACTACATTTTTAATTTTCATTTTTCATACAGTTAAATAGATTTGTTACACGTAAGGTTTAAGGGGGACAGTATGTGTAGAAAGCTCCAGCTTTTCCATGAGTGGTGTGGCATTTCACCTTACCTGCACATAGAACACATCTCTTTCAATCCTGCTGCCTGTGTCTAATAGTCATAGAAAGGAGGTGGTGTTGCATTCACAGACTCACCAAGTTCTTCATGTCTTTATCAATATGATGTGAATGTAGGGAAAACCAGCTGTAGAGACAGTGGGTTTTTGTGGGATTTGCCAGCTGTCCTTTGACTGGTTGATTGATGTGAATCACATGTGGTTTCATGACGTTGCTGATCTGGTTTCATTCTCAAGCAGAGATCTGGTGATGGAAGGCCAGGTGCTCTCTTAGCTGCATCCCTCTTCAACAGCCTCTCCGCTTCCTTTCACAATTTTCTCTCCAAATATTAGGTCTTCTTACTCTCCTCCACATCTAGGCATTTCACAGAACCCTAGGCTGACTTCCTAGTTTGATCTCTCCCCAGTGAGTGCTAATTACCTATGGAAATGTTATCTGATGTCAGCTGCTCATGGGTGATGAAAGCTGTGTGTCTTGCATGACTCTCACTTTGGATTATTTGTACTGTGTGCAACCTAAGATGTTCAGAATCAAGACTCAATTTTGCTATAATTTCAGCATGTGAGTAGGGCTTTTTCCTCTCATGATAAAGGGTGTGACAGGAAATAGGGAAACAATTAGGGAAAGAAAAGAGAGAGAGATTTTCCCACGTATCAAAGGATTATTTTTAAATCTCTCTATAAGACATTAGTCAATCTTATGCAGTTATTTTTGAGAACCCTTCTGTATTTCCAGGAGTTTGCTTGACTCTGAGAACAGCTGAAAATCAGTGTTAGCAGAATGTAAATCTTGATGCACTCCTCTCGCTAGCGAGGCTAACATCTCCCCATGAAATGCTGAAGGAGTGTACTCTTGCTCCTCATAAATGACTAACAAGTGGAGTAAGACAATGTTACCTTTGTCTTTCCTCCTTTCACTTCCCATTTATGAAATATTGGATGAATAAATAACCAAAGCTATTAATTTTTAATATCTTCTGAACATTCAATGTGGGGGTTTTTCAAACTGATTGCAGACTTTCACAGAAAGACTGAGTTTGAGCAACGTGAACAGAGTTTGAGAAAATATACTGAACTGCAGTTGTTTTTTCCTTTGACCTTCACTAGCATTTCAGTTGGTAAAAGAGAAGAAATTGAGATACTTTTAAATGAAATTAATGGATTTGTCTTCTCCTCTGTGGACACTTTTTGGTTTGTTTGGATGTAGGGAGAAATAAGTGTAATAAGAACTTTCTTTTACTTCTAAGATGAAAGCTAATAGTCTGTGCCACTGCAGGAGAGATGTAAGATTAAGAAAATAAATCATGCCATTATCCAACAAAATATTCTCTGAGTAAAACAGCCAGTTTTGAACATTGGACTTGCCAAATGTCAGCAAAACCCGGGTAGGTGACTTATAACAGTCTCATTTTAATGGTTCCTTTTTTCTAAAGAGCTCTGCCCGATTGTGTCAGGTAGATATTCATTAGCTTATGCCAGTAAGTGCAGATTTCTAGACTTTAGGATTAACAGAGACAATATTTATCTTGTTTGTGATTTGGAGACAATAACAACAACATTAAAAACCAAGGGATCCATTTCTGCAGAATAGAGCTAGTGAAAGGATATGTCTGATTTTAGCCTCTGCCCTCATCATAAACCTACTGATTCTCCCATCCCAGTAATTTTCACCATCAGCAGAAGGATGTCTCATATCAAACTTATCACCTTGTTAATGCAGTCAAGTACAAAATCAAACTGATTGCATGTTTTTGTGTCATTTGTTATCTCCTGCCAGTTCACTGCAATGCATTGGCCTAGTCATAATCTGTAAAAACTGCACGTGCAAGCAAAGCATCCTGTAGATTCCTTTGCAAAAAGTATGAGCTACCAAAACTAACTCAAGGCTGAAGAAAAACCAAGAAACATTTTTGCCTGTGCAGGGAGATCCAGCTGTTCCAGACAAATAAAGAGGGAGAATGAAAGAGGCAAAGACCTCTTCCAGGACAAATAGACCTCTCCTAGCCTTCCTTCCTCTCTGCACCTGACACCCACCAAAACCCTGACGCTTCCTCACAGTTTTTCTCAAGAGTCTGGGATGGCTGAAGCTTTGAGGACTTCCCTGATAGGTAATTATATTAAGAACAAAGTGAATGTTTATTCTTAAACTGCAGTGGACTTACATAATGCATCTTTGCCGCTGCCAAGTGTTTACTCCCTTGGGATTAATACTGTTGTTGATTGCACTAAAGGAATTAATTATTTCTACTTCTTATTTGGCAACACTTTACAATGAATTTGGTGTCTCTTTCTTGCTTCAGTAACAGTCGTTAAATAGGACAGTACCTTTTAGTTGCTCAATATTCTGCTCTCAACTCAGCCACATTTTAGGACATCTGCCAGAACCGTTCACAGGCTCAAAGATAATCACATGCTTAAGTTTTTTCTTGGATGAGACCCAGTGATTAGAATTTTACAGGGCTGGTGCACCAGGATCCTAAGACATCACTGAAGGGGGAGTCTTAATGGAACAACAATTACTGTCTTCTGGATAAGATTTCTTGCCATTAATACTTATTTTCCCAATATTTTAAGCAGATGTGAAATAATTGAACTGTAACCAATGACAGTGATGCTTTAAAAAAGTATTAATAAATATATAACAAGTGTGAATGAATGGGATAAATTTATGTTTACAAGAATAGCCCTCAACTATTTTTCTTGTACTTTGCAATAATGAAATTATTTAATTTACCTTTCACAAGCTGCTAAACCAGTATTTGGATCAGGAGTATGCAGGTGAACAGCAAAAATGCTAACTAGTAATCTATCTTAGAATAATGCCAAATAGAATCTGTTTTAGATACTAGTGCTTGTGGACCATCAACACAGGGTTATGCAAGTCTTTTCTGCTATAACAGAAGATCAACTGTGACAAACTTTCAGCTTCCAAATGCAGAGGTTTAAGAATTCAGGGAAATTTTAACACGTCACTTCAGTCTGAAGGACTAGAAACAGAGAACAAGAGACAGACAGATGTCTGCAAGTTGTAAGAGGGGCCTCTTTTTGAGCATTAAGTATTTTTAGGACAGAAGACGTACATGATTTTCATTTGTCAATATAGAAAAGTATAATGTATGTATTTATGTCCAGCTTTCTCTTGTTGATAGAGTCGTGACTTTTCAAAGCTGAAGTATTCTGCATTGAGTTCCAGCAGGCATTTTATTCATTGACTTTTATCAACTTCATTTGTTAGTTCTGGGCAGTGGCTGAGAATATAGCCTCAATCTACTCTATAGTATTGCTTGCAAGATTGCTCGATTTCAAATTTAAGTGTTCCTTGAGAAACCACCTGAGGAAATTATATTCCTTATTCTTTCTGAATTTCTGCATATAAATTGCACTATCATTCTCTTGAAACATTCATCACAAAAGAGGGATTATGTTTGCATACTATACTTAATAAATGTTCCCTACATTAATAAAATTAGTATATAAAACTAAATACACTAATGACATTAAAAACCAACGAGTTACAAATACTCCTTTATGTGTCCTTCCAGCTAGTGCCATTTTTCAAAGAGTCAGGCTTTAAAACGTCACCTAGTTTTGTGTGTAAGTTCTGTGAATGACTATTCCCCATCATACAGCAGAGGGTTTCATGTGAATAGTATGCACTATATTGGCCAGAAACCACAGAGAAAGCTTATTCTGAATAACTGTGAAAAGATTTTACTTCCTTTCTATCCAAATACTTACATGGTGAGTATTGGAAGACTACCCAGCTTTCGTTCATTTATCTTGATCATGCATGTTCAAATAAATTTCATTAGCTTTGTTTTCTCTGTTTCTGCCTCCCTTGCCACCCAGGGTTATAAAAGAATGAAAATTAGGGTTCTGAAAGAATGAAAATTAGACTGAAAATGTCTTCTTGACTTCAAAGATGATTGAATTGGGCTCTATTATATAAAATACCTGTGATGGATCTGGGAAATTAACCTAAATTTACATGAAACCCTGTTAAATATCTTAAGCGCTTGTTATAAAAAATATAAAAGCACCACCACTGTTATATGTCTTGATTAAATTGATTGAGAACAGCAATCATTATGATTATAACTCTCTTTCCTATCTGAAAAAAGGCTACCTTCTAAGAAAGACCTTGGCTGCTTGCAACTTTGACTCCCTTGCCTTCAGTCCAAAGCCAATTATTAGCTAAGATCCTCTTTTTGCATGTAGTCACTTAACTCAGTGTCAGTTTTGTGTAAACAGAACATGCTGTTCATTAATCCATGCAGTAGCAGTTAATGTGTGAATTTAGGTTCTTCAACAACGTACAAATGTTTGACAAAAGACTATGACAATTAAAACAACATCCTTCAAAAATGAAACAGTCACAGAGAGCTGTTTCACTATTGTGTAGCTATCAATCACCTGAATGTGAGCTAATAAACCTGTCACTTTCTGCTGCCTGCATGGAGGAAGAATAATAACTGAGAAGGCACAGAAAAGGGAACACCAGCAGTAGACAATTGCATGCTGCTTATTGGGCTTATCTGTTCTATTCTGAAGTTTGATACAATAATAAGGAATAATGCAGCAACCGTATAGTCCAGGAAAAAAGGAGAATCAGCAGGGCAGGTTATTTTCCTCTCTTCCAAGTCCATCTGCTCAGTCTTCATGTTTCAAACTGCAGAGAAACCTCCCCAGAACCAGGGATGTAGCTACAATCAGAACTGCACCTTGCTTTCCTTCCATGCCTTGATCCTAGCTTTGAATCCTTCTCTGAAGGCAGTAGTAAAAAAATAAATTCTTCATCATCAAAATATGCATTTGGACAGTGCATCCACAATCACCGAGTCTTTTGTTGGAACGGGTTCCAATTTACAATCAGCACAGCTTGTCTTAGCCCAACCAGTGAGGTGGCTGCACTCTGTGAAAGGACTTGAGGACTTGGAAAGAAGTCATGTGCACCATCTCATACATGGGGAGACCATGAACACCTATACTCCAGGAGTCCAGAGAAAGGCAGAAGTTTTTTAAGGCTTCCTTAATGCAGAGCCAGCTGAACCCCTCTGACTTGTCAGGGATGAAAGAGGCAAGACCACCCCATTCCACTACTGCCACACGCATTTATTATTTCTTTTCTGACTAAAAATGCCCAAGCACTTTGCAGGTAATTCATGTGCTGCCTTGCTTCCTATCTATAGCTTTTCTCTGATTGTTATCAATGTTGTGACACACTATGTATCTTGGTCTGTAGGCTGAGATATTTGTTACTGTGAAAACCCCGGAAACTTTAAAAATAAGCAATTAGAGAAACTATTTTCTTTGGAATAATGGAGATTAAAATGAGATGCTGACAAATTGATCAGCTCTCCTGTAGGCAAGGCAAGCAGAGAGGGTAAAACTGGAAAAAAAACCACAAAAGCAAACAACAAAGCAGGTTTACTGGCCTTTCATGAGAGCAAATAGCAAGGTATTTGGTATGCTGATTGACTCTCTATCAATCTGCTTTCTATGTGCCTACCAAATCACTGCAAATATTTGCCTCCTGCTCAGAGACAAACAGTAGGTCAATGCCGAGAAACAGATTATGTTGGTTTTGAAGTTCAAATTGAATCTTCCTTATTTTCTGGCTGCAAAAATTAACAAATGACTCACAAAGATCGAACAGTAATTATTATAGTAATTTCAGCAACTGAGATGGGAGGAAAGGCATGGGGGAGGTAGATCATGCTGATTCGAATCAGGGCTAGTTCTGAATGCTAACTCTAGAACTAAGCACACCTTGATTTTGAGGAAATTTGATTTGTGCTAGGCAGGCAGTGTCCACCCCAAGAGCAGCTCAGCACAGCCTATCCAGCTAGCTGGGCTCTGATTTTCCACCTATAGTGCTTCTTGTTTGTGCCAAAACAACGCAGACTTTGTGAGATGACTAGAGCGTGCTCATTTATAAGTTAAAAGGGAAGAAGGCGCTGTGTGTAGGACAGAGGAATAGAAAAGTGCAACACTCTCGGGACAGTGAAAAAAAAATGAGAAAGAAGACCTTCACCCACACTGGGGAGGAGTCTTGCCAGCTCTCTGCCTGTCTCCCTTCTTTCTAGAGTGTATTAATATTTTATCACTTCTCATTTACGAGGTGACCTGCCTCATATGTTTTTGACACACTATAAACAAAACTTTTCTCACTGCAACAGGAACAGCTTTAGAGAAACCTGTGAAGGCCAGAAAAGGAGCTTTATTCTGTGATGGGTGAGGGATGACACTAGTGAAGAAAAACAGCATGAATAATTCATGCAGCACAGTCAGATGCCATGTGGATCCTGAACTAGCCTGAACTAGCTATTTGCTTTGCATTCATAATGTTTCATTAGCCACTACTGAGATGAGGAAGGCAAAGTCATTAATCTAAGTGTAATGTTGTTTTAACACCACTTGTTGGTTGTATTACTGTGCAAAGACAGTGACTACAAAGGACTTAGTCTTTCCATGAAAGTTTTTTTTTAAAAAATAACTCTCCATGCTGGGGAATAGTTACTGGAGAGCAACTTCACCCTCCTCCCTCCTAGCTCACAAAATGTGATAGAGTCATCTGAGATTTTGGTGTAGGGGAATATGTGAGTCCCTGTAAAAGAGGGTTGAAGAGATTATTCTACAGTAAACCTGAAGAATCTCTCATTGCATGCCAGAATGGTTATGTTCAGGCTGAATCAAGTTTCAGAGAACTGTAGGTTCCTAACCACCATCACTGATGCCTTAAAAAGGAGATATTATGGAAAGATGTAACTTGGTGAAGTCCAACCAGCTAAGACCCCATTGTGGAAAACAACTGAATATGGGCACAAGGAGCTGGGCCCTCTCAGATCCTGGTGGTTCCTGTTAAACAAAAAGCAAGCCTGGAAGTCATATTTTGGCTGAAAAAATAATTCAGCCAAGTTTTGGACAAAAATCTCTCCCCTTTCCTCGCCTCCATCCCCCACCCCCCTAGTATTGACTCAGTCATTCCAGTTGAGATGAGTTTTAATGGTGAACATACTGTGACCTTTACAAGGAATATATTTGTAAATAACTGTATTTATTCTCATTCCTACCAAGCTTATCCCACCTCTGCTTAGCTGTTAACATATCACCAAGGTTTTATATGACTGTTTTAATATCCAACTGACATAGTGTTTTTATTGCAGGATCACTTAGTCCCTTTCTATCTCTCACTGAGTCTGAAATGAAAAGCACTACTTTGACTTCTTTTAAATAGATAAATCACAGAGGTTTGCATGAGCTATAGACTTGGTTGAATTAATTTCAAGAAATCAGGTGTTAAGTAGCACTTGTTGGAAAGAATCTCTGAATCTTGATGATGACTATAAAGAGAAATAGATGGGTGAGGCTAATAAGCTAGACAAACCTTTTTCTGCTGTGGGCTATAGCTATGATGATACTCTTACTGATGTTTTCTCCTTCCTTCCCACTGGCTGAAGTGCAGAGAAAGTTGATAAGGTTCTTACTGCCTCTGAGACAATGAACCTAGAGGGTTTAGCTCCAGCCGTAGAAAATTACAACTGCAGATGCAGAGGTTGTGAGTTCAGGTTTTGGAGATGATTTAGCCCAAAGCAAGTTGCCATGTGAGCTAACCTTGTAACCTTAGTGGGGTGTAAAATGGACTGGAATGAGGTCTAGTTATTTACTCTGTGTACAGTGAGCCATTAAATATGAAAGCTTCTTGAAATGTCAGGCCAGTTCCTGTGATTATTTTGCAGCACTTCCACAAGATCATCTGTGTAAAATTCACGTCAGTTGTGCTCACAAAAAAAACATAAAACACAGTGGTTTTCAAGAGAAGTAAATAATTTGTCCCAGTCCATGCTCAGGTCCATTTCAGAATTAAGTAGTAAAACTCAGATCTAAATCAAGGGTTGGAAGGACTCTGACCTAAAGCTGACTTAAAATTGTAAGAGAGCAATTCGCTCCAGTGAGCACGCAAAGTGCAAAGAGTTGTATAGAGTGAAAAGTAGTATGGTCAAGGTATACACTGAGGAAACTTGCGTGTTTTCATGTAATGTATTGTATCCCCAATAATTTCAAAGGAAGGAAGAAAATATTACTAGCCATGGTTTACGGGTGGGTAAAGTGGAGCTATACTTTGAAGTGAGCAAGTAGTCTTGGTAGGCAGGGACAATTCCAGAATTGCTTAGTCCCTTTGACACTAGAAAAAACTCCAGCATGCCACTTTGTCACAGCTCTTAGGAATACATAGACTCTACCACTTCCTTTGAATGAACTACGATTCCCAGCAGGCATTGTTTATCCCTACTCTCCCCTTCCTTAAGAAGAGTGGAGGATCATGAGGGAGAGAAGCTATTGAGGTGCAGGACCTGTGTCTCAAGTTGGGGTCTTTCTCTTTTCTGCCTGTCTACCCCTACAAGATTAAATGAGTGAGTCAGGAGGGGCATGCAAACCCAGAGAAAATGATTCATAACTTTTTTGTTTGATTTCTCTTTGGAAATAAGTGTCACTCAGACTTACAACACAGGCCATTTATTGTGCTGCTATGGGTCTTATGACTGCATCCTCATTGTTGTATCCTGTGCAAATAATCAAGCATCCTGCCTTGGTTGACCTTAGAATCTAAAAGCAACTCTGGATCTGGCAAGTGGGGTAGTAAAGAAACACAACTTGGGTTATCAGTAGGCTAATAGCAGTAAAGCCAATTAGTGCTAATATACAGTCAAGCCTGGACCATAACTGGTAATCACTGGGAAGTAGGAATAGATGGGAGAATGCAAAAGGCAGGGTCCAGATCTCACTCAAGTCAGTGGGAAGTGAGTCATGTCCAGGGAGCTGAGATAGAAGGAGGAGTAAGGAAATAGTGTCCCCTCGAGGACACTGAGTCAGAAATCCAGGTGGTGTGAGTCACAACAGGGACAGAGATGTGGGTTTTGGGGAGAAGGTGTGGGCAGAAATTATACACTGAATTGATCAGATCCATATAACCTCTTCAGAAATATAAAACTAAATACTTTGGCATTTCAAGTTAATTGTTATAGGAACATTTGGATCGCTACTCACTGAACCTTCACATTTAAGAGTATGGTTTTATTGCAAAGGTGATGCCTAAGCCATCAAGAGTACTGCTGCCTACTCACATCACCAGGTTTCAAGACTAGATTTGTGGCCACCCTGCCAAGATTTGCATCAGCCAACAATCTGCCTAAACATTTCAATGAAAGAGGTCATTCCTGAACTTCATTGTTGTTATGTCTATTTCAAGGGATTGCCGTCTCCCATTTGACGTTAATACTAAATTTCTTTAAATTTCAAATAGGAATTAGAACTATACTCAAATGACAGATGCACATTCACTTTGGAATTATGTAGACAGTACATTCAGCTCTATTAGACCCTGTTGGAAAAAAAAACCAACCATGTAGGAGGTTGAGGTCCTGTTAAATCTAAAGCAATTGACATTTGTTTTCGTGTGCTTGAACTGAAGCAAGAGGCAGCGAACTGCTTTGGAAACAGTAAGTTCCATTGGGAAAGCTGTAAGAAGAGCCTTTCCCCACCAGGGTGCTCAGCAAAACTTCCATCAGCTTCACTAAGCAGGAAGAGCACTTCTGATTTCCATGATGCATCCACCTACTCCACTCCCTCTGTTCTAGCAGTGACCAACAGCAACGGCCTCTTGGAGAATATAAAACTAGATGACTGTACGATGATACTTTTCCCAAAATATTCTCGCGCCCTTCAGGAAATTGTGGTTGAGAGACTTCCTGTGCCAGAGGTGTATTTCTGCATTTAATAGCCCTCTGTGGGCTTGTCAACAGCGCCAGCATTTACTCACTGACTGCTAAGAAGACTTAGACTATATTCTCACTTGGGTATTTTGAGACGTAACTACACAGTACACTCAATTGACTGCAATAATAAGTTAGCCTCCTTCAGGGACTATAGTTTCTATTGCCAGCAAACAAGAAGAGGAAGAAAATATTGTCTGAATTGGATCACATCAGTCATCCTTGGGTACTCTGGGTTGTTTTCAGAAGCAGGAATAACAATCGGGTCGACGTCTGGCTGGTTTCCAAACGGCCTGTCCGGTTCTACTCTGGTTTCACCCATCACTGATTGGGTTACCACAAATTACATTGCAGAAGCACAACTACGTTTGGCTAAGCAAGGTATTTCTAAGATGGGGGCTGTAAGATAGAGAGTTAGTCTGAGGTGCGCAAAGGAAAGCAAGAGATATGCCCTGGCTTTCACTTGGAATCAGTGAGGTTAGGAATGAGATGGGAGTAGCAAAGCACCATTCTGGGAAGAAGCATTGTAGTCTTTCTGAAATGTTGGTATTTGACTAATGTAATAACTGAGTTAGGGTGGAATTTTAAACAAATCATACATAAAGTTATATTTAAAGTCAACTACGAGGTCAGAAAGAAAATTGTATGTTCATGAGGCAGCACAAAATCAGCCATAGCAAAAAAGTAATGAAAATTAGGAAATGTAGGGGGTAAGTCATGCAAAAATGAGTGAAAATATGGGTTTAACACTTCTTTGTAGCCATTTACCAGCACTTCAGATTCTCTTCAACATCTGTTTCTGAGTGAGATGTTATTTTGAAGGAATTCATTTGGGGTAGCTGAAATATTTAGTTATTATGAGACTTGTTTTTCTTGCTTTTCAGTGATAGCTTTCATCCATTGAGATCTGCCTATCTATCCTCTTTTTCTTCATTAGTAAGACGTATATGAATTACTGCAAGGATATGCACTGAAGATTTAACAAGGTAATTTATCCATGCTATAAAATGACTTGAGAATTATTCAAAGACTCAGGCAGGCCTCAAAGATAAGAGAAGCAGTCTCTTTCTGGTCTTTCTGGGTTACTTACAACACTCCCTTCAGAAAACTACTCATGCCACCAAAGATGCAGATCCTTAGATAACCTTGATCTTACATCTAAAGAGATGAAAGAGAAAATATTCTGCAACAAAGCTCAATATAGCCAGAGGGAACCCTATAATTCACCCAGAGTGGCATCTTTCTTTGATTCCAAGTCAGTTTTGTTATTTTAGGAACCTGGGGATCAAAGTCTTTTTCTCTCTCATATTTTCATATAGTTCTGAGCTACTTTTTCAACAAAATCATGCCATTTGCATCTGCTACAGGATTTTCATCCACTAAACTTTCAGTAATTCACATAATTTTTCTCTTGTTTGAATGATATGCAATGTAGAATCATATTTCTTATAATATTCATAGCCATAAATGAGCATGATTTGAAAGAGAGAGGCTTTGCAAATTTTTTAAGAAAACAACTCAGTAGTTTATGTAATTAAATGTTTTAGGAAAAAATCAGTTTCTTTAGGTCAACTCAAATTTTGAAAAAAAATACAGAAATTTTTTAACTGTTTGGAGTTTCATCAAAACAGACAATTCAGAGTGAAGCAGAAGCAACAGGAAGTTCAATAGTGACCTGGAAACTTAATTTTATATGTGTCTAAATAAATTTTAAGCAACTGTAATTAGTTTTGATTTAAATGTGCCCCTGTAACAAGAATAACTTTTTTCTTGCTGAGAAAGATATCCATGACTCCTGTATTTGTTTTGCAAATATGTCTTCTTTTTTATACTTCCACCTCAGCCTTTGCCATGAAATTCAGAGACTGGGGGCTATCCATAAGCAAATTAAGATACCTATATATCCAGGACAGTCTTGTAGCTATGGTCCCATCCTCTTCTTTGTGGTTTGCACTGCATGGAACGGTAGGTCTGTGTGCAGCTGAGGGAGAGATTTGCGTGCATGGGTTGGCAGTAGCTTCTGCTTATTCTCTGATTGACAATAGGAACATAAAATCCAATTCTCCTCCTTGAGACCAAACTCAACTTCGCCCCCATCTGTTTTCCTTCTTCTACATGGCAGTCTCCTCCTGGACATGATTTGGATCATTATCTTGAAGACAGCAAGTTTCAGCTTTGGAGCCTGAGGAGCCTTGAGCTGGCACTGTTGAAACGTGCTCACTGCAGCAATTGCTCTGCAGGTCCTGTGAATGTGTTCTATTATTGACTGTTAACAAACATTTAGACAGTGTTATCTATTTCAGCGTGCCTTGCCAAAGCTGCCAGATGATACTTTTTCCTTTCCACTTAGCAGCTGAACAAGAATATTTACCATTAATACCTCAACATGCAACTGCAAGTCACCCATCAATTCTTGTGAATATACACACAGCAGGAAGTGCAGAACCGACTCTCTTGGGAAAGCTTCAAGCTCCTCAGCCTGTGACACAAAGCGTGTCAAAGTGGAAGATGCGCTTCCATGAGAACACCAGCCAAGTGAATACCAGTATCTCAGGTAGAAAAGACTAAATGCAATTATGAAAATCATATGCCTTCAGTCAGTTGAAAATTTCAGTTAGAAAGATTGCATCAATTGCTTTGTAGCTTCAGGTTTTAAGGAGCTAAGTTTTCCATAATAAACTTGAAGCATTTGTGGCAGTCGTCCTTCGCCCCCTCCAAATATGTTGGCTTCTGTTAACTAATGGTATCAAACCAAAGTTAGACAGCTTCATTTGCACACAGCAAAGAACATTGAACAAAAATCAAAAAGAATACAAAAGCTGCTACCAAGAAATTGCCTTCTCAAAAATTCATGCTTTTCCGTCTGAAGAAACTTATTTCACTTGCTGTTCTTCTATGGTGTGTAACACATCAGTCTTAAAATCCCCATACGAAAGATTAAAATGGGCAATAATACTTTAGATGTTTGTTACTTTAGGGGCTTGGAGACTAATTTTCTTGTAAACTGTTCAGGAAAAGCAGATCTGATTAAGCAGCTGAATTTTGAGAACAAGCCTATGAAAAAAACATTGATAAGGTTCTTTAGTTTGCAATACAACATTAGTAACGAGTAGTGAGGACTAAAAAAAAAGGAGGGGGCATTTAGCCCCTCACACAAGGTATTTTCACAAAGTTTATTCTCAGCTAATACAAGAAGAGTTCAGAGATGACCCTGTGTCCTTAAGATACGTATCTCTATGAGACTGAATTTGCATATTAAAGACAAGATCTTAGGAATACAGTTGTCTCTTACATGCTCTTCATCTGTCCAAGGCTTTGGTCTTCTTACCAACAAACTTGGCTTTCTGCTCATGTCTTGCTTTCCAGCAGCCAAGGGTGTTTTGTAGGCTGTTACTATAAGAGGGAGTCTCCAACAACATATTGGCTTGTGAATACTTTTCTGCTTTCCTAGCTCTTATTTTGTCTCAGTAGAATGAAATCTGTTTGGAACTTCTCTTTAGACTAAGAAGCTGACAAATATTTTAACCTTTTGAAGAGTAGAAAATACCTGGCTTATTACATTATTATAATTATATTGTTATTACTATTATTAAATAATTGCAAATATTCCTGCTGGCTTTAATGATCTTTGAATCAAGCTGTAATTTTTGGATAGGCATGAAAAGCTTGATAATATCTAATTGGAAACTGAAATTTCTTGTAGTGCAGAATGAAGATTTTTCATTTCTGCATTTGAAAGGATGTTCAAATGTGAACACTTGAAATTAAAAGACATTTTTTTTAAATGTAGTGGGTAAGTAAGAAAAAGGTCTATAAAACCAATCAACATTGTGGAAAAAAGATTTCATCACACAAAATTCAATTCCTTGACAAAGATGCAAGGCTGGATGATAAAGGTATCTCTAAAACTGCAATATTCCTACCATGAGATTTTGGTACAGCTGACCCTGTCCAGGGATATAGGAAAGAATTGATCATCCCTTTATTTCCCCCAGCTGTACTTTCTATTACTCCATGAGGTTACATTTTTTTTTAAGTGGTTCAGACAAAATTGCCTCAAAGTTTGATTAAACATCAGAACCAATGCAGAATACAATATGCGGACAAAGAAGTGACTGACAAATCCTAAAAGAGATCTATCAATAGGAAATCATTAGCAAAAAGGGGTAGTTCTCGGGCAGATTGTCTGGGCGCGATTCTGCCTCAGGGTTGTGCTGTTGTACATGTTTCATCAAGGAGAATCAGGGAAATATGAAGTAATTTTTAATATGGACAAAGTCTGGTAGCCTGTTAATTAAAGATAAGGGCAAGACAATGATACAGAGGGATCTATCATCATTTTGTTATCATCTGGCCTATTGAAATAATTTCAAGATACCCTACTGCAAAATGATGTTATGATATTATGGAAATCAGGGATTTTCAATAAGGATTTAGGAGTCAAGAAACGAATGAGTGTAGCTGATCAACAAAATGACGCGATCATGGGAAGACTCTTTGTGTTTTGCAAATGCATTTTGAATTGTGTAGATTACAGCTCAAGGTGATATGGAGAGAACAAACTACTTCTTGAAATATAGTTCTATGATTCTTGGCTTATATAAACAGAACAATGAATAGCAGAAAACATGGAATGACTTTGCAGTTTGTAGGCTCACTTATTATTGTATGCTGAGTTTAATCCTGCAATACACTTTACAAAAGAAGGCAGACCTATGCTGTGTAAAAGATCCCTGAATTAGACCTATCTTGACCTGCAAAGCCAGATCATACAGCAAAACATTTTACAGAAATAGAACCTCAAGTCTCAGAAGCAAGTAAAAAGTCCTGCCTAGAGGGACTATCTCAGAGCAATATTTTCTGCAGTTAGAGAGTAGAAAACAGTACGCAGTGTAAGACTTGTTCATCTGGAAAAGTTATCAAACCAGACATAATCTAGAGAGAAATAAATGACAATGCTTAAGTAGCAGAGGTAATTAACTACATAATTAAATGTCTAGAGACTTGGTGACCTCTCTACTTCTTCAGGACTCCAAATCAACTTATGAGCCTGATACTAATTTATTGGGCAATACTAAGACCTCTGGCATACCTCTGAGTGGAAAGACTTGGCTTATGCCCTTGCGTCTGTAAAAATATGGATCTTGTGGAATTCTTCTGAGTATCAGTTCCCAGCAAGGATTCACTCCTGTTTCACAATCTGACCTGCTCAGGTCAGGACAAGCAGGGCTCAATGAAGCTTGGAGCACAACTTTCCGTGATGGAGGCAGTACGGGAGGCATGACTTGAATAATTTTATCTTCCTGTAAACTGCCAGAAGTTATGCAAAGCACTTGAACCTATTGAGGTAACTAGTAGAAATGGCTGAAAAGTGTTCATTTTTTTAGCTATCATCAAAAAAATTTAAAAATTTTGAAAAGCCAAGAAATGGAAAACAAAGTCAGATCTTTCTCACGAAAATGCATCCTATGTCCAAAATAGAGGAACTAGGAACAGAATCTTTCAAACACCCCAAGGAAATAGTGATTTATGTAGAGATAAAGCCAAATAAGACAAAGAGTAGTTTTTCTTCTCTCCATATGTGCTTATGTATATATAAAGGAAGGCATGCATTCATAGAATCATAAAATAGTTTGGGTTGGATGGGATCTCAAAGATCATCCAGCTCTAACCCCCGTGCCATGGGCAGGGATGTTTTCTATGCAAGCTATTTATCCACATCCAAAACACCTATCCTTTGGGTCTGTGTGGACTTTCTCTGGTGTCCTGTGAAGTTCCAGAGGCTTTAGGATGTGCTCAGCAGAAACTAACCTTTACACATAAAAATTCAGCTGGTATCACCCACGTAACTGAGAGCAGTTCAGCCTTTTAGCAACAATGCTAAATGCAATATGGACAGCTACATTGTAATTGCTTCTGTTATGTGAGAGAGCATTATTTCATTTGGAAGCTTATGGCTACACTCACGCTTAATCATCCTTTTACCTCTGTGATACATTACAGCAGGCAGAAGTTTTCAGACAGCAGATATATCAAGCAATGGTTGCATGTATTTGATGCCATCCAACAGCATATATCTCTGTGGGGCTTTTTCATTTCAGCTGTAAATAGTTTGGTAAGAGAAATTTAACTGCATTTCTTGCTCTAATGGGAATGGTATTTCACCATGCTGTGGTGCCTCCTCTCATGTTGGCTCACGTGTGCTAGAAATGCAACAGGTTATACAGCAGTTTTAGGATTTGTCTTCTGAAAATGTCATTTTGAAGTTGTGGGATCAGCCATGCTCAAAACAAAAAGCACTCTCAACAGCGTGGAAAGAAATGGAAACTAAAATTTCTTTCTTATGGCCTTACCCTAGAAAATGCTGACTTTCTGCATCTGTCCATTTTGACTGACAAATAAGTGGTCAGTTTGGATAAAACCCAAAGATCTGAATGAATAAGTGTATTGGGAGGAACATCTGTGGAAAATAGTTTATTTAAGACAGTATTAAAAAAACATTTGCCAAGGGGGAATTTTAAATAAGTTGTTCTTAAACCCTGGATAATGTTCAACCAAATAATGAATAGAAACATCCTGTATCACTTTTTACATGGCAAAGCAATGGAATTTTGTTTCCACAATACAGTGAAAATGGCTATAGTGATCTACCAAGCAGAAATGATTCACATTACTAAATCTGAGAAATCAGCAAGCTGATGCTGAGCATGAAAAAAAAATTGCTGTAAAATGTACAGATACCACAGTCATTATTATAGATTATTCAGCCTCTGAAGATTTTTGTTGTTGTGCTTCTGGATAGTACAAATATTACTTCAGACGAGTGAAATTTTCACTCTTCAGTGGATAGGCTCTAGTGTGACAGAATGTACCTGAGACGTTGCAGATCTGCAGAGCTTTCATTGTTGCAGTCATGATACCTGAGCTTCTATGGGTGGCAAAATTAGTTCCTGCATTAACAAATGCCACAGCCAATGAAGGCTGACAAAACATAATTGTTTTGTCTATAGCATGGCCAACCATATTTGTTATTGACAGTCAACTCAAATATTCAGTGAAAAATGTACCTTGTTTTGGTTTGGCAAATGAACGGAACTTGAAACATGACAAACAAGCTTGTTGAGATAACATTTGCACAGTTTCCCATCAGTAATTCTCATATGGCAGAACAGAAGGCAGGACAATTGGCTCAGCTAGTGTGAAGACACAAGAAGTTGATTTATGCATTAAATGTGAGAGGGAGAGACCCGTTCCACACAGAATCACAGAATAACCAGGTTGGAAGAGACCCACCGGATCATCAAGTCCAACCGTTCCTATCAAACACTAAACCATATCCCTCAGCACCTCGTCAACCCGTGCCTTAAACACCTCCAGGGAAGGTGACTCAACCACCTCCCTGGGCAGCCTGTTCCAGTGCCTAAGGACCCTTTCTGTAAAGAATTTTTTCCCAACGTCTAGCCTAAACCTCCCCTGGCGGAGCTTGAGGCCATTCCCTCTTGTCCTGTCCCTGGCTATCAGCATTACAATACCCAGAAACAGGCTGTGCAGGAGGAATTTTCTAGCTTCAGACCTGCGCTCTTCCTCTGCCCCATGTATTTTAGGGCTCTGTCAAGAGAGTCTGAGAATGAACAGCTGTGGTTTTTCATCCAGCTAGACAGAGAAGGAGAAATTAACCTGGATGGGATGCTCTCATTTTTCATCTCCTGGTCAGGGAAAGAAGCCCTGCTAAAAACTTACAGCTCCAAAATGGGCCTGGCAGAGACTTGTGAGGGATTAGAGCAAAATAGAGAAAGGCCATCACTCAGTTGCCTGGGTCAGCAGCTAGCTCCTTCTTCAGCTAATTTTGCTTTGGCATTTGGACTGTTCATCCTCAAGATGTTATTGTAACTCTGAGCGTTGCCCCAAGTGAAGGCCTGGGAGTAAGTGAACTTAGGCTGCAGAATGCAAAAGGTACAGAAATAGTTCTTGATGCCTCAGAGACCTCTTGCTCCTTTTTCTTGTTTTGTTCCCACTGGCTCTGATCCCGTCTTGCCTTCTTGTGATAGGCAGAAAGAATTGGCAGAGCTTTTATCACCAGCAATTCTCTTCTGCGTAAAAGTGGTGCTGGGGACACCTCAAAAGCTTTCTTTATTTCTTTATTTTTCCAGTGATTCCATATATTATTTGTAGATATTAGCATCCACAGAGATGTGACATCCTCAGCAAAGAGTTTTGTGGCACATCACTGAACTCTTCCATACATGCCAACTTACCTCCAGTTTTCAGCTTCTCTTCCCACGTCTTCTTATTATTCCCAACAAATAGCTGCTGCTCACCTCGTCACGGCTATAGTCATCACTCAAGCACTGCTTAGTGGTGGGGTACAGCAAAGTCTGCTGTAATTAACAAAGACTAACAAGGGCTATGTTATGGTGTGAACACATGCAAGGCCATGTTAGATCCAAGAAAATAACCAACCACTTTTTTCGCCAAAAAACTTACGTGAATTGCCAAAAACTGTGGAGCATTGAAACTTCACTGCCAACCTCTCTGTGCTAGAAACCTTGGGTTTGACCCACCTTTTTCAATATAAACATAAGTCTATATGGGCGCTATAAAAATGCACACACAAAAAAGAACTGCTTCACTGCCCATTCATCCCTTGCTGGGAAGTAACAAATTGAACAAACAAATGGCATATGTTAGCCACATTGCTTCATGCACTGCTGGAACACTTTCAGATACCCTGGTGCCTTCAATTAGTATCTCTGTAGAATGAAATATAAATTATTATTTTTGGACAGGACTGTGACATCTGAATTTAAGTATGAATTGCATGATGCCAGGCAAATTTGACATCCATTAGAATGAGCACGTGCCAACCTTCAAAATATATATGTGTTTTGTGGAAGTCTTTCATCTGGCTAAATTGCACATGACTGGCTAAGGTTTACTTTGGTTTTTGGTAGTGACGCTATTCATATTATTTGGATACTGAAGTAGTGTAGTGGCTTTTTTAGAGGTAATATATATCCTCCTCTCTTGCAAATGACACATGTAATACTCTTAGCTGGCATCGCTGAAATCAGGCAGACTGCCGACAGCTGACAAGATTGACTGGAAGTGTCTCAGACTGGTCAAAATCTGCAAGCAGCTTTGTCAGAAAAAATATTCCAAATTTCTGAGCCCTTTCCCGTTTGAAGGATCTGTACTTAGCTCTCATATAAGATTAATTTTTCATTATTCTTGCTTTCAATATTTTTTTCTAAATGTTTTAAATAACAGTTAAAGGGCATCCAACAATGCCAACAGTATCAAATCAAATATTTCATTTAAAAGATTACTTTTATTTGGTTCTTGCCAGATGTCACTGTGTCCTTCTAACTAAAAGAAAAAAAAAAATCCATCCTCTCACTTCAAAACTCTCTAACTGGCATTATGGTGTCTTGAAACTCTCTCATCCATTTCAGGGAGATTATGACCAGGATCAGCATTTTTACAGTCTATTTCCTCGGTAGAGTTAAACAATTGCAATCCTTTCTCAAACCAGAAGGTGGCAAGCATTCTTAAAATATGAGCTATATTGAAACAAGACAGGCTCCCTTCAGATAAAATCTCAGCCACCATTGTCCTCTGCTCAAACACTCAGCCTTGAATATCCCAGGCAGAGATTTGTGTTTAACAGAGTCCAGTAAATCACAGCAGAATGGGACAATTAAAGGGAAGCATGGAACAGATTTAAACATATCTACCTTTGTAACATAAAGGACTCTCTGAGACTAATGTAGAAAATAGGTACGTAGAAAATAAAGCTGACTGAAAAAAAAAATGAAATTTCTGCCCTGCAGCAGCTCCAGCAAAGGGAGGGCTCCTAAGAGATTGGTCTGGCTACCAAGCACGGCTGTAGAAGAGCCGTGGAAGCCATGGAGCACCTGGAAGCGAACCTGTCCCACAGCCCATACGTAAATGTAGGTTAAACTCACAAAAGACTAAGTCATGATTTGTGTGTTTTTTTCCAGAAAGAAACTAGCCCTAAACCTTGTTTACTGTTTTCTAGCAAAAGCTACGCTCTTTTTCTTCTAAACTGTCTGTCTTATAAAATGCAGTAATTTGTGTGTGCAAACAACAATAGTGGGAAGCAAATGTGTTCCTGGGTGCCAAGTTGGAGACATTGACAGGAAATTGGCTTCCCAGCAATTTATTCTCAAGCATTTTAGTTAATTTTCAATCTATAACTTAGCTGGGGGGAAGAGGTCACCCAGGATGTACTATACAGGAGTGCTGAAATAGTGAATTAATACATCTAGATAAAGCTGTTATACAAGGAAACCAATATACCTCCCATTTCAGTATCTTTTACGTCATAACTTAATTTTAGCACTTGGCCTAAAGACTTCATCTCAGTCGGATTATTTTCCTGACAGCCTTTTTTATATATATAATGGTTAGTAAATTGGTGGAAAAGAAAGTTTTCAAAGAAAGGACATAATTTCTCAGCTTCTTTTTCAAATCCCAGAGGCCTCAAAGCAGAAGGAGGGCAATGCAGCCTTCAGATGCCTGTGAGAGTTGACATGGGCTGATGACTTGAAAGCAGTGACGATACAATCCTCTGACATTAATCCTAGGCTGGTAGCGAGAGACTGTTCCTGTCAGTGTCCTTAATTATATATTGCCACATCGCAGGTGGCTGCAGTGCTGAGAAATCAAATTCATCCGTACCACCCCATGCCAGGCACTTGGTGGAAAAGTGATTTCTGCCCCTTCCACTATCACATGAAAGCATGAGAGAAAAAATGATGAAACATCAGAGAGCAGGAAGAACAATAGCTTTCTCCTTATCGAAGGCAATGGTTCAGCTTCCCCTTTCTCTTGACCTCGTTAAATATTGGGGAAATGGGGTTGTTCAGGCTTTTTAAAAAGCATTACAATAAAGATGCAAATTAAATTGCAGCAGGTGCAAATAGATTTGAGAAAGGACAGTAGTCCCGCATGCATTCAGGTCATACTCAGAACCCACTTTACTCCATGTAGGATTTACCATGTCTGGGGGAAGCAGGCATGCCCAGCTTGTACCTCTAATCACCAAACCCACGTCCAGGAACAGAAACTGCCCCATCTCACAAGCATGTTTCACGGGAAATGCCCCACTGCAAGTGGCTTCATAGCCCTGAGCACCTTCTGCTCACAGCTCTGCCACGAGGGCTGGCTTTGCCCTGGCACAGAACAATGACAGCATATTTCACCCCTTGTCCTCTGGTTGCCTTGCCCCAGGACCAGTGCTCTTGTGACTCTGAGCTCAGCAATGAAAATCCCTGTGTTTACTGAGCCCATGGGTCAAAGGAGCTCAGAGTCCAAAGTCCTGCTACTCCCTGCTTTTGCTTTTTACACGCTGGCTTATTGAGCTGGTAACGATTCCACCAGCAGCAAGAGGAGCGGGGTGGGATAACATCTAAGATAATGCCAAGGGGTACAGTGCTGTCACAGAGGAAAGCTGAGGCATATAGAGGAAGTTTGAGGCAAATAGGTTTTAATTAGAGAATCATTCAGCCCTTTGGATGTTTGCTGAGTACTAAGCCAGATTTAACAAGGCATTGCCTTGCCAACCATTGCATACATTAAAGATTGCACAGAATGCAGAAAGGAGTCCTAAGGGAATCCTAAGCAGGAGAGATCTAAATTGGACTTTAAAGGGTGAACTCTCTCATTTGCCCTGCTTACAAGTATCTACCAGGACAACAAAGTGTTATTTCCCACTCACCTGTTTGGGCTTACTTCTGCCATCTGGTTGTGTTATCCCAGTTTTACTTGCTTTCACTGCAAAAAGGGACACCTGAATAGGTGCTTTCTTCTGAGCTGGACTTAAAGCTTTGATGGGAATGGTTGGACGTGATGATCCAGTGGGTCCTTTCCAACCTAGCGAATCTGTGATTCTATGATTCTAAAGCAAGAACAAAGCAAGGACCACTAAGGATGAGAAACAGAGTTTTTAAGTAAACAAAGGCTACTGCAAATGAGACTGCGGCTGAAAAGTGAAATCTGCAAAGGCTTCCTGATCTTTTTGAAGAAAGATAAAGCCTAATCTTTTTTCCTGACACTGGCACCCACTCTGCCCCTTTACACCTGCAAAAATGGACCAGTGCTCAATACTTTTTCTTTTGGAAGGGCTGTACTAGGCAGCCCAGCAGTCTGCAGGTACCAGCCAAAGCCCCATCTGGCCAACAAAGGAGATGAATTTGTCCCTCTGAAGCGCGATAAGGGACTGGCTACACACTGGAGGACTATTCCATGATACAGAGAGCTTCCTGCATAAAAGGACAAAGCAGAAGCCATACATCTAAATCCTGGTTTGTGGAACCTTAGCAAGCCATCGCAAGTGAATAGGCATTTCACCCCAAAGCGGATATTTAGAGTAGATTAAGGTATTTGGGTGAACTTGTCATGTGATGTTTTGGGGAGGTGAAGATGAGGAAGGAAAGGACAACAGGCAGGGACATGATCACTTCTCACCTCACTGTTCTCAAACTGGAACTTTTCTGTTGTATTTCTTTACCTTCTAAATATCCTTTTTATTCCACTGAAAATTAAACTAGTTTTTTAATTATAAAATAACCATTAAATAATGTGAAAACAGAACAGATTCACCCAGATCTTTTCTCCTTTACTCCATTTCTCTAAATTCTTCCAGGGCAACACAAACAAAATTCCCCAGTCTATTACAAGGGCGTTATTTGTTTAGCCCTGTGTGTATGCTTAAAGGTGTGTCTGAGACTTTTTCCAACTGTTAGTGTCACAATACAGTCTGACCCTGTACAGTGACTTTTTGGTGACTGTGCACTGTGACCTTGATGCTTTCAAATATCTCATGCTTTAGACTTTCAAAGAATAAAGAAGTATCTGTGGTCAGATTGCTAGGTCAAAACCAATCCATCTCAGGAGGCTGACTATACTCTCCCTGTGGCTATTGTCTCCAGTTGAAGACTGTGGACTTTCTTCTCAAATTTTTGGGAAAGAGTTTGAAAAGTAAAAGAAAGAGGAGAGGAATGTAAAGCTTAATGTGCCTACAAATGTGTCAGGGAGTGAATGCAGGGAAGATTCACACTCCACTTGGCCTCTCCTCCTCTGCAGCCCAGGCTGAAACAGCCTCTGTGACTACTGCTGTCTTTGGCAACTGTTCAGTGGATCGCAGCTGAAGATGCTCTTGTGAACCTGGGGGAATCAGACCTGCCAAGTTCTTCATAGCTTCACTTGGTACAGTCTCATCTTTATTTAATGGTCTTTTTTTTTCCCCCTGCTATGGCTTGGTGCAGCTCTTCTCTGTAACTTCCACTAAGATACTCAGGCAAGAAGCATTGCACACTGAGGAGAAGAGTAAATCTCTCTACCTCCCAGTCGTCATGGTCAGATGTGAGATTCAGACTGAAAAGTCACCAGTGGACAGTCAAAAGCAGCTTGGGAGTCTGGTGAGAAAAGAAGGACTGCAGCAGAGGAGGCAGTTGCTGCACATTTTCACTTCCTGCCCCAAGAGAAGACACGTTTCTACCATGGCACTTAGAAATCAATGAGAAATATCGAGTTTCCAAAGTCTAGTTAAAATCCTGAGGTAGAAGAAAACAGCCTGTCTTTCAGGGAATTTTTAGGGACAAAGAGGCCCAAAGTCATGGACTCTCCAAACTTTGGACCCGTCTTTTGCCCTCACCTGCCCATATATGCTCAGAAAACTTGTTCAGTCTCTTATTGTAGTACTAGTTTACCATCCATATAGCTGTTGAGGCAGAATCAATATTACATCAAGTTCTCATTAACTTTTGGGTGAAATGTGCATGGCCTTGGCTCCACCAAGAAAATGGTTGTTATTTCCGTATTCTACAGCTGTCCCTGTTTGTCACTACCTTTGCAAGCATGACCCTGGAAGAGGGAGTCCATTACAGCAACAATCATTGGTCCAAGGGGAAATTAACACAAAAAAAAAAAAAAAGAAAAAAGATCTATTTTTTTTTTCAACAGCAAACAAGCAAATAGCAACAAAATGCATCTTGGCAAGGTAATTGAAAGAAACTCATCACTTATAATGAAAGTTAAAGTGATTGTATTCTAAGCAAGTTAATTATATCACTGTATTATTGCTGCCTGACAGATTAATTTCATTTATAGTCAGTGGGGAGGTAACCCATACTAAAAGACCATTGCAAAGCTTTTCATCGTCTTTTAATGGGGTATGGGTTGGATCTTTGGCCAATTTTTTCTTTATGCCTCTGTAATGCTGAGCCATGAAAGAACAGAGAGTTAGTTCTACTTTTTGTGCATTTTTTTGTTCAGAAGGAAAGTGGTGAGCAGTGATGCTATTAATGCTACAAAGTTGACTATATCCCCTTTTGACAAGTCCAAATACTGGTTTAATAACATCATGCTCTTTCCAGACGTATAGTAACCACCTGCTGAAATGGGTTATCATAGGAAAAAGGTGAGGTTTTCTAGCTCAAACCACTACTATTTTACACTCTAATTTTCAAAAGATCTTTTTTTTCACTATTTTTTCTATTTAAAAATCATAATAAAAGCTGTAACACAGAATAGCTGAGAGTAGCATCTTCATGGGTAAGTGCTACTTTTCACTTTTAAAGTAACACTCCCACCTTTAGTGTTACTTAAAAGTGATGATGCTTTTTTCAAAAAGAAAGCATTTTATCCATCACTGTCTGACTGTTTTTTCAGCTTTTTACCTGTTAAGGAGTTGTTCGACAAGCAAAGAATATAGGAAAAGTTTCACTTTCTCTCTTTTTCCCAAGGAAATAAAATCCTACTTTCCACAGAAGTTTGAAAGGAAAACTTTTCTGCTAAAATCTCTTTGGGGAAAATTTTTCTTCTCTGCTGGGTACTAGCTGCAACCTTTTTCTCCTTTGTTATAAGACATTGAACCAAACCTCTTCCCAGCTGAATGATGTACACAATATGTTTACTGTCTGTCGTTCTTTGTGGTCTACATGATAGCTGTAATCTAGTGTGCAGTCTTGAGACAGTCAACTCCAACTGCAGCCGTCTGGCAAGAATTTTAGTTCTTCAGCTGCTCAGCAAGACCTGAGATGCTTTCAAATTAAATCAGCACTGTGTAATCTACAGGGTTTTATACAGTATTTGCTTTGAGTCATCATTGAGATCTGTATACCCAGAGACCACCTCCTATAAAAATATGTAAAGTAGAAATGAACACCAGAGAGAATTACCCATATACAGAGATGGGATTTGCAGAAGGGAGCTTCTCTGAGATGTCCAAAACAGCAAAAGTGCATTTTTAAGTAAAATTGCACAAAAGTTCACCGTGGACTTCTTTAATACCCAGGCACAGGCATTTTCCAGACCCTCAAGTCCTTTTTCATGGCAAGTGTAAAAAGTAGAAAGTTTCATGGTTGTGTTTGTACATTTGTTGAAAATCTAAAAAAAGTAAACCTCTGCAGTCCCTGTAGCAGTAGGCAACGGCTCGTAGGGCTAAACACCTGGTCTAACCCCCTCCAGAATTTTAGGCTCCAGCCCCAAATGCATCTGGCTGATCCTTTACAAGTTTACAGAAAGCAATGTCAAATATCACACAGCTTAAATGTTCACTGACTGAAAGACACACTGGCTCAACAAGGTTTAAAGTTCTTTTTGCTGCTATAAAAAGCTCTGCAGCACCTCAGAGTTCGCCGTGATGTGGGTTTGTTTTATTGTTTTTAATCTGACTTTCTATACCACCTGCTCTCATTCAGCAGGGTGCTGAGAGGGTCTCAATCCTTGTCCCAGCAGTGGCTGCATTTCAGTGACAGACAGGTGAGAGTAAAACACACAGCTACAAGCTATAGCCTCTCACTAGAATTTCCAATCCAGTCCTTTCATGCGTTAGTTTTATATTTTCATTTTATACTCAAGAGAATCAGAGTTGAATCTACTTCTCATTCCAAGGTATTGGCTCAGATACAGAGAAATATCTAGTTCCTTCTGCTGTAAGGGAGGTCTCATGAGAATCTGTCCTTCAGGAGGGTGACAAACCCAAAGGCAGACTATTCTGTAAAATGGCAGCCAACAAAAGGTGAAATATTAGGAGTTGTCCATCGAAAGAAAAGTCTGTGGAGCTCCTGATGAGACCAAGATAGCTCATTTAGGCTCTGTAGGAGAGGACTGGAAAAACCTCAACTCAAGAGCCTGAACCTCCCCTGGCGGAGCTTGAGGCCATCCCCTCTTGTCCTGTCCTCTGTCACTTGG
Source organism: Phaenicophaeus curvirostris (assembly GCF_032191515.1). Lineage (NCBI taxonomy): Eukaryota > Metazoa > Chordata > Aves > Cuculiformes > Cuculidae > Phaenicophaeus > Phaenicophaeus curvirostris. The sequence goes on along the minus strand of NC_091400.1, from coordinate 6,638,377 downwards.
GAGAAGAGGCCAGCTCCCTCCTCTCCACAACCTCCTTTCAGGCAGTTATAGAGAGCAATAAGGTCTCCCCTCAACCTTCTCTTCTCTAGGCTAAACAACCCCAGCTCTCTCAGCCGCTCCTCATAAGACATGTTCTCCATCCCCTCCACCAGCTTTGTTACTCTTCTCTGGACACACTCCAGAGCCTCAAATCCTTCTTGTGATGAGGGGCCGTTCTTAACTTCTCCCCTAGTTCACATGGAATTGTGGTGTTGCCCATGGCTTAGGCCCTCCATCTAGGCAGCCACAGTAGCCACGAGACAGTCACGCAGCCAGAAATGTGTCACAGCAAACTATGAGTGATTTGCTCTGAAGCATATTCATATTCGTCTTCATCTTACTCACAGAATCACCAGGTTGGAAAAGGCCCACCGCATGGCTCATTGTTCACACAGGAGCAAAGAAAATGTATTGCTTTATGTTTACAACATTTATAAGATTCTCTGAATATCTACCACATTCAGTATTGGTTTTGGTTAAACTCACCCTCATCGGGGCAATTTCACAGGATTTCAACACTTTTATGGAGGTGTAGAGCACTTTACACATGGAAAAGGAGTGTATTGGTTTGGTACCTAGTCTGGAAAAAGAGATGAATAAGGGGAAGGAGGTGCTGTATGATAGAGGTCTGTTAAATCATGTGTGGCATAAGAAAGGTTCGCCTCTGGCAAAACATCGACAAGGAGATGTGTATAGTTTCTTAACACAAGCAGCTTTAAAACAAAGAACTGCACAAAACACAGAGTTACAGCTCTCCTTGCTGTAGGATATGCTTCTGTGAGTGCTAAGAGGCTTCAAAAAGAGATTGGAGAAATGCACAGAAGGAAAATCTCTTGGGAGCTATGGTCATCCTCTCCCACTCCACAAATACACAAACTTAAAAGAGCTGAAAGTTGGGAAAGCAACCTCCCCAAAGTTGTAGAAATACCATGATGTATGTTCCCTGCTATTGTACTCTTCCACAGAAACATGATCCTGGGTGGGGGAAAAGTTGGTCCTATGCCACGAGGCTTCATATTCTACATTTATGCAGCATTGCAGCCTTGAAATTCATAATGAAATTAGCTTTTATAATCCAAGTTGTAAAACCAGATCCTCAGTAGATGTGTGACTTTGTTAGTTGTGAGGTTAATCTGCCAAAATCCAATAGCTCTCTCTCCAATGACAGCGATTAATTTCAGATAGTAAATGTGATACCAGCAATTTTGTTAGCATTGTAATGCGTTTTCTTTTAAGATAATGCTACATGGAGAATTGCTTAATGAGCCAAACTGCAACAAATTCTAGCTACCAAAAAAATGAGCTTATAAGGCTGTTTGAAGTATTTAATGCACTATCTCTTGCCAGGAACATACCACACTGTAGGCAGAGAAAGCGAGACACTAGGTTTTCCTTACAGGGGCATTGCTCTTTGTTATTTGCAAGGAAATGCAGCACGGAAAAGAGTGAAAGTATAACTTAAGGTGGAGTCCTCCCATGAGAATGCCCAGGCAACCCCAGACACCATATTTTCTATGAGATAGGAGTTAGACAACTAACCCTAAGGGAAGACAGCCTTCCCAGTAAATGGATAGCTGGTCTGAACATGCCTGCTAACTCAAAGGTACAGCAGCAGTAGAGATCATAAGACCCAACAATCCCAGAATTCTGTGGAGAGCCCCACTGGGCTCTGTATCAGAAGTTCCTCTTCAAGTATCTCCACATTTTTCTTCAGAAAAGAACAAATTCAACTGTAGCTTTTTATTGGGTTTTCCCTTCTGTTGAATATGAAACCGTGATACCACACAAGTAAATCAGTAACATAGGGATCTCTCCTGTCATACAGTTACTTTCATCTGGCACTGAGTGAGGTCCAGCTTGAAAACAGGGTGCACTGAGAAAAGCGTCATGATTTAAGTGTAGCTTGGGGCTTGGCCACAAGAAAAATCTGGTGTCAGAACATTCTCAGTACCTGGCCGTGTGCTTTCTTCTACCCTGTGGCAGATCTGTCATGACTGCCCTCAGCTGAGCCTGCTGAGGAAGGGCAACATTCATATCAACAGCCCTGTTTGCTAGGAGAGGGCATTAGCCCAGCTTGTCTGACACACAGCAAAATTGTATAATGGCAGCAACTTGCTTCTCTCAGCTCTCAACTAAATCAATCACTGTCATTATTAGCTGGAATCATGGAAACTACAGGTATCAGGGCTTTACATCTAGGATATTTTTTTTTAAAAGCTGCTTGCCTGTTCCACAAAAATGTGTACTTTTCTTTCTATAGTTTTCGTTAACAGAGCCAACTTTAAGCTCTGTCTTGCTCTCAAAACAATTATGAGATCTCAGCAAAAAAGCAAATCACCAGCAACCTTCGATTCAAAATACAGATTCCAAACCCAATCCTCTATCTGCTTCCTGCATCATAAGAGTCACCCTCTGTATATCACTGTACAAGAAAAGGTATTTGCAATTTTTGCTTTCAGGAGTAATAAAAAGCTAGGTAAAATAGTCCCTTGTAGGAGAATACAGTCATAGGTCTAAATTGACTAGTATTCAGAGAGGAATTGCCATATTGTATCACCTAAAAGGAACTTACTGTAATGGTTAGAAATCAGCTATATTGTCAAGAGGTTGTACAGAGTACCTGCAGAGATAATAAGTGCAATATGAAGCAAAGAAATTAATTATGACACTAAACCTCTAATTATTTTAATGCAAATTGAAGACTGCTTGTTTAGTTCACGGGAAAGCTTCCAGCTAATATGCTGTAAAATATTATATTTGTGCCTCAGCAGATTTCTAGTGTAGATCCACAATGGAGCTAAGCCATGACAGTTCTTTCCTGTTTCGTTCTGCAAAAGATCTCATGTATGAAGCAGTTTATCAAGCTGAACTCTAAGAAACACTTCGAGTATTGTTTGAATATATTCTTTGAAGGCTGCAAAAGGGCTTATAACTGAGCTCTGTCTTTTCCCAGGCATGGAGGACTATACCATAAAACAGCCCTGCTGCAGTTTCATGTGTCTGCACTTGCAGCTGTAGTAAAAACAAAATGTTCTCTTTTTTCCCTTTGTGGCCAGTGAACACTAGTGATTTCTCAGGGACTGCTCCTTGCTTAAAAGCTTGTCCTGCCTCAAAAGGACATTGTCTTTCACCTGTGATGGAAGTTAAAGACTCTCTCATGGAACCCCCGCACCCACAATACAACTCTGTAATGACAGATCCCTGAAATGCTTCAATTGAAGGAGCAGTTAAAGAGCAACTTTAAAAAAGGGATTAAGGCAGGAAATCACTGAATTACCTGCCGCCCAAGGAATTGTAACATGCAATTGGTGTCAATGCCACATCTGTGCTTACCACCATAGGGTTAACTAGATCCTATTGTAGACTTAAATGTTTCCTCTATTTTCAGCAGCTTCCACAGCTTCTGTAGTCCAGCAGTGGAAAACCAGCTGACCAAGCTCAAGGTTTCTCTGCAGCAGCTGTCTTCAGGGCACACACAAATCGCTCTGGTTGCTCTGCTTCTATTCGGTGCCAAAATTGGTACACACTGATCATTAGCCACGTCACTACATATTATATCACTTAAGGTAATACTGTTGTGTCTCGCTTAACAATGGTTTTTGGTTCCAACCACAGCATCGTTAGTTGAGTGAGTTGATGCATACACCTGACCTGGCATAACCTACCCAAAGCTGACTGATATCATTTGGGGCCCATATTGAGTGACAACTGTGAGTATATAAGAGCACTTTCAAGACAATTTTATTGCAACTGTGTTTGCTTACATACTAGCGACCACAGGGAAAATCTGTCACCATGTGGAAGTTTTACAGCCATTTACAGTGGCTTTTAATGCTATTCAGTTTCGTCTATTTTATCTTTATGGAAGCTCCATAGTTAAGGTGTGACATCATTAGTCAGGATGCCATTAGCTGAAGCACACAGTATCAGGGATGGGTAAAGCAGCCTAACTCCATAATCCCTAAAAATATTTAATCTATATATTTATTGTGAAGGCATATACTCCACGATTCAGCTCTTTGTTATGTTTTGAAACTTCTTCCTTTTTCAATTGTAAAGTCACTGCTGCAGAAACTTGATTTGATGCCTGTTATCCACAGTCATACGAATATTTAAATGCCCCATGTCCACTCCCACGAGGTTAAGTACCCATGTGGCCTGCTTCTAATTCCTTTTTTTAGCTCTGTTTGTGCTCTCAAAACTTGACAGGGTGGCCTTAACCCAAAAGAGAATGAGCTGCTTGTTTTCAAGTGCTTCTCGTTTTGCTGCATACTCTTGGGAAATCTTATGTCACTGAAAATTGTCAACCCCAGTGGACAAGCTCTCCACAAGCATTCACTCTCACTGACCTTTCCCTGCACGTGGGAATGGTTCCAGCCATGCTTTATGAGTTGCAGTTCTTCATCCTTGATCTGAAGTGTCCAAGGGGATTTTGGCTTTCGTAATCTTCTTCCTGATCTGTTTTGGGGGTTTTTTTTGCTGGTGAGAAGGAGAAGAAAGGAGGGAACAACTGCAGAATAAGAGGATTGAAAGGTAGCTAAACCTCTGGGAGCCATTGTACACAAAGGAGGAGACACCACTACTCTACATTTAGGAAAAGAAGGCCAGTTCCATGACATACTTCCATTAGTAACGTTTACATTTTGGGAAAGATCTTTCCCTATTGCAGCCTAGTACTTGACCATAAACTTAACTTTAAAAACACGGGTAACTTTGGTCTGAAGGCAGTGGGACATGCTTGTCTACTTAACTGCTTTCCTAAAGGCAAACTCTTCCCCTTTGCAGAATCAAACCCTAAAAAAGAGGCCAGGAAAATGAGCCTGGGATAGAAAAGGAGACCATTAGGCTAAAAAGATATAAAGCAGAAGAAAAATATGTTACAGGCTATTGTGGAAAGTCATTTCTAGTTAGGAAAAAGTGACTTGCAGGACTAATTTGAGCATTTATTTGTCATGAGCCAGATAAGATGAGCCAAGATTTTTAAATCAGCCTATCCCTTCTTCCTTTAGATGGTAGCAAAGAAAAGGAAACTTTGTGCACAGCAGGGAGAATCTGATGCCGAGCTAATCAAATGTGCGTGCAGAGTGAGCAGATGACAAGGACAGGGTTGACAGGATGTCGCCACATTGTTTGATTAGCAATGGGATGGTTCAAAAGCTCCCGGTCCTAGCAGGGACTAGGCACAGATTCTGGCACATGACTCAGTCCTCAAGTAGTTTTTCACTGCAATACGGTTTGAAAAATAGCTCTGCTTCTCTGGAAACAGGAAAGGAATTAACAAAAACAAAAACAAGGATAAGAAAGAAAGGCTACAAGCCTTTGTCTATAAATGTTAGATTCTGGTTCTTCATGCTTCTAATACCATACAGACTTCAGATGAAATTAGATATTTGAGATGGGATAAAAATCGGATAGTCTGAAATTAAATCTGGCAAGAGTTATATGAGGGAGCATTCATGAGTGGGTGTTTTCTTTCCCCTACAGTTGATACTCATGTTATTGCTTTTCTCTGTGTGTCAGTTTAGACCAAACAGCCACAGAAATGAAATGAATAAAAAGGAAAGGGGGGCAGGGCTGTGTGGGACAAACATGCTAAGAAAAGCAGTAGCACTGTCTTCTGATGCACCCAAGTTGCCTCTCTGTTTTGAGGATCTAAGAAAATAATGCTAATTTTAATGGTGATTATATAGGGCGATGAAGAAAGTCCCAAACATGAAACCTACCTATAGAACAAGTATAATAGCTGGCTTTGATTACTAAGAGCAGGTTATTTTCAATCTAGGGACTAAATATATATGCATTAAGAGCAATTTTCTGAGTCGTTCAAATTAGCATCCTCAGAAAGAATGAAAATTGTTGATGCTATAGATATATATACCTCAGAAATAAGATATACAGTGATGCTAACTTTGTACATTTAGCAGAACATACAGTCAGCTGACATGAATTCAGATAGCTCTGTCCAAGTAAATGGAGAAGAACCCATTTTTTATCTCGTGACAGCTAATCCAGAGTGTACGTGAGACTTGTATGTAACAATTGTATAGGTCTATGGAGAAATATTATAACATAGCCAGCAGTCTTATAGCGGGATTTCATATGCCTATATATTTCCTTCTAAATTGTATGTGTAACTATGATCTTGTCAGTTTTCCAGCATGTTCAGATGGATATGTTTCTTCTCTCTGACACGTCAATTTTCTGACTAACTTGTCATAACAATCTGTGACATAATTCTGTGACAGCTTACCGCTGATCTACATAAAATGTGAGGGTTTTTCTGCAATCACAAATTGGATTCATATTCCTAAATAGGAGTGTGGGGGAGTTGTAAGTGTAAATATAAGTGTGCACGTATGTGTATGTAGATAGACACACACACAAATCCAAAATATCTGCCTGTGAATCACTAGAATTAGACAGAGTCACAATTAGACAGAAGAAAACACTGCCAAGATGGATATTTCTCCTAAGCTGGGTATCCCTTGTTTTTCAGTTTCGTGGAACACTCCTTTGTATTCTGTGACCACATATTTCTGTGCATCATCAGTGGAGTAACACCACGTTGCTGAGAAATGAAATCCTTGTTTGAACCGACTTTGCATTTGTTTTTAAAAGAGAACAGACTCTAGTTTTAGTCAGATTCATTAATATACTTTGTGATGTTCAAAAGACTCGTATTAGAAGTAGGCTAAAGAACATAGCATCAAATGCCTGAGTAGGTACAGTTTCTTCATGTGAGCCCCACTGGAAAGCCTGAAAGTACAAGAACTGTTTAAAAAGTTATCCACTTTTCACAGAAATAAGGCTTCTTTGTTCTACACCACACACCCAGACCTGTCAAATGATTCCTGGAATTTGCTGATGATTGAATACATTTCCAGTGCTGAGAAGAGCTCTGAAAACATACATTTGCATTGTTTAAACTCACAAGACCATGACCTCAGCTTGCAGATACCTACTGATAATGGTGGCACATTACCATTTGCAGTTATTGCCACTAGATGAGTAAGAATGGGAAAATTCATAGAGAAAAAAGGAAATTATAATCCAAAAGTTAACATTGGAAGTTATGTCTGTGCTTCTTACAGCACACAGCTGTTAACTTTCCCATTGGTTTTCTCAAAGGGCTGGCAAGAAATTCAGCATAACCCAAACCAGCCTCTCTGAGGTTCAGCACCCTTCTGGAACTAAACAGCCCAGTATTGTGGTGATTTAGTCTGTTGAATTATTAGTTAAACTCTCCAACCTGTCAACTGACAGCTCAACAATCACACAACACTCTCTCAGCTGCGAACACAGTCAGAGTCATGGATAGGTTGATGCCCCATTCCCTGGAACATAAGAAGCACCTTTGCAGTCGCCCTGCAGCTCTCTCCAGGCCCAGAAGGTTCAAATCTTTAGGTTTCATGGTCCAAACACCAAATGTTCCTCAGCAGGTTGCAGCAAATGTGAGGCTTTTGGTCTAGAAGCCTGAGGATATCATATCTACATCCTCCTGCCTGCAGAAGAAACAGGGAAAACGTTGAGTGTCCTGATAAAAAAGACCACATCCCACATACAGAGGAAAACAAACACTCCATGTTTCCCATGACCTTCTTTCTTTTTCCTTCTCTCCATTTCCAAATGAAAACAGTCCCTGCTGGTCTGATGGGGGGAGCATGAGGGGGGAGAACCTTTCTTAATAGGCAGCATAAGTGTTTGAAAGAAAGAGTAAACAGGTCCCTGAAAGTCTTTTCTGTACCACTGAGAACATCAGTGTTCCTTACTCCTCTCTTTCTAGCTGAGGCTAATCTTGGATGTTTTAGAATTAGATAAAGAAAAATAGCCCAGAAAATATGTTGCGTATAAACAGGGTGTACAACATGCTTTTGGCCTTTACACTTGTTTTAAGTTACAATCTCGAAATCTTTTCTCCATTTCTGGGCATCCTCTTTGACCCTTGTAATCACAATGACTGTCTCTCAGGCAACCTTACCCCCTTCCCTAATCCGTTTCCAATAGTGGTTGCACTAAAGGCTTCACTGTATTTATGGCTGTTTAATCATTCATCACCAGGCAGCCTGGAAAATGCCACTGCTATATGGTTGTGGCCATTAGTAAGAACTAGTAAAGTCTGCCTGAAATGAAGAATAGGTCAATGTGAACTGGCTTAGTTTCTGTCTTTATGGGTACATCCAATAAAGAAATCTCCTTCACATTGAGACTGTCCAAAGCCCATTGACGTCAGTGGAGAGACCTGATCTCAGTAGGTTTTAAATCAGACTCTGTAGCTGAGATTTCCAAATCAGCCTGGAGGATTCAGACACATATCTTTCATTAAAGGGAGGCTGTATTAAAGCAAATGGAGGATATGTGGCTACAATCCCCTAGACTGCTTTGAAAAACTAAACTACTGTGCAAGCTGCACAGCTTTCCCCATAAAAAAAGGCTGCCAGCTCTTGCTTTGGTAAAAGTAATGGAACTGTGCAAAAAGATCCACACAAAGGCCAGGAATCCATCATCCATCAGAGGCATGGCTGGAGTGCTTTGTTTTCATCATTAAGACCACCTCAGTTCTAAAACTTTGCAAGAGCAATTTATTTGCTCTGGATCAGCAGGTCTGTCCTGAAAGATGAGACTTAATCACTGTACAGACAAGGGCTTCTATTTGAACCACACATTTCTGCTTGTCCCAGGCTCACTGGGAAGGATGAAATAATCACAGCAGTTACACCAGGTGGAGGATGATATAGAGCAAGGAGCAGACATGCCCAAATGTAATTTTCTTTCATTTGAGGCTCACCAACAAGGAGCACTGTTTTTATCAAAAAAGTACCCAACTAAGACCCAGGTCTTCAGCCCCACTTAATTGAATTTAACATTCATGAGAGAAGGCTTTAGCATGCACTTTAACAGGTTCTCCCAACACAAAGCCTTGAAAACATTTGAAATCATGATTCCTGATTTTTCCCAAATGAGGCTGCTAATCTAAGGCTGCTGATCCTAGAGAGGAATTTAGGCGTTGGGATACCCATGGTGGCTCTTTCACCTGACCTTAGCTACCAAGGAAGTGCATGTCCAGTTGTATCACCATCATCCTGATGGCATGTCTCAGGGCAGATCTCAGTGCACGTGCGTTGCCTCCCACCTGGCCTTGACCAGGTTGTAGTTTGTACAGCTCAGTCCCACAAAAAGATTGTCTCCATTTTCTGAGAGGTAGCGATACGAGCCTTCCTACAGCCCACAGTGACAGTCTGCTTATTAGTCAGACAGCCTCTCCTAATTGCATTATTACTTTGAGGCAGGCTGGGACAAGGCAACATCATTAACTTAAGTTCTTCATTTTAGCAGTCCACTGCCTTCACACCCGATATAGAACACAGTGGGTGAAGAGTACATTCAGTCACACGCTTCCCATACAGCTCACATCACCCTGCCACTCGCGCATCGACGTTGTGTGGATGCTTACAGTCATTTCCCCTTATTTCTTGCATTTTAGAAGTTCTGAGGTTAGGTGAAGTTTTGTTACAGCGACAAAGAGTAATTGCATTTTTAGATGCTATTTCATGACAGCAGAGATAGTTTAGGTTGATTCCAGATTTCTAATACCAGAAAGCTGGAGGTGGTCAGCTCAAGGTTTCCAATTCTGACCTGTCTCCTGTAAATACGATCAAAAGCTTACTACAAGATTCAGATTGGGGAAATGCTAAGCAGAGTCCAGGGATCTGCCCATAGTTCATCTTTTAAGTACAAGAGAAATTGATTCGAAGGGAAAACTGCTATAAAGGAGAATTTGATAAAGATGATGCCTAAGTTTTGCTCTGCTGAGATGTTGCAACCTGTGAAAGCCAATCTCTGAAACAGGTAACAGAGAATTTGAAAAGCAGCTATTAATCAGCCTTAAGATAGCAACCTCAATAATCCAGCTGTCAGGAAAAGTGATAAATTCAACTTCTACTCTATGTTTACCTGGAGAAAACTCTGCTGAGAAACAAGTAGGTAACTCACATCTCTTTCACAACAGAAAGTTCATGATAACAGAGGATTTAAGCAGGCAGAAGATTGATTTTCATGGAAAGCGAACTATTTGCGTTTCTTTTTACTTTTATCACACAGCTGAACAGTTTAACTCACGACAAATGTAAATACATTTCTGTCAGACATTGAATAAACCTTTTCTTTCTTTTTTCAATTTCCTTTTCTTTCTCTTTTTAATAAATCTTGTTTGGGTTGAGATTATGTTCATAAAGGCAATTCATGCAGGAGCCACAGAGAAAACAGATGCTGCAACCTTTGAACAGAAGTGCTGAAAATCAAGCAAAAAAAGAGTTTGGAAAAGAAAATTACCACGTTTGGCTGAGGGACTTGAGGGAAGTAGCTCATGTGGGAGGCCTAGGATGTCTCCCTCCATATTTACAGCAGAACCAACCTAGGATAGTGCACACAGCCACAATGGTATTCCCATTAAATCATCAAAATGCTACAATATGATAACTGAGCGCTCACATACAACACTATAACAGGGCATCCAAAATGAGTGCTGTGTGCCCAGTGCTTGCAATAGCATCATAGGCAGAACTGCACCAGATTTTCTCCATCCAAAACTGGAGACAGCGAGGTATAAAAGAGCCAATGGTTCCAAAAGCAGTCATCACTTACCAAAGCCTTGAAGACCTTATCTCCTATGGAAGGAGGTCATAACCCCTACTCAGTAGCTACCGAAGGAGCAGGAAAGGAGGATAATTTGCCCCATGAGAAAAGCAACTGTGATCATAAGATAGCTTACACGATAGTTATGTATGTTGACCAATACATACTGCTTTAAGATACCAGTAATATATGACTTTGTAATATTGGTAGAAGAAGGCAGGCACTGTTTTAAATGGCTCGTGTGGGTTCACATGTGGGAAAAGAAGCAGTTTCACTTCCACAGGTTAAAGGAAGCTGGAGTTAAATTGTAGCAGACTGGAGAAAACTGCAAGTGCTCACCTTATGTAGACTGGCAAAATAATATGAGATTTTTAGCCTCCATAATCTTCTCAATAAAGAGAAGATTAATATGTTTACTATTCAATATATTGTTTCCCTCCTTCAAATTGATAAGCAGCATTCAGATACAGTGAAGAGATCCATTAAAGAAAAAAATAAACAACCTCCACATCTTTCCTCTCTTGTACCAAGATCGAGGTTAGACCTTTCTCCTTCGCATAGAAGACTAGAAACAGAATAATTTTGAGATTTGGAATCTGTCTCTGTTTTGAAACACCAAGTGATGTGCAGAACCCTGTACAGCTTGTTTGGATCTGTTTAGTGGTTTCAGCTATCATCAGCTAGTTCATATACACTCCTCCTATGCTGCCATCCTCATGCCCCCAGAACTTATTTGATGCCGTGCGAGTAGATGATGATACCTCTATGCTTCTGATGGGCCTTAAAATTATACCACTGCTGTCACACTAAAATTTGAAATAAGCTGCATCTCTTCTTCTCCTTATCCAACAGAGTAACAGCTGCAGACTCCCAGTGGCAGAGAGCAACAAGTCAGCCCACTCGCGTCACCAGGCCATTATGCGTCATTATCGTGCATCATCAAGGGGCAATGTCACCCCCACACATGAAATAATAATGGCCTAACAGATGTGACAGTCATTGCATTTTTGTCTAGAGCTGTTGGAAGACAAACTAACAACACACAGAAGCAGATTTGCGGGGAAGTAGTTCTGGCAAAGTTTCTTCAGAGAACTTGATGTGGACCAAAAAGGATTGTGGGATTGTGTGGCTTTTTTTGGTGTGGTTTGGTTTGGTTTTTTCTTTAATAATTTTTTCTGGTTTGTGTTTTTGTGGCAACATTTCTGATTTGCATTTCAGCTACCATTAATAAATCTCTGCTGGACTCATAACTACTTCTAAACACACCATAGATTTCTCATGAAGCCCTTACCCTTCTATGGAAGATAAGCGCATCTACCTCTTGCAGTCACTCTACTTTGCCATTATGTTAACTTTGTGCTATGCAACTTTCTTCCCCTAAGAGAAGAAAATCCCTTCAGCTTTTGCACTCACAAGGACATGTCCACAATTAGGAGGAAACTCATGGATGCCAAAAGACAATAGACAGACTTTGTGACTGGTTAATGGCTACTAATGGGAGACATTCACTGTTAGCATAAGGTCATGTTTTATCCAATGTCTTCTGTAAACACTTTAAGACTGCTTTGGTAAAACCCTGGTAACTTCTAATTATGGAAGTAAGCCTCATTAAAAAAAAATCATGGCAATGTATTCAGGGATTTTTATTTCTTAAAATATTAATATTTTGGGATCAAATTTGTCTTTATAGGAAAAGTTAGCCATTAGATGAGGAGTTTTAATCATGAAACTTGATATCCTTCAAGCTACCTTGTGCCTCACTGTGACACAATTACTGAGACAATCCACTCCAGGATCAGCTCCAGAGCTGGGTGTTTTTAGTGAATACACACACAGAAAGTATGGGCTAAAAGTTAACATTAGGCTTACTGATGGGATAATACATCATATGCTGATATCTATATGTATCACATAAGTCAGGTTGTGGTTGTCCTGACCTATCTCCCTACACCAGGCTGATCAGAGCTGCAGTGCAAACTAGCAGCAGATTGAAATAAAAAGCCCCAGCCCTCCTGTCTTCCAGACTCCTGGCCGATCTCCTGGGCTGCATTTCAGCCCGTTAGAATTAATTTTGTGGAGAATAAACAAAATGAATTACAAAACAAAGCAAAAAAGTCCAACGATACTCTCTCAGGCTGACAACACACTCCCTGGGCTGTCTCTGTATTGGTAGTCATTGCTCTCATAGTGACAAGAAGTGACATGTAGCCCTCACATGAGGTACTGAAACCACCAAAACCAACAGTCTTCTGTATTAACACAGACAAATTAACACTATCTCATGGGCTGCTCATAGTTCCTCTGAGTGAAACCAGTGCGTGCCAGTGGTGATTCATGCCCCACTGCTGAAACAGTAACTCACCCTGCAGATCCCATCAGTGCGCTGTAAGGTAACCCCAGAGCATAATTATAGCAAGCACCATGCTGACACAGCTGTTGCTCCTCACTCCGGTGCAACCATTACATTTCCCTGCGCTACATGCAATGTTCTTTCTATTTACGTGGAATACATCAGGCATGGGTTAGAGGAGAGTCTACCTGAAAATGACTTAAAAATTATCATGTGAGTGTTAACAAGTGGAAGGAACCCAGCCCCATGAGTATAACTGACATGGTCTGTGACACTTTGCCTTTCTTCAAGGGCAGACACACAGATATTGACTTCTGGAAAAAAATGTGTATCCTTGTGGCACGACCACAGCAAGAAAAGTCATAAACAGCACCAAATGGTAGACGCTTGGCCAATGCTGCTAATGTATGGTTCTCCCAAGCATCTCAAACTGCCTGAGAAGAGCAGGAACTGCCAACCCAAGTGCAGTCCTAGTGCCTCCTGAAAAAATACCAGGAGATGCTCTAGGGTATTAGCAAGCCTTTATTTCAGAATAAAGGCAAAGGAGGTTACTGTATGTCACATAAAATAGTATCTCTAACAAATCCATGGCACCTTTAATTTTGTCTCCATCTTCTGTGATAAGTATCAGTATCTATCAACAATTTCAAAGGGATTTACAGGCACTCTATGTGCTGGAAAATAGCCAGCGTGGCCATTTTGATTTTCTTGATGCCAGAAGGGAAATAACTCAGATGGGCCTGTCTGAGGAGATTTTCAGCATGTATTTTGACCTGGCTCAGATCCAGGGTATACAGCACTGCACCAAGACTGAGCAGCAAGGTAATTCATCCTTTTGACACTCAGGAGAGATTTCAGCTGGGTTTGAAGGCGGAGAACTTCATTTATATTTTATCAGGAACGTGTTTCTCCTTCCCATTACTCAACTATGCAACAGCAAAGAGACTTTTTAGGCCCTATGTTCTCAATCTGTTAGATTGCTCTAAAGTTATGAGTTGTTTTCACCCCCAACAGCTGCCAAACTAAGTTACTCGAGGTATGAAATCACCTTAGACATCATGTCTTTCTCCAGGTAAATTAGTTCATGCAGATTTCCACGTTGCTATGACCAGGCAATCATGGCACAAGTGGTACCACAGGATGGCAACAAGTGAATTCATCTTCCTCGAAACTCAGAGAAGGTGTTATGACCTGAAGGTGGGGAACATACACTGTGCTGCAGACTGCTGGGTAGACATCCGTCAGTACCATGGCTTATCATAGAATCATAGAATAACCAGGTTGGAAGAGACCCACCGGATCATCGAGTCCAACCATTCCTATCAAACACTAAACCATGCCCCTTAGCACCTCGTCCACCCGTGCCTTAAACACCTCCAGGGAAGGTGAATCAACCACCTCCCTGGGCAGCCTGTTCCAGTGCCCAATGACCCTTTCTGTGAAGAATTTTTTCCTAATGTCCAGCCTAAATCTCCCCTGGCGGAGCTTGAGGCCATTCCCTCTTGTCCTGTCCCCTGTCACTTGGGAGAAGAGGCCAGCACCGTCCTCTCTACAACCTCCTTTCAGGTAGTTGCAGAGAGCAATGAGGTCTCCCCTCAGCCTCCTCTTCTCCAGGCTAAACAACCCCAGCTCTCTCAGCCGCTCCTCGTAAGACTTGCTCTCCAGCCCTTTCACCAGCTTTGTTGCTCTTCTCTGGACTCGCTCCAGAGCCTCAACATCCTTCTTGTGGTGAGGGGCACAGAACTGAACACAGGATTCGAGGAGCGGTCTCACCAGTGCTGAGTACAGAGGGAGAATAACCTCCCTGGACCTGCTGGTCACACCGTTTCTGATACAAGCCAAGATGCCATTGGCCTTCTTGGCCACCTGGGCACACTGCTGGCTCATGTTCAGTCGGCTGTCAATCAACACCCCTAGGTCCCTCTCCTCCAGGCAGCTTTCTAGACAGACTTCTCCTAGTCTGTAGCACTGCACAGGGTTGTTGTGCCCCAAGTGCAGGACCCGGCATTTGGCCTTGTTAACCCTCATGCCATTGGACTCTGCCCAGCGGTCCAGCCTGTTTTGATCCCTTTGCAGAGCCTCCCGACCCTCCAGCAGATCGACACTTCCACCCAGCTTAGTGTCGTCTGCAAACTTGCTCAGGGTGCACTCGATGCCTTCATCCAGGTCATTGATAAAGACACTGAACAGGGCTGGACCCAGCACTGAGCCCTGGGGAACCCCACTTGTCACTGGCCTCCAGCTGGATTTCACATATCAATGTCATGCATGTAGTCATCTGTCCCATTGAAATCCAGAGGTGAATGAAAAACATCTAAGAAATTCAGAATTAAGAATCTATAGCACCCTTACACATAACATATGTGTAAGTTCCCAGGGAATGTCATCTTCTAGGAAAAAGTGGCAGTCTGTTGTCACTCTCAGGGAAGGCATCAATGCCCTCCCTCTGCCATCAAAGAGGTAATATTGCTCACATCTCCACTTTTGTAACATCAAGAATGGGGTTTTCATGGAAGGGATGATTTGTGAAACCTGAAATTCCATCTTTAGCTGGTAGAGAGACACACTCCTCCAATTATCACAAATAGTTCTCTGCCAGACCCCATCTTGCTCCATTATCTCAATGGAAGCTTGTTGCTGCTACTACAAAAATCTTCATTTAGGTACCTCATTTAGAAGCTGATATTGGATGGTATGATTAGTCTTCTTTACCGTTCCTTACCACAACAAGTATCAGTGTCCTTCTTCAAGCTGGTCAAAAATATATCCATTAGAACAATTTTGCAGTGGAAATCTACTTTGAAAGCTCCCAGTATGTCAATTTTTAATGGGAAAAAATTACTCATTTCCAAGAGACTATTTGATGAAAAATGAAGCAAGTCTTCATAATTTATTGAGGAAAAAAAAAATGTAAGTTCTAAAGCTCAGGAAGGGCCTAGACTGCAGAAACTAAGCCCGCAGAGGAAGTTTAATGTGATTCCTTCTCTTAGAATAATCCAGATATGAGAACTGACATGCTCTGAGATTAGAAGGGTTTGCACCCTGTGGGTTCAGGTTCTTTCTGAACACTCAGTTTACATTTTCTGTGACTCAGTTTACCCTCTCCTTGAATGGTATATGAGATAATCATTTTGGAATCAGAACCTATGGTTGCACAGTCCTTTTGGCTACCTCTTCACTGACAGATGGTTGAAAAATCAACCCCCAGACTCTTAGGGAACTCATGAATTACCTCTTGTGAGCAGTGCCATTTGGAAAATGTCACATTAACAAAGACTAAAGCTTCATATACAGCTTAGGCTTCTGCATGTGCTCCAAAGCCAACAGCAACATCAAATGTGTATTTCTGAAAGAGTAATTATTTCCCTAAACCTGTGGTTTCCTGGGCCTAGACTACATTTTAGGATTTAAAAGCAACATTCAATAGATACAGTCATTCTATTATTTTTTTTTTTATGAAAATGATAGTATTGTCTTTGTCCATATTAAAATCACAGAAAAAAACAACCCCACAATTCAATTGTTTAACAACAGGAAATGATCCAATTTTTCATTATTACAGAATTTCAATTATACACCTATCTAAGACTCTTATTACTAGATACATTCTCCTAGAAGAGACAATCACCTGCAGGCAGAAATTTGCAGCTCAGCTTCAGCTAGATCATTTTAGGCCAGACTTGCAAAAGTCTCTGATCTTCACTGAACAAGCAGTGCAGGGACATATTTTTGATAACTTAGCTACTAGCAGATTTCTTTCCCTAAAGAAGGAGTGGGGGGTTAAGACGTTTTTAATAATGTGTCCTTAAACAGGATTTGCAAACAATAATGGAAATAGATTAAACTTGCAGCCAAAGAGCTTTAATGAAGATGGAGGGTGTTGACAGATGCCAAGGGAAGATGAGGGAAGACACCTGTGAATTTTTACAGCTGAACTTGATAAAAGAACAGCTGATTTATATAAAGGGTAAGGGAAAGGGTATATTAGAAGGGAGGTTGGCCATGGGTTTTTTTTGTTTTCTCTTTTTCCAGTGATTTGGATGTAACATGAGGATGAATTTTTGAGGTAAGACTCATTTCTGAAATAATGATAGCTGTCTTTTCAAAGGTACGTTACTTGCTGTGTGGAGGCTTTCTCTTCCTTGGAGTAAGAAGCTAAAGGGCGGAAAATGGAAGGAACTTTCAAAAACAGAAGTGATAAAACTGATAACATCTCTATATTTGTTACTGCTATTTAAGAGCAAAGGGAATTCTGGATACCTGGCAAAAGTAATGTCTACCAAGGACTATATAAAATAAAATGGCTATTTTGTTTTTTAAGTAGAAGATAAATGAAATTAGCTTCTTTCTGAACTCAAAAACCTTCATCGGTACTGTACCTCTTAAACTTCTAATCTTCCCTTGCCAAGAAGCTCAAAGGAGTAGTCCTAAGCATCTACTGAGGGTAGTCACAAGCCCTGCTGGTTCCCTCAGCTCTGAATCTCACAGTTGCACCTGTATTGAGGTTCTTGGCCTCCATATTGTAAATCTGTTTTGGTTTAGTGTAGGGGAGCAGCGCATTATGCTTTCAAATAAAGGTGCCTTCCTGAGGGTACAACTTAAGTCCCGCTTCAACTTAGCACTTATCTTTTCTAGGGAAACATGAATCCAGGAGTGTAGTGTCCTGGAAACTGAACATGCGTTAAATCTCTCTGTTTGCGTTTTACTTTGTCTTGGAGGTAGCAACTTTATAATCTCTGATCATGGAATCATTTTGGAAGGTGATAGGACACCTGCATATTATTCAGTGTTATCCTGAGAAGCAAAATGTGGAGAGCAGGAGCTGTCTGTAGTTACAGAGCAGAGCAAAGACAGGACCAGGCACTGGACTCCCTTACTGTTTAAGTACAGCCCTGTATGTGAAATCAACTTATCTCCAGGCTTGTGTGCAGACACAGCATATCACAAGGTGTACAAGACACATTTATTGTATCACCTTTTGGAAGACATTGTGTAAACAGGACAGTGGTTCGTTTATTTAAGTGGTTGCATATGTATAATTTAATAAGGCATGGTTGAGAGCAGTTTGTTCTTGGAGTTAGCATTCAATCTCTCTGATGTTGTGAGCAATGCCTGGAAGACAGTTTAAGGCTACTGAAAAATTAACCTGTTTGGATGGAGGTTATTTGCTACAAGATTCTCTCAATTGAAACATGATTGAAATTATTTTTTCCAACTGCTCTCTTGGAACAATTTCTAGTATCCTAGAAACTAGAACTTAGAGCATTATCCAGGTGCCGTTGTTGTGTATTACTAAGGCTAGCTGTAGGACACATTGAACTCTTGACTTTGTGGCTTTCAAAGACATTCAACTTATTTATACTTAAATCCCTGAAAACACTGAAGGTGTTCTTTTAGTGTCTCTTGATCACCTGTCCCTATTCATATTTCTTTAGTACAACTGTCAAAGTGCTGCTAGGTTTATTGCATCCTCTGGTCTTTTAAGAGAAATCCAAATGCTGAGCCAGCATTCTGGGTTTTTAATTTAATCTTCTCTTCTATTTTGCCCATTTCTCCTGAAGCTGTCTCTCATGTTGCACCAGATAAAAATAATTTTTCTAACAAGGTTACCAGCCTTGTCCCTTTCTGCCAGAGTAG
Organism: Phaenicophaeus curvirostris; assembly: GCF_032191515.1. NCBI lineage: Eukaryota > Metazoa > Chordata > Aves > Cuculiformes > Cuculidae > Phaenicophaeus > Phaenicophaeus curvirostris. The sequence goes on along the minus strand of NC_091400.1, from coordinate 6,619,719 downwards.
CAGCCATACCTTCAAGAAGCCAGCTCAAACTTCTGCAGTTCACATCCTACAATAATAAAGAAATTATTTCCCTTCCATTTCTTTTTGCCTCTTTCCCTTGTATTGATTTCTACAAAATTTCATGCTTTTTCTTGTCTCCTTGTTAGCATGGGTATCGCGTTGTCAGGTTCCCAATGTTGAAAGATTTTAGCTAATAATTTTCAAGGTTGAACGCCCTAAGGCTTAGTTCCTGAATTCAGCAGAGGGAAGTAAATAATTAAGTTGCCTGAGGTTCCCTTGCTGCTTGTCATTGTTCTACCAAAAGGACGTGAGAAAATCGGACCTCTCTGAAGTCACCTGACTTGCCAAATTCTGACTTCTTCAGTGTCATTTTAGATTCTACTGAGACATGATGCATAAGAATGTATGTGTCACAGCTTCCAGCAAAATCTATTCAGTCCTTGGATAGTTACACTTAAATAAAAACACCCAAAAAAATTATGTTCTTGTAAGTGGTGCAAGAGTGCTCTCTGAATTAGCTACAATCAGTGGAAGCTGTGGGTTATACAGCAAATCTGGATTCTCAGGCCACTTGAATACATCAGAGTGGTGTGGATACCAAATCTTAGCTTCAGTTATTAAAAATTACAGCCTCTGGACATGTTGAGCTACTTACAGGAATTATATTGTTCTCAAATTCATGGGTCCCTTGTTCCTTTGATCTTCTATGATGTTGGGATGCAGATGTCATGTCTGTGTGGAAGACATGATTTGCTTGCTTCAAGCTAGGATGCTCATCGTCAAGTTTGAAGACAAATTCTCTTGAACTTGAGTAGTGCATTTATGCTGAGTACTGGAAACCGAAGCAGGAAACAGAATGGAACATTAAATTGCTGTTCATGAGGATAAAAGAGGAGATGTAGAGCTGGATGTAATGACAGACCATGAAAGAAATGCAGAAGATGCTTTGTATATGAAAACAGTTAGAACTGACAAAGAACCTCTTGCCAGGCTACTGAGGAGGCTAATAAGGTAGGATTGTGAGAGTATGAAAGTGCTATTGAAAGCTGTTTATCGTGGTGAAGAGTTAACCCCCCTGGTTTTATACTTGATGAACAGCACCTCAGCTGTCTCACCATTCAACAGAGACACTAAAAATTAAGTTTCATATCACTAGAGGTTCTTTAGAATAGATAAAACTCACTAAATCCTCCCTACAGCCAAATAAGAGGGCCATTTTACTTCACACCACCTTTTGCAACAATCTGAATTTAAGGTAATTTTTATAGCCTTTGTCTTACCAGATAGGTACATTTTTCCTGTTTCAAAAGAAAGCATAGGAGTGTTCTATATTATTTATCACTTCCAAAAAATGCACTAGGAGACCAGCCAAGTAAACGAAGTCCTCGTGAAAATTCCAACAAGATATAACCCCAGAGGTAGCACCTAGAATTGACTTCTCATGGCCTAAACTCCTCTCCTTCAGAAATTCTGCAGTTTCCATAATAAGGAAAGCATGCTGTCTGAATGACTGAGTGATGTTATTCCTGAGTTCAGAGAAACACTTGGTAGCAGTCACTCTATATCTTACCTGGACACCTCAGAGTAGCTCTACAGAGTCATTGAAAGCTTGTGTTGAAACACATCTTAAATGACGTGCTACTTTTGCAGTTGCTCTCTGCTGATCTAAGCCACTTCTCCCATCGCTCTGTATAAAGCAAAGTGCTCTTGTTCCCAACCCAGACCATATTTGCATGTATGATTTGCAAAAATACTGGTGATATGAATGGTTGTCAGTGAAACTCAGCAGCAGCGAGTGAATCAGTAGCCAATCTTTCTTTTACTATAGGTAGCAAAACCCAAGGTTAAAGTACGGTTGCTGTCATCCAACATTTTGATATCCAGTGCTATTGGTATTGCCTCGCTCTCACAGCATAATGTCCTTTCTTGGAAGTTCGGCATACGTGAACTGGCTACGCCTGACCTTGCTTTGCCTGGGATATGTGATGAGATCACAGCTGGAGCTGATATAGTTATGAACATTTAGTTATGGGAAAGTCTGTGGAGATATTTTTAACACATAAAAGTGGAAAGCTTGCAAAAGCATGACGTGAGCATTGTGTTTTCGGTACTTGAAGTTCCCTTCTCATAAACATGTGGCAACTCTTTAGGCATATGGTATCAAGATCTTGGTTAGTTTCTTTTCCCAGACTGTTTGCTGTAAATCTTTCTTCTATATGAGAAGCTAAAGCCGCAGTCCAAGGTCATGGACAGCAAGAAGTAAGAGAGTTGGCTGGATCCACTTAATCATTTCATTTTTAGAATTTGTTTTCTTCTGTAGCCACTTTCCAATATCAAAGACAGGGAAAGCTGATACAGGGATTGCGTTGGGTTACAAGACTTCTGTTCTCTGAAAATGTTTTCCAAATAATCATGGACATGTGTTTATATGTGGTAATCTGCTGAGGGGAAAGAAAGACTATGGGAGCATATCCAGACAACAAAGTGTGTGTTTGCCTTTGAGAGAATGAAAATCAAAACTGAAGGAGAAGCTACAGGTTTTGATGGACCTAAAGCAACCTGCAGTTTCTAGTAGAGGAACAGATAAGTTTGTGATTCAGAAACTAATAATTTCGGGGATTGGTGAGTAAAATTAGACTGCAACTATGTATAGACAGCCCATGGACTTTATGATAACTTCTATGAGAAGAAGCATGAAAAAAATGGCTACAGGTGTGTCTGTCACAGAGAACCCATGGTCTGATGTCCCTCACTGAAGAAAAAAACCTAGTATGGTCTAAAACAGATGGAAATTCAGGGCTTTCCACATGAATGTAAAAACATCATGTGACTGTAAACTGCAACAAGGCACTCCTCGCAATTGCCAGAAAGGGCTCAGGGAAAAAAAAAATACTTCTGGGAAACTAATTTGTTTTGCATTATAGATCTATGCTTTTCAGATTGCCTGTACATGGAGCAGTATTCAGGTGCTGTGGACTTATCCTCTCTAAAACATTTGGCAAAGCGGTCATGTGACCTGAAGCCCAGTCCAGAACTGGAACATGGTACAGACTAATTCTCAGAAGGAAAATGTATCTAGTTTTAGATTAAATATTGGCTGAAGTTGCTAGAGCCAGATCTGAATCTGAGAACTTACAGAAAGTAATTAGGGGCCTTAGAAGAGGAGGGACAAGACATTTAGCCTTTACCATCAACTTGCAAAAGACCTTGGTTCTGGGTGGCATTTTGTGTCAAGATTTTCTTTAAAGAGAGTAGGTTTCTTCTGAAACAAAATTGCATTTAATACCATTTAGATATTGAAAATTGCTGACAACAAAAAGGCATAAACATGGGGCAATTATTCCGCTGGTAGTCAAGAGCTTCACTACCTTCTGTACATGCTAAAAGTATCAATCTCTAATTTTTCATAAAATTATGGGGACTAATATTAATTGATTGAACTGAGTGCACTAATATAATTTGCTTTTGACCCAAAGCAACTATTGTATTTTTATTATATTTTTTCATTTTATCTACATAAAACTAACTGTGAATACTTTTCAAATTAAAACCATCCTTAACATTGAGCTGAGTCAAAACCACAGACCCATGAAGCATTGTCCTTGTTTTATGTTACTCCTGAGAGGGAAACAAAAATACAGATTGTGCTATGAGACAGTACTAAAAATGGGGTTGTTCTGTTTCTTGTAACATATATTCTGTGCCACTGAAGTGTACTGGTGACTTCAGTGGAAACTCCTGTAGGTCAGACATAGGCAGTCCTAGATTCAGTAGGGTTTTCACAGAATCACAGAATAACCAGGTTGGAAGAGACCCACCGGATCACCGAGTCCAACCGTTCCTACCAAACACTAAACCATATCCCTCAGCACCTCGTCCACCCGTGCCTTAAACACCTCCAGGGAAGGTGACTCAACCACCTCCCTGGGCAGCCTGTTCCAGTGCCCAATGACCCTTTCTGTAAAGAATTTTTTCCTAACGTCTAGCCTAAACCTCCCCTGTCGGAGCTTGAGGCCATTCCCTCTTGTCCTGTCCCCTGTCACTTGCAAGAAGAGGCCAGCACCCTCCTCTCTACAACGTCCTTTCAGGTAGTTGTAGAGAGCAATGAGGTCACCCCTCAGCCTCCTCTTCTCCAGGCTAAACAACCCCAGCTCTCTCAGCCGCTCCTCATAAGGCCTGTTCTCCAGCCCTTTCACCAGCTTTGTTGCTCTTCTCTGGACTCTCTCCAGAGCCTCAACATCCTTCTTGTGGTGAGGGGCCCAGAACTGAACACAGTATTCGAGGAGCGGTCTCACCAGTGCCGAGTACAGAGGGAGGATAACCTCCCTGGACCTGCTGGTCACGCCGTTCCTGATACAAGCCAAGATGCCATTGGCCTTCTTGGCCACCTGGGCACACTGCTGGCTCATATTCAGTCGGCTGTCAACCAACACCCCCAGGTCCCTCTCCTCCAGGCAGCTTTCTAGACAGACTTCTCCCAGTCTGTAGCACTGCATAGGGTTGTTGTGCCCCAAGTGCAGGACCCGGCATTTGGCCTTGTTAAACCTCATGCCATTGGACTCTGCCCAGCGGTCCAGCCTGTTCAGATCCCTTTGCAGAGCCTCCCGACCCTCCAGCAGATCGACACTTCCACCCAGCTTAGTGTCATCCGCAAACTTGCTAAGGGTGCATTCGATGCCTTCATCCAGGTCATTGATGAAGACATTGAACAGGGCTGGACCCAGCACTGAGCCCTGGGGAACCCCACTTGTCACTGGCCTCCAGCTGGATTTCACACCATTTCCCACCACTCTCTGGGCCCGGCCATCCAACCAGTTTTCCACCCAGGAGAGTGTGCGCCTGTCCAGCCCAGAGGCTGACAGTTTCTCAAGCAGAACGCTGTGAGAAACTGTGTCAAAGGCTTTACTGAAGTCCAGGAAGACCACATCCACAGCCTTTCCCTCATCCAGTAGCCGGGTCACTTTGTCATAGAAGGCGATCAGGTTAGTCTGGCAAGACCTGCCTTTTGTGAACCCATGTTGACTGGGCCTGATCACCCGGTTCTCTTGCATGTGCTTCATGATAGCACTCAAGATCACCTGTTCCATGACTTTCCCTGGCACTGAGGTCAGACTGACAGGCCTGTAGTTTCCTGGGTCCTCCCTGCGGCCCTTTTTGTAGATGGGCACAACATCAGCCAGCCTCCAGTCCAGTGGGACTTCCCCAGTCTTCCAGGACTGTTGGAAGATGATGGAAAGGGGTTTGGCCAGCACATCCGCCAGCTCCTTCAGTACCCTAGGGTGAATCCCGTCCGGCCCCATAGACTTGTGACTGTCCAGTCGGGCTAGCAAGGCTCTGACCACCTCCTCTTGGATCATGGGAGCCTCATTTTGCTCCTCTAGCTCCTGGGTTTGTACACAGGCGGAACGACCCTCCTTACGACTAAAGACTGAGGCAAAGAAGGCATTAAGTACCTCAGCCTTTTCCTCATCCCCTGTTACTGTTGTCCCTTCTGTGTCCAATAGGGACTGTATGGTCTCCCTAGTCCGCCTTTTATTATTTATATATTTGTAGAAAGATTTTTTGTTATCTTTCACTGACTTGGCCAATCCAATTTCTAGCTGAGCCTTAGCCCTTCTGATTTTTTCCCTACACAATCTCACTTCCCTCCTGTAGTCCACCCAAGAGGCCTGTCCCTTCTTCCAGAGGCCATAAACATTTCTTTTCTTCTTGATATCCCTCATGATCTCTCTATTCAACCAAGCTGGCTTTCTCCCCTGCCGGCTTTTTTTCCGGACCACGGGGATGGCTTTCTCCTGAGCTGCTAGGACCACCCCTTTGAAGAGCTCCCAGCCCTCCTGGGCTCCCTTGCCCTTGAGTACTGTCTCCCATGAGACTTCACCAACCAGCCTGCTGAAGAGATCAAAGTCAGCCCTCTGGAAATTTAATGTTACCGTCTTGCTAACCACCCTCTTCACTTCACCTAGAACAGAAAATTTTATAATCTCATGGTCGCTTAGTCCTAGGCGTCCACCTACCGCCACATCCCCTACAAGGCCTTCTCTGTTCACCAACAGGAGGTCCAGGAGGGCACCTTCCCTGGTTGGTTTTGAAGCTGTATGAAACACCTGCGTGTATTTTGTTCCCAGACAAAGTTTAAATAGGCACCATAATCATCCCTTATTTAGATGCAGATCTCTGCTTCTGTTCTTGAATAAGGTAATGAGGCTATATGTCAGTTCTGTCTATGTCATAAATTCATGGGACCTGGCTCAGTAAAGCTGTAGTCAGTATGTAGTGTCTATAGATTAACAGAATATTTAAATGTCCAGCTGCCTTACTGAGAACATTGCCTCTGAAGGATCCAAGGGAGCTCAAAATTTACATTGAAATTATGGAGTTAAATTTCATAACCACTCATTACCTGCAAGCCAGCTCTCACAGGTCCTTATGGCAAACATGTCGTCCTGTCTCAGGTCAGAGACACCTTGTTGCCAAACAACCTGTAACAAGAATATTTGTAGGTTTTCCCATCTGTTTTTAGGTCTTGCCTGCAGCTATATCTTTAGATGCTCCATCCTAGAGGTTGGACTGGAAAAAATCTGCTTCTGTTTTTTTAGGAAGCCTAATCCCTGCCGTTTCAGGAATTTTTTCATTGTGTGGGGAGCCAGTGTGAAACTGGGTTTATTTGTTTATTTCTGTGACGCCAGTTACCATAGGGCAGGTTTTTTTCAGTTGACCGTGACTATGGGAATGCATCTCTGGTGGCTGCCCTGGTGCTGAGCTGATAAACTCTTTCAGAATGCAATCACTGGCCTTGTAACTCTGCTCCTGAAGGTGAAACCACCTTGCCCGTGCACAACGCGGAAGATTTTCAAAAATCAATTGAGAACGTTGATTTATTTATGAATCCTAAGGTTAATAGCTTTATCAAACCTACTCCCTATGTTCACATTGTCTGAGAATAATTTTTGTTTTAATAAACTGTCTTTTTTTTTCTGAATTACTCTTTTAATGGGAAATATCCATAGATTTAAATGCTTGCATGTGAAACTCATCTCCTGAACAGCAATTGGTTTACTAGTTGGGTGATAAATGGATGCTTTTTGTTTTAGTGACACTGAAATTACACATAAGTGCAGTGGACTATGTATTGTAAAAATGTCTAGAATTTTCAATCTGGTGGCAAGCTTGTGCTTCCAGTCCATCCCCTTGGATACCATGGAGACATTGCATGAGAGAGAAACAGGAACAGTCGGATGGTTAGGGTAATGTTTCCTTAGCAAATCATTTTGTTAGCTTATTCTACACTTTTGGAATATTAACTCACATGTTATCAAGTAACTTGATACTCCCCAAAGCTGCATAAGATGCACAGCATCTGGCTATTGCAGAAATACATAAGAGTTGTTATTTTTCTGACTGTCAGGTGGATTTTTGACTTATACATACAAGAGTCAGAGTGCTGGTTGCTACTCTCCTGCTGAATCTCAACTGAAAACACTACTTTTATGAAACCTCAGAGCAGTTATTTTACCCCTAGCTGTGGCAGCCATTTATTTTCACAGTAAAAGACACTGTCCTAACTGTTTCTTATAAGAATGAACTCCCAGAAGTCATGCATGAGGCTGCTTTCATCAAACAGATGTGAAAGCTAGGAAAGCTGGTGCCAGGTTGTGACCCAGTCCATCTGGGTTCAAGTTTTTCAGTTTTGTCACAGATTTGAGACCTTTTTGCAGGGCAAAAGTCACAAAGGTTATTTTCCAGGGCTCAATTTTGTGGAAGTCCTGACTCACACCAGATAGATCTTTTGTCCTTGCTTGCATTGAGTTTGGGCTCAAAAAATCCTTCTCTACTTTATGTAAGCGCAGTGCTTTTCTCATGCCATAGAGACACTGCATGTTTCTTTAAACAAAGATGTGTTCAATGCTTTTTTTCAGCCTCATCTTTCACCTCAGATTGTATCTGGTGCCTTTCTGTGTGCTTGAACAGCAGCAAAAGGGAGGACATTTAGGGCCATCTTTGTGTTTAGAGCTTTCAAGTGCCTGTCCCACGAGTTTACACAGTTACGAATCCTATACTGACTGATATCAGTATTGATAGGTATTTAACCCAAATGAAATACCAGTCAACAGTAGACTTGTTGTCTCATTCTTGGCTGACACAGCTGAGAAGGCTTCCAAGCAAGCAGGAAGAAAGGAGGAGGGATAGGGTAGTTTGGGTTGTGCCCTTGAATCCCATATGTATCTGAGCTTGCTGTTACATTTTGCTACCCAAAATCATCTTGGAAAGTGTTACAATAAAGGACCTCTATTGCCATAGAGTTCATATTTTTATATTGCAGGACTAAGATGCATTTCTGCCAGCAGATCTCTTGGGAACTCTGTGGCTGCTTTCCTAATTTAGCTGCTAAATAGCCGATTCATTTAAAGAGACAAGAACACTGTGTATCCTCAGGAGAGCATGCTGAGACATTCTTTAAAAGACAACGAAAGACTTCCCCACTTCTGTGAGTGCATCGGGTTTATTACAGAAAATGAAAATAATACAGCAGTGGTGGTGTTTGCTCTGCTGTGAGAACAGAGTGCAATGGAGCTGCAGAGAGGGGGAAAAAGCAAAGGATGCTCAAAGTGTTGCCAGATGTTTGTGGCTGAATTATGATGCCAGAAAAGGGTTGGGATAGCTCAGATTTAATGAAACAGACAGTTCTGTCAGTAGAAGAATTCCTAATCCTCTAAAGGCTTTTTGTGTGCATGTTGTTTGGGGTTTTTTTTCTTGTACAAATGCTCCTGTGGCTGGTAAGACTTGAGCTCTATGGTTGCAGCAGTTATAGCCCCTCCCTCTCTTTGGACACACTGGTATCTATTGTTATTGACCTGCAGCCTTCCTGTGAGGAAGGTTTTTAATTGGGCTGCTTCTTCTGTGTTTGGGCCACTGTTCTCAAAAAAATTATGTAGGAATGTAACACTTTAAAAACCCCTGTTTGTCTGATTTGGTTTATCAGATAACAAGGGAAATGGCAACATATCTCAGTTCTGCATTTAAGCCAAAAACCCTGAAGTAGTAACATCTGCAATTTATCATTTGGATAATGGTCCATCTGAGCTGTGGTTAGAAACATTCTTGGTTTCACTACAGACCACAGGCAGAAATCCAGGTAATGACAGTGCTGTCCTCAGGTTACACGAGTAAATGCTGAACACTCACTTGGGAAAAAGACAGCTATGTAGGAACAGATTGTTACAGTCAGGCTTCATGTACATAAAAAGAGATGATTATACCACTATTGGCATTTACAATCAGCAAAGAACGATATCCAAAAATCTGTATGATCATTTGATGCCCTCTCAATGATCTTGCAAAGCCATTTGTTAGATTCTGCAGGGGGCAGGACCTGGACTCTCTTCTGACCAAACAGGGTAGCACTTGGCAAGATTGTCCTAATGAGCATCTACACAAAGAGCTGATCTGCTCTTTGAGGGCTTTAGCTTTACCCTCCAGCCTTTCTAGCTAGTCTCAGAGGCAATCCTAGCATCGGAAACGCAAGCAGCTGATTCTGTGTTGTCATCCAAGCAACATGGCTAGTAGTGCTGTGCCAGTTTTATGCAAAATCCCAAAACAGTGCTAAAAGGTGGAGTAGCTGATTACAAAGCCAGCTAGAAAATCAGTTATGATGTGGGAAAAGGTGCTTTTGGTGAGAGAAAAAAAGCATGTTGTTAAATTCTTTTCTATTTTTTCTACTTTCTGAAAATTCTAAGAGCCTCACAAAACCCAAGCATTTTTTTATTGCTTTTTCTTAGCCTTGAGAAGATGTATGCATGAAAACACACCAACATTCAAGTTGCCACAGTATTAGTGGTGCATTTATCTTCCTGCTTCACAGTATTCCTGGGTGTCTCGTGTGGACTCTGAAGAGTAAGAGTTTGCAAATAGGTTGTCTTTTATGGCATTGTCCAGAGGATCCACCAGGAGACTGGAGTCCCACTATCCTGAGTGCAGTGTAGATTCTTGGTTTTGCAGTGAAGAAATTCTTCAGTGGAAGTCTCCTTCACCAAGACTCATAAGCAAAACACCCTTAGGCTGAAAAGACAACAGTAAATGTGTCTTGTTTCTCTCCAGTGAGAAAAGAGTAAGGAAAAAGTTTTTCAGTTCCACCATTTCTCACAGTTTAGGAGGGAAGAGAGAAGTTTGTGAAGTGCCAAGGGAAAACACTTCAGTGGAGGGACTTAACTGAGGTAATGTAAGAAGCCAGTAATTGAATCAGGACAAGTAGTCTGCTTTTTCATGTCCTCCATGTTTTTCCATGTTTTTCATTTCAAGGATTTTTACTCTGGGTACTCTGTTTAGCATCAAGAAGCTGTTAGAAATCTACTGATTCCCTGTTTGTTTGTTGTTAGACATAAGTATAAAAGTAAAATCCTTACTATTAAAGTCCTGGAAGCACTTGCACTGTCCTCTCTATTATGAGGCTAGAAAAGCCTTAAGGGGTTATTGTTTTGTCTTAGTATCTCCATTCTTTTACATAAAGCCTTGCAGAGGGCAGAATATAAAGCTAAATGAGGCAAATGTAGAAGTTAAAATCATAGATAACTTACGATTCTGAAAAGGAAATTAAGTGTGAAAAGTAAGTCATTAATATCAAGTCATTTTAATGACTGTTAATGAAAATGGGCATGTCTTCAATGCCACACAGAGAGGAAAGCCCTTCAGGCTGTATCTTAATGACTTTCTTGGCCTGCATGTGTTTGAAATTTAAGGTTTCAAATGATTCTATGCAATGAACAAGATTTGTTCTGCTTTTGATGGCCTTTTAAATGCTCATGAAGTTCAGGCAACATCTACAAATGCTTCAAGCTTAAACAGAACATCATCAGATGTACTCTGCTGTTTACTTGTTGTGCCATGTTTCCTGTGAAGCATGTCAAGTTTTACTTTACATTGCCATTTTCTTACCAAGCCCAAAAAGAAATCTTGACAATGCCAGAACTGAAGATCCTTTCTGTAGTTTGCTGCCTTTGTGCAAAGAACTCATCTTTTAATCCTCCCTGTTGAGTATGAGCTAGTCTGAGTGAAAGTAAAAATTAAGAGAAATTTTCTTTTAATCCCTTTTCTAGCTCTGTTTGCCTTCTTAAAATGTCTTTTTGGTTCTGTTGCACAGTTCTTTATTCTATCGTAAAGAAGTCTGTGGTCTCTAATCAGAAAAAAATACTTTTATTAAAATAAAGGCATTTAAGACAGACTGTTCTATAGTATTAAGTCATGTCAGGAAAATCTTAACAATAAAAGAGATGTCATATTTTTCTTCCCGAATACACAGATGTTTTATAGGATTTATAGCAGGAATATACAAAATAAAATACTGTTCTCCCTTTACAGCCAAAACAATAGTCAAATTTGGGTCAGGAGAAGAAATTGGTATTGAATCAAATATCACTGCAGTCATCTGTCTTGTCAAAGCATGCACAAATTCCTCCTTTTGTGATTGCAGCAGAACAATCAAACAAATAAAGCTTTTTACTCTGAATCAAATGCATTTTCAGCTAACACTTTACCTCTTAACTTTTGTGAAATGCTTTTTCCAGGCTAAAATCCCAAGTTCATTCTTGCTGCACCCTAAACCACCTGTCACTTTTTTCCTAGCCCTTCTGTAGGGGTTCAGCTGCTCCTCATGCCCATGGTTGAGCACAAACAGCCAATTAACACTAATGGAAAAGCCCTCCAGCTCAAAGCTGTGGCATGGGAAACTCTTGCTGTGCTAGCTGGAAACATCCATTGTGTTTTAATTTGGAGCTTCCCTTCTTTTACCATCAAGTTTCATAGATAATCTCTATTTCACTCCTGTATATCAAAGGAAAAAAGATATCAGTCAAATGTAACTTACAGAATGCCCTCCTTACAGATTAATAAATTGCTTCATAGTCTGTCAGCAATGCCAGTAACAAGATAACATGCCTAACCAGAATGCTTTAACAATAATAGAAGCTATTTACAAGCATCAAAAATGGTGCAGAAATAAGCCTGGCTTTCTCCTTCTGCTCATCTTAGAATGCTGTTTCTCATACTGGTCTGTGTTTCACTGAATCTTCAGGCTCTTGAGAGACAGTCCTGTACGTGGAGTCAAGCAGCATCACCTTGCAAACTGGCAAGCACTACAATGCATATGCTTGATGCATTTTCTTTTTTTTAACCTGTGCTTTTTAATCTTCAAACCTTGATCACACTATCCAAGATGATTTTAACAAACATCTCCTTATGCTATTATATGTAGCAATTTATTTAAGCCAAATCTAAAATGCTGTGACTCCTGATTGATTTCTTTGCTATTGGTGAAGAAATCAATTTAGTCTTTAACATAATTGGTTGTATTTTTCTGAGTTTCCAATAGGAAAATAAATATCATTTAGAATGAGATATTTCCATGTAATATTTATCTGCCAAAAAAAAAAAAAATCAAAGTTCTTTCAGGTTGTAAACAGGTCTGATTTTAAGTGTCTCTAAATAGTCCACATATGTAACTCCAACAGAGCATCTTAAAAGCTGTGGTGAACGGTCCATCATTGAAATTTTTCAGAACTCAAATGGAAAAAAACCCAAAAACAAAAAAACCCAAAACTTGATCCACCTGATCTTGCGTGGAAGGTGCTTTCCCTTGTTATCTTGTCAAGGAGACAAGGCAACCATATTTTGCTAACTAATAGTCTGCCCGTAACTACATCATTTGCTTAAATGCAGAAATACTGCTACAAAGAAAACTAAACCAAACATTTTCTTTTTTTTTTTTTTTTTAACCGAAACATATATACTGGAATAGTTCACCCAAGTACGAAACTAAGCTTAAACCAATTTAAAAGCGCCAGTTTGTATTCCTGACATAACTGGAACAGAGTCTCCCAAGAGAGGGAAATTTCATGGCCATTGACAGCTGCATGTATTGATTCTTTTCTTGCCCCTGTCCCACAAACCACCTCTGGATACTTTAGTATTTGTAGTTGTCATGACATGCCCTTTCTTCTTCCATTAGTAAATAAATCAAACTTCATTTATGTCCTGTCAGAGCTGTGTTGCAAGGGGTGGCCACAACCTGCGCACCACAGTTCCAGTTTTTGAGATAGTTAAAACCTGGGATTGGATTTTACATTGCAAATTGAATTCTAGTTCTAGGAGGCTTTCTTTTGCTGAAACAGTGACATGATTAATCCTCTGCAGTGAAGCCAAAGCAATCCTTTGCCCAGGAACGGAGTTGTTTATGAGCAGTCATCCTTCATTACCAGGACCACACAAACCAGGGTGTCCACTTGAGGCAGTCTGATATCATCTCTTAAGAGGACAGGTGGCATCACTGTTTTAATTTTGCCATTGTGGGCAAATTCCAGATTGGGTGGTGAGTATTGTGCATGTTCAACCCCTTAAACAGCAAAAAGATGCTACTTGATCCCTAGTGCTACCCTTACAGCACTGTGAACAGTTTTCGTGTAGTCCATGAACACTTTAGTGTCCATTTCCCTCCTGTACCAGAGAACCAGCTATACTTCAGTCTTCGATAGAGTAGCTTCAGAGTAAAGGTCAATTGCTTTAGTCTTTAAATGCACACCTTGACCATAAATAGTATCTATAATCCTTACCTTACTGATATGAATATTGTGTATTTTATAGATGCCTCTCAGGATATCTGTAACAGATCACTTTGACGGTTATAGAGAGCTTGTTGACTTCTTGACTTCTATAATAAAAAAGCTTTAAAAAATATTAACCCTTTATAAATATTTTTCAAACATTTTTTGCTGTGGAAGCTGTTAATTTAAAAGATGCTGTCTTATGTCACTTGATGGTATAGTAAGTATTGTAAGAAATGTATGGCAAATCATTGTCAATTGTATTTTAGTTATATTGGAATTTCCCTCAGGAAAAATAACAGAAATCCCCTGGATGCTATCTAGGGTAACTAGGACAAATATGAGATAGAGGTGGCCAAGTAGTGTCCATCAGGCCAAATACAAAAGCCAAATGCTTGAATTACACGGGTCTCAAGCTGGCTACAGGGCAGTGCTGGCATGGGAAGTAGCATTGGCTAATTTAAATCCCTGTTGGCAGAGTAAAATAAAACAGCTACTACTACTGAAGCTGGTATTGCTGGGCTCTCCAAGTTCAAACTGCAGATCCAACTTCTCAAAGCAATGGGACTGCAGTGGAGTGACTACTCCAAGCAGTTCTTTACTCTCTAAATGTTTGGTGCTTCTTGACTAGACCAAGATTTTGTCATGGAGCTCACCGGAGCAGCACACTGGGTCATCTGTGTGTGGTACCGGCACGTTGTAAGGCAGGAGTCTGTTTGCTTTTACCTCTAAAAGGTGGTCAGTGAGCAATCTCACCTAGCACACATACTCCACTGTATGCTGTGCTGTGACCTCTCTGAGGCATTGCTTCCTTTTCTGGCAATGAGCTGTGACCCTTGTGTGGATGGTACGTAGTGAAAGCTGTCAGCATGGACTGAACAAGCATCTGCAGCCAATTCATCCTTATTTGCAGGTTGACTTTTCTTATTTAATAACCTATTCTGATGAGCTGCATAAGGTTATGTTTGAAAAAGGCTAGAAGCTGATGCATGCCTGCCAACCAACTTCCAGCTGGCACGCGACCTCAGCAATTCCACAAACTAAATGAGATGAGTTTAGAATACATTTCCTGCTGCTGTTCTTCTGAAAGGAGAAAAAGCTGTTTCATTACTCAGTAGTGCTGTATGCCATTCCAGGGGTGTAGGGTGACTTGTGTGTCTGGCTGGAATTGCGTAGGGCAGTGAAAAGATGATGTGCATGCATAGCCACATGCACTTAAACAGGCAGCCCAGTTGCAGCAATTTAAAGTCAGATAAGCAAGCTGTTTCCTAACAGTAACTTATTGTCCTGGTTCATCTCTCAGGCTTTTTACCAACATATGCTGTCAATTTCTGAAGTCCCAAAAGCATAATAGCTATGAGATCTGGGCTAATGGGCTCATTCACATTCCTTTCCTTCTCTCAGTTTTGTGCTGCTCAAAGATGATGCCACACAGTGCTAGGCCAGGGGTTGAATGTGAAGTGGAGCCTAGAAAACCGATATGAATGCCTCTATCAGCACTTGCAATCTTTTCATACCTTTCAGTGTTCCGTCACGCCTCCAAAAACTGTTTAATGAAACACAGAAGCTTTCATTCCTGTATCTGAGATGCTCTGCATTTTGAACTGTCGAAGAACTATGACACTGTCCCAGCTAAAACCTCCAATTAGAAGCAGGAACTAGAACATTGTCAAAATAATGTCTGTGATGAATGCATCACTGGAGAAAGATGCAGGTTAGTTTATTGGCCCTAGGTTTTTATTGTCTCTCTCACCTCAGAAAAATGACATTGCAGCCAAAGCAGGTGAGGCCTTCACAATCCCAGCTTTCCTTCCACCATCTTAATCTCATTAGCTTTCTACCTATGTTTTGGAAGCATTCACAATCAATAATGAAAAGAAACATGCATTAGGTTTCCTCACCACAAAGCTCTTTTCCTTTCACATCACTTTTTATAAAGAACTCCACAGAATAAAAAGGAATTAATGTCATAAACCTCATAAAATAGTGTTCTGTATTAAACTCCACTCTGGGACACTTGCAAACATCTAGAACATAATCTCCCATGTTTCAAGTCACCAGTAAAGGCCAAATATAAAATGCTGCACTTCTTTATTTCCTTATGTATAGGATATCTTTTTTAAACTCTTCAAACACAAGTTACAGGAGACAGTGGAGGACGTTCTTACAGTAAACAGATGGGGTGATGGAGAGGTTCCTTCTGGCCTTGAAAACTTTGGTATCTGCAAGAATTGGTAATCACCATAACAGACCACTGTCAGTAGCCTCTGAATAGACACTTCTCCCACGCTGTCTGTAGATTCTTCATGCCCCACAGGCTTTATGGTCCAGGGTTACTAAACAAGTTTGTATGGTACTTTGTAATATCTTCCTAGGTTCCCTAGCAGGTGGTTTTCTGAATGCTCTTTTGGCTCCTTTACCCTAGCTGAATAATGCAGTCTGTATGCAGTATTTCTTTGCCACGCTTTTGCTGAACTAAAAAAATACATCCTGTATAATCATAGCAAGGTTCATTGATAATATAAACAAGAACAATAGAGAACATTGTTGGTTTGAATTGCATGATATCTAAACTGCTCTGTTTCGAACTGTGTGAAAATATAACTGGACTTTGTTTTTTCAAGAGAGAATGTTTTGTATGAGAGGCATTTCTGCTATGAATTAAGAGAAATATGTACTTAAACATCAATAAACATCACAAAGTTCCCGCTATAGAAGTTTCCTCTTAGGAGCTGCCTTGGAATACTAGATCATCTGTCCGGCTATGAAGTTCAAAACCCACTCTTATAATTGTGTGAGTCCATCTTCAATTATGGAAACTGCTCCTGCAGAAAGCCCTGAAAGGTTGTTGAAAAATTCACGTGCTGTGCTGAAACCACAGAACATCATTTCTTCTGTTTTGTGGGAAGCTGTGCCTTACAATAGTCTTTTGTATTGTCGTAGAGGTAGAACCCTTTCTGTCACAACCAGATGACAATACCCATAGAGCTTTTTTACCTTGTTTAAGTGCAACATGGAATATTTAAGGAAATATCAGCTATAAGCAAAGTTTGCAGAAAGGAACAGAAAGATGTGTTTATTACTTATTAAAGCAGTCACAACTGTGATGTTGGAACTCTGTTACCGTAGATGCTGGGCAAATACTGAAAGAGAAAGCTTGACCAAAGAGAGCTGTTAGTGACCTAAACAGGCAGCACTGGATATGTTAATGTGAACAGAGGGCATGGGAAAACAGTGGAAGGGAAGGTAAAGAAAAGCTTTAGAAGCTTTGCAAGGCACATGGGGTTCTCTGTTTGTGAGACAATTCATTTATTTTCTCAGAACTTGAAAGTTTTGTGGGGTGCAAAACTCTCCCTGTAATCTGCGCTGCATGATTATTATAGAGACAGACTGTATTAATACCTGTAATTAGTTTGTTATTGTCATTAATGTCTGTGAGGGGTCAGAACTATGTCTGCTAGGTGAAGGATGACAAATATTAAATTAAAAAATATAGTCTTAGTGAAGAATGAACTTCTGTAAAGAATATACATTAGGAAACTTGATTTTACTTTATAGTATTGCACGAGCAGAAAAGCAAGTGAAATTTCTTGCGTATCTATTCTGTGGGTAATGACTCATTTTCTTCTAGAGGAATGCAGCAGACTTGTACTGGACTCAAACATCACACTAAAAATATCTCATTACCATCCACAGTCTGTCATACAGAAATATTTTTTGAGACATTTTCAAATGTGTAGGCCCTGACTACTTTCAAAACTGAACAACTGCATTGAGGTCTTTAGGATTAATCCTTAAAACCTTTGGTGACCAAAATTCCTGTTAATTGGATTTTAATTCTGTTATGAGCACCACACTTAACCTGATGATTCCACCTAACTATAGAATTACAGCAGGGGATGGAGCATATGTTAATTTAGATGCACAGATGTATAAACAAAACATCAGAACTTGCTATATTGGTAAATGCCTGTATCATCATTTTTTTAACCAGAAGCTTTTTGACATGGTAGTGTGCTTTGTGTGTTTGTATATATCAATCTTGACTGTATTTCCCAGTAACTCTGGAATGCTATAGGGATGTCTACAGGTTTTGAGGAAGTTCAGGTGCCTCACAGATATTAAGTTCCTCCTAGATCTGTGAAAAGAACAGAAGGTAGAAAGGTCTTTAACTACCAGCTCTCCTCTTCCTGAAAATGAAGTCCACAAAGGTGACCATTTGTGAGACACAAATTGATAAGAAGACAGACCCTCTGAATTCTACTGTTCATGACATCCTTTTAAACTATGACAGATAACAGGTTTCTCAAGGACTGTCTCTTCTGGTTTTGTCAAAGAAATACCCAGTTAATCAAAATGAAAATATTTTGCAAAAGCCTATATAGTCCGGCTGTGTGAATATTAGCTGACCCATGACATTTTCTCTTAGCCAGCTTGGCATGCTTTATTTATGAAAGCCTAGATGGCCAAAATCTAGATCTGCTCTGTTACGGGGATTGCAGTTAAGGTCCTCTGGGGTCTCTAATGTGAGCAGAGATCAATGAGCAAAAAGAAACCTGAAAGCCTTGGGATTCTATATGTTTTGGGGCTGTCTTTCAAGAAAAATTCTGATATGAAAGCTTGAAAACAATATGAGGCCCAACACAAATTTTGCCTGTAATTCTTTTTATTTAACTATTTAAAGAATTAAGAAAATCAACTACAATCAAATAAACTACAATCACCTTCAAAATGGTTCCCTGCTGAGCTGACACACAGCTGCATATGAGGATGCCAATGTTCAATTCCACAGATGAGTTTCTGAAAGGCCGTTGAGGTTCTCTGTCATTTTTGCTTTCACATCTTCTACCAAAAAAAAGAAAAAAGGTTGCTTTGGGCACTGATTTGATCTTTGGGAAGAGGGGGACAGGTCTGGCAAAGAGGGTGAGTACTCAATCACAGGGATGCTGCTATTAGCTGAAAAACTGCTTCACAGGTAAAATGTTGTGGGCTCACACACAGGAATGTTTTCTGACCAAGAGTAAGAAAACATTTCAAAACATGCATCCACTTGTACTGAGTGAAGTTATCAAGCTGAGCCTCATCTCAACAGGATAGGACATGTTCTATAACCATTTCTTGGTGTCAATTTTCCCACTCTTGATTCCTGGGCTACAGGGTTGGTATCAGGGATTTTGTGTTGGACCTTGTATGTCCAACTCGACTATTCTCATTTTAAAGAAAGACCTTTCATGAATATTTCTGAAGATCGTAATTTTTTTTATTAAAATTCCAGTATTATTTTTCCATGCAAAATATTTGGCTTCCTTGTTGTATGGGGGTTATGATTAACCAGATGCTTTCAGGGAAGTGGAAAACATTATTGTTTGATTACTACTGGGAGAAGTCAGAGTATATCCTCAGTCCAAACTCTAATTGCACAAAAGCATTAATTTCTGCTCATGGTGTTTTGCAAACAGGAAGTAGAGTGTCTGTTTACGTTTTGTTGTGTATTTTAAAGTTATTATTGCTACTATAAAAGAAGCCAATGGTCTGATAAGGACTTCTTTATGCTCCCATATTTGGTCAAATGATGGTTCTATGTATCCTACATATGAAGATTTGAAACTTATTTTTAGATGGCCAGTGCGACCTCCATAGTTTAAAAATAGACAGGCATAGGGACTATATGGTCTCTTTCATGGACAAAGCACAGCTGTTGCATGAGCAAACACAAACCAGTCTGTCCTTCAGAAAAACTTAATTCTATAAATGTCATCAAGGTTATAAAAACAAACATACTGGATAAGAATTTTTTTTCTAATTTAAATACTAATGTTAGCAAACTCGCTCCCTCCTTTGTATTCAGATTGGTACCAATAGGAAAATAAAGACTTCTGACCATAGCGTTAGCTGATTGCAGTTCTGCTTGGCAGAATGAGAGAGGGAAAACAGCAGTAAAGAAAGGCACTGTTGCAAGGGCAAGTCTCAAAGCTAATAAGCTGCTTTAGGAGATTTGTTGAGTACTGGAAGATCCAGTAGAGAAAGATCAGTTTGGTTTTGCTTCTGATGAATGCACAGCCAACAACGTGAATCAAAATGTTGCATTCTACAGAAAGGTTTTAATTTCAGCAATTGTATTTGTATTCATTTAAGAATAATCTATATTTAGAAAAGCAGTGGTCTCATGAACCAGTCTTAGATTGCATCTAGGGTGGTAAGATATATGTATGGTGTGCTTTTTGTAGTAGAAAGTACGTGTGTTGGTATTTATGCAGTACGGTACCTTGCAATCAGCCAGTTTATTATGCTGCAGCATGTTTGGACTAAACAGAAAGTAAGTCACTTTGATGGGCAAAACTGCTGTTTCAAGAGGCAACCTCTTTGACTTTTAAAATATTTCTAATTACAATGTTATCCTGTGATGTAAATCATGTGAGGTCATGCTGACTAATAGGACATGGCACCTGAGTCATGGAGGCAGGAACTAATGACCAGAAATTACATAGGCTGTAATTAGCTCTTTGAGGGTATGAAAAGGTCTAGAATACTGGCTTTTGGGGGGCCATCCCACAGAGGTCATCTTCATCCTTGTTATTTTTTAAATGCCAGGGTTGTTGAGTAAGAAAAATTGTTTCTTGTTAGAAATTAGTTTGAATTTCAGCACCATAGTTAGGTTATGGGCAGTGGGAAGGAAAGCAACTCTGTAGTAATTTAATATGGGGCTTTTTAGAGGAACAGAAGAAATCGTACTGAATCCAACCCAGTCATTAAAAACTTAGCTAAGCTACTTCAAGGAATGGAGCAGGTGGTGATAGGTTATTGAATAGAATTGAGAGAAACAGGACTGCTTTTTCTGACATGGTTTTCACTCCCAAACCTAGTCGCTCTGAAAGACGTGTATCCTACCAAAAGAACTCCAACCCAAATCAAATTATAAACAGCCAGGAGGATTTTTACACCCAAAAGAAAGGATTTATTTTCTCTGAAGCATTGGCTGCTGCAATGCTGTCTTGTAACCTAAAATACAGAGATGTTGTATCTTCTGTCTCTACCCACTTTTTTTTTTTTCTTTTAAATCTACAGGTACTGGTTTTTTAGATTGTGAGGAGGAATGAGGTGCTCTTTTAAAAATACAGATAAAACATTTTTCCCTTCCAATATGCAGATTCTCATGTAGCCCTTGAAGCTGGCAGCGACCAAAACTAACTGATGGCCACTCACAGCCAATGTTATTGTACTTCTTGATTACAAAAATTATTTGTGAGCCATACAGAGAGTTAGTGAGAGAATCTAGGCCAAGCCTGATTGGGAAAAGAAAGCCACAGGCTTGAGTTCTTTGGATTATGGCTCAAACAGAGGAGAAAATCTTATTTGTACTTGCCTATGTAAGAGAGTATTGCTCTTCAGGTCTAACAAGCTGGTATTTTTCATAGAATCTTTAATTCAGTGTGGATATGAAGCAGTGTTCAGTACTAAGTGATTCTTTTGGTGTTACCAGAGTGCCTTAGTGTCTTTTATCTGTCTCTTGGGAATAATATGTTTTTAATAAGTAGCCTTTCCTGGAAGCAAGATGGGTAGTAGCATTTGTAATTCCAAGCAAATAGCAGTTTTAATTAAGAGCCAAATTCCCCCATGCCTTTATTTGACAGTCCACAGTACTGATTTCACTTGCAGTTGTCATGTTCATTATTAATCTGCAAAATGAGCACTCACAAGATAAATGAGAGGAAAATACTCATAGGGTATATGTAATTAGCACACAACTTATTATGAATTGTGATGATCTCCCTGATAATTAATCAGGCTTACAGCTGATGTTTGGAGGCAATCCAGATAGAGGGTATTTCAACAAATAGGACCAAGTTCTTACTGGGGCAGACAAAGACACACTGAGAAGTGGGGAGGTAAAAATCATAGGTCTAAAAGAAATGTTATTTGTTTTAAACTGAGGCTTTAGGCTCAGATGATAAAAGCCTGAACTGTTTTCTCTCAGGTCTTTGCGGGCAGGACTATAATGCTCATTTTGTCACATGAAACATGCTGAAGATGAGCAATGAAGTGGTTCTTCTGGCCTATTGATTTGTCTTCACAAGTAAATGGTGGCAATACACCAGTTGCACAGGGACAAAGTGCACTTACCATGTGGAGGAATGATACTGCCATGCAATAGGAACAACTTGGATCTAGCTTCCATGGCCTGTAGTGTGTATAGATATAGTCATGCTGCAGAAAGGAATCCTAAAGAGCTGGGACACTGAGTGGCCTGCTATTGCCTGTCTGTACACAGAGGAAAGAAAGTGTTGAGGGCCACACTCATTATTAACATACCTCCATGCACCTTAGTCTGATCTGCTGTGAAAGCCCTGAATTTCACCCAAGAAGAGAAAACCTACTGTTGTGGGTTTCAGTTTGTTCTTTTGTTGTTGGTGGTGGTTGTTTGCCCTCCTTCTTTTGCTCTCTCTCCTTTAAAATGTGGCTGAAGACATTTTTGGGGGAGTTTTCAGTAGTAGGCTGGAACCCTCAGGCAGGGAACAGAGCTGAGGCTTATATGGGTGCCCTGCAGCCAGAGCAGTCTCAGCAGGGTGCACATCTCTGATGCTCAGCCACTGCAAAGAGAAATTTTCAGTCTCCTACAGGATCATACAACTTTAGAGAAAAAATGCAAGCTGATCTGAAAGGTATTTCAGCTCAAAAGTAGATTTCTGGAATTAAATGCACATTGTGTGTTCTCAGCAATGGAGAGAATTAAACAGTATATGGGTTCGTGTTGGCGTATTCGTTTGGCCTCTGTTTGTTACCAGTTAACACCAGGAGTGACTTCAGCCAGGATACTAAAAGGCAATACAAGACCCAGACCACTGAGGAACAGCTAAGTGATCACAGACTGTAGCTTTGCTGGGATTAAGATTAAGTGGAATTTACTTTATTTGTTTTATCTTCCCTCCTGCCACACTTCTAAGTACCACCTGCCTCATAAAACCTCTGTATAAATGATTAAACCCACTGAGCCCCTCAAAGCCGCAAGAAGGCTACAAAAAGACAAAGATGAGAGTGGCAGTAACTGTGAATGTGTCATCAAGCCATCCTCTATCCAGAGCACACAGATGTGAATGAGAAGGCCTTCCATCTGTCACTAGCAAATACCCAGACATTATCCAACAGTGCAGCAAAGCTCTCAGCATCTCTGTTGTGTGATATTCATCAGCTATTCCCGTTCCATTTATTCTGTACAATACATTTTTAATGTGTACATTGCAGTGCAATGCTGAGCCAGTAGAAGCCAGCCAACTTTTGCCTGATCTCTCAAAAAGTAGATTATCATTTCTCCCTATTACAGCTTATTTACTGTAATTGCTTTGTACACGTGTAGCCAACAGTGAAGTGCTTGTCTCAGGCTCCCCTATAGAAAAGCAACCTTCTGATCAACAATTTCTCTCACTTTGCGGAGTCCTTAAGACAAAACAGCTTCTTCAGTATTTCACTGGTAAATTTGCAATCCGTCACGGTTTATCACATCAGTGTGCTAAAGACACTATAATTTGCATTCAACCTGCATGAAAAAGAATGAATGTGAGAGGTTATTCATTGTTGCATTCATAGAGCATCAGGAGAGAAAGCAGTGCTCAAATTTGATTAAATTTCTGTTTCTTGCTATTTCCACATTGAAGTATTAAGATGTGTCTATAGCACAGTAACCTACCAATGTTTGGCATAGTCATGTTTAGCTGCTGCTGCTGAAATAATGTTAATGCTTAGTCTGCACATAGTGTAAATCGATGTGACAGGACCCTCTGATGGTTTGAATAGATTTTTGCTACTGTAGTAAAGAAGCAGAGAGGACTTTTGACTTAACTCCAGCACTTGGGTCATGTCTCTGTGTCTGGCTACTGCAAAAGCGCCTGATGGAGCTGTTGGACAGCCAATAAATGAATTCAATAAAGCATAAGTGAGCTTACCAAACAAATTATTACTCTGCCTCTTGTCAGAGCTGTTCGTGTGCTTAATGTACTTGTAGTAGAGCAATTTCTCTTCAGTACCACTGGGGACAAACAGCCTTTCAGGCAGCTGAAGCTTGGAAGCAAAAATGGTCTGTAAATCATTATGCTCCAGTTCTGAAAGGATGACAGTGATTCATGCAAGACATCCAGGGCAGCCAGGAGGAGGGAGCCTTGATGGTCTGGTCTTCCAGAAATGCAAATCCAGCTCCCTGTTTTTACTACATAACATCTCTTGCTACTTGTCGGGGAAGTCACACAGCTCTCCACACTTTGCATCATTACATTCCTGGAGGACAGCAGCAAAGAAAGTGTGAGGTTTGCTGAAATCATGGGTAGTGAGGCCTGACTGCCCTTACATCTGTGATGCTCCTTCTGGGCAAATGCCACCTCTGATCTGTGATGGACTCACTGAATGGCCAAAGCTGGCAGGTACCTTCTTAGAGCAGGATCAGTCACAGTATGTAGCTCAAGATGATGTCCGATCTGACCCTAAATAGCTCTAAAGACAGGGACTGTACAACTTCTCCAGGAGACTTGCACCAGTACTAAACAGGAAACTTGTTGGCGAGAATGCCTGAAATGAGTCATGAGATTGGCTTGAGCTTCTGCCTTCTCACTTTTTCTTCTTCTCCTAGACTTGTACCATCAGTCTGGTATCTTGACACTCAATGGCAGTAGCATTTTTACAATTTCTTTAATGTTATAGTGACTGTTTCACTCCCCCAAGAGAAAAACAGTGACAGCTATTTGGTTTAATGAAGATTATAGGAAGGTGAAAGTTAGAGCTGGCTTTTTAGAAATGAGTTAACAATTATTTTCTTTCAAATTTATTACTTATAATCCAATTGAAGTCACAACTGGACGTTTTAGTACTTTGCCTTTTTACTTTTCTTGTCACTTTCCACAACTAGTAAAAAGGAGCAGAATGCATGGCTGAAAGGGAATTGCTGTTTCTTTGCACCATTTGTCATTTCAGAAATTTTAACTAGTTTTAAAAAGCCAGACTTATGGTGTACTTTAGTGGTTCTGATGTCTGAAAAAGTACAAAGGCTTTGCAAGTGTACAGAGCAACAGAAGGAGTAGAAAACACAAAGGGGGAGAAGAGCAGTAGAATAGAAAAATCACAGGATTTTACTCAAATTTACCAATTTCCTGGTCATCTAAAAGCATTTTTTTTTTTTGCACAAGTTTTCATTGCACAAATTTTCATTGAACACCAGCGTTTGATAATGCAATTTTCCTTCTACACACCATCTGTGGGAAAAGATGAGTTTTAGTTTCTGAGACTATAACAGAGGCAAACAAGGTGTTTTAATTCCATAACACCAAGGAATATTTAATGTCCATCCCCAAGAGGTGATTATGCAACAAGCTAAGTGAATAGTGACAATTGAATCACTGATGCAGTGATGACAAAATAGATAAAGCTAAATGTTATGAAGACAGGACAAGACCTGCTATCTCATTCCCTCCTTGAATATGAGGGGGCAGGCAGTAAAGTTAATTTACTGCTCCTGAGATGGATGGGCTCTGTGCTGTAGTCTCCCAGTTGTCAAGAAAGTCACCCTGCTTGGCATTTATTCAAGCAATTGCAGTCAGCAAACAAGGGATCCTTCTCTATAATTGAATAGGCTTCCTTAGTGTGAGGGAAGCGGTGGCTACCTGACTTCCTCCAGGATTTTTCCCATAGGTTGCTGATTGTCAGCAGTCACTGTGTTATGCTTCTTCCCATCCAGTTTGCTGCTGAGCCTTCTTGGGCTCCATCATGCACCCAGCAGCAATTACCTGGTACCACTTCGTTGTCCAAAGCCAGTAAACAAGGCACTAGCAGTAGTGATGATTAGTGAGACTCTTAGGCTGATGTCTCTGGTTACAGGATGCCGAGCCATAGCTGAATAGTTCAGAAGAGTGCACTGAACTGAACTTCCACACTTACCTAAAAAATAGGCATTGGCATTGATGTAAAGCTCTGGAGTCAACAGGAGATGGATTCTCTGATCATTGTTTAAAGCTTGCAAGAAAATAATATTTTGAAGGTATTTACGTTTCTAAAGATGCAAAATTTAGGCAAAAAAACCACTGAAGTGGGCAGATTCATGCATAAAAATTAACTCATGAACAAGTGCTCTGCTATCCCAGGGAAGCCAGGAATGCAGTGAACCCTATGTACTGACCAAAGATGTTTTCCATTAGCCACCTCTAGAAAATGCTGAGAGGATTCGTAGTGAAAGAAAGCCAAAAAAATACATTGCTGCCCCAAGGAGTCTAACTGCCCCACAGTTGGTGCCATGCCAGGCCTCCAGTTCCTCAAATCAGTGCTGTTCCACAGGCTTGAGCTATGTCTTTTCACACCAGTGGAGCAACTGACATAATATACAGCTCGTATTCTCTCTTCCATTGAATGCATTCTCTTCCATTAAAGTTGAGAGAGCTGGGGTTGTTTAGCCTGGAGAAGAGGAGGCTGAGGGGAGACTTCATTGCTCTATCCAGCTACCTGAGAGGAGGGTCCTGGCCTCTTCTCCCAAGTGACAGGGAACTGGATGAGAGGGAATGGCCTCGAGCTCCACCAGGGGAGATTTAGACTGAACATTACGAAAAAATTTTTCATGGAAAGGGTCATTGGGCACTGGAACAGGCTGCCCAGGGAGGGGGTTGAGTCACCTTCCCTGGAGGTGTTTAAGGGACGAATGAACAAGGTGCTGAGGGGTATGGTTTAGTGATTGATAGGAATTGTTGGACTTGATGATCCAGTGGGTCTCTTCCAACTTGATGATTCTATGATTCTGTGATAGTGGATTATGGGCTGAGCGCAAAATTCCTTCTCAGTGTTAATAACTCCCTTAATTACCAGCTGATAATCCAGAAACAAATCTCACCTCTAACATCAGATATTCTACTGAAAAAGCTCTTCTTTTGTGCCTTCTGGGGAGAACTAAGAAAGCAATGTTCTCACACGTTTCTCTTTATGACTGGAAGCAACGACGTAAAACCAGTTTTGATAAAGGGCCTTATCATATACCATAAAGCAGTTCATCTTAGCAACTGCAAATGCCAAGACATTGTATAAATCATTTTATGGCATCAGTTTCTTTATACTTAAAAGAGTACCCATGTCAGATACTGTATTTCTTTGGGTCTAGCACTGCAGAAAGCACTTCTCTGCAGGTGATATGTGAATAGACCTGATCGATGGCAATGCACACACGCAGCAAAGTGACATTAATTCATTACAACACACTGGGGACATAAGTCTGTGCAACGAAAGGTGCTGCCTCAGGGAAAGACGTTGTATGAGAAAAGATTTGTGGTCTGGCTGTCAAAGCAGGAAAGGAGCAGAAGTTTGGGCAGAGATCTGCTCTGAACACTGTGAGGGAATCGTCACCCTACAGCTCCGTCACAAGGGTCGTGTCCTACCCATAAGACTTTTCTGGGAGCTCACTTTTTTGAACAGCAAACTAGAAATAGTCTGCTATGAATTCATAGGTAACAATGATCATTACCAGTTACTGTAATATTAAGGCAATATTATGTTAATGGTGAAGCCATAAAACAGGGAACGCCTTTTTGGAAAAATCATACCCCTACTGCTGAGCCTGTGTTCATTCTCAGCTGCCTATCTGCAGATGCACTAAAATCTTCTGTGAAACTTATTCTCTGAATTTTGGTAGGTTAACAGATTTCCCTCTTATGAAAGTGTTCACTTGTTACTGATCTTCTAAGAAAAATTACAATTCTGAGCCAGAAATTAAATTGGAGAAAAATATTTTTCTCGTTTGTTACACACGATCATCACATTCACTAGCTTCATATTATTGTCACACACGAAGTCACCATGTCTTATCTGTCTGTATTTACTCATTTATCACTAAGATCATAAATATGATTTTTATAATCCATTCTTTCAGGAACCTACACTATCTGGCACAAGTTCTGCAAGTGTTCATGATTCTCAGCTCATATCTGGAGACTAGGCAACAGGTAATCACAAAACCAAACACCATCATACGCTGTATAAGCATTGCATTCTTTACACTTCAACTCTTAGCATAGAAATTAGCACCAGAAAATCCCTCTTTCATTCCAGTGAAAGTGAAGCTAGTTCTCTTCAACGAAGAACTGGAGTATTTTCTATGGTCTGTCGAATCATTTTTATTGCAGCACTTCTCATTTAAGAAAAAAAAATGTATTTGCTCTTTTCAAGTCCCAAAGCAGATCATCTTCACCAGATGTCGAAAGCGACCATGATAGACTAGGATAGGAATGAGGACTGGGTTCTGTCTGTTCTGTCTTTCAGAACAAATGTTCTCTCTTTATTCCTGTCCTGCTCCTCAGCCAGCCCATTCACCACGCTGCTATTGACTGTGGCTCAGTCCAGAGACTCTCATTCAATGTAGCAAATGAGCCAATAAATCTAACATGTCATAATCCCAAACAAAAAAACATGAGGCTCAATTTTCCATCAGAGTAAACCTGCCTAGCCATGTTAAATACTTTATTCAGTTGTAATTTATGTCAGCTGAGGATATGATCAAATTATTCTAGCTTGTACTACCAAATTTGTATTGTGGAATTTATATGGATTTTATTCATGTGTGTTGATAACTTAGAAGAGCTGGTCATAATGCATAGTGAAACTGGGACCTCTTTATAACTACAACCTCTTTTCTTCTCCCTATGAAGATCAAATAAGAACTTGTACGTCTCCTGTCTCGTGTAATTTCCCAGATGAGGGCAGATCTAACCACCATACCCCACTCCCAACATCCTTGTCCTAGTCATCTGGAAATAGCATCCCAGGACATTCATTGTCCTCTGCTAGCCTCTCCACTTGAGGCCAAGAGAAACACAGCCCCAGCATCAGAGCTGGACAAATGACTCCACAGACTCTTTCTGTCTATTTATAATCAAACACTAATTGATGCAACCAGGAGATTCTTGGACTGAATGTGAACAAGACTGTAATAAATTCTTGGGGAATGGGGGGCAGGATCTTTTTCTTCAGAAGACTTTCTCCTCTGGCTAAGGTTGCAGAATCATGATCTTGTCCTTCTTCCTGTGACTTGGATACTGCAAGTCCTTTGCATCTTGGAGCTACATTGTCAGCACTTCCAAATATGCTAGCATTTTCTCTACAAGACTTCACTGTAGTTGCTTCTTGCCTTCATGCCAGCTACTGTATGCAATCAGTCTGCATTGAGGGTGAAAGGTATTTTTAAAAAGGGAGAACCTAAAAATCCATTGAAAATCTCTACTAATCTTCTCTACACTTGTGTTACAGCTGTGCAACAATTTCCTGGACTCATTATGATGGAAGCATTTTGTGTCCATATTACGCAGTCCAGCAGTTACCAGTGTTTAGTCTTCATTCATTTGTAAATGATACATCATCTCCATTTCCGTATGCCTAAGAAAGTGATTCTATTAATACGATTACATTTTTGATGTTTCCTAACTAAGGCTGCCTGTCACAGCATCTGCACATCCCAGAAAAAAAAAAGCACTAAGTGTTTCCCATCTTTTTTTACTCATGTAATCTGCTCTAACTCTATTGATTTTGTTCTAACTTCCGGAAGGAGGAGTTGTGTGGAGGAGGAAAGTTAATGACATGAGAGGATAAGGACCATAGCAGCATCTGTGCATTGACAGAACAAGAGTCAGTCTAGCCAGCATCCCACAGGCATGGTAGCAGAAACCTAAGGAGGGAGCAGAAAGGACGTCCGTAGGGACATCTTTGCCCTGGTATATATGTTCAGCTTCTGATGGAGACTTGGAGATGTTCTGTTTTGGAAGATGTATTTTTGGTTGTGTTCAATAGCTGTAGTTAGACTGTTCTTTCACTGAGCTGTTCAATTTCTTTTTGAGCCCATCTCTCCTTTTGTTTTGCCTTCAGCCTGGAAAAAACCAGGTTTTTTTCCTCCAGGTTGAAGAGACCAAGCCTATTTAACATCAATGTATACAGAAACCATTTGATATCTGTGGTCATCCTTCTCTTTTCCTTTCCTGGAACTGTTGTATCTTCTTTGAGATGCGGGGGTGGTGTCTGTTAATATCACTTTCATTCTACAACAGCTCAGTTACAGTGAAAGCCTTTGGAGACAAGCCTCATCAAAAAGTTTTGGTAACTGAAATACAATACATTAACTGGGCTACCATTATATCTATACTCATTAATCCCTCTGTGAGGCTTGGTTTCCTGACAAAAAGAAAAAAAGCTGTTTCAGCTCTTCTTCATATACCTAATTTACCCATATCTGTATAATTCTATTCTTTTTAATAATGTAATCCAATTTCCTTGCTACAAGCTGCAAATACCTGTTTACAGCTTTCTAGAATAAAAGCAATTCTGGATTATTTTTTTCAGCAATTTAAAATACTTTCTTTTTCATTTATATTTTTTTTCTCAAATTGTCTAAGAAAATAAAATGAAAAAGTAAGAATAACAAGGTTGAAAACATTTTAATATCAAAATATTAAACCTTTATTACCATACAAACCATTTAAGGCTTACTCCAGAGCCTATCTCAGGATTACAACTGCAGATGAAAATATTGTACAAGTGACAGGGGACAGGATGAGAGGGAATGGCCTCAAGCTCCGCCAGGGGAGGTTTAGGTCAAACATTAGGAAAAAAATTTTCACGGAAAGGGTCATTGGGCACTGCAACAGGCTGCCCAGGGAGGTGGTTGAGTCACCTTCCCTGGAGGTGTTTAAGGCACGGGTGGACGAGGTGCTAAGGGGCATGATTTAGTGTTTCATAGGAATGGTTGGACTCGATGATCCAGTGGGTCTTTTCCAACCTGGTGATTCTATGTTTGCATTTCTCTCCCCTTAGCAGCACTTCCTCCTGCTCAAAAATTAAGCTCACAAGCTAGAGTTTAGTTGGATTTAGATGGCCACCATGGTCTATCCTAAACAACATATGTGTGCACTAGGAAGTTTCACATGCAGCTTCTAGCAACAGTAAAAGTTTTCCAGGAGGCTCCATCCCTGGTTTTATGTGTGTGGCTCACCAAGGTCTGTATCCTGCGTGAGCTGCAAGAGATGTGAAGGAAGGTGTGAACAGAGTGCAGACCAGTGTTAGGTAGGTTATATAGAGCTGGTACCTGACAGTACAACTGGTAGAGAAAAAAGGTCAAATGCGGCTTTCATTACCTCATTCACAGCCTGATAAATCAGTCTGTCTTTATCCTCAACTGTTTGGCTTCTGCCACCCACAGCCCCCATGACTTCATCATCTTACTGAATAATTCAATAAATACTTTTAAACTCCAGCTATTATTGCCTATTTAAAGCTTCCTACATTATGGTTTGTGGGGTTTTCAGGAACTGCTGAGTGAAAGTTCTGTGCGGTTTTTTGTGTCTTCTAAAAGGCACAGGGAAGAAAGCAGGTGGTGTTTGTTGGTGTAGCAGACACACAATTCATTGAAACTGGCATAATTGACAGACTAGAAAAATAGAACTACAACAGTGGGTAAGAAAGGCAAAGTGACCAGAGGGTCCTTGAGGGTTAGAAGCAGCAGAAAGACAGTAAAACAAGTTAATCCATTTGTGGCATTTAATGGTAGAGGGACCGAGGGGCACTGAGGTAGACTTGAAGGAATATGTGGATGGAACATCTATTGTTTGTATAGATTTGAGCAAAAATAAAGAAATGCTAGGAAGGCTTGGAGGTGAACAGGGACAGGAGGGTAGAGTTTGTGGTTTAGCTTTAGGGAATGAACAGTCAAAATGAGATATTCAGGCTGTGGCTGAAGGAAAAATGGCAACAGAGAGAGGTGAAAGAGACACAAGAAACAAAGTCGTTCTGAAGCAAAGCACTATTGAATTTCACCTTGTCCTCACCTAAACCAGTTTTATTCTTCTCTACTTTGCAAGACAAATAATGAAAATAAAATAATTGCCTCAGACTCACACAATGCCTAAAGGACAGTGACACTGCATGCCCTCACCACAAGGCACAGAACAAAGTACAGTGCAATGTGAAAGGACATTTCATGTCGCATTGTGCAACACCTTCATGTTAGCATGGCTTGGGACTTCTGCTCTAGTCCTGTGAGATGCTCTTGCTCTGCTTGACCACTTGGTCAGAGCAGAGATTTAAGCAAAAGGAATCAAATCTCTGTTTGCTTTCCTGTTAAAGACTGTTTATAAAAAAGTTTCCAGTGTCTGGAAGATTTGACATTTCAAGGACATCACAATGCAATGTTGCAATTTCTACAACCCTATAAGTTTTCACAGTTTCTAGTAGCCATCCCCATTCTCTAAAGCTGTGGGAATTTCTTATATGAGGATATAAAAATATATTAGGAACGGAGCCCTTAAGAAAAAACAGAGTGCAGCTGTTTCTTTCTCTTTCTTTTCTTCTTTCTATATTTGACTTTCACCTGGGTAAATACCAATGAAACTGAATGGCAGAGAGAGATTTCTTTGTTAATTTTACCAAGAGTTATTAATAAATTTAATTTTCAGAATCCTATTATATGAACATTCACCAAATGATTGTTACAAATGTTCTTCTTCTTACAGCCTAACTTTTTATGACATTGAATTACATCTAAGTGTGTCTTCCATGAAGTCTTGAGGGACTTGGGACCTCTAGAGGCCTTAAATACAGGCAGCACAACTCCCCAGAGACTGCAACACAGAAAATAATGTTCTCCCAAATCTGCAAGGACTTTTTTCCCTTAGAGAAGGCAGCAGTGATAAAATCAACATTAATCCTGCATTGCTCCATTCCACTCTCAGGAGAGCAGTCCCAGTGAATTATAGTGTGAAGCCACTTTCATTTTATCATGTTTTAATATCTGGCAGAAAGTTGTGAAGAAAAAGCTACATTTCTTTTCTAGCTAGGAAAAAAGAGTTAATAATTTACAGGGACTTAATGGAGACTATTCCACCTGGCATATTAAATGAAAGAAGCCAAGGCATTCTAACCATCTCAATATTATCCTTGCTCTACTGCTCTCTAAGAGAAGAAGCTTAAGTGATTCCTAAAAATAGTGGCACAGGAATATTTCTGAACCTGTGTTTAGAAATTTCAGACATTTGCCCCCTGATCCCACAGTAAAAGGAGACCTGCACTCTCTCTCTTCTCCCTTCGTGCTCTGCAAAAAAAGATGCTTGGCTACATAAGCCAGACAGAGCAGTGCTTTTCCCAAGCCATATAACCTATATTGTATGCAACTCTGGTTTGACATAGAGCCCTCCCACACCCTGCCCAAAAAACTGCTCAATGCAGAGAGAAGAGCATCTGCCCTTACTCTCTCTGGTGGCCTCAACAAATTGCCCCCCAGAGCCATGCAGCAGCTGCTCTGCACTTAGAATCATAGAATCACCAGACTGGAAAAGACCTCTTGGATCATCAAGTCCAACCATTCCAACTCCTGCCCCTCAACCATGTCCCTGAGCACCTCATCTACTCGTCATTTAAATACCTTCAGGGATGGGGACTCAATCACTTCCCTGGGCAGCTTGTTCCAGTGCCCGATGACCCTTTCTGTGTGAAAAATCACAGAAAAGGGTCACTTCTCCAGTGACTGTCTTCCCAGGGAAAAAGTTGGGGCTGACTCAGCAGGGAATTTTATTATTAGGATTACTATGGATGAGAGTTACCGAGGCTGGTAAATCCCTGGTAATATACAAAAGGGAGGTGGTTCCTGCTGTTCCCTGTCTTCTGTATATTTGGTGTCAAATGGAAATAAGCTGGTTTGCCCTTCTCTTAATTGAATGCCAGCTGCAAACATCTGTATTGACCGTTTTGTCTTCCATAAACTGGTTGCAGAATTTTGAGGGATGCTTTACAGGCCCGGACATAAATACAGAGCAGCCTGGAAGTTAAATGGTTTGTCCAAGGTAATTTCTCAAAGACTGCTGGTTCCGTTTCACCCCTACACCCTGCTGCAACACAATAAAGTGGCTCCAAGACACCCAATGCCAAGAAAGAGACACTGTTTTATATAAAGAAAAAAATATCAGTAGTTCTTCTGCAACACTCCAGTCTCAGGCACAGCTGCTAATAATAAACTGTGCAAAGCAACTATCAGGGTTTGAAAGAGAATGACAAGAAAGGGAATGAAAGGAATGGAGGCTCTGACGGTTACTTGCTCCCAGAGTGATTTGCATTTGTTTTCAGTGCTGGGAACAGACAGTAAGATCCAGTAAAATCACAAAATACATCATAACCTCTGTGTCAAGTTTCTGTGGAGAATATAAAGGTTTCGCTTTGGTTTTTTTTTCAGCTTCCTAGTGCTAGATGTTTTCATCACTGTCTTCTCTTTTTGAAGCTGGATTTTTTTTTGTTTTGGTTTTCTAGATGACCTTTAATTTCTAACCAATTCCCTGAATAACAGTCATAATTATTGCAAAATCCTGGTTTCTCATTTGACAGGTAGTACAAAACAAATCTGAACACATGCTGATCAGCACGTTGACCACCACACTGAATAATACTGCTGAGAGTTTGATCTCAGCAGCTCTCAAAAGCCTTAGTTAATATACAGTCACTGTGTGACCCCACAGTTTTCAGAGTGCCTGTAGCAAATCCACAGCCTACAGACAAAGAAACACGCATCTGTTCAAGAAAATGCAGTCATCTACTTTCATGCCTAAAACGTGCCTTCAAATGTTCAGTTTGGGATTTTGGAAAAGACAGAAATCTGCATGTTTTAGGATAAACTCTGAATCTGGCTGAAAGAAGGTACCCTGTTATATATCAACTTGTTGCAGTTTGTGTGTTTACAGTCCAGCTCTGGATGCTTGAGGGGGGAAAGGAATTGTTCATGGAATCATAGAATGGTTTGGGTTGGAAAGGAGCTTAAAGATCATCCAGTTCCAGCCCCCCTGCCATGGGCAGGGTCACCTCCCACTGGATCAGGTTGATCAAAGCCCCATCCAACCTGACCTTGAGCACCTCCATGGATGGAGCAGCCACCACTTCCCTGGGCAACTTATGCCAGTGCCTCACCACCCTCAGTGCAAGGAATTTCTTCCTAAAGTCTAATCTAAATCTTTCCTCACAGCTGACTATGTTCTGCCTCTAAGTGATAATAATCATTTGTTTCTTAGTAGAGGTTCTACTGGCCTGGCTGCTCCTGTTCTTCTGAACTTCAGAATGTGATTGTGTGTGATGTGGTGCTCTGAAAATTCTCACTTCATGGTAGAAGGGAAGGGAAGCAGGCAAGTACTAACAGCAATGCAGGGAGAACAAAAACTCTCA
The DNA here is from genome assembly GCF_032191515.1 of Phaenicophaeus curvirostris. NCBI lineage: Eukaryota > Metazoa > Chordata > Aves > Cuculiformes > Cuculidae > Phaenicophaeus > Phaenicophaeus curvirostris. Next base: position 6,584,932 of record NC_091400.1, on the reverse strand, counting down.
GCTCTTGCTACTGGGCACCTTAGGCAGAGTGGGATGAGAAGGATCTTTCTGTCCCTTCTGTTCTGTATGAACAGCCTCCTGACAAACTCTGGCTCACTAGAGAGTGGAGAAAATGAAGCAGCTTTTTCCCGTCCCTGGCTTTCAAAGCCTGTTGTGGCAGCTGAAATAGGAATCTTTAGCTTTTCCTCTCAGTTCCTGAAGGCGATCCTAAGGAGGTTGTCACATCCTCCCTGCCTCAGCCCCATGGCACTCAGGAGGGGCTTTCACTGTCCAAGGTCCCCACTAAGACATCATCTTCCTCACTGCTAACCAAATTCTGTTACAAAGTGATAATAATCACATGTTTTTGCAGCACTCAGGTAAACCCAGAGGCTCCTAGCAGCCACAAAAGCACCTTCTCCAGAAGGGTCCCAACTACAGCTCCATACAGCCCTGCTGCTTCCACTCCAGCAAAGCCACAGACCTCCATGCCTGCCTGTGCTACGTGCAGGGAACAACACAACAAATGGCACCAACACGCTAGAGATATTTGATCCAGACACACAAAACATGCTGAACAAGGGATGAAAACAAGAATGTGAACCCTATCATTCTGTCTCCAACCCCTCTTACTCTGTTCTAGCCTGCTTATCTTTCAGGATGTTGCATTATAAAAGCAAATACCTGGAAGCTCAGCATGCAGCACATCACCTTTCTGTTGTACATGATAACTAGCACAGTCCCAGAGCTGGCTCTTGAAAGAGAAGTTTTCTGATAGATCTCTTGGTCTGTTTTATAGTGCTTTTTTTTTCTAAAGAACAATAGCCCCATGCATTGAGTTTTAATTGTCATCTGTGAGAATGACACTGTTACCTGCACTAAACTTGGTCTTTCTGTTCTCAGGTTTTCTCTTCCCTTAGGTTGAAAAAAAGAAGCATAATGGACTACTGTTAATCTTCATTCTAGAGACCTACACAAAAATGGGGAATATACCAAAAAGAACAACCTTGAGTTGTCTAAATTGGCCACATTATCTAAGAGTCATTTGTAGGAAAGTTTGTCTTTCAAGGTCCAACTGAGTTCACATACTGCAGTTCACAGAACTAGTGTTATAGGTGAGAATTTCTGTTCAGCCTGCGCACATATGTGAGCAGGCAGATTGCCATCCTCATGGGCTCCCAAGGGACAGGCTTCAAGAAACAACTTTGGGTGGTTTATTAGACTTTCCTCTGAAACAGAATGACAGCGATAAAGAATTTACAGTTATTTGTTGATGATTTTTTATCATTGGAACAGTTTCTCTACTTGTAGTTTATGTAGGATGAAATACTGTTTCCAAAGCCTGTTGTAACTGTCATTGGGTACTGATATTGGAATTTGATTTATTTAAAGAAAAAAGAATCTCCTGTATGAGACCCTCAGAAATCCTACATAAAGATTTCTCTTCTGGCTTTTACAGTTTCTGTTTGACTCTAAATTTCAGGATGTTCATTTGTAATGTATAAATCTCTCTATGTGATTAGTTTAGCTTCACTAAGCAAAACTGCAGTTTAGGAGGACAGAGACAAAAGAAGTACAGAGAAGGACTTTTAAAAATCCTTTTTTCTCTCTATCAAAATATATACTTCTAAAATGTAGGGGAGTGATTTTCCTTTTCCTATTTTTTTTTTTATTATAGGATTGAGTCATGATTTTGTAAAACTCCAAATTCCGGAGAAAATTCAGGTTAGCTCTTCGAAGGCGTGTGACAAGATTGAAAACAACCGCTCGCTGAAGCTCAGTTTGCTGCCAAAATGCTGCCTTATGACAAATGCGTTGTCTTCTAAAACCATTAATCTGGCTTATATAAAAATACTCCATAACACTTCTTTACAAGTTCAGAACCTAACTTAACTGTTTTTTTTCACAGGAAGAACATTTAGAAACCACAAGGAAGCCATAAAATAAGGCAATCAAGACCTAGATTCTTAAAGTTAGAAAAATGACAAAATTGGTTTCAAGACTCGAAAGCTTCTGAGGTAATGAAAGAAGTGTTGTAAAAAATGCTCATGGACCAAAAGGATGAAGGACTAGAGAAGAGAGGCTCCTTTAGCAGCCTCTACTCACCATCCTCAGTCTCCTGGAGGGCTGTCACTTGTGTGGAGCCAAGGAACAGATTTGAATCGGTTCCTGCCACAGAGCTAGGGAGAAGAAGGATGTTCCAGAAAACACAATTTACTGTTCTCACTGCTGCTGTGCCTGGGAGAGGTGGGTCTATTCCCTGTAGGTGTGTTTCCACACATCCAGAAATCACCTCAGACAAAAATGAAATGTGCTGCACACACAGGACAAAGCGAACAGCTTGTCGCTCCCTCCAGCTTCTCCCAGATTTTGTCAGCACGGGAATGTGCACACTGAAGCACAGCTATGCAGCTTCCTCCATCCAAGCAGAAAGACTTTCTGCAATGTCCTCCCTTCCATTCCAGCTCCGCATCGATTCAGTAGTGAGCCCCTGCCAGATATCCTCTTTCCAAAAAGACAACAGTATCTCCCAGGGATAAGAGTACATCAATTCCATTTGCATTTTTACAATATAAGAATGAGATGATGAGGTTTTATTCACCCTCCATCTTTTCCTTAAAAAAGGTCTTAAGGAAATTGTAACACAGATCCCATCTCCTTTCAGATTTTCAGAAGTGACAACTCCTCCTTTGCTCTGATGTTATTTATGGTGCAAGCAAAGATTCCTGCTTTTCTCTGTGTTCCCTCAACACACTCCTCTGAGCAGGCCTAAGAGGGGATTTTGCATCCATTGTGACTCCCTGGGGTACGGCAGATCCCTGGAAAATTCCTGCAGGTCCCTCTGTGGGATCCAGCATTGAGGTTCCTCAGTTTAATAAATTACAGCCCAACACCTGAGTCACAACAATTAATCATTTTGCTTTCTTAGGAAAAAACAAGTTGGAACATTCCTGGAAAATACCTGTAAGTAAGTGCCATTATAGGATCTAAACTCAAGCTTCCTCAGTTTAATAAATTACTGCCCAGCACCTGAAACATAATAATTAATGATTTTACCTTCTAAGGACATAACAAGCAAGGAGTAAATTACAGTATCATGAAAAGTTATTTAAAGCGATATATCTTACTTCGTAGTTACTGTGGAAATTTCCTACCACAGATCTGAGAAGGCAGTAACTCACTAAACCACAGCTTCAGTGTTGCATTTGAGTCTGAAGTGTGGTAGGATTTGATCTTTCCAGTACATATGAGGGCCCACTAGAAAACCCAACACAGCGTCTTCCTTCTCATGTATGGAAGTTGTGCCTCCCACCCAGCACATGCTTTGTGGCACATCTGAGAAACAACATATGTTTTCCATGCTAGCAGTCCTGTCCCTGAATGAAACTGATGTGGAACAGGCACCCCAAAGGATATTGTGAAGAGAAGGTGACCTTAGGCTTGTGGTACGCTCTGTCTTGGTAAACAGCAAAGCTAGAGAAGTAATCATCAGACTGTGCAAACATATGAACAGCCTGTTGAGCAGCTTTGAAAATGACTTGGCTAACTTGAGCAAATCTGTTTCTAATGTCAAGATGAGACCAACCTCGCACTCACTCATGCTACATCTCAAAGTATGTGACTCCATGAATTGCATCTGCCAGATAAGGTGTTAGAACCTGCTCTGAATCAGACACTCTCCTGTACATCAGTGCCAACAGTAGATTGCTCATTTCGTCTACCTCTGATTTCTCAGCTACTGATAGCAGCAGATCCCAGAAAATTAGGTGTGATTTAGACAGTCAGCCAGTCCTAGAAACTGTGGCTCTTCAGCCATGTCAGCTGCTGAGCCTTTTGGCACAGCTCAAGCTATAATTAACTGTTCAATGCTTTTCATTTTTTTTTATAATATGTTGGTGCAGGGTTTTTGTGTCCTTGTTTTGCCAATGAAACATGGCACATAGAATTCACATGTTATGCTGTGGAAAGTCTATTAGAAGGCAGTGTCCAAAAACTACAGATTAAACTGTTTCCCAGTCGAAAAAGCATAAGAATTTCATGCAAGATGATTCTATAATCTGTCATCCTGAGGGACACTTCTGATAAAATATGTTTGATTCTATCTGTGCCAAAGTCAGTTAAAGGGGAACAGTTTATTACTTTATAATCTCACGATTAAGGGCAATTTGCATATATGAAATGGAAACTTGACTCCTTGTAAATTCAGATTGTTGGAGTGGGCCTTCAACAACAGCAAATTGGTCATTTCTTTTGGTAGGACACCATCTGTTAGTACAAGCCTTTTTTTTTTTTTTTTTTATAAAAAGCTTATGCGTATTTCACCTTTAATCTCTTCTTCTTTAGAATGGGGCAGCTTCAACCTGAGGACTTCAAGTCACTGAATAAAAGCTGCCACATTTGTAATACCCATGGAGGAATGTAACAAGCAAGTCAATAGCAGTTGAATCCACCTAGGTCCGCCCTGGCTGATATTTATAGCTCGCCATCGTTGTGAGTCTCATCCAAAGGTTCATTCTTGTTGCAGGAACATTTGGTCAATGAGAACTCTTCTTCTTTCCCCAAGCCAATAATGTCTTTTGTGCAGAAAATTTGCTTGTTGATATAATAAAAAAAAATTGTGGTGATTTTTCCCAAACGCAGTATAATGTGACTCTGCATTCAATCAGCTGCCATTGATTTTCCTTGGATATTTCCCAGCAACCCCATGCCAGGCCCCAAAATGGTTCAGAGCTTGAGTTAGTATTCTTTTTTTTAATAAAGAGCATTCACAAGTCATTGAACAAATCTTCTAAAACAGTTAGCCGAACCGAGGGAACTCAAAACAACTCATTCCTCATCCCCAGAGTCAAATGATTTTCCTGGGAGGGTTTTCATTTTAGTTTTAAAAATGTAACAAGAGATTTTCGTTTTAGTTTTTCCAGGATAAGGTTAGTCACTCCAACAAAAATAGATAAGAAACTAGGATGCAGTTAACATCCTTAAGAAGTCAACAATCACATGAAAATCTATGGTTAGCTCAGCTCTTGATTAATGCCAAGTGAAACTCATGCCTCCATAACTCAGAGCCCTGGGCAAAAGCAGAAAACTTTCTAGAGTTGCTGCCAGCTGTATTGTAAATACAGAGAAAAGTGCCATTTCCCCATATGAGGCTGCAGCACATTTGCTAGTCATGGAAGTGCTTTTAGTTCAGAAGTGTCTATTTAATGTTGCCCTGTGACTAACTGCATTATACACACCTTGTATGGACCAGACAGCAGCTCCACAGCCTGTCATCTTTCAAGTAAATCACAGTAATCAAAAGTGAAATGCCCTTTTCTTTCTGTTTCTTTCTTTAAAAGAAGTTTTTTTGAAGAAAGAACAAAATACCAAGCGAGAGAACTGAAGTAAAGCTTTAGTGGCCTTGAACAGCGTACCCAGCTGGTTTACAGCAGCACAGAGCTGCTGCATATAGAGGAGAAAATGCCAGTTTGCATAGGCAAAAGGTTCTGGTTCACCAAGGTCACACAATACAGGTGGTGTTACAGTAGCACAATAAAAAAAAAAATGGCTTTTGGCTCAGAGTCCTTATTCAAAGATATACGGCCATTCTGAGACTCTTCCCATACACCCACTGCCTGCAGCAGATGGGTTGGCGGCTTGGTTGAGGTTTTAGCCACTCCAGTTTTGAAAAAGACCAAGAAAGACAATGTGGAAAAGGTCCAGAAGAGGGAAAAAAAATGTAGCTTTTTTGTTGTTGTTGTTAGGCTAGCGTTATGCCAGGGTTATAGAATACACAGGTCTCTGTGTGTCAATGACTTCCTAGGGTTTTGACCTAAAAGCCTCTTCTTTTCTGTAAATGGGCCAATAGACCTCTTTTTTTTGTTTTGTACTACTTAGTAAGGTTGAACCCCACTTCTAGCCATGTTTGTCTACCCAAAGAGCTGTGTTTCTGTGACCCTCACGGCAGGCAAAGCTGGGGCTGCCCCACTGCCCCGGTGTGACGGGCAGGCAGGCAGGCAGGGGGCAACCAGGGACTGGCCGTGGGTGCTACCGCTCCTCAGAGCCATACAGACCACAAGTGATTACATGAGCCTGTTTCCCTCAAGCAGAATTAGAGCAGCACACTTCCCAGAGCCGCCAGATGCATAAGTGCCTAACTATTTCAGCTGATTCACAGCCTGACACCTCTGACCCTGGCTTGCAGACAGCATGAATGCTCTAGATAACACATGAAACAGTATCTCAGATTATTGGGAGAAACTATTGTGTTATTTCTTACAGTGAAAACTAGTAGCTAGCTTTGGCATAAAGAAAAACAGACTGCTTCCTTCTAGTGAGCTCTCTCCCAAATGTCCTAGCCCATTTTTTTTGTGCTTGTGATCTTATTCTTTTCCACCCCATGGGTAAAAAGGACATTGTTCCTTTGCACTAAACATTAATGATTCATGTCTCTAAGGGCTGAACTGGAAAATTTCCTAGATTATACACCTGCCTCCTCTAGGAGGACTAAATGTACCAGCAGTGGGTGGACTTACTCAGGCTCCTATTAAGCAACATCTGTGGGTGGTTTTTTTAGTCCAGCTGTTAACATGTGACTTATTCCGCAGCTAGATCCACTATGCCAATGGAAAGAGTAGGATTCAAGCCTGCTACTGAAGGGAATGATTATAATAATTACTGTCACCATCAAATATCTTGCAAATGCCAGTGGATAGTCTCAGAGCCCCAGATGCCAGCTGAATACATGAGATCTTGCTACTTGCAGGATGTAAGGTCAAATGCTGCACAGTAGTATATGGCAAGAATTCACAGCTGAGAAATACTTACCAAGATATTGGCCACAATCACAGTGACCGCCTCCTGATTCTTCTACAGATTCCCACCTCTCTGAAGAACCAGCAGCTGCAACTTGGGTATGTCACACAAGGAACTAGGAAAGTCAGCTTGTAGTGCTGGCAGCTGGTCTCTCCCATCGGACACAATATCTCTTTCTGTGCACAACTTAAAGAGTCCACGGTTAATTTGTCACTGTCAAAACAGGTTTAGTTGTATAAGGCAGTTCTGAACTCCCTGACAAAAGGTAACATGTTGGCAGCCCAGCCTTCTTGGTGCTGAACTGCTGGCTTCATTCTGAGTGCTGACACAAGCACCCCGAGAGAGAAGGGGCAGGCAGATGGGCATGGTAACCTCTTACACCTCTGCAGCTGGTGTGCCCAAAGTACAGCTGACAGAGCCATCATACCAAGTCAGGCTATACATACACTCCCCTCTGAAGGGGAACAAGAACAAACTGGCTAAATGTGACCATGAATTAATTTAGCCTGAAATTTAGGAAAGTTTGCCATTACCCGGAAAAAAAAAAAATCAGTGACAGCAAACTCACCAACCAGACTTAAAATGTGATTGCATTTTAATAAATAGCTGTTATTTCTAATTAATCAATTAATGTAATTATAGTCATTATGGATTATGTAATTAATTGTCAACCTATTAATCTTTCATTAACTAGTTTTTAATTACTTCCTCTTTAATTAATCGATTTGTACTTTGCTTGCTTGTCTCTGTGGTGTACTCCATGACCCAGGACATCCCTTCTTATCTCCTTCCTCCAATCTCATTTTTCATGCCCTGCTTTTCATTGACTTGATATTAAATTTGAGTTCTTACCCTTCCCCTCACCAGCTCCTCTTCCATGCATGCGGTGGCCAAGGGCATCATATGGCAAGCAGTGGGAAAGTCCTCCTGTAACCCTACGATGCGCTCAGCACAGCAAAGGCAGGGAGTTAATGCTCTCCATGGTCTCCAGGAGCACAGAGCAGCAACAAGGCAGCTGCCAGCTGCTGGGATTGTCTCCGGAGGGTATCTCTGTCCCCTCCCTCTGACTCTCTCCCAACTCCAATTGTCCCTATCACTGGAGGGTGATCACCTGCCCTGCTGCTGCAGCACGAAGTAGGAGTAGTACACAGCTAGACAGGTTCACCTTCAGAGCAGTAGGGGAAATGCTGTTCAGCAGTGTACTCAGAAATGCCAATTCTCCCTCTCTGACCTCTTTCACAGGGAGCACGCAAGGCCTAGGGTCACAGAGCCCAAGAAGCCACAGCAAAACCTTTTCTTACCTCTTTGCTTTCTTCTAGATCCTCTGCCTGAAGGTTCTCTGATTCACATGTAACTCAGGTTTGATGCAATGTTAACTGCTTTCCTACTGCTGATCTGTTCATCAGCCAAAGTACTTAACTGCTGCTCAGAAGGTAGGTTCAGGTTTGGGAACAGTTCTTTGTTATGCTCACTTATTTTTGCTTTTTCAAAAGCACCGCACTTCATGAAATCTGTGCTCTGATCAGAGGTTTCCTTCACTTCTTAGACTCCTGGCTGGTATTTGCAGGCTCACGGAGGGCAGCAGACACTTGAAATTTGTCAAAGGCAGTAAGGATGCTCATGGTTTCTGCATTTCTGATGTTTCATTAACAGTGATCTCAGTAAGCATAATGATACCCACACTGTGAACACACAAGTGTGCTCTCAAGTGTCTTCCATTAATCATTTCTGCTGTCAGGAAAATCATTTTAATCCTTTCTACCTTTATACAGATGCCAGACTTGCAAGTGCCTTAAAAAAAAGAAGTAATATCACAGTTTAAACATCTACTCAAAGCTAAATGAAGGGTGATATGTATAAACAACTGATTTAGTGAAAAGACCAGCATAAAAAGTTGACAAGCAAGAAAAAGCAATTGAAAAGATTAATTTACCAGCATGCAAGTTTAGAGATAAGTCCTTGAGATGCAGTATCTTGTACTCAAGGATGCCTCAGAAAGTGATAGGGCTCTAGAAATATTAAATATTATTCAAATTGTACAGAAAAGAGCCATACTGTTTAAAACAAGACAATAACACTCTGAGAATATCTATCTACATGTTATATTTTTCTGTCAGTACTCACACTTTTGAATTCAGTTGAGGACATTGCAAGATAGGGACAGTCAGGAGCACCAATCTGAATAAATAAAGTAAAGTGAAGTTCTTGAATTGTAATAAAACCCCAGGCGAATACTCTTACTTAGAAGCAGTGTGTATGAATTCCATTTTACCTTACTTTGCGTAAAGAGTTTTTGGTTTGGGGGGATTTTTTTTGTTTTATAGTTGGTCAGAAAATGTCAAAAGGAAACATTCTAAAGGAAATCCCCATTTCTCATTGCTAAATTTTTTAAAACAAAATATATGCTCTCAAGTTGTCTTTCCTAATTCTGTAGTTTCCTCATGACAAGTTCACAGCTGGAGTCCATTAGTAGTAATACATTTTTGTGTAACTCATACAACTGTTGAAGTCCCCCTGTTTCCAGGTGACTAGTCAGCACCACCCTGCTTTGAACAAATTGTGCTGTTCCACTGTAAACACTCCTCCGCTGCATTGATTCTGGTTTGATTTGGATTGAGAAATTCCTGATGGAAACTGAACTTGTAATAATGCAGTCTTGTTTTAGTCATTTTTCTGGTAACAGTCACTCCTTCCAGAAGCACTAAAGAAAATTAAGTACTGCAGCAAATGAACCATGCAAAATTATTTTCCCACCACCAATGATGACGGAAAGCATTTAAAACAGTTTAAAATGGTTTATTGTATCGTTATAATGGCACATGGGGCAATTGCTCCAGTGTGAGAACTCCACTGTGGTTGTATTATTTATTATTATTTAAAGATTTGGAGAACATCTCTTGCCATAGTGGTTAGGTGCTTATTTACTCATTAAAGCCGATAAATTACGTGCACTCAGAAATACCTACCAACAATGCCTGCAATTATAAACACTGTAATTTCATCAAACTGAATAGAAAATCACAGCAAAACAATAATCACAAAACCTAAACCTCGGCATCCAAACAACATCTTAAAATCTTGATAGACTCGATGACAGAGAATTTCAGAGAACTTGGTTCACTAGCAGCTGTACTTAGCCTTACATGCCAGCTCGTACAACAGCCTTGGAGATGAAAAAGCATTGTGTCTTAGGTAACAAGAGTGGATGCAGTCAAAGAGGTCTTTCTCTTACATTGCAATTTTACAAGGTATTCCGCAGGCAGGGAACCTTGCTGGGTCTACTGTGGTTTTGTGTAGGAAGCCACGTATCCTCCCATCTGAAGCTCATTGCAGGGTACACTTTTGCTTTATATAAGGTTTAAAAAGCTTTGCTTTATCAACCTACAAGACTCCCTTAACTTCTGCTGTCGCGGCCTTGGCAGGAATGTTGTCCCTACTGAGAATAGTTTGAGCCATATTACTTCCTCACCAAAAATGTAGATATAATACACAAGGGAAGCTAGATCAAGCATAGAAGCCCTGAGACACTTCTATGAGACAGGTAAATGCTCCTTGGAGAACATCAGAAAGAATAAACTGTACTCAAAGTTTTCCTCCATTAAAAAAACACAGCAATTGAGCAGCTCCAAAACAAACCCAGAATGATGAATTTGGACTCGAAGCACACATGAGAGTCTGAGTAGAGATTTTATCTCCTCCTCTCCTTTTGAACTCCTTCAACTGAGAAGAAAACCTCTTAAAGATTCACTAAGCTATAATGAGCAGAAGGGACAGGCTAGTGATCAGGAAATCCACGCTGAAGTGAAAAGTCCTAGGTAGTACATTGTGCTTTAAGGTCCTGGAAAAGCAAAGTGTTTAACAGAAGTCCTGAAACAGCTCCATCCAAGGCTGTTGAGGGTCTTTGGGTCTACAAAAGATTTACTAATGCAAAAGCTGTCAAAACATGATGATGAAAATGAACACTGGTTAAATAATTCAACACATATATTTTCTCGCTAATTAAAGATTGTAATCAAAAGAGGTAATGATTTTTGCAATCATGAGTTAAGCGTGTGGAAAAAGAACTCGTGAAGGGATTTTATTAGAATCAGTGCTGGGGTGTTGAAAAAAGGCTGAAAAAAACAGAACATAAACAAGTGTTAATTATTCAGGTTTGATGATAGCTCAGTATATGCAATTTCATAAAATTCCAGGCAACTCTGTCAGTCCCTGTGCAAGACCTCCTTCACATACAGTGCACCCCATTAAATTTTGTCTCATTTGACGGATTTGCTAAGCTGGGTAAGGTTCTGATCATAAATCAAGATGTTCAAGGCAAGTGATTTTTTTCCACAGCAATTCAGTTCAATATCAAGAAAAATAAAATTTTTCTTTGATTGTCTGAAGAGGGTGTCTATCTGCAAAAGCATAGCTCTTCTCTTTTGTTTAGTTAGACATACCATCACCCTACAAAACAGACTTGTAAGGGAAGGGCAAGGTCAGAGGAAGCCTAAAAAGAAAAGGTATGTCTCTCCTTGTCTTTGGCAGGTTTTGATCAGGTTAATTGTTCAGTAAAGTGGCCATGAAGAAAACAAAAGGATAGTTAATAATCTCAGTCATTCAGTCCTTTAATGCCTCCTAAGATAACATGACAGCAGGGCAAAGAGGTATCTGTTGGTGCCAGGTGTACATGATGAAATCCTGTACGATCCACAGAAGGAGGCAGATCATTCTATCTTCTGTGGATCTATAAACTAGTCTGTTGTGAAAAGCACCATTGTAATTCACTTCATTTAAGAATATATCAAAAGGATCCTGATGTACTTTATGGGTTATGGTCCTTATTGATTTTAGGCTTTAAAAAATTAGTGAAAATTGTTTTATCTATCTATCTATCTATCTATCTATCTATCTATCTATCTATCTATCTATCTATCCCTCTATGCTTCATGCAAGGTAAAGGTGTGCGTGCCCCTCACAGGGGCAAATCAGAAGTCTCCTGAGGGATCCAAGCTCTTCTCCCTTTGTGATTCCTTAATCTACCTGAGTTCGCACTTGTCCTGCAGTGCTACCTGGCAATGCACAACAACCTGATACACGTAGATACTGATAACTTAAGGGCACCCATACTCTGCAAATGATGAGTTCTCCAAAATGCTAGTGCCTATAGGTGAGAGGGAATTATTCATGTTCAGAGCATATTTACCTAATGTATCCTTGGATCATTACCCCAAACAGTGGTTTCAGCCACCTGTGCTTTAAAAGATCTTGCATTTTCAGACCTGAGGGAGTAAGTCCCTATGTCTGTCTGCAGTTGCACCAGCCTCCATGCACAACAGCACAGTTCAGTGAGCACACACAGACCCCTAAGCTCCTCAGATGAGTTATTCTTAGGAAACCTGTTTCTGCTATCTATTTCTGTGAATGTCTAACAGTTTGTCTTCATGTCACAATTCTATTTAAAAAAACACTTACTAATGAATCTGAAAAAACTTCTTACTCTATGTGATTATTTTCAACAACTCTGGGGTCAATACCACCTACTCGGACTTGGCTGGAATATGACTTTTTTTCTAAGTGAAGGTCCAAGATGGCAATACCAAAATCTTGTAAATGCAGAAGAAAGATGCCATGCAGAGAAAAACAAAATCTAAACCTAATTGTCTTGTTCTGAGTCATCACTACTGTTTAGTGCTGTTCTATACACTAATTTTCCCTACTGTTCACGAATAGAGATGTTTTAAAGAGTACTTAAGGTCAGTTAGTACATGTTTAACAGATTATGAAGAATTCGTATACAATTCCAAATTTTTCTCTTCTGCTTATGTGAAATCTTAATGAAAGTAAATTCAAAAACTCATCTTGCCAGAGACGATATGGGAAAAAAAAAAACAAAGATCTTCTCTGACTTTTTTCTAGGCTCGTGTTTGCTTAAGAAAAAAAATTAGTTTTACATCAAGGAAATGATGATTTTCTCTTCAGCAAAGATATTTCCTCCTTTAGTCATCCAAGATGAATTCCAATTGAAACACTACGAAAGACAGAAGAAGAAAGAATCTGAATGGGCAGAATGAAAATAACATTGAGCTATAGGAAGGATATTTTAGTGTATATTTTAAGCTTACTCATGTTTTAGGTTTTTGGAGCTAGAATATGTCAAATAGGTATTTTTCCCATTAAAAGTCTGCAAAGCAGCATGCATTACAACAAAGTTAGATATTCTTCAGCTGTTTGATTATCTTGATCCCTAGAAGCCAAAAATGGACTCAATCTGAATGCAATAGGGAGTGACTTCCCAATTGCAAGAGGCTGGTATGTTCATTTCCGCCAACATAAAATGCAAATCACTGCTAATGTGAGAAAGCAGATGTTCAGAATGCTTTACAAGAAAAACTGGTCTGGAAGGGATCTCAAGATGTCATCTGGTCCTTCCTTCTACTTTAAGACAAGATCAACTCTACCTGATTTTTTTTTTTTTTTGCTAATGTTTGTTCTACTTAAATAGGTTCTTAGTAAAACTCTATTGGTGGACTCAGCCAGTAGCAATGGCAAAGGATTGGGAAAGTTTACCAGTTTTCATTACAGCTTAATTGTTTTCAAACGTTAATCATTTTATTGCCTATAATCTTAATGGAAAAGATGGACCTTGGGAATTGCCCGAGGGTATTAATTGTTTTCATTGCACTGATTGCAAACTGTGAAACAGTCTCATTCTTACAATGCTGAAAACATGATCTAGTTCCTCATTACTCCTGATGCCTCTCAGTGATATTAAAAGCTTAGTGTGATGATTGACAGGCCACCCCTCCCCAAGACACAGTCACTCTTGCAATCAGCCTCAAGTCGAAGGAGAAGGGCCACGCTAAACCACAAAGGTATGAGCCATAAAAACCTACAACAATAACATCATACTAAGACAACAAGTATTTTCTTCCATAAGATTCACTGGGCACCCTAGGTGCAATGTTTCCATGTCAGATTATTTTATCTTAACTAAGGATAGAAACTACGAGTTAAAATGGTGTGATTAATGTCAGCTAGAAAAAACAGATTATTGAAGAAAAAAAAATTACATGGAGGCTGATTGCACTGATATAGTTGGTTGTTATGTATCTGTATAACAAAGTTACATATCTACATAACATATATCTTTGTTAACAAAGGTCTAGGATTATGCTTGGTTCTTGTGAGGCTTCATAAGCCCCTTAGGCTTCATGTGCAAATTACGAGAAGGTACATAATAAGGATAGATACAATTCTTGGTGGTAGAACAGAACACAGTGCAGTGCCAAGGCACTGTTCTAGATATCACACACTATAGGATGGTAAAACAGGCAGGTGGTAACGCTGGTTTCATTGCAGTGTGAAATTGGCCATAAGTTTCAAAACTGAACACTAGGAACAGAGATAGCATCAGTACTACTCACCTCAACGCAGACCAGAAATGTATTGTGCAGGGATGAATATTAAGAAAACAAGGATGTTCTCAAACCCACTACAGGGATGTAGTAAGATAATCCCCATAGTCTTTAATAATACTACCGTGTGGATGGGTAGGAGCCCTAATGCATGCACAGATGCTGTTACACCGCTGTTTATCTTCGCTTCAGTAAATTTTCTTCAAGTATTTTTTGATATATTTAATTGTTGTAGGGTTTTTTTTCTGAGAAATTGCTTTTACTAAGTTACAAATTGTCCAGTTCCTTGACTGAATAGCAAATGTTCCACTTGAATTCAGAGAAGCAATTTGCTGCCTGCTCTGCTATTACCATTGGAACACTGTCCATTACATGACTGGGACTTACTGACAATGGTAATATTTTTTATTTTCTCAAAAGCAAGGTGCTAATCAAACTCCATGGTCAAATGCTCTCCCTGTACGACCCCCTCCTACTCTCTCTGAGTCCTCCCAACACCACACAGCTCTTTCACCCAGGGCAATCCACCTTCTTCAAGGAAGATCTCTCTTTTCTGATGGACTTTTTTTTTGCCACTGTTCTATCAGATGAAAGTTCAGGGCAGGTCTTTGGGGATGGTGTAGGAGGCTAGGTGAGCAAGGCTGAGAATACTCCAGCTTGCAGTCGGGGAATTATGGTTTTGGAGGCAAGTAAGTGCAGGAAAACCCTACCACTTTCTGGAATTTTTTCACATGTTCTAACGTAAGTCTCCTCCTTCTTAGGTATCTGGGTCAAGCAGGATGTGGTGGGACCTTCAGAAAGACTTGTCACCCTCCTGCCTCTGGAACTGGGTGATGCAGAGAAAGGCATGGAGCAGGCTTTCATGGCCTGAAAACAGATTATCTGAAATGCTTTTACTCCAATGAATAATGTTTTACTTAAGGTAGTGGTCCAGTCTTTAATTATCTGTTTCATTACTTCCTAGGGAACTAACTGCAAGCCAATTCACATTCATTGAATTTAAATTGCTTGGATCTGAGAGGCTTTTTCTCTGGGCTGTTTCAGAGGTCTGGTACTTGCTGTGGAAGTTATCCTATAAGAACAGAACAGGCACACTTCCCAGGAACTGTACCTTCCAATTACTGCAGCTATTTTCCATTTGATCATTAGATGAAGACAGCAGAATCAAAAGTAGAATTCTGCTTGACGCTTGCTATGTGTAAGCAAGGGCTTCACTACTAGATCCAGTCCACTGCTTGTAAATGTATATTGTCTTTTCCTTTTATGAAATCCCATGTATCTTCATTCTCTCCTCAACTATAGTTTCTACTCCAAATTGCTGTTGATCCCACATCACATCAATGTGAATATCTCCTCTTCCTGAATGGCAAGTGCTTGAGCATTTTATGGATCTTAGGTTTGAATTCAGTGACTCCAAAAAGTAAAAAGAGACCAAGGTCTTACCCCAGGTTCAGATGTGAAAACAGAAGTTTGGAGGGCAATTCAGTCTCATGGTATTGAAGCGCTGAACCCTGGAGTGTCTAGAAACGCATCAGCCTTTCAACCTTCTGACAATTCCAGGGGCCTATCTGTCACACTTGTGTTAAACATAACAACTGTATAAGAGGGAATCATGTCTCAGGATGGAGGAACAGCTTTTAATTTCCATCATTCTCCTTGTTTTGCACCAATTTCCTTCTTGGCATCATGCAAGGCAGCAGCCAACAGAGTTTGTATTCTGATTGAAGTATGATCAACTTCTCTTGCTTGGCTGAACAGAACAGTTCAGTCTGACCCCAGACCTGAAGCCAGTCAAGCAACAAAATGTACAAACACAGCATTATTGATTGAAATGCATGTTTCCTTAGAAGGCAACTATTACTACCCACTGCTACAGGAAATGCTTAACCAGCCAAAAATACTAGCGAGGAGATGGTTTAGAAGGTCCAATTCCTTTGCACATATATGTCTTTTTGGTACTCGGTGGAGGCATTCACATTGGCCATGAACAGACATGCACACACACAAAACAAAAGAGAAAACAGTTTTCGTTGTTTACCTGCACAAATAGTGAAAAAGGTGCCTGAAGGGGATGACTTGTCTGCCTGTGATGTGACCACAATATGGGGCAGAGGAGGTAGCAGGAGTTATAACCTCCTCCTCATAAAAAAAGGCAAAGCTAAGGCTTTCAGAACCAGTGAAAGGATTCTTGATGCTCTTATAACAAAAGCAGGTGAAGAATAAATAAGTAAAAGTGCTGGCGTCTTGAAAGGTTCTCAGACAGCAGGCCCTGCTGCTTAGCCTCATGCCATGCCATTAATATGGAAAGCTTGCAACATACCCTGTAGCACTCCACGAGCGGAAGGCAGCCCCTCAGCAGCAAGCCTTGTGCAGCCAAGGATCATCTCTGTGATTTTTGTGAGCTACCAAACATCACCGTCACAGCAGGAGTTCCTTTTTGAAGGGAGGGAGAGCAGCAGGGACTCCAGGCTGCAGCAATGCTAGCATCAGAAAGCACGGTGCCGTCAGCTGCTTCATGTGAACTGTCTGTCAGGGGGCTGGGGTACCAACAATAAGGTTTTCTGTATCTCACAGCCAGTGAAGCCAGATTTTGGAGTAGACTTGAACCTCCTTGCATGCAGCATCACACAGGTCACCTTTGGTTTTATTGAACTTTTCGAGGTATTCTGCTCACAAGAAACAATTTGGTCTCAAACCCCGGTTGAATCTCAGGCACACACAGTTCTTGCAGATTTCAGGACTGCATTTCTGACAGCTGAGAAAAAAAAAAAACGACGGCATACAGCACAGTAACTCGGTCACCATTCAGTAGTTAATCATTACAAGAGGCTGTCATCACCCTGGTTCACTGGGTCTGAAACAGGGCATTAAACAGTTCTGTAAACTGTTCACTTGAATTAACAAAAGAGAATGAGAAGGCTGAACTTGACAATAGCTGAAATATTTCTTAAGTGTATAGACCCAGACTCACAATTATTTAGGCACTTAAACCCAATGAAATCTCTGGGATATAAATGTCGTGGACCTGATCTGCAGGGTCATGTTGGCATGTGTGACACAAATTCTTACACCTTTCTACATGCAAACTGAAAGCCGTGCAAGGGAAAAATAAGAGTAAAGGAAAAGAGATTGCCCTTGAGGCAACCGCCCCTCCAAATGATTGCTCATTTGAAGTAGTAGTACCTTGACAAAGAAGAGTTCCTTCCTTCCCTGCATAGAAGCCATGGTTCCGACCTTATTTTAGAAGGTGGTTTAGTATTTGTTTTAAAAGGTGAGTTCTGACATGTCTTTATTTCATGAAACCTGAGTTTTCTTATTTGCATCTCATAGGCTTGCAAACACTGCCATGGTGCTTCCTGCTTATGCAGAGACACCTCTCAAAAGATCAAGGTCTAGTTCCGAAAAGCACAATGTGGCTGGTCACACTGAATGAAGCCAAAATAGAAATCTAAACCACCACTAAAAGAAGTGCTTTAGTGAAATGAGAAATGTTAGGATATCCTTTTCCAGTTCTCAAGATATCCAAAGTGGAACTGAGGACAGAGTAGAAAACAGAAAGCATGGAAGTTCTCATGAAGGGTGTTTAGCTTCTGGGTGATGTGCTACATAAGACAAAGTTGGAAAATACTTTTGCTTGTGCAAGGTATGAGAGGAAAGCAGTAGCCTGAATCTCCCTCCCCCAGATATTTGATTTCACAGCCCCAAGGACCAACTCAGTAGGACAATTCCCAAACTAGTGTGACTTCAAAGACTTATCTGCAGATGGCTTCTACCCCTTTAATATCAGAGCCTTGCAGATGGCCAGGATTTGATTGTTTTTTTCATAGAATTATAGAATCATGGAATTGTTTGGAAGGGACTGTAAAGATCATCTAGTTCCAACCCCCTGTCATGGGCAGGGACACGTCATTTAAATTCTTTTCAGTGGCAAAATTGCCAACTCCTATAGACACCATGTTTCCTGATGAATTAAAGTTGTCATTTTTTAGCCTCTCAAGTGTCAAGGAGAGATTTAAGGAAAAGTCTGGTTTATTTACAGACATTTTTAACGTGATGGTGAAGAGAAGCCAGCATAAGAAAGTTCATCGTTCCTACCCATTCTCAAGTCTTGTGATCAAAATTGGAATCAACTAGATGCACCCCTGGGAAGATACGTAAGCATTTGTAAAATGAAGACAGTATCCATGTCATTCAGATGCTCTCAATGACTGCTGGTGACAGCAAAAATTCATGAAGAATGCATGCGCTTTGAGCATATCCAACAGAGAGCGCTCGGTCAGTCAGTTTGGTGGTTGTGCTTAACAGCCTGCTGGAGCATGAGCTGACCTTTGCAGCGCCGTAACAACAAGTCTGCTGCATAACATCCACCAAGTTAGTGGCAATCACATGATGGCAAAGACCAGTTGTCATCATCATGGCAAACACAGCTGAATACTGGAAACCCAAACAGAGCTCGATCATCAGCTTTCAGTGTCTGGTGTAAGGGAAGGCTGCTTCAGTCCTCTGAGATTGCTTAAATGCAACCCTGTGACCCGAAAAAGAATTTGCCTATCTGTGCATACACACACACAGAGATAAATGCAAATATACTCTGATTTCTATCCGCATGCTGGAGTCCAGCTTAGATAATTTAACTGAATAAATATTTCAAGACCCATTCTGCTTACAGGAGGGGTGACCTGTCCCTGCTCCCAAGGAGGATAATGAAAGATGACACTAATCTGAGCTATGTTATTCTTGAGAAGTTGGGGTGGGAGAGGAGACTGGCAGACAAACTGAGAAACTCATTAACTCCTTCTTCAGAAAAGTACTCCCTTTGAGCAACTCGCCAGGATAAAAACACCATCAGAAGCTGCTTTTTAAGTCACTTAGTGGAAGAAACTGCAAGGGGAAAGCAAGACTGAAAGTGCTGTATTATACTGGTTAGTTTTGATTCATTAGTGCCTTTTATTTTGAAGGACTGCTCATCTCATCGCAACTTGAAATACAGTCTGTACACCAAGATCCTTTCACCTGCCAAACAAATGCAGCTGTTTAATTGCATTCATCTACTATAAATGAGGCTTCAGGATGGAAAGCAAGGAAAACTATTAGCCATGGTGAAAACTGAAGAAAGGTTGTACTGTCATGTGCAATTGCAGCCTTAGGAACTGAGCTGACCTATCAGAGGAAAAATCCTGACTGTGAAGGGGAATCATACGGTATTAAATGATTGACAGGTGTTTGCAACCATTAACTGACATGAACCAGTGAAACATTTATGCTCCAAGGAATAATGGGAGTAGATATGTCTCTTGGAAGCTGTTCTCCACTTGCTTCTGTTAAGTCTACACAGATCCCTCTACCAGACCAATATCCCAAAACATGACAACACAAAAAATCTCAGCCCTCACTTTTTTCCCTTATCATTCCCAAGGTTCATCACTTAATTTCTCACCTTACAAGACTCAAGACCTCATCATTTCTCTTCTTGGTCTTCTTTTATTGAGATCAAGAACTCGGGAAGACCCAGGGAGATCATGTAGTTCAATAATCATCAGGTGGTATGTAACTTCTGTTTCAGCTCCCTCTGGCAGGGCATGTGATTTCCAGGCTGCAGTCCATGGACTCAGTTCCCTGTGTTGATGGCTCTTGTAGCACCCAGCTGTGAGACATTATTCTTCTATGTCCAGAAATTATTAAGAAACTGTAAGATCTACCAGGCAAAAGAGATGTTATTTGCTGAACCTTAACAAATCAGGCTGTTTAACTTACATCCTGAATTCTTCTTGGAGGCCTGCCAGCATCTCTTTATATTACAGTTACTCAAAATGTTTGCATAGAGAATAAGATACTGGAGTATGTTACATAGTCCTTGCTTACAATACAAGCTATACATGTTTTGTAAGCACTAAGAGTTTCCTTATGATGTTTGGATGGTCCAACTAAATGAAGAAGCAGATGCAGCAGATAGAAACATTATGTTTTAAAGACTCAGACATCATGGATTCACCCGGCCTCATAAAATGAAGCCACTGTGACAAGATTTACAGGTTTGCTTTTGCAACGTTCTGATCCAAGCAGTGAGGAAGCTGGATGTTGATGTAGCAGTTACCATCATCTGGGGTAGCAGATAACTAGTTGCATTGCGCACTGCAGCATCCTTTCAAACAAAGTGGATCAAAAGGCACAGATTTTCATGCAGTCCTTTCATTCTCTACCTGCACAGCCCCTGAATTAGATACATTCAGGGAACTTAGAGCAATTCCTCTTAAAACAGGAGTGCAACATTGTCCTCATTCTAGCCTCCTGCCATGCTTCTGGATTCTGACATAATATGATTGTCCTGATACTGATAGTCAGTTTGGGATGCAAATATTGTTTTTCTAAATAAGGATTTTCACAGATCTGAAAAGAGTTACACATTCAAGATCCATATCAGGCATACTTGATCACTTGAACTGTTTCTTGGGTTCTTGGTTACATACCTTGTACATGGATACATCAATATCTTTGCAGTCTTGGTCCAACGATGATCTTCCCCGGTTCTGCTGGATAAGCCTGTTGTGAAATACAACACACAATATGGCAGAAGCAACTCTTTCTTCTGGAGGCAGAGAACAGTGCAGAAAAATAGAAAAGTTTATAACCGAATTAGCAAAAGTGACATGTTAAACTTGCAAAATCTTTCTGCCATTGACCATTCACACAGTACTGATGCCCCAGGGTTCTTGCATAGAACATGAAGCTAACTTTGCAATACTTTTGTCGCAACGCAGATATAGACAAAAGTAAGTTTATGTCCTTGATCACTAGCAGAGTCTAGCTCCAGCACAAAGTCTGAGAGAGAACTGGTATCTGCATGAGGAAGAAGAGATTTTTTCAGTTGTTGAGGTTTTAGGTGTTGGGTTGGGTTTGGTTTTTTTCCTTTTTTTAAATGGAAATGTATCAGGAAAAACTGAAGTTATGGAGAAATGCAAAACGGGCTTGGTGGATGTTCTGCTTTCTCTCACCCGTGACCATCAGGCAAGCTTTCTGGACAGAGCTTTGCTGAGTGAGAACGAGCCAAAAAAAAAATTGGACTAATGGGTCATGTGTTTAGTTAAGTGGTTCACCCAGAACCTAGTGGTCTGTAGAGGTTCGTGTTGCCTTGTTGGGTGCTGAATTTGTATTTTACACAGCAGTCTCTGTCCCTGGTTCTAGATCCTCTGGCAGGACTTTGGGAACATAGCGGTTGACGTCTGTGTGAGCAGGATCACATCCTGTGACCTTATCAAGTTTCCTATGCTCCTCATTCTCACCTCATTTAAAAGTCACTTATGAGACTCAAACTTTCCAAATAATTTTGGTTTTGAGTATAACCAAGCCTGGGAAAATGTCTTTTTATTATGGGAAGTTTGGAAAAGTTGCAACTGTGTGGAAAAAAAAAATACAAAATGGTATAACGAAAGCTGCTATAAACCTTCAGTCTAGCATTTCTGTTAGCAACTGTTGCAATCACAAAAACAAAATCAAGGAACTATTTGAAGGGGATATTTAAAGGTGTGAAGGAGGAGCATCACAAGGAAGTCATTCACTTTTTTGTTGGTTGGGACTTGTGTAGCAAGGAACATAAGTTTGTTAGAATGCATGGGGAAACATTTTGACTGGATATGGTAGCAGATGTGTGCACACTACATGGCTGCTCAAGAATAGGAGTAACTGGAGTCAGCGACATGAGAATTCTTTCCTTGTTGTGCATCTTGCTTGAACAGGCAGCTGTTAGCTTGCTGGGTAGCTTATAATACCGTTGGTTAGACACAAGGTAAAATCTGATCTCCAAACACTAAGATGTTCAGGTTCTTAGGACTCAACACTTTGACTAATATAAATAGCCTTGGAGATAACAGTCAGTGTTTCATCTCCAGCTGGGGAAATTCGATGGTTATTTGAAGAGTCTTTTTTTCATCTTATTTTGCTTTTCTTTAGGGAGAAGGCCTAATCCTACTGCAGCATTTATTTAATATAATTCTTTCAAAGTGGCTTCTTGCAGTTTTCAGGTTTGCTTGAGATTTAAAAATGTTAAAGAATACAGTATAAAGCCTTTTATTCTCTTTGTCAGCATGAGGAAAATTCATCAGATTTAGAATTCTAAATGAAAAGATATATCAAGGAGAAAACAGGGCACAACAGTCTAAAGAAAAAAAGATGCTTACATTCTTGGAAGGGCAGTGGAAAAAAAAAATCATTCCTCATACACAAATGCTTCAAGGTATTATGAATTGATCTTTAAAAGTTCATCTGAGTTGAATCCAGGCTTTGAAATCCCAACCTGAGGTGTCTTAGATTTCCTTGTTAATTACATTTAAACAAAAATCTTTTTATGTTCTCCTAAACTAACAAGAATGGAAGAAAAAAAGATTAGAAATGTGCAATTGCAAATGCTTTTGACCCTGAAGGTCTCCAATGCTGTTTTTTAAAGAAAAATCTAGCCAATACTGTTCTCCAAGAGTGGTGCAATCCATGATTAAGAGATGACAGTAACTCCAGCAACAGTGGTTTTATATAAATGGATGACTTTTTAGTCATTACTTTTTTCTTGCTAACTCAGACTTTCTTTTCCACTAGGACCTAACAGAGTGAAAGGAAATGGAGTTATTATTCTGCCCCTACAAGCTCTTTTTCTCTAGGCTCCCACTGTATCTAGAGGGAAACTCACACATTTACTGCACATCACTGCAAAGCCAAATGGCTTGGATGTCCTGGAACCCCCTCAAACAGCTGCTGTGCCCTCTCCTGCTCCACACAGCTGAAATGGTGATGTGGTGTGGGGTGATGTGCACAAACTCCTCTTCTTACATTTCCAATGAAGGAGATACAGTGTCTGAAGGACTTGAATTTTCTCAAATCTGGCTCTGTCTGCATCTCATTGCTAGTTACCAGATCATCTCCACCTGATGGATGCACCTGAAATACACCTGATTTAATTCTGAACTAGACTTAAATTTAGCAATAATGGTCTGACCCAAGTCTTGCACAGAACCTGTAGGAAATGGCCTGAACAATGCAGAGCTGGCCAGAAGCAGAAAACATGTAATAATATTGTTTTGCTTCCAGTTTCCTGCAGCCTTCAGAGCAGTGACATGAACAGACTTTTCCCATGGAAGAAGCCAACTAAAGTTCTGAATCAGGAGCCTCTATAGAGCACATTCCCAGAAGGAACTGCAAATCAGCAGCAATTGGCCTTTCTATTCGGACACAGAAGGAATGGTGATTTTGACAGGGTTATAGCTGGATTCAATTAAAATGTTTTCTCTGTTATCTGAATCTGATTATTACCTCTCCTTTTGCCTCATACCAAGAGGTCCACTGAGTCCCACTAGCCCTGTATCCTTTCTGGATGGTTTGCTCTGTTGGAGGCAAGACCTAACTGTAGAAATGCAAAGGAATTTATTTAATTACCTGTGCCAGTATATTGCAACACACAAGCCCACATGATAAAAAAAAAAAAAATTTAGATTTCAGGTTATATCTCCCAGCATTTTCCCTTTAATTTCAGTGGGTAGCACTAGTTTTTAAATTCATTTTTATTGTAGGACTTTTGGACATTTACTGAAAGGAATTGTCTTGAAATTCCGGAGTATGGTTCCTTAGAGGTTTTTATCAGTCCTTTTCTATCCTATTTCATAAACATTTTCAAAGAACTTTGCTTTTGAAATGCCTTGGAACAGATTTCACCTTCTTCTCCTACAAGATGTATGAAAAGAGCTTCCAGAATTTAACAGGTACCATATGCAATCCTTCCTGCATGTTTAAGTGAATTGGTTTTATACATTTAGTTAAAATTCAAATATAAAGTGTTTTTAAAAATATATGGTAATATAGATTTCTCTAGCTGCATGGAGGTAGAACCTAAAACCAAACAAATTTTAGCAAACCAACATTTCTTTTACCTCCTGTTTAGTATGTGAGCACAACCATTAGGAGATCCTTGGTGAAAGAGTGTAAGAAACTAGACAGACATACATACATCTACTCTCTGGCATCTCATCCCCAGAGTTTGGGTTGCAGCTCTCTGCGGGAATATACATCAGAGAGATGCATGAATCTGCACTTTATTCTGTAACCATCCATGGGAAAAGCTCTTCATTAATTAAAATTCTCTGAAGGGTTCAGAGAACTGAAAGAAAGGCAACATCCTTGGAGGGGTTTTCTCAGATGCATGGCATAGCTACTTTATCATACCAGCAACTGTGCACTATCTTCTCTTTGATAAGGTATTATTAGAGATGTCTTAGATACATGTTAGAGGAAGTTTGTTCATAGAAACCAATCTCCCACCTCCTATCCTGCATTTTTTTGCACAGGCCAAATTTCCCTCCCCTTTGATCTCTTCACCTTAGGGAACATCCCAAGTCACATATTCAGAAAGAAGCACTGGTTGTATGTATGACATTAGCTATATACACGAACAACTAACCTGGGTAACGGAGATACCTAGTGATATCGATGACAGATTTCAGGTTTCATCAGTGGTGTATCACTGGGTTTTGAAACTCCTATGATTCCACCTTCAGCTTTTCTCTAGAAAGCCATCACCTCATCTGTCAAATAAAGGGATTTTAGCCTAGCATCATGAAGACTGTGATATTATTGTTTCAAGACAAGACATTTTTTAAAACAAAATGAAGGTATGCTTGGATTACAAGAAAAATCAATTTTCTTTTAAGCGTAAAGTCCAATTTGAAGTGAAAATATTTCAACCTCAAAAAGTTTCAAAACTATTATTGAAGAAACAGGGCCAAACAATGGAAAGTGGTCAGGCTTTTTTAAGCCATATATTACACAAAAGTTCTATGCCAAACTTTAATAAACAAAGAATTGATTTGAAACAAGGAAATGGCTACTCTTAAGGTAAAAGTTAATATAATAAGGATTATTGTATTATGTCTTCAATATGTTGAAATCAATATTTATGGATAGACTAATTAAGTCAAGAAATAAAATGTGTGGCATTAAGCAGAAAACAGGAAAGTAAATCAAGGAATGTGCCTGAGAAAGGGATGTTGAGTAATTAACTGGCCTGAGTTTGACTGAAAATCCTTCTTGTTTTGTCAGCATTACAGTTATTTTTAGAACTTCCCATTCAAACTGTACTAAACATAAACAAAGTCTTCTGAAAGGAAGTGCTACTGGTCCATTTTAGGATGGGATGAACAAATTCATGGAGTTGCCGTTACGTGAGACCTTAGATGACTAGCATTTTTTTCTCCATCAACGCTGATGGGATTTTAGATCTTTACCGCCTTGTGAGTCACCTCTGAAAAAAGAGCCTTCCAATCACATACACGAACCCCAGTAACTGCAAGCAAAGTAGCCATCTGGGCAGCTCTGAATGGTTTGCAAGTGTGAGGAAGTTATTTGTCTGAGTAAGCTGAATGAGGACGTGCAGGTGCACTTTACACTAATTTATGTTCATGCAGTGCATACACACAGCACCAGAGACACTAGCTCATTATTTTGGTGAAGTTATTGCATTTGAGAACAGCTGTTGAAAAAAGTGTGTGACCTAAGGCCAGATGTACAGAGAAATATAAGCACCCACATCTTCCAAAACGTCTCTGAGGTGCTACCTAACCCAGAGATTTTTCATTCCTGTTTGTCCAAAGTCTCCGGGAAAAAAGTTCCGCAGTTTCTCTAAAAGCTGGTGCAGGGTATATGAGCTGCTGAACAGCATCAACAGAACCAGCACATTCCTGTCCAGGCATCCTACAGGGCCTAGGGGACTATCACAGAGCAGAAATCACCTTTCAGCAGCTTTCATCCAAGCTGTTCCTTTCCTTACATCTCTCAACAAGAACTGGGCTCAAAGCCTGGCTATAATTAGGCAGGGTGAGATATTAAATCTGAGCCTGGGTGACTTTGCATTCCTGGTAAGGCTACAGGATGAGAAGACCTCTTCTCTATTCATTGCAGTTCACCCATGGAAAGAGATTCAGTTCAGACAATTCCCTTCAAGGAGCTATACGTGCTGAATAGGGTGCAGGCTCCTTCTTAGCCACGTATAGACACATGAACTGCTGGCAGATAACACAGAGGTGCCTGATTCAGGAAGCTAGAAATACAAGAATAAGAATAAACAAAGTAATTTATGGGGCTCTACCTACCGATCCTTCACCAGTTTCCCACCTTCTAGAAGCACCAGAAAATGTGTTTCGGCTGGATTTAGAGCTGGAGTTCCACAGGTCATCCACAAACGTTGCCTGTAATCGCAGCACTTCTCCATACTGATTCTGTACTTGTTACTGGAGCCAAAATTTCTGTGCTTGATAAGGTCCCTCAGTTGGTCATTGAAGAAGACCTGTTCTGAGAGAGGTCAAATAGTGGCCTTAGACAGAATCACAATATTTTGAGTTCTTTAATTCCTCTCCCATAAAACTGCACTGTACAACAGAACTGTATGTCCAAGAAAGCTCTCCATGTTCATCTGCCCTTTAAAAAAAAAAGACTTAATGAGAAAATCAAGTGTCCCTTCAGTGGAATTACATTTGAAAATGGAAGCACAGCAAGGCAATTTGCCTCAGTAACCAATTTCTGATGTCTGTAGCTTAGAAGCATCAATACTTTAGCAGCCACTGCTTTGGATAATTGGAAATAATGGTGATTCTTTCACAGAAACTGATGTGAAGGCTGACTCAGCCTGGATTTCCACTCTGTGGGTTCATTTTTAGTGTCAAACTGAAAAAGGCTTGAAGAAGTATTCTCTGCCCATGAATCAAAGGAAATAATTCATTATTGTGGAAAAAAAATCCATTGCAAAAATAAAAAGAGGTAAGGGATTGTGTTTAATTTGAGCAAAGGTTATTCAAAGTTTGTTTAGAAAAGAAAAGCTTAAACTGTTCTAGGCTTATCAACCATTAAAAGTTAATTAGCGTTGCCAAGGTAGCCTGAAAACTTAAGGGTGCACACTGTCTTAATTTGGTTATGTCTGCACACTTTTGGCAAGCTTTGTTATCTCAGTGACTTGCTCCGTTATCATTTGTTACACACCGAGTGGAAAACATTACACAAGCTGGCAAGGTGTGAAGCAGTGTGAGTCCAAGAGTGTTGTTTTCCAGAGCATATATGAACTTTTCCCTCAGATTTTGGTACGCGGATGTTCAGATCCTTATGCTTCCACAGGACTTTGGCGGAGTGAGACTGAGAAAGCTTGCAAACCATATACTATTTGCATTTATCTTTCTTTCTTAAAGCAAAGACAATTCCCATAACAGAAGAAGTCATTAATATTTAAATGGAGGTAATCAGCAACATAACCATTAAGAAGACCGCCTTGTCAGATCATTGGGTAATACATTCAACCAGCACACATACTGCTCCTACAATCTTACCTTTGGAAGCAGCAGAGCAGAAGCATGCACACTAGGCTAGGCAGCAGTTACTGTATTGTAACCCTCAATACTCCTAAGAAATGAAAATTTTCCTTCCTACTGGCAGCTTTTTTCCTTCAGGCTGGGGTTGTGACAATGTCGGTACATTTCCTGCACAGAGGGAGGTCTGAAAAAGCTGGATCCAGAGCATTCCCATTCTCCAAAGATCAAGGCTGTGGTGCTGGGTATTTCAGCGGGCACTTGGAGGAGCCTCAGCAAGGAATAATGAGAACCGTCAGTGCTGTTCTCCTTTTTACTATTTTATTATTTACCTCTAGGTTGCACCATGATGCGCAGATCTGCAGTTTGGCCTGGGGGACTCTGTCTTACTGCCTTGCAAGTGACTGAAATGTTGCACTTTGACAGTTTGTGTCTTTGGACCACTGAGGTCTGTAATATGAAAAAGCAGATTTACCCGGAGGGAAGAGGCAGCCAGAGGTCAGTCTCCTCCACACTAGCTCTGCTTGAGGCACCATGTGCTTGAAGTCACGTCACAAGCAAGGGGCTGGACTAATGAATAGTGGCATTAGGAATGACGAAGCGACCCCTATCCTACCAGGGTGCTAGAGCAAATCGTGCCATCCCAATACAAATCTGCACGGTCCAGTCTCGCTCCAGGATCAGAGGCCTTTTCTTGTCATCTTGATGGCCCCGTGGATTTCATTTTGCTGACATTTCAGGGAATACAGCTCAGTTGCCATTGACATTTCAAGTGTAAAACAAATGGTGTTGCAAAAGACTCAGAATAAATCATCCTTCAAATACGAGTGGCACAAAATTGAATAAATCATGGCAGAAGAACAAGCTGCACTAAAAAGAATTCTCTGCTCATTTTTTTAACGAACATTATCTGCATATGTACCTGTAGATACGTATTTAAAGTAAATAGCCTTTAATGATTTCTCATTTATTTATACAGCATTATCTTTTATGTCTGTGATGAAGAGTGTGTTTTTCCCTCTTCACTGTATCATGTTCAAGATAGTTCCAAGAGTGTATAAGAGAACTTGTCTAATTGTCACAAGTTTGACTCCCCAGCAATTTTTCAATCTACCTCTATCTGAGTGTTAATAAAACATTAGTCATGATAGGCTGTAGATTCAGTTCATATATTTTCCTAAACTTAAAACCATTTCAAAATAAGGAATACAAGAAACAAAACCTACTATTCTTAAGCCCTGTCATTTTGCTAGCTATCACATAAGCAACAGCTCCACAGAAGCTGAGGTAGGTCGAAAAGCTCCACCAAAGGAATGTTACCACCAACAAACAGAGCAGAGACTCTGTAGAGAAATGTAACGTCATAGATGGCTGCAAGGCTCTGATTTGGTGGAGGTGAGAGCAGACCTTGCTGTAGTGAACGCTGATAAAATATACTGAGAGCACTAGGAAAAAGTGATTTTCATACTAAGTGATCTCCACTACACCAGTGCAGGGTTTCAAAGCTCACTGAAAAACTCTTGAAATCAGTGACCACTGCATCAAACCAAGGCCTGATCATTCCCAGAGCTACTGCAGAGAGGAGCTCTGTGCATCCTGGCTGATGGCTCCCATGTAGCCGCATGTGAGCTGTTTCCAGTGAGTCCTGGCTGCCTCCACCAACTCATCTCTCAGGAGCAGTCCTGTCTCCATGCACTGCTGTCTGCATCGCCCTCCTGAAACCCAGCTTCCCTGGTCGTACTGGCAAAGCTCGTTAGCATATAATTTGCTTTCCCAGAACTAAGAAAGGAGATGAGCAAATCCTACAGACTTTCCAGCCCTTAGACTCCATATTTCCTGGTCCTGTCCCCTGAGCCATAAGGAGGAAGAAATTCTTTATGATAATGGTGGTGTAACAGTGGAACAGGTTACTCAGAGAGGTGGTAGATGCCCCATTCCTGGAAACACTCAAGGTCAGGTTGGTCAGTGCTCTGAACAACCCCATCTAGCAGACAATATCCCTGGTCATTGCAGGGAGGGTTGACTAGATAACTTTTAAAGGTCCCTTCCAGCCCAAACTATTCTATGATTCTGTGATATGCTCCTTCTTGTATTCCAAAGGCTAGATCTTCTGATCTAGATGAGCATACATTCCACATGCACTGCAGCAATACCTTAACCTAACAGGGATGCAACATTGGCCAGGTTCCATGTGGGAGTTACAAAGCTATGCTGAAAGGAAAATGGCAATATTCAGATTCATATCAATGTATTCAGTATTATTCAAGCCTTGCAAAAGCAGGTTTAACATTTTTATTTTGCAAGGAGATTCCTAAAATAGTGCACTTCTTGCTGAAAGATTATATTGGGTGCATCATTGTTGCATCTCTAAATAACAGCTCTCAATAAGTGAAAGCAGGAACGGACAGATGCCCTAATAATAGCTTGATTTGAAGCACAAAGTGGGTTGGAGTACTCAGCATGCCATCTTCTAATCAGGAATGAAGGCTTTAATGCAAGGCTTCCTGACAATCACAGTTTTGTAGTGCTTATATAAATGACTCTGTAGATGTGTGTATGTTTTTTTTTTAATTCACTGCATGGATAAAGGAACACATTTCCTGGTGATACCAAACAGGATCTGACTACAAATGCAGCAAGGGCTACCTGCTCCTATGAAAAATGTTAGGTCATCACATCAGAACATACCCCATCCCCATTTACATCTCTGTCAACACTGGAAAATATGTGTTCTGCCAAAAATACAATTGAGGTTCTGTTGCCCTAAATGTCATGTACAACAATCTGTCCATATACCAAGGCAGCACTCCAAGAGCTTGTACTCTAAAGTGACCATCATTCACCTTGAACTGTTAGGGACAGCTGGAATTCAAGTTCCCTTTGAGCTTGTGTCCTCAGGAGACAAGACAAAGGCACAGGAAGGACTCACAGACTTGGGAGATGGTCTTAATCTCTGACCAGCTCTCAATAACCCAAAATACTATAAAGCCGTTGCAAAGACCACAACCAAACTCAGAACCAATTTCCAGTTCTTCTCTTGGTCAGATTTAGCTGCAGTGTCAGGTCTTTGAAACTTCCCACAAATTAGGCACGAAAAAGCGTTCTTTGTTACATTTGTGGTAACGGAACAACCAATAAAGATAGGGGCAAGGGAGCAGTTATTGTTCAAAATCAATTTCTGCAAGGTCAATCCAAGTCCCTTCCAGTAGTCCTGTCAGGTTTAACCCACTACTATTCTCAAAGTCCTCTAAGGATGACAGGAGCAAGGTACACACCATACTGTCATCCCACTAAAGTAACTCAAAAAAAAAAAACAGTGGCAGCTCCACAATGTTCCTCCTGGTTAATGATTAGTCAAAGAGCAGAAGTCTCCCTGCAGGGTCTTTGATCCATGAACATATCTGTAGTAATTGGGGTTATGGTACTTCCTGCAGCTAGTGCATTTTAAAAGGCCAAAGTCAGTAACCCCTGCGTAATTGGGACTGTTACTGAGCAAAGGACATGCTTTGAAGCAATGACATTATATCCATTTATGTGGGGTGAGATCTAGAGGTGAAAGTTTGTAGGAGTAAATCAGAGCTAGAAACAAAACCTGGGATAAACCAATTTAAGTCCAAAATCCCATATTTGGTCAGTTTATTGCTCACTGGTAACTTGTGCTCTGCAGGGAACCTCCAGAGAAGTCACTTCCGACACCCCACGCCATGAACTGAAGCCACGTGGAACCAATGGCACCATTTCTGCCAGCAGGAGAAGGGAAATAAAGTGCTGCTAATTCAAACTCCTCCTCCAGGGTTGAAAGGCTGTCTTTCACAAAGTCTGGGAAGAGGTGGGTAGGAAGGAGCACAGTTTAACAGCTGCATGATGCTAATTCACTCCAAAAAGAGCAGTCACAAGAGCAATTAGGACAAGGCACACAGCACCAGTGGCTTACCCTCAGCTCACTGCTGGGGAACATGCTGCATACCACAGCAAAGGAATAATCCAGCTTTAAAAATTAACCCTCCAAAAGAACAAATGTGTCCCCAAGAACATAGTATTACGAAGAAAATAACTATGCATTTCCATCAAGAAATTTACTCTAACTAGCCCAGCAATGCACTATCAATGTGAAAAAAACATACATTCCCATCCCCAGATCCTGCTTTCCTCAGGTTTTGCAGAGAAATGAAATGGTGCTAGAGCTACTTTGATAGATGGCAAAAAAAAAAAATAATCTGGAGTCATTTTTTTCAGGGATTAATTATTAACTATAGAAAGAATAAATTACAGCAGTCAAAGATTGTTTTATTCTCCCAAGTCCTATTCATAGTGAAGGCAACATTGTATGAAAAAAAATCGTGTTTAATAATAGACACACTGTGTCAAAGGGTTCCAATGCACTTTGGAAATGCTACAATATTGGCTCAGACATGGGCCAAGCCATACCCCTTCTGCATCTGCATGGTAGTCACCATGACTTTACATTACTGTTCAGATAGTTATGCCTGAAAAACATTTAAAGCACTGGCAAATCTACCAGGCAACCCTTCCTACACAGGACTGTCACTCTGGAGCTTGATACTCTCTGTTGTGCCACAGCAGGTGAGCACATACTTTGACAAGCCATTCCCATCTCTCACCGCATGACAACCAACCACTGCTCTGTGGGTAGCTACTCTACAAACTGTGATTTAAGGCATATGATTTAAGTTGCACGACATTTCTTGTTCAGGGTCTGCAGCGGAGCTCTTCTCCTTCATATTGTGTATTTCTCACTATACTGGAAATTTTCAGGCAGAAGGCAGATGCCAGAGGAAAGATTACTGCATGCTGTGCAGTGAAAGGAAGATGGAGTACTATATGTGTAAATATATATATATATAAAAACATAAGTGCATGATGTAAGAGTAGTTTGCAGACGGATTTCTCCATACAACATTCATTTGGTACAGCTCACTGATTGACAATAGATTATTGATCTATTATGCTTGGAAAGGATCATTCTTACTTGCATAAATTGTCCCCTTCTGACTGGGGTGGAACACAATATCTGTTCTACCAAGTGAATACAGGCTGCGGATAAAAGCAGGGTAGATCATCCTGGGGCCATCCTTGTTCTTGGCTCTACAAATGGTTGTGCTTTGCTGTGACCTTTGCCTCAGCAAACTCATGCCCTAATGGGGTTGGTTCAGAGCAGCCTAGACATATTCCTCTTCTTTCCCTTCCTCTTTGCTGACTTTTTGACATTCACTTGTGAGAGTCAGCCAAAGACCTCACATCTTCCATTTTCTAGTCCCTAGGGTCCTGGTATCAGAGCTGAAAGAACAATGGTGAGAACTGCTTTTTACATGTAGAATGACTGACTAGAGTAAGGTCACTGTTCCCCCACTTTTTGTTAGCAGAAATAGTTTGAAGGTAGTAGAAAAAGCATGTCTGAATACTTAATATTCATAAGAGGTTTAGTCTTCTTTCAACAACCTTGAATAAATGATAGAGAACGTGATAATGCTGTAGAGGCAGCTTATTCTAATGATCAAAGTAGTCCATCATTGGGGAATAAATGTTCTACCTAAGGAAAAAAAATCTTAATCCCTAAAGAAATTCATTACTTAGAAGGAAAATTAAATTAAAATAGTCCCATTAACTCTGTAAAAAGAAAGAATGTGGTTTATATTTTATCATAGACTTTCTTACAGTCCTGCAGTGTATTTAGCTGAAACAGCTTGAGTGAAAACTGGGCATAAACATTAGTTTCTGCAGTTTGAATATCATTGAGGCATTTTCCCAGCTGTACAGTGTAGTACATAGTACACTCTGTTCACAGTACTGTGCTAGCTTCTTCCCTCTGAAATGACACATAAGCTTTGTTTTTTGACCTACCAATACAAACAGATCCTTTTTACATTAATCGACTCTGATATCTCTCCTCCAGTTTCACAGTGAAGTCACTACTCATCCTTCGGAGAGCAGCAGGCTCCATGGATTTCTCTCATCCTGGTAAGACCTTTAAGCTCCACTCCCACTTCAACATGCATTTTAAAGTTCTTTATTCAAAAGAATCCCCTTGCCCTAGCAGTGACCCCC
The DNA here is from genome assembly GCF_032191515.1 of Phaenicophaeus curvirostris. Taxonomy (NCBI): domain Eukaryota; kingdom Metazoa; phylum Chordata; class Aves; order Cuculiformes; family Cuculidae; genus Phaenicophaeus; species Phaenicophaeus curvirostris. The sequence continues at coordinate 6,551,367 of NC_091400.1, read as the reverse complement.
CAAAAAGCATACACCGTCCTCAGCCTTCCAAGATACACCTCCAAAACTCCTCTTAGAAGTGAGCACCTCACAGTGTTCCAGCTACACAGCCTTGATGCTCATCTTTTCCTTTCTGTGTCTGTCTACTCAGGGTGCTGTTATCTCACCTAGATTTCTAATTCCTATAGTGAGGCGGTACACTGATTTTTTCCCTAATATACTATATTTTGTGAAGAAGAAAGCTCCACTACTGGAGAAGAATTGCAGGAGAATAATGTGTAAGATAGCTGGTACAGATTCATAATTAGTTACAAAATAAAAAAAAAAAAAAAGCATCAGTTCTGGATTTTTGTCCTCCTTATTTACTGGGTCTGAACTGGACCCAATTCAAACAGCAAAATAATCTGCAGATGAGAAGTACTTAAAACTTTGTAAGTGTACTCCTAGCCAAAAATATTCCTTTAATTAGTGGATGGAAGGATGGATGGATGAACGGACAGACAGACAAATAACATCATGCAAAAAGCTATGAACTTCTAAAAAATCTACCAAATCAAAAACCAAAGATTTCTCTCTGCTCCAGTAGCTTTTTAAACTTTTTTTGATGAAGCAAAAATCCCAAATGAAATCCCAGCATCCAGAACTTGCTTTTTTGCTTTTGGTCTGTAGAGCACATATAATATGACCCATTCCTACTCATAGCAGTGTTGTACACTACTGAAACATTGTGTGAATTAAAGATAAAACAGAATTATTTGTAGAAGAGATATACAGAAGACACAGTATGGTTTTTCACCACTCTTTTTGTAATCTAACCAAGCAGTTGCCATGCTATTAATTTGAACTGACATAATATCTTTTCACTGATTCGTATTATGCTTGTTGTTACAGATGCTAATCTAACCTCCACTGTATTCCTCCAGGAAGAAAATACAGGAAGGGAAGAGGAGCAGATACCCATGATAACAAAGATGAATTACTGGGAATAAATTAACCAGTTTCAGGTATCAAAGTTTGTCGGAAATAATAGGAAGAACATTTATCAAAAAGTCTGGAGAACACGTGACCCTTGATTGTCAGCCTCTATTCATTTAAAGAGGATTTGTCATTCTTAGGGGGATTAGTACATTTTTATGGGCACTTGACTAACTAGTCATTACTCATTGTGTATTCCCTAGACCTTAACTAAACCACACATTTAAAAAGTAAGAATTAAAAACTTTTAAATTATATCCCTCTAGGTCTTGATTCGTAGGGGCACCTGGGGATATGCCATAGTTTCTTGATTTAATAGGTTTGCTTATCCACCTGATTGGAGTTAATCACCTTTCTGAAAATCAACTGCACCTTTCAATTTCATTACATAAAAGCAAGCTGAATTCAAGAATTCAGTGAACTCCCTGCTTCTTTTTCACTGACTTTAATTGACTCTCTGGTGCTTTCAGTACTGTAAGTGTTGTGGCCACCCATCCCACAGACTGAGCAGCAGTCCTAGAAAAAGAACAGAAAAGGTTGAGAAGGATGGATGATTTCTATATGCAGACAGGATGAACGACCCAGGGTCTCTCTAGCTTGGAAAAGAAATTAGAATATACCTAGAGCTCCATTAAGTCCTGATAGACACTGCTGTCAGGCTTCCTAGGCATACTTCCCTGGTCCTGATCAGAGACAAAATAAATAAAAACACTGGTACCCTGGAGTGAGCCACAGAAATGCACTGGTCTCCTAAAAATCATTTAGCTCTAAGTCAGAAATGAAGGGAATAGCTTAAATTATGTAAAAGTTCTCTCCAATATCTCTCCACCTATCCCTCTTTTGGTCCATTTTGAGATTGAGATGCATGTTTAAGAAGTATTCAAGCATGTGCTTTACTTTAAGCTTAAGTAAAAGTGTGGACATCTACTCATGGGCTCAGTGATGTGTATAATTATATCTAATTAATTGAGAAATATATTCTAGAAGGTCTTGACAAAGACAATGTTTGCCAATGTATTTCTAAAGTCCCTGGAACATCCAAGTCCCTATCTCAGTGGGAGGAAGAAAGAACCCCAGGTGACACAAGCATAGTTTTCTTAAAGGATCTCTGCTCTAGGATTTTTTCTAACCTCATAGCTCTCCTTCGTGAAGAGGTTTTTTTCTCTACATTCTTTAGGATTGGTGCTTTGCTTTTAGATTCTGTATTTGCCACTCACCTTGGGTTAAACAAGAATCATTTCTGCCCACCAAAGTCCTTGCTGTGACAGCTTTGCTGCCTAAGTTCTGTTCCTGTAGACAATCTCGCCACGCTAGGCTGCTGACAGCTACAACAAAGGAAAAGGCTCAGATCTGCAAAAGCCAGTTATTTGAATTTTTTTTACATTCTCTTCCACATAACTTTATTACACTGTTGACAATTTTTACCAGCCTTTACCAACCTTTCTTTTTTAAATCAAATGTAATTTTCAAGGAACATATCCAAGTGGCAAGTGAGGAAAATGAAACTCACTGTCCAAAGAACCTGGTTAGCACTGTTACGAGCTATATTTGCATCAATTAGCATGTGCCACCAGCCGTGATGACCTAAGCACCCCAGATCTGGATGAACCTCAGGAACTTTTCCATTCCTGACCTCCCTGAAGAGATAGACAGACAAGACATTTTCCACTTGTCCTCTGACCTTCTGTCATCTGAGCAGACTTTTCTCTACGTGTAACCAGAGCAACACTCCTCCTCTCCTTCCAAAACACTCATTGGATAGGCAATGATGTCTAAAGGTCCTTCTAGACACTGAGCTCAGATGTGTTTCTGCTGTTAAAGGCAGCCTCTTGAGAGAGCACTCACCTTTCACTGCCCAGCCATACTGCTGCATGGCTGCACTGGGATTGGACTCACACGAGGCAGCACTGGGACAGTACATTGCTTGTTTATACACTCTTGAGAAAGCCATGTCCTATGTCTTTGATCACTCAAAATATTTGGCAGTTCTCTCCCGTAGGATGCTTAACAGTAAGGCTTTAATATTGCTTAATTGCCCTGCTGTGAACCTGGCTTGGCAACAAAGCAGTTCTGCTTCCAGTTCAAGTAGGAAATTTTAAAAGTAATGGGAAAAAAAAGCATTTACACTTAGCGAGAAACAAAACCGTAACCAGTACTTCTCCAGCTCATGTGGAAGTTATAGTTTTGACTGGAATGACATCATTTGTCTCCTTTTATCTACACAGATTAGGATTCTAGCATCCTTTTTTCTGAGCAAGATGAGTTCTATTCTTTCTGCCTCTTTGGCTTCATTAATAACATCCATGAAGTGTTTTCTGGTGCACTGTACAAAATCTGACAGTGTCTTCCCACAGAAATCAGTGACTCTTTCATATGTTAAGGAGAAGCAGGAGCTGTCTTTCAGTAATAGTCTTCTGTAGTTGTCTGCAGAGCAGCTACGTTTCCATTTAATATATTTCTTTCACTTAAAGCTAATAACAGATGGAAACACCCCCCCCCTCAGTTTTCTACTTATAAATGATGGGCTGCTGTTGTACTTTTGCATTGTTAAAAGTGTTTACTACATGCTGTCACGTGTAATAAAATGTTATAGCACCCAAACTTTTAACACAAACACATACAGAATGTAAGGGCACAGAGTAGGAAAGGCAACACGAGTCAGTCCCCTAGGCACTTGGGATATTCCTAGTGGTAGCTTCCTTCACTGTAGGCTACCTAAAGGAGCAGGACTCTGGTAAAGCTAAAACAATCTCATGGCTTCTATTGCCTACCAGAAGCTCTGCTTTTGGTATCCCCTGTTCACTGCTGGTTCCCTGTTCACATTGGAACTTATGGCAAGTCAAACTGGCATACAACTAAACCTGCTGAGAAGCAATCCAGACATTAGGTGATATCTTATAAACTCTTACCACTATGGCTGACGTGCCACGGCCCAAGGTAACCTCCCACAGAGCTTGAATATGGGATGGAAATAAACAGTCATCTCTTGAGATAGATGGCACTTGTTAAAAGCAACATAAAAGATTCCTGTAATGTTCCTCCACACAATGCAGCTGCTCCTCTTCTTGTTCAGTTCTTCATGAGAAATGTGGAATTTAGAGAGAACAAGAATGGTACGTCAAGGTCTCTCTGCAAACATGTTCTTCCTTATAGCAATGACATTACAGCACGCCAACAGCTTGAGGAAATGCAGAAGCATTAGCTGTCACAGTACATAGCACACATTACCTTACAAATGCTGTTATTTGGTAACAGTCATCTCCCAGAAGGATCTGAGCTTCGCTGGTTTAGATGAGGAGAGTCAATAGGAAGGGACAGGTGAGACTGAAGCAGTCTTAATATTTCCTTGTCTCTTTCTCGGATTGACATATTTCATCCAGCTGGAATCTAAGAGGCAGAAAGAGGAGTGTACAGATCAGCCACTGATTTAAGACCATTCACAAAAAAACAGGAGATGACTTTAAGCAAGTGTTTGCATCATGGAATCTCGGGGAAGCAGAGCATGGGGTTGAAGGGAGATATGAGAAAGATAAAGTTACTGGAGAAAAATGCCTATTGTCTTTTCATTGTTTGCATGTTCTGATTGTTTTGGGAAAGTACTTTGAAAACTGTTTGTCCAGATTGCTAGCCAGAAAATAGCTGTACAAGAAACTGATTCTCAGCTTTTTGATTCTTCCCCTCCCTTAGAGTTTTCTTCTCTGTTTTTATGGATTAGACAGAGTACAAACCCAATGGTCTTTGTGGGCCATGAAAAGGTAAGGGGCAGATTATGAGCAGCAGTAAGAGTAATAATCCAGAAGTACTGACCTGGAAGTCTCACCTCAAACCAGAGGCTAGGGCACCTCGGCTCACTGTGATAGTTGAGGCTCGTGCTCTTAGAGAAGGGGCTTTCAGACTCTTATTTTGACAGTTTGCTGCATGTGTGAATTTCTGAGCTAACTTTTTTTCCCAGTCATCTCTTGTCATCCCTTTGGAAACAGACCACACATGACTTCAAACAATTGGTTTGAAAATCTAAGCAAATAGAGTCAGCCAGCAAGGTAAGCACAAGATTTTCTCCTTGACTGGCCTTGGAGGTGTCCTCTCCAGGGGCTCTTGGTCTCTCTGTGCAAATGGTTATCACTGAGTTGCTGGGCTGTGGTTTCAACTCCGTTTTGTGTTGCTCATGATGACATGGCCTTAAGAAGCCATTCTTGGGTGTTTCTGTAACCATCTGCCAGAAGGTTTTGGTAACTAACCCTGTTCTGGGGGTGGCAGGGAATACACGGAGAGACCTCTTCCAGTTGTCCAGTTCTCACTATAGTTTTTTATTTGAGGCCAATGAAGCCTGAGTGAGTTTAAGCTGCCTCTGAAAATGTTTCCTACCTTGTTTCTCCTCTTCTGTTGAGTCAGAACAGATATTTGATCACAGAATCATAGAATAACCAGGTTGGAAGAGACCCACCGGATCATCGAGTCCAACCATTCCTATCAAACACTAAACCATGCCCCTTAGCACCTCGTCCACCCGTGCCTTAAACACCTCCAGGGATGGTGACTCAACCACCTCCCTGGGCAGCCTCTGCCAGTGCCCAATGACCCGCTCTGTGAAAAACTTTTTCCTAATGTCCAGCCTAAACCTCCCCTGGTGGAGCTTGAGGCCATTCCCTCTTGTCCTGTCCCTTTTCACTTGGGAGAAGAGGCCAGCACCCTCCTCTCTACAACCTCCTTTCAGGTAGTTGTAGAGAGCAATGAGGTCTCCCCTCAGCCTCCTCTTCTCCAGGCTAAACAACCCCAGCTCTCTCAGCCGTTCCTCATAAGGCCTGTTCTCCAGCCCCTTCACCAGCTTTGTTGCTCTTCTCTGGACTCGCTCCAGAGCCTCAACATCCTTCTTGTGGTGAGGGGCCCAGAACTGAACACAGGATTCGAGGTGCAGTCTCACCAGTGCCGAGTACAGAGGGAGAATAACCTCCCTGGACCTGCTGGTCACGCCGTTTCTCATAAAAGCCAAGATGCCATTGGCCTTCTTGGCCACCTGGGCCACTGCTGGCTCATGTTCAGTTGCTGTCAACCAACACCCCCAGGTCCCTCTCCTCCAGGCAGCTTTCTAGACAGACTTCTCCTAGTCTGGAGCTGCACAGGGTTGTTGTGCCCCAAGTGCAGGACCCGGCATTTGGCCTTGTTAACCCTCATGCCATTGGACTCTGCCCAGCGGTCCAGCCTGTTCAGATCCCTTTGCAGAGCCTCCCGACCCTCCAGCAGATCGACACTTCCACCCAGCTGAGTATTGTCCGCAAACTTGCTAAGGATGCACTCGATGCCTTCATCCAGGTCATTGATAAAGACATTGAACAGGGCTGGACCCAGCACTGAGCCCTGGGGAACCCCACTTGTCACTGGCCTCCAGCTGGATTTCACACCATTTCCCACCACTCTCTGGGCCTGGCTGGGCCCAGAATCATAGAATCTTTTAGGTTGGAAGAGACACTTAAGATCATACGCAGACAGTTTCAAAGCTTGACAACTTTTTCTGTGAAGAAATTTTCCCTACGATCCAATCTAAACATCCCATGGTGCAGCTTGATGCCTTTTCCTCTCATCCTATTGCTTGTTACTTGGGAAACAAAGACCAATAACCACCTCGCTACAACCTCCATTCAGGTCAATATATGGGGCACCACATCAGTAATATTATTTGTCAAAAAAATAATTCAGGAAAAAAATATTCCTGCCAACACAGCAGAGACACAGTTCAGGGGCAGATAGTCTTTCCTCTGCAGATGGAGCCCTGGTCTTTAGGACACACCTTGAGATCCACATTAAGGACCTTGGCCTCGCCAGTCCCCTTCCTGTCTTATCAGTATTTTTGCCGATCAGCCTATCCTGTGTAGCAAAATTTTAATGTTTCACCAAATATTCCTGGGGAAAATGTCATCCTGCATCCTCTCTACTGAACCAGGCCAATCATTTACACACAACAGCCCCAGTTTCAAAGCAGGATCTTACACATGACTTAGCCACCAGAGACAGGTTTTTTTTTATTCTGAGTTTATTTTGGCCACATCTTATGTGTACTTTTGTGTATAGAATGTTGCAACCCTTGGCCAGTCCATTTCATCAAATATCTTAAGAATCTGATCCATCCCATGTTGAATGGTGGCAGAACTCCCACTGACACCATGAAAACAGAATCAAGTACTTAATGTTTAACACAGCATGAATGCATTTTTTTCCAGCTCCTAAACTGCAAATACCACCCAGGTCACTGTATGTTTCTGCTGTGCATTGTTTAATATTTGCCCAGTGCTAGATCTGCAGTAGCTTGTATTTACATCCTTTTAAAACAGGAGAAAAAAAGAAAGGTGATGAAAGAAGCAGAGAGGAAATGGAGGTGCAGCTTTCAAGGCTTTTATAATTACGAGAAAAATCATGAGTTCATCCTGACACTCATAATAATTTCTGTAGAAATCAAGACCAAAGATGATGCAGACAAACCCTGGGCTTTTTTTTTTTGCAAAGAAATTTGGAGGCCAGCATAAGAAATGTCATGGAAAAGAAAGCAGGACAACATAGAGCTAAAGAGAAAAGTAGGCCAGATCACATCCAAAGCAAATTAGCCCGTTTAATTGACTTCAGAGAAGTCATTACATTTTCTTTAGGTTTTGGCCCATCTACTAATTGCTCAGCTTATGAATAAGAATGGGATTTGAGCATATTATGTTTAAATGATGTTGTTTACACAAGTTTTGGCTGGATTTTGAGAGATAATAACAATTTGAATTCACACTTACCTTATCCAAACTGCTGGCAATTTAGCATAAATACTAAATTCTGCCTGGAAACTGGGGAAAAAAAAGAGATTAAAAGATTTACATCTTTTTAAAAGTCTCTTGGAATGGTGTATAGCAAATACAACTTAAAAGGAAATAGGAATTGAGGTAGGACTGTGAACTCAGCTATAAATCTGGAATAATTTCAATAAAATTATTTAGATTTTTAGCTTAAAGCCTTTCTCTGGACTTCCCAATGTATTAAAAGCAAAGGCGTTTTGGTTTTTTTCAGATCAGCAGTTGGGAAAACTTGGGAAATTGAGACTGATAGCAAACAGATGGGAAAAAAAGCTGATTTGTCATTTTAAATGTAGTATATTTTAATATAGCTGATGTTCAAATTACTTATCAAACATTATTTTATTTCTTTGGTGAATTTTCTTCTGAATTTTTTGTTTATCTAATCAAGCACCAATTGACGTTTCCTGGCAAAGGATAAAAACCTTCACAGCCTTATAGCAACCCAACCCAGCTGCCTAGGAGTGATATCTGCTCTACAGCATATGGGCCCAGCCTGTATCAGCTACAGTCTTTTCACATCTATGGCTGTGAGTCAGGGAGGAATACCCAAGGAAGAAGAATTTGCCAGTTAAGTAACTTCAAGAAGTTGAATGAGGACACTAGGAAGAGTAGTAGAGTCAAGGACGAGAAAACATTTACCAGGTGGCTATGACTGTGTGTTGTTATCACGTGTGAAACACTCCATAATGTCGCAGCACCATGAATGTTCCTATCTGGAAAACTGAATCTATGCAGTTCTTATCCAGCTACAATAGACTTATTTCACCCACCAGAGAGAAATGTGACCCCAGGTATCCCAGGTAGATCTGTGAGTCTCTGAGGAGTGATGAGTGTCAAATGCCACTGAGTATCTTAGTGCAATTGTTACTGGATTCTGTAAAGTCCCAGGAATGGGACATCAGCTCAGTGTCTCCTCCTATGATACTGCCATCCAACTCACCTCTGCAGAGGACCTTTTCCAATAACCTTGTTGAAGCTATCGTACCAAGATATCTTCCTGGCATAAAGGAAAAATGAAGTCACTCCCTGGAAACCTTTCTTCTCTCTTTCACTGCACTCTGTGGATAGGTCAGGACCCTTCTGAGTCTTTTGTAATACCAGATGCTGAGCCTTTAATCAAGCACCTGATTCTTTCCAAAATAAAATCATAAATGCAGATCTTGGACATCTCTTCTGCCTCTTCAAGTGGAGTCTTTATGAGTGCTCTTTCAGGGCTTTTTTGCATTCAGACAGAAGGGAGCTCCCCTGGGCAGGCTATGGATGCACAGTGCAACCCAGGGCATGTTTCTCCGATGTCTGGTCACTAGTGTTAGCACTGTGTTAACTCATTTATGAAAATAAAGTAAGAGAAAATACTACCCAGACCTAAAACATAGCTGTAACCATTATTTATATGGCACCTTGCCCCTTTTATGTGTAAATTGGAAGCATTACGGTCAGATTCTGCGAGGATACCAGTATTTCCTTAGAATAAAAGTAGCAGGGAGAGTTAAAGAGGCCTGCAGTGTGCTTTGAAAAATGGAAAGCACAGCTCTGCTTTTATATTAGCTGCTATAATAATGAACCCCAAATCAGAAAGTACCCCCCACCCTTGTTTAGACAAAAAGAGAGATGACCCAGCTTGTGTAGGATTTGTACTTGCTCAGCTGTAGAGACAGCAAATTGGGTAGCACTCAGTCCACCCAAGAACAACCAAGAACAAGAATCTCTGTTCTCCTCCTGAAATATTGCAGGAACATAGATCATCCTGGCAACCCCAGCATTCCCTCCAAAGAAAAAAGGCTACGTAGCATGTAGCTAACCATGGCAGTACAGCAGGCTGGGTGGGTGGGTTGCTTGGTTGGTTGGTTGGGTTGTTTGTTTGTTTCTTCCTTTCCTTGTTTGTTCTATGCAGGCTGTTTCCAAAGGCTTGGACTTAGTGCTGAGATCCAATGTCCTTAGGGCATTTTCTTACTGGAAAGGGAAGTTTATGTGTATTTTGGGAAAGTATGTTTTGATTTATTTCGCTTGTTGTCTCTCCTTCAGGGTCTATTTTTTCCAAGTGTTAGAAAAATAAAATGCTGGGTTTCAAAGGGTCCTACAACTGCACCAAACACGAACCAGATGCCAGAGGGAAGAAAATATCCACTGCATGAAGCGGTTGGCTTTGGTTCATCCAGCCATGCCTGCATCAGCAGCTTTCCCCATAGCTCACTTGGTCCTCTGCAGCAGATGATTAAAATGCCTGTGGGAAATGATTTGATGATAAGGTAATAGCACTTTTTGCTCCCAAAATATGCTTGCCAACACTGCTGACAACTGTACTCAGGTTGGTCCTGGCATTAAAAAAAAAAATAGAGGTAGCAGGAACCTTTAATCAGAAAAGGGCACAGCAGAATAGTGCTCACCCTGAGCAGAGAAAGCAGCCATGAGAGTGAAGTGAACACTGTGAACCATTATCCTGCGAGCTGCCTGGTACACTTCGGAGAGCTCTGATGTTCCTCTGCACCATGACTGAAGAGAGGCAAGTGGGAGGCTAAGGGCTTTAACCACCCTTAGACAGAGCCACGAGCAGCCTGTGACAAGCAGAGTGCTTGGGAAAGAGGGAGACCAATCCACCTCCTCGTGACAGGCTGCTCAGCAACTAACTGTGCACTCTTCATCTAAAAACGTCCCAGGGTTGTCTTATTTCACCCTGAACTTCTGAAAGTCTGGCATCCTGATACAACATACCTCAATCATTTTACAGAGGTGGGTGAAAAGCAAAGTTCACCGTGTACAACTTTCCCTGCTTGGCTCTGCAGTTCTCCACCTCCAGCTGCAAGCTCAGCAACAATAAGTCTTCAAGCACAGCAAAGCACTGTGCTGCAGCTGTGCCCAGCAGCATAGGAAAGCACTTCCACTAACTTTTCCTGTCAGTCTCAGCACGCACGCTGCTGTTGCTCCACTCCCCAGGAGAGCAGAGCTCCCACTCAACCTAGAAAAGCCACCTGCTTTCCCCTCAGCAAGCTGCCCATCCCTGGTCATGCATCTTCCTTATAGACAAGGTTTGGTCCCCCAGCCCTTGCCCACCCAGGCCAGTTTGCATTGTTAGAATAATGAGCTCCATTTCAGGAGGGTCTTCCCTCCAGATGGATCCAAGGAATTTCACAAGCTGCTACTTAATTAAGCAAGCCAAACTCAGCAGGGAAAGCTCTCCTTAACACTGTGCAACAAATCCCTTTTGGATGTTGGAAAGCAGATGTTCTACTACCAGCCCAGCATGAGAAAAGAGAGCTATCAGTAAGGAAACTCAGGCTAGGGAGGAAATAGCTGAGTGTATCGTAAGTACCAAGTCAGATCATTTATGATTTCACCAAACAAGAAGCATCGTGAAAGGGAGGTTGGTTCTTTTCCCCCACTGCTACCAGGGTGAGCTTGCTCCAGACCCACACTGACCTTCTAGAGATGAATGTCCAGGTTCTTGCTTCCATGTGTTTGTGGCCACATGAGATCTACCTCATGCCCCAAAACTGTATGTCTCTTGTGAAGTGCTTCTGAGACAGTATATGGGGAATAAGTTAAATTGAGCTACTAAAAGGGCTTTTCCTGGTTTTTTTTTATTTCATTTTTTCATGATCCTCATGGTCTATGTTTTCCCTAGAGCTTAAAGCCTGGTTCTTAAAGGTCCCTAGACCTCAAGATGCTAAGGGGGGTCAAAACTCCTGAATCTTCCTTAAGATTTTTGAGACTGAAGTGATTAAAGAAAAAAGGTATCAGCAGAAGCAAAAAATAGGTGAAGATATAAAATATTCTCCTCACTTTGGTTATGGCATGTGAGTTATACAAGCACAGGGTGTGCCCTTAGATTTTATTGTGATTAATTCTTTGATTTTGCTGATGACAAATAAGGGCCTTGCTTATCAAACCCCAAGCTCTTACCTAATGTAATCACAGAGATGAACCCTGCCTGGATGCATGCCCGCATTCAGGGAATCTAAGGGATCCACCAGAAGGGAAAACTGGAGGACAGCAAAGGCCAAAACACCAACCTACCTCTCACATGTCCATGTCTTCCGCTGCTCCCCATAGCAGTGCCACAAAGGAAATGATGGTCAGGAAGGTTGGATTGAGGTCCTCATAAAACATCAAATGTTACAAGGAGAGCAAGAATACTGCAGTGCAGAGTATAGAGATTAGCTACCCATGCAACACTGAGGATGCTCTCACCCAGACCATCCCTGCCCCATAAACCTAGCATAGTGGTAGGTCAGGAAGAATGACAGGATTTAGCTGGCCACCAGTGTCCAGCTCTGAAGATAACCATGGGCTTTTTACCTGTATCATGGGGTCAAGGACAAGTGGAGGTTGCTGCAATTTCCCTGTCTAGGAGGAGTAACAAGACTAACTGTTCTGGACTGAAACAAGGTTCCTTTCCTGCCACCACTGGGCTTTACCAATTATGCTTATATCTGATTCAGTTCTATTTGGCATTTTCTGGGCACACTAAAAAGCTGTGACTAAATAGGTAACTTCATTGTGGAAATTTCCATTTTAAACTAGAATACTTCCAAAAAAAGCAAAAAACTTGGTAAAATAGTCAGCTGCCCAAAGGCTATCTTATTTGCATAATGAGTGCTCCCCATCAAACAGAAAAATTAAAGCCCTTTGAGTTCAGATTTAACATTAGCTACATTCTTGAAAACTGCCCCAGGGTGCAGAAATATGCATAAGTGTTTCTACTTTGGTGCCAGAAGTGATTGTACCTTCAGGAAATGCTTTTTAAACCAGTTTCTGACTCTCCCTCAAACTACTTAAATACCTTCTTACAGTTACCATGCTGAGTTTTGTTACAGATTCTATCATAAATGCTGAATCCCAAACACCTCTCGAACTACACCCTTTGAGAAGCATAGGTAATCACACAGGGATAAGGGATACTCATTTCCAATAGGAACTGTGACAAACCATAGACCCCCCTCTATATCTGATGGCTTTCTAAAGTTCTCTTATTCATATAATAATGGCATTGATCTGCAAAGCCTTTTGATGCCTGCGAGGCTTGAAGAATGGTTAGCAGCCTTGTTTGGGAAGTTTTCTTAAGTTTCTCATTTTTCTACTCTTAGGGTTTGTATAAATGCAAGGTAAGAAAATTGTTCTTCATGTTTCATTATTGAGAAAGCAGGCACCACTGAGAAGCCACAATAAGACTTTCTCTCTCTTCAGGCAACAGCCCACTAGACAAATTGAAGTCAGTTATTTCTATATAGTTCGCATTCATATGGAATATTTTCAAATGGTTTCATAAGCAGCAAATTTTAGAACAAGACATTACAACATAAGAGAAGAAAGTGTAACTCCTGTCCTATTACCCTGCAGTATGCAATTTGGTTTCAAAGCAAGAAATCATCACCACGTACACAGAAAAAGAGATAGCTCTGCTTTTCACAAGCTTTCAAAAGAAACAGAAATCACATAAAAACTTATGTTTTGACTTGATATTTACCCAGAATTTTCTGAATTCAAAGACTATGAAGTATGAAGAGAAAGACAATGCTTTCCTATGAAACTTCTTGATGAAAAGCACATGGTCCTCTTCTTACATTGTACATCTCTGAAATGGGACCATGAAGTCTCAGCACACAGTGGCTACTTCCACGTTTTGCATTGTCAGCTACAAGAAAAATCTAACAAGAAAGTGGATTTTCAGTAAAAACAAGGTTTTTTTCCTCATCTTCCTACAAAACATCTGCTGAATTAGGAAACAATATCTTTTCCTTAGTAAAAAAGGCAAGGTGAGGCTTCTTACAAGCTACAAATATGGATCAAATGCTGTTCTGATTTCTACTGGTTCTCCATTGTCTTATCAGGAAAATACAAACAATTATTTAACAGTAAGGTCACCTGCAAAAAAAACCCACCAATAAAGGAAAGAGATGTGGTCTCTGTCTCTTGTTATCTTCTCATTAAGACAGGAACAGATCTAGAATCCCTGCTTTGATGAAGACATGATCTGCTGGATTCCAAAGACGGGCGATCAGAAGAAGTTTTGTGGTCAGTTTCATAAAGATCTTAAAGGTTCATTTTGAACTTAAAATCTCACTTGACACCCACTGTTCCAGCTTGTAGCTTGAACCCAGGCTCAAGCTCAAGCCCTAAACCTTCTATATGCATGACAGCTCTAATCAGAAACATGCCAAGTATCTCACTCCAAGCTCACACAAACAGATGAAAGGTATCAGCTTGAACTGAATTTGGCCCCTAACTGGTGCACATGGACAGGATAGAGGATTCAGGTATTGTGTTGACAATCACATCTTAAGAAACCCAACTGGAAGGAAAACGTTTGCAAAAAAATCTAGTGCCTGCACTTTATGATCAGCTCTGCTAAATAAACAGATCAGCTCTAACCAGACTGTATTGCTGATTGCTGTTCCTCATCCCCTGTATTAAACATTTCCATCCCTTGCCCAAGGAGCAGAATTACTGTCCTTTGGTCTAGCTGGCCAGTCACACCCTGTGACTAAAAACTAAGAAATGGCACAGTTTAAGATCTAGCCACTATTACACGCTTCTTTCTAGAAGATTATTATACAATTACTTGCAGGGAATAGATGTGGAAAACAGTCACAGCCTGAGCATGGAGAATTTCTGTACAGATAAAACATTTGCATTTACAAAGTATATTATTACTGACACCTAATTTAGTCTGTCAGAGTGGCACTATGAGGGACTAATTAAAGAAAAACCAGAACAAATGCTCCACTCAAGAAAAACACCAGGGAAAACATGGACAGATTTTACCAATCTGCTTGGAGCTCATGCCTGTCAGTGTGAAGCGTTTCTGAAGCTGTACATTTTACCTGCTTTAAAGCAGAGCTGTTCCACTAAGCTTGCTCTCAATTTCAAAAGAGCAGATCACTGGCACTCACTAATTGCCCAGATTTGCTTCCTTGACTAAGCTTAAGATTTTGAAATTTGAGCATCCAATCACATTTTTTAAGTTTTCTTCTATGTTTCCTGGTCCCAGAAATCTATGTCCCAAATGCGATAAATCTCCTATGCCAAGAAAATGGTGGTGGGAGGAACACACAAAACAAACAACAAACAAAAGGAAACAAGAGGTTGGATGAGGAGAAAGGGGAAAAAAGAGAGATAGCATGGTATTGCTAGCACGGCTGTGAGACCAAATCTGTCCATTGCTTGAATGAAGTAAAACTCAGAATCTGCTTGGGTATTTTGCATTAAATTAATTCAGCGTAGGGCTGTATTTGCAATATGAATGGCCTTTTGTAGACATTCTTCATAGTGCCTTGTTGTTATCCATGCACTCCTGCACCAACCAGCCTCTATCTCTCAGTGACGATGGAGGCAGCAGCCAGCACAGAGTGTACCTGCCAGACTTCCCTTTGCTGAGCACTGGGCAAAAGCCCAATAGACCTTTCAGAGGAGCAGTCTCGTATGCAAGGGGGAAGGTACAAGAATTTGAGTACGAAATTACTCAAGAAGCAAAAATTAGTATTCTTCGTGCACTCTTGAGGCACCACCAAAATGTTCATTTTTATCATATGTGTTCACAAGTTCTGGCAGAACAAAAATGTGGGTCTTGACCGCACCATCAGGCTACACTGACGGGCACATCATGCAGAAAGGTACTCCTGCTGCACACTGAGGGGAGAGACTTCTGGGTTGCTGAGGCCATATGCCAAGCACTGGGTATTACAGCAAATGACAGCCTTTCACACCAAAGGCTGTTATTTTGAGGATGCCCTGAAAAGGCCTGATTTAAAATTCACTGATGCTACAGGATTTCAAGACCTCTAGTTACAGAAGGAGTTCATCTGGTGACTGGGCTTCTGTCCACAAATGCACTTCTGATCATTTTTATGCTTGTCTTCACTGTTTCTGGCTGGAGCCAGGAACTCCTGAATAACTGTTTAGTGTTTGCAGTACATATGCAGAGAGTAAAAATTTGCAATTACTCATTCTCGGTGCCCAAAATTACCTCACTTTTTCTATCAGCAGTTGGGATGCTGAACCGACAAGGCCTCAAAGACAACAACACGTTTCTGCTTTATGATTCTGAGGTTCAAGCAGGCAGCAAGCCCAGGAGACAGGACACAAAGAGATGCATCCCAAAATCCAGCTCTTTGCCACATCCATCAGCTATGTGACATTCAGTGACATTGCCAGTGTGGGCTCTGGCTGCAGACTGGTGCAGCAGTGATGATAGCTCCAGGTGAGAAGAGCAGCTGGACCAAGCCCCAGCAGAGATGGCTCCATCCTCTCCTGTGGGTAGACCACTTGAACAGCAGAAAATAGGCTATGTTTGGGGGTTCAGGTTAGGGCAGAGGCAAAGTTTAGTGTTTGGATAGGAAGGTTTTCAGAACAAAGGTGTGACGTTTTAACACGGACGGCTAGAAGGTTCAAGAAGACAGTCCAATGACCTTCTTCCTCAGCTCAGCTTCCAGAGTATGTTTCAAAGCCCACCCTTTTCAAATGGTTCCTGTGTTTCCTTCAACAAGGGAAAGCCAATCTCCTGTATTGTTTCATACACAGAGTAGTTCAGAACAATATTCCCTGGAAGTTACTGGATCACATTTCTCTACCTTGTTGCATGCTAGAGCTGTTCCTAGCAGCCTCTTCGGCCAGCTTGATCCATTGCAGAACCCATCAGCATTGCAGGCGTTGCTCTGATGAGATTGTCTCCCTCATTCAGAAAGGCAATTAAGTGGAAACAGGCAGCTCTCATCGTAGTCAACTGTCTTGGAAAGACTGTTCGTCAGCCCTCATTGGTCTGAGAGACGTGGCCCTGCTTTCCCAATGCAGTTCTCTCAGTGCTGTACTTTTGTATACAAACCCAAGTGATTCCACATACTTCTGGCTCAAAATCATTTTCAAAGGGGAGGAGAAACTTTGAAGCTGGGGAAAACAGAACAGGCAGAGGAGAACATACGTACATTCAGTTTTGCTACTGCTGGTGTCTTGGGAATTTTTGATCCCCTGGGCCACATGCCCTGAAGGGGTAGTGGGTCTTTTCAGATCAGTCTAGTTTATATTCATCTTGAGAAGGCTTTCAGAGAAACAGTGGTTGAGCTGTCTCAGAGAAACAGGAGTTGAGCTGTCTTAGAAGAATAGTCAGAGGCTGGAGTACAATTAGACTGTATTACCCTCAGTCAGATAAATCATTTTGGTGGGAAGACGTTCATAACAATTCCAGACATGCTTAATAGTTCCACTGCAACTCTCTGGACAAAGCCCAGGACGGGAAACAAAATGAAATCGTTACATAAAATTATTTGTATACCACAGTGCTTGAGAGCCCCAGCTGAAATGAGACCTTACTTTCTAGCAGGTGCTGTGAAGAGCCAGGCAGAGGTTGTTCCTGCCTGACGTATTTGCCATTTCAACAGAAAGGAGGAGGGCAGGTACTTGCTCCCTCTCTTCCTCATGATGTGGGGCCAGAGCAGGTCCAGGGCCAGCTGAAGCAGATGTGCATGACAGCAGAGTGCAGAGGTTTTGCATTGTTGCAGTTATCAAATACATTACCAGGGCCTCCTCAAGCAGTATAAACCAAGATGATTTCCTCAACCTACGCTCCAAGAGGCATATCACACCCCTCACCAAACTTATTGAATTAGTGAGGTACGCATATTACCTTTGCATATGTTTCTTCAGGCTCATGAATGCTATTGTAATTGTTTTTATAACACAGATCAGCAAGTACAGTTAAAATACGCCTTGCCTGCCTCAGGGTAGAGGCATGAAGTGTAGCTGGGTAACAGCTTTTTCAAGAGATCTTTCTGCCCACCAAAGAAATTCACATTAAGTTCTCACCTTCTCAAGAAATGATCGTTTGCCACTCTATCTGAATTGGTTTTGAAACAGAAGATGGCAAGAGCTTTCACTTGGAATCAATTTGACCAAGCAGGTTTTCTTCTGAAAAGTTCTAAATCTTAAAGCATTTAAAATTAATCCACATTTAGAAGCCCAACCACCCCCCATCAGTGTTTGTAGGTTTCATGAGTCGCTTCAATCTGCTTAATATTTCACAATGATCATGCAGGTGAAGTTTGTGTCCACTTTACTGGTGGACAACATTATACATGAAAGATATCAAAGGCCAATAAATAAATTTTTAAAACCCTCACTTCTTGCTATGATGAGGAAATCTTTGAGTGTGTTTGTTATTTGCTCCAGGATGAAACATGCCTTGCTATTTATGCAGCAAACTAGCATACTTCCGAAGACATAAATAAAAATATCAGGGTGAAACACTGAGGAGTTTATTAGCTTAATTATTAAGAGCTCTTTACACTTAACAACCTAAAGCATACGCAGAGCAATTTGTAATCAGCACTTCTTAAGCTTTGAATAATCCAATCCTTAAGCAAGCTTTCCTGATTCCTTGAAAACATCTTTCATGTCTTCAAACCTTCACTGAGGAAAGCCAAATTCATTAAAGCAACTTCTTAGCTATGCTTTTCTCTCTCCTCCTCATTCCATCATATCTCCTGTTCTCAACTGAGTTACTAATTTATGATGGGAGCCTCCCGCCAGGTCAAAGGTCCGTCCTGTGAGAACACCTTCACAGACAGGATCCAGCGAAACCCAGGGATGTGACCACAAGCAGAGCTGTAAGCAGGAGCCCAAGATACTTGTTCTCCCTCTCCTGGTTACACCATCTCCTCTAACCAGAGATCTCCCTCCACAGGCATCTCCTCTCCCCTCCAGACTGCATTCCCTCATTGCTCTGTTTCTGTATGACACAAACTCCCATCCCCTTCATCTTTGCCAATCACTGCAGTACTTCTGTACAGTCTCTCCCTTTACTAGTCAGTTTTTCCTTTCATCCTTTTCTGTTTTCCCTTTTTCCTTGTTGGCTTTTTCTCATTTCAACATAGCCTTTCTTGAAAAATTATTTCTTCTGTTAACTAGCATTTGTAAGATGTGCTGTACTTATTGAAGCCTTGCACGCACATTACCCAATTTAGGTTAATATATTCTCTTAATCATGTTGCTGATTGCCTGCAATAAAACATCTTAAACCAAACTAGCAATATGCAGGGCACCTAAAGATATCTCATAGAGAGTAAACAAACCTGCAGTATCTTGCAATGACCATGCAAGTGAGACACCTTCTGGCAAGGGTAACATGAAACAGACAGAGATAGCTTGCAAATCACACCCTTTTTTTTTAAGTAATCCATGAAAACATTGCCAAGACAGAGATTAGTAGGATCAGAGAAGCAAAATTCATGTTCAGATATAAACCCTGAAAGTCTTTGCCATTTTTACAGACTTACCTTACAACTGAGAATTATAGTGTAGGTACTTCAGCTTCTTTCCCCGGCTGCCTGTTTAAGTGACACTTCCCTCTTTCTCTGGACTGGAAGGCTTTAGAGGTCATGTCATAGCAGTTCCTTAAATTTTCTTCAAATTCAGAAGGTGAAGAATGTGTAAGTGTCTGTAACACACACCTGATATATTTCAGGGTGTCTACAACACTGTCCGGCACAACAAGATGCTCTGTGACTGCTCCTAGAGGCTTTTCATTCACTCCCTCTTGGTGGTGTCACCATTAATTTCAAATAAAAAATATTAAGCTGAAAGCATACGGTGAATCTAAGAACATAATATAGACAGACAATTTAATTACAGTCAGTAGGAGGAGTTGCTTTGCAAGAAGACAATGAGAGAGGGGAACAGTAAACAGATGAAATATTAACTGTACCTACCATGGGCCAGGCTAAGGTTCTGTTTCCTACCAAAAACCAGAACTAGAGCTACACCAGGAAATGCCCTGGGCAGCACTTTGTTTGTCATGGCACAACAGTGCAACACCAAAATGTCACTGTAACACAGCCGGTTTGATTGTTTTTCAGATCTACATATTGTCCAGCCTTTTCTGAAGGTGGAGAAGAACAAGACCCAGGAGCTTTGTTCTGAAATAATGCAGTATTTCCAGAATCTGAAATAGGTAAAAATATTTTCATGGAGTAACTTACTTAAATATGGAAGGGAAGATCTTTAAAAAAATAAAATCATTCCAATTCAAATATTTTGGTAAGGTGATTATGCAACATCTCAGGTTAAAAGTGGCATTGGAATAAACTAAAGGGATCACTAAATCAGGTCCTCAGTCTTACATTTCTGTTGCCAAAACTGACATCAAATAGAATCATACTGGCAGCAGTGTAGAGAAAAATAAATTATCAAAAATCCAACCCTAAGCAGCCAAAATACAGGATACATTATTCAAGTAGAAGCTGACACATACATAGCATCATCACGGGAATGATTTTATTTCATATGACAACATTTTGAATTATTAGGAAAAACTAGTTCCATGGATAAGAAATTCCAAAACATACATCAGCTTCCTAACCTCATAAGCTTTTCTTAACCTCGTGAACATACTAGACATACACAAGGAAAGTCTATTGAACAGATTATAAATAGGGAAAGAACAGATTCTGACACACAGCACTGTTTGCTTTTTATGGACATGATTGCACTGTATTTGGACGATTGAGTTACACAGTCCTTGTGTATATCCTCAGGAGCTTGGAGACCATTGCAACTGAATGCAGGAAATAATTTTGCCCCTGTTCAGGTTCATTGTAATTTAGTGCAGACAGAAGGAAGGACAACATTTACCTTTTTCTGCAGCATGGGACATTTTCATAAGCATTTTCCACCCTTTTTTATCTCCCACAGTAGTTTAAAGAGTTCTTAGTTTTGATGGCATCTTTTTTTCCTTGCTGGTGGTAACTGCTGGAGATTAATACCTAGTTAATAGAACACTTTACACAAAACCATCAGCAAGCAAATTAAAATGGTCTAATAGTCCTTTCTGCCTTCACACTTTTTAAAATCATTAGAGATACAAGCATACCTGTGCTTTGTAAGGGAAAAAAAAAATCCTGCAATATTTAATTTGCTTGTTGTTTCTGGGAACCTGTCCTATGATGAATGACAGCCAGGGGAGGACAATATTGTCTTCCTAAGGACTCCAGCAGAGCAAGGCTCCCTGGTACTTTGTCAGCCTCCACTGCACAAAGCCCATGTGCTTAAGGTGGCTTCCCCAAAGCGGGAGTTGCAGTGAAGGGTGTTATTTGCAGTCTTAAATTTAGGCAGACTGAAGTGTTTCGCAGGAGGAAAGCACAGAGCACTACAAAAGGGACTAAGTATGTAACCCCTATTTTATTAAAGAAAAAGGCTGCTGGTAAAACTTCACCTCCTTTCTTCTTCTCCTCTAACCATTTTTCCTCTGGTAGCAACGATCACACAGGTCAGAATAAAAAGCATGGGGTGGAACAGTCCTTGGTGGCTCTAATATTGCATGAAGGAAGGAACCCTGAACTTTCAATCTTCAGAGATCTGACAGTTCAGCCAAAGGGTGTTTATTCTCCTTTGTTTTTGAAAAGAAAAGTAGCTATTTTCCACAGGGAAAAAAAAATGAACAGAAATTTTTAAGAAAAACTATCTTTTGTAGATTTCTTTTGGCTGAAACAATAAGTTCTTGGGGCCTGAGTTTCTGCAAGAAGCCATAATATCATCTGGAAAATCAACCAATTAAGAATAGGTAACACCATGGGAGCAGCTCCAGGATAATTCTCTCCTCCTGGCGTATGGCACTCTAGAATTTGAGCAGAATATATCTCCTCCTCCCACAGACAAGGGGGTCTTGGATTATTTCATTCCTCCCATTCTTGCCATCTAGAAACACCCACAAGTAGAAAACTCCTAAGGGAAACAAAAACCTCAAGCTGCTCATTTTTTACACTCCTTGGTCTTGCAAAAGGAAAAGACTGCTCTTTGGCTGGTCTGCAGCCCAGCAGACAACACAAGAGGGCTCTGTGGCTGCACACAGGCAGTCCCACCACACACCACTCCATTCAGCGATGGATTTTCCCTCACCTATTCCTTCTGAACTGGCCACCACTGCTGGCCACTGGCTGCTGGCAACCCCTCTCCCTAGGTTGAATGAAATCTCCCTTCCCCTGCTGTCTCTGGCAGAGCCCACCTCTTCACCCAGCTTGGCTAGGGGACTGAGATCATAGAATCACAGAACCACCAGGCTGGAAAAGACCCACCGGATCATCTAGTCCAACCATTCCTATCAATCACTAAACCATGCCCCTCAGCACCTCATCCACCTGTCTTTTAAACACCTCCAGGGAAGGTGACTCAACCACCTCCCTGGGCAGCCTCTGCCAGTGCCCAATGACCCTTTCCGTGAAACATTTTTTCCTGATGTCCAGCCTGAACCTCCCCTGGTGGAATTTGAGGCCATTCCCCCTTTTGCTGTCACTTGGGAGAAGAGGCCAGCACCCTGCTCTCTGCAACCTCCTTTCAGGTAGTTGTAGAGAGCAATGAGGTCTCCCCTCAGCCTTCTCTTCCCTAGGCCAAACAACCCCAGCGCTCTCAGCCCAGCGGTCCAGCCTGTTCAGATCCCTTTGGAGCCTCCCGACCCTCCAGCAGATCGACACTTCCACTCAGTGCCATCGACAAACTTGCTAAGGGTGCACTTGATGCCTTCATCCAGGTCATTGCTAAAGACATTGAACAGGGCTGGACACAGCACTGAGCCATGGGGAACCCCACTTGTAACTGGCAATCAGATAGAAGTCAATAGTCCCTGGATTATCTCCTTGGAGTATGGCAAGTTCTATTATAGTAACTGTCAGTTTGTGAAACACTGACCAGCCTCAGCATGAGCATTTCATTTGCCTCACGTCACTGACGGGGTAACCTGAGTACCTGCAATACATCTCACACATGCGTTTGTTCACACACATGAGAGCAGCGGGAGCCTGAAGGGAAGAACTTCAAAGCATTAATCTGCATCTGCTCAAAGGGCAGATAGTCCATAGCTGCATTTCAGTGTAGGGCACTAACCCTCACCAAGGACTCCCCTAATTGTGTGGTTGAAGCCTGGTTGTCAAAAGTCATTCATTTCCATCTGGTCTCAGCTGCATATGACATATCCAAAGGAAGACCTAAGCAACAGCTTCTCCAAGAACAACAGTTATTCAGTAAAAATGTTTGGTCGCTATCACCCTTCTCCCATGGAAAAAGGGCAATACCGTACATATAAACATCTCCAGCTGGATGTTCATAACCCAGTTACTAAATAGCACACCCAGGGAAGGACAGGGGATCAAAGCCACCCTGAGCCCTGCCTACCCACTACCCCATCCTATCCACGCACAAGCCATTTTCCTAGTCTGCTTCTATGAACACACTTGAATCTCTCCACTGTAGGTGCTAGGACTTGTGCATCTTCTTTGCAATCCATAACATCCACTAAGAGTGTCCAGTAGGTCCCAAAGGGTTGGGTCAAGGGGTACATTTGCTCCCTGCCAGCAGGATGACAAGTGCAGAGACAGGCACAGCTGTGGAAGCAAAGGTCTGACCGATTGCAGACATACATTCCCCATCAGCCAAGTCTCCAGGTGGCAGATCAGAGGAGCCAGCTGCTCTGATGTAAATTATACCTGTTTTCTCCCTCTTGCACACAAATACAAGCCATAGATGAAAGAAGTCGTGCTGGAAGCTGCTATTTATGATGAGCAGTTTAATACAGATAACTTACAGAGCAAATGGAAACTAAGGCTCAGGCTGATATCCCAGATAAGAAAGGCAGGGGAAAGTCAGTGATATCTAGACATCTATCTCAACGCACAATGACGAGAAAAATGCAAAAGCCAGCTGAGGGCTCCCAGGAGCAGAGGCAGTATTGAAACACCTACCCTCCAACACAAATATTTCTATACTACAGGAACACAAGTGGTATCTTAAAACCTGAGGGCAAGATCCTGGGGAAGGGTGGAGATTTGTTCAAAGCCAGAGAGGTAAAACTGAGGGAGATCATCCTCATGAACCGAGCCACTGCTCTGTGCCCATGAGCTGCTTGGTGCCCAATCCCCACCACCCACAGACCCAGCAGGGCTCCTTAGGCATGAAGTAGTTTGGAGATCAAAAGCCTGGAAGAAGCAGCAGTTTCTTTGACATGTTGGAAGACAGCAATGAAGTTCCCTCTCCAGAGTGACAGCACATGGGAAATCCCTGTTCCAACTAGCTCAGAGTCCCTCACAACCTGCTCTCTGCACAGAAACAGTCTTCTCCTGTCCCAACCCCTCTCTCACACTGCTTTGAGTCCATGACCAGGCTCTGCCTGCTAGAGACAATTCCATTTCAGTGCAACAGATTCAAATTCTAATTGAGTTTTCCCATTTAAATCAAGGCAGGAACAGCTTTGACAGCCTGCAGTCATGAGAGGCATTTTTGAAGAGAATTGTCTAACAAGCCAGGAAGTCAAATATAACATTTTAAAACTGTTTTTAAGTGTTTATGTGTGCACACGTGTGTGTTTCCTTCTGCAAGCAAGAAACACTTGTTCCTTGTGCATGAGAGGAGCTCAGGTTGCTACGGTTGTGTGGCTGCTCAAATGGCTTCTTCGTGGCAGTTGAAAGAGAAAGGAAAAAATTTTCAGTTTATAGGTGTATTCCTGCTTTAGGTGACTCACTGCAATGGAAAAAAAGCATTTTGCTTCTTCCCTTCTTTTAGCCTCATTTCATCCCAGACGCCATCTGTCTTCATGCCACTCAATGGCTGCTCACACAGTGGTGTTCACTCCTTTATGTTCCTTAATTTAAGTGCACAGTCCAGAGATGATTTGGAATACAGCTTATCCCCCTCTCTGTGGCATGAAGGAAAGCTGTTTTATGATGAAGAAATCAGATCAGGACTCACATATAGCTTTGATATCCAACACTGATTCAAATTTCTGGTGTGACTCGGTTTTTCACCTTCTATTAGGCAAAAGTGCAATAAAACTTCGACTTTCATTCAATTCTCTCTCCAGGCAAAGTCCAAAGCGTTTTCTCTTCAGCAGAATTTAGTACAATGAGCACCCATTACACTTCCATCACGAATTACATTGTGAACCTGCATTTTCTATCATTTTCTTATATTTTCTTCTAAGTACTGTATGCTTCTACAGAACTAAATTAACTCCTTGGTAGGTGCTTTGATCTCTATCTTAATAGACCTTCACAGTTAAATTAGTGTTAGGAATAAAAGTCAACACACTCATACCGAAGTAGTTTCAATTTCATTGATTTTTTTAGTAAGGAAATAATCATGAGAGTGATTTGCTGGTTTTACTGTCTTACAGGTAGAATGACTGGAATGTTTTGAAGGTTCAAGTACTTTAATGAAGTTGTTCTTCCTAGGATAAAAATATTAGTAAAAAAGCCTGCATTTTGGTGGAAAATAATTAATGTGTCCCTCATAATTTTGTGTTATATATGCATATTCTCAGCTACAGCAAAGTAATTTCACTTAAAGTACTGATCAAGATCTGTCAGTGCCTGGTGGCCCTAGAACTTGAAATTACACAACATCCTGTTTTCTTCAACGTGTATTGCAAAAATCTCTTGTATACTCCAATCAGAGCACCACAGAATGGGTGACATTGGCAGACATCCCCAGAGATTGTCCAGACCCCTTCTTAGGATAGGGTCAGCTGCAGCTGATCGCCCAGGGTTGTGTCCTGTTAAGTTTCGAACACCTCTAAGAATGGAGCTACCACAGCCTCTCTGGGCAGCCTGTGCCAATGTGTAACCAACCCCCAGTAGAAGTGTTTTTTCCTGTGTTTAAGCGGAATTTTCTGTATTTAAGTTTGTGCCCTCTGCTTCTTGTCCTGTCAATGGACACAACTGAGAAAAGTCTGACTCCATCTTCCTTACTCCTCCCATCAGGTGTTTATACACACGGATAAGTTGCCCCAGAGCCTTCTCATCTCCAAGTTGAACAACACCAGGTCTCAGCTTCTCCTCATGTGACAGGTGTTCCAATCCCCTAATCATCTTCGTGGCCCTTTGCTGGACACAATCCGGTATGCACATTTCTTTTTTGTACCGGAGAGCCCAGAACTGGACCCAGCACTCCAGATGTGTCTCTTCAGTGCTAAATAAAGGAGAAGGATCACCTCTGTTGGCCTGCTGGAAACAGGCTTTCTAATATAGTCCAAGGTGCCTTATTGGCATCAAGAGCACATTGCTGGCTCATGTTAAACTTGGTGTCAACCAGGACCACTAGGGCCTTTTCTGCACAGCTGATTTCCAGATAGTTATCCCCCAGCCTCTGCTGGTGCATGTGGTTATTCTTCCCAAGAGGTAGGACATTGCCTTTTCCTTTACTGAACTTCATGAGATACTTGTTGGCCTGCTTCTCCATCCATTTCTTCAGTCCCTCTGAAGGGCAGCAGATTCACCTGGTGCATCCACTTCTGCCAATTTTGTATCATCTGCAAACTTGCTGTGGGTGCACTTTATCCCAACACCTAGCTAATTAAAGAAAATATTGAAGAGCATAGGATCCAGCATCACCCGCTAGAGTACACCACTAGTGCTGACTTCCAAGTGGATTTTGTATTGCTGGTCTCACCCTTCTAGGTCCAGCTTTTCATCAGCTTTTCTCTGAGGACGTAAAGGTGAATAGTGTGGAAGGTTACTTCTTAAGGTTAAGATAAACAACATCCACTGCTCTCCTTTCATCCACTAAGCCAGTTATCTTTATCATAAAGGCCATCATTCCTCTGTGCAGTGAGGAAGAAGGTCTGAAATCTCGAGTATCACAGTCTACTGCTTCCTCACAAGGCGAGGAGGAGGAGCAGGCTCCAATCTCTTCTCTCTGGCAATCAGTGATAGGACCTGGGGGAATGGTAGGAAGATGTGCCAGGGGAGGTTTAGGTTGTATATTAGGAAGAGGTTCTTCACTCAGAGAGTGGTGGAGCACTGAAACAGGCTCTGCAGTGAAGCAGTCATGGCACTGAGCCTGACAATGCTTAAGAAGCATTTGGACAACGCCCTCAAAAGCATGGTGTGAATGCTGGGGCTGTCCTCTGCAGAGACAAGAGTTGGACTCAATCATCCTTGCGGTTACCTTCAAATTCAGGACATTCTATATTTCTTAAAATCCAAGGACATGGCACTGAAAAGCCAGTTCTATTTTCCCACTACTTGGAATTGTTATTCCTGGGATGAGTCAACTCTGACATGAGGAAGGACAATGTGATTTCTTCACTTCTGTTTTACATCAGTAGATCTTGCTCACCCTAGATTTCAATATTTCAATGCATTGCAATATTCTGGATTTAAAATTGTGCTGTGACCTTTAAAAAAGAAAAGGATCCTGAGGCTAAAATATCAGTTGTGCTGTTCAAAAGACAGCTCATTTCCCCACACAGTGCTTTTTGTGTTGCTAACAAGGGGCCTGGTTTTTATTCTGTTGTTCATGAAAACAGAAGTGCAGCCACAGAGTCTTCTCTCTGTGAGGTAGCCGAGATGTGAGATTGCCCAATGTTTTATGCCAAATGAAGCTGATAGCTCGCTTGAAAATTGGATTTTCTTTAGAGCAGAAAGCAAAGCAGACAAAAGTCAATGGAAATATTCTTTTTGGCACTCCTGGTTCTTGGAGCAGCTTTCTGAAGATAAGTTTTCTTGAGCAGGGAAGTAATGATGAACTAGGCCCTGGAATTACTTCCCTAATCTAAACTCTTAAATATTTTACAGTCACATTAAAGAGGAAGACTCTCCCTGTCACACTTAGCCCTTCAAACCCAGTTCCCTATGAAGAAGTGAAAGAGCAGAGATAATATCAATAAAGACTTAGTCAGAGATCTGGCAAAAAAAGTATATATGTTTCTAGATATGGTCAACGTTCAGAGCTCAAACATACCTGGATGCACCACTTGAGCTTCAGTAGAAGTCCTCAGTCACAGCTACGTGTATGTGGCACATGCAAGATGTAACGTGGTCTGCTGACACCTGGGGAGGACTCAGCCAAAGGCCACCGGTGTGGCTGGGGGCTGGAGCACACACTACATGCAGAGAGCCTGAAAACACAGGGACTATTCAGTTTCAGGGTGAGAAGCTTAAGGACTAAAACCACGTATCCAAACCCTTACTGAGGTTTAGAGATGCACAGGAACATGCTAAGCTCAGTAGAGCCTTTCCTGCATCAAAAGAGATAACGAGAACATTGGCTAAAGATTCTTTCAGCAGGCCTTGAAGTATCAGTAACTTTCTTGAACTAACTCCAGAGCAGTGTGAACATTCAGATTCTATACACATTTTCAAGCAAGCAGAAAACTGCAGAACTGTTTGCTCTTAACTTAGTTTCTCTGATAGCAAATCCGTACTTCCTAAATATGCAGGACTTTCTTCACAAAAGTGTAGTCTAGATACATTAGTAAGTTTTTCTCTTGGGAGATATTTTTCACAGATATGTATATTGGTTACGAATGTATTTTGAGAGGAAATGCTATTTTTTGCAGCGTTTTGTGGTATCACATGAAGCATCAAATGCTAGACAAGCACTGATTTTTTTCTGATAACTAGATATTAAAAGTAGCTATATCTGTGACACTGCAAAGACATCTTTTTGAAAAGCCTCTCTGAGATACAAAGTACTCTTCCTTTGCATCTACTGCTCCTTTGTCAATAATTTATTTGCAATTAATTATTGAGATACGTTTTTTTAAATATAAGTAAAATCTTGACAGCACAAAACACAAAATCATGAATTCAGTGTTGAACTTCTCAAGCAGAGACTGGGTAAAAAGAAGATTCCTTATTAGTGTACAAATAGATGAGATAATGGAAAAGTGATTATATTCCTCAGGAAGCAGTTTTACAAATGATATTTTTTCAAGTTTTCTACAGGATGGAAGTCCACATTTAATAACAGCATTTAAAAATTGTCATTAAGGCCTTAATCCTTTAATGTGCCAGGTGTGGGTGGCTGCTGTCCAGATGCCGAGTGAGGCTGGGGAGGAGGTGGGCTTCAGAAGTGTGAGCTCGTCAGCTGAGCGTTACATTTTCATACAGGCTTACAGATCCTTCCTGCACCAAACCCCAGAGAAGATTTCCAGTGAAGTGCAACATAAGGAACTGAAAAAACTAAAAGGGAAGCCAAAGGACCTGAAGTACACCCCTTTCAGCAACAAACTCAAATTTCTAAAGTTTCTGTATCACTGGTTAGCAAAGATAGGGTCCCATGTCCCAGGAAATCAACAACTGTTTTTTATATTAATGTATATTGAATTTACAGTGATACTAATGCATATTTAAAGAACTTACCTACCCTTGGCTGAACTGCAGAAATTGAAAGCTACTGTGCTTTCAGAATCGTGCAATGCAAAATAAAATGGATTATCTCAAACAACCTTTTCTGGAAATGGTCTGCACAAATGTATGCAAGAAGTTGCCTCCTCTCACCTGGGAGATGACAGTTTCACTGCTTGCAACTATCTGATGATAATTTTAAGGAATTCTTTGTGGACCTCAAAAGAAAGCTTTCATTACACTTTTATACCAAGGCAGTAGACAGAATTTGAAAAGGAAAATCCTCATTAAAATACTCATTAAAATGAAAGAGCTGCAAATTCTACCTGATATCTTATATCCTTGTCCCAGTTTAATCACTGTGGCCAGTATCTCAATCTCAGGAATCTGTACAGATATCTGTGGGTGAATTTAACATTGGCAATCACATAAAAGAGCTAATCACTTTGCCGTATATTTTTTGTCTCCATATGCAGACTACACATTGTAAGTCAAGCCATTGAAGTCATTGTAATGGAGTTCAGCAAGCTTTGTTTCAGGCAAAGAAAAGTTAAATTATCACTACTGCTCTCAATATCAGAAAAAAAAAATAAAAGCATACTTCAAGAGCCTAAGCTCTTTGTAACCTTTGAAGCAGCAAACTCTTGATGGTACTTCATACAAACAGCTCCACCAGCACAAGTTATTATCAGTTAAATTAACAGATTCCATCTGACACAAAAGTCAAGTCAAGCAAGTAACACAAACTCCCAAAAGAAGTCATATGCATACAGAGTTCATCCTGAAAGTCACTATCATGATTCACTCATGGAAGTCCCGATGCCTGATAATTACCTTTTTTCCCAAAAAGATGAAACTTGTAACTAGGGTGTCCACTGCTTAGAATTTGGTCAGAAGATTAAAAGAAAATTGGGACTAATGGAAAGCTCAGCAAAATAAATATTACATGTCACTGGCATACGTATTTACAGCTGCTCTATATCCTTGATCTAGTAGGTGAAGCACAAAAAGCCTCAGGAATCCTTGATTCTACCTCTATTTTAATCTTTAGCCTCTTTGTTACTATTACTCAGGCACTATAACCTAGACATGGAAGTATCGGTGGTTGAAATTAGTCATGCTATTCTACATGTCAATGCTACTGTACTGTTGGTATCAACATAAGAAACAAAGTTAAGTGTAAATAGACCAACCTACCTGAGGAATGACAAAGAAAATCAAGATGGGAATCTGCTGAGAACCTGAAAGATCAGAAGTTATTTCTGTGTCGCTGGATGATATGGCAGCATTCAAAGGCACCTGTCTTTGTGATAGATCATTGCCATTCCCACTACAATTCCCACCTTTTTGTTGAAGTATTTCTTAGGCTTGAATAGTCTCCAAAATACTGGAGAAATTTTCCGAAAACTGAGTATTTTGGTCATTTGTGCTCTATCTGTTGTCAATGA
This sequence comes from Phaenicophaeus curvirostris, assembly GCF_032191515.1. Taxonomy (NCBI): domain Eukaryota; kingdom Metazoa; phylum Chordata; class Aves; order Cuculiformes; family Cuculidae; genus Phaenicophaeus; species Phaenicophaeus curvirostris. The sequence continues at coordinate 6,521,037 of NC_091400.1, read as the reverse complement.
AGAGACCTCCTTAGTACATCTCCACATGGCAGTCTGAAGGTAAACTGGCAACACGATTCTGAAATAATCCATTTTCCACAAACTTTCACCTACATTGGAAGTAACAGGGATTGTGCAGTGGACAGATTTGGGGACTGTTAACAAGTTAAGCCCCTGGGTACACAGCCCTGATGTCTTGCAAAGCAACAGTGCAACAAGATGTCCACCAAAATGAACCGAAACTACTGCTGGAATAGCAAGGGAAGCAGAAGAAAAAAGGAAGAAAAAAAAGAAACAAAAGCAAAGGAACGAAGAAAGAGAAAAGGAGCTCTGCAGAACTTCTGAGTCTGAGTCATTCTTTTAATAAAACTTTCTGTAAAGTTCAAAAGCCCAACTGCATTTTATCCTTGAGCCTGAGAAGATGAAAGGAGCAAGAAGCAGAAGGTTGTAACTTTCATGTTTATATACAAATACTTTGAAAGAACCTGCCTCTGCCTAACACCTTCATTCAGTACTTAGAAGTGCAAACAGAAATTAAGCAAAGGCTTTGAAGTCCTCAGCTATGTAGAAGCTCCAGCAGAACAAGGAGTTCTGAGCTGAAACAGAGGAAGAAAGGTATGTACAATGTTGAAGAAGGAGTAAGAGTGCAAGGAGGCACAGGCAGATGAGAGAGATGTGTATTTTAATCCCCTGAGTTTTGCTTGTACCAAGAGGCATATTGAATCCACAGGGGATATTTGGGTTGTACCGGCCAAGAAAGTCCCTGTCTTGGCTTGGCTGCATAGTTAGAAGTCTCTTTGTCAGCTATTGTTGGCCTCATGGACTCTCACAGAGTTAAGAACACACTTACCAGGGCTGAAGGACTGTGGGTGGATGCAGCAGGAAGGGGGATACCTAGTAGAACAGTCTCTGCTCGTCATTCACAGTGTTGCTATGCACAGGAGGCAATGTAGCTGCAATCAAAATACAAGTGGTATCAGTCTCTCAGATGAAGGTGTTTGATGCCCTCCACATCTGCTCTTGCTGGACAAGGTGCTAGGGACCTAGCAACCCTCTATACCTTCAGCAACAGCGCCTGATAGTACCCAGGAGAGTCATAGAAGCATCAAAGCTCAACATACATGGAATTCATTGCACTCTCTAGCCTAGACTGCTTCCATGTGAGGGGCTTGGTTTAGTATTTGATAGGAATGGTTGGACTCGGTGATCCAGTGGGTCTTTTCCAACCTGGTGATTCTATGATTCTGTGATTCATTGGCCACCTCTACGCCATCCTCCCTTCAGCCCCTCTGGCTAGATTGGTCTGTCTTCAATTAGACGGCTTGACTCAGTAGGTACACTACAACACTGCTCCAGTCCTGCACTATCTAGACTTTACCAAGAAAGAGTGCTACTGAGCTTCCAATGACTGCCAACACAACAAGGGAACCTGAGAGAGGAGAAATAATTTACTTCTAATCAGCAGAGACGTGCCATAAATATACAAGTTGGTAGAAAACACCAAAGAGAAAGTCAGATTGCAGTAGCGTTCCTGTACATACAAGAACCAAAACACTACATTTCAGATGACAAGCTGAAACAAAAACCTGCAGAGAATCCTTGTACTTGTTTTTGGAGCCTGAGAGCTTCATGTTTTGTGCATAGAAAGGAAATATTGACTTTGTCAGCATAGCGTACACCCCACAGGTCTCCGAGTCTCTTCCTGCTTCCCCTAGTTCTCTTCTCCCATAAACTCCTCTCAGGAATGATGGGACTTCATTTAAAAAAAATAAAATGTGCTTAATGAGTTTTCTTATGTAGAGCCAAGAGCAAAAAGTAAATGTTTAACCTCTGACCTCAAGGCTAAATTAAAGAATCATAAGTGATGAGGAGCCACTGCTTAGTGTTTGCTTTAAGAACAGGAACAATGACACCACTTTCAGAGAGTAATTAGCACTCCTGCTGGGTTCAGCCCCGAAGCATTTTTTTCTTGGTGGAATCACATAGTTCAGGGTTTTTTTCCCTCAAGTCTACAGGCTATCTCTTAAAACGCAAGTCCTCAAATTCCTGCTGAGAATTCAAATATTGCTGTTAAAATACATGTTCATATATATATATATGTGTAAAAATAGGTTTTATATTTACAGGTGTATATAAATGTGTGTGTATGGCCTATTACTATGCAAATATAACAGTATATATGTATGTCTATGTCTGTACAGATATATACATTCAATGAAATAAAACTAAGATCCCACCCTGGATTTATTCAAAAGCCATCTTCATGTGGTCCTGGGCAACTGGCTCTTGGTGCCCTGCTTGAGCAGTGCAGGTGTACACAAAGACCTCCCGAGTTCCTTTCCAATCTCAATCATTCTGTGAATCTGAGATTCTATTTTTTAACTCAAAAGCAATTATTTGCAATTAAGCTGGCTGTCTCTTAATAGTACCCATCTCCGGAGTACATGAACAATTTAGCACCATGTTTATCCAGTTCCTAAGGCTCCAGAAGGAGTATTTCTTTGTATTTCTTTGTTTTCTTTTTGGAGACGTGCTGCGAAAAGCTCATTGTTTTACTGTTAGTAGTTCAATAAGCTTCAGACAGGAACGCTGAGCCCAAGGACAAAAGTTAAGTACTCCTACAGTCATCAAGTTTAGGGAAGATTTTAATCTCTAAAGTAAAATGCTTGTGCTGCTTTGCCCAGAATGACAGACCCTGGAAACATAAATTTTATAGAAGTTTTTCTTCCACTCAGTACTGAGCTTCTGGTCCTCACAGCTGTCTCTAGGTCAAAATTAGATGGAAGAGAAAACTTTTCTAAACTTGGCATGAGAAATGTTGCATTCCAAGTTACTGAGAAATATTAATGAGTATACTAATGGATAGAAAAAGGAGCTTTAATGACTTACATCCAGCTGGCTGGAGCCTTACAATCTATGAGGGACTGAAGGAAGGTTCCCAGAGGGGTCTCAAGATGCACTGATTCTCAAATAAATCCTTGGATGGGTTTCCTGGGAGTGCTCACAGAGTTAGTAGTTTCAGGCACCAAATCTAGAAAACTGCCTTAATCACTGTCTGCCATTGCCAGATATTCAACAGTTCTCAGCCCCCAGCAAGTAAAGCAAGGGGACCTCCCAGTTCTTTACAATTTTGCAGTGTGCTTAATTTTAAATACAGGTTTTAAATCCTTGGATTAGACCATATTTTTAACTGCTTTCCATGATTTGTTTGGCCATTTTCTGAACTGGGTTGCACAGTTCTAACTCTGGTCTGTTATATCACATAATCAACTGAAATCCAGGCTCTAGCTCTTCCAGCTAGGAAGAGGTGCTAGGCTGATTTGGGATCCACAAGGAGCTTTATCACACAAACTGTATTTTGTGTCCACTTAAAATCTACTTCGATTTTACTGCTTTGTAGACCCCAAGTAAGATAAACAGTTGTTTTTATTTGCTGTTGACTTCTTTAATTTTATTGCTCTCTGGCAGTAAGTGCATCTGCTTAACCACAAGACAAAAGAAAGTTGCCAGAAGTTTTTTCAAAGCCCGGAGGATTTTAACAACCTTGAAAGAGATCAAGTCCAGTGGACTGAGGATGGCCCTAAGGAAACAGTAATAGTATTGTGAGGTGATTCCAGCCATCACCGTTTTTTACAAATGGTACTATATGAAGACTCAAAGTTACACCCTATATGAGTCATGATGTTGCCACAAGTCTGACATTTCATTTTCCATGCAAAATACACTAATTATTTTTACTCACTAATTTTCTGTCTGACAATGCAAGATGACGTCATTGCATGGAGTCGCCCAGGATCTTAATACTGAACAAATGTTATCTTGGGAAAGTATTAGCTGCTGATACCCCGAGGCAATCTGGGCAGAGGAGGAGCAGCAAGCAGCAGAAAGCCAGTTCTCTCCCCATTCTCTGCTCCAAGCAAAGGCAGGATGGCTCCCAGGGAATGATGTTTGCCTGCTGAGCATTGTTACAGCCACCTCTGCTGCAGGACTATTCTATTTTTTGTGCACCGTCAGGACCCTGCAGACTATATAACTCCAAACCAAACCTAATAACAGGAGCTGACGAGGCCACCAGAACATGACATTGGCTCAGCACAATGCCAGGAGGGTGTGAGAATACTTCCTGATGTACACCTGTCTTTGTAACAATCCCCTTCTGTGTACTGGATGTAAAAACACACTCAGTATTAAGAGACATAAAAGACTTACATGTGCCTTAGCTCCTTTTTCTTCTCCATTCGTCCTGCTTTTTTAGAGCCTATTCATGCCACAATGATCTTCTCTTGTTGACTGGCAGCTGTAGTCTGCTCTGAGGTCCAGGATGCTCAGCATGGTGATAGAATACTCGGATGCCCTGTTGCACACAAAGTCCATACCCCAATGCACCTAGAAGGGTACAAAGGTTTCACAGTTAAGCCGTCTTATCCCTTTTGTAAAGGCTTTTTGCAAAATCAGACAACATTCAAAAGTCTGTGTCATTAAATCAGATCAGGACTCACTCCCTCTCAGGCTGCTTATCTCACTGGCTCTCTGTTATTATCTTTTTTCTTTCTCTTGCCTTAAACCTTGACACTCCCTGCCCTTATTAAATACATTGCAGACAATTAATTAAAGTGCACACAGCCAGGGAATAGAGGTGGTTAGCGATTTTGACCTCTCTGCAGTGCAGCGTGGGTTACAGTGCTCACAGTCTAGTGGGTGGGTGAATAGAGACACATCACTCCCATCCCTGTCCCTGCCAGCACAAAGACAGCTCAGACTTCACAAAGCAGAACTGACCACAGTCTATCAAGTGCCTCATCTCAAGAGGGTCCCAGTTAGCCTGCCCATGGAGAGAGGTTCCTCTGATGTGACATGTGTCCATGACACACCTTGACACAACAGCTGGTTGTCCTCAGGTGTCTGTCACACTCTCCCCACACTGCATGAGCAGGACAGTGTGACTGCCGGCTAAGGAAACCTGAGACACTTTACAGCCCACTGGCATCAGTCTTGACATTCTATTCATAACTTTTTAGCTTCAGCATTTTTAAACCATGCTGCCTTTTCTAAGGGCCCATGGGGTTCCCCAGAAGCCCATTCCTTTCTTGCCTTAGTTTCCACCAGAACACTGGTACTGCTGAATCCTGATGTGTGAAGGAGTTATTGCCCTTACCTAGTCATCCACTGGAAGTGCAACACCAAGATGCAGTAAGAAGCAATGTTACTCCAACCATCCACAGGTGTGAGAGGACCGGAGCTCTACTAAAGATCCCTGAAACCACCAGAAAAGAGGAATGTGTGCCCTTGAGGGCAACGATACCTCAGCAATTTAGATACCTTACTCTTTCTCTATCATTGTCTCTAAAAGACAGCAGCCCTCGACTTTCTAGGGTTCCTGTGAGCACAGGCGGATTAAAGATCGCAAGGTGTCCCACTACCATTAGGTTATGGAGATATGGACCTTCGTTATAGCAAAAGGCACATGCCTATCTTCTTTAGAACTAGAGCAGGGTCCAGCATTATACTAGAGAAGGAAGAGTCACATTTTACATCTTTTTTCCATCTTAGCTGTTTAAATCCCATATTCACATCCACAAAAAAAAAGGATATTTTGAGTTCCTCCATGAAAGGAAGCCTGGTTGGATACTTGAAGGTAGAAAGCCAGGTACTCCCAAATGTGTTCTTGCAGTGACTGGCAAGAAACAAATTATGCAGCTGAAAGGAAACCAAGACAATCTTTATGTGGTTGAAAGGATCATAAGTCTGGCGCCAACTGCCAGAGAATAGTACAATCAATGGCACTGTTGGCCTATTGAAATGGAGAGATGATTTTCATAATGCTGCATAATGATAAAAAACTAACTGATGGCTGGATTTGTCATTGCTTGTGGTTTCTTATAGTGAAGAATGTAAGAAATGTCTTGACATTTTCAGTAGCAACGTTCCAGGTCTTGGCAGACAACAACTGAGCTAATTATGAGGAAGGTCTAGAAAAAAGAAATCAGGTCCCTCACAGCATGTTTCAACTTTTCTCAATCAGGATTTCTTCTGTCATGAAGTAAAAGTGAAAATATGGTTAGACTCAGTGATCCAGTGGGTCTTTTCCAACCTGGTGATTCTATGATTCTATGAAAAGGAAGAAGCAAATTTTTCTCCTGCAAGTTTTATTGCTGTCTAGTCCCCTTCTGTCCCTCAGGTAGACTTGGCCTGCAGTTCAGTTAAAGTGCCAAGCTAACCCTCATTCACACTCCACAGCTTTCCTAGAGCACTTGCTGTAGCAAACGACATCATTCACAATGAGAAGTTGTCAGCATGCAGCCAGGTTTTCTGCAATTTCAGCACCTGGTTTGGTATTCTGTTTCCATAGACCAGAGTTTCACAGCCTCCAGGAGGGCCAGCGGAAAGCTCAAGCCCAGGATTTTCCCTGGTCCTGCTCCATATTTATAGTAAGACCAGATGAGCCACCCAGCTTCAGTCTTTGGTTTCCTTTTAACCTCATGGCTTCTCTTGAAATCCAGCCTTGCTGGAGAAGGAGAGCTCAGTCAAATTTTCAATCAGCGGTGCAAATCTCCCAGTGTCTTTCTCCAAAACCTGAGGTATCTGATACTATTTATCAAGAAAGAACCGAGTCTGAAGGCTTATACTAAGGTGAAAATCTCTCTGAATTATTCTCTCTGGTGCAAGATGAGACATAGAATATTTTCTCCCTGGAGGTGTTAAAGATAAGGGAACAGTGAAATGTGCACTGAAAACAAAAATACTGCAAAACAGAAATACTTTCCTCTATAAGGTGGAATCTGGGTGGTTTTTTTTCAGATCTGCACAGTGCAGACTGGTCAAGTCATCAGTTGTGACTGAGCTCCTACACGCACAGGCTATAAAAATAATAATGACTGCAGAAAAACTGAAGCTGCCCATTGACCAATGCATCTCCCTGACTGCAATTTAAGAACTGAGGATATGACTCACTCTGCTTAGGCTGTGCTCCATTTCATTTTAATGTTGCATAGTGGGTTTTGCTCTATCTGTACTCCGTTTCTGATGCTATGTATGTGTCTCCTGTGGAGACCGTTCTCCTGCTTTACTCTGTGTTCGTGATATTTTACCAGGCAGAATGTAGACAATGCAGGAAAGCTGGGATTCAAGTCATTTCATGAGTAGCATTGCTATACCATCGAAGCACTCTTAAGTGACTTTTGCCCACACCAGAAAGCTAACATGGCTCGAAGCCTCCGGTGTATCAGCTTAAAAGCATTTCCTGTGGTCTCCTCATTTATTCTGAGAATATCCTGTAAGTGATGTACAACCAAGGAACAAATAGAATTTCTCAGAGTGCTTAGTTTTCACTTTGGCACAATCTGCAGTTGCTATTTTCCAAAAGGCACATGGGAATTGAATTATTCCAAGTCCTACTGTTCTGGACCCCTTCATCTGATTTAGCTGAAATTGGCTAGTACACTCAGGAGTGTAAGACACACACACACATAGATTGAAACCGTACAAACGATACTGAACCAAGCAGATGTAATATTTTAAATTTAATGATGCTAATTGATATTTATGTTAGCATGAATTCCCAGCCCTACCTGTTGTAGTCTTCTGCCAAATGGTCTCTCAGCCACAGACTTCAACTCTTTTTATTTTCTTTTTCATCTCTTTTTTTTTTTTTTTTAATGTAACTGTTCTGCACCTTCCTGGGATTCCTTTTAGATTACCATTGGCAAAAGCCAATCAAAAACACTAGGGAGGTCTCTTCTAGAAAAACAGGATCTCCCTCTGTGCTTGCTGTGTGATGCTCAGTGCTTTCCACAACCACCGTGAAGTGTCCTGACACTCTGACTTATGTGAGGAGTGGTTAAGTGTGTCCTTTGGACCAAGCCATAATCCAGGCTGAGTGTGTTTATTCCAGCTCTTAGTGACATTGGTTGTCTGAGTCTGTTAGCATGAATCGACTTGATCCCTCTCAACCCTTGCCAAAGAGTCACTTTCTACTAGAAGGTCCCCGTACTATCCCTGTATGAGCCACCAGGAGACACGAGGTATAATATCAAGAGGGTAAAACAACACACACAAAAATGGAATAACCTTCTGAAAGCTTCTGATGAGGCTGGCAAATGTTTGGGGTTGGGCTGTGAATCAACGTTGGAAAAAACCTCTGCCAATAACAAGCAGTTCCACCTTTCCCAAGCAGTCTGTCTTTTCCTATGGGGTTCTCCTAGTTTTGGTAATCACCTAAATATTACAAAATATAATATCTCCACCAGCATTACTTCAATTGACAGCTTAGTAATTTTTTTTTAAAGAACTGAACAATTTAAACATACCACTCTTTCAATTAGGTGAATTCCTCCATGGAACTAGAAAATAAATTGAGTCTCATGCTTAATATTCCACCAGTTCCCAGGAAGAGGGCAAGACAGAGAAAACAAAATTTCATTAAGCAAAATTTCCCAGCTTCCTTGCCAATAAGCATTTTTTTCCTAGGAGCTAGTAAAAAAAACTTTTATCTGATCTTCCGTAATTGCATAGAATTGACCTAGATTACCACAAAGCCTGAACTCTAGGGGAAACTGAACTTCTGACAAAGCAGTTCAGTTTTTGACCCAAATAACACATACCTGAAGGTACAATTTGGACTCCATTTAAATGCTGTTGTCAGTCTTCATGAATTGAAGGGATAAAGGCATTAAGTTGACTTTTAGCAGTACTGAAGTCTCAGGAAAGTGTGGGAGTTTAAATGATAGATGCTTTTGGTAAGAAGTACATCATCATCATTCATTTCATCAGCCACAGGAAAAAAGAAAAATTTCACAGAAACCCAACAGAGATTATAGTTTAACGGTCTGGTAGGATGTGTACTAACAAGAATCTGAAAACACAAGAATTATTTAAACGTGGAATGACGAACATGACCTTGTCTTACTCGAAAAGATTCAGTACAGCTGAATCCTGATGCCAAATGTAAATAAAAGCAAGGCAAGATGTGCAGTGAATGGTTTGGATTTGCTTCTCTGTATCCAGCAGTGGAAAATACAGCACAGCAGGGACTTTAGACAGCAAGGAGTCTCTGATCCTTTCCTAAAAGTCTTTTCTTCTCATGACAGTTTTGGATGAACAAAGACTAATGCCTAGTTTTGAATTCTCTTCCTACTGTTTAATTTCAATAGTATCATTATAAGATTTGTAATAAAACTGGCTATTACTAAAGTAAAGGCAAATGCTTATCATAGAAAATTCATATGCATGAAATTGGCGGAGAGGTTTCTTTTTTTTTTTTTTTCTGTTACTCCTTATACTATAGATGTCCACAGGATTTCATTTGTTAGCTAAAGGATAGGGCAGGGGTTTATGCAAGTGATTGGAGCTATTAAAATGGACGTTTTGCAACTTTCATACATAGGGGACAATAAGAATCAATCAGATCTGATATCTCATCAAAGAAGAGGAGGACAAATATCCAAATCTCAGCTCAGGTTCCTACCTCTCCTATATCTATGACACAAAGATGATGGAGCACAACCCACATTTGTTTAAACAGAGACACAAAAAAGTTTGAATTTCAAGGGAGCTTAAGAGATATACTAGAGAGACTCCTAGGGAAAGAAAACTGCAGAGGAACTAGTGCTTGTTTATGTTAAAATCCATAAAATGCCCAGCACTACAGCTTCATTCAATGCTTTTTTCATCAGCAGGTGGGTATAACTGTAGATCCACAGATTTCTGCTGACTCTAGAGGGGGAGAACAATGGGATTTGAATGAAAAGCTACTCAATGCTAAGATTTGTTTGTAATTTATGCATGGACAGGAATAAATGAACTTCTGCATTGCCTTTCATGATGATCTTGAGCATGGTACAGCATAAGGATTGGGTTATAGTTCCTATCTTGGATGAATCTATTCTTAATAATCCTTGAAAACGATCCTCAAGTTCATCACTACCTGGAACAATCCTGGGGATTTCAAAGAGAATGTGATGCTTGCGATACAGAATGCAACAGGGTAATTAGATGTATGGTAAGCATTCCCCATAAACCTATAGTGATTTGTGTAGGGCGGCTGAACGTCACATGCATAAAGATCAGCTTAGCCGTGATGTATTGAGGTCTTCTTCCCAGGGAGGTGATATCACCAATGGATGATGTGTCCATACCTGACCAGAGCTAAACAAAATTAAAGCCTCCAGAGAGAAGGATGTAGACAAGGAAAAGTCCATCCACTTACTGACCTCTCTCCTTGGTTAAAAGCATTGAAAATTAAGATCTGCCTTTAAGTGTCCTGAACTGGACGAGAGATCCTTCAGGAGCAGAGGTTCCCCACTACCATCCCCACATTGGCTTTTCTAACAAGTTCTTTTGCCATCACAAATACAATTAAATGTCCCATGTTTTACTCTTATTTAATTATTTATGAAAGAGTGAACTGAAAACCAGGAAGGCCAGTGAGTGCAGAATCAAATTCAAAGTATTTTTAATGTAATAAGGGCACCAAGAATGTGAGCGTTTTAGGAAGGAGGAAAGCAGAAAGAGACAATTTAGATAAATCTGAACATCCTAAGAAATCCTAATGGAAGAAAAAAAACCAGAAAGTTCGTCAAGGAATATGCTCAGGTGTCAAAGAACAAGCAATGTCTTGGGGGTCTAGTGTTCAGTAGCATTTTGCTAGATCTCTGAATCAGGCAAGAAACATAATAATTGTCGTTTGGGAGGCAAGTGCTCTAAAGGGCCTTGAATAGAAGAGATTTACATACTGACAGGACATGCACACAGAAATCCTGCCACCAGCAACAGCTCCAAGGCAGGGATATTTCCTAATCAAAATGTTCAAAATAATGCCGTAAGCTAAGATATGTGAGGGAACAGAAAGATAGGAAGCACAGAGCTGAAGATTAATGATGAGCCTCTAACCACTTAATTGTAGCTGAACATCTGAGTGCAGCAAATCACACCAAATATAGTGAACATAATCAAGTGTACTTCCTGGGCCTTGATGTGCAGGGAAAATATCTTTCCTGTGCTCCTAAACTTGCCCAGTTCCCAGATGAATCAAAGTCAAAAGCCTGTTTCATGCCACTGTTGCTTGAGACTCAGTCAAATGTGCTGCCTATATGAAGGTAGGTGTTCACAGAATAGCAAAGCCTGTTCACCTGAAATGCTTCCCCACTGGGGCTATTTGTGCTCTTACTGCCACGGCTCATCCCTCAGAGGTCTGTAGCTGCAACGTTATGCTGAATCAGAAGCTGCAATGTTGGCTTTTTCACCATAAGTTTTTCCTGCCCTGCCTTCACACCGATTTCTCCAGCACTCTGATCACTACCATGAATCCACCTCTCCACTTCTGCCACCAAAACACAAAAAAAAGAATGGCCTTTGAAATAACCCAGCCTCTATAAATGCTTCCCCTTATGTGGGAGGAGTGAACGGCAGCACTAACATTGTCTGTGGATCAAGCAAAGTTCACACATTCTGACCTCTGAGCCTTGCACACTGCAGCAAATTAAACTTGACACATGCTCCTACAAACCTAGCCCGCAGTTCTTAGATTGCAGCAACAGAGGAGCTGGGTCCAGACCTATTCTCCAGCAATATATGGCTTCCTGGGGACCTGGTAGCCCACCTGAAGGAGGAGGAAGGTGCAGTACAGTCAAAGTGCACATGCACATCCCCATTCCTTGGAGTCAATACAGAAGCTTTAAGCATGTGCTCCTTGACTTGGCCCATGGCTGTCTGGGTGCAAGCACCTATCACAGCTTGAAGGAAGACTACATCAGCCCCTGGTCTCTCTGGAAATAAAGAGAACTGTATCCTTTTTGGCCTAAAGGGGAAAAAATGTGTGGGATGGAATGGGATAGGATAAGCTGCTGCCCTCCTCCTCCAAAAAAGGAATTACACCATTTCAGAAGTATTAAGAGAGTTACAAGAAGCTATGAATCCAGGGCAACCCTTAGGCTTGAGAATAAAACTGCCTAGAAAGCATAGTTTTATTACCACAGTTTGCATATCAAGTTCATAGTGCACATCTAAGGATATTGTTGGCTCTGACTCACGCGCAGCTACAAGGCAGTCCTAATTACTGAAGAGCTGTAGACCCTTCCTTAAAAATAATAAATAAAAAAAGAAACATTTAATTCCTCCTGGTTTGCCCAATTCACTCGCACACTCTCATCAATGTTTTAGACCACCCTCAGAAAAGTTACTCCAAGACTAATGCATGCAGTGATTTTATTTGCTACTGCACTATTTTATGAGTGCGTACCGCAGAGTCTAACTTCACGGCAAGAAGATTTATGGTGTAATTACTTTAGTATATTATTGTGCAATTTGCAACTAATGGAAAAGAAATTTACTGGCTACACTTCAGCTGTCAGAAAGTCTGTCTGCAGAATATTATGGGAGTGGAAGGAATACGCGCTTCTCTCAGTGAGTCGGAATGTTAAATGACAGGCATCGCTTAACCTGATCAAACATTTTAAACTTGATCAGCTACCCTATCATAACAAGTAAAGTTTCCTGCAAAGAAAATTAATTATGCCTCGTAAAGGGAACAGAAGCCTTTGATCTTAAGAAACAAATAAAAAACTGCCCAGCAGGCAGCAACTCCCAGGAGAGTCAGAAGCAGTCAATCATCTTTCTAGCCAAGCGTAAGAATTAAGAATTCCACATTCTCTTTTAATTGCTTTAACTGGCAGCATTTCCCTGTGGACTCTCATGTTTCACTTGGCCTTTTTTTCCCCACATTGAAAAAAATACATCTGATTATTAATCATGTAATTGGATTTCCAGTTCAGCAATTAATGTCTAAGATCCAGTACTTAAGAAGAGCAAAAGTAAAGACTTTTCTTCACTTTTGACACAAGACCTTTTGATGGAGAAAAATTCATTCATATTAAATGCTTTGCAACTTACATTTCTCAGTAACTTGCCAGATCAATTCAAGTTAGATGCCTGATACTAAACATCCCTTTCATGAGAAGAACAGAAATTAGAAGCAGGAAATCAAGTGGAGGAGGATGGAAGAGTTCAGGAACAGTTTTCAGAGGCCCTGACAGTCAAACAACTTAATTTAGTAGAAACCCAAACTCAAGTGCCTTAGAAATCAAATGAAAGTTTCCAGTTTCAATGGAGAAGGAAAAAAGCCACTACAACCTGATGGACATCTAAGCTACAGTGAATTTACCTTGTATCAAATCACAGCGAATGTGAAAAATTTCTATCTGATCCTTATATTTTGAAGGAACAGAAGGATTGATGCAGAGCTGGCAACTGTGGCTATATCTGCTCCTTTTCCCAGTTTCTACCCTTTGCTCACTATTCTTGGTCAATACTAGTTAATAGCTCTGGATTCCTACCAGCCTGTTGTTACATAAATGGTAATATACCATGTGCATATTGTAAAACTTCCCCTCACACAAATAGAATTAGATCTATAAAAAGTCATTAAAAATACAGAAGTACCTTTTTTTCATATTGAAAATGCAATGAAACCAATGCAAGCGCGGAATGGCTCCCATCCAGGATTATGTAGAGTGAGCAGGACTCCATCTCCTCCAGTTCAGTCTTCTTTCTGGCCAATTCAAAGTAAATTCTTTAGACAAATCTTGAAACAAGGCAGACTATGGAACTCCATTATGAATATATCAGAATTATAATAATATCAGAAGGAAACAGTGGCAGTTTTGAGTTCCAAATATCTCAAAAAAAAATCCTTCAAGCCACTTTAAAGAGTCAGCTATCATCTCATCATATGTTCAACTAAAGGCAGCTGAAAACACTTAAGCATTACCACATTTTGAGTTGAAGTACAATAGCTCCTCAATATAGTCCTCACCCCACACAACAGCAAAAGTTGCATCGTCTTCAGCTACTTTTCAATAAGGGCCCTCCAAAAGGCAATGAAGAGTTTACCTTGACTTCTTATTGCTTGTTCACCCATCTCCAGGTTTCTGATCTCTTCACATGTGCAGACTGTCAAAAAGTAATTCTCTGTCCATGGCCTGATATGATGAACACACCTACACAGGAACAGCAAGAGTCCAAAACACTCCTTGGGGAATTCAGCCCAAAAATTCCTAGGTAAAATAAAGTGATATTAGGTTGTAACAGTAACAATAATAATAACAGCAACAACAAAGCTTTTGACTGATTGTCTTTGGATACAGGTCTGTGTATTCCCGTAGTTATCTCGTAAAGATATTTCATTGGGATATACATGGGTGACTGTATTTCTACAACTTCTTGCCTCCTCCCACTACCAGTGAATTCAATTTCATGGTGTTTTCCTGGAGCAGGATCATAACATACAGAAGAAATCAAGGCACTGTGAAACTACATCACCCTGCAATCTTAGATGTGTGGACGTCTAACCGTATTTTAGCGTGCACAGGACATTGCAGGTGTGGGGATCCTGTGACCAGAGACACTCCAAAGCTGTGTAAAGGACAGCCTGTCCTCTCATGCTTGTTCTTATTCCGCTGCTGCTGCAGGACTCAAGGGTGCCAAGAACACAAGCTTCTAAGGTCACATTTGCTAGCATACACATCTCATCACTACTCTCCCAGAAATCAAAATTAATCATTTAACCTCTTCCTCATCTGATTTTTCCTTTGGGTATTAACAGGTCACAGTATTGGTGTCTCTTCCAGAATAACAAAAAATCTTCCACTCAAAAGTTTATGCAAAAAAAAAAGGGAAATGTCTTTTGTGGCAAAATAAAAAAATATTCTGGAGAAAAGGAACTCTCCTTCCATAAGTTTATTGCTATGGTGAAGTTTACACAGAACGCATATTTGTCTCTATAAAGGCAACTAGGGATTATATGAGATTAGTGCTGAGGACTGAAACAGAAAAGCCAAATAATTTCCTAACTAATTACAGTTTTAACAGTGACTTACAGAAGGGCATTTATGGACCTATTGTACATGCCCATGGGCTCTATAAACTTAACTGTGATGACCATTGACTAATATATGAAATCCTTGGAAGAAATTGTATTATTAATGTGGGCATCAAGAGAAATACCACACCTTTCAGCTTCCAGGTTTGTAAGACTATTATGTGTTGCCTTTGTTTGAACTAGTGTTCACATAAGCACTTGAGTTGGGTTTGGGGAAGGAGTGGATGTTTTCATGCTCCACTGAGCTGGAGGCAAAGAAATTAACTTTCTTTGCATGAGGAATTCAGGCCAGGTTGGATGAGGCTTTGAGCAACTTGATCCAGTGGGTGTCCCTGCCCGTGGCAGTGGGGTTGGAACTAGATGATCTTTAAGGTCCCTTCCAACACAAACCAACAAACCACTCTATGATTTTGTGAAATTACAAAGTTAGACTTTCCCAAAGGGTTAATTTCTTTAAAACTACTGATCTCTGTGAGGCAGCCTTTCATGTGTTCAGTCTTCTGTTTCCTATGGGTCTAAATATAGCTCTTAAAAATAATGTGAGTTTGAGGGTGAGTAGGTCTAAATTATCTTGCCCTGTTGAAATTATTCACACAACATTAGTCCATTCCATGTTTACGCTAATAAACACCATGCGAAAATAGGGAATATCTATGTATGGCATATTGACCTGAATGCCAAATACCTGAGCCTTCTACATTAACAAGATGATGATTGCTATTATGGTAATTACGTCAAATAAACCAAAGCTGACTTTGAAAGTCTGTGTACAAAATGAGAGCCAAGATCATAATGATTGATGAAGTCTGCTGCTGTGCTGAAACTTATTCTCTATTAAACCCTGTTATCATTTCCTTTCAGCACAGCTTGTAGAATATCTCCAATGCCAAGATGTTCAGCTTCTTCCATGATGCAGAGCACACTGACCAAGAAAGGGTCAGCTCAGGCTGTAGAAATGGTGAGACAAGCAAGGGGGAAGCTGTGTCTTTGGTTGTGGTCTTCATGCTGATGTGACTTGTGACCCAGATTTCAGTGATACACCGTAGTCTTCCCACTTGCCCATACACACCATTTGCAGGTCTCCACATCCACACAGTGAAGTGCTCCATAAAGTTTTTCGTATTTGCTGCCTCCTGTACTAACCTGGGTTGGAAGACACAGAGAGGGCATTTTCTGCTTCAGGAGAGTCATGAGCCTTCTTAAACCCCTTCATGAGCAGGCTTCAGAATTAGCGCAGCCCTCATACAAGATCTATGAGATGAAGCCTTGAAAGATGAAGAGTTTATAAAATTCTTGACAAGAATGACTGTACCTCTTTGGGTTTCTTGTACCCATTAGATAACCCTGTGCACCAGAGGAGCAGGTTTTTTTGTCCTGTCCCTGATCCAGGCTGACTTACAAGGTAAGGAGTAAATCTAACACACACATACCAGCCTGCTCTCCTGCAGGAGTGAAGGATGGTAACAAAGCTTCCCTCAGAAGTGTGTTGGTGGGGCTGGAGTAATTCACACAAAATAACCTGGGAGTTCCAGAGACAGTCAGGGTACTTCATCACCCTACACACTGTTGTATTTTCATTTCCCATCAATTATTTAATCAAGTAACTCCAGGGCAGCATATATGCTATCCAGGAAATTCAGTTTCCCATTAGATGACTGTAGCCTTATAAACACAGTCTGTCAACTAAAAATTATCACTTTAATCCCTTTTTTATTATTATTTTGTTTTCCAGATTGCAATACTGAAGTCCCTGCTGTTGCCTTTCTGTTTTATCTGTCCAGAGTGAGTCTGATTCACTGCAGACAGCCTTTCTCCCTCATCTCACCCATGCTAAGCAGACGCCAATAAGTAGCAAAGGAAATTCTTGCTCTGGCCAAATGCAAACCAGATCTGACTGGCTGCCTTCCATGAAGTTCCCCATGCAGATTTCTTCTTCATTACCAGCTTGATATCAGGGGATGACCTACCTCTCTTTGCAGTGGGTATTTGCCAGTATCTGCAAGGATAGCATCTCCATAATCTAAAAGAAAACACGAAAACTGTCCAGAACTTTTGTTTCTTTCAATGTGAGGAACTGTGGTCAAGTTCCTTATCAAAATAGACCTGTTGGACTATGAAAACTTTTCTTTCATCAGCATTCTCTTCTCAGACTTCTTCTCTGAGCATTGTGCTCAGGTGGTCAAGAAGGCCAACGGCATCCTGGCTTGTATCAGAAATGGTGTAGCCAGTAGGGCTAATGAAGTGATTGTGCCCCTGTACTCAGCACTGGATATTACGAAATATTTTTTTACCAAAAGAGGGGTGAAGCATTGGTCCAGGCTGCCCAGGGGTTGGAGGAGTCCCCATCCCTGAAGGTGTTCAAAAAGCCTGTAGACATGGCACTTCAGGACATGGTTTATTATGTACAATGATGCTGAGCTGATGGTTGGACTGGATGATCTCAGAGGTGTTTTCCAGCCTCAATGATTCTACAACTCTGCGATTCTCCTGCTCCTCCCTCTCCTGAGCATCCTCCATGTTGTCAGAGAGCTGCTGTGCATAGTGATCACTGATACCTTCTCTCTATTGAAGTCAATATTCTCAAGCTGACCCGTATGCCATGGTAAAGGTGGTCGAGTTATTTAAAATGAAATCTTCAAGCAATGCTTTTACACTTCCTTGGAGCTAATGTAAATATCCAAGAATATTAAGGAGCTTTATTTTTTTTAAGTGGCTTAATGAAACCACATTAGCAACTTGCATAAACATTTTTGATCAGAAACAATTTACTTTTCACACAGTGAGCTTAAAATATTCTTTTGGAAATGGTATAAGTGAAATCAAATACAGATCTGCGTAATTCTGAATTTTACTGAATTTGTGTTTGCAGTCTTTTTTTCTGCTATTCATCAGGCTCTAGATTTCCTTTGAACTATTTTACTGCTGCATGAGACAGATGCAGGTTGCATTATTTTCTGCATTTCCCGTACACAGCAGAATCTGATGCACAGAAATATGATTTAAAATCAGGCAGGAGAAATTCTTGACTGATACATCATCCCTTATCCTTTCTGCATATGTCACTTCAATTGCAAGTCTGTATACTGCCCAGTGTTAACAGGATCCTTGCAGATTTTCTCTACACACTTCAATGACAGAGGCCAGATTCCAACAACAGCAGTATTCCATTTTTCACTAGACTCCATGCAGTGCTTTGGGAAAGCAAAGTGCTATAGAGATGAGGATACATTCCCCAATAATTCAGCAAGATGTCATAATCTGCAACTTTCTCCTCTGTTTCCAAGTTATTATCTTTCCTGAATCTCTTAACGTCTATAAAGAAGATCTTTGTGATAATTTAAGTGACAGAAGATGCTGTATAAAGGGCTCAGTTAGGTGCAACTAGCTTGTATGTCCAACCCCTTTTCTCTTTTTTTTTTATAAGCACTAGCCTCCTCTCTCCTTTTGTCAGTTCTAAGTGTGATCAATATTAGCAGCGCTGATGGTCTATGAACACAGAACAATCTCAGATGGCAATCTCGTTCACACATACACAACCTGCCTCTTTCCCTATGGCAAAACCACTAGCAGCCACCAGCCCAGCTTCCCACAAACATACCCAACTCCCTCAAAATCCAAGGAGAAATGACATTTCCTAATGAGGTAAACTCTGTGACTTGTTTTTGCCAAAATGAAAAATGTTCATGAGTCACCATCTGTTGCACATCACCTCTCCCACTAAACCATTCCTTCAAGTTGTTTGAGAAGTCTGTCCCAGGAAAAAAATGGATTACAGAGCTGGCAGAGAGGCATGAAATTGATTTTCCAATGAAAATGATGGCTTCATGACAACTTAGCTGAAGGTCTGCAGTGGTGTGTTTGCACAGTACTTTGCACAGCAGAGCCGTGACCCATTTTAACACTAGATACTAATGTGATCCAAAGGACAGGTAACAAGACTCAAAATGTTCCTTGGTTCTCACAGGTTTGCCAGCACGGTAACATACCTGCTACTACAGGAAACCTGTTTCCTTTCTGTTGGTTCAGCACATCACATAGATGGTTATAGTATCAGTAATACTAATCATAATATTGCTATGAAGCATAAAGCAGGTTCTTTGACATATTACCTACTCACCAGAAAATACGGAAGACCATTTGTCCAATTCCTCCTTGCTCCAGCTTTGTTCATTTCTTATTACTCTCTCTGATTTCTTCATTACCTCCAAGTGATACATCTCAACCGAAATTAAATTGCAGTGGTTTAACTCCAGCTCACCACTAAGAACCATGTAGCCTCTCACTCTCTTCCAGTTAGTGGGAAGGGCGAGAGACTCAAAAGAGTAAAAGTGATGAAATTCATGAGTTGAGATAAAGAGAGTTTGATAGGTAAAGCAAAAGCCGTGCACCCAAGCAAAGCAAAGCAAAGAATTCATTCACCACTTCCCATCAGGAGGCAGGTGTTCAGCCATTGCCGGTAAAGCAGGATTCCATCCCACATGACTGTTAGTTGAAAAGATAAATTCCATAACTCCAAACATGCCCTCCTCCTACCCACCTTCCTTTCTTCTTCTTTCCCCCTCTTTATATGCTGTCATACAGTATGGAATATCTCTTTGATCAGCTGGGGTCAGCTGTCCCAGCCGTGTCCCCTCCTAACTCCAAGAAAGATCATATTCACCAGTGGGGTAGGGTGAGAAACAGAAAAGACCTTGATGCTGTGTAAGCACTGCTAAGCAATAATGAAAACATCTCTATATTACCAACACTGTTTCCAGCACAAATCCAAAACATAGCCCCATACAAGCTACTACAAAGAAAATTAACTCTATTCCAGCCAAAACCAGCACATTACTTAGTGCCACTAGTGTTTTCCTATTTATGACAGCTCCAAAAAAAGATCTTCCTTCACATTGCCATGCCAATAGTCTCTATCATCCAAAATCCTGTATGCACTGAGTGGCCAACACTGGATGCCTCAGGAAAAGTTACAAAACTTCCCTAATTGTATAATTATTCCCCCTAGGGGAAATCTGTTCCTAGTGACAGGATGCTAGTGGTCAGCTTAAGCATTCACGTACAGAGCTAATGGAATCAAGGACTATCCAAAGTGTTTAGGAGGCAGGAGGCAATACGATGAGGAAGGAATCAATGAAACACTTAAAAAACATCTTGGACCACAAACACGTTTTCTTGGGTTTAAGAATTCATTCTATTCCTTTCAATAATTCATGCCAATGTGATCAAGGTCTGCAGAATTTGCAAAGCCAGAGAGGAGGAGGGTTGTAGCACGTACAATCTGAGCAACACGATCCCAGTATATATATATACTTAGAGTGGGGGGATACTTATGTCCCCATAAAAGACCGTGCTTTTGCCTTCCCGAAGGCATAGTTATCTTCTGAAGATTGATTTTCATATTGCCAGCATAGGTTTACCCAGATTCTCTGTTTGGCAAAGTACACTGCCAGACTAGGATCAAACACCTGGATAATCCTGGTGTACTCAGGCAAGACAGAAGACAGTTAGGCAGGTTGTCTTCTGATGGCTCCTTCTGAAACCAGCAGTATCCGATGAGATGGAGCCATGGACTACGTTTTTTTAGCCTGATGGGGAAGCGTGTCATCAAACCCTCAAAATAGCCTAGTTTAGCTTGGATTTCTCTCCAACTATTAAAAGTACAAACCAAAGCCGCTATGTCCTTTCACCTCGGCTGTCAGCTGTGATTCAGCAAAGAACATAAGCACAACCAAAACGGGTTGGACAAATAGTCTATCTATCACAGTAACCTGTCGCCAACAGCTGTGACATTTCTCCAACACACTTTCACAGCCTCTAGTAGTTTGTGTCCTGAGTACACATTGACTTCCAACCCAAACACCTTACAGCAAGGAGTCCAACATGAAAATTTCTCTGAACTTCATCACCTTTGCCTAAGGTGATGGTATGTAACTAAGCTAAGACTTTCAAGGGAATTTTTAAAGGCTCGTATTACACACAAACTATAAAAGGAGTAATATGTACTTATGCATCTTAATGGGATTGCCAGTGGCCAATTTGGTGCACTTTAGACCCCTATTAATAGCCGGGCTCCACAGGCACTTGAATAAAATACACTTTCCTGAAGTGATATAACAGCAAAGGAAGACTGACCAGGGATGAATCCTGTTCGCCTAAGTTGCTCAGTGATATGTAAATCCTCCATAAACATAACAATTTTTGCTTCATCAGTTCCTCCCGGGTTTATCTGTCACACAAAATGTTAAACATATTGCCCAGCTGGTGTCTTTTGTGACACGTTTATTTTATTAGTACACGTCCTTGAACTAGCACTGCATTTCCTATGTACCTGCGAGATAAGTGACTCGAAGAACTCGGCATCTGAGTATGGGAATTTGGGAAAGGAAGGGAGGATGGGAGGGAAATGGGTGCAGGTGTGTAAACCTGAGGATTTTCTGTCTATGAACTGTCACTGATGGTGCTAACTCCAAGCTGGCTGTTTCAGGCTAATGGGTTGGTCCTGGTGCATCCTAATGGCTGTAATCAGACTGTGGCCATTTCCTAGTGCATTCCAGTTTGCAGTCACCCAAAGGGTGTGCAGCCTACACACAGTCTCACATGGATTCATTGCTTCCACAGGAGCAGCAAGCCTGGCACTGACCCGGACTCAGGCATGTGCCTAGACAAAAATTACTCCAGCATAGTGAAGGGTTAATTAAGTTCTCAGGTGGCAAACTGAAAAGTTACAAAACAGAAACCGAGACACAATGAAAAGCATGTGCTTAGCACTGACCTCTCCGTCCTGTGGTTCCACTTTGGGGGTCTCTGAGGCACTTCTCAGCTGTCAAGTTAGACGAGCACCCTCTGGCAGCCGACTAGTCTTCAGGCTCAACGTCACAGCCAGGGACCAGGTGGGTCCAGCCGTGCTCCAAGGACTTGTAGGGCTCCCTCCAAGTCCCTCTGCACACTCTTGCTCAAGACAGATTTCTTCTCTTTCACTCCTGACCTCTCCTGCATCTTTCTTACTTCAGGAATACAGCTGCAGCAACCCCATACAGCTATGGTGACTGACTTCCCCAGTCCTATTTTGCCTGAGTGTGAAGCATATCAAGGGAGAACTTGTGTGGTCCTCAGAGGCATCTGAACGTATATTGCTGTTTGGTTCCAGAACTAGCAAATGTGTTTTATTTCAAATAGCCTTTTTGTCAGACACGTATTTTAGAGGTCACTACAATGCTTTGTAGTTGTAAATGATTTTCTTCACATGTGCAGAGACAGAGTTAGCAGCCAGAGTGATTTTCTCCTTCTTATCTTGCCAGTTGCCCACAGCTAGCAGTCTCACCTGCATTAACTCCCACCTTTATAAGCCGAGGGCTTGGTTGCACAACTCTTCAGCATAAATTAAAACTGAGCTTGAGCAGAGCAGTCCAGTTGGTAACCTCACAGCTTCTGGTTTTGCCACAGCTTGTTTCTCTTAGAAGATGTATACAGAGATCACTAGCTCATTTTCCATCTATCACTAAATGCCTCAGTAGGGAAACAACATTCCCTAACAAGTGCTGTGAAACTTGCTCTCAGCTCATGGGAATGCAGCTGGGGCTGAAACGTGCTGCTTACTAGAAACCTAGGACAATTAGCACACAGCCATCAGGTCTGTGATCCTGCAGCATCCCCAGCTTTTCCCTGGCTTTTCTCTCTTTTTTCTCCTCCTCCCCCTCCTCAACATTTCCTTTTCCTTCCACTTTTTCAAGCCTTAAAAGACCTCCTGATTTTTGTATTTCTGTCCACTTTGTTTTTCTTCACAAGGAATTTTCCCTCCTCCTCTCAGTTCTCTTGGCTGCTCCTCATCTTCCACATGTGAGCCAAGAAATTCCTGACAGCTGCACTTCCCATCTAGTGTTTTGCCGTCATCATAATTTTGTTTGTGTGCCTCCATATGTGTGAGAGAGAGAGAAATCCAACCAGCCTAGTAACATGGCTTGAATCCTACACTAATCAGAGGTGGAGAGAAACATTCCATCCTCTCTTGCAGCAGCTCCTCCCCTGAGGACCGATGGTCATCGCGCAGTGGCAAAGATGAAGCTCACAGCTCTGGGTGCACCTGGGGGAGCCCAGAGCTCTGTGTTTGACACACACATCTATCACTGGATTTGTTGAAGCTGTATAGCTGCACTTCTCCCTGTATGGTTCTGCTGGCTTTTAACTTTTATAGCAGACAGCTGTGCTCCATGAAGAGAATGGGCAGGATTTAATCAATAAATGCTAAAAAAATGTCCATTTTTCCCCTTATTCACTCTCCAGACGCACAGCACATCTTTTTCCCTACTTTCACTGGCCGTTTATTCAACCTGTCTCTTTCTCACCCCAAGACCTGCACCAGCAGATACACAGCTGGTGCTGTGCCAGGGTCAGATGCTCTCCCACATTGGCCAGAAATTGTAAATTACAGTGATCTTGAACAAGTAAGAATCACTGTTGATTTAAATCACTGTTTTTTAATAAGAATAAGAACTGAATCCTACCAACTCTATCCATAATCCATTACCTCTGAAACATCCCTCTCTCTCTTTATGACTCAGCATCTGGTAGACAGCTGAATCCAAACTTCTATAGCATCACATTAAACCCGTCCCCAGAATGATTTCTGCATGTATTTCCTAGAACTGTACAAAACCACAAGAGCAGTTGAGTAAAAAATGCAATAATTCACAGTGTCATAGCAACAATAGTAAAATATGTGCTTCCTGCTTATGCATTTTGATTAAGAAAATTGTTCACAAGTCATCAGATATTTGGAACAAAATCCATCTTGTGGTTTGTTAATCAGAAGAACAATATACTCAAGACGATTGAGAGAGGTAGCTTTTAAGACTGAAAGGCACTGTCAGTTATTTTCTATAGGAAGCCACTAAGACCCTACACACGTTTGTTTGCCTGACATTTGATGGTGCCTGTCAGTTAACATTCACATCCAGAAAGTGCTTAAGCATATACTTAATTTTAAGCATATGATCAGTGGTATAGAATTCAAGATGAGTACTTGTGGCCTTCAAATTCAATCTGTTTTTAATACTTATGTATTTTTAATTACTTTTTTGGACCACAGCTCAGAGAAGTAACAACACACAAGCTTAACAGCAGAAGTGGGTTCAATGCCCCTCCTCTTCCCACCGCTTCCTCGCTCTGCATCCCACTCAATCCTCCCCTGGGGCCACCAACATCCCCTCTTCCCTTGGGCTCCCACCATCCACTTTGCGGTACTTTCCAAGATCGTGCCTTCCCATGCTGCAGTCTCCTTGTAGCACTGTGTCCTTGGGCTTGCTCCCAGCTTCTTTACAGATGACCTGTAAAGGTCCCTTCCAACCCAAATCATTCTAGGATTCTATGAATGGCCACTCAAAGGCAGAGTGAACCATGGACCTACAGACCACAAAGCCAGTAAAGGCTGCCTGGAGACAACTGGAACCCAAATTGGGTGAGTTGTTGATAACGCTCGAAAAAGCACGTTGGCTACCATGCCTCAGAAATTTGGATGAAAATTCTTGTATTGAGCCCTTTTTCTCACTCTCTAATGCTACACTGATATTTCATCTTTATCACAAGCACATGTACATGCCATCCCCAAGCACTCCATGTCTCACTTGAGGAATGACTGCATTTCAGCTGTCTCTGCAGAGCTTACCCATTTTGAGCCTCCAGGTAAAGTTGTTCCATAATGGTGTGATCTTGTACCTAATCCATTATAAATTATTCTTTGTTCGCACACAGGTAAACAAACGTCTCACACATTGCATGTGTTGCTAGTTGTACTAAAAAAAAAAATCAACCGCTAGCTGTTGATTTTAGCAGAACAAGCAGCGCAAAGTATCAAAGGGTGGCTGCGTTTCTGCCCTACCACATCGTTTGATCAGCACGAAGCAGACGCATTTTTTAAGTATGTCCTATACTTTGCAAAACAATACAGTTGAGGACAGGGTGCGGTCCTAGAGGCACGGTGAGGAGATCAGAACTTTCTTGTTCACCAGTTCTTCTTCCAGCTTCTGGGAGATCCACTGGAACACAGTATGAGCAGAAGGACACACACTTTATAAATAAGCAATGGCAGACAAAAAGCAATTGAATTAGATCCCCAAAGCTTTACTAAGATAGATGATCCTTGAAAGTACAGCTAGGATATTAAACATAGTGAGAGTATAATTCTTAATTTCTAGGCATCCGTGAGAGTAGTTACCGTCCTTTGGGGGGTATTGTAGTGATTGTAGCTGGTAGATCTCTAAATGAGACAATATTTCCTTTTGATATTGCATCATTAAGATAACGGATTCTTATATCAAGCCAAATGCTTCACATAACTCTTTCCTTCCTTTTCTTAATGTGTGCAATTGTGAAAGAGAAGCACTGTAGGGATTTAGTGGTTGTATCTCTTTATGAGTCTGAATGGTGACATGGAAGACTCAGTATGTTTATTGATTTTAATTTCTTATATTTGGGATTTATCTTCCAAGCTTTTACTTAATGGCTGAGAATACTCACAGTTTTGATATATAAGTTCGGCTTCCCAAGTGCAATTTCAGATCCTCGTTTCTTCACCAATGCATTTCTTTGTTTGCTACTGCATGGATACCAGCTTCTAGGCTTTGGTCCTGGCTTTCATCAAGAGTGGCTGAAGGGTGCACTCTGCAAGGGAGCATGCCTCCCTCTGCCACAGCCAGAGCTGAGAGCAGCAGTGGCCTTACTTGGGTTTCCATTGGTATCAGAGGGAAATATCAGGCATTCACTTTGAAGATCCTCTGTTATTGAAATCTAGATTCTGATCCCTGATTTGGTCAGAAAACCCTGAACCACAAGGCACACAGTAGGGTCTTCTTGGATGTAAAGTGATGTGAAAGACAGGGGGTGCTATCTGGGGGTAGCAGGATATTTAATCTTCTTTTCTGAGGAGGACAGCTGGAGTGGCCCTGAAAGAAAATGGAGAGAAAACTCAGTGAGAAAATCCAGCATTCATGCTGTTACTTAAGTACTGCCATTCTTGCTTAGCAGAAGTAAGGAAAAGCTTAGAGAGTTGTTGGTCTAAACTAGACTCAGCAATTCTTAGGCCATTTCAATATAGGAAGGAGAGCTCGGCCAGATTGATTTCCTTCCTGGGGCACTTAAGGACCAAGCTAATAAAGTGCTTTATGACTGAGAATTCATGTGGAAACATAGGGAAGATGAAGAGCTATGAAACAATAGATGGAGAGTATCTGTCATGCTTGGAAGAGGTGTTTTCTCCTGTGGATGCACCACTGAACTTTGGTGCCAAGAGGAGCAATCTCTGTCAACGATTTGTTGTTCACCTTGCTCAATTAACTGCTTTTCCCCATTGTACTATTTTTACCTTAACTATTTTTACCTTTTACTATTTTTTCCTTAACCTCTATGAGGCAAGTATTTATACCCTATCGTGTCTCTACATTCCAGTATGTAGGGTCCATGCACGGGTTGGACCCTGCTGCAGCCTTAGGTATTGCTGCCAGAGGAATCAATGACTATAGATTGCTAGGGGCAACGAACTCAACACCATAGTAACGCAGGGACCGACATAAACCTTTCTTTAAAAAGTGCTCTCCTCCCATCCTTCCTTTCTTCCTTTAACCTCTCCATGCTCTCTTCCTTTCCCTTCTTTATCCCAGGATTCCCAAGCCTGGCAGGTTCTTGTAGCTCCCTCCATCATCTGTTTTGAGACAGGATCAACATCAGTCAGCTGCAGGGCAGGTCTATGTCCCAAGCCATTTCCAGCTCACCCTCTCATGCTAAGGGCCAGCATGCATTCATGCCCCTTATGGGTGCTACAGTTGACTCATTCATGGACTTACTTTCTGCTGTGAGATTCCCTTGCCAGAATGCTGTGTTTTCCTTGGCACAGCAGGTTAAGGCAAAAAGGAATCTTTACATGGAAATCTGTCCAGCTATGGGAAACATTCCCCTGTGTACATGCCCTAGCAAGAGATCTACGGCATCCATAATTGCAGTCAACACTTGGAATGCGGTGACGTCTCAAAGTTTCATGACCAAACATAGTATTTGCCATTGCTCAAGGGTAGAATAGGCTCTAGTAGCATTAACCTGTGGTCTCTTTTCTACGGCTTTCGTTACACTGTCCATTTATATACATGCAGAGAAAATTTGTGTTGTCTGCCACTCACGATGCCAAACTGCCTGGCAAAAAAGACTTGTTGTATTTGTGAATTTCTGTAATATCAAGTAGATAACTCAATTGATAGAGGTGCCAGAATAAATACTTTGTACAGTGGCTTCAAATCAAACTTGGTATAGGTAACTCCTGAAAACAACCACAGTATGTTTCAATCAAACAAAGCACAAACTGTTCTCACTTAGACTGGGAGGGGAAATGATGAGGTTGATTTCATCCCTCCATGTCTACTGCAGACTATCCAGATGGAACAACCGTGGGGAATACTAATAAAACGGGATATGAAGAAATCAGAGCCTTTACTGAAGGGAACACCTGACCACGCACTTCACCCCAGGTACCTCTCAGGCTGTTGAGCAGGAGTTACTTGCTTTTGCAGCCATGATCACATACAGCTTCTCCCACAATCTGGTCATGCCCTGACTCCTGTCCAGCTCTCAGTGCCCCTCACACACATACGCCTCATCTCACTTCAGGCGTCCCCTCCCCTAAAAGTGAGATTCCTATTTCTGGTATCAGACTGGACACATTGACCGTGGATGGCTCTATCTATATTCACTATGGGTACACAGATGTTAACACCTGCTCATTAAACACAACCTATCCTTTTACAAGATCACAAAAATCAAAATTACAAAACAGAGACCTCTTTTCACTTCACCCTTTCCTTTTTTTCCCCCTACTCAATTTACCCAGGCTGGTGCTTTGGTTTCTTCTGGAAAATGTAACTTAGCTTGGGTTTTGGATGAACATCTTAATGGCACCCACCAGATTAAGATTTCTCTCTGCTGATCTTCTCCTAGAGGGAGTAAATTAGCTCTTTAGTAGCCCCATGGTAGCTTGGCTAAACTGCTTACTCTGCTGACTAAATTCATTTACGGTTAGTTTGATAGCTTTCCACTACATTGTGCAATATAGATATAATTCAAGACAATGGAGCATCATTACCATTTAATGATCGCACTTGAATCAGACTGTAGGTGGGTTCATGGGCTGAAGGCCAAGAGAAGCAGTTTGCTCCAGGCATCTCTGCAGAGAGATGGAGGCTGAATATGGGAAAAGGGCGTATAATTCTGGGAGGGTTGTCAGAGGGGCTTCAACTAGAAGGAAGAAAAAAGGTTTGGTAGCGATGAAGAGGAAAACCTGAGGGCTGGACAAAGAGAAAGCAACCACTGTCAGGAACAGCCCAGAAGTCAGAAGTCCTTCTAGCCTTAAGCCCCAGGCCCTTTTGCCATGTTCTCAAGATGCTCCTGAGAGCAGCAGCTCTAGCTATGAAATGACAGAGCTGCTTCCCTGCTGGGGTCCTGCTTGGGTATATCACACCCTGACCCCACCACACGGACCAAGAGCTGCAAGAAGGCTGGGGCTGCCCAGAGGGTGGAGAAGAGGACCTGCCCTACAGGTAAAGCACCACTATTGCAGAACAGGTACTCAGGCAAAAGGCATAGTGACAACATTGTGCACTGATAAATCATTGCTTAAAGAAAAAAAAAATTAAGAAACCAGCTCCAAGAGATACAAATCTAAGGAAAAACAACTAATCCACTGGTGTCCAGTCTGACAGTCAGTCCCCTGCTATCAAATGACAAAAAGAGTATTTCTTCATTGAACCACTGTTTTGCCCTTCCCAGCATTTACTGCACTGTGCATTGCACCCATTTTCCAAGCAAACTGCATCTCTGTATCCCAGCTACACGTGATGCTGGGGAGGAAATATACAGTCCTGCCTACATCTGCAGTGACAACATTTCCAGGCAGAGAAGGCAAAAGCCACAAGGTCCATTGTGCAGGTTACCCATCTGCATCAAAAGGAAATCTAGAAGAGAATGATGCAGGAGATGAGCTAAAATTGGAGATGCGAATTGGCCCCACCCCACTGTGGAGGATTTCCAGTTTGTTTATCCAAACAAAACCAGGGGTGAGTTCAATGAGTTGAACACAGCATAAAACAAATGAGTTTTTATCTGCTATAGTACTTTTTTCTGTCAGATTAGTGAGTTGAACCAGCATAAAGGGTCCTATAGCTCCCAGCACTTGCACAGATAAATGGCAGGACCTTAAATGTTGAAGAGGAAAGAAACTTAGTGAGCAGTAGTCAGCAAGGAGATGATCTTACCTCAGCTTATGGTATCCTTAGTCCATAAAAACGGTGAGACAGGGATTGCAATTCAGCACTTCCAGGCACTTCTTGATCTGTACCTACAAAATTTATAAAAATAGAATTTATAATACAGCTGGAATAAAGTATAATCTATGATCTATTCAGTATAATATCTATATAGGAGTATAATAGGATCTATAAAATATATGGGTTATAGACATGTGTGTGACAAGTGGTGATCAAAGGTATGTACAGAGTTCCTGGTTCCTACAGGACCAGTGATCCTTGTTGTGGATTACACGTGGCTTCTTACAGAAGTCTGTTCAATGGTGGGTTGTCTCTAGCTCCAGTACAAGCTATTGCCATTTGCTGCTGCTGTGGTTCCAACCAAGACTGCTGGACACAGAGCCCTTCCAGCCTTCTCAGAGGACACTTAACCTCTCTGGGACCTGCTTAGCACCTGGCAAGATCATGCTGAGCCCATTCTCACGTCTGGTAAGGAGACTGGCTGGCAGAGTCTCTGCAAAGACTCTCTCGTACTTACTGTGCTTGCTGACAGTGGGAAAGAGCTGCCTCAAAGATGCACATAGGAGAACAGGCTGGCTCTTCAGAACCTGCTTGACACACTCACACCGCTAAGCAGGCTCCCCGGCAGCGCCAGGCTGGCCAGGGGTGGATGCCATGGCCATGTGGCCTGTCGTATCACGTAACCCAGTCAGCAGCTTCCTCGGTGCCATTAGCCCTGCTCATTCAGGAATGAGTCACTGCCTTGGCCACGGCTTTCCCCTCTTCCAGAGAGCCCGAGCACGCACATTTGTCACTTGCTGACCATATGCTTAGAGATTTTCTCTCTTTTCCTCTCTTATTTTTTACTAGACAGTGAAACATATGGTGCATTGCTGTCTGATTAGCCAACAGCTTCCTGGTGCCTGTGGGAATTACTGTATCCAATACTTTCAAAGCAGGTATTTGTACTACAGTTACCTGTCACTCTCCATATTTATTTACTTCTGCCTTCAGGTTTTTATTTCTACCATATTACAAAGATCATCTTACTTTAAATCCACTCTATCTCCTGGTTACATGTCAGCAAGAGAAGTATGGGTTACATTGCATTTTCTTTTACTATTATACATATTAAAAGAAGATTCATTGCAATGACTCTGCTTAAAAAGTCACTGTGCAGTGAGAGGACTTTCAGTTCCCTTACTTTAAGATACTTAGGGCTACTCCTCCTGTTGTGCTTTGTGTTTGCATTATTTATATTTTTTTTCTTAAGTAATTTTTCCTTCTGGTGTAGGCTGATGGGTAACAGCCCTGGAGCCTGCAGGCTCACAGCTGCAGACCAGCTCTCCTTCAATTAAAACTCCAAAAGCATCACTTAGGAAGGATGATTACTGAAGGGTGCAGCCCCTAGAAGGATAGCAAAAAGTTTCCTCCAGATCTGGGACTGGGTCCCAACCCTGCCAGCAGTGCTAGGCTTGAGCAAAAATATGCAGACAATTCAGCGCTGGCAGGGAAATTCAAAATCCCTCTGCCAGGTAAAAAAAATGTAAAGAACAAGGAATAAACAGTTGCCTCTCAAATATAAGAGAGCGAAGAATATTTTTGTATAATCTTGTCTGGTACTAAAATGATACAATATTTAGTCTTACACTGCATGACTGGAAGCAAAACTTCAATGGAAGGAGAAATGTTTTCAGGTAGTTTCCAATGATGCAATTTCTTGCCCCCACAACATTCCCACACCTACTGTCCTAAGACACAATCAAAAAGAATGGTGACTTTATTTCAAGCCTTCTGCTTCTCAATATATTCTAATACTAATAATAAATTTATAAGCTTTTGTTTAAAAAAAACTAATAAAAACTTGAAAGTCTAAGGACAGTCATTATTGCTTCACTGCTTGCCATTTTAGACAGAGAGCTGCTCAGAAGGGGAGACTTGAGCATTGCAGTCACACTGACAGGAGATATTTGTCCAATGTGGAGACCTCCCTGAGGACAACAGCAGCAATACATCACTGGTAAATTTAATCTGTTGCATCACTAGTTTGACATTCCTAGCAGCCACGGGCAGAGGGTTCCCAAGGACTCAGTGCTGACCATTACAGGCTGAGGGAGCTGGGCTTGTTCAGCCTGGAGAAGAGAAGGCTCCAGGGATGCCTTAGAGCAGCTTCCAGCTTCCAGTGGTAGAGCCCTCATCCCTGGGAACATTAAAGGCCAGGTTGGATGGAGCTCTGAGCAACTTGATATAGTCAAAGACGTCCTTGTTCCTGCAGGAGGGGTAGACTAGCTGACCTGTAAATGTTTGTTCCAACCCAAAGCATCCTATGATTCTATGACCCAGTTCTTCTATCCATATCAGTGGCAGCATGCCAATCAAGGATGAAGTGGGATGGAAAGATTTGGAAAACACTACCATGCTCTTTGCAAATAGAAAAAAATTGGAAATTCCTAGCTTGGGGTCTTTTTAAAAGTTGTCTAAAAACCTAGTGTCAGCAAGCCTTCTATTTCTCATGAAAAGCAAAACATAAAATATTCCTACCTTATGGAAAATAATTTAAAAGAGAAAAGTCATGGAGTTAGATACAGTAGCTTCCAATCCAGTTGCTGCCAATAAAGTGAGCATAGTTGAAAAAAGAACATCCAGGGTATGCTATTTTTTTTTGTTGATACTAAAGAAGAAAAAAAAAAATCCAATAAATTGGGTGCATCGTGCAGAGAGAAACTTCCTGGGCCATAAAGTCCAGACTTCTAGTATCCCAGGCACCACATAATTGACTCCTTTTCATCTGAGTTATCTCTGGTCTTCTAGATGAATATGGGAAAATGTAAAACAGGAGAAGCAGTACTAGCAATCAGAAAATAAAAAATGACATGTTTTCTTCTGTGTCATAAACAAAGGCATATTAGCAGTGAGAGCAGCAGTAAACATAGCAACCTGTAAGGCTGCAACAGATAAGGCAAAGACTAAAGTGTAGCGAAAAGTCTGATTAGTTTTTGAAGAAATGTGTTGCCATCTTAATACACCTATTTCACAGGAGTGGCAGAAAGTGTCCTGGACAGAGGCATTGATGGAGAGATTTGGGGGTTGAGGGGCTGTTTGGTGCCCCATTCCTGCCATGCTCCGGGGTTTCACCCACTCCTGCCTGATGGGATGCAAACATTTTCTGCTTGCAGAGGAATGATCTCAGGTTCAGCTCATGGTGATGAAATGCTGAGCTTAATGTAACCAAAGTTCCACTAATACTGCTGTATCCTGCAGGGTTAAACCATGCCTCTGGCAGAAGGGTTCCAGAGCAGCTCATTCACTGTTTTTATCAAGTGGTTTAACATCCCTGTAGCAGGCATCAGTGTCTGTCCTCACCTCTTTATCCGGCAGTGTCCAGTAAGCTGCAGGGTTGTGTTTCCATTCAGTCTTCTTGCCTCCATCACCTTTAATTATTCTGGCAAACTGAGATTTGGAAGCTCAGCTCTCCTTGGGCAGAGGTGGAAATCAAAGTTTGGTCACTCTTTTCATGATGAGCTGTTGGATGCAAAACGAGGCATTGATTAGAATCATAGAATCACAGAATCATAGAATCATAGAATAACCAGGTTGGAAGAGACCCACCGGATCATCGAGTCCAACCATTCCTATCAAACACTAAACCATGCCCCTCAGCACCTCGTCCACCCGTGCCTTAAACACCTCCAGGGAAGGTGACTCAACCACCTCCCTGGGCAGCCTGTTCCAGTGCCCAAGGACCCTTTCTGTGAAAAATTTTTTCCTAATGTCCAGCCTAAACCTCCCCTGGCGGAGCTTGAGGCCATTCCCTCTTGTCCTGTCCCCTGTCACTTGGGAGAAGAGGCCAGCACCCTCCTCTCCACAACCTCCTTTCAGGTAGTTGTAGATAGAGAGCAATGAGGTCTCCCCACAGCCTCCTCTTCTCCAGGCTGAACAACCCCAGCTCAAGATTTCCACTCTGCTAGTGGCAGACGCTAATGCTTGATCACTGGTGTCTTGAATAATGGCCTTGACTTCCCAAAGAGACCTGCTAATGATAATACCAGCCTGTGCACCTGATAATAGGGATTTGTCTTGGATGTTGCTTGACATGTTTAAAGGCAGAGAATGAAAATGCTGCTGAGTATATTAATAACCTTGATCTCTTCTCTGCAGGAGGAGGATGTTCATATGAAGATTTCTGCCTCATAAAGCCTTTCCAAACCTGTGCTCAGGAAAAAAAAAAAAGGTTATTTTTAAATATATCACTCTCTTAAAGAGGCATTTGCCTGGAATAGACAGAGCTTTGGAAACCATTGTTTGATTGTAGCCTAATACATAAAGCATCACTCTGAGCTTTATCAAAACTGGATCCCAGTCTCTCTGCGACAAACTTTGCACTGCTCGGGCTTCTGATGAGAATTCATTTCTGTAAGTTGTTCCTGTTAAGCTGATGGGTCCGTGTGGGAGCTGGCAGTGTGTCCTTTCCAGCCCATGGGGGAGATGAGAATCAGCCCTAAGTCTTTTACAGGAAAGGAAGGACAGGGAGAAGCAATAGCAAACTACAGGAGGCAGAGGGAATTGATTGCAAACAGCCAGATATAATTACATTGTGGAGGACATTTAATATTTCATCCTGATCTTTGCTGTATCAGGAGAGTAAAGAAAATCACCATATGAGGGAAAGAGAGGCTGCAACTTCCCTTGATTTGAATTGTAAATTCCCACAAGCAAAATCATGAGGTACTTTCAGACAATCTGTGCTGCTGTTGCCGGAACGTATGTGACCCAGATTGCAAGGAGAAACAGAAAGCTATTCCACCTGCTCAGAGACAACAGTGGCACTAAGCCATCATGGCAGGTCCCCAGCACAGCAGGTATTTAAACTGAGTGCACTAATTAATTTCTCCCCTCCCTGCACTCCTGGGTAGCTACAGATGTACTGGCACAGGGCACTCTTGTTAACCACCGCAAGGAGGAAAGCGCTTTGCATCCCACAATCTTAGATGGCTCCATCCTCAAAGCCAGACCTTTTAAACAGCACAGCTTGGGTTTTGGTTATGGCTGGTGTAAGTAATATGCACACACATGGGAAGAGAATGTTGCACCTTAGGAAAGTTTACCATGTTGAAAGGAAAAGATGTGAAGAAAGATGCTCTGGACCAAGGTCAAACAGAAATACAAGAGACAGGCTAGAAATAGGGATGCTCACTATCCTAACTGTATATACATATTCAAGAAATGCCCATCCCATGCAAATCCTCCAAGAAAGCACCCCAAATCCCAGTAAATCCACCCAGCCACCACTGCCTCCTACTTCTAGTGTCTGTCTCCCCCAAAAGTGGGTCATACATTTGTTGTAATGGGAGAAAGCCAGAGACAGCATCTAGCAGGAACCTGAAGAAGGAAAGAGAGGACAAAGCATTACTGATCATCCCTATACAACAAGACAGCTTATAAGTCAGATTGGACTAACTTGTCTTTAGCAATTTGGCCACCCACCACTCAATTGCAGCTCCCTGAGGTGGATCAGAGCTGACTTGAGCCAGAGCTTGTATCAGGGAAGGAATAATTGCCCCAAGAGCTCCACATGGTTATCCTCCCTGCAGCTGCCAAACACCTCTCTGTTTGCCTTGAGCACTTCCACACTCACTCAGCCAATTGCAATCCAGCTCTAGATATTCATTATCGTAAAAGAAGGGGAAGATTTTACTCATAGCTCCAGATGATTAATCAGCTAGTCAGGCATAACACCACACATGCTATTGTAATAGCAGTCAAATAATAATGTTATATCTACCGCAATCACAGCCGTCATCAAACACCAGAGGAGTCTGTTAATAAAAGCAATGTCATTTCTTCACAGCTCCCACCAGTCAAAATCACCTACAATCCGGAATAAACTCATGAGATCAAGGTCTCAGTACACAGGAAAGCTGCAAACAGACCAGCGATGGACTTACAAAAACAAAAGAGATTTTACGGACAGCATGTGGTGACAAGGACACAAATCACTTTCATTTGTGGTTTTCCTGACCTGGTGCTGCGTGTGTCAGACAGGACCCAACCTCAACGCCAGCACACTGCAAAATACTGTCATAGGCACTGTCCCCCTCCCAGGACACCCACCCCAGCCCTGAGCACCCTGCTGACCCTAGGGGTATCGGGGAAGCAGCTTCTTACCATGATGGAAAAGAGATGGGGAGGGGAGGGCCAAGCTCATCAGTATTCTGTGACTTCAAAATCTGCTCTTGACAGTGACCATCTCAAAGGGCTAGACCAGTGATCTGGAGAGAGAAGACAGTTTTCTTGGCTGATGGTTCTCTTAAAATACATCCCACTGTTCCTTTTATAATGTTCTCTGGTTTCAGAGCAGCCTGTGAACAGTCAAGACAAATAAATTGGTACAGAATTTACCAGCTTTGCATCCTTCTTTGTAGCTCTTCCTGGTTAGCTAAGCATGCATCCTAGCCCCTAGATAACCTTCTCAGTAATTCTCTGTGTGCTGACCCTCTTATCTCACTGACCTTGTGACTTACCATGGTGAAATGTCTCTGATAGATGTCTTTTAGCCTTATTCAGATCTTAAACCAAAAAAACTGAAAAAGACAACAATTTACTCCCTGATACTACTCCCCGGCAGCCACTACGTGCGTTTTTCCACCATTCCCCATTTCATACAGGAGCATTTTCTCCTCCAACTTTCTAAACTAGCAAACACCTGATAAGGAATTGGGATCCTAGATCCTAAAGCTGGGCTGCAGCAAGGAGATATTTTCACTAGCTATGTATTCGTAGGAATAGTAAAAGTGTGTGTTTACTGGGGAAGGCAAGAGGGAATGCCAACAAGTCAGGTCTCGTATAAACATAATGACCAATAGTGCTGTCCCCAAGGCCACACACAGGCCAAGGCACTGTCTACACAACAGCTTCAACCCCTCTCAGACAGCAAAACTGCTTTAAAATATCTTGTACACTTGCATAAAGATCTTAAATAGATCATAAGTCTGGGACAAGCACCTGAGCTGTCTCACCGCTCGAGACAGGCTCAAGACAAAGAATATTTAGCTATCAGTCAGCTTCGTAGTATTAAATCTCACATCCTAGCACTGAAACAAAAAAGCTTAATGAGGTAGCCAGAGCCTAGAAGAAAGGATATAACATAAAAGCAGTATGAGAACTTACAGTCATTACAACAGCTATAAAAATGCATCTTTGAGTTATTCTTTTTTTCTCCAGTGCATATTTTGCCTCCGGCTGGTGGTATTCACTTGTTGCGCAGCTCTTTGGTGGTCTGCAGGAAGCTGATTGGTCTTCTCAGTGGGGCAGTTTTAGTTCAGAAGGGATAATTTAAGACAAAGGCTATCAGCCTGTTGTCCAGCTTACAAAAAGTGGCAAAGCCTGCTCAGGGTCTGTCTTCCAGTGGAATGAGTAGCTGCTTGACACAGGGATCTTTTCTCAGCTAAGTAATGAGCTGTATTGATTTTCCTCAAAAAGAAAATTGGACTTTTACAAACAAGGCAACACACTGCTTGAGTCAGGATGTTGCTGAAGTGATCTTGTAACCACTGCGGGCTCTTACACTTATCATGAAAGAGAAAAAAAAAAGGTCAGTAAGTTTATTCTGCAAGGGCAGCTTATACCAGTAAAAAACCCAAATCTCCCTTCTAATACATTGAGCAAGTACCAGATTAACGTGCCCTGCAGGGACAGTTGACATTCACCCATTCGGAAAACAGCTGCAAAAACAATCCTTGCACTTGTTCTTGTGTGTCAAAGCCCGAAGTCTGCATCAGGGCTCCACATCTCTCTCCATGCGATCTCTTTGCAGGGATCACGTGAACGCTCTCACCGCTGGCTGGACATCTCTCCAGCAACAACCACTGAGCTACTTCACTTGGGCCACCTGGTAGTTCATCACTGGCAGTCTGGGCAAAACCACTTCAAGGGCAGAACCCTTCAAAACATCTCTAACCTGTTTCCCGAGGTGTTGAGCATTTTTGACCTCCCAAAGAATTGTCATCACAGGGCAGAGCCCATGGGATTGTCCTGTTCCCTTGTACCAGGCTATTTAGGCCTGGTCAGCTTAGCCTTAGTTCTTACTCCCTATCCAAAAGTCCCAGTGGCCTTGCAGCATTTTTGACCTTTCTGCAGGACACAGGCCACGAGCACCAAGGTTTTTAGGTGGCTGAGAACTGTCTCTGTCTCTTTCAGCACACAGAGAAATCCTGCCTCCTGCATTGCAGAGCCTCAACATCCTTCTTGTGGTGAGGGGCCCAGAACTGAACACAGTATTCGAGGAGCGGTCTCACCAGTGCCGAGTACAGAGGGAGGATAACCTCCCTGGACCTGCTGGTTACAGCATTTCTGATACAAGCCAAGATGCCATTGGCCTTCTTGGCCACCTGGGCACACTGCTGTGTGCACCAGCACATTCAAGCTTGTCTTGATCTCCATCCCCTGGCTCTGCTCCCCACTTTCTGGGGCAGAGCACTGATCTCTCTCACAGAGGGTGCAACTCTCTGTGTACCCTTCCAGCCAAGCCTGGACACCTTGATTGTCAAGGACTAGTCAACAGCAAAAGTAAATTTCCACCCTCAACTCAAAAGGAATAATTACAGAATATCTGAAACAAGAAATCTACCCATGATGTGTGTCAGGTGGTCTCACACAGCCAGGCTGCCCCCAGAAACCCAACCCCAGAAGAGTTTGTGTTGTGCCCCAGACCCCCGAGGCTGCCACATCCTCAGGCAGCAAAGTCGTTGCCACCTCCAGTTGCCAGTGACACACTCACAGTCCCCCAAGAGGCACCACTGGGGCCGCAGCGGGCAGAAAGGCAGGGGGGGTATTCCCCTAGCATCCCATTCCCAAGGCCTCGCCATGCCCTGCAGTCTCATGCACCCGTTGCTTCCAATGGCCCCAAAAGGCAGCAGAACTCCCACACAACACCCAGCTCCCCAGCAAAACAAGAGTTGTGATAAGGCAATATGCAAGAGCCTGACTGTAAAATGCCATGGCATCTAATTACTCTTTACAGTTCAATTCAGAGATCAAAAGATTCCTGACTCTGTCTTAAATGATACCTGTGGACTCTGGAATTAAGCACTTAGAAGCAAAAATTTCTCTGATCAGTCACGGATACCTGTAGAAACCTACTGGACTAAAAAACCCTAGTCAATGTTTGCAAAATTAGACAACTACAGAAAAAAAATCAGCAGTAGTAAGCGTAGCAGGGATGAGAAGTATTAATTTTGTGTTGGTAAATGGGAATTACAAGAAAATGGAAAATAAATAAAAATGCAAAGTCATAGTAATAAAAAACACAATTAAAAGAAGTAGCTGATAAACTTTCCCACATGGGAAAGAAATGCAACAATAATTATAAAATAGGCTCTTCTATAATTTTTTATATCAGTCATTTTTACGATTTATTTAGTGCATCATAAAGTCTGGAGAAATATTACAATCTCTCCAGTAAACCGAAGTCTTACTGTTTAGTTTTAAGACATAAGGTGAAGAAATATTTACAAAACCTTCAGCTTATAAAACAAGATAGCACTTTCCTTTCTCATGAGAAAAATCATTGCCAGTGTTAGGGATGGTCAGCAAGATGCTCTCGCCAAACATGTAGAAACACTGTAAGTGGCTAACATCTGACCTAGGTTTAAACAAAATATCCTTGGTGATAGGTGTAAGGAAGATGGGCACTAAGTTGTTGCTATGCACTCAGCTCCTGACTGTCTGACCAAGCTCCAGCATGGTGCATTTTCCCCAGGAACCAGCAGCAATTTGCGTTGCCCACCCCCATCGGCATCAGTGGCTGAGCAGCATGTGGAAAGGAGGGGTGAAGGGCTGAGAGGGGATCATCAGTTCAGGGTAAGGCATAATAATCCCATTTTCCAAAGATTCCCCATTTGCAATCCCTCTTCCTTTTAATACAGACTGTGTTGGTTTAGTGATGAATGAGGTTCTTTGGATCCTGTTTAGGGAAGTAACAGAAGATTTCCAAAGCCCACGCTAACGCTGCCTTTTCCAGGAAAAAACAAACAGAGACAATTTTTTTTCCCTGCCTTAAATATGAGATGCTTGATGTCACTTAAGTATCTTCACACAACACCTGACCTCCTTCCTAAAAGTGGAATAAAAGCAGCAAAATCTCTCCTCTCTCTTTGCTATCATCCCTTTAATAATTCTGCAGAATTAGGCTGATTATTTTCCATGTGCATTAATCATGGCCAAATCGGGCTAGCAAAGGAAAATGCACAGCCTGCTGTTCTCTCTCAGCACCCTCGTCTCACCGTGCTCTCAGAATAGTCTCAGCCTGGAGGGCAATCTGCCAGTGTGATTTACAGGGTGAATGGCGAAGAAGATAGGAAGATGAAGGAAAAAGACCTTTCTTTAAAATTTAGGCATGGCTTTTGGCTTATCAGAGCAAGCAAGCAAATCCTTGAGAGCATCCTACACTTGCAGCTGTGAATTTCAGCTCATGAAATCCAGACAAGTGCATGAACAACTGCTGTCATCTTCTGCAGTCTTATTCCAGCCCCTGTCCAGAGCTCCACTGGAGCACCAAATTTACATATCCAAACATTAGGTGCACAAGAAATGCCTGCCAAGTTCTTTTTTCAGTTGTGGCTGTGCTTATTAAAATATTCAATAAAGGCTTAATAAATTATGAAGAGCTGTGAACGGTCAGCCTATTACAGTAGATTTGGATGGAGCCCATCAGGATAAAATGTAGGAGGAAGGCAGGTTATTTCCTTCTTGACCAGGTTTGTCTCTCCCAACTCTGCAACTCTAGAAAGCAAGGATTCCCCCCAGAGCCAGCCAGGAGCTTCCCTTCACCACCAACCAAGAGAAAGGGAGTGCTCAGGGTGATCCAACTTGCAGTAATGCAGGCATCTAAAGCAGGCTGGATCCATTGAGTCCTCGATCAGCTGGTCACATCACCAAGGAGGTTCTCAGACCACCTCTAGAAAGCCTTAGAAGACTGTTACCTGCGTGGTCTAGATTCTGGAGGCAAAGTGAAACTGCGTATATCTAATTCTGAGCTGTGAATGTCTCATTTCAGGCTTGATTTGGCCATCACCACTCTCTGCAGGCAAAGAGCTTGTGCTACCAAACAAGGAGAGAAGAACAAGCTCTGATCCTCAGCCTGTAAACTCCTCCAAAGGCAAACCCCTGCTGTTGGCTCTCCTCCACAGCAGCTGCTGCTGCATTGGAAGGATAGGCTCTGCGAGAAAGATCATTCTATTTTCCTTTCTTTTGCCAAAATCCTTAGGGGCATTTTCACTTTAAAAAAAAAAAAAAGTCCAAAGAAAGCAAATATGAAGTAGAGATGACGTGCAAGAAGGATTGGTGACAAGGCCAAGAAGAAAGTAGTTAGTGCTGGCTGTTTCCAGATGCACTGTGGTCATGACACACGTTAATAAACTGCAACCGGCATAAAGATAGGCTAAGAGTTGCCTACAAAGCCAGCTGCTTCATACACAGACACAGTCATGGAGAAGATCAGGAGCATGTTTCTAGTCCCCGTCTTTACAGAGCAAGGCTAGACAGTAGGGACTCAGAAAGAGAGAAACTTAGAATTCAAATAAAAAGCCTTCAAAGGTTTTTATCACAGCTAAGCATGCAGAAATACACATTTCATGTCCCATGGCAAAAGGGTTAAGATGTCGGTGCCTGTCTGAGCACTTAGAACACAATGCTTGAGTTCTTCCCAGGCAAGAACAAAAGTCTCTCCTGTTGGCAATGTCTCAGAGAGACTGAAGAAGGGCCTTGCAGAAGTGTTTTTGCTGAAGGGTGTTCCTTTTCCTCCAGCCTGGCAATCCAAATGCTCATAAATTTTTGCATTAGAGGTTCTCATTCTGTATTATATTAATGCCATAAGGGCCGTATCCAGAACCTGCTGAGAAGTTTGCACTACGAGGTCAATCAGGCCAGCAGCAAGTATGAAACATGGTCTGAAATCTCAGGCTTGCAATGGTTTAGTTCCCAGGGAACGCAGAGACACACAGCAATCTGCTGTGACAGCAGGTGGCTTGAGGAGCATTTACTGAAAGATGGATTTTCCTCCCCACCATGCCCAGAGCAACACAGTCAGGCAAAACAAAATGATCATAAAAATTACACAGAGGCAGAACCAAAACATGGCACAAGAAAAACACCTCCTGGTGTTGTTTTGTTGTTTTTGTTGGGGGCATCCCTGTTGGGTGCTGAAAAGCTCCCAGCATTCCCATCAGTCTTTTGATCAGTTTAAAATAGCTCAAAGAAATATTTCATCTTTCTCCCTCTCATAGTGGCTGAAATAGCTCTTCTCCTTAGCAATAAGAACTTCTCTTGAAGCCATCTAGCTTGCAGGACATGCAATGTTCCAGCTTACACAGTCTATTTAAGTCCCATGAAGGTTAATGTGTTCCTGGGCAAGTCACCTGGGAGACTAGCCTGCCAAGCAACAGCAAAGAGGATGCTCTGAGCTGACAACATGAAGAGCTTGCATCACTCACCCCCCTCAACCCAAGGGACACGGTAGAACTGACTGCCTGGCCCTTCCTGTGCCACCTTAAAGCTCTGTTGGTCTTAGGCATCATACCAAAGGATTTATGTAATGGTCTAACAAA
Organism: Phaenicophaeus curvirostris; assembly: GCF_032191515.1. Lineage (NCBI taxonomy): Eukaryota > Metazoa > Chordata > Aves > Cuculiformes > Cuculidae > Phaenicophaeus > Phaenicophaeus curvirostris. The sequence continues at coordinate 6,479,305 of NC_091400.1, read as the reverse complement.
GGTGGTAATAGCTGAGGCCCCCAGAAATTCCCTTGGCAAATACAGTAGGCACCTACTAACCTTATCCATTAGATCATGCATTGTTGACTCCTGATGTGATCTTGACCTCTCTGTCCCACCATGACATCATCTACGTTGTCATACAGGCAGAGGCAGATGAACTGAACCACAATAAGCATGTCTCAGATAAAATTTTTCTTCCACGGGTGTACTCTGCCTCATACTTACAAAAGCTTCCAGTGCTGCTCAATGTAAACTCCACAGGCTGGTGGCCTCAGTGCCTTCCTGTCATCGCATTCTCCGCAGACTGGGGCCATAACAGTACCAGGCAGGACTTTCCCTGACACACATTGCAAAGATGAGAAGAAACCATCAGACAGGGCTGGAGAAGCGTGCACTGTAGGATGCAGGTTTCTATACCACTACCTGAGCTTGATTGCTCTGATCAGTACATTGTAAATAAAACATGCTCGTGTTCGTCAGCTCCAAAGGAAAGAAAGCTTCCCCTGGAAGTTTTTTAGAAGGAGGCTCAGATGACTGTTGGATCACTTCTTGGAAAGAGCGAAGTTGGAGCAGAGATTACTATTAGATTAGTGAGAAGTTTAAACGGCAAACACTCCAAAACCACTTGTATGCTGTCTGAGCTAGTACCAAAGGGTACCCCGCAGGTTTTCAATCATTTACAGGGCTTTGGCACCAGCATTGATGTTTGCAACCTGAACTCACTTTGAACACAGTGTTCCCATCAGCCATTGGATCTATTGGCTCATGAAAGAAACTGCTTGAGAGGCTGAGACAAAAATGTGTGAAAAGGAGAGAAACCCACCTCGTTGCTTCTGTGAGATTCTCAGAAACAGGTCACTGGAGAGGCAAGGATGGCAAAAAGGGCCTTAAAGAGTTGAACAGAAAGACAGCTCTGATATGGCCTCTCTTGCAAGGACAATTCCTTCTTCTCTCCTACCCCCTGATATTGTTCCTCCTTCTACTTAAAAAACAAAGCAAAAATAAAATTAAAAAAAAAGAATCTAACAATGTGTGACTCCTTTCTTGACTATGCAAGTACCATCACTTATGGGAAACCATGGCTATCTGCATAACATTATGATTCTTAAAAACTCTTACTCTCAAAAAATCTTCCCAGAACTATGACTGAAGACGGTTGCCAACACAGCCAAGTGTGAACCTGCAATTCAGCAGCCCGTGGGCAAATGCTTCTTGCTTGCACCCACATCTCCTTCCAAAGCTGGCAGCTTTGGATTCTGCACAGCCTGGTTTCCCTCTGAAAGCCTGCAAGCACATCTTCTGCCTCCAGTGAGAGGTCCCCATGCCTCCTGCTCTGAAATGACAGGCTGCATTAGACCGTTCAGAATCACATTTGGTTCTCATTTTCTAACAGACATCCAAGATAATATTTTTAGAAGAAGCTATACTGGTATTTGCAAAAAATAGCCTTCTTTGCTTTTATCCCAAATGGGGTCTTTTCCAAGTTTCCTTTCCTACTTTAGTCATATCTCTAAAGCTGTTTGCATTAAACAATCCGATTCTAGAAGCGCATTAATCAGACTCTCTTTGGGCTCCTATTGCATGTGCCTTTCTCCGTGTCACAAGGCAAAAATACAATCAGCTCAGCCATAACCTAATTCTCTCTCTCTCACACACACAAATCTATGCAATCCACCCAAGGGCACTGAGGGGGCTGGTATAAATGCTCACCAAGCCACTTTCCATCATTTATCAGCAGTTCTGGCTCACCAAGAAGGTCCCAGTTGACCGGAGGTTAGCAAACACGACACCCATCTACAAGTAGGGGCAGAAGGAGGATCTAGGGAACTACAAGCCTGTCAGCCTGACCTTGGTGCAGGGAAGTTTACGGAACAGATCATCTTGAGTGCCATCATGCAACACATACACGACAACCAGAAAATCAGGCCCATCCAGCATAGGTTTATGAGAGCTAGGTCCTGCTTGACTAGCCTGATCTCCTTCTAATACAGCCTAAATGATTCCATGATTCTCTTCCCCAGCAGACAAAGCCCCAGTCTGAGGCCCATATACGTGTGACAGCAGGTTCATTCAGCATTTCCATGGTGCCACTCATGTTCATGCATGAAAAGGAGTAGATTCCCAAAACCTGCTACCGCACTGGGGAGGAGCCTGCCCTTAGTGGTCCCTCACAGTTAAAAAGTAGGGACCGACAGCCTGGTGTAACCCCTCAAATGGAAAATAGGGCAGCCTGTATGGGCTGGCTTCGCCAGGTGCTGACCTGCTTACCTGGCTGCAGGGCGTGGTGCTCAGAAAACTGCTTTGGGAACAGTTTTGTCTGCTTGGCTACATCTTCAGTTCTGCTGAAAGGCTGGTGAGGTGAGGGAAGACATCCCTGACAGCTATGGGGACTCTGCTCCCTGCTGGCACCAAAGCTTGAGGCAATTCAGCAGCCCAGGGGTGAGCCTTAGAAAGAAAGAGAGATTTGTTTCAGGTTCTGCAGCAGATTCCTGGAAAAGAGACCTGAGTTTAATGAGGTGTCACAGCAGCATTCAGGGGCAAGGGGAGCTTGAATGCTCTACAACTACCTAAAAGGTAGTTGCGGAGAGCAGGGTGCTGGCCTCTTCTCCCAAGTGACAGGGGACAGGACAAGAGGGAATGGCCTCAAGCTCCGCCAGGGTAGGTTTAGGCTGAATATTAGGAAAAAATTTTCCACAGAAAGGGTCATTGGGCACTGGAACAGGCTGCCCAGGGAGGTGGTTGAGTCCCCTTCCCTGGAGGTGTTTAAGGCACGGGTGGACGAGGCGCTGAGGGACATGGTTTAGTGTTTGATAGGAATGGTTGGATTCGATGATCCAGTGGGTCTCTTCCAACCTGGTGATTCTATGACTCTATGGGACCTTAGTGTCTGCAGATAGGCAGGCACTGAGCTGTGGGCAACTTAAAATCACAGGAACATGAGAACAGAGTAAGGCACGAAGCCGCAGGGTTTGGCTCTTTCCCCAAGAGTCTTCAGATGCCCCTCTGGTGATGCTGTGAGCATTGGTGCATCTACTCCAAGTGAGGACCTTTGCCATCTCCCTTCCCCACCACTAGCAGGGTGCAGACCTGCCTTACCTGGGCAGTCAGAGGCAGCATGGTCCCAAGAGCCCACCCAGACCAGGGGTGCCCTTCCCCAGCACCAGGGCTGTGTTCCTGCAGGTAGAAACCAAAGAAAAGGGCAGGAACCAAGAGAAACCACTCCTGACCCTAAAGACACCAGACAACACTGAGGTCAATTACCATCACCCCAAACCCACAGGCGGGCAGTGAATTCCCTGTCCCCACCTGGTCCCTGAAAACCACAGCAGGGATTAAAAGGAGGTGGGCAAACACATCCACAAAGACCAAGATCTCCCAGGAGATGCTCAGCACAGGCCTGGCTTACCCTCAGCCAAAAGGCTGGCCAGGCACTGCTTTCTACCAAGCTGAATAAGATCAGCTTTCTGCTCCTGTTAAGCTTCATCAGCTGGCCCATGCTGAATTATTTAAAAACCATCTTTTATTAATCTAACGTGGCTTTTTTTTCACTCGACCTCTAGCGAGTCACTTAACCGCTCTGAATGGATTGCACTAGCTTCATCCCCGCCTGATGACACTGGAGGTGAGAAGAGGAAAATACCACTACTCTGCTGCTGCTTCTGAAATGTTTCAGCTGCCAGCAGACCAAAGGGGTCCACTGAAGAACCAGAGCACTGGATTTACCCTCATGCTTAATGGGAGGTCTCAGCTAAACATACAGATCACATTGCTGGGTTATGACAATTCTTTTATTTAGAAAACACCTGCTAGGATATTGTACATACCTTTAAAACTAGCTCAGCATACCCCTAACGGCTAAAATACTGCCAGCAAGGGCACAGGGGCCAAACATCGGCACTAAAAAATTGGGCACTGAAGGGAACATATTCCCAGCCCAGCCCCTTCCAGTGTTCCTCATCACCCATTGCTAGCCCTCTGGGTACATTCCTAGGGATGCCCACAGTACCATGTTGCCACGAAAGAAGATGCCTGCTCAGGAGAGTCCAGGTCTCCCAGGCACAGTGCAAGCTCCTTTGAAGTTCTGTCCCACCAAGAAGGGATGTGGCAGAAAGTCCCTGCACGGGTGCCAGGACACCTGTGTCCAGTCAGAAGCAGAGGTGCCAGGAGAGCAGAGAGCCTTAGGGCTCCGGCAGCTCTGGAACTGAGATTTGAGGATCTACACTCTGAGACATGAGCACCTAAATGAGGTTTATGCCATCAAAATTCCTTCCACACACATGCAGGATCAAAAAACGCAGGCTGAGAAGGAGTTTGGGTAATAGCCTAATCCAGCATCTTGCCCCAGCGGACCAGCCCAAAGTCTTTGCTATTCCACCTCGAGCAAAGTGTGGTCCAGCATGGATGGTAAGCTTAAAGATTAGTGACTTCATCAGTTTATTCCTGCTGGGGATCTTGCCCCAGTCATTGAAAGAGCTCTTAAGAGCTCACACAACCTTCACAAGGTATGCACATCCTTATATTTTTATTCCTCACTTGCCTTTTAAACACCTATGGCATGCAAAATTCGTGGAGCAGGGACATTTCTGTCTGATGTGTGATGATGTATGAAATCTCACAGACGTAGTACTACCCCAGCGTAAGTCACGGGGAGGTGGCATGACCCTGAGCATGACACCAAGCATGGTCAGACACACCAAGTAGCAAAAGAAGGAGCAGATCGGGTAAAGGTGCCCGTGGGACAATAAACCTACCTATCCCTCTCTTGCTTTACGTGGCTGGAGAGAGGCCACAACTAGCCATGCCCACGAATCCAGTGTGCTTTAAATTGCATAAAATATTCTACATAATTTAACTAAGTAATCTTGTGCTGACAAATGAAATCATATCTACTCCTGTAGCAACAGAGTGGATTTATTTGTCACTCTAGGTTATAAAGCAATGTCAGGATCTTCTAGATAAAGCAAGACACTGCAATATTGATAAGATATCTGAATTTGGTTTATAAATGCAACATGAATTCCTTTCTCTTCTATAGGGAACTAGATCAAACCCTGCTAGGACACAGGCAGGCAGGGCCTTCAGCTCCAAGTAGATCTTTGGTTTGACCAAACAAAGGACCTTTTCCTCAGTTTCAACTCACTGATGAGGAGATTTTTGCAAATGAGACACCACTAAGTATCTACCTTCCAGGCCAAGCAACTGATTTCTGAAAGTGACATGCAGAGATCTGGGCAGGGCAAAGGTGTGACAAACGCAGACACCAGGGTCTTACTATTCCCAAAGTTGATGAACTGCCTATAAAATAAGCCAAGTTGCATCCAAAGGAGAGTTGTAGAGAACCACAGAGGGAGACACAAACCCTATTTCTATAGAGAAAGAATAGATAAGAAATAATCCAACCAGCATAAACTGACCAGCATGGTAAGTGATGGGTCTCTCAATGGCCCATGTCTACTTTACAAGACTGTACTTGAAGTTCATAATAAAATTCATGATATTCTAGTCTGTCTCTGGTCTATTCTAACTGTGCTGCAAGCTAACAGCTGAGGGCTGAGAGCTTGCTTTTGCTCTGGCTTTCCTCAGGTCTGACAAAAAGGGAAATGGAAATGCCAGCTTCATTAAATTTTATTATAGGTTTTCATCCCCAATTAAGCCACCACCATCCATGCAGAACACAAGCCCAGCAAAGGCTCCGAGCTGAGCACCTGCAGATGCCACAGGCAGGTTGCTTCCTCCCTGCCAAAGCAGGATCTCACCTGCTTAATGCAAAAGTATTTGCTGGCGCTCTGGTCAGCAGCACTGCTGGTGCCATACGGACCAGTTAAGCTTCTTAGCTGTGTTCCCTTAACACTGCTGGGAGGAGTCACTGCCTCTCAGCATTGCTAATACAGAGAAGACCCAAGTCAGCACATGCATAGAGTACACATACAGATCCCTTTTCTCATGTCTTTTGCTACCTTGTGACTGCACTTCCATGTCCCACATATTGCCACTGATCGTATCACCTTTACTCCTCTTGCTGCTCCTCTCACAGTCCAAAGCTGCCCACTTCTCCCTGGAGAAGTCGGGGTTGCCTTCCAATGGCTCAAGTTCATCGTTGCTGATAAAGTACTTGATGTTTCTGCACACCACGCTTATGCGTGGAGGCTTCCCTGCAACCGGGCTTCAGCCACGGGCACCCCAAGCCATGGGCAGAGCTTCACTCCTCACTGCAAAGGCAAATTCTCCATGACAGAGGCACAGGCTGAAAAACACTGGCACGGATACTAACATAAAGGGATTTAAATCTTAAATCCCCAACACAATTTGGTTTTAATGAGCAGGACAAACATGGAATTCCTGAGCACTGGATGAGCCCTGTGCTCTTCTCCACCAAGTAGCTCATGCAAAGTTCCAGCACCCAAACTTCCAGCAAGACACTCGGCAAAGCAGACTCACCTGCCAGCAGGGTTTGGGGACTGGAGTCCCATACCAGTTCTGGTGGCAGATGCACAGAGGCACCAGCCTGCACAATCAGCTGCCTTTCTTCAGGCAAAATGCCATTTTTCTTCAAGTTTTCTTCCTCTTCATGAGGTGAGATGTAATTATTTTGCATAAAGCAATGCTGTTTGCTTCCCATTTGTGTTTGCCTGCCCACTGCCCTGAGAAATGAGAAACGTGGGAGAAAACCCTTCCCCAGCTGAAGATGATAACGGCAGGGGAGCAGGAGTGACAACCCACAATGAAGCGGTACCTGAAATCCCAGCGGGTTGTGGCTGAATAAGCCCAGAGGAAAGTGGACTATATTCCTGTGTGAGCTGACAAAGACGAAGGGCCCAGAGTAATTTAATTCCTATCCACAGATGATGCTCCCATGTAGCTCTGGCCTTTGAACACTCTCTGGCTTTCGGAAGATGTTCCAGACTTACTGCCCACATAAACATCCACTGGGGCTGCTATCTGGGGGGAAGAGGGAGCTAAATATTTAATTTCAGTCTATTTCATCAAATATTTAATCTATTTAATATTAATTAAATCATGGGCTGAATAAACAACAGCTCTTCCTCCAAACATCTGATAACTTGAAAATGCCAGGTTACACCATCCTAATTGAGATGGTAATGATTAAGGCAGGGATCCTGTTTGTATACTCTCAGTTGCTGGAATTGCTGTGGTGGGTTGTTGACCTCCTCTAGCTTTTTAGGATGAATATTTTTGGAGCTGGACGCGCAGTAGCATCATCTGGTTTACATCAACTATTTCCATACCCTGCTTCACCAACTCTCACTTTCCATGAACTTCATTTGTACCCCGACAAGCGTATACCCTCATCCTACCTCCAGACATTGCTACATCCTCAGCAGTAGGCACCCCTGGAGCGAAGATGATAAGAAAAGCTATTTCACCAAGAGGAAATAAAATCTAGGCCCCTCATGGGTGGACGTGGCTGGTGTGAACCATATGCCAGTGTCTGGACCACCTTCCCGACACAGCTGCACGTCTTGGACCATCACCCAGCAACATGGTCAGAAACAAGGCATTTCTGGGGATGATGAGCAGCAGCTACAATCGAAACAGATCATTTCCACTGCAAAGGGTTTAAGCCAATTAACACTGAGCTATAAAGGCAGCTGCCATTGCATCTGCCACTACAACCATCTTATTTTACTACAAGGAAACCTATTTTGACCAAACCCCATTCATACCAGTCACACCAGCCAGAAACACATTTTCTAATTAGCCTTAGTAGAGCCAACAGTGATGAAAGATTACCCTACATGCAACTCTACTTACCTTGCTTTCCTCAGTGCATGCCCAATTTAGCAGAGCAGCATTTAGGTTTTCTTTCTCTCTCTGCAGCACTGTTTTAAAGCTATCTCACCCAAACGCTGACTGGTGTTGATGAAAGTAATTACACTGCTGTTCAAAATGTATTGGATGCAACTTCATTATCCTCAGACAGCAGTGCCAAAGGCCCTATGATGGTAAATCTTCCAATGTAGCCAAGCCAAATTGTTCTGTTTAAACTGGCCATTTTAACTCTTCTGGCCCCACAAAATTGTGAAGCTGGCTTAAAAGACACAAGGTGTTTTGAAAATAATAAATCGAGGATTACTTTTAACTAACATCTCTGAAGTTTAAATCTTTGGGTCGTGCTCAGGTTGCACCCATAACGAAGAGAAACAGAAGGACTTCACTGCCTTCCCACATCGAATACTTTGTTCACTTGGGTCACATCGCTGCTCTGTATTCAGGGTACCAGAAGGAACAGAAAAACTTACTAATGCAGTTGGACTCCCTTGTAGAAATGTGCCCTGTCTGGGTGAGGGCACAGCAGAGCTGATGAACAGGGAGAGGCTGCGTTTGTGCAGCTGCAAGGCTGCAAAGCACCAGGCACAGCCATACCTAAATTAACAGGAAGCTCATTCTGGCAAACCTTGTTCAAGGAGCCATTTCAGGTCAAATATCTGCATCACAGAATCAAGAACTAACTCAGTTTTACATAGAGACGGCTTGTCACTCGATTACCCAGGGATCAGGATTGCAGGGATAATTGCTAGGAGACAGGATGCTCCACTAGGGTGTATATCAGCATCCTAGAAGCCAAGCTGCACAAGTCTGCTGCATTCAGGGTCCAACCCTGCGGGTTTTGTTCTGGAATGGGAATAATATGTCCAAATTTTCCTGCTGCCAGAAGTTATCGTGGTAATAAAAGGTGAGAATTCAGCATTTCACTCTTAAAGAAGTTCAATCAATTCAGAAAAGGAGAAGGTTGGAAGCAGTGTCTTAAATATTTATCTGTACATATATTTATTTTTTTACCGGTGGAATTTTTTAGTAGGACTTTAAGCTTTATATCTTCAGATGAATGCTTTACAGCAACTCCATGTGTGCAGATGAAGGCAAAGTAGCCTTCAGCAGGAATTATTTTATCAGAGATGTCCAGTGGTGGGAAGCTTGCTCTTTTCTTCCTGTGAAGAGCAATTGAAAAACAAACAGGAAAAAGGTCATAAAGGCATGGTCCAGCAAAACACAACTGCTTCAATCAGCAAAGGAGCAATCAATGCTTTCCTGTAGCAGCTGATTTAAAACAAATGTTTCTCATCTCTGGGAGAGAACCCTACAGCAGGTCAGAGAGCTCTGGAGGACTTCGAGGCTGCTCCTGCAAATGCAACGCCCCGGGCTGTGTCCAAACCAATAGGGGGCCAAATGCTGCAAGCAGGGCACACAGGAAAGCAGGGATGCTCAGACCAGCTCATCTCACCTCCTGATAAAATCCATTCACCCCATTACTCTCACACAGAGCTAGTTGCTGGCTTTTGACTCAAACACGTTTTTGAAAGCCATCCAGACCTCCCACTGCAGAGCATCACTGAAGGGAAACACATGTCGGTGGAATTTCTCCATTAGCGCAAAAGGCACCAGTGGCCCTAGGAAATCCCTGAGTGTCTAATGAGCCCCAAGCCTCCCGGGAACGGTCCTTGCTCCCCCCTATTTCCTAAAACCTGCTACAGGCTGCCCTCAGAGCCACAGTGGGAGAGCACGATGTTAGATCCAAGCCAGCACGGATGTTATCTCCAAACTTAGCCAATGTAAAGTTGACCATTACACTACCAAACTAGAGCCAACTTAAACAGTTTTAAGCCAGTTTAAGCCAGTAAGTTTATAACTTTACCAGACACTTACACTCAAGTGAAGGAGATGCTTTCCTGCTCACTTTTATGGCTCAACCTCGTGCCTCTTTTGGGGGGTTGAGTGCTGGGACTCAATGCACATCTCTGTGCGCCTGGCAGTGAGATGATGTCGTCACACCATGATGATCTTCTTTGGGAAATGAGCACTCCTAGAGGACAACTCAAATGGCCAAGAAAGTTACCCAAGAAGGAAGGTAGGTTGAATGACTGGCTCAAGCATCAGCATCTCCATTCAACACCTCCCAACATCCTCTGCCCCACAACACCAGGTCTCCTGCTCCTCTGCTTGCAAAAAATGTCCCTCTTGGGACCAGTCATGGTCTGACCCAAGGAAAATGTGTTTTACAGTGCCCACCCCAAACTCTACTCACCAGCCTCTGCCCTGGGAACATTTGGGAGTGCACCATGGCCTAGTGCAACATTACTGCAGCGTGACCCCACAGCTGGAATTTCACCTGGGCTTCCCAGGGCTCAGAATTTGACCCCATCTGTTCACAGAGGGGTCAGGATCCAGTCCTGGAGCATTCTTAAACTGAGTACTAGTGGCTAATGCAGGGAGTGGGCTCCCCGCTAAACCTGTTCTCTCTTCACTCCATTTCTACAGCTCGGGATAAGGCACAGCAATCACAGCTACAAATATTCAGCAGGTCACAGAGATGTTACTCTAAATGAGCTACAAAGAGCGATTCACATCAGAAACCATGAGGCAGCTCCAAGTGTAACTCTGCCAGGGCACCGGCTGTAATAAAGGAGCAATCTCAGCAGATTTTGAACTTTTTCCAGTGGTGAAAGAAAAGGGAATGTTAGGAAATAAAATAAAACAAAGAGCTTCAGCTGAGCAGAGCCTCATAGGCAGCCAGGCAAGCGACTCAACCCACAAGGACATCGCAGTGCACGAGGTCCAGCAAGTCTTATGGTAGGAGATCCTGGGTGGGACAGCAGGCACTTAGGGCACAGGACAGCTGATAGATAACAGGCTGAAACTCACGGAGGCTCCCCTCAGGATGAAGAAACATGTTTTGTGTGAGCAGAGTGATCCAGGCCATACCCATCCCTCACTGGAACATCTTGGAGAAGCTCCTCTGCGTGACCAACTCCTTGTTCCCAGGAGAATGGGAGCCAAAACCCCAAATGCATGTCAGCAGGCAGAGAGGCTCGGGCACAAGCCCTGGGCAGGCAGTCACCAGTCTCTGCAAGGGCAAACCTGCTGCTCATGCAGCTCCCCCCTGGGGACATTTCGGGATACTTGCCACGTCTCACTTGAGCTGACACATTTGGCCTCTCCTCGGCGTTCCCGCACAAGGGGAAAGCTGTGGAGAAAACACCTCCTGGGTCAAAACTGGCAGTGGCACCTCTGCCTGCCGTTCGCTGTGCCAGCCTGGATGGCTCCCACCCCACAGGGAGGCAGGTCTCCCTCCCCACCCTCACACCATTAACCTTTCAGCCCTGAGATAAAAGGTTATAAAAAACAACCAAAGTTCATTACATCTCCTAATGTGTCATTTGCATGGGAATGAGGTAAGAGCAATGAAGCAGTTTTCTCCTTAGAGGAGCGAATCGGGAAGGGGGAATAGCTGGGCACCAGGACCTGGCAAGGGCAGTGGAATTCAGCCTTTCACAAGACAGGGCACGCACCAAGTGGAGCGAGACACAGCTACATGTCCCAGGAAAGCCCACGGCAACACAACCTCTGGTTGAGAGGCACCAAGGCCAGTCCCCATCTACCAAAGGGAAAGTGGCAGTGGTTTCACCAAGCACTTTCACCACACAGCCCGTGGTGCCCAGAGGTTGCTGCAGCTTGGACATGCCCATCCCCAGCACGCATGGAGAGCCCAGGGCACAGCTGAAAACAAAATGACCAACAGGTCAGGGGAAATGAAATAAAAGCCTGTGTCAGAAAGTGGGAAAAGCAGCAGGATGGTGGAAGTTCAGGCACTGGCCACAAGGACTGGCAGCTCTGTCATGTCAGATGCAGGGAGTCACTGCCCCCCGAGTAAATAAACCCCTTCAGCATTTTATTTGACTGGGCTGAACCATGAGGGCACAAGATTTAGAGAAGGACACAACCCTGGAGGTATCATTTCAGGGTTTTGCACCTCCCCTTTACTTTCGATGGAAAACTGAGAGCAATCAGACATTTCAGCTGTGCAAAGCTTCACCAGCTGGAAGACCAACAAAGCCCCAGTCCCCCAGCCCCAAAGCCACCAAAATACTCTACTGTCTGTACTAGTGATGCGGCCACGTGGACATCAGACATTCAGAGGGATGGGACAAACACAACCAATGGATGCTGTATTACCTCCTGCCCCAGGCACCAGAGCCTACATTTCCCTCAGAGTCTACTTTGAAAAACCCTCCAACAGGGCTAGCTGAGACCAGAGGATGGACAGCCCAGATTAAGCCCTCCTGGCCTGCAAGGACCACCACAAGGTGAACAAAAGATTCATCTCTGGGCCATCGCAGGGTGCCCCACACCCAGCAGCAACGCTGCTTACAAGCCCTGGTCCAATTCCCAGTTTGCCAACTGCCTCCAACCATGACCTCAGTAGCAGTGGCAGAGCAGAGCCATGAGACCTGTCCCCTAGCCACTCCAGCACTGGGCTCTGGTCACTTATTTTCCCACCAAACAAGAAGCAGTGCAGGGAAGCAGGGTGACTCCAGGCACCCCAGCGGCAGGAAGACCAGTAGCCAGAGCTCCCAGACCCGTGTGTTTGACCCTGGGCAAAACAAAGCACACAATAAAACACATACAGGATCAGTACCTCATGTCCCCCTCTACCTTTGGAGCTACCTGGCACTCGTGACAGGAGAGCCCAGCAGAAGCCAATAGCGAGTGGACCCGGCATCTTCAGGGAGGCAGGTAGTCACAGGGCAATTCAGCTGGTGGGAGAAGGATCCCCCACAGCCTTCCTGCAGGGAGGATCTTGGCAGCACTGGTCTAGGGGTAAGCAAGCCCAGCCGGCTGGCTCTTGGTGTCAGGAAACAAAGCCCCACTCAGACGGACTCTCCTGCATACATTAATAAATATTGCCTGCCAGCCTAATCATTCATAATCCCATCTGCAACCTAATTATTAAAAAACCTTCTCAACTCAATAGCTGTAAAAACGCTGCACCAGCCAGACATTCCCAGCAGTAGTGCCAGGCTGCATTTCCAGGGAGCAAATCACACCCTGAAACTCTAAGCTTTTCTCTTTAAGAAGCACGTGAATGCTCTTACTGTGGCACAAAAGGCGGGGCTGGGGGGGAAAGGGAACAAGAAATATCAAGGACTCATCTGTTATTATGCCATTGCAAAACAAACCAAGCCATTGTTCCCTACCTGGCGTAACAACACTTTTCAGAAAACATGAGTGTTTTCCCCAATCTGTTCTTTAAAAAAACATCAAGACCGAAGCTGCCGGAGGATCGGTGAATAGCTGGGGAAAAAAAAAACAAACAATAAAACAGCTAATAGACCATCCAGAGGGTTTTCATAATTGATCTGTAAACACTCTTTTATTTAATAAAAATAATCATCCATTATAGCAACTTCTGCTCGTGGTTGTGGCTTTGTTTTTTTTTTTCTTTTTACAGTAAAGCACAGTTTATTTGCTTTCCTCACCTCTTGAGGATTCAGTTCTGAAAACGCAAGTGAATGTAAACATTGCTCTCCAGGTCCCAGGATGCATCCAGGGACCCTTGGAGTTAATTACAAAGTCAAAAGAGAGAGCAAAATCAACAAAACACTTCCCAAAAGTAGAAAGGTATTTTTTTAAAGTCTCTTCCTGTGCAACATACAACTCCAGAGAAGGCAAATTCATCTTATACATAAGACTTACACAAACTTTGCTTTCTCCAAACAATTTCTACGACTTGCTAATATTGGATAAAGCTTTTTTTCATAACATTAAAAGGCTTGCAGACTCATTTATTGTCATGGATCATAAGTTTTTCCTTTTAATATTCTCCAGAAATTTCTTCACAGCACAAGTATGTTAGATTTGTTCTGTCCACTTTCGTATATTTTCTTTAGCAGAAAGAGCTGAAAGACATTTCAGGGAAGGAGCGTCAAAGCAGTACCAACCCTCTCTCCTGCTCCAATCTCACCATAGTTACACATTTCTCTTTTTAAAAAAGAAAAAAAGCTTAATTACACTATAAAATACAGGAGAAACTGTCAGTTAAGTTTCCCATTTCAGAGTTTTGCCCTGTATAAGACTGAAAGAGGGATGGTTTAGTATTTCCTAGGAAAGATGAGACTGGCAGACTGGAAACTGAACTCTTCTCCCTTAATTCAGAAAGGTGGAACAGCCTCCGCCCACAAACCCCCTATTCCTCTGCAGGAAACCCTGCAGGAGTTAAACCACCGCAAATCAATACAAACGAGATAACTTGATATATGGAGCCCTGCTATTTGCTTTGAAACGTTCTCTATTTACAGTTGGAGGTGGGAGAAGCGAGTTAGCATCAAACACATTCAGGTGCTGCAGTGTGGTATAAAATCAACCGAGATTTAACTCGTGGGTAGCTTGGCTGGGTCCCAAGCCTCACGGTGCACGGGAAACAGCCTGTCACTCCATCGCTCAGGACATCGCTGCCTGCACAGCAAAGCCACCGCTCCGCCAGGGTCTGCTTTAATGAATAACAAGAGGACAGTTACCACCTCAGCTATATTACATCACAGGCAACATAGAAATTAAATAGAATTAGGTACAGTATAAAAAATAACAACAAAAATAGCCATTCTGCAGAGGTCTGTGATCTTAAGCTTTATAGGCAAAAAAGAAATGACTGGACATCAGAAGTTCTGGTAACATTATCAAACTGTCAGGTAGGGGGAATGGCTCTGGTTGTTCAGTGGTTTCAAATCAGGTGGAGGAGTTCAGGAGTGGGAAGAGGGACTTATAAGGTGTAAAAGATAATTAAAGCATTCACAGTTTCAAAGCTACTTGCCTTACAAAAGTTAAGACATTCAAATCCAGGGATACAATACTGTATTTTACAAGGGGGTTAAAATTAATTACATATACAACAGTAAGAAAAAAAAATACACAACAAAATAAAAAGGCAACACCTCTGGGGTGGCATACTCCTCCTTTTTTCATCTCACGGAGCTGCACATTTTTTGTCTCTAAAAGAGTCAAACTGAGCAGTCATGAAAATATCCACTGAGAGATTCTGGCAAAAGAACAGAAAAGCTAACAAAAAAAACCGAAGCAAGTCAAAAGCCATCCTCCCCTGGAAAGCTGAATGCCACGGCTCAGATTTCCACTTGCCTGCTGCTCCTTGCTCCTGCTGCCTGGCATTTCCACAGGCTCATCTCGGGTTTTAAAGGCTTCCTGCTCATGAGATGAACGAAACCATCCCATGCAAGCACAGCCCAAGAGAGCCATGCCTTACTCTCCTAACAAAGTCTTGAATTAGTCCTGCCCATAACCAAGGGTCCCTCAAACAATTCTTTTCCTCTCTATCCTGCAGAGGATCCTTTTGAAGGCCCGTCTGAAGTCATGGTTGAAAATGGTATAGATGACGGGGTTCAAGGAGCTATTGCAGTAACCGAACCAGAAGAAGAATTTGAAGAGGGTTTCGGGCACAGAGCAGCTCTTGCAGACGGCCATCAGTGTGTAGGTGAAGAAGAAGGGAAACCAGCAGATGACAAAGACCCCGATGACCACTGCTA
Organism: Phaenicophaeus curvirostris; assembly: GCF_032191515.1. Lineage (NCBI taxonomy): Eukaryota > Metazoa > Chordata > Aves > Cuculiformes > Cuculidae > Phaenicophaeus > Phaenicophaeus curvirostris. The sequence continues at coordinate 6,463,967 of NC_091400.1, read as the reverse complement.
GCACAAAAGTGAAGCGCTTCTCCCGGTTCTGCCTGCCCCTCCACCGAGACCCTTTCGTGTTCCTCTCCTCCTCCACCTTTGTGGGTAAACTGTCCCCAGGCTTAATCTGGCTCAGCTTAGTCTTGGTCTTTCCCCTCGATGGTCTCTCTGACTTCTTACACTGGTTGTTCTCTTGGTGCTCGGAGGAAGAGGTCTCCTCCATGTCTATGCCATTGACCTCTCCCTCCTGCCCACCGCCACCTCCTGCTGCCTTCTCCCCATTGAGCTGGGCTGTGGCCGGCAGGTCCTCCTTGTCAGCCAAGCCGTTCTGCCTCTTCTCAGGGCGCTCTGCCCGCTTGTTCGGTGGCACCCGGGTTCGTCTCTTGGCTATCTGGTAGATGCGGACGTAGACCAGGATCATGATGAGGCAGGGGGCAAAGAAGGAGCCGATGCTAGAGGAGATGATGTACCACTTCTCGTCATTGATCTTGCACACTGCCACCCCTTGGTCAGCCTGCTGCCCGCTCTTCTTCTCAATGGAGATGAGCGGCGGAAAGGAGATAACGGCCGAGATGACCCAGACGACGAAGATGATGCATTTGATACGGCGGGGGGTGCGCTTGAGGTTGTACTCGATGGCTTGCGTGATGGACCAGTAGCGGTCCAGGCTGATGGCACACAGGTGCACGATGGAGGAGGTGCAGAAGAGCACGTCCAAGGCCAGGTAGATCTCGCACCAGACTTTGCCGAAGTACCAGTACCCCATCACCTCGTTGGCCAGGGAGAAGGGGATGACCAGCGTGGCCACCAGGATGTCGGCCGAGGCTAAGGAGACCAAGAACAAGTTCTGGGGGGCCTTGAGCGCCCGGCTGGTGAAGACGGCGATGACCACCAGGACGTTGCCGAAGACGGTGAAGAGCATGAGCAAACCCGCCAGGCTGATGAGGGCGACGGCGGCGTGAAGGGGGTACGGGGGGCCCCAGCCCTGCCCGGAGCCGCTGTCGTTGAAGGTCCCGTTGGCCCCGGGAGGCAGGTAGCCCTCGTCCTCCTCCAGCTGCCGCCGGTACTCCATGGAGGAGAAGAACCGGCCCCTCTCCGCGAACGGGCGCTCCGGGTTAAACATCCACGGCGGCCGCGGGGCCGCCCCCGCCCGTCCCTCCCCTCCCTCCTTCCTTCCCTCCCTCCTTCCCTCCGCCCCTGCCGGCGTTTGTCCGCGGCTCCCGCCTCGCTCGCCGCTTTATAGCCCCGCGTCAGCCCCACGTGGCGAGCGGAGCTGCCCCGCGCGACAGCGCAGCAGGACGGACACACGGACACACCCCGCCCCGCGGGGGCTTCTCTCACACACACACAGAGAGAGAGAGAAGAGAGAGAGAGAAAGAAAGAGAGAGAGCACCGGCTCCTTCTCGCACACCCGCTCCCGCCTCACAGCCCTCGCACGCGCAGCCCGCCAAGGGCTCCGGCTGAGGCGCGGGGACAGCGGCACCTGCTGGATGAGGGGCCGCGCTGCAGCCGCCGAGAGACCCCGCGGTGGCACCGGCGACACGCGTCTGTCGGGGGCTGTCCCCCCCCCCCTCCCCACCGCGGGGGGACCCCGCGGTGGGGAGGGGGGGGGGACAGCCCCCGACAGAAAGGGGGTGCACACAAAAGATGGGGGGCAGCCCCCACAGCACTAAAGATGGCGGGCAGCCCCCGCAATGGAAAGGATGGGGGGAAGCCCCCCAGCACGAAAGTTCATCACCCACGAGGGAAAGGGTGGAGAGCGGCCCCCACAAGAGAAAAAAAAAAAAAAAGAGCATCCCCTACAATCATAGAATCATGGAATAACCAGGTTGGAAGAGACCCACCGGATCATCGAGTCCAACCATTCCCATCAATCACTAACCCATGTCCCTTAACACCTCGTCCACCCGTGCCTTAAACACCTCCAGGGAAGGTGAATCAACCACCTCCCTGGGCAGCCTGTTCCAGTGCCCAAGGACCCTTTCTGTGAAGAATTTTTTCCTAATGTCCAGCCTAAACCTCCCCTGGCGGAGCTTGAGGCCATTCCCTCTTGTCCTGTCCCCTGTCACTTGGGAGAAGAGGCCAGCTCTCTCCTCTCCACAACCTCCTTTCAGGTAGTTGTAGAGAGCAATAAGGTCTCCCCTCAGCCTCCTCTTCTCCAGGCTAAACAACCCCAGCTCTCTCAGTTGCTCCTCGTAAGACTTGTTCTCCAGCCGCTTCACCAGCTTTGTTGCTCTTCTCTGGACTCGCTCCAGAGAAATGGAGAGGATGGGAGGAGGCCCCCACAGCAGAAAAGATGGGGGGCAGCCCCCACAATACAAAAGTTAGGGGTCATTCCCCGCAGCAGAAAAGATGGAGGCAGCCCCGCAGTGGAAACGATGGGGAGCAGCCTCCACAACACAAAAGTTAGGGGGCATCCTCTACAGTAGAAAAGATAGAAGCAGCCCCGCAATGGAAAGGATGGGGAGTATCCCCCACAGCAAAGATAGAGGCAGCCCTGCAACGGAAAGGGTGGAGAGCAGCCTCCACAACACAAAACTTAGGGAGCGTCCTTCGCAGTAGAAAAGTTAGAAGCAGCCCCGCAATGGAAAGGATGGGGAGCAGCCCCCAAGATGGGAAAGATGGACGGGGAGCAGCCCCTGCAACGGGAAGGACGGAGGGCATCCCCCACAACAGGAAAGATGGGGAGCAACCCCCACAGCGGAAAGGATGGGGGCATCTTCCTCAATGGGGAGGATTGGGGGGCAGCCCTTACAATGGGAAGAATGGGGAGCAGCCTCTGCAATGGTAGTGATGGGATCAGCCCTCCTGATGGGAGGATGGATGGGGACAGCCCCCCACTGACACCGCACCTAGCCCCGCCCAGGCTGGCTCATCCCGGGCCACATGGGCCCCCTCACAGCACCCACAAGGACTCGCGTCCCATAGCACCAGACCCAGACGCCTTCCTCTCAGGCCCCGCTCATCCTCTCCCCAGCCCCACAAGCAGGAGGGGGTGAGGGAGGTGGGCAGCAGTCCTAGGAGAGCAGCTACCCCCACATCCTGCCCCATCCCCATGGGCTCCCCCAGGAGCACAGGAGCTGGCATAGCCTACCTGCGCTGCTGCGACAGCAACGCAGGGTCTTTTGAATAGCAAAAAAGCAACAGTGACGTACCTGCTAGCCCGCCTGGCCCCCAAAGCTGTCACCTCTCAGCATGTACAAATTACTCACCCGCAGAGTGCACGGACTCCAGCCTTGATCGTCTCGCTCACGGTCTCTTCTCCCTCATTTTCAGATGGCTCTAATGATGCTCACTTGGTGCTCCAGATTCAGGCGGCTCTCAATTAATCGCCACGCCGAACGCTCAGGCCAATGAACGTATTTCCTCTGCGAGACAGAGGAAGCCCTGTCATCTTTGTCCCTGCGCCACACTCCATGTTATAAGCCAGGCCCAGGAGCGATAACACCCGGGAGAGAGGGAGCAGGACTGGGATATGCAAGGCCTGGGAGCCAGAAAGCACAGGCTCTGAGGCTGGCACAGGGCTGAGTGAGGCAAAACAAGGGGGAACCCCACTGTTTGAGCAAGGGAGGGCAGGACCCGCTACGCCAGTTTGCCTTGGAAAAGGGCAATCTGCACAGAGTGACTTAAAACTTGTAAATCGAACCCAAGATGACCAATAGGCACGAGCAAGAGACCTCTGTCTGAGAGTAAACGTGATGTGTAACCACAAGGTTCACTGCAAGAGGCGAGGGGAGTCACAAAAGCTAAAGGGACTCACCTCAGCCTGTGGCAAAACCAGACACTTGTACTAAGGTCACCACAGACCATTGAAGATGTTTTGCTACAGACCTGGGCTGGTGCCTTTCTGGAAACACGCTGTGTGCCCCCATGCTCCTTGCAAAGCCAAGCTGTGTTCCCAACACAAGCAAAGAGTGGATTTAAATAACAAAACATGACCAGCTGCCTTGCTTTTCTGTCTGGTTTTTGAAGCTGGACACCCTCAATCTGCCTGAAGGTAAATTCAGCCAAAGCTCTTTGCTGGGACAAAGATCACAAAGGGGACACATGAGGCCAAAAGCCTGAAGAAAAAGGTTTGGTCCAGGAACACAGCTGTACAGAACGCTCTCTGCAAGCCGGTAACAGCTGGGATGGCATCATATTCATCTCCGAGAGGGAGAAAACCTGCCTCATCAACGGCACTTTCCTAGCACTGCCACCATCGTTGTGTGTGACACATCTCCATGATATTATTGACATCAACAGTGCTCAGTGCTGCCTGCAAAGTGACTCGGTAATGCCAGCTCTCCCATTTATTTTCTCTGCAGGTCATATCATGGCTCTGCCCAGTTGTTGAGGTGGTTGGAAACTGCTGGAGCTGGCAAGGACCCTTAAGATCTCATACCCGTGGTGCACCCTGTCCTACAGGATGGCTGTCTTAATGAGTCTATACCATGCTAGATAATTTGGAATATTCCTAAAGCCTCAGCTCCCAGAGTCCTAGTAGAATTAGCCAAGAAACTTGAATCTGTAGCCCCTGGAAAACCACAGAGAAAAGCTTCTGGGAAAAAAAAAACAGCTAGTAAATAAAATTTTTATATCAATCTCCTGGCATTTGCATTTGGATGCTCAGTTTTTGAATGCGTGCTGCTGACGGCATTGATACAAATTATAAGGACTTTGCAGTCTGAGCTTAGTCAACAACTGCCTGATGAGACAGCCTGGAAAACAGCCTGTTCTCTAGCGGCACTGTGCTCTGAAGAGCCTCAGGAGCCTGCCCTTTCCCTGGAAAAAGCAGCCTGGTTTCTTAGCAGAGCCCCGCAAAGATCTGGGCTCACCAGGTAAGAGGGCACAGCCTGGGTGCGCACTAACGAGCGAGGAAGGCGATCGATCCTCCTCTGACAGCTCCCCCTCCACCAGTCACCATCCCAGGTGGGCGGCGATGCCCTTTCGGAGGCACAGCGATGAAGCTGGCGTTCAGCACGCATACCTCAAGCACGTCCCTCGCAAACAAGCTGACCTTTAGAGATGGTTTCAGGTCATTAATTAGGCACACTGCTTCCATGTTTATGCATCTATGGCATCGCTTCCAGCGGCGAGAGGGGAGCTACGACCACCCTCCGCTGCTGCCTCTTGGGGAGAGGGAGCTGAGAAACGTTCATGGGGTCTCAGGGCAGCTCACAGCGTGGAGTAAATCACATACGGGGAGATAATCTCTAGAAAGAATCACTATGGTAATAAGGCTGCAAAATGTGTATTTGAACAAGCAGCTGCAGAAATTGTTTATTTCTAGAAGAGCAGAGAGATTCTGGCAGTGAAAAAAAGTAACAAGAGCTGCTAAAGGATCAAGGGTTGCTTTTTGGATGGCCTGGTTCAGGGTTCCAGAAGCTGGACAAACCTAAGGCTAGCTTAAGGCATTGCAGAACAGACTCCTGAGGGGGCTATACAAAATGCCAACTACCAGAAAAAGGTGTCAAAATTATTTCTCAGCAGAACCATTCAAGAGCAGCTCTGTACCAACTGGACACAAGCCTTTAAAGAGGGGAGCCTTGGATTAGGAGCTGCGGGTGCTCCGCAGCCAGAGGGAAACAGTTTACTTTAGCTTAGGAGAGCTGTGGTTTGCTTATTTGCGCTTATCTCAATATTTGCATATCCATGGTAGGAAGCCCTTATTATAGCTGTGAATTTTGATCATGCCAGTGAGTATACTTGAATAAATCAAAGCAGGGTTTCTTTCAGGAAGATTTGCTTTAGTTGCTGGGTTGCATTGAGGGTAACACACTGAAATTCCATGGCTTGTGACACCTTAAGGCCTAACAGCTGAATAGCCCTTCATGGCAGCTTTGAGTTGGCCAGGTTTCCTCCAGGCCTAGGACAAGCTGGTAGAGACCATAGAATCATATAATGGGTTGGGCTGGAAGGGAGCTTAAAGATCATCCAGTGTTGTGGGCAGGGATACCTCCCACTGGATCAGGCTGCTCAAAGCCCCATCCAACCTGACCTCAAACACCGCTAGCGAGGGGGCATCCATGACTTCTCTGGGCAACCTGCGCCAGTGCCTCACCCCCTTCACAGGAAAAAAATTTCTTCCTAATATTTCATCTAAATCTCTCCCTTTGCAGCTTAAAACTGTTCCCCCTCATCCTATCCCTGCACTCCCTGATAAAGAGCCCCTCCCCAGCTTTCCTGTAGACCCTTCAGGTACTGGCAGCCTGCTCTAAGTTCTCCCCAAAACCTTCTCTTCTCCAGGCTGAACTATCCAACTCTCTCAGCCTGTCCTCATGTGGGAGGTGCTCCAGCCCTCTGGTAATTCTGTTTGGGATTGCCTCATTCCAGGTGAAGAACCTCGCATTTGGCCTTGTTGAACTTCATGAGGTTCATGCCTCTCAAGCCTGTCAAAGTTCCTCTGGATGGCACTCAAGCCACACACAAAAAAAAAAAAAACATTTCACCTTTTCTGTGTTAAACCCAGAAGGAAAAACACTGTAGGAGCTATCAGGGGAAAAGGCACAGACCTTCTGCAGGCAAACCTGGCTCTGCTGGTTGTACAATGGTCCCGCTGCAAATACAAAGCAAAACAGCAAGCACACCATCCTTTTCTAGACAAGTGTTTCAAATACAGTAATTCATATTTTCTTATATCTTAAGAATTACTTTGCAAAAAATAACAATAATCAGACATGTGGCTGGTCTGGCCACTCTCCAGCTGGTTTGGGACCCCAGACACTTTTCCTCTGCACACACATTCAGACCCACAGCTCTTCCCTTCCCTGTCCGCTGCTACGTGTGCAGGTTTGGGTTTTGCTCTTTCCATAGATCTCACAGCAACAGCTTCTGCCAAGCTGTGTTGTTCAACAGAGTTTGTCTAGACTCAGCTGCTGGATGTACTTTTCCGAGTTATTTGAATAAACCAGTAGGAAACAGATAGCAGCGACAGTGGTCTGTGCTAGCACCTAATCCCCTTGCAAGCAGGGACGCTGCCGCTGTATCAGATGTTCAGAGGGGAAGGAAAGGAGGCACACTGAATATTACCTACTGTGGCAGCTCTTCACTTCCCACCCCCCATCTGCAGCAAACTGGCTCAAACCAGCATAAGATGGATCCTATGTGACCATCTCCTCCTCTGGTGCTTTTTCTTTTGCAAACAGCCTGAAAGCTCTGCTCGCCTTCCCTCGTGAGCCAGCGCTCGAGTTGCCTGCCCTGTTCAGCAGGATTTTTAACTACTGTGTTCGATTGCACAGCCCTAAAACAACAGCCAAGAGAAACATTTCCGCACTACAGATTATAGCCTGACAGAGTCGCAAGGCACAAGGCCTGCGCTCTTGTGAGCCTCTGGCTTATTTATTCATTATTTTCCCTCTTTTGCTTCTGTCACAGTGGCCTCTGTGACATTAAAAGCTTCTTTCAGCTCTGCAGGAGGAATGATGCACAACAAGAAACCTCCCTGGCTGTCTGTGTGCCACTGGCCTTTTACCACACAGGCACTTCAGACCTTGGACAGAAGGGGAGAGAAATGTGCACTTTCTCCCTGTAGCATCCACGAGTGCATTCACTGATCCGTTCTGCCATACTGAGCACAGGCAAGAGCGTTTCTATGCAGCTCAATTTTCTTAATCCAGTTTTCTAGCTGGGATTCTTCCCTCCTCGCTGTATCCGGCAACATGGCCAGAACGAAACACCTGTGGGACCATCCCCCAGCATACTGGAGCAGCTCCATCCCGCTCCCCAGGCTTCCCATCCCCTTGAAATTAGCCAATAAGGGCAGAAACAGAATAAAACACAAACCAAACAGACTTTGGACCATCCCTAGTATAGCTCAGGGACCTTCTGTATCACTCAGCATCAATCCCTCAACTCAGGGGACTGACTCGCTGCCTCCCATAAAACCATTTAGCAGGCTATGATGGACTTTTCCATACATGTAGGATCATATAGCCAAAACACCGTGAAAATACAGCCAAGCCCTTCCACCCCCTGGCATCGCTCCTGCCTGGAGGCGGCCCACACACAGCCCTGCTCTGGTGGGCACTTTCTGATCCTCTCCAGCACAAAGGTAGCTGGTTCCCCCCTGCAGCGATGCCCCAGCAAGCAATAACCTAGCCAGATGCATCACCACGCTCCCAGTGCTGGCAGGGCAGCACCACCAGCCGTTCCATCCAGCCACAAAGTCCAAGCCTGCGCTGCAAGCAGAGGCAGTACGGAAGTGGCCCAAAGGGATTTTATAACCAGCTTTTCAGGAGAAGAGCAAGTAGTCCTGGGCATGTGGAGAGGTGCCCAGCCCAGTCTTCAGAGAGGAGAAAGGCTGGGTGCTGCTAAACCTTTCCCAAATGAAACTAATCAAGTTTCTGCAGCTCAACAAGTTACCTTTCATCAGCAGAGACAGCAAAATTGAGGCTGCCTCACTTTAAAGTATTTAATTTCCCAACTGGGAGAGGTTAACATTCAATTACTCAGCTGAGAAGTAACTCGTTCATTCAAGTTTCACTCCCTAGGGCCCAAGTGCGTCTCTGCCCTTTCCCTCCCCGTTCTTCACCAACTCTGCCTGAGACTGACACAGTGACGCTACCTCAGGGCCAGGGGCTGTGGTCAGCAATATTCATTCAATCCCTCTTGCGAAGGCAAAAGTGCCCCAGGGTGAGCTGTAACTCTGGTTCATTGCACATCCCCAGCAGCTCCTTTGGCTTCCAGGAAAGCAAACGGCTCTGAAAAAGAGAGGATACAACAGAAAGCAGCCAAGCAGGACTGAATTTGCAGGACTGCAATTGCCACTTGGCAAGGTGTGGGTCTCCCAGAAGGTTCAGATCATCATGGCAGGGGGTGTTGCATTATACAACCCCATGAAAACTCAGAACGCAGCTATGACAGAAGACAGCCTTCCATGCACACTTGCATTAGGTAGCTTCGCTGCCTGTGTTTCACTAAGTTTGTGTGTCTGAATGAATCCAGGTCAGCACCACTAGAGTTAAAAAGATCAAAGAGCCTGGATGGCGGCAGCAGTTCTTGAAGGCTGAGCTGTATAAAAGGTCCAGGGCATAATTGCCTGAATTGCTGGGTTCCCAGAAAGCAGAGCACGTCAGCGTGGTTTCACAGGGAGAGAGGCTGCCGGGGAACACAGCAAGACTTTCCCTGTTTTCCCTTATTTCACCATCTAGTGGCAAAAGCAAATAAAGCTGAGAAGCCTTCCAGGAGCAGCAGCTGGCTCTAGAAGACCTCTCTTGGCACCAGCTTCTCCCAGTTACGCCACAGCTGCCTGGACTGGGGACATAAGAGAACACGCTGGAGCATCCAGCACTCTGCAAGTCCTAAATCATGGTCCTGGATGAAGATTCCTCTGCACAGGCTGACTCCCATCCCAGGACCCTCTGCCCACTTCCCTCCACCATGTCCCTGCTCTGCCCCCATCCCAGCTGTAACCCCCAGGCTGCTGTAGCTTCTCCCCCCCAGGCATCAGTAACCAATTCCCACCCTCTTGCCTCTGCTCAGAACCACCTGGTTCGCCGCAGGGAAGCCCCAGCTCCCAGGTAGCAAAGAGCTACAGAAGAGCAGCACAGATAAGGCAAACCCAGCTTTTCTAGTAATCAAAGCCAGCTTAGCTAAAGGCACAGGCTGAGCTAAACCCCCAGGAAATGATGTCAAGGTGAGCAGAGTCCTTCCAACTTGAGGCTGTCCTTTCCACATCTCAGCTGAACCACTAGCCAAGGCTGCGGTGGGTGGAGAAGGAAGGTTGTTGGAAAGGGACACAAATACCTTCAAGGAAAAGGGTTTACCAAGGACCCGGCCTGGTGTTAGGGGCTGCCCTGCCTTTGAACTCCAGCTGGCAGATGGTCCAGCACCTTCCCAGCCCCTGTGATGATAGCCAGGAGAGTAGAAAGCAGACAGAAACGTTCATCATCCAGCAGCCACAGGAGGGAAGGTTCTCTCCAGAGCCAGGGTTTCCATCCTTGCAGTGATTTGCAGATCCCGTATGCAATGTGCCACGGGAAATCCATCATCATTACCGCACTCATTCTCTCGTTGCCTACGACACCATTATCCCTATGCAGACTGCAAGATACAAAGGTGGGGTTTTCTTTCCCGAGAGGCTCAAATTAAGTTTAAATACCAGCTTTTGATTTATTTGCTTATTCAGCACTGTCAGTTGCTTTTCAGCAATACAAAATAGCTCTCTCCCCAGGAAACATTCATCCTATCTGCAAATACCATACCAAGGGGGGCAATGTTTAATCAGGACAAAGCAGGCTGATATACTAGATGCTGAGTGAAAAGCTATAACACATCTCCACTTGTGCTTTTTCAACACAGTTCTTCCTTTTCCCTAGAAACATTATAGGTAGCAAGGGAAATTCCTACTATGCAAAATTCAAGAGCAAAATAATCCATGGCTTGCCCTGAAATGTCACAGAAAACTAAACACATACCAACAAGCATTAATCTCTGGTGCTACAAACAAACTCTCTTCCTTTTTTTTTTTTACCCTGAGAAGTAATTTTCAACTGTGCACTGAGCAACGCCAGCAAATTCTTCAGGCATAGTTTTGTCTCTGTACTTGGATGAAGGAGACTGCAGGGCAGTGCTCTCAGCCCGATACGCCATCTTCATCCTCACAAGGCTTGATGTCTTTAACACCCTCTGCTACTCCAAGAGCAACAGACGGGAGCTACAGATGTAGAGAGGGAAAGGAGAAATCTTCACAACTTCATGTACAATTCTGCTATTCAGCCTGTCAGTTAAACACAAGGGCAGAAAAACTGAAAGGGAAAGTAAACTTTTAAAGAAACGCTGAAGCTCCCCTGCAGACAGAGGATATTGAACCCCTCCCGAACTCTTCTTCCCAGTTGTTGGGGCCAAGCCATTTGCTGGATCACAACCACAAAGAAGTGGGAATTGCCATACAGTATCCAAGCATTTCTGGGAGGTGCAGTACCAGCACTATCAGAAAAACAGAAGGGAAAACAGTGCCACTGAAATCTCAAGACTTAGCAGTCAGCTAGGCTAAAAATATCCCCCAAAGCCTCATGTAGACTCCTTCAACTGGCTTTAATCGACAGCCCCTCAAAACTGGTTGAAGACATCCTCCTCGCTGCCCAGCAGGCAGGGTGTATGGGATCAACCACTCACCCAGGAACCAGGCTTGGATGCTACCGAGGAGGGTTCCCAGTGTCTCCAAGCCCCAGGTCACCTCATCAGGCCAGGAAAGTCCTCTGGGGTTGAAGTCATTGAAGAATAGCATTGATTCCTCACTACAATCCAGTCTCAATTTTCCTCAAGCAGAACTAGAGACAAGAGTGGTAAAAAGCAATCATGGCAACTTTAACAAATATCTTAAGCAAATCTAAATTTTTTAACATTTCTGGGGAATTAAATGTCTGTATGAAACGAGAATGTCATTTTCTCATTAATATTTCACTAACAATTCAGGGAAGATATTGTGTAAACCCTTGGCTGGGCTCTAAAAACCAAGTGTCCAAGGACCCAACAGAGCAGTGGCAGAGCAATGCGCAGCTGTGCCATGTGCAGCAGATCATCTTTTATATTTCCCTCTCTCAGCCATCTGTTCCCAAATCTTGTTTTTCTCCTGGTGTCTCCCTTCTGCAACAGAACTAGAGAAAAGGGGCTTGCAACCCTTACAAAGCAGGTTCAGAAGAGGACCTGAATGCACCAAGAGGTATATAGATGAGAAGCCACTGGTCCTACACTGCTTTTTTGCCCTTCCCCCTGCCCATCTCCATTTACGCCCGCTCAGCACAGGGTGAGATAAATGGCTGTTTGCAAAAAGAGGGAAATCTGAAGTAGGAGAAATGAGAGGCAAGAGATCAAGTGGAGAGGACGAGATCAGACATGACACTGCAAGAGCTCACAGCAAAAAAACCAGACACTGCTAGAAAATCCCCTCTTACTCATGGAGGATTCTGCTACTTCTAAATACAGTTCTGTGATATCACCCCCCATCCCAACTTTCAAAAGCTTCTTCACAAGAAGAGGTGGCCTGGCTCCAGGAGCATCCATCTGGTGGAGCCACAGCCCCAAGAATCTTGGCTGCGCTCTCCTGCCTGGGGAGGCTGTCTCTGGAGCTGCAGCTGGGTGTGGGCTGTCAACAGCACCGACCAGGAGATGCTGCAGGGGACCCGCTTACCGCTTTGCTCAACTTGCTTTCAGAGAATTTCCTCCAGTGCCTTTCAACCATTTCAGGCAAACCTCTGACTCTGGTGCTGCTGGGAATCTCTCCTGGTTCCCCACACCAGAAGCGTATGGTGCTCTCTCATGTGGCTTTTTGAGAGGCTGGAAATGCCCTGCAGGCCTGAAAAGAAGTACTTAAAGATTAAAAAGCCTGAAATCAGAGCTGCCTCGATGACCAGCAGCTCCTTACCTAGCTGAATTTGTTGCTCTCTGCTATGCTGGCAAGGACAGATGATTTCAGACCTCTCAGTATAACTTCCCACTCGGTTAACATAGTTGGCAAGGACTGAAAAAAGCTGAAGAACGCTCAGAAGACATATAGGGAGAAGAGTCATGGCATTATTTTTACCATGGCTGTGTTCAAACAATGCTTTAAGACTTTCATGGAAAAATGTGTTTCCGTTGAAACTGTCCACATAAAGTTTGGAAATCAGTTCTGGCAACACAGCTGAAAAAAAAAGGGAGGACAAAAAGCAAACCAGCTACTACTCAGGTCAAGTGAAGCAACTACTAAACTACAGCAAATTAAGGATTCATTAGAAGTCTTAACAAAGAAATACTTTACCAACAGAAAGGCAGAAGAGGGTGTTGCGGAAAGAGCTTTTAACTGGGAACACTTGCGTGCAATTTTGCAGATAGCATCTTACTCAGAGGCAGTGGGGTAGACTGATCTCCAAAGACTCTTAAAAGGTTTTACAGTGGAAAAAAATAATTGCAGGGCATACAGTCAGATCATTAACTGTGCAGCCTGGGCTGCCAGCTGCTCACTCAAGTACTCCAGATGGCTCCTCCTCTAAACCATCATCATTTGAACTCGGTAATCAAATTATCTCCCACTCTTACAATCCTAAGCGAGGCAAGGCTTGTAGGAAGATATGATGTATTTTATTTGACTGAGATAGCTTGCAAAAACAAAACAAATTAGCTTTCAAGGCACTCAGCCCCTTCTAATTGTATCAAAGCTAACCACCTCCAGCCCTTTAACACCTACTTTCTGCCGTTGCCACCACACACAGTTCAAAGCACCAGCTAGAGTCTATAAAGCTGCTCGGCATCCAGATTTTTTACAGTATTTGCACACTAAACACTTATTGTAAGTATCTAAATCCACAACTTCCCATCAGTGGAAAGCAGGAGGACAGCACTGAGAGACTTGGTATACTGAAGCACTTAGGCTGGATTAATTACACAAACATGTAATCTGTTTGTCTCGCCAGAGTCACACAAGACGCCGTCTGCACATTTTGAGGCCTTTAATACAGCCTTTAGGACACAGGGTGCCAGAAACAAGACATTTTCTTCACTTTTCACTCAATTAGAGCCGTGTGTTGTTCTTCTGAGGCCAGGCTCATCTGTGGATGCTCGCTTCAGTCATATCAACAGAAAGGGGTCATGACCAGTAAGTTCCCCCTGGTCCTGGTGGCTGCCAAGCACTGCCTGGCTGACACCGATTACCAACAAGATGCTCCTGGAGCAGGGGATGCTGCTTTTTCTTTTAAATTGTGGAAATTTCTTACGTAACTCTCTGCAAAGGATTCAAGGAGGAAAATGAAACTCAACCAGCGAGCTGTCAGTCTTCAACTTCTCTTCCAAACAAACAGCACTAGAAATTTACCAATATTATCAGAAAGGGTTGAGCTTTGACAGTTTAAAAAAAACAGCTACAGTCATCAAAAGTCACACCTTCCAAAACTACACACACATGCTGGCATGAACAGACTATTTTAAATTCTGGTATCATTTAAATCAGCATATTTATGCTAAATTTTATATTAATCCTGTTTTTCAAACCTAGTTGCAAGAGATGAAAGTGAGTTTTAGCTAATATAGCTCATCAGAGGAAACAATTCATTACTGCAGTGGGTGGCTCGCATCTGAAGTCTAAACACCAACCTGATCACTGCCTAGTGGGATTTTTCCCCTCTAGAGTTTAGCACTAAACTTTATCACCCACTCAACTTTAGTTTTCATAACTGAGCTGTACTTCTGTTTCACAAACTAGAAGTAAACAAGAATAAAATAGCTTGACAAAGGCCATGAACTAGGAAAAAGACTCAGAGCTGGGACTAGAAAACTATAGAGAAAGGCAATAAGAATTATCAAGGAATGGAAGAGATTTTGGTTGAAGAAAAGCTAAAAAAGTAGAACCCTGGCTTGGAGAAAAAAATACTGCCATCTGAGGGGAAAAAAACCATCAAAAGCAGTAAAAAGCAGATGAACAGAAAAAAAACCTGTTCATAAATTTCTCAGAATATGAAAACTAGGAGTCAACAAATGAAATAAGGTGGTGTGGTTTGAAACAAACAAAAGGAAGTACTTTTTCACTCGGCACATAATTATATTGTAGAATTGTTAGACGCAGGATATTGCAGAGGCCAGAAATACAAATTGATTTAGGATTAAAGAGAAAAAGAAAGCACTTTCTCCTGTGAATTTGCCTAATCTATCAAGGGGTGCTAAATACAGTGAAGCAGATGCTGCTTCCCTTTTCGCAAGCCCTTCAGACTCTGGTTGGTGAGGTCTGGAGCAGAGGAACTGCATGTCCCTGTTGTGTTTTGTACATAGCTGCCACTCAGCCCTGCCAGACAGGGGAGGGATGGAACGTGGTCCAACATCACCCTCGTGATGGGGCTGGCCAACTCCTTAGCTCTGTTCAGAATGCTGGATCACTTACAGGCACAGGGATCAACTCAACTCAGAGAGATTGTTAGGCAGTCTGATCAGACCCTATACTGATTTTAATCAGCAGAGATCTGATATAAGGACTCAGATTATTGCTGCACACTGTGAGAACCCATTCCAGATTTTAAAGCAACCAGCCACAGCAAGTACGCTGGTGCCACCACCATCACCATATCCGAACTGCTAAGCCTTCCTATTCTGATTTCAAAGGATATTAGCGCTTTGTTGTTTGTAGGACATGAGGTAAGCATGACCTCCTTGAAACAATGTCCATCATAATGAGCTTTATGGAGTTAAAAGACATCAGTTTAGAGCTGCCATGTCAATTTGGCAATATTGTCCTTAATTAAACCATAAATGCAGGTGTCATATAGGCATAAGAATTCTATATCTACTTTAATTTTGTGGTTGTTGAGATATATTTTGCACTGAAACCCAAGATTCATTTTCCCTTCCAGAGAGAAAGGTTTGGGTTTTTTTCCTATATACCCCACTGTACTATAACAAAGAGAAAGTAAAAGATTTTACCAACATTTGCTTTATAAAAGGTGTCCAATCTACATGACTCTGAGTAAAGCAGTTACTGTCATGCAACTTTCAAAGTTTCCTGTAATTGCTATACATGAAAATCTATATTTTACTTTAAAAAAAAAAAATCTTTTAATCTTTTAAAGAGGGATGAGTATACAACGAGAAAGCAGTTCTTGGTAATTTGGGGCACTGCAAAAATACAACTTGTATCCAAATTAACGTTAGACTAGAAATACTAGAAAACTTCCAAAAGACTCAGTGGCAGCTTATTTACAAATATACTATTTATAATGAATGCATTGATACAGAGTGACTCTTATAAAAAAGCAAGGCAATCTTTTATATAGACATAACAATCAACATTACAATAATTCAGATTAAAAGTACTTTTTTTTTGTAGACTGCTTACACTCTTGTTTAGCTTTTAACCACAAAATTAGTGTGGTCCGGTATTTTCCCACAGCAGAAGTCCTGTGCAGTCCTGGTTAAGACCAAAACGTGAGAACAATAAACATAATTTTCTGATCGTTGCTAAGGTAAAAACAAATACCAGTTGTAGATACTATTGGGGTTTTTGTAGTTGTCCTTACTATGCCTTGAATTTCTGTTGTGCAAATTGCTGCCAACTGCACATTTCTAATTAGAAGCTATTCTGGCATGCTGACTTGACACAACTGAGGTGTGATCCTGACTACATGAAAATGTTAGTTGCATCCAGACACGAAGGCTTCCCTGATATGGGTTTGTACTGATTCAGAAATTTAATTCATTTTTGGTTGTTTGTTTATATCTTTTAACAAAAAGTAAAGATAAAATAATCTCCCAATGTTTTCTAATTGTTAAATAAAAGGTATTTAAAAGGTATTTTTCTAACTCCCAGGATTAAAGATGATACTTGGATTCCAAGTGACACACTGGGTTTAAGTGCTAACCAGCCAGACAGTTTGGGTACTAATTTACTAAATCACGTACATGAGCAAACACGACCTTCAAGAAGCCTGAACATGCACTTTCTCACACATTAGCAAAAGGTGGACAAAACTGGAGAGAAAACCTTACATCCAAGAGAGGCACTGAAGCAAATCTCTTTCTAAAAAGGGGGGTTTGAATTTCAAAGTTTCCAACAGCATCTGGCAACTGGAAAGGTACCAATTACACAACTGTGTGACCCAACTTCACATGCAGCATTTCCACTGCATTTATACCGACAACTTTGGTGAGGAACCTTAACAGGGGTCAGCCAGAGACAAAACTTTAATGGGTTTATACTAAAAGAAACCATTGCTGCAAAGAATTACCAAACAACTTTCTATTTAGTAAATTTAAAAGCAATGTGTCCAACAGGAGTCACAACGGCAATTATTCCTTTTTTTCATTATTTAACAAATCCCTAAATTGCTTTCCACCTTACCAGACTTCCATAATACTATATAGTCTGTGGTACAGTAGTTTAGCTTGTTAAATCAAGGCATGATTCAGGATAGTGTCTTTATGGGGCACATGTATATGTACATATTCTTATATATATGTGCATATATTCCTATAAATATGTACATATATACATATATGTACATGGGCACAGACACATACAAATTGATATTTTGTCTATAGGCAAGAAATCAAGGTTATGATTTTCACCCAAAGTAACGACTGTCACACTTTTCAATAACCCTTCTAAGTTACTTCCCCCAATACACCAAGGAGGATAAAGATTTAATACAAATATCTAGGAATCACCCGTTTCTCCACCTTGTCATAAGATGCCATAAAGAATTAATTTCTCCATGTTGTCTATGCTTCCATACATACACAGATGCATGTATACATATCTGTATGTATGTGTAGATACACTTGTCAGGATGAAGTTCTTTGCATTCATACTTTAACTGACTGGGCTAAATAAAATACTTCAACAGGTATAAGCCGGCACATGTGCCCAACTGAACATCACAGAATCATAGAATAACCAGGTTGGAAGAGACCCACCGGATCATCGAGTCCAACCATTCCTACCAAACACTAAACCATGCCCCTTAGCACCTCGTCCACCCGTGCCTTAAACACCTCCAGGGAAGGGGACTCAACCACCTCCCTGGGCAGGGATTAAATGCCTCATCAGGCATTAAAGACAATTCAGGAACTGTATCAGTTAACAATCCAACATGCTGAGAAATGCAAGTCTTATTTCAGGATGGAAGACACTTTTGAATGATCAAAACACTTGGATTTATATGAATCTGTGCACAGAGGTGGATATAAATCCACGTATGTACTTACATGGGTTTACATGCCTCTATTCCCAATCCTTGTCACACATTTAATACTTCAAGTTTTGTATTATTTTAAATTCTTCTGAGTTGATTTCTCCTGTACTAGAACTTCTCTCGCACTGCTTTTATTCAAATCTCTCGAGACACTGAAAAAATAAGCGTGCACCTCAGAAAGTATAAAATTAAAGTCCTAAAACAGGGCCCAAGATTATCTGGCACTGCAACAACCATACTAGTACAAAGATAGTTTGAAAAAAATATCCTGGCTTTAATAAGTAATTAATTAAAACATAGCTTGCTTTATTCCTATAAGTGTAATGAAAAGAATAGTTTGTTTTTAAGGAAGTGTAACGAGTGCTATTCTGTTAGCCAACTTCTCCACAGGAACTTATGCAAGAGAGGGTCAGCTCCAGTCGTACAGTTACCAACCATGTACCTTAATAAGGTGAACAATCAACATATTTACAAACTAAACAAATACAATCCTGTCGGCTCTTATAAAAATGGGATTGAGGAGCAAGACAGGGAATGAGACCAAGATGCTTGAAAACACAAGGGGTTGCCACTTTTGTTTTAAGGAACCATATTAATCTAAATCAGTTTCCCTTAGAGATCTGAGGGTTCAAATGTGGATTTAGCAGTGTATTCAGAAGTTAGATTACAGTCTGGATACTAAGCATTTCAGCTTCTTCATTTCTTAACACCTTAATGCTGAAAAAGATTAACCTCGGGCAGAACCATAAGGAACAAGCCTTTTATAAACTAAAATCTAAACTGAAATGCTGCAGTAGGTGTAAAAATAAACAAGGAGGGGCATGACAGAGAGACAGAGTGTGTGAGAAAGAAAAGAACATTATTTAGTAAAATCCAGTGACATCTACATTAGTTTTACAGCACAATTAAGCCCTCTAAGGTTTTATATCTCCACCTGCCTTCCATTTAAACTTGTTAATGAAAATACAACCAAACAGAATGCAAATAGATCAAGGCAATACGTCTAAGTAAGCGTGCCTAAAAGCCAGAAATAATATTCCTCAGACTTCTGCATGTGAAAAAGATTTCCCATTTTTTCCACTACCCCAGCAGCAATCCCAATGAGTATAAACTGGGCCATTCTTGAGTAACCATGGAATGCAATCGCCTCGAGTTCCTACCCTTCTGAAAAAGGACAACTGGCCCTACCAGTATAGCGATAGCATAAATCTCCCTGAAGCATCCTCTGCCTTTTAAACCACCAAGAGTCATGACAAAACTGAATGTCCACTGCTTAGTGTTTCTCTCGAGCTACCAACACCTATGCACAAATGAAAAAGGTGCCTCTTTTTTAATAGATCGGTTTAATACTGAAACAGATAGGATGAAGTTAAAAAAGAATAATCAAGATACTGAACTGAATATTTTGAAGCAAGTGCCCCAGCTGTGGGGAAAAGTGCATTTAGTTCAGCAGCAAAACAGCACAGTGTGAAGATATTGTGCTTGGACACAGAAGTTCCATAATGGAAGGAGGTACAAGGCAAGTCAAGATATAAAACCATAGTACATTGTTAACCATCCTTAAAACTTACATATATTGCAGTGTTTAAAAGTAAGACACATTCATTTATTGTACAAGGACTATAAGGAATCCTTAAAATTGCCTGTTGTAGTTTATGACTCAACATTGTAATAAAAATGTACATATATATTATTTCCTTGCCACTTAACTGTACTGTTAGACCTCATGGAATTGTTACTTCACAAAATGAAAACCGCTCTTCACCAAGTATACTTGACGTTTTTACCAATCCGAAAAGGTTTACTTGTGCTAGAAAAGACCAACCGCAAAAGGCTCAGTTCAGATATGTTGTGCCTGCAACTGATAACTCAGGGAAGCAAGACTTAAAGGAATTCAAGCTTTTTTTTTTTCCTGTTCTTTTTCTTTTGTTTTGACTGCATCCTTTTCACCTGCCAGTTGTTCTGATGAGTATATGTTTTTAGCATACAAACCAGTTGATAAAAATTCATCAGCAGAGGCATGTAAATTCTAGATACGATTGATTAAAACAGAGCAAATCAGAATAAAACAAAATCCAGTGATTTACTCTGACTGTAAACAATATAAAAACACCATTTGCTTCAAATCTCAAAATAAGTTAAAAGAAAATCCCAGCCTCAGGACACATGACCCTTTCAGGTTTTGACACAAAAAAAAAAAAAAAAGAGGGGGTGGGGGGGACAACAGAAGAATTCATTATATAAAGGTTATACATTTCTCTTAACCGAAAGTAAATCTAAGCAAAACTATTTTTGTCCCTTAAATTTAAACTTTGAGTTCATTGGCAATTGCTTTAAATGAACTGGCATTTCCAGATTATTCAAACAACTTCCATCAAATTCAGCAAAGAAAACTTAGACAAGCATTTTTACAGAATAAAAAAAATCTAAATGGCTATGATTCCTCTATTAGCAGAAACACATAATGCAGTCTTAAATTTGCCTTTTTATATTATTTATATATTTATATATATATAATATAATATAAAACGCATATATTATATTATATATACATATACAGACAATTACAACATTAATGCAGTTTGTATTTTGTACAGTGTATTGGACAATCCGATTAGCATCAGACCATGGCACGATATGGTCCCTGCATTTTTAGGAACTGAATGATGAAGGAGGGTCCTCCTGCAACAATCTGAGGTGGAAGGTGGCTGAGCGGGCAGTTCTCAATACTCATTATTGACAGTTTGCTGCAAAGAGCCAGCTCAAAGGGAAGGCTGTGCAGGTTGGGGTTGTCATTCAAATACAGTTCTTCCAGATTCTCCAGTGTACCTGGTTAAAATAAAATAATACAAAGTAGTATAATTTGACTCATTCAGTTTATAACTTTTAGATAGAAGCTCTAAGTCCACTTGATTCTCTACTAAGCAGAATCTAGAGTCAGTGACTCATCTAAACTCCTATTTTCAAGCACTGGAACCTAAGCAAGAACCAATTTGCTTTAGTTTCCCTGTAAAAATATCCATTGCTACATCTCCCTTAGGTAACAACTGAATTGAGAAACCACAGAATAAGAGAATTGAGGGACTTCAACCCAACTGTCCAGCCAAGTGCTTTGCAACTGCAGGCAACATCGAATATCTATCCACTTAAAAGGGCCTAGAAAATATTTATACCATACAGTACGCATCATCTCTATAAAGATATCTATACTGTATCTTTTATTTAATTAGAACCGATACATTAAAGACTTGAAGCTGTAACCATGATGAACCACAGGAAGAAAGCAGGAGGGATCTCTGCACAGCAGTGAATTTATTACATGGAACAAACCTGTGTGAAAAATTCCTTTGGAATTCACATATTACAGCCTGCCTCTACTATCGATACCATAATATAGATTAACCAGAAGATGGAAAACAGACTAATTTCTTCTTTCTTAGGACTTCCATTTCTCCACAGCAATCAAATATCAAAAGTAATTCATATCTTTTAAATATATTCCAAATTCACAAGTTGTCCTCAAAATATTGCCCATTTTCCCATCTCATATACCATAAACATCTCCTGTAACCTGAAAGACTATTTCATCTTTCGTAGGAGAAAGCAGTAGCCAGGGCTCAAGGAAAGCCAACAAAAAGGAGAGGCTAAGAAACAATGGCATAACTTTAGTCGAAGCAGTCACATCTGAAAAGAGTTATCTAGTCTCTGATCTGTTAAGATAACCCAGCTATAATAACCAAATTGTACCCCTACAATACTATTTCAAGTTTACTTACATATTTTAATTCTGCAGCATCCAAATTCTCTCCACTAACTTCTGAACTAAATTACAAAGCTCCAGATTTAGATTGGTTTAGGCCCTTCTCACAGAGGCTCATAAGGGCTTTTCACTAAAGACGCTGGGAGAGACTGACTGTAACCCAGCCTTCTCCATCTGCACATCACTGCTTCTGACCACATTTTGCTTTGCTTCTACCATCATTTCCTCCTCCATAATGAGCTCTAACTTTAAGATTTAAGTGCTCAGAATCATGCTCTGGTGGTACTTATAACTGACTATAAAAGAAACAAGGTCTCTCAGTTTCAGATGCTCTGAATTTTCTCTGGATGAGTCAAGTAAACAAGAAGAATCTTATTCTCCCCTTTTTTTCTATAGAATTCTTCCTCTTCACTTCCTTTTCTTATCTCATCAAGGGGAAAAACAGTATGACAGTCTATAAACAGGAGAGGGACTATCAGCAGAAACATTCGCTTCAGCTGTCTGCACCTTACACAAGACCAGTGTGTTCCCTTTCTGACACAGAACTCTTTCCAAGAGCAGGATTATAAAGTCAAATGACTGATAATACGTGATTTGTGGGAGAACGTGGAAAGAAAAGGCGTCTCACCATTTTGAGTTAGTGTGTGTTTGGCATCTCTCTGTAGAAGAACTGAAAAAAAGCTAGATCATTTGTTTCACTACAGCTCAGCAAGACAAAGATCATACCCTACAGCACTGTTCCTGTGGCACATACTTCACATCACGTTGTGTACATCTATAATAGAAGTTTCACATGAATTTTGTGGCCTCTGCTTCGGAGCACAGTAAATGCCTGTCTTCTGTGTCAGTAACTGCTTTGGCCCAGGCACACTGCATAAAACCAGAAAAAAGGATCTTACCAATTTCCTCAGGAAGGTGTGTGAGAAGATTCTCTCCGAGCCCAAGGTGCGTCAGATTGGTGAGGTGACCAATACCTCTCGGAAGGGTGGTCAATTGATTATTAGTGAGAACCAATTTCTAAGGGAAAAACACATTTTTAAAAATTGACTTAATGACTTTTCCTTCTAATGACAGCAAGTAACAACATATATCGCTGATAAATTGATGGTTTCTACTCTCTAGCATCTGAATAAAAAAAAAATTTATCCTTCAACAACATTTCAGACCTTTATTAAGCACCACTAAACATAAAAATCACAGAATCGCAGAATCATCAGGTTGGAAAAGACCCCCAGGATCATCGATTCCAACCACTCCCATCAATCATGCCCCTCAGCACCTCCTCAACCCGTCTTCTAAATAGCTCCAGGGATGGTGACTCAACCACCTCCCTGGGCAGCCTGTTCCAGTGTCCAGTGACCTTTTCCGTGGTAAATTTTTTTCTGATGTCCAGCCTAAACCTCCCCTGGCGGAGCTTGAGGCCACTATAAAAAAGAGTGCACAGTAAAACACGTGCCTAAATATAAAAGCTTTCATGAACACAACTGAAATCAGAGGCTGCTCCCATGGCAGTATTGTACTCATCATACAAAGAGTTAAACTCTTCAAAATTTGTTTGTTCAATATTAACAGATAAGTTGAAGAACCAGTAGGGGCAGATTGAGGATTAAGTTGTGTGAGATTCTTGACTTCTGGTTCTATGTTCCAAACAGTTTTCCTCATCAAACTAGCTGTAACTAAATCAGCACAGTGTAAATAAAGGACACAAGATGTTTATCTTGGCCAATTATTGTTTCACCTGCAGATCCTTGAGGTAAGCTATTTCATTTGGCAAGGATTCCAGTTTGTTTTCCTCTAGATCTAACTCTCGGAGTTTCCGTAGATTTCCAATTCCATGGGGAAGTTTCTTTAGGAGATTGTTTGACAAGATGAGAACCTCAAGGAAAAAAAAAACATAGAATTTCAGCAATGTAATTAGTAAATAATAATCAAGACAGGATCTTTTTTATTTTCAAGTAATGAAATCCAAGATTAGTCTACATTCAAATTATGGAAGCAAAGTGAAAAGATTAAACAATCAAATCAGTGAGTAATACCATTTTTTTAAATCTATAATGATACGTAGATTTATGACAGAATTCCTTCAAGTATTAGTTTACATAATAATAATTGCAGAGCAAAATCAAAGAACACCTTATTTCTTCAAATGACCAAAGAACAATAATTTCTCTCTGGCCTTCCTCTGCTTTTGTTATCCTGCCTCATAGATACCTCATAACCAGGTTTTACATTATTTGCTGCGCTTGCCAAGCGCTCCCTTAAGAAGCTTAACACTCCCTCTTCTCTCTCCACCCCTTCAGTTAGGAGCAGCAGCAAGGAAACGTACAGATTGGAGCAGCCAAGCAGAACACTGCGTAGATACCCTGTGGCTTTCCAAAATAGTTTCCTATCACACTCCCCCCTACTAGAGTATTATCTTCTTTTTTCTCTCCTCCTTTTCAAGCTGAATTATAAATATCCTAGGTTCAAGAAATGGATCCTTACTTGCCATGTCATCTAACAGATTTACTCGTTATACCACAAGGAGGTTAACAGGGGTTACACTAGTACAACATTTCTCCTCCAGAAGTCTCACAGTTCTTAGAAGTAAACAAGCCTCATAACAACACAGCAAGTACTAAGGTAATTAATTACCAATTAAACAATGCTATTATCTAGTTATTTAACAAGGCACATGGAAACATAAGGATAAGAAAGAGCACCTAGTGCAGACCCTCACGCTAGCCAGGCACAGTCCCCTGCTAAGCCAGCCAAGGTCACAAATGCTTGGCTTCTGCCACTCCCAATTCTCACCAATTTCACATAACGCGGAAACACTGAAGACAGGAACAGAATAGAAAACAAAGCTAAAAGTCAAAGTGAAAATCAAAACTAATAAAAGCTAAAATCTTAGCATTAGCACAAGCAGTATTTTGGTGGCCTGCCTTTATGTGCTATGATTATTCATAGAATGATAAGAATAGTAACATTATAATTGCGTATCAAGAAACAAAGGCAGGAACAGAAAATATTACCTACACGCAATGCAGTTGACTTAGCACTGCTGTGGGAACCTTCACTTTTGTGTAAACACTGCCCAAATAGTTCTTTGTATTTGATTCTTTAATTACAGAGACAAATAGCTCTAACGGGTCCGCAGACTGTGTGGCTCTCCAGCTTCAGCAGCTGGCAGACCACAGGCAAATCCAGTTGTTAGAGGTTACTAACTTCCCAATCACATCAATCACAGCCTTAACTTAATGGGGACTGGCCTACTAAATAGCTATTACTCTGCCATAGCATTTTTGCCCAAAACTACAGGAATCATTAATTAGTCAGAGTTGCAGTCACACTGGAAATCTGCCATTTCAAATACACCATTTGCTATTGTACTTTTACAGAGTTTTCCCAGGAACTCACAGAGACTATGAAGTCCCCTCAGCTGCCCCAACCAGCATCTCTATCTTTATGTCTCTCCAGAGCAATTAAGTTTGTCTCTGCTAACGGTACCTTGGGAAATTAGACTAGGGGACACAACAGATTCAGTTCACAGTTTCAACCTATGAGCTCTTCCCCTCAAAGGCTGAGAATTCCTATGTGGCTTCCTAAAAGGTTCACAGTGCTACGTTCAAACCACCTCTGGCTGTAGACCATTTTATTAAGTTTTTTTGGATCCCTCCAGGAATCAAACTGAGTTCAGTGCCGTTTCATTTACAACAGTAATTTTCTGTTGAGAAAAAATTTCTTTCTACATAGTTAAAGATTTGCACACAGGCACTCACATATAGCCCAACGAACACTCAAAAAGCTGTTGACAACAACCACAAACAGATGCAACACATCTATTTAAACAGTATACATACATATATTCATTCAGCTTTGTCTGACCGAAAAGTAATATTACTTAAACGTGAAGTAAGGAACTCCTATTTGCAGCAATTCACTTAGCTGTTCACGTACACTCTTCTCACCTCAAGAGAAACAAGCCCAGATACATCCTCAGGGATTTTTGTGAGCTGATTAGTCGCTAAGTTCAGTTCTACCATACTAGTCCAAGTCCCAAAGTCCAAGGGGAGAGAGGTCAGCTGATTGTCCTGTGATTTAACATATCAAACATTTAGGGTCTATGTTTACAAGAAGTCAGCATGGCATCAGAGACATTAAATAAGCTGCTTATAAAATACTTCATAACAGAATAGTAGATAATTAAATCAGAAGAATAAAATGTTGATAACAGGCCAAATATTTTTTTCATTCCTCGAAACATAACAAGGGATTCCAACCTAGAGTAACAGAACTGACTCTGAGTTACTAATGTGAACTGAAGTGGAAACATTAAATGTACGTAATTCTCAAAGTTTCACACATCCCAGTAGTTAAAACATTTTTTTGTCCTTTCTTTGCTGAATACAATGGAGGAAACGAGGGAAAGAACAAAAAATTCACCATAGCTTACAATGGTGCTATCAGCAATGCTGGAATCCTAGAAATATATGGAGTTAACTAGGAAAAAAAAAACCACAAAAAAAAGAAAAAAAAAATCCCATCAAACATATCACAAAGGAAATACACCTTAAAGGCTCAGAATAAAAGCTTCTTAAATTAAACTGAACATCTTACTGTTCAAAATGCAGCTACACATTTGATCTAGGCCAGACGCTAAAAAAAAAAAAAAAAAAAAAAACGCCTAAAACTCAGGTCACACGAAGTCCTGGCAAACGTGCAAAGTATGTGATAAAAATGGTCTTCTGCAGATGTGCATGTCTTCTTCATTTGTGCCATGAGATAGTCTAAAACAGTAACTGACCACAGATACTGCTCAGACATTATTTGTTTCTTTAAAATCGTTTAAAAATTTAAAAAACCCATTTGTAGAAAAACACCTCTTTTCTCTAGTTCTCCTCACTAAGTATACATAGCACAGACTTAAAGGTTCTTTTTCTGTGCTCTACAGCTACTGCCAAAAGTCTTCAAATCTGGGCTTTGAAAGAATATATTCAAAAAAGATATGTTACATAAGTTAGCTTATAATCTAAACTGTAACAGTAGAGGGGGGAAAGAAATAAGCTCCTCTATATGTTTGTGTCCCATGTGAATATTCAAGAGCTTTGCAATCAAAATTCTTATTTTCATTGTTTGAACTCGAGCAAATGTAACAAAAGCTTAACTAACAAAAATAAAGACAAATCAACAGCATCTTCCATAGCACATTTTAAACTAATACAGAGTTGTTTCTGTATGTGACAGCAGCTGTGTTCACGTGATAAATTCATTCCTTATATGTTAGAGGTTGCCAGAATTCATGGAGCAGCAAACAGTGCTCCTCATTGATTTTACACACAGTAGCATGTTTCTGTGCCTCACCTTCATGTTCAGCTTACTTAATACTTTAGCTCTAGAGAAAATTCCAAAGGGGATTTTATTGATGCGGTTGTGCTCCATATTGAGAGAGTAGATTGTGGAGAACTGGGACGGGCCACCCACAGGATAGGACTGGAAGCAGTTCCTGGCCAGTGTTAAACTAGTCAGTTTGACAAGGCTGGATAAAAGACCCTGTAGAGAGAAGAAAACCACCCAGGAACTTAGGACAGAGTTATTTGGATACATCTTTCTTCCCTCATGGGTCAATTAAAAATGTTTTCCCACCCAACTCCATCCCCTAAATAAGTGTTGCAACACACTAACCATTGTTAAATTTGATAAAACTTCCATCAGTAGCAATTTCTGCTCACAGTCATCTGCCTTTAGCCTTTCTCTTATTTCCCCCTTTCTCCTTACATATTGCCAGATACGAAAAAAAGCAAATATATCACATTTAAAAGCACAAGTTTAGGAGGTTTTGTAACTTCTTCTCCAGAAGGAATGTTTTAATAACACATTGCTATGTCTTGGGCAGCTCTGAAGAGTGCAGGCAGCAGCGTCTCCATCCTGAGCAGCAGTCCCAGCTTCAGCCAACGCCATCCAACTGCAGCTCACTCCGTTTTGATGCCTGCTCACAGTTGAGAGTGGGGCCCGAAGTAGTATTAATCACATTTTTTAAACAGGCATTTGATACTTCCAGTACAAATGTTTATTAATTTAATAAAAATCCATATTGTGACCACATCTGGTAGAAGTTTCCCTTTAGACTTTGACAGTTTCAGATAATCTGACAGGTTAGAGAAAAAGAATGGGAAAGGGAAATTTGGAAATTTGGAAATTCCAGGGGTTTTTTTCCTGCTTTCAAAATATTCCTAAATAGTAAGTGCTCCACTATTCCACCTTCCCCCAGCCCTTCCTTAAGAAATGAAAAGCAGCAAGACTGGAGTTAAACTGGATAGCAATGGTTTCCCACTGAACCCACTGAATTCCCACTGAACTGTGGAGATGAACAATGAGATCAAAATTATTGCTGAAGTGTCACCTTTGCTCATTACTATGCCAACTTGAATTCAGCCCTGTTTGCTTAAATATTACAGAAATTGGAGATTTATGCATAGCATTACATACCATAAATAATGCAACATCTGCAATCAGGAACGAGCAGTAACTAGATAATGATTCCAACCGTATTCCTAATGCCGGTATTTCTGGACTGCAATTTCAGTGCTTTATTCACTGTAAAAGCTTTAAGAACACGCCTTTGCTGTTTCACCAGGAAGGCTTTGGCTACTTTTCTAAATAGTTTATTAATGTTATTGTAAATAAAACAGGATCAAATAGGAACTTGTCTACATGTCATGGCTAAAGCTTTAAGCACTGAAATACAATTCTGGGGGTATCTCAGCAAGTATCAGTGAAGCAATTTTTCCCCTAAAGACAAAATAAAGGATCTTCAAATCAGTATTAATCCAACCTAATCATTAACTACAATAATCTTTGATTAAGAAACACAGCTTCTAGCTATACTTTAATTAATAGATCTCCTTCGTCCTAGGGTTAGGCAGTCCCTGAGCTCTGTTACAAACACACTTTATTGCTTCAAATGGATCTTGGCATTTCAAAAAGCCATTTTGGAATTGTGCTTCCATAAAAAAAAATATTAAAAATATGTTACCTAATACACTTTAATAGCCCAGAGTAATTAAACACATTTGAAGGGAAGCAAGAGAACTTTGGCAGTATAAAGAAAACGATGGTCTTGTATCTGAGAGCTGTGGCAGCATTGCCTTCTCCCAGCTCATCCTTTTAAGATAAAATATTTTTAGGCTTTGTGTCAGCAGCTTCAGCTCTGTTTTGAAATTCACAAGTTTCTTCCACAAATACAGTTCCTTGTATTACTGCACAGAATGTTTTACTTTAAACAGACTGCAGAATAAACTATCACTTCTGCAAGGTAGCAACTTAAGTATTAACATATTGTTGGCAAATATATGTGAAGAAGGCAGCACAGTCACAAAGAGTTTCGTATTATGACTGAACATATTTTAAACCAAGTAATCACCCCCTCACATTAGCTCTTTGTAATTATACCATAGTTACTTTTATAACATGTCTGGGTGGGGTGGGCTAGCTTAGTTCTCGTCTTAAAAGCAGCCTGGTGGCTTTCACTCAGCAGCATTTTCTTAAGTGATAGTTTTACCCAAACACTTATTAAAATCTCTGTTTTCAGTCTATCACTGAGGAGTTCTGAAGGAAAGATTACTTACTGCACTTTGCATTTTGGGGTTTTTTTCCCTTCTATGTATCGTTTCATACACACCCCTTTAGATATCATTTTATCTCATTTTATAATGGTAATTTATAAAACCGGAGGGTGGGGGATGACATCTTTGGAAAGCAGTCTGGACCATCATTAAAACAGAACATGAAACGTGTTCTGTCCAAAGGCTTCATTTCAAAATGTTCTAAAGAAATGGAAGAAATATCCAAAGCAAGAATCAATCGCATCAGATTTTTTTCTGTCATCAAAGCAACTCTTCCAGGCACTAGTGCTTCAAGTCAAACATTTTTCTCTAAAGGTTTCCTAGCACTAAAAGTACACAGTATGCAGCTGAGCATCTCTCACCCTGCTGCCCTGACAAATAGTTTCAATAAATTAAGAAAACAGAAAAGTTTAAAGGTATAACGCAGTAGGTCATTTAGTTTCAAAGTCTGCAGACATCAAAGCTGCATTTGAAAAATGGTCTGTAACTAACTACTGTAGCTATCCGGGACTGTAAAATTGGAACCGACAGGGACATGGTTCGGACAGCTTTAGAGAAGGAGCATACAAAAATGTACAGAGGCACTGGGACCTTCTGCCTCTTCATCCCAGAGCTAGCAAAACACTCTGTTCAGGGCACACCTTAATTGAGGAGACTGACAAGGTGGCTCCAAAACTTCTAACTGTGGACATTTCTGCTTGGTCCCACACTAAACTTGAAGCAAGAGACACCAAGGTGAGACAAGTGCAGCAGCTATGAAAAGAAAAGCAAGAAAACTGATTTCTCTTCTCCTTTCTCCCAGAATCACTGGAAACTGAAAAACGATGCAAGTTTTTTTATTTTTCATAACAGATGGAAGGTGTGTCAATGACTTGCCATGTGATATCACATTGGTGTCAACAGCACACTTTTCTGCATTAAAATGAGAAGGCTGAGCTCAAGTAGTTGTGACAAGTTTTACCCACCCTCTTAAAGGTCATTCTTGCCTCAATTAGATGGGGAAAGAGATATAACATTTTTCATTCTTTTATTTCTTCCCCACCTCCGTGCAACAGAAACAGAGAAACACTTACTTAGCTTGAATGATGGGAACCTGGACTCCTTATGTAAGGTTTTCCAAAGAGACAGGAGATCAAATAAAATCATGTGTATTGCTCCCAGCTTTTGAAGTTGAATGACATTAGTTCTTCTATACTACTTAAATATACCTAGCATATACAGAATTGCAATATTTCACATTGCATACACGTACATTAAAAACAAAAAGTGTTCCTCAGAGTTATAATGCAAGGCAAAATAATTTCAAAGGTTCCAATCCCTCTACAAAATAACGATTCCTTACAGCAACCTTCCCTCCCCAGTCCCTCTAATTCTCACCTCTGGTAAAGTAGAAATGTTGTTGTTCTCCAGGTTCAGTTCATCAAGTTCACTGCATTTTGCTAAAGACTTTGGAATTGCTGACAGCCTATTGTACCTCAGGCCAAGACGACTTAGACTGGACAGATTTCCTACAGGTAAGAAATAGGTATTAATATATCATTAGATTAACACAAAGGCACAGAACGTCTGACTTCCGATTCTTCTGTTGTCTCAAACTCTACACTTCAAGCAACTATCATCCCAAAACAGCAGACGGGACAAGGAATAATCGTTTTAAACTAAGGGAGGATAGATTTAGACTGGATAGAAGCAAGACATTTTTTAAAACAAGGGTGGTGAAATATTGGAACAGGTTGCCCAGGGAGGTAGTGGAGGCTCCATCCCTGGAAACATCCAAGGCCAGGTGGGATGGGGCTCTGAGCAACCTTGATCTAGTTAAAGATGTCCTTGCTCCTGCAGAGGGTTGGACTGGATGACCCACAGAGGTCCCTTCCAACGCAAGGCATTCTATGATTCTGTGAGACAATCAGATTACAGTGCTCTCCAATGCTGAAGTCAACTGTGCAGAAGCAGATTATGCATATTAAATGCACTTCTAAAATTGTGCATAAGACAGTAAGTAAGCAAGGATTATTTCCTGTTATAGAAGATCGTCTATCCTAACTTTTCTACCAACAAACTACTCTATCATTTTCCAGATGTTCCCAAAATGACTTAAAATTACAGATAGCATCATTCAGTCCCATGACTCACACTATCAGAACCTGGACATACATCACACGAATCAGGTCCTAGCAAAACAATTTCCTTTAAAGGCAAAAAAACCTTTACCATCTTTCAAAAGCAACAAAATCTTTTAAAAGTCATAGTAAAAGAAAACAACAACAAAACTTCATAGTTTTCTGAATGATATTGATGGAAAAGTCTGGAAGAAGCCTGCAAAAATCTAGACAATAGTGATGTAAAAATCTTTCTGAATAACGCCAGGCTGACAGTCCCGGCTAATATGTATTTCTTTCAAGAAAATATTCTTAAGAAACTTGCAACTTGGAAATTTCCCAATTGAAGCTCCCTTTAGCTCCAACCTTTACCACCTAACAAGTACTCAAGACCAAAACCAACTGCTTATGGATGTCTTTGAACTGCATGTTACTGGGCCATCTAGACTCTCCAACAGGTAGCAAGATCTGAAAAGTAAACTGGCAAGCAGTACAGTGTTTAGTCTTCTGGCTTATCCCTATGATCAGGAAACGCATTTGTTTGTGTGTACACCTTGAACCAGCAGAGCTTGTGAACAGATTCACAAAATCCATCAGTTCCTTGTAAAACGTTCACTGTTTCACACTCATTTTTACAACAACTCTCGGCACAACACATTTGTTCAGCAAACTGAAGTACCAGAAAGACATATTAGAAAAGAAATATTAGATTAAAAACAAATGGCAGCAAGAATAAACAGAAAACATTTAAAAATATGAAGGGAGATTTATATCTACAGCCTAACTACCATTAAATGAATGCTATATTAACACCTATGCATTTATACATTAGTATCTATGCATTTACACATTACTGTCTATGCATTTATACACAGGTTACTGGAACATGGCAAAGGAAGAAGCAAACGTAGTGTATGAAATATGCTTGGAAGCAAAAGATGAAACAAAATTTAAAGAAATACAGAATGAAAATTAATACAAATGCTAAAACAGGATCAGCTAGACAGAGGAAAAAAATCTCAATAAGGGAAGTAGCAAAATACCTCTTTCTTGATCAAAATATACTCTAAGAAAGAATGATCCTACATCACTGAGTAGCTGGAATTGTGGCTAATAAAAACTGCAAATTGGGAATGTTGTATGATTCACTGTAGTTATTACAATGGAGATTCATAAGAGCACTGAAAGTAAAAATAAACTAAAAAACCACCAATAAAAAAAAAAGCCACAAAAAAAAAAGAAGCCCCAACAATAATAAAAAAAAAAAAACAAAACCAAAAGAACATAAACCCCCCACAAACTTATACGGAACAAATATTAACCAGGTCTTAGAAATCAAGAAAGAAAACTGGATGAATTTTCAGTGTATAACTGATATTTAGTTAACAAGCTTAGCAAAAAATTCCACGTAGGATTGTCAATAACAAAACGAAAGTTAAAACAACAGCTAGTCAGTCGCCTGGAGCTGCTTAAGGACTGCGATTTTTATTTATACATTTTAGACACTTTCTTTCTAAGCAAGTATACAACCAGCTTTTGCAGAGCTGCAAAGAAGGTCTTCCCTTAACTAAAAAACAGGGGCTCTCATATTGCTCTCCAGTGCACAAATCTTCATCTTTTGAGGGTAAATCCTATAGTGTATGTACACATTACAGAAAATAATTCAGACCTATTTTAAGCCTACAACCCACTAGTAAAAAGACACACATGTGAAAGCAACGTAGCCATTTCATGCCATATTTGGTGAGATCTGGCACTGCTGGCTCTACAGGGAACTGACCTCACTTCACACCACAGACATCCCATTGCAAGGCATCAAGATCACTAGGATTTGCCTTTCTAGGGATGAACAAAGCACACCCTGACTGTGTTTCTCTGAACTGTTATTTAGTGCTTTATTAACAAATGACAAACTTTACACAAAATGAGATAAAGATCTACTGTTCTTTTTCACTACTTAAACCTTAAGCTAGATGCTGATGTGGATTTTTCAGGCGAATGGGACGAGCAGGGAACGGCTCTCACAGGCAACACGATGACAACTGTTGCTTAGCAATATGATGTCGCTATGCCAGTTCCCAGACTGTGAGCACAAGTTGTATGGATATGGTGCTCTTCAGACCGGCAGCGTGGCATTTCAGAAAAAAGAAATAAGGGAGCCATTAGGGAAAGTCAAAATGTACCATCATTGTCCAGCCAAGAACGACACACGTTGACTATCCTCATGGTCTTATCAGAAAGAAGGCATAAACAGCAGCTCTCAATAGATTTCTTTTTTAATCATAGAATAGTTTGGGTTGGAAGGGACCTTAAAGATCACCCAGTTCCACCCCCTGCCATGGGCAGGGACACCTCCCACCGGATCAGGCTGCCCAAGCCCCATCCAACCTGGCATGAACACCTCCAGGGATGGGGCAGCCACCACTTCTATGGGCAACCTGGGCCAGTGTCTCGCCACCCTCATTGTGAAGAAATTCCTCCTCCTTATGCCTAGTCTAAATCTGCCCCTCTCCAGTTTATCCCCATTGCCCCTTGTCCTATCACCACAAGCCTTTGTAAACAGCCCCTCCCAGCTTTCCTGTAGCCCCTTCAGGTACTGGAAGGTCGCTATAAAGCCTCCTCGGAGCATTCTCTTCTCCAGGCTGAACATCCCCAACTCTCAGCCTGTCCTCGTACGGGAGGTGCTCCAGCCCTCCCATAAGTAGCATTTCTCAATAAAACTTCATCACTGTTCCTCTCCTGGTCATCTTTCTCCTCCACGGGAAAGGTATAACAGATGATACATTCTGCACGCCCCGTGTTCCCCGTGACCGTTTTACGCACCACAGCACTGAATACAGTTATTCCTGAGAACAAAAGCAGCCAGGTTTCAGCTGCAGATTCATCACCAGCACCTTTCCCACTGCTCCTGGAAAGGCTCTCCTGCATCCAGCTGATGCAGGCGGTATGGGCTGCCTTCTCATTTCAAACCAGAATTTGTTTATAACCAATTTGTCGCCATTTAGTCTTCCGACAACAAGACTGATTTCTTTTCATACTTACCAGAATTCATATTCACACCTCATTATTAACGCACTGCAGTGAGAAACTCTTACTAGCGTCTATCTACACATGCTGGACAAGCCAGATCCGAGTGTCCTCTTCGCAAAAAAAAAAAAAGGGTGATCCTTACAATTCTTTCCCCTGCTTAATGCGCTGTTTTGTTTTATTTTAAAGGAATGTTCAGTACAATAGCATTAATATTTGGCTCCGTGGTCCACGGCTGAGCCGCTGGGCAGGTGGCTGACACACTCAGCCCTCCTTGCCAGCTCTCTGACCACCAAGTGACAAACTCCAGTTTGCCAGAGAAACTGCCTTGTGCACTGCATGATCAAAGTGATCCATGCCATCTACTGCTCCCTGAGCTCAGGATTAACTACCTGACACTCATGTTGGGAGCTGCATTACAGTACCTGCATTCATCTCAATCTTCTCTGGTTCAGCTACTGGTTTCTGAGACAGCATCATGTTAGGTATCGTGCTGACGTGCTGTCAGGCTAAGTATAAGAGATAAAGCGAGGAAGGTAATAACTGATCACCAACTCAGGCAGTCATCAGGACCATTTGCAGCTGTCCTTTTGTCACTGAAACCATATCTCAGCAGTTCTTCTAAATCAGTCCCTCACAGGTACAGTGACTCAGAAAATGCAGCACTAAATGTTCATGAACCACAACTGTTTGATAACCACAACTGAAAAGCAGCTGCTAACAGGAAGAGCAACAAGGAAAACCCCTTCCAACTTGTTTTCTTAGGGAGCCCATAACAAAAAAAATCCTTGTAAACTCAATTGCCCCATCCACTGGTACCAAAGCCTAACTAAGCCCTAAACTTATGGCAGGCCTAAGAAAGTCATTGAAAAATTGGTTTAGTTCAACGTGTGACATGAACAGTCACTGTTGGGAATCAGGTCTCACACAGCCACCTCATTTCAGGTCCATTTTCACACCAGCGAAGCGTAGTTGTGCCCAGTGGGCTTCGCTTTGCTCAGCTCTCAGGCTTAAATGTAAGTGCAGAATTCATCATCACTTCATCGGAGTGACTGCACATCTCTCTCAGGGTTAGTTGTTTAATTTACACAGACATGAATTAAAAATTACTTGGAAGCATGCAAATCCAGAAACATTAAATTAAACTCCATTACTGTAGAAAGAAACTCTAAATGGCTGATTTAAATTAAATTCTGTAATACAAGTACCTAAAAAATAGTAGGGTTTTATTAAAAAAAAAAAAAAAAAAAAAAAAAAACCCCAAAAACCAGGTGTTTGCCAATCCCAAAAAGAAGGGAAGACTGGAAATGAAGCAGAAAGCCATGCCTACAAAACCACATTTTCTAGAAAGACCACCTGAAGTGGTTACCCAAGTAGGAACAATAAATCTCTCTTGAGTATTTAAAACTCAAGAGAAACAGGATCTGCTACGTTGAATAATATACAGAAATCCAAGCTCTGAATTCAAAGTCCTGTCAGAGCTTTCTAAAGGGAGTGACAAATGCTCTCTTCTTCTGAGGTTTACCACACCTCTTCCTTTCCTTCCCTTAGTTAAAATAATTCT
Organism: Phaenicophaeus curvirostris; assembly: GCF_032191515.1. Classification (NCBI taxonomy): domain Eukaryota; kingdom Metazoa; phylum Chordata; class Aves; order Cuculiformes; family Cuculidae; genus Phaenicophaeus; species Phaenicophaeus curvirostris. The sequence goes on along the minus strand of NC_091400.1, from coordinate 6,428,301 downwards.
TCAATTTCCCTCCCCCTAGATGAAGAGGCATTATTTAGTGTGAAATATTACTGCTTCATTACTAAAAGACAGAATAATTAGTCTGCCTTATATAACTCAGTTCATCAAGCTGGTTTGCTATCAGGATCAGCTGCTTTCTCCTAAACAAAACAGATCAGATCAATTCAAAATACATTCATGAGAGAAAACTGCGCTGCAGATAATGTTAAAAACACAAATTGGACTTACAAGATCCGTGCACATCAAAAACTCATACAATTGTAATCAAAAGTGTACATGAAGCTCAGCATGCAACAGATAACTGCAAGAACCTGCTACAAATAAGGCGCTGTTAAGTATTTCTGATGGTCTAACTTCTATAAATATTCTTAAGATTCTGATTTGACTAAACTCTGCACACAATGAGTAGCCACTGATTGAAGAACGAGTTTTACATGGACACACATTATTTCATAAAGCACAGCTCATGTAATTCACTAAGGGATCTTCTAAGAGAGAAATTCCTGCTTTGCTTACAAAAGATACCAGATGCAATTTTTAACAAAAAGAAAGCAAGTGGTACATCCAAAATTAAACAAAACAAAAAAAATAATCAAACCATACATTAATTAAGCTCAATACATCACATCGCTTTAATCTTGTAGCAAGAACAACAGAAGTGACAATATGGGAGAAAAGCCAAAAGAGGTTCAATGAGTACGTTACAAAGCAGATGAGACCTAAGGGTCTTAAAAAGTTGAAAACCGTATAGGAGAGACTAGACAAGCCAGAGATGGCCATCTATGGATAGGTTAAATACTGTGTTCAAGTATTACAACAGTGCTCCCAGCCTAAAATAGCCATTAGTCAGAAGATGCTTCTATCACACTTTGTACTTCCTATATATTAGTTTTTCCAGATGTCAGCCACCCTCCATGACAACTGTTGAACAGTTTCACAGATTTTTAGGTGAAAGGAGCTGTTGGCATGTTTAATCTGCGCTCCTTTCAGAACGCAAACCATTTCCCCCAATAGCTGTAAAATGAAAGGCTTCAGATAAACTGTTTTAACCTTCAGCCACATTCCACAAGCAAAGGTGACGTCTGCCGATGTCCAGCACCGTGACAGCACAAAGTGACTGGTCGGGCACTATAGCCTGAAGGTGATCTCAGTGAGCAGAACAAAATCCCATAGCCCTTACTCATGTCATCTGGGAGCAGCCCCTTCCTAAATCAAAGCCTATAAAATTTGTACAAAGGTCAACTAGCATCATCAATCAACCATCCGAGAGAGGTCAAATCCTTTCTACAACCTGCAGGGCTGGAACACTCCTAATTTTAATATACTACAGCTAAAGGCTGATGTTTTAGGAAAATTGGGAATATGGACAGAAAAGTGATGGGTGTGGGAGAGCAACCACTCAGGAAAACTGCAGAAGATGATTCCTCCTGATCATTGCTACCATCTACCAACACCAAAGCATGAAACGTAATTATACTCTTCTGAACACAAAAGTGGAGTTGAACACAACACAAAGCTTGACTTACAAATTCCAGATTTTACTGGTCTCACAGTAAAGTGACTTTTCATGTATTTTAGTTTTTCTGTCCAGCCACCAACCTCTCCTGATACATCAGGCCACTGTAGGACGCAGATTCAGACTCACAAACTACAAGGTTGGCAGCATTCATCATTTTTTGTCCTGCTTAAGGCAAAGAGCACTATCCCCCTTACACAAAGTCTAGAAATTCTCCTAAAATATGTTCTCTATCAGAAAGCTATTTAACATAAATTTAGAATTATACCACCCTTAATGGTTTAAAATGCCATTAGAAGAGAGCACAGAGATTCTGATCTATTTTCAGTCTAACAGTATCTACCAAAGCCATATTTTTCCTCATTACCTCAAAATTTAGGCTAAGGCATGACCATGCCAGCTGTTATTTGTTTTTCAACTCGCATTCAAGACCATGATCGATGCTGACTGCATATGTGTGAAAGATGCATGCAAGATGCTGGCAAAAACTGAGTGGCAGGGGCTCACGTATCTGCCATGCACCACACACAACACCTGCAATAAGGCTAGGGAGCACACACGCTTCCTGACATGTTTCCAAAACTGTCCCAAGCTATGAAAACTCAACTTCATTTAATGTGCGTTCAGCAAAATGCATGTAAGTAACAGACCCACTTGTCTCGATTCTAATGTGTTCCTTTTAATCACTCTTCCTCCAAGCCTGCTTCTTACGTAGAAAAAATGGGATTAGGGGCTTTTTTTTCTTTCTGTAGCATACAAATCATTCCAAAAATGCTGAGCTGCAGTTAAAATATAGCTGTACATATTAGCCTCTGCATCTCATTTCTATATAACGGTATGTACATTCACTAAAATAAACTGTCCCCGTCCTAGTCTCATCAGGAAGAATATCCAACCAAAATACAAATCAAATCCATAAACTCAGAACTAATAAGCCAATGGAAGCTAGTCTAACTTTTACAGAGAAACAGTACATACATATTTAACTCCTGTATTTAAGGTTGACACTTATTTTGGGCTATCAATGAAAGTGTTGCATTTCACTCAATTCATACTTCATACAATAAGACAAAGCTACTAAGATTTATTTCTTTTTTTTTATTGGCAGTCTTATTTTCCTTTTTAATTCACTATTCAAAGCCTTTCTATGAAATTAAAGGCTTATATAAATGTAAATCACATTGTAAGAATAGTTTACACCCAAGTCGCAATGCAGAAAAAACATTAACCTCTCCTAAGCGATAGATGCATTTAATATTTTTAAGTCTGCCCTCCTCTATACAGTAAACATAAAACGTATAACACATGAAGATACATTTATAATTTTAGCTAATTAAGAATGTGGGAATTCTCAGACTAGAGATCCACCTCATATCTTCTCTCTGGAAAAAAATGCCCAAGGGCAGATACCAAGATTAAAAAAACTCAGAAAGGGGAAAGCACACCCTGAAGCCTCCCCAGGAGTCAGGGTCGATTCAACAGTGCATGGCTCAGCGACTTCCTGAATTTAGCAGCAACATTACATTTTCCTTCTGTGTAATCGTCACGTTGCCCTGTGATCTGCTAGCATCTACAGCAACCTGTGCGAACACCAACACCCAAGCATTCCCTACCCATCGCACGCAGCGCAGTCTGCTTTAACTGGTTCGAGGTCGACACCTCAGCGTTCTGCTTCATCCCTCCTGTTCTGCCTTGGAGGAGGCAGTAAGCAGTCACTTCCCACTTACTTTCTCCTGCCTCTCACTATTTTCTAGCCAATTTCACGGCTTCACATTTACTAAGTCTAGAACTGACGCCAACAAGGAGCAGAAGCTTAATTCCCTTTATGAGACCACCAAGAGAAGTAGCAAAGGCTTATGACAACCCAAAAACAAGAATAAAAGAATGGGAGACACTGCTTTCCACCATGAAACGAAGAAAAGCCCAAGCTTATTGCAATTGCCCAATACTAGCAGAATCTAACTCAAAATGTTTCATTAATAGCACAATCCAAGAACAAAAGCTTAGACAAAGCACTGAAGACTGATCAGATCTCCCGATGTGAACCTATGGAAATGGGCTTGATCCTGCAAAGTACTGAACACTCACAGATCAAAGGACTTGGTCATGCCTTGAAATTTTAATATGAAAATTGTCATCAAAGATGGAGCAGGAACCTATGCACTTTACTCCATCAGAAAGGCAAGTAATTAGTAACATCAAACCCATCGGTCACATATCAACATTGCCCCTGAGTACCGAGGGAGCTGCGGGGGCTCTGTTGGGTCTCACCAAGGCCAGCGCGCTTGTCAGATATTTCAGAATAAGACTTGTCCAGTTTTTGCTAAGCCTGCTGAACTTAAAATACCATTTGAACGCAGTTTCACTTTCCTACAGAAGTATATTTACCTGGACTTCTAGGGACTCAGAGCTCTCAACCACAAGTTGTATAAACTGGGCACTACTAATTACATCTGCCCAGTTCTGACCACGATGCTTCACGTTTTATCAACTCTATGATTCTAAAAGCACAACAGTGCTCTCAGAAGTGCACTGGGGTTAACTGGGTTAGAAGCCTAGCACAACTTCAACCAGCAAAAAAGGCAAGGCTACTCCACATAATATTTGCTTTCACGAGAGCCAAGGTTTCAGCTTCTCAAGCTGATGTGCCGCAGTGAAGGGCAGGAGCACAGCGCAGGGCTTTGAACATGCCTCTCATTTCCCTAACCATCTCTTAGGAACAGTGCCATGTCAGACACTGCAAAGTGTGTCCAGTGATGGCATTTTTTGTGCTTTTAAAGCATCATTTTGGAACATTTACAACTGACTATTCTTTTTCTTATTAAAATGTCTGTTGCCTTAAATGTCCATGATTATGGCACATTTGACTATAATCAAACTGCACATAGAAAGACACAGAACTAGAAAACTATAAAACAGATGAAGAATCTTATTTTTTTAAAAAGCTGTAATTTTAATTTCTTTCTCAAATAAGTGTTTCTGTGCTTTTAAATGCTAAATTGTGAACACGTTTGTACAGAATGCTAAAATTAAAAGTTCAAAGAGGGAACACTGACACTGTGGTATTTGCAGCACAACATTTTCTAAGCTAGCCTGTAATCCAAAGAAACACTTTACTCCACCCAAAGTTTCTCTGTCTCAAAAATCCAAATGTTCGTTTTAATATAAATGGTAGGTTCTTCAGCTTCATTTATATATGTTTTCGATATGTAAGTGTGCCAGCTAAGTATACAGAGACAAGGCATTGTGTAAATAAAAGCAGATCATAATTCGCCTCCAAAAAAACCACCCACCATGGGGGTGGAGGGACAATCTGCAATTAAGAGACTAAGCAACTAAGATCCCACTATGACTTTGATTCTAGAGTTGAGACTCTTGGAATGTGCTACACTGTTCCACAAAGCTCATTTTTCTTACAGGAAGTGATCTAATATACAAAGTACTTTATAATTTTCAATCAACAGAAATACAGATATGAATGTATTAAGCCAATATCTGTAAAGCAAGACATTAGGTCACTTCCTGACAACTAGTATCTAAAATCGACATTTGTTGCTGCACGAAACTGTGCTTATAAAGCGTTAGCTGAAACAAGAACTTTGTATTTGTACAGAGTGGGTATATTGGCTCTGCTACCGCTTGTAATCGTTGCTGATGCATAATCCCTTCCCTGCCACTCCCCTGCATGTCACCCTCCAACATCCCTTCTTCACAGCTCTTTCCCAGTTCAGTGCTGTCAGTGAGAAAACAAGCCTTTTTTTTTTTTTTTTTTTTTTTTAATTTATTGGCAGGTCCAGAAATCTTTCTGTGGTAAAACCAAAACTTGGACATACAGTCCAGCAGTCGATTTAAGAGGCATTTTGCAAGGCTTTTGGGTGGGGGAAGGATCCTTTTTGAGGGAAGGAAGAAATAGGAAAGGAAGGTGGCTGTTTTTCAAAGCAGCTCGACAAAAACATCCCTCAAGAAAAAAACACAGGCCTCCATCAAAAGGGTGTAGGTGGGGGAGGAGGGGACAGACCTGGCAGTAATGGAAAGTCTGTTCCATACCAGGGGGCTCATAGGCTCACGCTGCATGAACTATTTATAACGAGCAAATGTGTTTGGTTCTTTTTTGCACCCGGTCTGCAACCTCCACCCCAGCTTGATTGAACTGGGGAAAAATTAACAGCACTCACACATTAAGCGCGCTGAAACCTGGCTGCGTGTAAATGTCGCAAGAAAAGCCAGTGGTGCCAAACATCAGGCAGGTATCCACGAACAGAAACTGGAGACAGAGAGCTGGAGAGGCCGCCCCGCAGCTGCACTGAGCAAGGCACGCCACGCGCCATTTACTGGCTGGGGTTTTCTCAGTACTCTAAGCCTCTTGCTGAACAATCCTAACCACAAAGCAAGTTCTAATCTAAAAATCAAGCCACAACTTGCTTTCATGTTGAACCAAAACTGCGATGACTAAGAAATAAAGCCAATGTTGCTGAACTGGCTACGGCTGCCTTTTCTGTAACATGCAGAAATGTAGGTTGATCACTATCATTTAAGCTGGAGTTTAAAGTTTTTCCCTTCAGTAGTCAATCCTGGCTGTTTGTGAACTCTAAGGGGTGCAAATACCAATTTCTGGTTGTAAGTTTTAACTCTAAACAGAAATGCTCGGCTATTACACATTGGTCAATAGAAACAACAGGCATTTTCCTGCGAAGCCGAACCAGTGTAAGGTTAAAGGCACAACACACTCCACCCTCTTGCCATTATACTTCTGTTTGGTGGTTTGTTGAGGTGTGTATCATTAACACTGAGCTCTGATGAGCGTGTAAACAGACATATATATACATTTAAAAACAAATACACTTCCAAACACTACAAAGACAAATCAGGGGAAAAACAAAACAGGCAGAAATCCAGTCCAACCAGATATGAATGTGACTCAACGCAAACCACCTAAGCTTACAATAACTTTCTGAAGAAACAGATGAGTCCAAACTATCTTGATTGCATAGTCAGCAGGTTCCTGCTGATCACAAATGACTTAACCTAAGTAACTTTGCCCCTCTCCCATCTAAAGCTCCTTCCCTGTATGCACAAGTTTGCAGCCTATTATAAGTTTTTCCTGGCCCTCTGAGAAACTCAGTGAATTTCAGTCACAAAACAACTCAGTGAGTTCTGCACAAGAATAACAGCGGTCTATAAGCCCTGACAATGGAAATCTCACATTTGCTTGTAGTATTTTTCCCATAATTAGCAGAACACTCATTTCCTATGTATGACTTGTACTCTACACAAATTTTATTTAAAACTGCTTCCAATAGGATTTACGAAATAGTTACAAAAATGAAGACTGTGCTTATGAATTGTGCAAATTGGGTTCAAATTCCAGATGGAAAGGGATATCCAGAGTTTAAAAATATCATCAATCCAGGAAGGAAGTTTAGCTGCAGTGGATACTTCATCAATGTAAACTCTGTTGAGGTCAAACTTTCTAAACAAAAGGCCACAATAGCTACACACTCAATTTACAGCTAGAAGAAGAGCTGGAGTCTTGTTAAGTGGTTCCTCGCTCTTCTGTTCATTCACTTTACTATGCATTAAAGTATATTAACAAAATGTTCAATATAAATATTAAGTGATAACATTCATTCTGAGAAGTATGTTCTAGTGAAAAATAAGAGCTTAAAATCATGATGGCCTTGTTTTTCATCTTTTTAAATCACTGTATGCATCCTTCTCTGCCATCTGTTTAAAACTGATTTAATTAACTAGAAGTCATATTTTGTTGTTTCAGCCTGAATGAGACTCTGAAAATGACCAGAACAGTGTTTATTTCAGTCTTATTCCCAATCGAAGTTGGAAATCCTCTGTATTTTATTGCAATAGAATATGGACTTTGTGGACTTGGAAGGTTTTTTTCAGTTGTTCTATGGGAAAGCATAAAACATACAGAACTCATTTAAAACATCTATCTTTTTAGTTCTATTTTTCTTTAGCCAATGACATTAGTTAAAACTATCTGTCAAAGTAGTATGCTTCAGCTAAGAGCCTTTCAGCCCTTTATTCCTTTACATGCTCAGTTTCATCACAGAATGGACAGACAAGATGTAGATATTTATTCATAAGCACAACACCTTAAATCAGAGTTAGAAGGGATGGATTCTTTTTCCTTATACATCTGATTCTTAGATGACGCCACACTCTGCAGCGCAGCTAGATTTAATAATGTAATTCAGAAAGCTAGAAACTACATTTAAGGTAACACATACACCTTGCTTTCTATCTCAAGTGTAAAGCTGCCTTGAGCTGAATAGCAGTCACTCTACATTCACCAGTCAAATACTCATTCTCAAATTTGCTTTTCTAATGGAACATTATAATATTGTGATTTATTTTCTCTTCTCCAACCTCTTCACATACCTATGGTTTCAGGCAGGTCCAAGAGCTCATTGTGCTGCAAGTCAAGGTTGGTGATCTGCATGCAGCTTCCAATCTCTTCCGGAAGATGTTCGAGCTGATTGTGCGCTACATCCAGCGTTATGAGGTTACACAATTCACCTAAAAACACACAAGAAAACAAAAAAATCAAGTTCTTTAATGCACAGCTCTAGACAATGACTTTCACATGAAGATTAATAGAATCAGACAGATTGTGGGATAATCTGAAAAAAGCTATTGTTTCCATTAAACTATACATATAAAATAAGGCACTACAGGATCATAATTTCAGTCAGATCTAAAACCTGATCGCCAATTTTTTTAAACTCAAATCTGCTACAGATTCTCTGAAAGCATCTTATTTATTGAATTATTTTCTTCTGATAGTTCACGCTGTGTAATAGGAAAACAAAACCTATATCTCATATTTGTTTCAGGCTGACCACGCATTTAAAATATCATGGTGTAAGTGGCTGTACTGAACTTTGAAAATTTTAGATCTGTTTTTATACCATAAATTACTCTCAGGCACAAAATCAACAATTAAGAGACATGGAAATTAGTTGGCTGGCAACTTAGATAATCACACAAAGTCCTGACTTATCATTTCTACTCATTACAAAAAAGGCAACACATGCTAAGTAAACTATAGATCTATTTGCACAGATCATTATATTTTATATATGCAAGCAGAGATAGAGCAAATAGAAGTCTGAAATAAAAGGCTTATCTGTTAAGCCTTAAAAAAGATTGGGCTTGCTTAGAATTTAGAGCTACTTTACACTGCATCACTTCATTCCTGACATTTACACATTCGTTTAAAAGTACAGCTAGGCACAACTCTGTGCATACAGTAGTTTCACCTCTTTTAATGACAAACATAACATTTTCTGAGCAATAGCTTGCTGGGTTTAACAAAAAAAAAAATGTGTGTAAATGGATATAGGTGCATGCATTCATGTTTTTTGCAGCTGGTGGAGGTGAAATTAATGCAAGTTATTTGAACAGCTTCAACTCTATCCAGTAAAGATGAGGTCATTGTATTTGTACTTAAGAGCATGACTCGGTGAGTAACAAATCTGGAAGAGTAGCAAATTCCTTTTGAGGAGCAAATGTCTATTTTTAAGTTTCAGTGCTCTATCTTTGACACAACCCTTTAAGGATTTTCCCACAGGCCTGAAGGATTGGGTTGGGCAAGTTCTGATGTGCAGCGTGTCTACCTATTAGATCAGCATACGATCACAAATGGTCATTTGATAAATCATAAAATATTTACAAATTCAGATATTGTGTTAAGTTGCAGGTCTCACGTAACCACAAAACTTACCACCTATCACGAAACAGTTATGAAAGGCCAGCAAAAAAAGCCTGCCCCAACAGCTTCATTATTTATTTTTCTTAGACTGATAATACATAACTGATCTTATTTCCTGCATTTATTAACCCAAACTGGGATTTGTTTTCTAGAAACTATGTAGATGGAAATGTAAAAGTGGTGGTTAAGCAGCTCGTCCACCACTCTGTGTGTGTCCCCTCTCCTAAATCAGCATTCAAATGTATTCCAGGCAACAAATGTCAATAGCCAAGCATGCCATATCTAGCACTGCATAAACCACACATTTCAATGCCATTGACTTGAAGAAGAAAGCAAATTTAAGAACAAATTAAGCAAAAGTTAATGTTCTGTGGTAGGAGCATCATTCTGTTATTTGGGAAAACAAGTGGGCAAAGTGTAGAAGGCAATAGAAGGTGGATAAGCTCGAGGAAGACTTCAAAGTCCCACCCTTTAAATATACAAACAGATCAACCCACAAATTTTTATAGAGGTAACTCACGAACCTTTGCACACTTTGGGGCACTAGTTTTCACTTCATGATTGCTGTTTTCATTTGTTTTCACTTCAGATCTAAAGCAATGATGTCAAGTTTGAAATGTGGCATAAATTTCACTTCATCACACTGATTTCTCATTTACTTGGCTCTTCCCACTCTACATCTGCTGAAGTCGAAGAAAGACTTGGGATTTTGCAGCAACATTTGCCACACTTAATTTTTGCACCTGCTGAAAACTTTGACAACAGCAAGCTTCATGTTTGAAACAAACATCTCACCAGCTAATTCTGGTGAGGGGGAAAAAAAAAGGAGAGAGATGCCCATGTTTATATAGCCAAAGAAATTCAGGCAAGCTCACACTTCGGTTTAATTTGGATAACCATACTTAATATTATATTAAAGTTGCAGGCATTATTTTAAAAAGAGACACTGGCAAACACTTTAAAATGGCCAAGTGTTCAAGGCCAGGTTGGATGGAGCCATGAGCAGCCTGGTCCAGTGGGAGGTGTCCCTGCCCATGGCGGAGGGGCTGGAATTGGATGTTCCTTAAGGTTCATTCCAACTCAAACCTTGCTATGATTCCATAATCTTACCTAAATGTCCTTTTTTTACTCTAGCGGCAGAAGGAGAGGGAAGGTGAAGTGCTGTTGGCACTGGAAGTCTTCCAATACTTGAACTTGGATTGCTGAGACACAATACGGAGTGCCAGTCAACAAAAAGCACTCAAGGTACATTTCTCCTGTTGTTCTCAATGATTTATTGAAAAATTTCTTACAGTCAATATACTTAACAAGGTGAAAATAGTTCAGGTGATGGGGTAAAGGCTCACCTCCACCTGCAAAGGCACACAGAGGACCAGCAGCAGGTGAGTGAACCCAAATACTGGCTGTCCCAGGAGAGCCATCAGCCCTGTGGCTGGTGAGAGACCCATCACAGTGAGTGTAAATGGAAGGGTTCTCCAAAACATCTTGCAGACTGCAGGCTGCTACTGTATATGCTACTATGGGTTGCAAGGAAGAGAGACTTGGGATGGTAAGAGTTGCTATGGGATCTTTAGGGAAGGGGGAAAGGGGAAATCAATGTGGTTTGGGCGGGACAAGTAGGGTAAATCAGAAAGATAAGGAAATAAATGGGTCTGGTCCTTTATAAACCCACTTTGGTCACGCCCTGTGGCCAACCACCACCCTTTGCCCTGTCTGCTCCTTAAACTCCTGTTTTCCTGGGTGAGAGGCTCTCTCTTCTGTGTGCACAGAGGTCTGAGGACCAGCGACACTGCAGTCAGCGTGACCAACACTACTGAAAACATCCCAGCGTGTGGGACCAGAAGAGCGCACAGCCAGCAGCTCCAGAACGGGGGCAGCTCTTTCACCAGCAACCGAGGGCACCGATTTACCCCGTGAATGGACGCACTGTGCTCTGCACTGCTGCACAACAGCAGCTCTTTCAAAAATAATGCCAGGATAAACACATGGCATAAACAATCAATAAAACAAATAATGATCTGGAAGAACAAAGAGAACGAAGAGAACGAACTTAAGGCCATCTGCACAATGCTTTTCCGAAGAGTCGATGTAAAGCCAGCTTGTTTCAGTGACGGAAAGCGTCTTCCTTATTGTCTGAACAGCAGCAACTGTACCAAAGGAAATGCTTCTCATAAAAGGAGAAAGCAAGTTTCACCAAGACACACCTAAGGTCCAGACTTTCTGCTTGGCCAGGCTAAGAAGTGTATGTCAAAATCAAAACATAAGTTTGACTAAACAAAAGATTTACTCAGGTACAAAAATAAAAGTATCCTCAGAACAATTATAAAATAAACAGGAAGGTGCTGGGGTTTGAGAGGTCCCTTTTTTTTCCCTTTAAATATTATATTGCACTTTAATTGCAAAGGAAAAAAAGCAACTGAAGCTCAAAATCTGCCAAGAAAGCAGACAGAAATTGCATGTACTAGTTAGCTTGACAAGAAAAGATTTTGAAGTAGAAGTAACACTACATGGCAGGATGATCTTTAAGGTCCCTTCCAATGCAAACTACTCTATGATTCTATTATAATATCCATATGAAATACATAAAGCAATTTCTCTCTAAATAACCTTCATAAAACAGTTAGATACACCCCATTATGTCATTTTCAAAAATTTATAATTTAAAAGGTTTTACAAGATAAAAATATCAGACAATTCACATGCATTATTCAGATAAAACAGTTTGTGAAGACTCCCAACCACCTTCCAGTTAAAAACACTGTTAAAAATGCAGCTAAGTATACCTCTCCGCAACCCTTAAGGGTGGCATGAGCAATCCCCCTGTTGTTTTCATGTGCACAGACACTAAATGTTCCATAGTATGACAAAGCTAAATATACCTGCTGAAAAACCCCAGCATTACAAAATGAGTAATGTTTTCTGCATAGTGAGGCAGAATTACAGTCCCATTACATGGCCAAGCTTGAAAGCCTGTTTTGACAAGAGGACCAAATTACATGCCCTGACTTACATAACTCTGAAAATTCTTCTTGGCCATTTAAAAAACAAAACACGGCTTCATTAAAAACATATAAAAGTACACACAAATTAAGAGTCACATAGGGAGAGAGTATAGGTCAGTAGCAAACAGGCTTCACCGTCTCCTCCCACTAATTCACTCCGTGGGCACCACTCTTGGACGCCAAACACAATTTGTAATATAGCCTGCTTTCCACTGGATTAACTCCATGCCTGCCCATGCTTAAGCAGATTGAAAATTGTGAAATCCTTCACAACATGATAAATCCTGTGGCAGATGACACAGCAGGAGGATCAAGACTCTTATGGAAAGTACAAGGAAGAGGAGAATGCAAACATTAGTGGGACTTCAGGCTGGTGTGTCAGAACACCGGCTGTAAGCTAATTTATAAAGAATAATTATCAGAGAATAGCAATGCTGGGAACAAATTACACCTATTTCCCATAACTTTGGTAGCTATTCATCTCTGTCTATAGATGTCGCTGGGATAAATGCCCTGGTTATAGAAAAAAATTAAAAACAATTTCACAGTTTCAGAGCCCTTTTCCTCTCTATGAGATCTGAGCACATCACTGTAACAGACAGCCTGAATTTCCTGCTGCACCCTACCAACTGCCCAAAGGAACGGTTTAAGCAGTCAGAGCTATTTCAAATTATTACCATACAGCTATAACTTACACAGAAGAGTTACTAAGGAGAGAGAATGCAATTTCAGTACGGTCACAAGTCACTTATCTGCCAAAGTTAAAATATTCATACAAGAAGCACAGAATTTAGAATGTTTAGAATTTGCACAATGTGCAACAAGATCTGGTTATGGGAACTGCTCCAAAACACGAAGCTAAGCTCAACTGAAAAGGAAGACTAAAAATCTGGTCCAAAAGAAGCTTCAACAAGATACAACAGCAAAACATATTACTTGTTTATAACTGAAAGTAACAAAAATAAAATCTAAAAGGTGTTCAAAAAAACATCTTAAATGTGAAACATAGAGAAGAAACAGCAACAGCTCAAGGCAGAATTGGAGACGGGCACCACAGTAAACCAGTAGGAACCTCACAAACTGCCAAAACAAAGGTAAAGTCTTACACCTGGCACAGAATAACCCTGTAAATCAGTCCAGCCCCGCACCAGCTGGCGAGGACACAGCTCTATAGGGAAGGATCTGGTGAAGCTGAACACAGGGTCGCATCTTGGACCTTGTCCATTTTGAGAGTGCGCTCACTCTTAAATAATAAAGGCTAACCACCTACCAGGCTGCCTGAGGGAAGTGATTATTTCCCCCTGTTCAGCACTTATGAAAGCATTCAGTTAAAATAATTGCAGCATTGATATTAGGAAAAAAAAAAAAAAGGCACTGGACTTCCCACAAGCTGTCCGTATTTACTGGAATTACACTTGGGGCATCATCCCAATAAGCTCTGCAAGTAGATCAAAAAGGCAGGACTACTTAAATCATTATCTTAAAGCCAGTCTGAAGAAAGTGTAATCAGGAGGAATGTGATAAGCTGACAAGACAAAACTGCGTCCCCACAAGAGCTTTCACAGGAATCAGAACCCAGGCACCAAAGCTGAGGCCAGCCAAAATCAAGTTCTTCACCCTTCCTGCAGCTCAAAAAAGCAACCAGAACTGCATCAAATAAGCAATCGCTTTTGTTGACTTCCAAGGAGCAGCACACACGTATCAATGTCTATATTGATTCCACTTCCATTCACAGCTTCGTGCTTCTACCGCATTAGAACATAAAAACATAAGAATCATCTCAACCACTGTAGACATTAGCATTGCCAACTACACTCAGGAACACAACTTGGCTTCCTTCAAACAGAAGAAGGGGTTCTTAGATACAAATAAAGTAAAGAAATATTTCTCTATATTGTCAAGTCTGCTAGGAAAAAAAAAGGGGAAATGAAATTCAGAGCATCACTGAAAAGCTCTGCAACTAGCAAGTCATTTAACAAGAAGGTACTATATTCAGCGTGGTGTGAACAGACATGAAGTAACACAGCTGAACACATCTGGTTTGCTGTCTATGCTGCTGAAAACCAAACAGGTGCAAGTGTTATGAAAAAGAGTTTCAAAGTAGTGAAGAAACCACAAATGATCTAAATATTGGGTAGATGGGGGAAGGGAAGAACAGAAGAGAGTCTCAGAGACATTCCAAGTCTGGTGTAGGCAGATTCCCTGAATTACAATCTAAAAATATTTCCCTTGCAGAACAGCCCTGACCAGATTCTCCATAGAATGCAAGTTGCATTCAAAGACAGAAAACACAATATTTGGAGTCTTAAACTTGCAGAAACCATGTAAATGTAATTTCAATTATGTTGATAATATTATTTCTATTTGAGCTGTGGGTGCCAAGACAAAAATACCCAAAACTAGTATAAGATGCAACCTTGTCTTCGCAAAGAAAATATTATCAACCTGATTGTGCAGAACAATTCCTTCAACACGACATGGAGGAATGCAGTAAAACTCTCAATACAAAAAATGCAAAAGGCTTGCCTAAGTGACAGCCTGCAAATCGAAGCATTTGCTTGGCCTTATCCCAAGACAGTTCCTCTGGTTTTCATCATTCTTGTGCTGAATTTCTGACTCACCAAAGCATTCGCATTCTTCCGCTCTATCTTCAACTTTTTTATCTCAATGGAATGGACCCAATATGGCGATGAAGCTGAAGTCCACCTTCTAAACTCATTTCCACAAAAATCCCTCCAGATTGTGTTTTGGCAAAGCTTCAGCCTAGAAATCTTTCCATTAAGGTTTCATTTCATGAATGCCACCTGAGATTCAACAGCCAAGTGAACAAGTTCTGTGTACAAACTCACTATTCAACACCTGCATAACAGTGACCTTTTAGTCAAGAACAATGTTCAAAGCAAACTCGTAGACCTTGCTAAAGATGCAAAGTGTTTATAGGAGTTTAAAGGGAAAAAATAGTCAAGCTCTTCAAAGCGGAGTCTACTGAGAATTACTAAAAAGACAATCTGCACCAGACTCAGGAAATCCCTGATAGTAAAAGAGCGGGATCTGGGAAAGGAGTCAGGTTAAGCTTCATATATATACTCACACCATTTTTATGCAAGTGTTTGCTTAGGGCTGCAGTCAGAAGCAGGATACTGGACAAGATGCACTCTGAACACTTATCACCACTGTTAGGTAGGATGTAATTTATACAAAAGACTGGGTTCACAAAGAGCAATGTAGAGTAACTTTGTCATCAAGAAACTTGACTCAATGAATTCCCACTGCTATATATAAATATGTAACAAAAAACTGCTTCAGGAAGGTGCAGCTAAGCTGACGCTACTAAGATTCCAATAAGCTACACAGGGTCTTGTGGAAAAAGACATGGAAAGCAGGGATAAACAGGAAGAAAAGAGATTCTGAAAACAATCTGATGCACTTTCAATGGCTCTCTGCAGACAGTAATCTGTCCTTCTTCAAACCACTTGCAGTGCACTTCGCGTGCTTTTATACAACACAAGCAATCCCACCCGTGAGGTTTTGCAAGTGAGCTGCAGCACGTCAAGCTGATATAACAACTCCATTAGGGCAAAGAAGTGGTCTTAAGAAGTGGTCTTGCTCTCCCTGTTCCAGTTCATGCTCTCCCCCTCCTCCTCCTCCACCAGTTCCAGTCTTATCTGAAACCTCACTAAATTCAACTAATTAAAGTAACAGACAAGAAAAGCAGCAAAACTACTAATATTTTTCCGTTGGGTTAGTAGGATGAAACAGCTCGCCAAGGAAGAGCTCAGGTGAAAAAGGCAGGAGGAGTGAGCAGCTGGGAAGCCACAAAGAAGGGAGTGGATGCTGCCCCTTTCAGCATCAGGAAGCTGTTACACATCAGCACAGCCATTTCATGAAAACTCCCTCTAACTCAGCTACTCTTGAACAGAGCTTTTAGCTAAACATGCAAAAAAATGGATTAAAAGGGAAAAACAAAAACCAAACACACCAACCTTGGAATATGTTTTCGGTTAAATGGATTTTTAACTAGTTCTAGATCTTATTCAAACACATCTATTTATATTTGAAAATACAACAGTGTGTATCAAGACTATGCAGACTAATATAATTTCAATCACATTAAAAATGCAGAAGCAATACATACGTTGCTGCAAAAATGTTAAGAGAAGCCCAATAGATGACTAGTAGCAATGACTGGCTAGGTGCCTAGAGCCTGAATTTGCTGAGTAACTAAAAGACCCTCTTCTTCCAAAGTACTGATAATATTTTCTTCATTATTTTTATTTCCTGAATGACTTCAGTTGAGTAAACAACTATTTAAAATTAAGATGCCTTCTGAATATTGAAGAGTCTTGTTGTCATCCTACCTATAATAAAGCGACTGGATGCAAGGGAATGAAAGGTACTGCACTCTTGAGGGAAAAAAAGACCAGAAATGCACTCATCTGTTTACTTACTGTAGATAGTAACGCTTCCTCTTTCTCTCTAAACCACTTGTTTTAAATGCAAAGCAACTTTTCCCCGAGTGCAGTCACCTCATTTGAGTTTGTGTTGTTTAACTACTAAAGACAGTTTAAAGCCCAAAATAGAACCAAACCTTAGACTACTTCCCGCCTGCTCCGTGCTGGTAGGTTCACCTCTTCTAGGGTTTCCTCTAGACTATACAAGCCATTTCAGGTCAGGTGTTTTAAAGCAGATTCCAGGCCCGCTTAAACTTTGATGAACTACATGTTTTGCAAACAACGTTGTGTTAAATGTTTTGCTTTTAAGAAATGTTTTAGAGTTATTTTTGTCTTTCTCTAGAAGGAATCTATCTCTGACAAGTATTAACACCGTGCGCTCGCACAGTGAGCAGATGTTTTATGTAAGCATTTCTAGAAAGTTATTTTGAAATCATACGATCAGTACTACAGCTTCTACACATCATCTATAAACAAGAAAACACTGCTGCAGCATTGAAAGCTATCAATTCAAAATTTAAGACAGGATTAAAAAGGCCAGATTCCTGAAGGGGCCCTACAAGAAAGCTGGGGAGGGACCTTTTACAAGGACCTGTAGTGACTGGATGAGGAGGAATAGCTATAAATCGGAAGGGGGAAGACTTAGATTAGACATTAGGAAGAAATTCTTCATGATGAAGGTGGTGAGGCACTGGCACAGGCTGACCAGGGAAGCTGTGGCTGCCCCACCCCTGGAGGTGTTCAAGGCCAAGTTGGATGGGGCTGTGAGAAGCCTGGTCTGGTGGGAGGTGTCCCTGCCCAGGGGTGGAACTGGATCGGCTTTGAGGTCCCTTCCAATCCAAACCATTCTATTGAAGGAGCTGGTGGATGTGCTGGCCAAACCCCTTTCCATCATCTTCCAACAGTCCTGGGAGACGGGGGAAGTTCCACTGGACTGGAGGCTGGCTGATGTTGTGCCCATCTACAAGAAGGGTCGCAGGGAGGATCCAGGGAACTCCAGGCCTGTCAGTCTGCCCTCAGTGCCAGGGAAAGTCATGGAGCAGGTGATCTTGAGTGCTATCATGAAGCACATGCAAGAGAACCGGGTGATCAGGCCCAGTCAACATGGGTTCACAAAAGGCAGGTCTTGCCAAACTAACCTGATCGCCTTCTATGACAAAGTGACTCGGCTGCTGGATGAGGGAAAGGCTGTGGATGTGTCTTCCTGGACTTCAGTAAAGCCTTTGACACAGTTTCTCACAGCATTCTGCTTGAGAAACTGTCAGCCTCTGGCCTGGACAGGCGCACACTCTCCTGGGTGGAAAACTGGTTGGCTGGCCGGGCCCAGAGAGTGGTGGGAAATGGTGTGAAATCCACCTGGAGGCCAGTGACAAGTGGGGTTCCCCAGGGCTCAGTGCTGGGTCCAGCCCTGTTCAATGTCTTTATCAATGACCTGGATGAAGGCATCGAGTGCACCCTTAGCAAGTTTGCGGACGACACTAAGCTGGATGGAAGTGTCGATCTGCTGGAGGGTAGGGAGGCTCTGCAAAGGGATCTGAACAGGCTGGACCACTGGGCTGAGTCCAATGGCATGAGGTTTAACAAGGCCAAGTGCCGGGTCCCTCACTTGGGGCACAACAACCCTGTGCAGCTACAGACTAGGAGAAGTCTGTCTAGAAAGCTGCCTGGAGGAGAGGGACCTGGGGGTGTTGGTTGACAGCGACTGAACATGAGCCAGCAGTGGCCCAGGTGGCCAAGAAGGCCAATGGCATCTTGGCTTTTATGAGAAACGGCGTGACCAGCAGGTCCAGGGAGGTTCTTCTCCCTCTGTACTCGGCCCTGGTGAGACCGCTCCTCGAATCCTGTGTTCAGTTCTGGGCCCCTCACCACAAGAAGGATGTTGAGGCTCTGGAGCGAGTCCAGAGAAGAGCAATAAAGCTGGTGAAGGGGCTGGAGAACAGGCCTTATAAGGAACAGCTGAGAGAGCTGGGGGTGTTTAGCCTGGAGAAGAGGAGGCTGAGGGGAGACCTCATTGCTCTCTACAACTACCTGAAAGGAGGTTGTGGAGAGGACGGTGATGGCCTTTTCTCCCAAGTGACAGGGGACAGGACAAGAGGGAATGGCCTCAAGCTCTGCCAGGGGAGATTTAGGCTGGACATTAGGAAAACATTTTTCACAGGAAGGGTCATTGGGCACTGGAACAGGCTGCCCAGGGAGGTGGTTGAGTCACCTTCCCTGGAGGTGTTTAAGGCACGGGTGGACGAGGTGCTGAGGGGCATGGTTTAGTGTTTGATAGGAATGGTTGGACTCGATGACCCGGTGGGTCTCTTCCAACCCGGTTATTCTATGATTCCAACTACCTCACAGTCATGCAAACATTATTTTCCCCTCCCCAGGGTAACCTTTTGTAGCATATCTCCCACCAAAAGACAAAGTAAAGAAAACTGTGGATTCTTCTCATGGTTGAGTACCAGAACCCATCATAGCTAACTGCTGCAAGATGACTCTTTGCTGGACAAGTCAACAGGTTATGTAAACTTTGAATGTTTAAAAACATGAACAGGCACACCAGCTTACCAGCAGATATGTAAGCCTTCAGCCTTAGAAGAGTGTAGTATTTTTCAAAAGAATTTGAAATGCTCTGCATGATATTGCTTTATAAAAGATAATGGCCTCATTCTATTTCCCACTTTGCAACAACAATTTCTGTTATTTGCAAGCTAATAATACAAGAGTGTTTGCTTGTATACAGAATTTTAGGAACTGTATTGTAAACATACAACGGATTAAAATCATTAGGACTTAAAAGGCAAGTTGTTTTAAAAAGTGCCCATGTAAAATGTAGAGAAATAACAAGCATTTAAATAAACAAATTCCATTGGATAGTAAGAAATAAATTTCTCGGCAGTTTAATTTTTCAGCTGTGTTTCCAACTCAAACATTTCATCTTTGTACTGCAACAAAGAGATGCGAAAGTGCGTGAGTAGAAATCAATTACAAAAGTGAAACTAGCTTGTCTGTTTTTACTACTTGAGGAAAAAGGTTTTCAAATGCCTGTTCTGTATATCTTGGCAGCTAAAATTATTTGTGTTACTTAAACTTAGAAATCCTTTAATTAATTTCCTTTCCAACTGACTCAGTTGCGGGCAACCTAGCCAGAGAAATTTACTTCAAGTAGAGAAGGATGCTGATGTACACAGCGATTGCCCTTGGAAATTCTTCACAGGGGTGGCAGCCTGCATTTGTGCTTCAGAAATGCCTTCCACAATGAGGTGCTGACCTGTAACACGGAACACGGGCAGTATCACAGTACAAATAAAGGCAAGGCTAACTTCTGGATACAAAGACAGAAGTAAAGTAGCTAATGTTCTCAAGCTAGGGTTCGATAAAGAGCTGAGAACACCACCTGTATGTGTAACAAGAAGAAAAAAATATACAAAAGACAGAAGCAAGTCACATATTCCTTCATGATACATCAATCTACTTAATTTCTCTCCAAAACTGTTACACGTGATCTCTATCAAGAACAAACACATACAGAAATTACATACTTTAACACAAACTTAACCAGAAGAATTCGACAAATGAAATAGTTCAGGAAAAGAGGTTCCAGAAGCAATAATGTCTGCAGTATCAAACAAACCTACAAAAAGTTCCTAAAGGGCAACACCAAACCCAGGAATGCAACATGTCACCAATGTTTCTTCTTCACACACTACTATTAATTTAAATTTATGCAGTACTATCCCCTGTAGAATCTCAGAAGCTGTTTGCTGGATTACATTTAATAACTGAGCCACAAACAGCCCCAGGTGAAATACTGACAGTTGTGTGATACAGCTCAACCAGCTGAATCCGTCACAATTTCTTCAACGTATGTAGAAACGTGATATGGTGTGGGGTTTGGTTTTGGGTTTTTTTGCAAACATCAGCCCATGGTTTCTAGTACGATTCTTTGATTTGTAAAAGATTCAAAGAGGCTGCTGGACTTAAACTGAAGTGTCAAAGCAGGTCAAAATTATAATTCCTTAGCCTCTCCCAGGGGAAATTCCCAGGATTGCCAAGATGCTAATGCCAACTCAGAATTCATTTTGATCAGAAAACACACCACATAATTTAATTTTTGCCTAGCAAAAAAGCATTTCTGTGGCTGTAGCAGAATCCATTCCAATAGCTCCTACAGGGGACAAAGACTCAGCCCAACAACCGACAGCCTCACCGCATTTCTTCATTCCTGTTATCACATACAAAAGCTGCCTGTACTGGACATGGCTGGTAACAAAGTTCAGCAGTTTCAGACGCGCCCAGGAGTTCCTGCCACCAAGAACATGTTATCTTGCGTACTTTACATACCAAGACACAGAAGAAAGACAAACCCTGGTGGCCTGAGGAAGATCTATTAGAGACACAGACAAGGGCACTCCCCAAGCTTTGCAAAATCAGTGAGCACAGGGTCCAGCTTCAGTAACACTTAACTTACTCATGCAGTGGCTCAGTTAACAGGAAAAAGTCCTGCATCAGCTTTTAAAAACAGGGCACAGGAATTACTACTTGCAGTATTACAAGGGCTTTCACAATTTTTTTCCACGCTTGAAGAGAGCTGAAGCAGTTTCTTAACTGCACGAAGCTTATGTTCCCCTTCTCCCTAAAGGGACTAAACTATGCTTACATTTTAAAAACTGATGATGCATAGAAAAAAACCTTAGTGATGATAGAATTTCCCTTTTATGAGGCATGTATCTTGTTCAAATGCTCCTTGAAAACAGTCTGATAAAGACATGTTTTCCATGAATCAGAACTTATTAGGAACAACTCAAGAGTTCTTCATATACAGCTATTCCAACACACTTTTCGTAATTAACTATTTAAATAGCCACTTTCATCCTATTTCACCATCCTTTAAACTTTTGAACGAGGTTTGGAGAGACAAATAATATTCATTAAATAGTCATAAGAAACACCAGCCACGCATACTACATTTTATATTGAGTCCATGTATTCATGACTTATAAAAGGCTGTGGCTTTCATAAATCATTAACCTACATTGTTAACTGTTACAGCATCCAACAGCTTGCTCATGGTAATAGCGTATAGCTACCTATTCTATCCCGTATTACCATGGCCACACCCCTCTGTAACATGCCCATAATCTGTTTATAACTTGCAACATTTCAGAAATGATTTATTAAAAAAAAATCTTAAAATTAAATATGCCCCTCTATCTTTTTTTTTCTTAAACCATCTGGGCTCTGAAGACACAATATGTGAAAGCACAAGGCAAAGACAAAAACAAGATACATCTTATTTTATGATGACAGATGAAGAAAAAGGACTTTTGTTCTTTAAAAAAAAAGTATCAAGGTATTGATTACTCTCAATATAAGCTAACATTGCAGCAGTATGATCAAGAGCATAATATTACGAAGTTTTAAATGAAGAGGGGCACCTGGAGAAGTGGCAGTTTATGTACACTTAACTGAATCACAAGATGAACTTAAGCATAAAATTAAGCTTTCAATCAGTGTAATCGCTTACCAATTTCAGCAGGTAGTTGCTTGATTTTGTTCTCTCGTATGCTAAGCATGGTGAGTTTTGACAAGTTTTTGATATCCTTTTCCACAGTAGTTATACGATTAAAGCGTAGGTAAAGAGTGGCGAGAGAGCTTAGCCTGTACACCACCGAAGGGATTTCTCTAAGTTTGTTATGCCGCAGGTCAAGCATGCGCAGTTTCTTCAAGTTATCAAGAGAGTCAGGCAAACTGGTGAGCGAGTTTTCACTCAGGGCCAGTGTCATCAGGTTCACAAGACAGCCCACCTCTGCTGGTAGGGACTGCAGTTTGTTACTGTATAAATAAAGTTCTGTTAACTGCGTTAGCTCTTTGATAGCTGATGGAAGCATGTGTATAGACCTCTTGGACAAGTCCAAGCGCATTGAATTCTCTTCCCGGCATTTATTTAGCTCTTTGATGACTTCAGCATTGCTGGATTTTTTGCGGGTACCTGTGGCTGGATTAGGTCTTTTTATCGTATTGTCCACTGAAAAAGCTACCCCAGGCTGCGTGCTACTGGAGTCCTTCTTTCCATCTTTGGCATCTTTCCCTTTGGTTTTAGGCTCCTTTTCTTTGCTCTCTTTCCCAAACCCTCCAGAGGCTTTGGCCTCCTTCTCCCTTTCTTTTGATGACGGGACTTTTGGATCTTTCTCTTTACAGTCCTTTTCTTTTCCTAGATTACTACTCATGGTGACCCAGCGTTTAGCAAGCACCACATGAAATCCGTTTCTGAAGTTCACAAGAACAATTCACTGTTGAGACAACAAGGATCCTTAAAACATGTAAGCGTTGAACCAAGGGAGGAGCTTCAGAGTTGAGATACCCATTTGCTACATATTGGTTCTGAAGGCACTCTTTCCTAATCCCAGTATCAGGAGACTCAGCTGTAGAGATTAGAAGGTCAAATGCTCCGTCTTAGTATTTCTGTAACACAAAGAACAGAAGCCAAAGTTAGTGTAAATATAAAACTTAACTTTCAGTTAAACGTTGAGTGTTTCTACATTAAGCCTATGCACACCAACCCAAGTTAATGATTTGTCCTTCTCTTCAAAAGTCAATGAAAAAAACAGTGCTAAACCAAAAATACTACACATATTGCTCAAAAGACCCAGTGTGGTAAAAGAGCTATACTAAGTAGTATACATGAGGAAAGAAAAATAACAATTCTTTAACAAAATACTGCCTTTATTTGAGTCTCCAGCTTACATCTTAGCTTACATCTTAACATAACACCCTGGTCATCAACATGAATATTCTCTCTCCCCTCCATGCCCAATCAGTCAATAAAGATCTGCTATAATTTTAAGCGCCTGCCTCTTCAAACAAAATTGTACAGGCTTATTCTTTCAGTACAGAGGAGCCTAAATTTGATCTACAGTGAAATCTAATATGCTACTGTAACACGAACACTTTGCCTCAAGATCTCCCTTCTGACTGGCTCTGAACAGCAGGTCTCTGCTTTTAACGTGGAGCAGAACATTGTCACCAGCTTCATGTTCTTTGAAGATGCAAACACAAGGATTTTTAAAATAATCCTATCAAAAAGCCAGCTGAAAGCTCAGAAGAAGTAATATATTATGCTTCAAGACAAGAAAAATTCTCAAGGAATTTCTCATGAGAGTAGGATATAACACATCTTTAAACAGTATCCTGAATTTTCCCCCTCTCAATGATTATAATGTAGCCCAATAAGTGAGCAGATGTCTGAAGCCTATAAAGTCCCATTTACATTTTTACAGAATCAGCATGCATCACAGAAAGTAGCTTTGCTTCACGTTTCAATTCAAAGCACAGGACATGCCCAAGAACGTGGTGACTCTGAATATTCTGGGGAAGTTTTTGAATGTATCTTTGCGGAAGAAAATAAATGGTCAATCAACGGCAACAATAATTTCATGTCCCCACATTAGTCCACTTTTTAACCTAGAATCAACTTTCTCTGATGAAGAAAATTGGCTTGTACCTCAGAAAAATACCTTTTTCCCCCCACAGCCACAAGAGCTACCCATAAAACCTCCACAGGAGCTGTGCCACTGTTCTGGCATTCCATCTTCTGCACAAGTTCATAAAGCTTATAATCAAAATCAATTAAATAATACTTGGCATACTTAAGCCATCAGCAAGCACTAGAAATGCAAACATTTCTTAGCAAAGCTCAAGTAACTATTTTTAATTGCATAGTTATGCTACATATGCTTGCCTTCAAGTATAAACAAGTGCTTGGAGAACACAAAGGAGCACGCTTTGCTCAACATATTTGTTCACATTTAAAAAAAAAAAGTAAAGAAAAACCTATTCAAGGAGGTAAGAAGGTCAAGCCATGTTACCTCTGCTGAAAATAAAGCTGTTCATTAACAAAGCTCCAAAGAGAACCTCTCCTGGGAGATGGCTTCCAGTCCCTTACCTTGATTCATTACTGCTGCGGCACCACAAAGTGCACCACAAACCCTATAACATCAAACCACCCCACTGCCTCCAGCTACTGGGTTCTGGTCAACTCTGTTGTAAAGGGCCATGACTGTTTACTAGCACCAGCAAGGAACAACCACCTTTAACTTGGAAATTTTCTCAAATGCAGTTTTCTAAATACACAAGCACAAGCTGATTCCTTACTGCATCCTTAAGATTTCCATCATCCATTAACCTGACCTGCCCTCAAGATTATCAGCCTCACTACATTATATCTGAAAACTTCCTTGTAAAACTCCAGCAATAGGAAATGTCATGACTCCAAATGCAAAAATGCAGCTGAATAAAGAGTGCGAGCTTGAAATACCCGACAACTTCTTTTCAATATGCAAGGTAACACAAAGAACTGAGAATTAACACGGTTTCTAAATTCTGATAACAGACAGAAAACTCAGCCATCCAGCAATGCCAGGCAGCTACTGCTCTACATCAAGCCCCTACAGTGCAAAATACTCAAAGGGCTGCTGCTCTCTAGGGCTTTCAATTTAATCAAATTTAGGACCCGCCAAGAGATTTGTTTCATTTCTTATGTGCCCTGCAGCTGAAGGAGGTTTTGAAAGAGCCTCAGAAACGAAAGGCAGCTGGAGATTAGCACTGCTGAAAGCAGCTCGGTAGTGCAAATGCTCCAAATAATCTGCACGCACTTCACTGTCTTCGTTAGCAATTTCTTTAATTGAACCTAAAAAAAGGTGAAGGGAGGCTCCCTGTTTCAATATGTCAGTTTAACATTTCATTTTGTAGCAAGGAACAAAAATCTTTTGCCTATACAAAAGGATAAAAAATGAAGAGTCATTAAAAACATCATCTGAAACGCATAACAAAAATTCAAAGCATTAGAAAGGGTCACGACTTGGAGACTTCAACACCACCTCACAGTTAAAGGGGCAGGTAGCTTGCAGGGAAGCCACAGGCAGCCGTGGTTTTCTAACACGTGGAAACCGGAGCTAAGCTCACATTGCAGCAGGTCTTCAAAATACACTCCCTGTGCAGGGTGACAAAAGCTAACAGTTAAATGTACCCCATCTGTGGCATTTTTACTTCTTTACTGAGGTTTTTAACTATTGCCTGAGACTGTAAAATGTACTTAGAATAGCTTGAGAAGGTTTAGTCTCTCTTTCTATCACTTATAAGAAAAAAAAAGAAAACTTAGGATGAGACCTTTACCAGACAAAACACAATAAAAGCCAATGCAGGGGGAATCACATCAAATTAAATGCCTCGAGTAGAACAGCCTCACTTCTCTTAGTCTGAGACACCCCTAAGACACCGATATCTGCCCTTTCCCTCCCACACTCCCCAGGGCAGGATCCTGACAGCAGAAGGTCCTGCCACCCTGCAGAGTGGTGGAGACGTCCAAATGTTTAGCATTCCTTGCTGACTAACCCCTCAAATTGCCCAAATCTGTGAAACAACTGCTCTAGACTGTCCTGCAAGGCCCGTATGTGCCCTTGCATCATAACACAGAACCTAACATAGGACCTAAACGACTGCATGAAACTCATCCCATCTCTCATACACTATAACTTTTAATACTTGCCATTGCAACCTATCTAAATCTATTTTTAACATATTTACTTGCAATACAAATGAGAATATGTTTGATGCAGTAAGTTTTCAGTTAGCAGGACTAAAATCTTGCTATTTCACACATTAAAGACTGAGTTTTCACACAAAACTCAACAGGGGAACTACACTCAGAACACCCTAAATCCCACCAGCACACACAGCGACGAACCACTCAAATTCACACAAGCAGCACTAGAGAGTTGTTTCTACTGCAGGTCATTCAAGCTGATGGGATTACTCAGATACATCAAGTTAAGCATGTATGTAAACTTTCAGTGGACATGAGCATAATTACATGTACTTCAGAGGAAGCTAAATGCGTTTCAAAAGGTTATTCATATTTTTCAAGCCCTTTTTGGTTACAAGACAAGTCATCATCAATTCTAAACTACAGTCAGACAAGCCTTCATTGTATCTCAAAAGGAGAGCTTCTTTTACAGATATTTTTAGCAAAAGGAAATTCAGTGAAATTAGCCAGCACTGCCAACTACTTCCATTTTCCAACCCAGTTCCAACTGACTTCCTGTCAATATTAATTGACATAAAAACATTTAACGATCGTGTGCTGAAGAATTTGGAAAACTGAATAAGACTCTTGCTTGGCGCAGCATATGAGGGAAAATAAAACCTCAGGAAAAGTTAAGGAATATACTCTCTTCCTTGTTCCAAGTATTTCATTATTTTTTTTTTAAGTAAAATAGTTGTAAATATCTATAAATAACCAGCACCAGAGTTTTGATTTGCTCCTCTTGGTGTCTGGTGAACATAATCCAGATGTGTTTATTTTTTCTGTCAACTATAACTGACAAAACTTCAGAAATGCAAACAACTTCAGCCTAAACTGTACCACCTCCCTTAGCTGCCTGAAAAAGAACAACACATCGACTTTGTATATTTTACTGATTTTTTTTCATATGTACAAGTAACTGAAAAGAGATTTCAGTTACTCTGAACAACAGAACCCAAAACATTTATGCATTAAATGCTTTATGAAAAACATGGTAATGTAGGAACAATCATGCCTGAGATTCTAGGAATAACGCTAAACTAATCACCTGCAACATGGTAGTATAAATATTGATGCTTCCTGGTCATTATTTAATACAATATGAGGCTTGAGATAAAGGATTTCACTCAACTACTATTCAAAGATGACTGTAAAAAGACTTAACTGTCTCCTACCCACCACTGCAGAGTCGATTTAATACCTCTCCCAAAAAATAACCCACTGCCAATATTATTGCACAGCCTTGTAAGGATTTCCTCCCAATTATATCTTTTCATTTTCATGCAAACATTGAGGTTGGAAAAGACCTCCAAGATCATCCAGTCCAACCATCAACCCAGCATCACCGTACCTACTAAATCACGTCCCAAAGTGCCAGGTCTACGTGCTTTCTAAACACCTCCAGGGATGGGGACTCCCCCATTTCCCTGGGCAGCCTCTTCCAACACTTCACTTCTCTTTCAGTAAAGAATCTTTTTCTAATATGCAGTCTAAACCTCCTCTGGCACAACCTAAGGCTGCTTACTCTCATCCTAAATTTTTATTCTATATGGATAGACTCTCAAGCAGTTTGCTCTCTAATAAAATGCTACATCAGGTGACCAAACCCCAAGTGCCAGATAAGACAAGCCAGCAAGAATGGCCAAAGCTCACGTCACTGACAGCACCAAGGTCCCACATGTCCATCTGCTCCTGCCCTGGAGCTGTGCGATCCCTCCAGAAACGGCTGTGGCTGCACCAGAGCTACTCTCGGTAGCCCCTCAGTTCCCAAAGGATGCTTTAAAAAGTGACTTATAAGTATGCACAAGCTCCTTGTATGTTCACAGAGATGGCTTGAAGAAATCGTTAAATGAAATAAAATATTCTCCGACTGCTGAAGTATTTCCCCCTCTCAAGTTATAGGGCTAACCAACTCCAGCCTTTTCTGCCAAAAGGAATACCACTGTGGCACATCATCTTATAAAATGGTCATTTCACAGCTCCGCTTAAACACTTACTTGTTTCTGGTTTATGTTTCAGTAGACAAAAGAGGCATTTGAAATCATAAACGTTTCTAATATACTGAGCGTGTGATATCAAAGGCATCGTTTTCACTAAAGCCTAATACATTACACTTAAATAAAATACATTTTACTACTTCTGTAATGTAGCAGAAAATCTACAGGCCTGCATTTGAAAGGAAAATTCCTTTCTATGTGTATAGTTTTATATCGTGGAACAGAAATGATTTTTCTCTTCGTTCTGTGTTTGTACTAACCTTAACCCAAAAGGGACACACCATAGCTTGGGCTTTTCAACCCAATTAACAGGCAAGGATCACTCCAAATATTAAATACATCGAAGAAATAAGGAACCGGTTCATACTTGACACTCCAAAGTAAGGAGAGAATTATTCCACTACATAATAAAAAAGGAAATGTTTTGAAATGGCAATTCTGATCTAGGAAGTACTAATTAGTCAGACCAAAGTGACTTTTAACAACAAGGTGGAGTTCAAATGCTATCTAGGATCTGCCACAGCACCTGTTCACAAACAAACAACAGAAAAAAAAAACCCTACCCTCTTAAAAGCACACACTTTTCACTCAGAACAGCATGGAACATATCAAAAACATCTCATACTCCACTACACCACAAACATGAACACATCAATAGGCAACAGATGAAATTTAAAGTTGAGCCCAAGTGGCTCTAACAACTTTCCATTCTCAATACCACATATGCAAAAAAAGAGATGGTCACTACTTTCTTTTCAAAACCCAAATAGCTGGAGTCAACAAGTTGCTTGCCAGCACAGCACATTCTGTCCTACAATTTACTAGCTTCAAACATCTGACCTACAGAGTTTTCATCTGTGTAAGTGCATTTGAGCTTCAGCCGCTGCAGCCCCCACGGCTCAGCTGGGAGCAAACTGCCGAATCGGTCACCAGGCGGTCGCACGGCTCCTCTCGACACAAAACCTCATTCAGAGGTAGGGAGACAGCACGGGAACGACCAGCCGTCCCACTGCCACACATCAAAAACATCGCCTAATCTATCATGACAAAAGTAGTGCTCCTGACACGCGCCAGCGAGACACTTTCTCTTCTTTTGGAAAGAAAACTCCATTATTTCAGCACACAGGATGGTTGACAGCAGCAGCATAATACTGGAATGGTTCTTTGTGGCAGCTGCGGTGGCTGGACTGTTCAACGGAGAAGACTGACCATTAAATCATCTCGGTCCTGTAAATGAACGGCCAGCAGATGGTAGCTTACAGACTACCAATCTAGCCTGATTTCAATAGAACTGGATGTGTCCCCACTTTCCCCCCTAATCCCATCTCACATGGAGGGAGCAGCTTGTTGCCTCCCTGCACGCACAGCCCGAGCCTGTGGAGATGGGTCAGTGAGGAGGCTGGGACTCTGACAGCCCACTAAGCCCTTTAGGATATCTTCATCTGCCAAAGGACTGCAGCCAAGACCATTCCCTGCCTGCTTGCCACTTCCACAGCTGCAGAACAGCTGAGCATAACCCGATCTCACATTCAAACAAAACCTGGAGGTCGAGGGAACGACTGCATAAACATCAGTCCAAGAGGACAACCAAACTATCTCTGAAAGCTTGCTTACGCTTGACATGTGGTGTCTTAAATCTGCAGACGCATCTGTAACTGTAGGTACCTAATTACCTATGTGTAATTAAACCTGAAGACACCATAAATAAGCGAATCTGCGAATCTGCTTCAAGAGGTGTTCAAAGGTTCATTGCTTTGTACGTGGAGAACCAGACGTATCTCCTAGGACATCCCATCCCAGCTTCCAACACAACCACACCCCCAGAGCAAAAGCGCAGGCACGCAGTCATTACTGCCAGTTCTGAAGTTTTCGAATCCATCTTTTCATTCTGTGGTCACCAGATTTGCTGCTCTCTGGACTACTTCATTGCACTAAATGCCAGGTCACATATCAAAGTCCAGATTTATCATGACAAAAAGGCTCCACGCCAGCAGATAAATGTCCCCTTGCACCTTAAATTCCTAGGAGGCAGAAATAATCTTTTGTGCCCTGCCTTCGAACTCATCTAGCAAGTCCAAAAGTAGACATACTGTGATTCATTTTATGCCGTTCAACATCATTTTTAGGAAGCATTTTCTTTTTTTCTCCTTTACAGGGAAAAAAAACCTACTATTTTTTGACCAAGGTATGAAGTACCATTTCATGTTTTGTAGAAATAGACTCCAAGAGCAAGTACAAAGAACTCTGCTAACTCCACGTGGCAGCTTATTTTAATATGTAAAAAGGTACTTTCTGCATGTGTGGTCCCCCAGCATGTACCTTTTGGGCTGCATGTCTCCGTTTCCATGGTAACTCATTTTATCAGCAGGCTTGGAATCCTGCATAATACATGAAATTTGAAAGTCGTAACTTGCTAGATGAAACAGATTTCCCAGTCTTAGTACATGTCCTAACTGCTAGATATGCCTAAAAAAAAAAAAAAGTTATGCTAAATGGACAATATTAGTCTGGGAAAATCCAGTTCGCTCAGGTTTGGGACCATACAAATTCTGTATCTATAGCAGCACACAACCTTCCACAAGAGCAAGTGCTCCACTCTACTCAACACCCTCCCTTTGAACAAAGATCTCCCTGCTGCAGCAAAAACTTACTTTTCACTACAAGAAAACTTCACTATTATCACCACGCAGCACCCAGGCACTACCATTCGGATCCCTCAGCAGTTCCTACAAACAAAAGAAGCAGCCTGCCACATGCGGCTTTGTTCCAGATCTGATAGAAAATGACCCTGGACTCACCAAAGGCGATGATGCAAACTTTAAACCGGCATCAAATATTTCTCTTTTATTCATCATTTCCTCTGAACAATAAAAACAACATATCAAAACAAACCAAATCAAACTGGGGACTAAACAAGAATGATGGGAAGGAGAGAATGGAAACACACAAAGCAACAGTAGAGTAACGTATTATCTATAATTATCCATATTATCAACAACTTAAGTTATGTTGATCCTACAAAAACTGGGAAAAGACACACATGGTAAACCCCATCTCAGCTAAATAAAACATCACTCCATTACTATCTTAGGTAGCATCCTACCCTAGCTCCTACCTACAGCAAAGAACTATCTAGTGATAAAGCAGAAGTATTGTTTATTATAGCATTCGTCTTTGTTTCTGTGTCTCTGAATGTGGTGCAGCGACTTTGCTCATCATCTTCAACATGCTTTTAGGTAGCAATTATGACCATCTCACAAAGTTCACTGCTGGATGACTCTCAGTCTCTTGAATTTTCTGACCATAATTAGTGACTGTGTAAGTCACAAGATCCTTTTGCAGAACATTACTATGCTAGGAAAAAAGCTTACGTAAAAATCAACTTAAAACGTGCTTTTAGCACAATCCTGAACACAAAAAGGAGCGATGACTCTTTACCTTCTATGTTCTAGCAAACAAAGCCACAATAACTACACACGGCAGCTCGGCACCGCACAATATCTGGCCCCTGTTCAATTTTGTTTGTAGCTAAGATTATTTGCAGTTCTTGATCTTCAGCTAAGATGAGAAAAGCCTGGATATATTTGTCTTACTAAACACCTAGTTTAAATATAACTATAACATTTACTTTCTCACTAACACAGGTGAGTTAGGAAGATACACCAGTGTCTGGTAAAGTGAGAAAAAAACCCCAAACATATTTACCCACAAGTTTCCAGTTACAAACCTCCTCGCTTTTAGAAGTCATTAACATATTTTACATTTAACCTGCTCTCAGAAAATAAACATCTCCTTGAACAGAACAGCATTCTTCACAGAGAAAAGATAACCATAATCACAATCAAATCTCCTCCAACTTAGGTGTACATTTCCACTTCATTACAGCTAAATTAAATTAAAAGAAAATTTATTTGAAAACTGCACAATGATCAGCTCAAGCAGGTTTCTTCAGGATGCCATATTCTTCCAAAAGCTTACATTGTATATTTAAATATTAAAGGAAACCAAAACAGATTTAGAGTTTGGGCTCACAAGCCCTTTTAGAAGCTTTCAACTGTTTTCCCCTGTGAGCCAAACAGAATTAAACATCATGTCATAATGTGCTAGCAGTCCAGAAAGACAACCATATACTGGGCTGCATCTGAAGAAGCATGGCCAGCAGGGTAAGGGAGGTGATTCTGTCCCTCTACTCTGCTATCTCGAGACCTCATGCGGAGTCCTGCATTCAGTTCTGGAGTCCTCAGCACAGGTAGGACATTCAGCTGGTACAGCGAGTCCAGAGGAGGCCATGGAAATGATCAGAGGGTTGGAGCACCTCATCTACAGTGACAGGCTGAGAGAGTTGGGGTTGTTCAGCCTGGAAAAGAGGAGGCTTCAGTGAGACCTTAGAGCAGCTTCCAGTACCTAAAGGGACTCCAGGAAAGCTGGGGAGGGGGCTCTTGATCAGGGAGTGCAGGGATAGAATGAGGGGGAACCGTTTTAAGCTGAAAGAGGGAAGATTCAGATGAGATCTTAGGAAGACTATTTTTCCACGGAGGGTGGTGAGGGCCTGGCACAGGTTGGCAGGGAAGCTGTGGCTGCCCCATCCCTGGAGGTGTTTAAGGCCAGGTTGGATGCAGCTTTGAGCACACTGACCCAGTGGGAGTCGCAGGGGGGGTTGGAAACGGATGATGTTTAAGGTTCCATCAGATCCACACCATTCTATGATTCTATAAATCACTGGAATATTATTTAAGCCAACAGATGCATACTATAGGTAGCAGGTATACTGCAGGTAGCACTGCATGAGGCTGCATGCAGACAATACCCTGTGGCAACGGCTTCTTTAATGATGTGGAACTTCTCTAGACTTCACTCCCAAAAGCTGATGTCTACCAGTAGCTGCCTGCCAGCCTGTAGGGCTTGGGGGGTTATTTTGGTGAGCCTGGAGGAGACACGAATAAAAGGAAAAGGTAAGAGTGTTTATTTGATTGGGCTGTTTATAAGGCTGAGAGCTGGTAAAAGCAGGTTGCTTTGTTCATGTCAAAGGTAACCTCAACGCCCATCTCATATCAACTACAGTGGTTTTGGTTTAGATTAGGGACTAGAAATCTATTAAGACGAAGTTCAGTGCCACAGTAAATTTCACCACATATTCAATCCTGGCCATTTTGAAACCTCCAATACAAAAACTGCAAGGAATTCCTCTGGCAACAATATTCTGAGTGTTTCATAAGCCCTGAGCCTGTTTCACCTCCTCAACTCCTACACATCAACTTCTTTTGCTATAAGGCATTCCCACAGAGCAAGTCAAACAGTGGCCAAACAGGCCTTTCCTACCTGGCTGAGACACCTTCCTACCATCCTGCCCACCTTCCATGAATTCACAGTAGCCATGCAGAGGAGGAGAGCTCCTGCCTGGAGGACAGGCAAGAAATACAGGAGCTAGAACAAGAACGTGGATGAGAAGCTGACGGGAACGGGTGGTGGGCAAGAGGCGGCTGGTAAGAAACTCCTCGTAAGAGAGTATCACAGATATAAAAATACTAAGACAGTAATTAGTCAACAAGCACCACTCCTGCTCCTACACACTACGTGGAGGAAGGGTCTTAAAGAGGGTAGAAGTACATAGTGATAAGAGATGTATTAAACACTTTCTGACAAGCATGGTCACCTGAAGCACTAGAAGCCATCTTATTCACACCCATCTAATTTTTGACTGCTTTATACTGTAAACTTAATTTTCATAACTTCTTTAGAGTATTTTGTAGTTTTTTTCCAAATCAACATTTGATGCTTTAGCATTACAAAAATCACGAATGACAACATTTTCATTCCTTGCAAGTTCATCCACATTCTTACAGATTCTAGTGACAATCCCAGAGATTTCTTCCCCAGGACAGAAGATAAAACTGGAACAAACACGGAAAAGAAAGCAAGCTCTGTTCACCTTCCAATGACCTAAGCACAGACCTGCCAGGAACACTCCTTGAGGAACCTTACCCACACAACTCCACCTTAAGCCCCAGCTCGACACACAAAAGACTCCAAACAGCTCTGAACACTATTCAGCTCATAACCAGAAGCCTGATTACAACATTATTTCACATATACTAAGAATTCTGGAAAATGCATGATAAATAGAGTAACTTCACAGGAACAAGATGTTTTCCTTCCAAAGGAAAAAAAAAAAATAAAAGAAAACCACTGTGATCCTTTCCAAGCAGATTCTTCAAAATCTGTTCAGATGAGGCATCCTCTTTTTCTAAGAAAACAAAAGGTCTTCAATGACATTTTCACCAGAAATAGTGAAAAACATGATTTCTGCTTGCCAAAAACGAACTGGATGATAAACTTTCTGTATGGTAAAAGTAAAAAGTAGCTGCAACATTAATCCAGAAAAAAGTAAAAAATTTAGACATACAAACTGAATTAAATACTCTACAAGTATGATATATGTACAAATAAGCCTTTTACCTCACCACTTGCTGATAAATTAATGGACACTGCAAAAAAAACTGAGGAAAAAGCAAGCTAGCTTACAGCTACATTGAAGTTTCTATCCCCCCACCCTAGCAAAATAATGACATTCATGCACCCTATTGCCCTTTGTTTTAGACAACAAATGTCATCTATAAATGTCTCAGTAACTCAGAAAGGAATCATCTGATCTGTCTGTGAACATTTAAGAGTTATCATAAGACAAATGCCTAAGATAAATGGCAACCTTTACACTAGTTCAGGCACAACAGTGCTCCGCCAGACCTGCTGGGCTCCAGATACCTGTGCCTTGCAAAATCTGTATTTATTAAAGAAACGGAGCAGAAGAGAGCACAAGACCATGTGAGCTGAGAACAGGGGATCCACTGTATTTGGATTGCCCACACCAGCTCTTCTCCAACTTACACAGAGCTGAAGACAGCCCTTAGCTTCTCGCAGTGCACTCCCATACCACACCCAACCTCCAACGCACAGCTCACCAAAGCCTGGGTTTTCCCTTTGATGCACAGGGCAGGAGATGAACGTTTCAATCACCTCAGTGACATCCTCAGAAGCAGCACAGGTTGAATTAATCCAGATTAAAAGAGAGCTAGTTAGCCCTTTTCAAAACAAGTATAACCCAAAAGTCTTAGGCGCATGCAGAAAGCACTCAGAAAAGGTACACAGACTCATGAACTGACTAGAAGGACTGAACACATTTTTGTATGACAATATGTTCTAGAACAATATGCACAAAATCAAGGTATGATATTTGTATGTGAACACTATGAGGATACAACGAAAATAACTTAGAATTGAGAAAAGAGCTCCTAAACAAGAAATAAGAAGAAAATGAAACACTGGGGAGGTGCTGAACCTCTAAAAAACAAGTAGAGAAAGAATAGTTTAACAAGGACGTTGATTTTATCAAATACTTACATATTTGTTCCTTTTTTCTCAACCCTTTCCAAAATACTGGAAAGGGAAGAAGAAAAATACACAGAATGGCACTCCCAAGGAGAACAGAAAAGACCAGAGAAGAAACATGAGCACAGGTAGAAGACAGACAACAACCACCAGCATCTGCTTGGAGTGAGAGCAGTGGATGCAGATTGCAAGGAACTAGAAATGTGAAAACAGACAGGAATCATGACCAGAAAGCAGCAGAAGATAGACAGGGAGGACAACAGAACTAGAGAAGACATGGGGAATAGGACCTAAATTGGTCTGTCATCTGCAACGGGGCATGGTCATCACCGCTGTCTCAGCATACGCTCTCTTCGCAGCAAGGCACAACATGACAGGGCTATATTCCTCCTGTCCCACAACTTTATCCATACCTCCCTTTACTGCGAGGCAAGAAACAAATTACATCAAGTCTTTTATTCCTATATGGGGCTGAAGAACTAGCATGCGTATGATGAAACCTTCTCCTCCCTAACAGCCTCCAGCTTCTGTGATTCCTGGCCATAAGGTTGTACAAACGGGGGCAGCTTCTCTCCCCCACGATTCCTCCTTCCCCTCCTTCTTCCTCTGACAATAATTCTTTAAACAGAAGGTGGAGAAGAAGCTGCCATCTGAAGAGTTGAATACCGCTTGTCTGTATCACATGAATTCCTACCAAACCAAAAGCTTCTGTAATTCTCACAGAGACAGTGAGTAACATAACTGGTCTGACAATTGTCAGTACAGGCTTAATATCCAAGTATCGTTAAATCCTATACACATGCACTTTCAATTTATTTTTTTAAAAATGAAGATACACATAAAGTCACTTTATATTAAATCAGCATCCTATGGGGATCAAATTCAGACATGATACAAAGAAGGAAATTTTAATTTAAAATTATTATTGCTTTCTAAGGCTGAATTTGATCTGCGGTTGCGAGGACTGCCAGTTGGAAGCACAACCAAGTGAAAGAGGTTTTAATCACTGCCTCTGTTGTTTGACACATTGTGCACTGTCCTCTAGCTCCTAAATTCCTCAAGTCATATCTGTGCAGATGACACTATTTCACTGCTCACTCCTCTCACAACCAACCTCTACCTTATTTTACAGAACAAATAATATTCCCGCTAAGTCTAGGCCAGGTGATCCCTGCCCACAGCCAGGCTCGTTACCGCAGGCTGCATTCGGCATACTTGATCTTATGCAGTACCATCTCTTTCCAATTTCTAACATTTATTAATAAACTACCATTTTAATTCAAGAGCTCTTCATCTCTCCCCCAAAGAATGCAGTATCTTCAAGGGATGCTTTTGCAGGTCTAATTCCCCTCCTATATTTACAATCAGACCATAATTCTGTAGGAATCTGCTGGAAAACTGCCTACCTTGTCCATCCCTTGGCCATGGTACCAGTATGTCTAGTGTCTAGGTGAGGCTACAAAGTGTTATCTCAGAAAAAGTTCAGCGCAAGAAATTCATTAAAAGAATTTCAGCAGAAAAGAAACCAAAAATTGTCAATTTTAAAACTAAGCTTAGAAGGTTTTGTTTAAGAACAAGTCTTACAGAGTTCACGTGACCATAAATCAGACTTTGAGCATCTGCACATGGCACCACACAGTACTTTCAATATCTGAGAGACGAAAAAGCAAGAAAGAAATGGCTGTTTCACTATCCACATTACATTAGATGAGCAAAAAGAAAACCTAGCATCTATGAAAAAGAAAAGAATCAGATCATTAGAGTTTGAACTTTATCCAAATTTGAGATTCAGTTTCCAGCAACCAATTGAAACACTACAAATCCAGCATACTGTACAACTGGAACTGTTACAGACCCTGAGGACAACGGTTCCTGACAGGATGCACTAATTTGGGCTTCCCCTCTGGAATCAGAAATAATCGCAAATAAAAATTGCATTTTATCACTATTTTGCATTCATACGCCAATGAACAGTTCCAAAACGCAGGCACAGAACTAGGGAGAAACTCTCAAAATTAAAGAAAAAGCAACAACCACACATTAAAAACACCAGCAATCCAATCAGCAGTGAAATTAAGCCTTTTTTTCAACAAAATCTTTATTTAATGTAGTACTAATGTAAAACAAGATTGTTTACTTATTTACTTTACGATTTCAGCTAAGTGACACAGTGTTCTTCTTTTATCTTTCACAAAATTTAAGACTTTGCACATGTCCTCGCAGTCAAAAAGCAAGCATGAAGCAAACAGGAGACACCTGAATCTTTCCACTGAAGAAGCTGCAAAAGGAAGATCAGCTGCTCACCAGAAGTATCTCAAGAAAAATATTAAATTTTGAGACTACTGCAAGAAAATATAATTGTGCTTGGCTAAGCAGAGGATTTTTAGCCATTAAAATCTGTGCTTTCACTGAAATTTAACTATTAAAACCCTAGAAACTAAAATGCCTTCATAGAATTAACACAAACACTTTGACAAGAACCAGAAGCTACAGCCATACACCAGGGTCAAGCCAGCATCTCCTGGATTTTCCTTTTCAATTGTTTTTCAAACACGGAGTCAACAGAATACAGCTTAGCTTAAGGGAGATATCAAGCCCAAAGAAAATAATTTCCCTAAACACCAGGGATGGAACAGACATTTATAGAGAGCAAGACCATTAAAACGAGCACACTTAATTCTTGAAGTCTTATTTAAAATAAATAAAAGAGCTAAAATGGCACATCTAAATAGAACTGAAATCAATACCATGTTTCAGCTAAAACTTCTTTCTCACCTATATTATCATCAAAAGTGCTCAGTTTGTTATTTACTATTTGCAGATTTTTTTTTCAAAATATTAAGACTTGCATAAAAGCCATATTAATTCAAGAACAATTACATGCCACCAGAAGTACCAAGATAAAGCTGGGATGATCCACAAGTGAATATGGTGAACTTCATACACAGTGTAAAGTAATCCTCCCTTTTATATATTTATTTATTTATATCACTTATAATGATACAACAGTGTCAGCATACCAGAACACCTCATACCAAAAAGTGAGTCTTACAGGAAAATGAAAAGCCTGTCTTAAAAGAACCAAATTCCTTGCACTGGCTAATTAGTCTGCTCTGTGATCGCATGTTTAAGCTTTCATATTAGAAAAACTCATTTCACTTTGTCACTGCTTTTCAAACTAGGATATTTTATTTACATTAGGTTGCAAGCACCAGGCAGTGCTAAAAGCTGCATATTAATCATAATCAAACTCAACAGTACTCTCAGATGTAAAGTGCCTGTGGTCACATTAGATGAAGAAAAAAGACCATACAAGCAATCGTCCCCCCAATCTGACTGATAACAGAACTTACCGTGCTTGCTGCCTGGTAATTAGGGCTTTGGCAGCAAGGAAAATAAGAAACCAAATGATTCCTAAATGTTGGGGTTCTGGAATTATCATCTCTCTAATGGATCAACATAAACCTCATAGTATTAGAGCAGTCACCTGAAAAGTCATCAAAAACTGGGTGAAAAGTTAACATTTCCAGCACTAATTCTATTCCATTAATCGAGTTCTGCCCATTTATTTTTGGTAACTAGAAAGCAGCACACGTTTGTACTGGATGAATACATACACACACCTGCAGTGGAAGAGCCACCAAAGTACAGCCCCATAAATGTGAATTGCTCAACCAGTTCCTTAGCCTCTCATTTAGTTCATAAGCTAAGGTATACAACACTGAATGCATATAAAAATCATCATTAAAATAGATTGCCAAGGCTGTCACCATCTCAGCCTCCATTGCTTGAGAAAGTTGTTCAGTGAAGAAAAGAGAAATTTCCCTATCATAGAATCACCAAGTTAGAAAAGACCCATCGGATCATCGAGTCCAACCATAGAATCACAGAATCACCAGGTTGGAAAAGACGTGTCTGAGCCACCAATTTAAACTCTGCGCTCGCACAGAACCTGAAATTCAGTCCATGAGCTTTTACAGCCACACACCATCCGTGCAGCAGTGTTTCCACAACTCACTGTCCTTTACTCATCATCTCAAACATGACAAAGAAGTCATGGCTTTGGCAATGAAAAAGTGCTAGCAAAAAGGTGAAACCATTATTAGATTCCTATTTAGAAAAAGCATTAGGTAACAATCAGCAGCATTTTGAAAGCCGTGCTCACAAATAAGCCTTCCACACCCCCTCGCTCCCCCTGCTTTTGTTTGAAAACAGTAAGTCCCTAGATAGATTCATGCACAGAACTACTCAACAATCGGACACTCCGGCTTTCTGGTTACCCCGCAGTCTAATTGACGTTACCCCAGCATAAGGGAACATAGACAAGCAGTTGCAACAAGTAGCTTTCGTGCCCCACACACCATTTTACCTTGTGTTAACGCATTTCTGTGTCAAAAGATAAGAAATTTACAGCAAAGACAACAGAACTTATTCTGAAGCATTTCTTTTTGTTAATTAAGGGGCTTCATAAACAAAGAAGGGCTGAAAAGGGCATTGTCATAGTACAAATCAATGGGAAAAAATCAGTGGATGAAGCTGCAGAGCATACTTTTAGATTGCTATGGTATACACCTGATCTGTTTATCTTAAATTTTTTTGAAAGACAGCCAACAAGCTGGCCTAAAGAGTCAACGGTGTGCAAGCTGTGAAAGCACTCCTGCTAACACAGAGCAGGTGTAAATGATTTCAGTAGACGCTGAAGTCACCGGAGTGAAAGCTGTGACAAACACAGATTTCCTATTCCAAGATTTCACATGTTGAGAATGACACATAAATGTCTCCCTAAAGAGACTGAAGTTTTACATCCACAGTTTATTTACACCACTACTTTTGAAACTAAGATCATAGAATCATAGAATAACCAGGTTGGAAGAGACCCACCGGATCATCGAGTCCAACCACTACACAGTGGCCTTCCTGTATTATTAATACAGAGGATCATTAAAGAAACAAGAGGTCACATACAGACTATGGCCACTTCAGGATCCTTTCAGGCAACATTATCATAAGGCACGTCCAATAACACACTACTCTGTGTGGCTTTTATTCCCCATAAACATTTCATGGCAATAACCATATCGCACCTTTTCCTTGTCTGGAAGGAGAGGATAGTCCACGGCTGGGATCTACCTCCACTCCTTCCTCATGGCAAACCTGGTGTGGGCCACCCAGTACACGCTGGAACTGGGGTTCAGCTCCTTCCAACTCATAGCAAGGAAGGTAGAGCAATGCCATTGCTGCTGTTAAAAATCTTCCCTCTAATTTCTGTGCCTCAGTTTCTCCACACCAATGCAAAAGGGATGGTGCATATCATCTAATAAGGTCAAAGGCTACAATGTCTTTCTGATACTGCAACAGCAAGTTTAGAAATGACTGTGACTTTCTCACCAAACGCGAACATGCATCTCGAGAGATGTGGGCAGCTGCTCCAGAAGAGAAAAACTAGTTCCTTATTCTCCAATCTTTCTTTTTTTTTTTTTCTTTTACAAAACCCGATTTTGACAAAAAAGTTTAGGTTTTCATTACCACAGGAGGGCAGGAGCATGTAATGCTAGTGCTGGTTTCTTCTTGGAGAGAGCAGAACAAACAGTGGGAGCTGGAATGCAGGAAGAGCCAAGTCAGAGACCCAGCGCGTGATGAAAATTCAGTTGTACCAGCAGAGTTAACTGCTTGTTAATGAAGGCGTATGCATCCCATCTGCTGGCTATGGAAGAGCTGGAATGGTTTCAAAAACATTCCAAGGCAGACATACCATCAAATGTATGATATGAACGTGTGATCCATACCCAAAAAGTGTACCCCACTGATTTCAGCAGGAGTGAGTACAGACACAGACACGCTCGGGCACCGAGGTTGCAGGAGACAAACCGCGTCCTTGTCACACATTAACTGCCACTGCCCACTGGGAATAAAAATCTTTCCAGTGTCATTAGTTTATTCATTAATTCTGATTTCAGGAGAAAGTTCTGGCTTGCACCCAACAACTAATTGGTTCAATAAACAGCATCTCGGTTTAGAAGAAGAAGAAAACATGATACTACAGTGAGACCGTGTAACTGAAACCTCAGTATCTGTTTGGGTACGACTTCAGGCTCCTCAAAAGAGCTGGGTTGCAGTAAGCTGGTTTTAAAAGAGAAGACAGTATGCAGCTCACAAACAAGAGAAAACTACCACTTCTCCAAAGCCTTCTAATGGAGAAGAGAAAAGAGAAACTGCTACTGTAAAAATATGCCTAATAATGACCTAAAACACAGAACAGAAATTTATGAAGTCATGGGAAAGAAAAAAAAAAAAAATCTGGTTGCTGTATTTATTATGTGAATTACAGCTCATGGCTATGATGTTTAAACTTTTGTTTCCTTCCGAACTAGGCCTGCCACACACAATATGCTATCAAGAAAGCTGCCAAACAATTGTTTGAATATTCCAAAAAGCAAATATCTAGCCCACCATGAAAAACAAACACGATAGCCTGAAATCTGCCATTATCTGCCCTCTGTCCAAGTGTCCAAACAAGATAGAGGGAGTTACCAAAACAAAATATGCTCCATAAAAACAAGTTCCCAGGTATCTTAAGTTATTTACCAACATAAATTCCTCTTTTCATGAGCAGAAATCAACCAGAATGTTAAATTCAACGCAGCTCATGTAACTGCCAGTAGCATAAAATTCTCTTTAATAAGAAATATGTTAGGTTCTGCAATAGCCATTAGATCTATTAGAAAAGTAATTGTCACAGATTTACTATTTTAACAAGAGCATTTGAACGGAGGCTTCATTTAACCCATCCATCCCTTCAACAAGAAAACTGTACAAATGTCTCCGAGTTATGCATATTTTATAGGATTTTTTTCTTGGCTTTAAACCCCTTGATTGTATAATCATTTCTCCTCCAGAAACATTTTTAAAAGTCATGTACTCCAAGTGGTACGTCAGAAGCAACAGTAAAAATGTTTTTTCACGATAAGTCCTTTATATTCTGCTACGATCAGCATTTTGCAGGACTACAGAGATGGATTCTCTGGTAGCCCTTCACTTCCTTGTTTAGGAGGTCACTTTTTTTGCACTATTTCTTTTTATAAAGATCTATTTTTGACTGCTGTGGACTTTTGTTTACATACTAAGCCACCTGATGCCTCCAGGAGCCATATAGTTTGCTAGTGAAGTCATTTTCTCTCTGCTACACGTAGTGACTCCATGTAACCAAATGCTTCTAAACAGGAGTTGGCACACACGGCATTCTGAAGAGTCTTTTCTCTGCACGGTTATCCCTTAGAGTTAAAAGAAACACACAGTTCTGCTTTTCTGCAGTGGCTGACTCAAGGAGGAGGGGGAAGGGGAAAATAAAAGAGCATAAATCTCCACCATCATAATTTCAGAAATACAAGAGTTCATCCAAAGAAGAGAATAAGGATTATTCCATCATTTCTGTGCCTTGGGCAGCTGAGGGCTGATTTGGGGGAGAGGGGGGTCGAGTTGGGGGGAGGCCGTTGAGAGAGATTACAGGATTTTTTTTGTTATATGGATTTTTTTTTTAATGAGAATGGAATCAACTCCAGTATTTTGCTGGATTAAGTATAACATGAAGGAAAAGTAAGACCAAAGCCAAGAACCTGAACCCTTCCACACACAAAGCCGCTCAGCACCTGCAACTGCACTGGATGTATAGCTTCAGAAATTACCTACAAATTTACTAGCTGCACTATACAAGGTTTCAGTTACAATGACATGTAACTAAATTCATTTCTTTTATCTAAAAAAAAAGAAAAAAATCTACGCAACAGTTAAAACTGAAAAACAGGGGGGGTTGCTTCAAGTATTTTGACACGAGTATTTCATCCCAGGAACAATTATTAATAAATACAATTAATGCTGTGTATTACAAAATTAATTATAACCTAACTTTCAACATGAAAAAAAACCCCACAACAGTGAGAGCTCTTACCATACAGAAGACTGGACAGTTCACATGGTACAATTACACAGATAATTGTACAATTACTGCTGCCAGTCAGAGCAGAGCAGCCTCACACCAAACAGAGTAAAATCGCCTATTTGCCAAGATTTAGTTGACTGGGACACAGATGAAAGAAAAGTAAAAGAAAAGAGAGAAGTCCAGCTCCCCATGGTCATTGCTACACCTCAGCTACAAATAAATATCGGGCCTGGTCTTTTTGGCTGCCAGTCAGATATTTCTTCATAAAAGTAATAATAAATATGTTTTGTTTTCTTCCCAGTTAACGCAACATGACAGACCAATGGATTATTCTGATCATTCAAACTGTCATGACCTACCTCTTCAATTTTGGATTTAACACTAATTCCTATTGGGAAATAGGAAAGCAAAGCTCTAAATACAACAGAAAATCCTAAAGTGATTTTGCCATATTGTCTGAGGTACTAAACCAACATTATCTGTAACAGCTAATGTACAATTAAAATCCAAGTACGCACAAAGTATAAATATACTACAGCTTAAGGTTCTCAGGTGTCAGGGTTTCAAGATTATTTTTATTCTTTCACTTAACATTATTTAACCTTGTATTTCCATGCCCATCACTATAAATACTCATTCTAAGCTTCTAGTCAACACAACAGAAGTTTTTAACAGGATAAGTGTTAAAAACACCGTGTTATAGTAATATGCATGTCTTTTGCAGCACTATGTAGAATACTTCATTTATGTGAATCATCAATCATCATACAGAATGTCTAAATAAATTTATGGTTTCTTGCAATGCTATCAGTTATTGTTTCAGAAAACTGTTTTCGTAACGTTAGTTCCAGCAACAGGGTCGTTCATTATATCAATAACCTGAACAACTACTCCTGCTTTAATACGTGCAAACAAGTGGAAGATTGACAAGCTACTAACATCCCA
Source organism: Phaenicophaeus curvirostris (assembly GCF_032191515.1). Lineage (NCBI taxonomy): Eukaryota > Metazoa > Chordata > Aves > Cuculiformes > Cuculidae > Phaenicophaeus > Phaenicophaeus curvirostris. The sequence goes on along the minus strand of NC_091400.1, from coordinate 6,383,765 downwards.
TATATGAAAAAAATACTTGATTTAAGCATACCTTTCTTGCTGCTGCTTTCACAAACTAAACAGTGTAAGATAGAGCAAACCCTCAGATTACAACTGATTAGCCAAAAAATACGAACAATAGTTTATTGTCTTTCCAAAATTTGACACAATACATTAATAACAAGGTTATAGCTACAAGACATTAATTCAGACCTTCAAAAGATGGCATTCTATGACGACTTTTAAAAGTCTCTATGCGTCTACTAATCACTAATAGTCAAGTAAGTGATTCTAACCACTGACCTGTGTAACAATTTTGCAAAGCAAACTTAGGACAGATAGGTGATGGCAATCTGCCACCAGTTCCCAAGAAGCGTCTGCTTTCAGTCACATCACTGTACCAACACTTTCAAAGGAAATCCAGGGTGCGCCTGGTCAAGTTAGTCATAAGTCACCGAATGTGTCGGCACCAAAACAATGGTGGCACAACATTTCACATTCCTTATGCATAAAATATTCCCACAGACATCTATACGATTTCTGGAAACGAATGCAAAACCAAGTCTCAAGCAAACACGGTTTGCAACCCCAATACAATGAGTTTAGAAACAGTTTGTGAAAAACTGCTCAAGCTTGGATGTTTTTTCCACCAAGCGCCTGTACCAACCTATAGGCTGAAAGGAGTGAGAGATCAGCACTCGGGCAAGTTAAAATTGCACCTCGTGGCAAACAGGCTTCACTGTTTAATAAAGATGCGCCCCAGAGCCCTTCTCCAAAGCAATACCAACCACGTACAAGATCTATGCTACAGAGAGAACCTGTTTCCAAGCCCAGCAGTCAAAGCAGCGAGAGAGGGAACTGAGATGTGCTGTAATATTTATGCATCCATTATAATGCAAATGCATAAGGTATTAGAAAAGCTATTTGCATTGGTGCACAGCCCCTTCAGTCTATGTGCAATGCCAACAGAAAGAACAATTAGGGTGCACGCATAACAAAAAGCCTCCGACCACAGGGTAGGCAGGTCCACTGAACCAGATCCAATGTCTATGGGATCATCAGGGCTCCGTGGTCTGCTGGATCACTCCCTACATCTTGCTCATAGGTAGAATATGACGCATCTTAAGACACAAAAGCACACAGAGGATAAGCATGGCATAGGTACAACCAAATTACTGTGAGCACCAATCGAATGTTTCTCCAGATGAACAACTGCTGGGCTGGACCCCTGCTCACCTCCCAGCACTGCTCCTCCCTTTAAAACCCCAACACCACTAAGGGACAAGTGGCAAACTTTCAAGTGAGCTAAAAAAATAAACAAACAGCTACATACTTTCCCGTGGCAAAAAAAACAACTCTGCAGCACTTTTTGCAACAAAAAAGGAGGGAGGCGTGTGAATTAGAACCTAATGCACATCCAGTCTGAGAATACAGACCACACTCCTGAAGAGAAGCCAAAAAGCAGACAAATACGATCAAGTCTTTCCTGTTTTTATTTTTCTTACAAGTACACCTTAACAGTAAAACATCAGTAAAAGAACCGAGCCCTAGGCACACTAGATTGTTTTAAGAAGTTCTCTGACCATGCACCCTAGTATTTATCTACACTAATTCACAGCCTTTCAATGCATTCTCACACTTATCAGCGTGTCTACAATTATATGATAGGTTGCCTTCTCTCATGTGTTTCTCTGGTAAAGCAATATAAATAAAGCGCTTCTTCAACTGCAACAATCTTTAAACAGTCCAGTACTAACTATGTGGTATAAAATAAATCATAAACACTGTGTAATTTCTGTACAAAACACATCCATTACTTAGAGGTTAATGACAGAAGAATCGTCAGTAATTAAAATACCCTTTTTATCCAGAGACCATTGTTTCACTATACTGAAAATACCCTGATTGAATCAAATCTGGTATCGGATAGAGCCCAGATTTAATAGTACGTTACGCATATTTCACAACACAGCCAAGCCCAAGCAATGCAGCAAAAAACAAGCAAATTAAGGTCAGCTGCTAATACCACAAACATCACCTTCTTATTATACACAACCTGTTACATTTTATCCGGGTAGGTTTTGTAATACAGCAAGACTACTGTATCAAACAGACCAGACTATGTCAGCCGGTACAATTTCAATGTAAACAAGGCTCCTTTTTATCTCTTCCATCTACTTACAACTGACTGTTTAATCTTCACTACTGTGTCCTCCCCAGCTCTCTCTCTCGCAGGCACACAACACACAAACCCACCAGAAAAAGAGAGACAGAAATATCTCCTCTGAGACGCAGTTGCACGCAGTAAAAATAAATGCAAGGTATCACAATGGCAGAGAGAAAAGCAGCCTCCCTCCAATTAAAAGAGCAACCACAGAGCCGCCGCACAAAAAAATAAAATAAAAGGCAGTGAGCCTCGAAGCATTTTGGGTGGGAAATGCTGCGAGCCAAGCTGAGTGAGAGGGTACAGGGGGATAGACACGGGTACCTGCTACCACCCGAAATCCACCCGCCAAGGTGGGCAGCGGGGCTGAGCCCTCCCAGAGCTGTGGACGGTGAGGAGAAGGGGTGAGGGCTACCTTCCCCTTCCACCACAACACAAGTTTTCATCCTTCTTCAGACCCCAAGAAGAACCAGCTGCTGGAGAGAAACAGCTCCTTGCTAGCCCCCACCCAGACTCTCCACGACAGTATTTTGGAAGCATCCGAGATCTCTTAATGCAGTTTTTATTTCCTTATCATCACACAAAACCTTCCCAAAAAGGAGGCCGGTTATTGACCAGGTTTCCTCAGCCTCGTCAAAAAGGGATCACAAAATGGGACCCTTATCATCCATAACAAACAGAAGACACTTTGAACACACACAAGCAGCATGCACACATGCAGGGACACACACATCCACCTATTTCACACGGGGCGGCGGCAGCTGGCTCGCACGGTGACAAGCCAGGACTGCCACACACACACCGTTTCAGTAGAAACATTATTTTCTAGAAAGCCACAGCCAAGTAACAAACAATCCGAGGGTTTCCTAAAAGGCACATGCACAGCGATCCTGCGAGCAATTAATTTCTGTATATAGGCTATGAGTGCAGGACGGCAGCTGGAGAAAACATCGGTCTTCTGAAGGAATCCCTTCAATCACACAGAATTCCTGAAGGAGAATTCACCCGTCAGTGCAATTTAAGTGTCAACATAACAAAGGAACGCCCCTCCCAACACCTCCTGCCTCACAGATATGACATGTTGGAAAGGGAAAACTAGATGGGGAACAGCAGCTATTTGCAATCAGCACTGTTTATCGACCCTACCCTTGCCATCACCCTGAAGAAAAAATGCTTGGGATTGTTCAGCATTTCTAGAAAGAGCAGAACAGAGGGACACAGGAGAAAACAGCATCCTCTTTAAGGATTCCTTGGTATTCCTCAGAGGAAGGCTGTGGATACAAGGAGAGCTTTGTATGGCATCATCACTCTGTATTACAAGATTATATATAGAATTAGTTTTGCCTGATGTACGTTTTGCCTTGCTACACGTACAGAAAGCACGATGGCTGACAAACATTAGCCTAAATTAAAAGGAATCCAGCTTTAAATTACTAAAAAATTACTCCCATTTTACTCATCCTGAGCAAAGAATAATTAGAAAACCAAAACGGTCAAACCCAAATCATGCAAAAGGAATTAAGAGGATAATGGTGTTACTAAAATTAACATGTACGTACAACAGTGCAATAACAAATTCATAGGATGCAGTAAATCTTTCCCAAAACCAGGCTAGGATTATATCAAGATCACCACGGAACATATGCCTGAAATATGGCTGTAAATAAGCGTGACTTAATTCGACCACCACCTACTTTAAGCCCTTCATTTTTATAAATAGAAGCATCCAATAACAAGTAGTGAACTAAAAAAGAACAAAAACCCCACCGTTTAGAAGGTAAAAAGAAAAAACAGTAAGTAGAAAGTCAAGCGCGCAAACGAGAAACAGTAATCCTAAAGGTAATTATTAAAACCAGCTTAATTTCTATTTTGATAGTAAAAAAAAAAACAAAAAACCCGACTGAGTACTGCAGGAATGACAATACCCACGATTACAACTCCCTGATCATGAATATTCCGCCTGGGAAGTGTCTGCACATGTGCAGAACTGACTAAAACGTGCAGTTTCATATCCCCGTCGTCAAGTCCGTGAATTAAAAAACACTCTTACTATTTCAGCACTTTGTTTTCTCACACCTTGCGAGCGTTCGTCGCGGCTCCTGGAGCAGCAGCAGCCAAAGCCCGAGCAGACACACAGTTCCACCCAACTTCAGTTCGGAATTTGTGCCGCCCAGCCGCGGCTTCAGCGCGCACACCCCCGGCCCTTCACCTTTCCTAAGGTTACTACAGCTTTCTAACCGCTTCCCCGGGGAAAAAGGGCGCAGCTTAGGGGGGAAAAGCCCCTTCCCCAGCCGCGGCTGCGGGCGGGAGGCCGGCACAGCCGATTCCAGCACCGGGAAAGTCACCTGGGCGGGCAGGAAAGCGACGACTTTGGGGAAGAGATTCCGCCCGCATCAGAACCGGCACAACAGACCCGGGGGTGAGGCAGGAAAGAGCCTCGCGCTGGGACGAGAGGGCGGGGGCAGCTACCCGGGCCCTCAGCGCCCCGAGTCCCCCTCGCCAGCCCCGGGACCGGCGGCAGGAGGAGGAAGAGGAGAGAGAGGAGCGAGAGGAGGGAGAGGAGAAGGAGGAGAGAGAGGAGGAGGCGGTGGTGCTGCACGGCGGCGCTTCCTCCTTTCTCTCCTTCCCCGCGGCTCCCGGTGCCGCCGCCCGGCCCCTGGGGCGGGGGGGGGGGGGCAGCCGGGGCTCGGGGACGCCGGGCGGGGACACGCACGAAACGCGGGGAGCGGAGCACGGGCCACCCCTCCCGCCCGGCCGCCCGCCCTGCCGCCCGCCCGCGGCGCCCCGTACCGTGCGGCTCCGCCATCCCCCCGGCCCGGCCCCGCTCTGCGCGCTCCGAGCCGTCACGGGACTCCCCGCCCACCGCGCTCCCGCGGCGCCACTCGGGGGCGGGGCCTCGCGCAGACCGCTTCCGGGGGACCCGCCGGAAGTGATCCCGTTGCCCCGGGAGACGCCCCGGGATGGGGGGGGGGGGGGGGCGGCTCCCGCACCGCCCCAGCGGGATGGACCCGACCGGCACCCGGGGCGATACGCCGGCTCCCCGAGGCTGTGCACTGACCTCCCGGGCTGTACAGCGACCCCTCGGGCTGTACACTGACCCATCGGGCTGTACACACCGACTCCTCGGGCTGTACACCAGCTCCCCCGGGCTGTACACTGACCCATCGGGCTATACACCAGCTCCCCCGGGCTGTACACTGACCCATCAGGCTATACACCAGCTCCCCCAGGCTGTACACTGACCCATTGGGCTGTACACACTGACCTCTCAGGCGATACACCGACTCCTCAGGCTATACACCAGCTCCTCCAGGCTGTACACTGACCCATCGGGCTATACACCAGCTCCCCCAGGCTGTACACTGACCCATCGGGCTATACACCAGCTCCCCCGGGCTGTACACTGACCCATCAGGCTATACACCAGCTCCCCCGGGCTGTACACTGACCCATCGGGCTGTACACACCGACCCCTTGTGCTATACACCAGCTCCCCCAGGCTGTACACTGACCCATCAGGCTATACACCAGCTCTTCCAGGCTGTACACTGACCCATTGGGCTGTACACACTGACCTCTCAGGCGATACACCAACTCCTCAGGCTATACACCAGCTCCTCCAGGCTGTACACTGACCCATCAGGCTATACACCAGCTCCCCCAGGCTTTACAGTGCCCCACCAGGATGTACCCCACCACCTCTGGGCTGTACGCTGGCTTCCCAGGTCTGTGCACTGGCATCCAGGGCTATGCTCAGGAAAAAGACCAACGCTTACCTCACTACAACCTCCTTTCAAGTAGTTGTAGAGAGCAATGAGATCTCCCCCCAGCCTCCTACTCTCCAGGCTAAACACTGCCAGTTCCCTCAGCCACTCTTCATAAGCCTTGTGCTTCAGGTCCTTCACTAGCTCCGTTACCCTCCTCGGGGCATGCTCCAGTGCCCCAACGTCCTTCTTGTACTGAGTGGCACAAAGCTGAACGCAGTATTCAAGGTGCAAATTCTAACCTAAAGAATTCCTGTGAAGTACCTCTGTACCACACAGCCTCCCCGCTCTTGCTGCAGGTCATCTTTGGCGACTGAGACATTATGGAAGAGTTGGACCAGGAGACTGCAACGTTCCCATGATTCCTACAAAATTTCTACAAAATCTGGACCATCCCCAGTTGGCACCTGATACAAACTCACACCCATGTGCTGACTCTTCTTTCTGGAGGAGATAGCCCAAGCTAATTGCAACCTGCCCAGGCAAGGAATACATGAGAGCTGTAGGAGGTGATGGTAACTGTTTAAAGGGCCACAACCATATCCCTTGGGTAGAGAAACCCGCTCAAGTGTGACAGAGCATCTGCGATCAGTCATCATTTGATTTCAGATGAGATGTAAAAGCAAGTTCTTTCACAGCTTGTTATAACAGATCTTTTGGTATTTTGCTGAGAAAGGTTTAGCTTCTTTTTAATGCTAAATTCTCAGGTGGTTGCAATCAGTTCCCTTTTGAAGCCTAGATGGATTCTGCACTGCAGTAGCAGCTCAACTTTCTAATTTCTAAAACACATTAAAGCTAGTGGGAGGCTACTATTTGATCTCAGTACTTGCTGATCTGGACTGGTCCCACCAGCTCATGTTCATAAGGAACAGCAGCTCCTTGGCAGAATCAAAAAACCATAAACAAATTTGGGAGCAGAGAGTCAGATCTAAGTATCAGCTATTTCCACCGTTTTTTTACAACTTTGCCAACCATGGAGGCTCATTTCAGTGAGACAAGGCTATTCAAATTCGATTACCTGAGTTCTGCCAGTTTCCTTTGTGTGATTCTTTGGCAAACCAGACAGTTCAATTACAAGTTACACACTTTTTTGCTAGTAAATGCTGGACACTGTTAAATGGAGAATCAGCTTTTTGACGTAATGCATCACAGGGCAGAAACCAGGTGGAATTTCCTAGTGACACTATTTCTTACAGTGGCTGGATGTTTATTTGTTGCTGTTACTCAGTAAAAGGTTCAGTGCAGGCAGTGCACCAATCCCCTACAAGACGTGGAAATACACACTTTGCCCATGAAAAACCTGGAGTTGGAAAGAATTTTTTTCTTATGTATCTCATTTGAATACACACAGGTGTCTACATGTAACACCATCTTCTGTGTTAATGACCATAGCCTGCATTCACCACATGCAGGATCTGAATGGTTTGTTGGCTGTGTACGGTACCTTTATCTTTCTCGGGCTCTTTGTGTGCAAAGTGCCGCTGCCCAGTTGCCCCAGCATTGAAGAGGGATGTACAAAGGATCCATGGTGCTTGTACTCTGGTTCTGTTAGAGATTTTACTTCTGGTTTTACTTGCTTCGCTTTCAAAAATATGGTTGGAAATTTTAAAAAATGTTACTTTATACTCAGAAAAACTGGTTTGTTCATTTTAGGATGAAACATAAAACAGAAACGCTGGTATAAAGCATAACAGAACAATTGTCACTAGACGACAAATCAGCCAAGAAACTTACACTGATAACTCCACTCTTCTGCTGCAATTACTTAAATGTGTTCTATGAGATTAGACCAATACTACAGTAATACTTGTGCCAACAATCATAACTAACAGGCATTTTTGCAAAGGCAGAATTCATACATGCAAAATTTGGTTTTCACCTGCACAAAAGGAATAGTTAATTTTATAATCTCTTACTGGACGCTCTTACTGGAGAACTCAGCTGCAACCTGCTCGCAGCATTGTTTGTCCTCAGATATTCATCAACACAGAGCTGGTCCAGTGCGGATGGTAAGTATAAGTCACAATCCTTAGGAGAATTAGTTGAGGGCCTCAGCATCAGGAAGCTACCTGACAAGCCCGTATTTTGAACCTTGTAGTATTGCGACTGAGTACCCCTCCTCAAGACAGATCCACAGACAGTATGTCTGAGGTTCCCCCATCTCTGTTGGCCCAGAAAACCCACAGAACCGTGCAAGGATCTGGAATCACTGCCATTCCTGCTGAAGTGAACTGCAGGGGAAATATAATTCATGAGCATTCCGTAGCCTGCATGTGTACAGGTTCTGAATTAAGCTTTCACTGGCAATTTCATTTGGACATTGCCTAAATTATAAACACTTGCCTCTGCAACCTTCATAATGTTCCTTTAACACCTGTGGCATTTCCTGTGCTCCTGAAAAGGAAAACTATCCATGCAGGATCACACAGCATCACAGCACCTCCATGGGTCACCAACAGTGCTGATACTTCTGTATGCCCAACGCAGACCTCCATGCCTTTTACTCAAAGAGAAACAGACAGCAACAGCGGGCTGTCATCCTCCATCTAGACCAGCAGCAGAAAGGGATGAGTGCTGGAATTTGGATTATTCATTGGATTCATAAGGCCATTCCTAAGGCTATTGACACAGTTGTTTTAAGCATGTTTCTACAAAGCAGTGTGATTTATTAGGAGCTAGATCTTACACAGTGAACAAAAATAAAGCAATTAATTAGTTAAGCTTGCTTAAGCTGACCACAAGATCGGCAACTTCAGAAACAACTTTGACTGAATTCAGATACCTCCGACATAATATCCCCACTTGCCTTTTTTTAATTTAGTGGCTGCCAGGCTAATGAATTGACCCTTTCTCTCTTGGTTATATGGCCTTTTCACTGTCTCCTCCCAACTGTGAAATTTTTGTCATCTAGATACAAGAAAGCCCACTCTCCTCCCCAGGCAGGCAGCTGCCACCGCCTCATCCAAAGACAGTTCTAGTCATTTCTGTACTGCAGGCTGGAGCAGAAAGCACAAGAGGCAAATTCTTTGCTAGCTAAGCCAATGTGAAGCCACCCTCAGGGCAGTTCTGTTCCACTTTCAGCTCTGGAAGTCAAGATGTCCCGGTGAGCACATCCCATTGTGCCCCTTTCCACCCACATGCCTCTCTGTGTGGAGAGGGGCCTCCTGCAGCTCCCTCCTGGTCCTCCAATCCCTTCCCTTCTCCCTGGCCTGACCGCCACTTTCAGACTTCAGTCACCTGTCCCTTCCCAGACCAGCTCTCAACTCAGATGCTTTCTCAAACTGGGACAGGGCCTTCAACTTTGGGTCCCACTGTCAGGTCCCCATTTAGTCTCTTGTCTGGCTCTTCATCTCATTGCCTATCCTCCTGACATTCCTGCCTCTTTCCTCTCATCTCCACGTACTGGCAAACAGAATTCTGCCGTGTCTTCCGCCCCTTTCCTCCTGCCAATTCCTTGCTGCCCAGTATCAGCACAAAACTCCTCTAATTCCCAGTTTCACTTATCTCTGAGAATCTCAGTCTCCCTCTATCACATCTCAAACCTCCAAACTGCCAGTCCTAGGTTTTACCTTCCTCTTGTCTACACCTCAGTCTATCCAGACCTTTCTGCCCTGTCCTATTCCTTAGACTTTGCTTGAATCATCTGTTTACCAGAAGGTTGGCTTTGGCCTCTTAGCCAAGGGTTGCAACAGATTTAGTTTTTCTGGGGGAGAGATGCATGATTTGAAGGCTGATGGCACAACAAAGCTCATTTCATTTTAAGAGCATCATACTGATCATGAAAATAGTGTATGCCTTTATCATTGCTTTTCTATCTTCCTCTTGAACATCACTTTGGCTCCACTGCTTTTACTATGAGTATACAAAAACTGGAAAGGCTGGAAAAGCTGGCACAACTCAGAAGCTGAAGGGGACAGAGGAAGGGTATTGTACAGAAACCATGCCTGGAGGATGCACACAGACGTTCAGAGCCCTTGTCAATGTCTAGGAGCAGAGTCACTGACAACAAGATCCATCGCATTGAAAACAGAGACTGCCCCACCAAAGCGAAAGCTTCTGTATGGTACGAGATGCTGTTGCAATAAGAAGGATACAAAGAAGGGGAACCTCAAAATGTGGTTCTTTGTTGAAGGACTACAGCACAGTAAGATGTTGCTATTTTTACTGCCTGTTCCTTTTATGTGTTCACAGTCAGGTCGGCGTACTTGAGTGACAAGAAATTATTTTTTCTTTTTTGTTCCAGTTGGTTCCACAAAGCAAATATATGATAAAAGGACAAAGAGTGATTAAGGTACCTATGCTCCCAAAACCAAGCAGCATGATTTAGGGTTGTAAAACTATGATGTAATAAACAATTCTGGTCCTGCCAGCTTTAACTTTCAACTCATTAGCTGCCTATCTATGTTTGTCAGGCTTTTAGCAATTCTTTAAACAGACTTTCCAGGTCTTCCAGGAGGTCTTCCAGGTGGAAAGACGGGACATACCCAAGCCAAAACAGCACATCCGGAATGCCATACATGAAATTGTTTTCTCTTATTTACTTGTACACACACAAACTTTTTCAAGGATGCGCTGTGTCCTACCTGCTCCAGAGCCTGCAGTTCTTCAGTTTATTTGGTGCAAAGGAAAACTGAAACTCCAGCAGGCTCTCAAGCAAGATAATCTTCAGTTATACAAATGGAGAGTCAATCAGTTCAAACAATTTGTTTTTCTAAGTCAACACTATAAATAACAGAAACAAGCAAGAGCATTTCCATTCACAACAGACAATAAACTCTATTTTCTTAGTGTAGGTATTCTAGACAGGATAGAATCGGCTGTTAGAAACCAGCTTTTCTCTACAGTGAAAGACAGGGCAAATTAAAGGCTTCAGTTGTCTGTACTCAAAAGGAGAGAAAGGCTGGAACAAAAACTAAGTTAAACTGAAACAGATGCTGATTATCCCAGCTCCAGTCACACTGTCCCTAAAGAAACCAACCTTTCTTGATTTCATTCCATTCTTCTGGTACTTGCAAATCCATTTCTGACATCCCAAGGTAACTAGAAAGGACAAAGCAGGATCCAACAGGACATTTTGTGCTCTAGTGGACAAGTGCCTCTTAGCTTGGATCTGCCACACCTGAATTTCAGTAGGCAGTGTGCCTACCAAACACTAACCACGCCCAGGACTAGCATAACTCTCAAATCTAAGGGGCAAGAAGGGATGGGTATTTCCAAAAGATAGTTTTGGTTAAAAGGTTAAGCTTTCTCTCTAGTCAATAAGATAAGCTTGTGCTTAGGCACTCTGAATCATACTCTGAAGAAATCACTTTTTCCATTGACCTCATGTGGACCCTGGGGACTTGAGCGTTCCAAGGGAAAAGCCACTTCCTCCCCAGGAAAGCGCATTTAAGCCCAAGTGGCCATGGGTTCACCAGCTTCTTACATGCTGCCCATTGCTGTTGGACTACAATGCTGTGTGAGCACTGCAGATCTGCGTACCTGAGGGTGGTACAAGACATCTCCTAACACAGTACCTGTTTCACTTGGCTCTCATGTCACCCTTCTAAAACTGGCTGGCACTAATACCCTGGTACGGTGTGGCTTAGATTTCATTTATACTACATGTTGTTTCATGTCTTCAAAGGTCTGTGAAGATTAGTACCAGGTTGACTGGTATGGCACGGTACGTAGGAATACAAGTGTGAAAGTAGCCCTACATTTTCTCTGCTGAACTTTATACAAGGGCTTATTTTGTCTCCATTCCACACAAAAGAGGGAGCAGACTTCCACATCTCCATTGTTTTCTCTGATCTTCCAATCCTCAACAGCCACAACAGAGCAGCCACGTAGCCTGTTCTCACACTGTCCTAGAGAGAGCCTGAAGAAAACTTGCTCCCTACTGCTACCACGTTTATCTGATAAAGGTGTGAAGCCCAAGGAAAGAGTCTTCCACAGTAGCCAAGAAAGGGGAAAGGTCTCTGGGAGTGGTGGCCCCAGGAAGGCAGAACAATTTTATTACAAGTTTTCCTTAAGATTACTGTAAACAACACAGCTGTGCCCTAGAAGTGACTGGGAGTGGCAGCATATCCATGCTGAGCTGTGTAAAAAAGCCAGGTGCCCCAAGCCCAGGCAAGTATCATTGCCAGCAGGTTAACCAAGGCCACAGGCAGAAGCAGTTTTACTCAGAATTAAATCTTGTCACTGCTGCAAGCCCCACTGTCTGAACTGTGGAAGAAGATGAAGATCAGCTGAACAGGAAAGTCCTCAGGGAAAACACCAAACAAATAAACAACTCTCATTAATATTCTCACAAAGAGGGAAAAAAAAATCTTTAAAAGTAATTCTTTAAAAATAAAAAGAGAAATTTGAGTTAGAATAAAATATTTGCCTGTTAGTCTTAATAGCTGCTGCTCTGCTATCTATTTTCTCTCCCTCTCCCAGACTGTCAGCAGGGATTGAGTGTTCTCCTGGAGCCAAGGATGGATTTCCTGAATGGTGACAAATAGCAGCAAAGCCTGAAGTCAATTCCACAGTGAAATCATTAAATAAATGGCTCTTTCCTGCAGGAAAGAGATGGATGAAAAAAATAAAACAAATCAGAAAATAGCATGAAATGAGTAATCTTACAGTTTGGTTATAGGAAGCAAAAGGAACCACTCCAACAACAATGCTGGCTCAGTCAGGGAGCCAGGCGTTATAGGAACACACTGGTACAGGAAAATTTCAATTGAGGATTTCTGAAAGAAAACCTGAAAACTTGATCATTCAGGTGCAGAATGATCTCCCCAAAGGTCATCATGAAACTCCTTCTGCCCAGAGTCATGAAAACTAGAGCAGAGTGAGTATGAGAAACCCTAATATTTATTCTTCTTGTGGTAGCGCAAAGAAGCATTGATCTTGAGTGTGGAGTGCTGTACAAAGACTGTTCTGATCCAGAGACTGAACGCTAACTGCAAGACCATAAAAATGACACGCATTTGTCACAGACGCAGGGAGCATGAGGAAAGAAAAGCAGTCAGTGTGCTGCCAAGTATTTTTTTATAGACCATACGGACAAGGAGAGCAAGTTGGAGAGAGCTCTGAAAGATGATTTTTTCAACACACATTAATAAGGGGTTGGTTGCAAGGCAGGGAGGAAGTGTAGAGGTGTTTGAAATGGTAACAAGTAGGCAGTGGAACTGGTCATCACAAGCTGATCCCAAGAAAAAGCTGACATCCCAGCAATGCTCTGAAACAGAGCAACAGGGATGGGCTGGGGAAAGATGGGTCTTGAAGAGGCAGCTGTTTGACAAACAAGAAAAGGAGGTTAATAGACAGAAAAGAAAGAAGCGACACAGACAGAGCGACACGCTAAGAACAGTCCTGCATTGTGAGGACAAGAGCTTGGTTATTCAGAGTTTTCTTTCCCCCTCTTGTTTCTCAGGGGGAGGAGCGGTCTTTCAAGGGATCATAATACAACCATTTTACTGTGTTAAGAGATTTATGGCCTGAATTTACCATGTGTTAAAATATTGATTCTCTTTCTAACATATGCTTTAGATATTGACATTATTTTTTCTGTACAGAAGACTGACTTCTGGCTTACAATAGCTGGGACTTCAGAGTAGAGTCCAGCAATGCTGGGTAAATACAAAGTGACGTAAGTGAAGCACAGGTCTCAGATTTTTTCCACTCAATTAAATAAAGATAGCAAGAGAGACACTGAGCAGTGCGTGGCGGTGAGAAGGTGGAATAATTAAACAATAATATGACAGACGGTGCATTTACAGGCAATTACAGCATGCCTCTGCTGGCACTTAAGGGCACAAGGCCAAAGACTTAAACGATTCAAACCACACAAGTAGAGCAGTAACCTCCTAGAAATGCCAGTTAGAGCATCCGGCTTGCGAGCCCAGAATGGGACTTATATGTAGCAATAAAACAGGCAGTCAGGTCTCTGCATTTACTGGACATTACTGTGACAGAAAGAGCAGGAAGAGCAGTTCATAAAAAAGCTGTTTCTGTATTCCTTGGATAATACGTTTCCAGGCACTTTTATGTAAGTAGCAGCAAAACACAAATCTTCACATTGCATCTCCCTTCTTGCCTTGCGCATACAGCTTGAGGATACCGCTGCATCGAGCAATGACAGATTTAAAGTAAGTATATTCAAAACACTCAACTAAAAGAAATCACCCGTCTGTCAACTCCCTTCCAAAAACAAGGACTGGGTTAAACATCAAGCTCTGGAGGCATTCGTGATACCTTCAGGCAGTCACAGGAGGCTTTCTGTTCCCCACCTCACTCCACCCAGTAAACCCAAACCACCTTTCTCCTCCTGTCTCCGAAGAAGATGGGCTCTGTATCCCATGGTACTACTCAGCAGCTTAAGGGAACACTTGCATGAAATCTGCAGGTGTATTTCTGAAAGCATCAGTATACAATATTCAACTCACGTCACAGTCATGCTGGTACACCACGTTTCTCACCTCGTCAGCACTTGCCAGCACGTAGAGAGGTGAAAGAAGAAAAGGAGAAGAAAAGAAAGAAAGATCTGCCTGAAAAGCAAACACAGATCAGGTGTTGTTAAAAGCTTCTTAAACTGTCAACAAAATATTTACTTATACCCAGAACAGAAAATCACCTTAAGATGGGTAATTCTCATGAAAGCAGCTTTATTTTTAAACACCCCATGTCTGGTGCTACATGATTATATGGGAGCCTCAGCTAGATTTTTGTTTGTAAAGTAAGGACTTGATTCCAGACTTTCTTGTCGTATGGAAAAAATGGAAAACATGAACAGCTCAGAAAGCAGAATGAAAATAAAAAAACAATTTAAATGCAGAAAGACAAAAAAAACCAAGACTCATACACAAACAGGACTGGTAACATTGCTTCACCTAAATGCTTTTTTCTTCTATTTAGGAGATGTTTCTCAAGACTTTCAATAAGTGTTGTTTTGTATCTGCAGGGCTTTCAGCAAGCGGCTGCCATATTACGAAACTTTCTGGATTCCAACAATGCACATCTCTGCTGTACTCAGAGTATCTGGGAAGAGGAGGAGGAAAACAAGCTTATCATTTATAAAATTATTGCTGGTTTTGTGGTTGTGAGGCTTTCTGCTGTGTACAAGAATAACTTGTTTGTGACATCAGGAAAATAAGGATATGCAACCTACAGCACATTGTCCTCTCTGTGGATGCTACTCTCACACTTTGTCAAGAAACATTGGGTTTCATCTGAACAGTGAGTCTTGGGAAGCTGCATGCAACAGTGGCACAACTTAAGACCTGGGCATGTGGTGCAGCCTTGCTCTGACTCCCTCAGCTATCTGGGATGGCACCAAGACAACACAGGCTCAAAACAGTCCCACTGCAACTGCACGGTGCTTTTCCCAGATCAAAGGGCCTTGGCAAAGTACTTCAGCTTTCGAGCTATTTCTGGCAGCTGAAAAGGCCCATGAGAGAAAAGAGTGTGTGTTAGAGAACATCGACCCCAGAGCCAGAAAACAGCAAATAACTATGCTTTCCTTAGTGGAAGAAAAGATTGAGTCCCTCATCTGTAATTGGAAAAGTCACATCTCTTGTTCCTCTTCCAAAAAAATGTAGGGAATTAGGTCCTCTGTGCCACACCTTCCTCTCCTGTCAACTATGGCTAACATTACTCCAGTGATGACCCACCTTACTCAAAGCTAAACCCGTTCCTGGTTTTAAGTAATTTTGAAAAGTACAACATTAAGCTGCAGACAATGCCCATGCCTCGTTCCTCTCATCCAGTCCTTCCAATCCTGAAGGTGGCAACTGTGTTTTTCCCAAAGGAAAGAGGTGTCTTAAAAGCAGACTTACTAGATACTGTGGAAAACAATCTCCACAGTCACACCTGTCCTAGCACTATCAGCTTTCTGGATAGGCTGCCAACTTGGCATTGGACTAGCTAAGAAAATGGATTTAGCACACCATGCCAGATACCACTTCTCAATCACCAAAATGCTCAAGTGACAAACTGAGTTGACCATTGTTTCTTATCACCAGGCAAACAAACCCTGCTGGCAGGAAAACAGCATTTGGAAAGTGATTCTCTGCATGACTGAGATGGGTTCTGGTTGCTATAAACGCCATTCCTCACATAATGCTGGACTCCAGGTGGTCACTGGCACTCCAAAGGATGCTGTCAAAAAGCCTAGCCTGCAATTTGATTTCAATGTCTTTCTTTCAGTTCATCTTCTGTTGCTCTGCAGGCCATATTCATTACCACAGGAGTAACTGTTGATTTCACAGTGCAGGATTTTCTGTTGTAACTGGCTGTCTTCTACATTCAATTTAGCCATAGCTAAGATGCTGACAGGATTGAGATTTTTTTTTTTTTTAAAACAACCAACCAACTACCAAATTACTGATCTGCAGATTGCTTAAAATGCTCTGGCCTACAAACATCCACAGTCTTTATAATTCCATCCTTAGAGCTTTCCCTTCCAACCAGTAGGAAATACTAATTGGTACACCAGACAAAAGATCTTCTCCCACTGAAATCAGTGGAAACGCTTCTGTCCACTTCAAAGGGTAGAAAAGGACGTCCCAACCAAGCATGTTCATTTTATAGCCTCATCAACGTCAATCTTCTGACCCGAAAGTGGAATATTTGAATCACAACAGAAATAGGCCTGCTTCTGAGCTGCCCCAGACCAAGCCAGAAGTGTTATCTTTGGCTGGCTTCACAAAAGGCAGGAAGCAGGAGACCCATGCTCACCCTCCGCAGCTTCTCTGTTGGCCTCCAACCCAGTAAGCAGGCAAGACTTCCAGTAAGGTGGAAGCGGGCTACCTGAGGGACCATCAGTTTCCTACTCTAGGTCACCTTAGAGGAAAAAGGAAATAGTTCTGGAACAATGTAGACAAAGGCTTTAAATTCTTATTGGAGAGATGCCGATTACTGGAAGATAAAAGTTTTATCCCAAGTGTTCCACCAAATCCAGGGACACCTTGGATCCCATAGCTGACAGGGCCACAGCACGCAGCCAGCCACATCGAGACAGAATCATAGAACGGGTTGGAAGGGACCTTAAAGCCCATCCCGCTCCAAGCCCCCTGCCATGGGCAGGGACACCTCCCACCACACCAAGCTGTCCAAGGCCCCATCCAAGCGGGCCTTGAACACCTCCAGGGATGGAGCAGCCCCAGCTTCCCTGGGTAACCTGGGCCAGGACCTCACCACCCCCGTTGTCAAGAAGTTCTTCCTTGTGTCTAACCTAAATCTGTTCTCTCCAGTTTATCCCAATTGCCCCTTGTCCTGTCACCACAAGTCTTTGAAAAAAGCCCCTCCCCAGCTGTCTTGCAGCCCCTTCAGGTACTGGAAGGTCGCTCTAAGGTCTCTGCAGAGCCTTCTGTTCTCGAGGCTGAACATCCCCAACTCCGAGCCTGTCCTCGTACAGGAGGTGCACCAGCCCTGGCCTTGAACACCTCCAGGCAGGAGGCAGCCACAGCTTCCTTGTCCACCTGCGCCTCGCCCTCCTCAAGGGAGAAAATTCCTTAGAATAGTTTGGGTCGGAAGGGACCTTAAAAGATCATCTAGTTTGACCCACCTGCCACGGGCAGTGACACCTCCCACTGGATCTTCCCAAACTCTCATCTCAATCTCCTCTCTTTCAGCTTAAAACCGTCTCCCCTCTTCCCGTCCCTGCAGTCCCTGACCAAGACCCGCTGTGAGGGGAGAGCGAAGGACACCCCAGCCCCGCACTGAAGCCCTCGGAGAGGAACCCGCTCTCCCTCACGCACGCCCCGCCGCCTTCCCAAAGGCCTACAACTCCCAGCATGCACCGGGGCCAGAGCGCGCCTGCCTCGCGGGCGGGCGCCGCGCAGCGCAGTCTGGGGGCTGTAGTTTTTCCTCCCGCAGATCCCGCCGCTTCCGGTCAGCCCGCGCCGCCATGCCGGAGGGGAAGGCCGCGTTCCGGGAGGTGCTGCCCAAGCAAGGTAAGGGGCGGGCGCGCAGCCCCGGCAGCCGCCCCGGCGCGGCCCCGCGCTCACCCGCCGCGCTTCTCTTCCCCCCCCTCGCAGGGCAGCTGGCGGTGGAGGACGCGCCCGCCCTGGTGCTGTGCAAGCCGAAGGTGCTGCCTCTGAAGTCGGTGACGCTGGAGAAGCTGGAGAAGCTGCAGCGCGCGGCGCTGGAGGCGATGGAGGCGGCGGCCGCGGCCGAGGGGGCAGCGCAGTCCCGGCCCTAGCGCCGCGCCCCGGGACGCGGAGGCCGGGCTGGCAGCGGCTGCATCGCCTCCCCCGGAGCGCAACGCCTGCCCGGCCCCGCACCGGCTCTGCCTTGCGATTCCCTCGACCCGCAACTTCCACGCGAAGCTGGGAAACGTAAGGAAGCAGGAGAGGCTCCGCTTTAATAGTTTTCCTTAGATCCGTCGCGTTCTTAGCAAAGCTGCGCTCTACAGACACATCTGAAGTACCACACTGGTAAATACCGATTATTAAATACTTACCTGAGTTTAATTCCTCCCTGCTCTTTCGCAGATTGTTACAGAGAAGGGCAGAATTCGATGTGCAGGTTAACTGCACACGCGTCAGATTTGAACACAGTTAAATTCGTTCTGTTCTTTTTTTTTTAAGAAAAAAAAGGGAGAAAGGAGAGCTTCACAAAAAATATTTTTAATATGCTTTACCAGAACTTTTCACTTTTCCAGTTACATAGAAAAAACGACGAGTTTGGTACAGGGGGGCAAAAACCAACCAGTGTTCGCCCCTGGAACAGATGAATTAACCTTATGACCCAGCTCCATTTTCTTGGGCTCTTCGAAACAAAGAAACAGCTATTTTTCCTCCCAAAGCACAGTATTTCTTCAGCAGCAATGGAAATGGGATCACAGCAGCTTAACTTGACCCTTCTATAAAGCTTGGTATAAACCAGTGATTTTTTGATGACAACACTGTCCTTGAAAGAAAGAGCGGCAGTCAGACACGGATGTGAACGTGGAATGATTAGGTCATAAAGATATGGCACTTAAAAGTTAGCTTATTTGAAGGCACCACCACAGCAGTGGCCAGTTGTTCTACTACATGCCCAAAGAAAGATGTTTTCTTTCTGAAAGTTATAAAACTATTTAAAAAAAAAAAAAAAGATTTGTACCCAAAACATGTGCTTTTAAAAAAATATGAACTGTGCTAAGCAACTCTTAAAGTTTTGGTATATTATAAATGTGTACACATATATACATACACACACCAAAGCAGCATGCGTGTATATATATAAAGAGAGAGAGAGATATCTATTTTCCCTTTAAACTTTAAGGCTCCAGGAGTTGGTTCTCACATTCAGTAGCTCTCAAGCTTAAAACGACCTCCATCTCCTTCACTCACAAAACGCTTTCTGCCCCTGTAAGAAAGTAGAAAGTGTTTTCTTCAGTACGTTCAAAGTAGCATCACTTGGGTTTTCTGTTCTACCACTGAGAAGAATCTTGGGAGTAGTCAAATACAAAGCACACAAGTTCAGCAAGATCAGCTGACATTCTTGATCACTAGTAAATGGCTTAGAAATCCAGTTGAATCTTACATCTACATTTATCAGCAAGAAGCTTTTCAAAATGTGAGTTGTCAAGTGCTTTCTACTTTTCTCACCTTTTCATGTTCACACTTGCAAAAGATCACGGTTTGAAAGCCTAGGAATAGTGTTTTTCTACCCAAAACTGAAGCACATAAGCCAAAAATGCCTCTCAGTGTATTAGTAACTGAACCATAATCAAGCTTTTCTTGCAGCAAAGACTTAAAACACTCCCCCCACCCCAAACCTACAAAACATTTGATACCAAGATACACACACAAACTCAATTTTAAGTCTAAATTCCACAAATAGAGGCTAGTTTTGATAGACACCTCAAAACTTGATTTCATCGCAAGCTATTAAGATGGTTTAAGAAACCTAACACAACATCCAAACTGGAGAAGATCTAACAAATACTATTCCGCATTTGTAAATTGCGAATAATAGTTTTAACATTAAATTTAAAACATTTACACCTGTTCCCCACAGGAAAGAGAACTTGGGAATTGTGCTGTGCCCAGTAAGGAGAGAACAGAACACTGATAGCCTACAGCTCAAACAGAATTACTTACACTACAAGTAAACAATAACAAGACAAAACCCACCATATAAACCATAAGACAGACAGATACTAAGGAATTAGGTGCACAGACCTTGTTCCACATAAACATCCTATTCCTTGTGGCATGAACGTTAGGACTGCTTGTCTCAATTTAGACCTCTGTTCATGCTATTTGGTATGTTTAAACCATCACTTAAAAGCAATTTTTTTTCCAGGTTTTTTTTTTTTTTTCACTGTAGCTTGGAGTTTTCCACTGTGACCTGCATGGATTGTTGTGACACCTGCATCTTCCACCCCAGTGCTGCACTGATGTCTACCAAGCAAATCAGCAGAGCAGAGGCAAAGCAGGCCTCCATCCTCTGGAGAGCACATCGGCTGTGTACTGCCTGAGACTCAATGGAGGCTTCCTTTTTTCACTAATTTATCCTAGCCTCCACATAATATATTTCTTGTCAGTACAGCTTCTTAATGAACTTCTACCAGTCCAACCCTCCGTTTCTCCATCCTCTGTAGTTTCCAGTTCCAACTGTAATACTTTGGTCGTAAGATGCTTTCTGTTATCCACAATGGGGACAAAAAGCAGGGCCTTCACCCGTCTACAATAAAACAGGTACCTTGAAGGACAGAGGTCTCTCAGTGGTTTGGAGATTATTCCAGCCTGAAAGCATTCCTCTACAAACCGCTCAAGCACAGAATAGGAGTGTGGCACATCCAGGTTAATATCTGGGATTTCACAGTAAACTCGTTCATAACCCTGCAATGAAAGAAATTCAAAAAATTACCACATTTTTTAAATACCCTCTTACACACACAGGATTTATTTTTCAATATAGTTTCATGTATGCTATGGACAGCTTCAACAAACCTAAAAGCAGAGCAGCCGCAAATAGAAAAAAGGAAGGTTTAATACCAGCCAATACCATGGAACTGCACCACTACCTTTCTACATAAAAACACCAGCTGAATTTTAAACTACTTTTAGAAGCCAGAAATTCAGATAGCACAGGATGTGTGTGTTAGCCTGGCTGCTGTTGCTTGGGTAGTAATAACACAAAAAAGAGAAGTTATTTTTTCTCCCTTGTAAATGAACAAAATGAGGCTACAAATCACCACAACAGTTTATGCAGCAAGGGAAACACTAGTGACAACCAGAGATGACTTCACTTCCCACTAGCAGTATGGCTGGGTAAATTTTGGCACAAGTCTTTGTGCAGTACCTAGTTTGCCCTGGGGACAGAACAGCTTCATACCTAGAAGCAAAGTCATGGATGATTCCAGCTGTGTAAAATTCTAGCTGTTCTAATTGACATTTGTAATTAAGTGGATCCTTATTTTACTGTTTCAATTTTGAAGAACTACTAAATACAAACTAAAAATTATACTTAGGAAAAAAATGGAGCTATGTTGCAGCATTTCAAATGATTAAATGACTTAACTGCATAAAATCAGTTGGAAATGTTTGCACTTTCAAATATCCTGTATTTCACAGTTCTGCAGAGAAGTACTGCTCAGAATGAATTTGTACTTGTTCCAGTACATGATAAGTACTGCATATGTGGCAGTGCTAGAGTGTTTGTATAGGATACCCAACAACCATGGAGAGTCAGCAGGGGACACAAAGTAGTACTTAAAGGTAAAAACTTATGAAGACCTTGCCACTGAAAAATTTTTAAGTACCACACTTACTCTTTTCATTTGGTCCACAGTAATGACAGAAGACTTCCAGAGAGATTTCAACAAGTCCAGCATCATTTTAAAGGTCTTTTCTCCAGTTGACTCCAAAACCATTACAACGGCCTAAAACAAATCATGCAAGTGTTTTAACTAAAAAGAAAACAGTGGTTCGAGTACAAAATGTGTAAGCATACGTGGATGCAGCATTATGCATTTTCTGGAGAGACAAGTCCATTTGTAACATACACTCACCCTTTCAATACATTATTATTTGAAAAAGAAAAACTCATTAGAAGTTATTTGAATAAAGAGAAAAGGTACAAAAAACTATGGAAAGAATGAAAAGCATTGTCTTTCTGGCTCTGGTTTGAGAGATACACATGACTTCACCCATATGGTTTCTGCAGTACAGATGGCAATTAATTTTGTGAAATTAATTCTGTATCTATGATATTTTTGAATCTGTGATTTTACAAGAACTTACAAGTTTAGAATCTACATATCACCACGCACTCTATCAACTAAAAAGACTCTGTTTTTCTATGGTGAAGGAATTTTCTAAAAGGAGTGAATTTATTGAAACAAAAATTTTGTAGATTGTTGGTGTTCAGCTTCCAGTTTGGCAGATAAAAGAGTACAAATGGGAACAGTCTACCAGATACAGCAAAGATGATCTTTCTCTCATATAGTCTGGTTCTGAAGTATCTCAGAGCTTTTACAAATGTGCAAGATGGAACAAGCCCAACCTGAAAAGGAAGCTCTATAACTTAACAAAAACAGGTAACACCCATAGAATACACAGATATCTGAAACGAAAAGGAAATAAACACTCTAACAAAGCATAGGATTTTGCTGCTGTGTCTCAGCAGAAAAATAAACTGAGCTCTTTCAGGAGCCTGTAAGAATCTGAATTCAACCATTTACCCAACAAAGTACTTCTGGGTCTTCCCAGAGTTTCTAGCAGCTTACATGTTGCACAATGTGCACACAAACAAGCACACAAACCATTAACTTTACATGAAATTACTTAGATATTCAAATAGTATCAGAACTTGCAACCTGAGATTCAGATTCCACTTACGTTATTTGCATACCCACATCAAACCAAACCCAAACCTGCTGGCATTACTGATGGTTTCTAAAGAGACTCTGATTTCTCCTTACTTCATATACAAGCTCATGGTGAAAATGTGGTACTTCCAGTTCCTGAAGGCAGCGTTCAGCTTCCAGTACATCTCCAGAAAGCAAATACTCTTTCAGCAACATATCAATCTGTTGAATTTTAAAACAAACAAAAAGCCCAGCACTAATTAGATATAAAAATTTAAAAGCTGTCAACTGTTCTGATAATCTGCAACCAACCCAGCAGCAAATTAGCTGCTCCTGAAGCTTGCTGGTAGTATTTTTATAGATGTAATTAAACTGAGACATGACCAGCAACCTAAAACACAGCGTAAACCAAATACCTATCCACAGTGTTAATACAGATAGAGAAGCACAAAACGCATTGCTTTCTAAGATGTGTATCACCATAAAAGTTTAATATGGGTACAATTAAGTTTATGTTCTCCCCTGAAGTCCTCCTCCTCCTCCCATCCATACACTCAACTTTGAAATTACAACATCAACTTTTCCTTTAAGCCTGCCTATTTCATAGCACGGATCTCCACACAATCCTCTTTCTTCCTCTTTATTCAATTATTTCTGTGCTTTACATCAGCAATGCCAAGAAATAATAGTTTATCTAGTTCAGCCAGTTTCATCTTGGCTCTTCTAATTACTTCACTGCTTTTTATTGTAAGCTTTTAAAAAGCTAAGTGCTTGAAAGTTTTGCTTAAAGCAAAAATAAATGTACACTTGCAATCCAGCACACTGTACTAGGACATTCCCATCACTGACAGATACTACAAAATCAACAACATTATATATATATATATTAGTTTTTAAAAACTACTTTGTATAACTAAATTATAAAAAAACCACCCCAACCCTCAAGACAATTCTGCTACTGGATACACGTATCTCAACTCCAACCCAAACAAAAGCTTAGGCAAACAGTAAAATAGAGAGAAGCGTTTTATAGGAGTAAGCTACCTCTTTAACAAGGTGTTTCACAGGCTGCTGGCCACCTCCTGCCCCCCACACGTTGTCTATACGCTTTCCACCCTTTGTCATACTCAGCAACACAGTGGCTCGGTCCAGCGCAGCTCTAGAAAGCAAAGTTAATGTTTTAAAATGTTATTACAAACTTCATTAAGAGGCATCTGTAAATTTCCCCAGTGCCATTCCTCTTCAGGCAAAGCTACCAGGTCCCTGGTAAGAGGGTTAGCAACTTCGCCGGGACGTATGGATCCAGCAAGGTAGCTCCCCATTCTCCTTCTGCCACCTCTATACTTCTAGTCATATCACGCTTTGGCAGAAAACATGGCTAGTTATTACAATGTCCCTCTTTGTCAGAGGCTGCTCCTTCAAACTTCTCACCCTGACATGGAACACAATCACACTTCTTGATGAACTACACATTACAAAGAAAGTCCAGAAAAACACCGCATGACCTTCAAACAAGGCAAAACAGTTAATCCCTTCTGTATTTCACAACATATTTACAGCAGTTGTCCTGATGTTATACTTACTCATTAATCACATTAAAGCTTTTCTAAAAACAAAGCTTTCTATTCTTGTTTCGCCGTATTTTTTTCCACCCTATAACATTAGCTAGACAACAAACCCAGCAAACCAAACTCATATATAACAATACATTTTCCAGGCATTTTCAGTATTTCTCCTCTAACCTGAGTCATCATGGATTTTGTTCTTGTTATTGCAGACTTTGCATTTCTTTTTAACAATTTTATATTAAAAAGTAAGAAGTTAGAGAACGACACGATTTATCCTGAAGTCCTAAATTCCTGATCATCATCTTTGGCATCTGGAATAGAAAACTGTACCTATAGAGAAAGCAAGAAAGTTACCGAGCTTGGACGCAATTCACAGTGCCTTTGTAGCCATCTACGTAGGTACTGCTTAGAATCCCGTCTCCAACAGCTCTAGCAATAAACTGGCCCACCAACTGCAACAAAACAGAAGCATTTTTAATTAAATGTTGAATTTCAAAGTAGTTCTAAGTAGACTATTATAAAGTAAAAACACAACCTGGGAAATCGGTAGGGGATTACAGATAGTAAAGACAATCCATAGTATTTTTCAGAATACAGTCTATTTCAGTTTAATTGATCAATTTCAGCCACAAATCAAAGGAAAAAAGCTTACGACTACTAGCATAAAACTTAATAAATATACCTGTGGTGCCCTGGGAGAATCCAACACCAATTCGGGTAGTTCTTTAAGCAGTCTATCAAATGATTTTTCCACATCACTTTTACTGACTACTGTCCCACAAAGGTCAGAGATAAGCTTAGACGTCATTTCCCTGTGACTAGCCTTCCCCTCTAATGCCAAGGAAACAGCCAGGACTGGCACACTGTATTTCATTTCACCAAGGTTTAAATCCTTCAGCATCTCCTAAATAAGATTTGAAAAACAAAGCAGATTAAGATTTTTTAATTCTTGTTATATAAATATATAATATAAATAGATTACAAATATAAGAATATTTATATTTATACATTCCTATATTTACATATATGCTTCTGCTCATGTAACTGCTTAGGTATTCTTATTGCACATTTCTTGCCAACATCTCTACACGCTCCTTTAGAGCTAGCAGCTGGATTCCCTTGTATTATACAGGTTTGCCCCCTAAAATAAGTCAGTAGAAACGAATACATCTTACCGAGACTTCATTAGTATCTCCATGTTCAAAATATTCCTGTATGATGGGTGTCAAAGTTTTTTCAAATGCTCTTTCATCCAGAGGTAGAACGACTGTTTCATAGACGCAGTTCTCCTATTTCAAAATACAACAAAAGCATGTACCCTTCTGTTAACAGTACTGGCTCTTCTTCCATCTTATGCAGTGCTAAAAGCTTCAAAATATATCTTCTAAATCCTTAATGCTTTAGTCTTGCTAGTCAGTACTCTGCCAGAAAACATCAGATTACGTCTCTACCATTGAAGTGTGGACAATGCTGGCTAAGTGCGAAGTTTCT
Organism: Phaenicophaeus curvirostris; assembly: GCF_032191515.1. NCBI lineage: Eukaryota > Metazoa > Chordata > Aves > Cuculiformes > Cuculidae > Phaenicophaeus > Phaenicophaeus curvirostris. Next base: position 6,358,025 of record NC_091400.1, on the reverse strand, counting down.
TATGTGTTACCTAACTTCAACTGAAAGCCTGAATTTATTGTTAAAACAATAGTAAACACTCCCAACTCCCTTCCTAGGATTCTGCTGACACCACATGAAGATAGAGATTGAGTGCCTATATACTGGTAGCAGAGCAACAAACCCCCCTGTCCCAGCCCAGCAGAGTCAGCTGTGCCACAGCACAAGACTTCACTTTCAGCATCTTTCCCTGCAAGTGGCACTCCAGTGCCTGACAGCAAGTCAGCCTGCTTCCAGTGCCTGAACGGGGAATATAAGGAAGCTGAGGAGGGACTTTTAACAAAGGCACATAGTGATAGGACTAGGGGGAAGAGCTATAAATTTAGACTAGACATAAGGAGCAATTTCTTCACAACATTGGTGGTGAGGCACAGGTTGCCCCATCCCTGGAGGTGTTCAAGGCCAGGCTGGATGGGGCCTTGGGCAGCCTGGTCTAGTGGGAGGTGTCCCTGCCCATCGCAGGGGGGTGGAATTAGATGATCTCTAACGTCCCTTCCAACCCTAACGATTCTATGATTCTGTGATTCTATGATCAGTCTCCATTTTCAACCTCAGAAAAGCTAAGCATACTGGAGTTCCATGGAATAGTCATTCTTCATGGACTCGATGATCCGGTGGGTCTCTTCCAACCTGGTTATTCTATGATTCATTAAACTCGCTTTTACACACTCATCAGCTTACTCTTTAACAGCTATCTCTGCTAACGTAAAGTGTTGAATTGCAGGCAGAAAACTGATACTGGAAAAAGGTTCTGATATCCTACATACCACGCTCTCAGCAGCTATGGCTACAAAAAACAGCCTTTGCTCAAAGGACACCACCACTGTTCCACCTATGTTACTCCGAATTCACTCAGTGTCTCACAACATTATTGATCTCAGACTTCAGTGTTTGCAGTTAGTGCTTCCTTTCCTCAGTGACTTAATGTTAGAAAACACCCTTCCCCCAGTGAGCTTTATTCTTTTTTTCCCCTCTGATATTATGTCTGTGAGGTACAATCTTCCACAACATATCCTTAACAAACACATGTAAACAAAACATCCAGGATATCAACTCTGCACTAGTTTGAAGTGTTCATACTAAGAAGATATGGACATTGGGAGGGTTAGAAATACAAGGAGAAGGAAAAAAAAAAAATCTATAAAAGATACCATCCCAGACTAAACTCCTGACTTAAGTAAGTCTGTGCTGCATTTTTAACATGATGCCTATTTGCAGTATAGAGCAGCATTCAATATTCACCTCCATGAGAACCAGCAGCAAATGAACACTTCTGGGAAAAGGGTGCTGCTAGTTAGATACAGAAAACGTTCAGGGTGAAAGATTTGCAAGTGTCATACTGCAACACTTCTACACCAGCTGTCTTACAAGCTAAGAATCCATTCTTGAACATAAAAATGAACATTTGGTACAGCCAGGCTGACATTCACATAACTCTCAAGGTCAACCTTTCATTAATATAAGCATCACAGCAATTTTGATCAATAAAGAAAATAAAAGCCAAAACTACACAGAAATTATTTGCCTACCTGGTCATCATCATAATTAGGATCCTTAACATCTACTTCTTCCACATCATACACTTGACCTGGTGTTCCCCAAACTCCTTTACCACCTGCTCCACCTGTCAAAACATGGGACAGTAAGCAAGGCACATCAGTTTACAAAGCATACTTCTGAGTTCAACCCACCACTCTCTTATTTTAGAGCGACGTACGATTGCTGGTACCCACCCCCTGACCCTAACAATGTATGCTGAAAAGGGTGCGTTTGTACGACATACTTCCATTTACCAACCAGTCTTTTCAGCACTTTCCAGTAAAATACTAGCAGTATGAAATTGCGCAAGAATTACTGAAGGTTGAAGCTGTACTTCCAAATAGAGAAATGCTTTAATTTTGCATTAATTAGAGTCCTGCGAACAACCAGCAGTTTACATTTGTGTATTAAGCTTGCTAAGAAAAGGTACTTACCCTAAAGACAGAAGTGCGCAAATAAAGTTTTCTGATAAGGCCACCTACTATTAGCTCCAATTGCCACCTACTCTTTAACAAAGATCCAAATGCCTGCACAGAGACTGCATCTTATGAAAATGATTCTCAGTGGGGAAAAAAATAACTATGTTTTGGACAGAATTTTTGTCACACTCCTCTCTTCACTAAGCTACACCAACCTTTCTTTGGTAGACCCCTTCCCTTTCCAGACCGGGATCGCCTGTCCAGGAGTTTCCCCTTTGGGCTTGTCGGTACAACAACTCCAATCTTCAGCGTCTCTCCATTGTCACTAACAGAGTCTCCTCTCCCAGAATCTCTAGAAGAATTTTTCCTCAGCCGTCTCTTTGCTTTAGCGTTTATTTTGGCTTCAGTAATTGAAGTTGCAGGAATCCAATTTCCATTGATTTCAGTCTTCCGTTCCTCATTCCCACCATTTTCTTCATCACCAGAAAATGGAGCATCACTTAGATTCTCAAGTTCTTAAAGAGGACACAGAGAAAAAAAAATGTTATAGCTCTAAACAGTTTTATGTTAAAGTAATGAAAGACATTGCATTTTATAGAACATTAAATAGAATTCTTATTTCCATCAGTGTTAAGGCAAATGATGTTCGCTTTAGAATGCCTACACATCACAGTAATAAGGAGTTCCTTATTCCCCTGCACAAACTATCCGCAATTTAAACCGAGCGTATGTCAAGACTTGGAGAGCACATGAATAAGCCATTTATAAACAGGTAAACCACAGAAAACCCCACCCTTGTTGAACAAAAACTATCAGAACTCCTCAGTGCATGAAATCTAACCTCTTAGTTCTCAATCCACCCACTCATCTCTTCATTTAGAAACAAACAAAACTGCCAATACAGTAAATTCTCTAAGAACTCGATGATGTTAAGAGACTAGTCACCAAAGTGAAATTAATTTCCTAAACCATCAACCAACATTCCCCTCATTCAAGGAATTCCAAACAGCTCACCACCTAGAAAAGCAATTATTTAGACTTACAAGAACATAAAAACAACAGCACTCTCTTAAAAGTTGCCAGGGGGGAAGCACCTTTTAACGCAAAGCCTGGAGAGTTTGGTAACAAGGACTCATAGAATAATGTCTTTTGAATCTCTATGGATAACCCCTCACTGTGGTTTCTTCAAGACTTTTTATAAAACGGCCATGGTTTACTCCCCAGCACAACCACACACAACAGGTAACTAGCTTTGTTTCATACCCAACAGAACACCCTCTCAACTTAAGAATCTGCAAATGTCTGAGCACTAAGAAGTGCAATAATTTCAGTCCTTTGGGAAGTTAGATTCTAATTCTAGATGTGCATGAAAGTCTTCTATTTCACAAAGTCAGGACATTGCACTTCTTAGCTGTATGGTTCAGCAGAATGCCTTATCGAGAGCATTAAGACCAAAAGCCTTCATCATTTCTTCCTCCCCTTCTTAACCCATTAAGATTAAAAAAAAAAAAGCATCTGTGGACCTATTTTACATTTCAGTACCCTGGGAAGCCTTGCAAATTGGAAGACACATACACAAAGGGAAGAGCCACAGCTCTCTGTTACACAGCCCTCCTCTGCTTAAGGATTCAGTAGAGTCTTAAAAACAACACATAGCCCAACCCCAAGGAAATGCAACGATGAGGCACACAAAAGCAGCTGCTTTTCCAGCTGTGCCAAGCCTGCTTAACCAAGTTGTTCACTGCCATAAACCCAGAATATGAAGAGTATTTAAAATTTGTATTTAGCTGCATGTATTTCTTCACCATCCCAATAAATTCTAATAACCAATGTTCATTTGGCAATACTTCTCAGAACTGTAAATTCAAAACAGGTTAATGAAGAATTGTTTTTAAAGTAAAGTGCTCTAACATTTCCAACCTCAAAGTATTTACCCATATCAAAGAGGGTTCTACACTACAAAATGAAGGAAGTTTGATGTAACTGCCTCCTCCATGAGCAAAGAAATAACATTTAGGTACTAGTGCTCACAGATGTGAAGGCTATAGCTGAACAATAATGCAGCCATTCCAGTTTAAGCTTCATCTTTCCACTCATTACTCCCACAAAAGCATTCCTTTTATGCTTGCAGCAGGCTAAAAAAGAAAAGCACGCATCACATCCAGGAAAAGATTCCCACAACAAGCTTTCTCACTTTGCCTAATATTTTAATAAAACAATGAGATTTGCATAAAGCTAACAGGGGAAAAAAATAGAAAAAACAAACAGAACAGGTTTCCTTCCTCACGTTCCCCAGGGAGCCCCCATCAGCACAACAAGCTCATCTCAGCTAAGTGAATTTAAATTCTTCAAGTCAGCTTTCCCCTGAATTTCTCCAGTTTAGACCTGCAATCCAGCTGTCCAGGATTCTATACTCTTCCTTATCCACTTCTTCCTCATTTTTCAAAGAAAATGACCAACAATTCATTAAAGCAAGTCAGTCCTAAATCTGCCTAGCACTAAGGATAAAAGAGAAGGCTACGGTCCAACCTCTTTATACAATCCTGATCTCAGACTTAAGACTAAAGGAAATCCTCCACAGGAAACATCCAACCCAGAAGACTTAATATTTCTCACTGCATTACTATTTTATTTTTTTTTTATGTAACGTCATCGCTTCCGGCTGCAACCTCTTTCACCATAACACTCCGACCAACTGGCCCTCTGCTATTAGCGACCTAGTCACCTGAAGAAACAGGTTAAACGGACATACTACCTTTGATTAATTTTTTTTTAAAAAATAGTTTTCTAAAAAGCACAGATAAAATGATGCGGATTCTCCTTTCAGTTTTTCATTTTCACGTCATATAACACATACATAAACATATATAAGCAAGAACAGCATTCTATAAACTTTAAGACTTTGCTTAGTATATATTAAAAAGTTATTTAAATTTATCTTATTAGCCTGCCCAGCCTGCATGTTTAAAATCTGTGCTTTTATGGTACTATCTTAAGTAATAAAGCACTCAGCAAGTACTTACCTACACACAAACTTCATGTGACCAAATCAGGTTAATTTGGATACCCAGCAGCTTCCCACCTATTATTCAAACATAATTCTAAAATGCTAGGGAGAAGCCATATATCTTCTACACTAAAAAAAAATACTAGTTTCAAATAAGACGTCATATGGAGCATGTTGCCACTCAACTGCATTACATACCATATTTTTATATATATATATATATACACACACACTTTTTTTTTCCTGAAAAACATTTAAATTTTACAAAAATTCTTTGGTATAAAAAGGTAAGTGCAGATCATCACAACATTTGGAAGATGCAGAAGACAATATGGAACTCCGTTAACTTGACTAACCATCATAAAATACATTTGTGATATGAGAGTATCAGGGTGGCCTCGTAACACATATTCAGTAAAGTCTTTTCCATGACAGCTCACTTCCAGTCAAGCCTTTTATTATTAGTTTCCTCTGATTTTTAACTTAATGGCTCCATTAAACCAGAGTTCATCCCTCTCAAATGCACCTACAAGTCCTATTTTTGAATTTATTCTTTTTGTCACACCAGCACTACTGGAAGTCAAATAAGGAGACCAGAGTCACTATTATTTAAGAAGTTAAAGAAACATTAACTTTATGATTTTAACCAATTCTGAAATAAATGTAATCAAGCAGGTTATTATGATGTACACCTGAAAGAATGATTCTGTAAATTCTGAGGAAAGATTTTTATATTTTTTTAAACGAGTACTGTTAAGAAATTAGCAGGTAATACAATTCTTGTACAAAGAGCATTTCAGATCAGCTAAGCAATTTTAAGTAAAAAAAGAAAACACTAAATATATTACTTACCAATTGGGTTAACAGAAACGTGCTCCTTTTCTGTTTCCATAGTTGCTTGACAGAACTGCCTGTGAGATGTAAAGTCTTAATGTTTTCCCTCCGAGGCCTAAACAAAAACAGAGAAGCTTAGGGAAAGAAAAGCAGCAGACCCAATCTTACAGAAGTAAAAAGCTACAAAAAGCTTCACTCACAAAATACCATGCAAAACAAGGTTTTCTATGTTTTAATTAGCTATCAGTAACCACTGAGAAGTTCCTATGAAGGTAAACGGTGTAACATGAGACAGCACCACCATGCAACACATCTATCTGAGCCCTGATGTCTTAGCAGCTGTCAGTTCTGGTGCTTATAAAGGAGGCGCCAGGATAAAAACCGTTATTTTATGGGTAAAAAAGCTGTATGCAGCTTTTTTTTAGTTGATAAAAGCCACCTCTATCAACTTTGACTGTCCCACTCTGCAAAGTGGTTATCTATATGAGCATACAGTATCAATATTATAATAGCACCCACAAGAGAAATGTTCTTCGGGTGAACTATACTGATAAAATGGTGTCAAAGAGTTCAGGCCAGTTCTCAGAACACAAGCTATGTTTTGGTCCTCCCCTCTAGGACATAGTGTTTCTATTTTCCTGTAGGTGTGTACATACAGCTGTCAGGCTTTCACATCTTGTTTTCTACCCTTCAAACCCTCATATAACCACCACTCAGTCTACAAGAGATAACGTTGAACACAATTATTTTTTTGTCACCCCTCCTCCTTCCTATCAGCTGCTATTCCACAAACCACCCTGTGCCACTGTGAATGAGTGGCATCATCCACTTTTCCTTTATGTATACAAAAAATTAAGCAGCCCCAGAATTCCCCATACCCTTACTCACCTACAAGATTTCCACAAACCACTTTGCAGTCCTGGTATTTGTGTCTGCCCTGTAAGAATTCAGTGACTCTTTCCCCGCTCTTCTCATCCTTTGCTGCCTGAGAACAGCTTACCGTTGAGCAGCAAGATTGTGACACCAAACGACAGCACTCCCTTCCCCTTTTCTTCTCCTTGTTTTCCCCTCTTACACCCACTTGCCTACCACAGACCTATTAATTGCAAATGATTCATCACAGACCGTTGGCAATAAAGAAACTCTGGTTTAGGGTGCTATATCAAGCTGTCATGATCTTGCATTTCCTAACGTCAACCCAAACAGTTAACAGCATTATGTAATAAATACGTGGTGTGTGCCCCACACCAAGCTTTTAGATAAACTTTTTTTTTTGTTACCTCAATCATTCAGGAGTTCCCAAGTGTTCCTGGTCACTGTTGGTTGACAGGTTTTTTTTGTATAGATCTGTCTAATCCAACTACTGTGCAAGAAGAGTTTTATTCTTCTTAGTCTAATGTTCCATCAGCTGTCCACCTTTTTGAAAAAGACAAAAGATGAAACCCATATTAAATAACAATAATTAATTTTGTCATTTGTCATCAATTCCTGAACTTCAAGCAGAGAAACACCTCTTCCATGTAGGAATCTAGTTGCAATTCCCCACCTATTGCAACTTTATAAACAACAACACAAGTTTCATACGTTTTGTGATTCAGCACTCTGTAACAAGAATGACAAAATAACTGAACTAAATAATTCATACAGATTAGGAGAAATATTTTCAATTTAGAAATGCACTCTCACATTGTCTTAAGCTAACGTGCCTGTTGGAGCTTCAGGATCCTGATATTTATCACTTTCTATTTTGTAGCATTATACCACAAACCATAGAAGTTGAAAACCCGCATTAAAAAAATCAGGGTGAACAACCCCAAAACTTTATGCCAGAAGAAACATGGGAACAAAATGAAGAGAAGTAATTCTAAGCATCTGCAGACCCAGAATGCTGCAAGGGATCTTAAGCTTGATCAGTGATGCGAGTAGCTTTTTCTAAAGTACAGGAGGGTATTTCCAAGTTACAGAAAACCACCAATAAATCATGCTCAGCTACTTGCAGGTGTTCTCTCTGTATTCACCACCACTGCATGTACTTTACCTAAATAAGCAATTCTAGCCCAGCAGATGAATAGCAGCAGACCAACATTTAGGAGCAGAAGACACTGAAGAAGAAAGCTTTCAGGACTTCTCAAGACCTTACAACCCTGGCGAACTTCCACACAGCCTACACGAATTCTCCCTTACCCCTAACTTTAAATGCACACTCCTCATCACCAAGGCTGTGGAGACCTGCAAACACCAGCTGTTATTCTGAAGCCACATGCAAAACCAGCCAGGTAAGATTTTGGATTTGGGTTGGAAGGGATCTTAAAAGCCCCTCCAGTTTCAACCCCTCTGCCATGGGCAGGGACACCTCCCACTGCATCACGTTGTTCAAAGCCCCATCCACCCTGGCCTTGAACACCTCCAGGGATGGGGCATCCAGGATTTTTCTGGGCAACCTGTGCCAGTGCCTCCCCATCCTCACAGAAAAACACTTCTTCCTAAAATCTCATCTCAACCTCCCGTCTTTCAGCATAAAACCATTCAGTGATCCTACCCCTGGACTCCCTGAGAGCCCCTTTTCAGCTTTTCTGTAGGTCCCCTTAGGAGAGGGGAGGGTTGGGGGGAAACCAGCTCCTCAAAAGGAAGGGAGGGAGAGAGTGAAGCCCCTCAAAACGAAGAGGGGGGGAGAGAGAACATGCCCTCAAAACGAAGAGGGAGGGAAGAGAGAGCAGGCCCTCACAAGGAAGCGAGGGGGAGCGAGAGCAACCCCTCACAAGGAATGGGGGGGGAACCCCTCACTAGGAATGGGGGGGGAACCCCTCACTAGGAATGGGGGGGGAACCCCTCACTAGGAATTGGGGGGGGAACCCCTCACTAGGAATTGGGGGGGGAGGGGAGCAAGAGCAACCCCTCACAAGGAATTGGGGGGGGAGGGGACCGAGAGCAATCCCTCACAAGGAATTGGGGGGGGAGCGAGAGCAACCCCTCACAAGGAATTGGGGGGGGAGCGAGAGCAACCCCTCACAAGGAATTGGGGGGGGAGCGAGAGCAACCCCTCACAAGGAATTGGGAGGGGGGGGAGCGAGAGCAACCCCTCACAAGGAATTGGGGGGGGGGGGGGGAAGCGAGAGCAACCCCTCACAAGGAATTTGGGGGGGGGAGCGAGAGCAACCCCTCACAAGGAATTGGGGGGGGGGAGCGAGAGCAACCCCTCACAAGGAATGGGGGGGGGGGGGAGCAACCCCTTGCAAGGAATTGGAGGGAGCAGCCCCTCGCGTCGCCCCCTCCCCTCACGCACCGGGCCGTGCTCCGCGGCGGACGGAGGCGGCGAGAGGCCGAGGCCGCGTCCCCTCAGGCCGCCGCGGGGCCGTTGCCGGCAGCGCGGGCCGCTCCGCTCCGCTGGCCCCGCCCCCTGCAGCCGCGCGCGCGCCCCCGTGTTGTTGTTGTCTTCCCCCCAGCGACACGGCCGCAGCGGCGCCGCGGATTGGCCAGCGCCGCCCGCCGCCCCAGCCAATCCGCAAACTGGAGGGGGGGGCGGAGGGCGAAACCATCTCGGGGGTCGGCGGGGACGGGAGGGATGGAACCATTGGTGCGGGGAGGGGGGGGCAGCCCGTGGGACGTGCCCTGCCTGAGCACAGCGGACGAGGGGGAGGAAATAGCTCCGGGGGGGGGGCGGAGGGGGCCGGGTTCTCCTGAGGTGTTAGAATAAAACTGAGCCTGAGGTTTTATTTTACCTGCTCTGTAGGTGCGTGAAAAGGGGCCACTGCACACGCACCAGGCTGGCAACTTCCATTTCATAGAATCATGGAATGGTTTGGGTTGGAAAGGACCTTAAAGCCCATCGCTGTTCCAGGGCAGGGACACCTCCCACTGCACCAGGCTGCTCACAGCCCCATCCAGCCTGGCCCTGAACATCCCAGGGAGGGGGCAGCCACAGCTTCCCTGGGCAACCTGTGCCAGGGCCTCTCCACTCTCACAGGAAAAAAATTGCTCCTAATATCTCATCTAAATATTCCCTCTTTCAGCTTAAATACATCCCCCTGATCCTATTCCTGCACTCCCCGATGAAGAACCCCTCCCCAGCTTTCCTGCAGGAAGCTGTCCCAAGGCCTCACCACACTCATCATAAAGAATTTCTTCCTAATGTCTGATCTAAACCTTCCCCTCTCCGCTTTAAATCCGCTTCCCCATCCAGCACAGCCGGCCTGCACACCACGCCATCGTCTCCTCGCTTCTTGCGGTGTATGAGGCTCATAACCCTTGACAACCTTTAGGTTGGTTGTGAGAGGACAATGTGGGAGCAGGGCTGCACGCAGAGACGGAGTGAGGAGATCACAGAATAGTTTGGGTTGGAAGGGTCCTTAAAGATCATCCAGTTCCAAGGCCCCATCCAACCTGGCCTTGAACATCCCAGGGAACGGGGCAGCCACAGCTTCCCTGGGCAACCTGGGGCAACGTCTCACATTCCTCATGGTGAAGATGAAGAGGCGTTTGCAGGGCCAGTGACTGGACCTGGCCGGGGAATCCAGAGCCTGGCAAGCACAGGCATCACAGACAGCCTCTGCCTCGCTCTTCTTCCACCTTCTGTCCTCCTTTAATTACAATTGTTTATGGGGCTTTGAGCAACCTGATGTAGTTGAAGATGTCTCTGGTCACTGCAGGGGGGCTGGAGTAGATGACCTGTAAAGGCCCCTTCCAACTCAAACCATTCTATTATTTTATCAGAAAAATAATGTATTGCTCCATCTTTGTGTTGCTCTCGGCTAACATGGGGATTTCAGACTTTTTGCCCCTCCTCACACAAGACCCCTCTCCCTCCTCTTCAGCAGCGGGTGTCACCGAGCAGGGGCAAGGCAGGAGGACCGAGCAGGGGCAAGGCAGGAGGACTGGGGGAACACCACAACTGCCCTGGAGCTGGCAGATGGAATGCCTACTGTCCAGGCAATCCCACGGGTAAAAGGTGCTGTGCTCACCTTCTCCACTGCTGAAACTCTGAACACCGTGCACAGTTAGGATTGACAGCTAAACCATGCCTATGCATCCACAACCTTACAATTTACCTCATTTTAGTTCACATTTACCCTGTTTTTTTCTGTACACACTGCCTGAGGCCAGACACCTCATTAGAGGCGATAATCTCTTTTCATTGCCATGAATTTTGCTTTCATTCAGTCTCTCCTAAAATCTCAGCTAACCCTTTGTTTCCTCTCTATAATTTGTCACTGCAGAGAGCCCAAGAAATAGCAGTCCAGTGCTAGGAGGGAAGAAAATGCAGATCCCTTCTGCTTTAGTACTTTTGCATTGCAGGACTACTTTTGCCAGCAAGAGAATCATCCTCATTTAAAAGATTTTGACTTGACTTTTGTAGTATCCTTACGTATTCTCCCAGTATAATTCTACTCCAGATCAGTGTACTTTTGGCTGAAATAAGATGCAAACTTTCTGTCAATAAGAGATTAATATACTGGCCCAGCTCTTGGATGAATCACCAAAACTCAGTTTAAGAATTAAAGCAACAGTGATCTGTTAAAAGACTGTGCAGCAGAATTGATGTATTTTTAAAGGTAAATACTTTCCCTGTCATCCAAATGACAGAAAGAAAATCTTCCTTGTTCATGAAGAGACTAAGTTGCAGACATTTTCAAGTTAGGACAGTTCAGCATGCTAGCACAAGACTTTTCTCACATGCAACCTAGAGGCAGCTTCAAAAGGTGCTGTTTCCCCATCAATCAAAAAATAATTTCTAGTTTGCTCTTTGCACCTCCACTGACTAGCACATACCAGGCAAACCACTACCAGTGTCATCATCGAGATCTGGAAAATAAATTCTCGCTATTAACATAGCTTGTGGAATTTAGCTTCCCCTGCAAGGAAGGATTTGAGATTTTTCAGTGAAGAGGGAGCAGAGAAACCGAAACAGTAAACAGAACCTGCAGAAGGGAAGGTGCCACGAAATACCACAGCGGTGCATCATGCTGATAACACGTTTTAAAGCACCATGGAAAATAGCTAGAGGATTTTCTGGTAAAAATTAGGTCCGGATGACTTGCAAGAGGCCTAAAAGCTGGGTCAGTAATCAAAAGAAGATGAAAATACCCGAACCATTCAGCACACCTCCAGACAAGAAAATGGTGGTGTTTTCCCTTCTTCTGCTGAATGTTAGCAGCTGGTTTACCAATCACTGAAAATCTCATCTAGATTTGCCTGCACAGTCTTTCTGATTTCGAAAACACCGTGACCTAGTAAAGAGTTGATGGGCATTAACAATTATTTCTATTTTTCCGTTGTAGCAACCCGTCTACTAAAAGATATTACCTCTTTTTGCATTTCTAACCTCAAAACAGCCTGCAGTATTTAAAAGACAGCTGATGCCTGCTAATCTCCGAGCTGTAGAGACCCGCTTGCTCCCTCCCCCAGCAAACACATCACCAAAATCCCCATCAAAACAAAAGAGCACAATCCCTTCTCCCCCATAAGGAAAGCAAAATTCCCTCTTTCGACCGTTTCTGCCCCGTTTGCAGCTCCAGGCGACCCACACCTGCATCCCGGGGTTACCTGTCCCGGGATCTCCAGCTGCCAGGCTCCTCCTGCTCTCCCTCCCCTAACGCCACCGATCACCTGGAGCGAAATGTTTGCGGGGAGGCGAGCGGGTCACTTTCTAGCCTCCTTCCTTCCTTCCTTCGAGCCTGCTGGGTTGTTTTCAAACTCTCCCCTCCCTTCCCCACATGCTGGCCAAGCCCTCCCGTAACACCCAGGGGAGGAATCCATTGGCTGCGGTTCCCCAAAACGCGAGGAGCAGCCCTTCCCCCGCTGCACAATGGGCACCGCGTGTCTCCGGGCTGCCCTGCGCTCTGCTTCTCATCAGGCTTTATCTCAGCCCTAGCTGGGCTGGCTCACAAGGCTTGTCCGACCTCCAGCGCCAGGGAGAGCAGAGAAGAGCAAGGCGAAGTGTGGTTGCGTTAGAAACATCCCATTTTCGTTGCGCTCCCGACTCTCTCAAAGTTTTAATTTAAGTGTAAATATTTTTGAAAGGCAGCATGTGTGTTCCTGATCCTTAAGCAGTTCTGTTTGATTACAATTGAGTCTGTTACTGGCCTTTCAATACTTAAAGAAAGATGGGGGAAAACTTTTTAGCAGTGCCTGTAGCAATAGGACAAGTGGTGATAGTTTTAAATTAAACTAGGGGAAGTTTAGACTACACATTAGGAAGACATTTTTTATGCTAAGGGAAGTGAAACACTGAATCATAGAATCATAGAATAACCAGGTTGGAAGAGACCCACCGGATCATCGAGTCCAACCATTCCTATCAAGCACTAAACCATGTCCCTTAGCACCTTGTCCACCTGTGCCTTAAACACCTCCAGGGAAGGTGAATCAACCACCTCCCTGGGCAGCCTGTTCCAGTGCCCAATGACCCTTTCTGTGAAAAACTTTTTCCTAATGTCCAGCCTAAATCTCCCCTGGTGGAGCTTGAGGCCATTCCCTCTTATCCTGTCCCCTGTCACTTGGGAGAAGAGGCCAGCACCCTCCTCTTTACAACCTCCTTTCAGGTAGTTGTAGAGAGCAACGAGGTCTCCCCTCAGCCTCCTCTTCTCCAGGCTAAATCTGGTACAGGTTGCCAAGAGAAGTGGTAGATGCCCCATCCCTGGAAACGTTCAAGATCAGGTTGGATGGGGCACTGAACAACCTGATCAGGTTGAAGATGTTCCTTCTCACTGCAGAGTGGTTGGACTAGATGACCTTCATGATCCCTTCCAATCCAAACCATTCTAATATTTTATGATTCTACTAATATATATTACCACACGTAACGCAGACAGCAAAAATGCATCGTATCTGTTAAATCAATCTGCTCTGTTCAGTTGCTTGTCCCTTGACCACCTATTTTCTTTTCCCTCAGCCTTCTTTTATTTTTGCATCTCCTTCAAAGGTGTCTTCATAAAACAAACTGCAAGCACAGCAATCCCATTCTTCATCAGGCAGCGTCAGCTCCAGGTTGAAAGGATACTAAAACACACCTTTGCTTTTTTTTTAATGTTAAGTAATTAGAATTGCTTTTGAACATCCCCCTACAGCTCCATCCCTGAGCTGGAAACGGGGCTGCGCCGCAGACCTGTGTGTGCAGTGCCTGTTGAGACTGGGCACCCTTGGGAGGTGGACAGGGAGCAAATCGCGTTTGCCTGAGCATGAAAACTGAAGTATCACCCACTGCAATGGCTTTGGATAAACACTTTGCTGAACCACAGCTTGCCTGTCTCTATCATGGCTTTCCAGGACTTGCCTCTCACATCACACAAAAAGCCTCTTCACATTTGAGTACACCCTCCTGGCAGAAGCATTAGAACTGGGTTTGCTTTGTAAAACCATTCCAGACATGTTCTCCTCAGTGCTGCCGTTGTCATCTGTTCATTCTTGCCTTAACAAAAGGCAATCACGCATCTGAAAAGACACTTTACTGCAAAAGGCTGAACTTGTGAAATGTGCAGAAAAATGGGAGTGCTTGATTTAAGAGTTTCAGACAGTGAGTTCATCCAAAAGCTAACAACCAGAAATATAAAATACTGCCTTTACCTTGAATAATTGTCCTTATTTACTGGTTCACTGTGGGAGAAAATGTTAGGGAGCTATTTATTAAAACAGGGTGTGCTATTGCCTTGTAATTATTATTTGACAGGCTAAGGTCCTGTGATCATGTGCCTCCATTTGCTGAGTGTATAATCACATGCTCCATATTCATATTGACAGAGGGTTACAGAATATTTACCTTTCTGCATAGGACTGGAAGAAACTTCTGTACTGCCAGGTCTCCTATCACAAGGCACCATGTGATATAATGTTTTTCATAAACTTATCAAGTTGTGTTCTCAAATTGATTTAAAGTTTTACATGCACGACTGCAATGGGTAAGCTGTTCAAGAACCACATGGTCAAATGGCCAGTAACAACAATATATCTGATGCCGCTATGATCAGCTATTCTGTTCCAGCCCTTAGCACCATCAGCTCTTCCTGCTCGCTTCCCAAGAATATTTACACAGAGAAACTCTCCTGCTCTCAGCATTCATTCACTTTGCAAAATGAACTGAGATACCCTCTCCTCGAGCACACTCCAGCCTTTGCTGCAGCCTGGGCTGCACCTTTCCTGCTACCTTCCACAACTACATTTCTTGCTTCATGTTTCCACTGTGTTGGCAAGTCAGTTATTTGGCGGTTGAAGCGTGAGCTGCCAGCTGGCTTATAGGAAAGGGTTTGTCATTTGTGCCTATGATCACCACTTTCTGCTGCTGACTCCTTTTTTTCTGTGCAATATTTCAAGCCTCCTTTGTCCTGAGGTTGCTTCATAATTCGTGTCATCAGCGATTTCCCCAGTTCTCCACTAACATTAGCAGCGAGCTCATTTACAAAAGCACTTTGCCAGATCTCCAGGAGTGATGTTTAGCACTCCCTTGTTAACTGCCCTCCAGCCTGACAGCCGTGCGCTGCTCTCACAGCAGGTCTTTACGAGGTTTATGCCATGTGCTAAATCGCTTCTCCCTTTTCTTGAGAACTTTCCTCATGGCACCATATGAAACGTGCAATTTCAGTCCATTGAGGTGAGATCCACCCCATTTCTTTCACTAAGCAAATGGCTTGCACCTTACCTTACCCAAGGAAGATAAATGGGTTTGATAAACCCATGTAATCTCATGCCGTTCACCTCCTCCTCTTTTGCTACCCTTTCCTTCACCATTTTTTCATAAAGCTTTCCATATACCATTAAGCTGAAACCTTCATGCCTGTTCTTGTCCAAATCAGTTCACTTCTCCGTACAGGCTCACTGTGCTCCTGTTCCTGACTGAAGGACCTGTTAAAGACATTGGGCCAGTTCTTCTGGAGCTCTGGCATGCGGATTAGCCTGTTCCTCTGCTTCCAGTGTAGGAACGAGCCCTGAGATTTGCTTCTGTCCTGACTGTGAACATTTCCATACCCTCACCCCATTATCCTTCTCATCTGCAGCCACAAGATTAACATCCTCATCCTCAGTGAAAGTTAAAGCAAAGCATGAATTTGGGTTTTGCACATACCTGCTATACCTTAACCTCTATCCCATGTAATCGCTCTTCTTCTGTCTTTTTCTTCAGCTGTATGCAACCAGGAAAACCATTTTTCAATTTTTATTGAAATCCTTTAAAAGGCAAAACTCCAACTCACTTTTGATGCATAGCTTTTATACCCAATCAGTCATTTTGCTTTTTAAAATGATTCTTTGTAATGACTACCCATTCTCAGTATCATTTCTGAGGTTGAAATTCATTCAGCTGCAGTCTCTGACTGCAAGATTTTCCCCCTTGCCTGGGTTTTATCCTCAGTGAAGTTACGCTTAATTAACTAAAGTGCTAGACTCAGTCCTGGAGTCTCATCCCAGTAAAGTTTAGGCATCTAAATCCCCAAGCTCCTAAGGAAAGCTGACTATATGGATTAGTTCCTGTTATTTATTTAAATACACCCCTTAGTAGTCTGAAGCTGTATCATTCACGCCTGCCTTGATCACAGGGATATATTTTAACTGTGGTACTGTTTATCGTTAAAAAACCTGATGCAGCCCCAGTCTTCCAGAAAAAGGACTTGATCAAAGCGGATTTTCCTAATGTTTCAGGGATAAAAATAAGCAAGACAGAATGGAAGAGCAGGATTAGTTGCTCTATTTAGAAATAATTTTTTACCTTAAAAATATAACTCTGCAAGTCACCTTTTGTGATAAACATGAAAAAGGTGTTTTACCTCAGCTCGGCTCGGAGGCTCAGCCAAGGCCTTCTCCTGACCGGTGAGGTGTGAAGGTCTACTTGCCTCTCTCCTTGTTTCACATCTGCTTATTCTCTCTATCTCTCTCCTCTCTCTGTCCCTCTTGAGTCCATCCTTCTGGCTTTCCTCCCTGCTGACACGCTATCCCTGAGTCCTAGCACTGGTCTGCAGAAAGAGCTGATGGTGTACAAGGGCTTGACATTTTTAGCTCTCTTACTTCAACGCATGAAGGTTTGGCACCCAGTGCACCCTGCAGAACTGTGCCAGCCAAGGAGCATAACATCTTAGAAATGTATTTCTAATCTCCTGGCAGGTGTCTGCATGTTTATCTAGGCTCCTTGGCAGGCTTGGACCACCTGGTCTGGAGAGAGTCAGTGCTGCCACACCTTCACTGTAGACAGGGCTCAGCTAGCAGAAGAGTAGGAGCCTGGCTGCAGTGCTGAAATAAGCAAAACCACCTCTAGTCCTCACTAAATCCTTCATAGTGTGTCCTGGGGTATCGAGATTGAGGCGTTGCTAGAGATATCCCTTGTCAAGAAAGGTCTTTGTAGTCTTCCTGTACGCATATGGCCCGTGGGCTGGAGGGAACACGCTGCAGACAGGGGCTGCAGAGGTGATGCTCAGCCCAGGGACACACCATGCTACACCTTGCCCTCCAGGTCACTGACTGGGTGGACTCAGCAAGCTGGACCGCAGCCTCAGGCACAACACATCCCACACAGCCCCTCGGCAGCATGGCCAGAGCTCCTGGGGGAAGGAGCAGGGCTTGGGAATGGTGAGTGCTGCTCCCAGCCAGGTGCCTCCTGAACCCTACCAGGGCTGTGCTGGCCATCTGGGTGGGATGAACAATTCCCCCATCTCTGCACTCCCCAAGGAGGTGACCTGGCAGAGGAGGAGGCGAGGTGTGGCCTCGCGCTGGGGCATGAGCCGTGGAGTCAGCACTTCGGGGCCAAGTTCCCACCTCTGACGCTGACTTACTGCTTGGCCCAAGGCAAGTCACTTAGCTGCTTTCCTTCATTTCCTGACTCTGCTGAATGCCAGTGATAATAAGTAACTTTGTGTGAGCGCTACAAAGCTTTGAAATCTTTAGATGAAAAGACGCAGTGTAATTGCAAAGCATTTTTAATAATGCTAATCATTCGCTTGGCTCTGCATTGCCGTGGGTCTCAGGCGGGAGCACGGCAGCAGCCGCCAGCACGCGGTCAGCAAGCATCAGGCTTTGCCGAAGCAGAGGGATTTCCCAAGTTCATCTCCATTTTGACCTCGTGCTGGTCCAAACGGGAATCTGAGCTCAGCCCAGGACCTGATAGAAAGCCTCAAAGTCAGAGTAATGCCTGGCCCTTGCAGGCAGAAGCTTTCTGGAAAAGAGGGGCATTTGGGGGGAGGGATTGAAACAGCTGTGTTGACAACGCAGACAATAGGGATCTGATTCAAGCTGAGGGGGGCTACGTGAAAGGCAGCACGAAGCTGAAATTAAAGCAACAGTGAAGAGGAATGAGAGGGAAGAAAGGGAAATCCCTTGGGCTGAAATGCTCCTGGTTTGGCAGCAGCCGCAGCCACATGTCCCAGGAGGTGCTCGGCTGGCACCAGCCTCCCCTGCATCCCAGGGAGGGCCTTGTGCTTCAATTCACTGCGCCAGGGGTGCAGCAGCCTTCTCTTCTGCACAGAGCTTGGGTGTGAACACTAATCTGGAGGATTACAAAGGCAGCACTTTTGCGAACCACTGCAGCTAGAAAGAGATGAGGTTATCTTCTTTAGTTAGGCCTGCAGAGCTGATGTTTAACCACAATGTTATTTTTATTTGACTCACTAACACGACAGTAGCCAGTGATGCCTGCAGCTCACTGCAATCCAACGCCTCCACTTCCAGAGAAGACTCTGTGCACTGCTGGCAACTCCTGTGATTTTTATCAGAACTTTTATGCTTAGGGGAATATATCCTAAAATCCCAACTTCTTGAAACAAGGGAATTGTAGCTTTCATTTATAAACAAAGTATATCCCTAGCCCTCAAGGTTGTGGATGAAAGATTTCAGAACATGAAACTAGTGCAACCTAAATGTTCAAAAACTGGGAGGTGAATAAAGAGATCCTAAAGTTCGCTGGCTAATAATAAGGGGAAAAAAAAAAAAGATGGGAAAAGTAATAGCTGGCAAACAACTTTTGCTTGGGAAACGGGGCAGGGCTTGGGCTGACTCTTGGCTTTTTGGTACTTGGGGTTGCCAGTATGCCTTTGAACTTTGCAGCCATTCATAAAACCTTACTTAACAACAGCAACCACAACGCACTGGAGCTCTAGAAATGCTGACACAAGGAAAACGGTGGGAAAAAATTATTTTAGCAACTTACGATAACTCACCTTAATCTTTAAAGACAGAAGATCTGGAGCCTCAACAACACATACCCCCTTAGAAAGCAGCATCTTTTTGCTCCAGGAGCTCATTTTACACTGTAGTAAACCTCTTGTAGGTAAAGAGGAATTCAAAGGCTCCACAAGATCATAGAAAAGCATTGAAAGAGGTTGAGTACATGTCTCACTCCCTTGCATTTCAGGAAAACGATTCTTCATTTCAGAGGGTGGTCTTTGCTGAAAACCTCCAGGACCAAATAAGAACCGATACAAGCTTCAAAACCTTGTAAGTGTGGCTCTGCTTTATACCATCTGCATCTTCAGGCATGCTCACACAATCACAACCGCAGCAGCACTAGTTATCGTGTATCAACTGACCCACACTACCTCCCAGTGCACACACCTTCTCTGCTCTCTTAGACCACCTGCATGGGGGTTCAAGCAAACATCATTTACTTCTCAGTTTGTTTGGCTGATAAGAAGTAATTAATGAAAGTGAGTTCATGCTATTTCTTGCCATGATATGAACATACCCTGAGTGCGAAGAGATGGAGCGACTCCTAGGGAGAATGTACCTAAACCATGTTTCTGGTGGGTTTCTTTCACGTTAGTTTTTTTTCCTCATTTCACTAGGGCATCTCAGAGAACACAGATACCAGTGCCTGTGTGTGTCAGCACAGCCAGTAGCTCAGCAAGCTCTCCACCACAGCTCATACCTACAGATAAAGTATTATCATAGAATCATAGAATGATTTGGGTTGGAACTTAAAAGATCATCCAGTTCCAAGCCCCTGCCATGGGTACCTCCCACTGGATCAGGTTGCTCAAAGCCCCATCCAACCTGGCCTTGAACACCTCCAGGGATGGGGCAGCCACCACTGCTCTGGGCAACCTGGGCCGGTGCTTCACCACCCTCATAGAAAAAACATTGTTTGCGGTATCTTATCTAAAGATATCCCTCTTTCAGCTTAAAACCATTCCCCCTCATCCTATCCCTGCACTCCTTGATAAAGAGCCCCTCCCCAGCTTTCCTGCAGACCCTCTTCAGGTAGTAGAAGGCTGCTCTGAGGCCTCCCCAGGGCCTCCTCTTCACCAGGCTGAACAATCCCAGCTCTCTCAGCCTGTCTTCTTAGGGGAGGTGCTTCAGCCCTTTGATCATCTTCTCGGCCCTCCTCTGGACTCCTCTGAATCATAGAGTCATAGAATAACCAGGTTGGAAGAGACCCACCGGATCATCGAGTCCAACCATTCCTATCAAACACTAAACCATGCCCCTTAGCACCTCGTCCACCCGTGCCTTAAACACCTCCAGGGAAGGTGACTCAACCCCCTCCCTGGGCAGCCTGTTCCAGTGCCCAACGACCCTTTCTGTGAAAAACTTTTTCCTAATGTCCAGCCTAAATCTCCCCTGGCGGAGCTTGAGGCTGTTCCCTCTCGTCCTGTCCCCTGTCACTTGGGAGAAGAGGCCAGCACCCTCCTCTCTACAACCTCCTTTCAGGTAGTTGTAGAGAGCAATGAGGTCTCCCCTCAGCCTCCTCTTCTCCAGGCTAAACACCCCCAGCTCTCTCAGCCGTTCCTCATAAGGCCTGTTCTCCAGCCCCCTCACCAGCTTCGTTGCTCTTCTCTGGACTCGTTCCAGAGCCTCAACGTCCTTCTTGTGGTGAGGCACCCAGAACTGAACGCAGGATTCGAGGTGGGGTCTCACCTTGCTGAACAAGGTAAGTATGGAGATTAGAAACTGAAGTTAGGCACAAACCAAAACAGCATTACTTGTTATTGTAATGTTGCTGAAGTATGTCCGTTTGCCAGGTGCTTAGTGCTAAAGTCCATGCAAGGCAGCACAAGTCCTGCTCATGCAAACACATGCACGCACAGGTATGCATGCTGTCCTCCTACCTGCCCACATCTTGGGAGCCAGGACCTCTATGAAACACTAATAGCACTGCTGTGAAACTGGTTTTAACATCTCAGCAGGCAAATAATTCCTAGTTCCCCACCACAAGTGTGCAAAACAGTGTGGCTACACCCCCTGAATTCAAGGTGAAAGTTTAATGCCAAGAACACCTTGCTACCTGCCAAAGATAAACTAGCTGCAATGCAAACACAGCCCAGCTGGAGAAGAAACCCACAAACAAAACAGCCTTCCTGTGTCCTCTAAAGACACCAAGACTGTGTTTAAGGAAGGTGGAACTAATGTGCATGTTCTCAAACAAGGCTCGGGAATAAAAGGAGGGCAGCTTGTAAACAGGAACCTTCGTTTCTAAAGCACTGAGAACAAATAATGCTGGAAGTGCTGCCTCCTGACTCAGGGCTGGGCTGCTGATATTTACTGTCTTACCTTGAGGAATATTGGCCAAGACTCTGCCTGGCAATTATTTAAACATTTGGCAAGCTGGATTCAGCCTGCCTCATGCAGCTTTCTAGCTCACAAAAAGCTTTTGGACGTGCCCACTCATTCAGATCTGACCCAGTTAATTAAAAACTGACGCATGCTCCTATTTCGGTTTAAATTAAGCTACTTCAGGTAGGTAAATGCTGCTCCTGACAGACGGCTGTTTAAGCATGATGTGAACTGAATCACCTTGGGTATCTGATTAGAAACCTCACCCTGCAGTAGACTGATGCAAATGCGTGCAGATCAGAAAATCATCTTCACGGTGTGGACGATGGCTCCTGGTGGCCCCACCACTCCCCTGCCTGCTCCCAAGTCCTCAGGATGCCTGATAGGACCCTTTGTTGGGAGTAAAAGGGGACAGCTAGGAAGGAGGAGATGGAAACTACCTCTGCTTCTTTCACTTCAGCATCTGGGGAGTCATGTTTCCATGGTGCTGTGAATATATTTGGTTAGTACAAGACAGTATGTTTCATAAAGACGAGAGCCAGGTTGCCAGCACTGTCATGCACCACAGCTCTGCTGAAGGCAGACAAAGGGAAGGTGAGAGGTGGAGGGCATGCCTGGCCACCAGGCCAGCGATGCCAGCTCAGGCCCAGCAATGAGGTAGCTGACCCTTCCATGTGTCTTTTGTTTCACTGCTGCACTAAGATGTAGCAAGAATCCAGGTGTTTGTCCAGTCCTCTTCTTCACAACAGGGGCAACTTCCTCCAGGAATACTTAACCGCATCCTCCCACGGCTTCGCTTTGTGACATTGCATCAGGCAAGCCAAGCACATGAACAGTGCTCAACCTACTGACATAGATAAGAGGAGATAGGCGGAGCTGGATGTAGAAAAATAAGCAAAGACAAACCTGTTCTCTCAGGCTGCTCTCGCTGCCACCTGCACAAATACGGCAGAGTCCCAGGTTGCATCAGCACTGAGCAGCAGGCAGAGGGAGGCTGCTTTGCGGATCAGCCCAGCCCTGCTGGCATCAGGGCAGCTGAACCCCACAGCGGCCTCGTCCAGGGCAAGCAGCACCACCCGTGGCTCCCCATGCACCCCTACCCTCCCTCCAAGTCACCTCTCCAGGGAGAGCTCCTGGTTTTGGACAGCCTGGACCTGCTCTGCTCTGCCAGTCAGGCAGGAGGGCTGGGTTACAGCCTGACTGTCCAAGTGAGGTCAGTCACAACCTTGTGTCAAAAGGCCAAGCTGGTATTTGGGTGCAGGCTGGTGCTCACCCGTGAAGTCTTTCACACTCAAGTCCCCTATTCCCCCAAGAAAATAATGTGTGACAAAATCTGGACTGGAAACTCATTATGCTTTGGACACCACAGCTTGGAATTTTTTTGATAGGGATATATGATGCCAAGTTAACACTTACAAAATGGATTTTCCTGATTTCTCGAGCGAGACAGATTCGTGGCTTCAATGAGATGGTATGAAAATTGCATATATGAAGGTTTCAGTACATCTAGGACACAAGAACTCAAACCATTTGTGCTTAAAATACATTACATGTGCACCTCAGCCGCAGAACAGTTACTTAAAAGAAGCCAAAGCACTGATTTCATGAACTGGGGAGTCAGAAAACCTGAAT
This sequence comes from Phaenicophaeus curvirostris, assembly GCF_032191515.1. Classification (NCBI taxonomy): domain Eukaryota; kingdom Metazoa; phylum Chordata; class Aves; order Cuculiformes; family Cuculidae; genus Phaenicophaeus; species Phaenicophaeus curvirostris. The sequence goes on along the minus strand of NC_091400.1, from coordinate 6,335,117 downwards.
GTTATTTTTTTTGGCCATGACCCATTTCCCTGGCCACTGCCTGGGGCAGACAGACCCATTTCCCTCGCTCACTGTGTGGTGGGAGGCACAGGTCATGCTTCGATGGTGCACCAGGCACTGCACCTAGACCCGACACCACCTTGTCTCCATTTTCATTCTAGTGTCTTCTGCTGAGTCAATTCATGAAACCTGGAAGTGAAGTTTCCCCTTGGCTTTTGTCCTTATTGCATTCTTTAAATATTTAGTACAAGCACATATTTACATCACCCTGACTGAGGCCGGGTATTTCTTCCCAGGAGCTCCGGTTGCCCGTGATGCAGGTGAGCCAGGGAGAAGGATGGGGAGCGGGAAAGGTCTGTGTGGAACTGGGAGAAGGCTGGGGTGAGTGGTCTGCCAAAAAGAAGAAAAATCAGCAAAGGCAGAGAGAGAGCACATGGGAAACAGGGTTCACAGGCAAAGAGAGGGACTTAGGTTGACATGAGGTGGGGAAGGTGCTTGGCTGGGGACAATTTTATATGATGCTTTCAGAAGGATGAGAAGACAACCTGGATGGAGACAGAGAACAGCCAGTGGGGACAGACAGCTTGCCCAGTTCATTCAGAAATAAAGAAAAAAGGAGAAGTAAGGACATATCTAGAGGGATAGGAGAGGGTAATAACAATTAGTAATAATTACAGAGTGAAATGCCGCAATGTGTTCACTTCAACTTCAGCACCAGATGACAGCAATCGCTTGCGATGGGTACAGCAGGAGCTACCTGGTAAGAATCGCAATTTCTATAGATTATATTTAAAAGCAAACATTTTGACCTCCTGTTTTCTTCTTAAGGCTCAAACTAGCTTTTATTCATTTTGGATTTTAACAGATCCCTTGGGAATCTAGAAATATGTTGTTGCTGGGATGACTGCCCACTAACAAATATGCTTTATAATTCTCTTTATTAAAATCTTCCTTTTTAAGAAACGCGAATTGAAACACTTTGCAATCAGTTACACAGATCAGCTAATATTGGTGACAGTTCCTACAGAATTAAACAAGTACTAACAAATTCCAACTGTTTACAAGCCCAAACTTAAATTAACAAGATCATATAAGCTCAATAAATAGTACATCTGGTCCAGTTCAAGTAGAATTCAACAAATCACAGCCTTAATCCTTAGAGAGTACAAAACCCCTGAATATAACCAGCTTAACACTAATTTAGTGTTAAAGCCAATACGAAACTTTGTCTAATCTTACAGGGCAAATGTTTAGTTCTTTTATTTTTTTACTTCAAAGAAAGTAAGTTGCAGATTGACATTAAAGACTATTTGAGATCGATACAGATTTCACAAAGATGAAAAACACAGTCCCTATTCAAAAAGTGCAATCTTTGGTTGAGATGTGTTGAAATGGTTCGTATATATTAAGGAAGCTCCTTTTTAAATATCAATATTTGCTTGGCTAGACCTGAGCCTGCTTTGTGCTATATATATAAATATATATATATGTATGTATGTATTAATAAAGAGCGTGGATTATAGTGATCATGAATTATGGCAACTAAAAAAAAGTAAAGATTTAAAATATAATAAACCAAAAGAAACAACCCATTTTTACACAAGCCGAGAAAGTAAGCGGCTGCCTACAGTGGGCTTCTTCCTCAGCAGAATAGGTAGTAGAGAGAAGTTGAGGAGTTGAGTGCCTGTCAGTATTGCATGATGGCCTGTAGGAGAGGGAAGGAGATTATCTCTCAGTTCTCAAAGTGCATCAGGCTGAAAAGGGATTTTTAGGAGCTAGTCAGATTTGGGATTGCTTTTAAGTGCTTTCAGTTGTTGAATTTTATGGTTAAAAGGACCTTCTCAAAATGGAAACTGCCCATTTGGCTTTGCAAAACCCAGGATTTTGCAGGTTGTTGTTGGGTCAGGACAGAGCGCAAAGGGACAGGGGCGTCCAAACCAACTCTACAAATTTCTGAGTCTGATCCCTGCACCTGCATCACTCACCTGAGTCATCTACCTCCTGAAAGGGAAACTACACAGGGTAGAGATGCCATCTGGAGTCTCCTCCTTCCTCAGTGGCAAGCAAGGGCCTCTGTATCCATGACCCAAACCACGTATCTGGAACCAGGACAGTTCTTGGTGAGCCTCAGTCAAACTCCAGCTTTTGGAATCCTGGATGGAGACTGAGACTTAAGCGATCGGGGACTGAAGGATACCAAGGCCCAATCTCTCAAGAAGAAATTTTGTGCGCAGCAGGCCAAGAAAACACAGGAGGTTAAATAAGCAAGCTGTGAGTAATGGGAGTGAACCTGGTTCAGAACCAGAGGAGGGGGAAAATTGTTTGAATCATGTCCCTTAAATCCAAAAATAAGCCCCTGGGTAAACATCTATTTTAATTATTCCTCTGCTGCCAGTCAAAATCTCATAGTTACCTACTGCTTTCCCTGCCTGTATCCACCTGTTGCCTATTTTCAGAAAGTCTGATTTAAAGCTCTTTGGCCTGGGAAAGTCTTTGTTGTGGATTTATGACATGCCTATAATAAAGGCAGTGGACCTATAGCTTCTACTGCAATACAAATAAAGAATAATAACAGTGATACTTTTCTCATTTGAGGTTACCTGGGGATAAAGTTGCTGGAGGCTTATGACTTTTATATACAGTCAGCTATGTCTCACATCCAATTAAGCTTAACCACATGGTCTAACAAGCTCCCATTAGGCCGATGAGAGCCCCGGTTTGATAGCAGGGTTAGCTTCAAAGACTTGATGCTTGCATTTGTAGTGATTTCCTTCCCCTGTGCTCAGATTGTGCTGAAGGGCATGAAGGGAACTTCATATTCAGATGATACATGACCAGCTTGAGAACTGTGCTTTAGAAGACAGTTGCACAATCTTTACTGCCATTTTCGTCATCTTAAAGCTTGCAATACAAGCTCTTTTCTTAACAGCCATATGCTCAAATTTCACTGCAATGTGAAAAACAAACAGTCAGCCCTTGAAGGAAAAATACCTGGTTTGCAATATTATTATTTTTTTCCAGAGGGAAAAACAACAAAATAGAAAGTTGTTTTAAATGACAGATGGACCCAAGTCTTAAGATACTTCAAGACTGGACAAGAGAGGATTTAGGCTGTAATGTTTTTAATTTCCCCTTGTCTTTTGGACAGGCCATGTCTAAATCTGGGATGCAAAGAATCCTTCAACTTACGAGAAGCAGGAATTCCAAATATGAAATCTGAACCCACCTCTGGTTAAAAACTAGTGGAAAGCACAGGCCATGAAATGGAACAGGGCTTCAGGCCACAACACCAGGCACCTCTGAGAGACGCTGCCTGGCTACAGGGTGCTCCAGAGTATCAGCACGGCTGCTGGCGCAAGACACAACGGAAGGAATACTTTGGCAGAAGCTGTTTTGGCAATTTAGCCACTTTGCAATATTATGTGACATCCATGTCATTCTTAGGGATGGCTGGAACCTTCTGGGAAACTATTTCCTCTGCACAGCACCTAAACAGGACATCCAGCACCAGCAATTTTTACAGAACATACTGGGATGAAAATTAGAGTCAGACAAAGAATGGAAATGTGTCTGCAAATCCCCATCTGTCTAGATTGCGTAGGGCATTTTATAAAAGCATAACTCCGGGATGAATTCTGGCAGTGGTTTGCATACGTATTCACTTTACTACACAAAGCCCTATTGAAATGAACCAGAACCTTGCACAGTGTATTTCAAAGGGATTTTGCAAAATACTAAGCAACAACTGTGCAGAAACAATAGCTCATAATAATGCCAGAGCTGCTGGTGCATCCTGTGTTCGCGGTGCAGCACTCTGTGAGCCATCAGTTGTTGTATTCACCTTAAAAAATTCAGGGAAATTAAATAAAAAAAAACCCCAATATTAAAAGCCTGGCATCTTTCCATGAAAACCAGGGAAATTCAATGTTGCCAAGCTGAGTAAAAGCAAGCTTGAAAGGAAACAAAAAGACCCCAGAAGCAAGGATCTTGGATAAAATGTCTAAAAGAGACATGGTCCAAACATGTGGCACTTTAAAAAGCCTCTCATGAAAGTTTCAAGTCTGTAAGACTCAAAGTTGGCACCCTTTAGAATTATCAAAAACAAGAGTTTTAAACACAACGGTACCTGGAGAACATCCTGACCACACTACAGAAAACGCTGAAAACCAGAGCAGGTTAGCTGTCAGCACATGTATTCAAATCGCTCTCGCTGTGCTGCGTTCAGGCTATGAGGTCCCTGGGACAGACTGTGGCTCCCTCTGCATTCCTACAACGCAGTCAGTGTACAGTCAGTGCTTAACAACAGAAGCATTTTATCATTTCACCAAGCTCTAAGACACGTGGAGGTGAATGCTGATGGGGTTTATATTATGCCATCTACTGACTAATTTTAGCAAAATAGCTTTAGATGTCCTACACAAATCATACTTCTCGCTGGGGCAATGAGTGAAATGGCTGAAGATATTTCAAGCAACATTAAAGCCTAGTTATAGTCACATCTCCTTTCCTTCCAGTGTCCACTGGAGGATGCTGAGTGCTTCTAAATACTCTGCCTGAGTATCTGTCACATCAGAATTAAAACTTGAAGAATCCCTGAGAATTCTGATTCAATCTAGGAAACCACTCCCAGCAGGCAGAGTGTGAGAAAGTATTGCTCCACTTCTTACAGATATGCCAGCATTGCTTCACCGTGGGAAACAGTTTCAGGCATTTTGGTTTTTTCATGGCACTCTGGGCATAGATGCATGGAACATGCGCTTTATTTCCCCTCCTCTGTACAGTGCAAATGGACAGTTATATCATAGAAATTAAAAAAATAAAGTATCAGCATTCACTCATTGTAGCTCTTCCCGTTCATCCGCATCACAGTTTTTTCTTTGCAAAGTGAGGAACAATGCCAGTGTCATCCTGAGGCAGATGGCTGCCTTCTTCCTTCATTTTCAGGCTCTCTTCTGCAAGCTGGGAGAGATATTTCTGCAATCAGAAAAAAAATTATAAAAACCATCATTACCAGACCTGAAAATATTCAACATGGGATGTCTTATGCCTTTTCAGAGCTCTCACACTCTCCCAGCATCTCAAAAGAAAATCAAATACATAGAAGGCCCATTTTGGTTGAAATCCAAGCCAGGAAATACAGCTGTGTGAGGCAAACTACCTTAATACATGGGCAGCCTCAGAAGTACAGTGATTTACTTTGTGTTACAAGTGGAACTGGTCACAGAACCCAAAGGACCATGACGCCCCATCAGTCCATGTAACTGACCTCACATTTTCGCCTTGCAAACTCTCTACTGCCATATGGTTTAGGGCAGAAACTAGCTCCACTGAGTGAGTTCACTTCACAAGGAGGGTGGTGAGGCACTGGCACAGGTTTCCCAGGGAAGCTGTGGCTGCCCCATCCCTGGAGGTGTCCAAGGCCAGGTTGGATGGGGCTTGGGCAGCCCGATCCAGTGGGAGGTGTCCCTGCCCATTGCAGGGGGTAGGAACTGGATGATCTTTAAAAGTCCCTTCCAACCCAAACTATTCTATCATTCAAACTGCATTATACTAGCACGAGACTAGCGTGTGAGAAAATGGACGCAGTTTCTGAGTCACAATTTGAAGCATTTATATCACATTTTCATCATGTCCTGTTCAGAGATACACCTTCTGCACAAGAACATTTGTTTTAAGGGGATAATCTAACTCAGTAATAATTAACACACTTTCGAAGTATGGCGAAATCCTGGTAGGGTATTTACATTTATTGTGTTTCTCTAAAAGAAAGCCCTTCAGTGCTTTAAGTACTCAGTGTGATTTAAAAATACAGACATGGACATTGAGGCTTTCAGACTTTTGGCAATGCTCTTGGTTGGTGGAGCAGCGTACAAAATGGATGATGAACTGGTATGGGTCTGAAAATGAGGCTAAATTTATTCAAGGTCAACAGACCTAGAAAGAGATGGAAAGAAGCTTCTACAGCGGCAGCTAATGTAATGAGAAATGTGGGAACTTCCCACATAATAATGTAGAAATGTTCTTATTAACGACTTACACATACACCACATGCAAGAATAACTAACCTGCACATTATTACGATCACAAAACTCTCCTTTCTAACTGCTTATTCATTCTGATTTGTTTTGAAAAGATCATCTCACACCACTGCAAAATTTTATCTGCTTGCAGGGTTCTCCCAGAGTACAGTTGACTCTTTGGCATCCATGGGGAAGAGGCGAAATGAGAAACGGATGTAGAAACACCTAAGGGCTGTGTTAGGACTGCCAGATTGTCTCACATAAACACATGTTTTGGATGCAAGAGGGGCGGATTCAGTAATGGTAATGAATGGGCATACCTGTGATGAAATGACGACTGCACCCTTGGTACTCTGAATATAAAGATTTGGCTGTTTAACATAACACTCAGTCTTGATCTCTGGGTACAAAATTCCATGTGGCAGAAAGCCAGAGTAAATGTTACAGAGATATAGGGTCCATAAAGGCTGGGAGAAGTGATCCGTACACTGTGAACTCTAATAAATCACTAATGCTTGTCATTGGATCAGATAACCCGTGCATTTTTGTTTTTAATGATTACCCACCGAAGTAAGACTGAGGTTTATCTACTACCTTTACCCATCATGAGTACCACAAACACCACTTTTGAAATTCTCCGACCAAACATTCAGATTAATTTATAGCAAAATGACAGTCAAGGAAAAAATATTTTTTCATTTCAATACAAGTGTTCATGAATACTGCATAAAGCCAGTAGTAAACAGAATAAAATGCTGCAATGAGTTGCCAAGGCAGACGAATCTGACAGCTTTTTGTGGTAGAGGTGGGAGGGAAGGCCAAATGATACGATTTTTTTTGGACATGGAAAATGCAGTGGATCTGTAAATATAAGTACCACTTGGGCAAATCATTTATTAAGTTGAAGAGAAAGGAAAATTACAGAAAGTCAGCAAGGCTGACAAAGAAACAATTGATGTGTTTTTCAGTGATTGCTGTTCTTCAAGGGGGACCATATTCAGCTGAAGTTGACTATTTTACTTCAAGACAAAGTTTTCACCATTTGAGCGAGGCTTTTGGAAGAAAACTGGTAAACAGACTGTTTAGTTTACCATTCAAATCCAAACACCAAATGTATATTTTGGATGTGGCTCCAAGCACGAAAGACAACAAGTAGCAAAACAACTAGAAAAGACTCATAGCCACAAGAGCACTTGGGACAACGTTGTTGTCCTTGGGCAACCATATTTGTGATGTGGCAAGACAATAGAGAGACAGTCTGCAGCAGCAGTCCCACAGCTTCACATACAACAAAAGTGAAGAGTCCACAGCTCTTATGTTGGGGTACACTCATACAATTGCATCATCATAGGAGAAAACTGACATTTCTTGCAGAGTGCATAAAAAAGCATTATTGCAACTAAAGGAGTTCTAATAACACAGAACAATTATTTAAAATTTGCTGAGCTTTCACTTGAGTTGAAGGGAAAAAAGCTAGAGGAGACGCTTACTTCCTCCACTTAGTAAGATAAGAGATAATGGCTCCACAGAACAGTCTGTTTTCATTACCATATTTGACAGATTTAATTTTAACAGCTTTTGTGGTCTTTGTTCTTTTATCTCAAGTCAGTGTTAGATATCTATCACAGAGCTCATGGGAAATGTCTTAACAGGGAGAAAAACAGTTTTTTTTTCCACTGACTCAGTTTTAATTGGACATTTTTTCCTATGACTTTAACAAAATAACTTAGAAAATGAAAAAAATCCCTTTCTTTGCCATGGAACCAGTTGCCAGGGGCAGAGGCTGGAGCTGCAATCTTTGCTTCAAGCATGAGTTTCTTTGGGACAGACTCACATAAGATACTCAGCCTGCACTGAGGGAATCCCTCTGGATTTTTTTTTGTATGAAGCAAAAAAAAAGGCATGCAAACTGGGCACCTGTTTTTCAAGCTTGCACTTGGAGGATCCATTATTAGCAAGCATCGCAGCTCTACATGAGCAGTCTTTGAAAGCCAGAGATCTTTGTATGATTACAGCTACGTAACTTCAGGAAAGTCAAGAAGGAAATTCTCTCAGAGAAATTATTTGACTCTGAATGTCATTAGCAAAGCCAAGGACTAATAGCCAGCTAGGGAAATACATCAATTACTTGAAAAGAAGCAGAGGTCTAGCACTTACTATGGGCAGAGGGAAGGTAGAGAGACAGAAGGAACGGCTTTGCTTTGCTCTTTCAAGATTTTTGCTAAGAGTCTGTGAATGCCAACAAATGTGCCTTCTGCAGCGTACACACCGTGCACAGAGACAGAGACTAAAGGAGATTAGAGGCAAGGCTACCTCCTCTGAGGAGTCCTCAGCAACGGGCTCACGCTGTCATCATAGATATTATCAACTGTGCATCTCAAAAGTGATAAAGGTAGGGTCTTCTGATTGAACTGCAAGCACCCACAGTCTCTGTGTGCTGTTACCAAGTGCTGATATGCTTATGGTATATCAAGTAATTACATGTTTCTGTATGTCCTTACAGAAATTACTCAGCAGTAGCCTTCCGCACAGCAGAACCGCCGTGCTGTTCCGTAGCACAGGGAGGTGATTTCAGCAGGTCACAGGAAATGCCTCGGAGAGCCTGTGCACCACAAAGAACTGCGTGCTGAAACATGCCGCAGAAATTCATGCCAATGTAAAAATAAGTCTGGCAACATTATTAAACAAGTGCAAGTTTAATGCTCCTGAAATGAAGAAATAAGAAAGGCTGCTGCTGGGCACACTCCCATACCCTTGAAACTACTGAAAAGTTTTGCTTATCTTAATTTCTCTTCATCTGAATTTTGTCTATGAAATAAAACCTAACTCTTTGTAGCATCATTTATTTATCACAACCCACCCCATGAGCTAGATGTTACCTAGCTTCAAGTGTGTTTTTACCTGAAGATTTTTGTAGTGAACCGTACTTCTGCAGTGATTCGTCTTTGCTGTCTCTTCATTTGTGTAGAAGAGTCCACAGAGCTTGCAGTAAAACCCGGTTCTAGGCACCACAAATTCCACACCTACAGAGAAATTATGAATTATGTTAAAATGTCAGCTGAAGCCCTTCCCCTCCACAATAAACTTGTTTTGAAAGAAAAAAAAGCTGTCATCTAGTCAATTGACATAGATGTGAAGACTGAATCCTGGATTCATTTCTCCAGTTTCCCTAATTTCACAATACTGAGCTGCAGTTTAAAATCCTGCGCATCACAAATACACCTTCCACTTCCCTCTTAGGTATTATATATTTTTAAAATGTACCTTATTGTGCATAATGTTGACTGGAAACCTCACTGTGTAACTTCAAAAGCTAGAATAGCAATAGTACTGAGAAGCAGTAAATTCCTGCTTATTTTACACAGATTGCTCTTTATAACGTACTTCTTCCAGGTTTTTTAGTCATGATCAGTGTTTACACAGTGAACCCAAAACTTTTGCTTATAGTGAAAGTATAAACAATACTTTTATGATAGAGACTTTCAAATTGCTAAGTATTTTTCATATATATCTCATACATAGTTCAAAGGAACTTATTTCATCCCATCAGCAGCATTAAGAGCTATCTTTTGCCATCTATCTGGAATGAAATTAGCAATGACCTGTAATCAAAAGCCCGTTTCTTTCAACAGCTACTCCTCTGTCCTATACCCTGTTCCTTCACTCTCCTCACATCTGTTCTGAAAAATAAATATAGCAAGTAGCATTAAAGTGACATCTTGTTGTAAGCTCTAGGTATTGCAGTGGGCGGCATCGCAGGCCCAGGGTGGCCTGGGTGTCTGAACATACCCAGGGGAATGCTGAGCTCAGTGAAGACGTCCTCTTGTTCCCAGCCTGGCGGAGAATGTCTTCTTTTAGCCTCTACCTCTGGGTATTCCAGAGATCTCATTTCCAGGTACCTAGAATTTGCTTAACAAATGAATAAATGTATTGAATGAAAGCGGTTTATTAGTTTAAAAAGATATTTGTAAACTTCTTGGGAACAATTTCTGGGTGGATCTATAAATGGAGTCAAATCTTTTCCATTCAAATCAGAGGTCTGCTCAGTGCAACTCCATCAGCTGTTCTACACTGTGCAGTCACCCCTGTTTCTCCCAGTAGACCAGTTTTCTATTTCTAATTTCACATGGTTTTGCTTTTCATATTTTAATCCCTAAATACACCTATAACATCGTACATGCCTCTGGCACAAGAATGGTGCGACTGCAGCTCTGTAGCCACATATGGTACTGCATGACCAGTGATGAAGCTGGGCTTAGGTCAGGGGCATCAGGACGTGCTGAGAGCAAAACCCAGAGTGCCTAAGGAGCTATGTGGGCAGAGCAAATGTTCCTCTGGTAGGACCCCTGCAGCCTCACTGTCACCTTCTCCCACCTTCAGCTGTCCAAGGGATAGTTTCTGCTTTATGGCTCTTGGACACCTGAAGATCATACAATCACAGAATAGTTTGGGTTGGAAAGGACCTTAGAGATCATCTAGTTCCAACCTCCCTGCGATGGGCAGGGACACGTCCCACCAGACCAGGCTGCCCCAGGCTCCATCCAACCTGGCCTTGAACACCTCCAGGGATGGGGCATAAAGATTTTGGTTCCTGGACTTTAGGGGTGGGATGGTTGGTCCATGCTGACGAGTATTAATGGACACAGGCTGGAGATTCAAGGAGTAGAAAACAGTGGATTGATTTGCTGAGGCAGATAAAGCCAGTCAAAAGAAGGAAAGCTCTCCCTTCCCAACATATGAATTGCTTTTATTTAAAAAGAAGAGAAATTTGTTATCACAGAGCAACAGAATTACAGATAAACTGTTCTGATTCCTATTCTTCAGTTCTTACATCAAAGTACTAGTTTCCTTACCCTGACAAAATTTCTATTGCAGAGCAAATTTTACCTAGATGAGGGACATATTTTCCCATAAAACAAATATGTTTTTGCCCAACCCAAATCCTTCCTGCCTTTCAAATCTCTAGTTCAAAGATCTGCAACTTCTGCCTATGAGAATGAATTTTTCTTCATTGTTTTAAACACATCTATAGTATGATTTAAGAGAAAATAATACAAAATCCTGACTGGTTGGCTTTCAAGTCAATTTTAATCCCAGGTTTCTAAATATGCAGCAGAGATCCCTGGAAAACCCAGAAGCTTCAGTTAGGTTTTCTTAAGATATCCAGGGCCTTTTGATAACTTAAGTCCCACTTGATTTCTGGGCTTCTAGCCTGGCAGCTGCACTTGCAGAGAGCCTTAAGCCTTGCACTGCAGATCCCAGATATCAAGACCATGTCAGAAACCTGGGAAGCGCAAGTTCCCCTGGAGCTTCCAGGCTCCCTGCTGGCAAGCTGGAAGTTGAGATGCCGAAAACACTGAAGTAACTATGCGCATGGGACACCCAACTCTTTCATCAGCTGGCTGCCTGGGAAGTGGGCAGCCCAGGGGAGCCAACCTTGCCATCCCCAGACCCAGGGAGTTTGCACGGCAGCGTTATCTCCAAATAGGAAAGCCCGGCAAGATTTCTTCAGGTAAGTATTGAAAACTGAATGAGTTTCGAATCTGCCCTGGAGGAAGAAGTTAGTACAAAATCAGAAATTCACATTGAAAGTTCCAGTATTTGCTGGTGGAAAATTGCACTTTCAAAAATCTTCTAGCAATTTCTGTTCACAACCACTTCTCCATCACACAGGCTCCAGAAGCAACAAAAAAAAGGGGGCATTCCTGGCCAACACAGTCTATGTCGTTTTCCACTCGACCTCATTATACACAGCCCATTCACTCAAGTTCCATTTGAAAGTGTGATGAGGAACTGCACTCACTTTCAGACACTCAAGATCTTTTTTTTTCCTGAACAGGTAAAATATTAATAGTCAGCTATGATTACATATATTGGCATCACCTCACAGTACACCCTATCAGTTATATTAAAGGCATCATGTGGTAGATAAGAGGAGATGATAAGGCAAGTTCTGACAAAAGGCACGTATTTGTGCGAACGGGGACTGAGAAGTAACAATCTACAGATGGTTTCCAAGTTACTAGCGCTTCAGTACAGTGTGTAAGAATACCCACCTTGTCCAGGAGCCAGCCAGACATTACAGATACCTTTCTGTTGACCTTCAGAGACTGTCACTCATTTCATTGACAATTCAAAATAAATTTAACACGGCACTGAAAGAGCTCAGCTAAACTCATGTGAACCTTGACATGACAATTATAGCAGCTTATGTCTTTCAGAAAGCTTGCAAGCTGCTTATCATATTTCCTTTACACTATTCAGCTAAGAGCCTCTAATGGTTTAGCTTGGCAAAAGGCACTGGAGTTCTTTTACTGAGCTGCTCCAAGGACAAGTCTTGATGCTATTAGCAACACTTATTCTTGTTAGCAATAAATTTCAGTCTACTGTCAGGGAAAACATGCAAGGCTCTCTGTGGGCTGAAAAGAAAAAAACAGTAGTTACCCTTGGCCTCTGGACACTCTTGGCTTCCGTGTCTTGTTTCTTCACTAGCGTTTTTAACAAGCGTTTCCATATCTTTCCTGCTCTCAGCTTCTTGTGATCCCATCTGTTTGTAATCATCTATAAATGTAGCTGGGAGCTGTAGAGTCTCTTCTTTCAGATGAACAGAAGGTATATGGTGATCTTCGGGCTCTAAATGAGTGTCAGAGCTCTTATCAATTTTTCCTTCCTTCTGCTGGGGATCAGACTCCTTAGCAGATTGGTCTTCTTGCAATTCCTCTGGCTTCTGCTCAGCGTCCAGATTTAGGCTTGATGCTTCAGTTACAGCATCATCATTCTCATCATCCTCATCATCATCCTGACAGCCGCTAGAAGCTACGCTGCCCTTTCCTGATCTGAAGTTTGTTCCTAGTGCTTTATGGGCAAATTTGTCTTCACTCCTGGTTAAGTGACTGTGATCGTTTTTCAGTTCTATCACAGTTGACACACAGGGACACATTTCTGAAGTAGTTTTATTTTTTTGATCAACTGGTACTATTTCTTCAAGCTCAGTTATATCCGGCTCCATAATTAAATCATCTTCTCCCACTTCATCTACTGTCACTAATTCCTCCATGTTAGCTGGATACCAGGTCTCACCTTCTATCTCACTTCCACTCTCCCAGTCTCGGTCCTGTCACAAAGATGCAAAACATTTGAAAGATCAGTGATTATAGATCACCACAGTCAAAAAATAGACTTTGAAAACCAGTAATCAGGAAGAAGTTTGATCTGGCCATGCCTAACCCCTCATGTATTCTAGCTTCAAAGAATGACATGCCTTGCTGTTGTGATTTTGAACCTTATGCACAAGGAAAAGAAATCCCTTTTTACACTTCACTTTGTGCAGATACCCTGATTGCCTTGGGGACTACAGGCTCTCTAGTCTCTGGGACTATAGTCTCTCCAATCTCCTGTTCCTCAGTTTTCTGTAAGCAGTGGAAGAAGGCACAACCTGTTATACTTTATTATGCAACTGACTTTACCATGTGATCCCCAAGGAAATTAACTTCTCCCTCTCCTCCACTTCCATCCCAGGGTAGTGAGAAACAGGCAGCACAATGGGAACATACTGAACCCCAGACTAGCCACTCTGGATTTCGCCTTGCTGGACTAGGTCCTTTAAATTACAAGAATGACTGAGAAAATGCGGCTACCTTCTGTAGTCATTTCCTTACACCAGCAAGAGCCCTCTGACAGGGACTGTATTGGTTGGAATTGGCCTAGATCTTAAGAAAAATCTGTTTTACAGTTATATTCCAAAGTACATAATCTAAAATACATGCAGTTACAGACTTATGGGACTCAGACTTTAATATAGGACTTTAGCAGTATTAGAATTATAAGGTATATATTACCTTTAAGACACACTTGCAGATTAGATTTCAACTCCCAGACTCATCATGTACACATAATCTATTAATAATCTGTATTCTCCTCCTGTTTGGCCATTCCCACACTTCCCCTCCTAGAATCCTAAAACAGCATGAAAACTCTGGGAGTTGACACTGTTCTTGCCAGGAGATCAGTTTTCTACAGCAACAGATATCAATAGCTTCCATATCTGACCACCAACCCATGACCCTACAGATATGAAGCTGGAGGAATTCCAAGGACATTGCTGTCTCCGACTGTGATGCTGCAGTAGGGGAGCTGTAAAGACATTATTTCATTAAATCCAGAAACAATCAGAAAAGGCTACTATCCACAGTCCATCTAAGGCCAAAGTTCTGAAAAGTTTTCATCGTTAGGCCCCTCCTTCTCCATCAACTGACCACATCTCCTATTTTTGGGCATGGCTCACAAAGTCAGACTGTTCACTTGGGCATACGTTACTTACAGCTGCCGGTGCCAAGGGCTATGCATGTGAAGCAATGTACATGGGCAAAGAGCAACTAAAAAAAGAGTTCTGGAGACTTCAGGAAAGGCTGTCCCTTAAAGAGGTCAAGATAAGGCAAGTTAATTTAGCCAGCCCCTTCTACAACCACTTTACAAGCCATTCCACGAGGATTTAATATTTCAATTGGGAGAATGTGCTACGAAACCTGGGTTTTCACTTATTTTGTCGTGGAAGCTGTCCCACCAATGTGTCACCAACCTTCTCTTTTCTTGTGTTTTCCAGAATCTCTCCAGATTCTTTTCCTTGTTGATTAGCTGAAGGTGAGTTCTTCTCTGGAACTTGTTCCTCTTTTCCAAGCTAAAATAAATACAACATATACACGTATAGCAACACACAGTAGTGCTCTATTATGTTTCTATTCTGGGTTCAGGGAAGCAAAGTCACCTCAAGGTCACATTCTTTATTTCTAAAGTTTATGCAAGTCAACTGGGCTGTGGGAAAAGACCCAAGAATTGGATAGCATTATCAAAACTGTGCAAATAAGAATTAAAAGACATTTAAACAAAATAAGAAAGATGTAATTTATATCATGGAATTGGCTAGAAGACAGGTGCGGGAGAACGCAAATTCGTTAAAATTTCCAGCCTCCACTCCTCTGTTCTCTACCCACATCTGTTATGTTGGCTCAGACATGGGAAGGAGAGCAGCAGTGTTAAAACTCTGCAAAAGACCTCAACCATTTTGTTTATTGATGTAGGTTCAGTTGAGAATTCAACTGCTTGCACAGTTTGGAAGAATGAAACCACAGTAGTACCTGGCACTTGGTAAAAAACGGGTGAAGCAAAAGCATGAGTTCAAGGCATTCAAGCCAATTTCTTCCTTTTAAAATAAATTGTTAGCATCAGTCCCCGGAGAGGTCCTCCTTTAACAAAGCAACTTCTATAACTTGAAAAACATGCAGAGGAGTGTGCAACACTGTGATTTAGGATGCTGTCTGACATTTCTCTCTGATATCTCCTCCCAAGAAACAATCCATCACAGTGAAATACCAGGCAAAGGAGAAAGATGACAAAAGGTGGTATAGGCACGCATATCTACGGCGTGAGGTAGTGTTGCTGCCTGTTACAGACACCAGATGAGTTACAAGATCTAGAGATTTCCACCAGCCTTGCCCCAACATGGGAAAAATGAACACAAGGCCAATTAAAAGCAACTGAAGATGGCTCTGGCAGCACAAAGTCACAAGCTAGAGATGGAACCCTGGTCAGCAAAGCAGCTTTGCAACCTCCTGTGCCAGCACTGCCCAGGGTGGATGGTGGGAATGTATCACCAGAGGGGCCAAGGGCTGTACTGGGACTGAGCAAATGAAGCATCTTGATCTGTTCCCTCTCCACTTTTTCCCAGTGGAACTTCAAACCACAGATGCTGCCATTTTACCAACTTGAAGTATTTCTCCAGAGATTCCATAATTTTACAAGTGAGCTTAATTAGAGGTTCCTGAAGGAAGAGGTGTGAATTATCCCTGCCACAGTTGAGGGTAGGGACACATGACCAATAGGAACCAATTGCTCTGCTGAGCTGGCCAAAAAGATGATGTTCCTCACTAAAAGTTCATTCCCATTTTACTAGTATAACAACCAGTTCCCCATATTGTCATACAAATATTGTGCATCCCTGTAAAATACGACTTAGTTCCCAGATAACTCAATCCACCTTATAGGCGGTGGAAGGAGGTGATGGATGTAGAAGGAGCAGCTATGGGGTATTCTGTAAAGACTTAAGAGAGCAGTGGGACAATTCCCCCTGTGCACACAACCTGCAGGCAAATGCCAGATTGTCACTTGGTTTTGTTGTGAGTTGCCTGTTCCCTTCCCCTCACTGATCACCCAGAGGTTCTGTGCTGGGCACTGGAAAACAATGTCCATGGACAAGGCGACCTTCCAAGATCTCTTCTAGGACTATATTCTCTGATTTTACCATGGCAAAACATTGCATGTCACCAGTGCCACACCCACAATAACTGATCTAAAATATTTCAGAAAATATACTACCTCAGTATTTACCACCTTCTTGCATACATAGTTTGAGATCTCTATTTACCTCATCCTCAGGAGGTGTGGTTTCCTTCCCATCACTGTTTTCAGCAGCAGCATCTTCCTCTTGGTCCTTTTCAACTTTTTTCACCTTATTCTTATCACCTTGTTTTTGCCTGGAGCCCTCAGACGCTTTGCCGTGCTTCTGTTCAGCCGCCTCCTCCCTGGCAGCATCCTCACTGTACGAATGCCTGCGTTCCCTTAACTTTGCCTCTTCCTTTCTCTTGGATCTTCCAGGTAAATCCTGCAGCTGCCTCTGAAACTTGTCAGATTTTGACTTGGAGGTTTTTCGGTAGTAGTCATCTTCCCGGCCCTTATAGCCAGATAAAGGGTGAAGGGAGCCAGGGGAACCACTCCTTAAATATTTTTCTCTGTGCCCTCTGCCTCCTTCAATCCATTCATCCAAATCAAACTTGTCTAGCTGTCGAGAATAGTGTTTCCTCTCGTGTACCCACATGTCAGTCCTGTCCCTCTTCTCGTCCCCATTCTCTCGCCATTCTCTGTTGTCTCTTTCCTCTTCCCGTCGAGAATAAGGGGACTGATCCCATGACTCTCTCCCGTTTCCCCAGTCAGTCCTGCTGGTCCCCATTGGGCTGTGGGGTGAACTGCAGGAAGTAAAGCTGGGAGTGTGGGATCGGGGTGACAGGGAGCGGCTTATGGGGCTGCGAGAGCGGGGCCTCTCCGTGCCGTACCTGCTGCAAAGAGAAAAGGCAGCTGTAACTCACTACCCACTGTGGTCTACAAAGTTCTTGTATGCTGGAAACACAAGGAGACTGCGAACCTGAGACCCCAAGCCTTTCACAGACACGCACAGCTGTAAATACAGTGAACGGGAGAAAAGGCAGTGTCATATCCACAAAGCTTAACTAAATCCCCACAGATCTGTCAAGAATATATTAGTTCATTCTTAAAGGCATCTCACGGGGGTTTGGCATTAAAAGCTTACAATATGTTAATACCTTTACAATGACCCCGATATCTATACCCTTACCACTCACACATCTAGGGTATCCCCAAGACAAAAGTGACAAAGGTTGTCTGTTTTAAAGAGACGCCTTGGAATTGTGATCCCTCCCCATTTCTGCTGGAAGTTCCAGAAGTCAGGCAGATGAGAAATACACCCAAACACATTTTAATATGAACCAGCTCCTTCCAGCTAAGTCTTGCAGCATCCCCAGCCTTTATGCTTTTCACTTAAGGTGGGGGAACAGCTTCATTTGTGTGTTCTTCACGTGCCAGGCATATTTTCTAAGTCATTATCATCAGTAGGAAAGAGTTCATTTATTTTCATAACATGCACAGTTTCAACCTGATCTCATTAAATAGGCCCTGTACCTATTACTGTACCCACTTATATTATTACAGTGATTTGAAGCGAAATCCAAATTAGGAAAACAAATGAGATACAAGAGGGAAGGACACAGATGATGCTTTTTCTACCTGCAGGTTTACAGGCTTATGCAGGTACCAGTTCCAAACCATGGAGAACCTTTACCTGTCCACTTCACGCAGCAGGTCCCTCTCTCTCTGCGAGTGGATGTCCTGGATAATAGCAGCCACATTCTTACCTGGTTTCTAAATAAGACAAAGACACTGTTTAGCATGCTGCACTACCCTCAAAGGTAATACAGGTGATTTGTCCTTCGAAAAACAGCAGCCATGCATTATTCAATTATACTACTACTGAGAAATACTTCCTTTCAGTGTTGTGGTTACAGTTTTTTCTGCAGCTGGTATCTCAATAGCAGATCAAAGCAGTAAAATGATACAAATGGAAAATTTGCTCAATTACGTTGCAGCACTGTCTCCTCATACTTGGCTGCTCTTACAGACTTTGAAAACTAGCTCATTCTTCCCTGTTACATATACACTACAGAGTGTTTTCTAGAAATTGTATGGAAAAGGAAACAAACCAGGCAATTTTTCCAATATCAAATTAAATATGCAGAGCAGCCTGTCTCTGACCCTCTAGTTATGAACTGCCTTCTCCCCATCTCAGAGTGTAGTTTATTCTGGAGTATAGCTCTAAAAGACTATGTTTAGACACAAGAGCTTCAGTGCAATACAGACGTGTACAGGAGGTGCTGATTATTTGAGATTCAAGATAATTTACAAACATGCACTACTCCAGGCTGGAGTTCATGCAGCTCCCAAGCAACATAATCACGCAGGAACTCAGAGCAGTTTGTAGCTGTAAATAGCTCATGTGTATTCCCCCTTCCATGTTGCACTTTGTTTAACAGAGAGAAAGGGCTTTTGCCTGTGCAGAGAAAAATAGTTCTATGAACTGAAAACTGCCATTGGAAAGGCTGAACATCTTCCTGAAATCTAGGCAAACTCTTACACTCTCCTGTGTCATTCCTGTTCTGTCTCTATGTTAAGACGCACAGACTCCACAGACTGTGAACCCCTTCACTGTACTGCACTAAGACTGCCCTAGGTTATGGACTTTTGACAATTCCTTTATATTTCTTTAAACTATTACACGAACAGGAAAGAAAGACTTTTGAAGGGTCAAACCAAACCATCAGCATTACTTGTTTCTCCTTAAGGCTCACAAAAGGCCCCTTAACCTGGAATATTAGACAGTTATTGTCTACAATAACTTTGTGCCATGTTAGATAATATAACATGAAGCTTTTCAGCTCTTCATTGCCAGTTCCAGTCTGAGCCTCCATGAAAAGAAAAACTCTCTTATCATTACACACGTTGGGATCTAAGCTTCCAAAACCACACTCACAAGAGCACTGAGTTTTGGACATCACTCAGGTGTTCACATTGAAAGTGTCACATACTTTAAGAAAGTCCAAAGACTATTGCTCTCTTCTGACTTTCTGGAAAAAATAAAGTCTTGCTTTCCAGTTTTGGTCACTCACAAGAAAGAAAGAAAAAGAAATCAGTGTGATGTTTAGCCCTGCCATCACTGCGTGGTATAGAGATTGTACTACGGCTCAAGCATTCAATCAGTGAAGAGCGTTGCTTGAGGCTTAATGCCTGACTAAAAGGACAGGATCATCTTATTTTTGCTGACACGTTGCATCTTACACACAACTGTGTTTTAGACCCTTGTTAGAACAAGCAATGTGAGGAGGCCACTCAGAAGGGAGGTTTGAAATAATTGTATGAGAGTACCAGGGAAAATGGAATTTCTCCCCAGAGTTAAAATTTAGAACAAAAGCAAGCAGCTAAGTATAAAAGACTATTAATATATATTAACTGACATATCTTTCTTAATTTCTTTTTTTATAATATCGAAGCATTAATTAGAAATCAGTAATCAGCAAAGATTTTTAGATGTATTCTCCAGGACATGCTATGGAAACTCAGGAAATCTGATCAGGAATTACTGTCTTACCTTCAGCTGCAACTCCTTGTATCTTTTAGACATCCTAATAAGTAGCTTGTCATCATTTATCATAGCTGGTTTTTCTTTGTAGTACTGCACCATGGCTTGGGCTGCTTCACTGTAAGCCATTTCCAGAAAAGCCTAGCGCAGATAGGGAGAGCTTTAATATCTACTACATAATTAAAAATACAAAGTATGAGAGAGAAAAGGCAGCACAATAATTTTCATTTGGATTCTTACGCAAAATGTATTGCTACTACAGAACTGAGTAGCTTTCCAGCCCTAAAGCTGAAGTAGTAACACTCAGTTCCTTTCTCAGCCTCCTTTTAACAGCAAATAATGGTTTCAACCCATCTATTCAAGCCAATATGCAACTTTAGAAGCCAGACTGATTAAGAACTAAATGACTGGAATCTAATCTTTCTGAATACATGAAAACATCACCTATCCCTTGCTTTCTCGCTGGTGCTTCTACACCATGGTCAGCTGCTGACAGGATGCAAGAGAGCAATGCTGCAGCATGCACTGCTCCTGAGATTGTCAACTATATCATGCAGAATTGTAAAGGATCGAGATAAAAGCAGACCATCAGAGGGTGCGCAGCCAACACAAAGCCAGAGAAGAATTAAAAAAAATCTGAACGATGTTAACGAGCACTTTTATTTACATGAAATTCACATTTGATGTGACTGCAGTTTAACTGGTCAAGGAACATACTCACAGCTGTGTAATGACTGCATTTTGAAACATTACAATTTCAAACATTGCCTGCTGGTGTGGATTCTGTTCCTTCTGTACTGTCTGCTCCAGGAACGTAAGAGATTTTCTAGTCTTCCCAGCCTACCACCACTGGCAGGCTTAAGCTACTTAAACTAGACTTAAGCTACCCTGAAGAAAGAGCTCTACCACAATCTAGTGTAGATTAAAAGGGAGTGAGCATTCAGCACCCCCTGTAAGGACACAGGCTTCCTTTGCGTGTGTGTGCCATATCACCCAAAAAAGTTGCAGCCTAGAGGCTCTGACACCAGCCTGTAACTGTTAATTACACCATTACGGGATCTGCCTCTGCTCTGACAACAGTTCATGCAAGTCATTCTTCAATGCCCAGTTCAGCTCTACCAAGTACGGACAAGAAAGAAATAACACCCCAAAAAACAGAACAAGAGAAGACTAAAAGTAATCCTAACAAATGGCTGAGACAAAGAAGCCAAGTTATTCCCTTTTAAAAAATCATTATTATTATTTTTTAAAGTGCAGTTCTTCATTAAGATTTCTATTTTTTTCCTAATAAAAACTATGAGACAGCGGTCAGGTTTATGCCATCATCTCATTCTGCAAACACCACCATTTTTTAACTTTAAAAGCAGGCTTTATATATTAAAATTCCTATGACAAAGGAACAAATCTCTGTCTTCATGCTAATGCGTTGTTATGCCAACAGACATCAATACCAGTGACCCCAAACACACAGTACCTGATTAGTGGATTTCATGAGGATATAGTTGGTGACCTTCCCAAACGGGAGGCCCAGGTTAATGACATCATTCTCCGTGCAGCTTCCCTCAGGGAGGTTGCAGATGTGAACAACTCGACCCAGTGTAGATTTCCTCTGAGGAAACTGTGGAAAAAAACAAATCAAAACAATGTTTTTATCTTAGATACTCCATCCACTAGATAAGACCTTATGTTTCTGCGAAAATTCAAAAGTTCTGTTCTGTGTACCTGTTATTAAGGACAAACAACCTTCTTTAAAACCTTTACAACATCCTGGCTTAGAAATACAAATGGGGAAGAAAATGCTTAAGTGCAGTGCAGCTTGCAATGGAGTCTCCATCCCTGAACATTACAAAGTCCAGACAGTATTTCTAGAAGAGACGCTCTCCTTCAAACAAGATTAATGACATTACTGCAAAAGGTGACTTGCTACCTCAAACACCTCATAGACTCCAGGGCTTCAGCCCCCTGGCATGTCACAGCAGAGGCGTGGGCTGCCACGGCCACAGGCTGCTGCACTATACTCGCCACCAGCAAGACTTTGCGGGCCCTTTGGTGTCTGGAGACAGAGGGTGCCCCTGTCATCGGGACATCCCAGCCCCTCCTGACAAGGTCCCTGCAGGGCTGGACCCCAACAAGTGTGCCAGCACAAGCCTTACCCCCATCTGCATCAGCCTGTCCCACGGGGGGTTCTGTACCTCCCCCCCACATGATGGCACCATGCACTATCGCTAAGTAAAAGGCCCTTAGCAGAGAATTTGTAAGAAATGCACAAAAAATTCATCTTTTTGACTGATTTATGCCCATTTATGTGGTGTTGGTGGTGCCTGGAAATTGAAACAGATGCTTGCTGCAGCCTTTGCTGAATTAATGGATATTAGAAATCAGTCTAGGTGACTAGAGAAGTGTTCAGGATAACAAGGGCTGAATTTAAATGCTCCTTCTGCCCTGGTGGAACAGAGTGGGCTAGGGATAAAAGTGACCCCTTTTAACTTGTGAGCAGACACAGCTGTACCTTAGGCTGGAAAATCTACTGCTTTCTCCTCTCAATGAAATGACACACAGTAGGAGGGGCTTTTCCCCTGAGGGCACAGTGACCACTGGACGTGCAAGGAGGCAGAGCTCTCCAGTTGGGTTGGCACAGGTACACACTGCCAGTGTGCTAATCACTTCCCAAGACTGGAAAACTACCCAGTGCTGTGGCAGTTCTGAAAGATGCTGCCCATCTTCCTGACAGGGAAGGTAGGCTCTACGCTCCTTGTGCAAAGAGGCATCAGGGTATGCTCAGAGAGGAACCTAATTTATCCCAGCTAATGACATGCAAAACATCACTTACACAGGATTAAGTCCTCCCAGACTATTTCCCTGTTTATGACCTCTGCTGTTAGGATTTTACTGAAGAAGTAACTTGCACTGGTTTTGCGCAGCAAGGTTTTGGTAGTGGAGAGGCTATAGGGGTGGCTTCTGTAAGAAGCTGCTAGAAGTTTCCCCCAGGTAATGCCAACCTGATCCAAGATGGACCCACTAACGGCCCCCATTTGAGTCTGTTTTGCTCGTGATGGTAATTGGTGAATGATCTTTCCCTGTCCTTATCTCGACCCACAAGCTTTTTTGTTACATTTTTCTCTCCCCTGCCCAGCTGGGGAAGGGAAATGATAGAACGTCTTTGGTGGGACCCTGTTGTCCTGCCAAGGTCAACCCACCATGTTAACATCTTCACCACGTTTGCATCTTCAAGGGAAGATGCAAATCACGTAATCTCGTGGGATCAAGTTCACCAGAGCCATCACAAATGTTTGGCTTGTCAGCTAGTTCGCAGGCTCACAAGTTACAGAGATAATGTCATCTAATTTACACCTTCATCCCATCACCTTCCCTCTACGCTTCACAACTTAGCCATTTGTGTATTTTTGCTGCAGCAAGACCCTGTATTATACACTGGTCTCCTATTCAGAGTGCATCTTACAGAGCCCGCCCAGGAACAGACGGTAAACCAAAGAAGTGCTAAAGTCCAGAAGTAAGATATTTTTCTCTCGCAGAAAAATAACAAAGACCTCATCCTGTAAAAGGTGAAGCAGCTCAACTCCACTTGAAAAGAAATGGAAGTCACGTCTATGTGCATAAAGCAAAGCAGCATGTAGCACACAAGAAGACTACAACTCCAGCTAGAAGAGGAAACAGGAACTTTCCTGAGAGCAAATGTAGTTCTAGTGTAAGAACACCCCTAGCACATTCTGTTGGTTTTGTTACGTCCTTTAAAAGATGATACGTTAAGAGTCTATGGGACTAGAAAAGTCTAAGCTGTTCTCTACATGGGCTCCAGAGCCCGTGTTTGGACACGTGCACAGCAGTACATTAAATCAAATGACTGTGAGATGTTACCACCTCCTCACAATTGGCAATGGCTTAAATCAAAATGTTACGCCATAAATCTGCCTTAATTCATGATTAAGAAGTGGTCACATACTCATACCAGGAGTCAATGGGCTGTACCAAGCAATAATCTTGTCAGCTGATTGAGGTTCAATTGGATCCATTCATGAAACAGAGCTGTAAATCACAGCTCTGCATAGACCTTCCATGCCCACAATCAGGAAGTTAGAGGTGCTGCTTGTGTGTCAATTGTTGAATGTAATTTTAAATAAGACTCTGAGTTGTCATTCTTTGCAACCAATGCTGTAGGGTTTTACTAATGCAAATGGATAACTACTACAGAAATATTTTGATGCACTGCAGTGAAATACACCTCATATTGTTTGCCATATTATTTCATTAATCCAATCTGCTTATTATTTATCACAGTTTTTTTGTTGTTTCGTGCTTTTCAAACTCTGTATCACTTTCTTAAGCTTCTCATGACTCTTTTCTAAAAATAATAAGAAATTGTCAGTCCCATCCTTCCAGTGCTAACAGCTCTCCACGCCCGAGTGAAGATCTGTAGTGCTGTATTTGCCTTTTGAAGAGGGAGAGAGTTATTTGCAGATGGACAGCACACAGCAAGCTCTTTCAGAAATCTGAACACTTTGTTTATGATTACACGCAGGGTCAAGTATAACCTCCCACTGCTCAGTTAAATGGCAGCAGCTTAGCTGAAAGTGAATACTACCGTGCAAAGGTGTAATAAATTATAAGCCACCTGGGTTGTGGACTGAATGACAGCTGGCAAACTCAATCTTAACACCTTCAATATAGTTCCCTGTCTACCAATGAGCTTCTGAAGAAAAAGAGGATTTACAGTGTCCAGGAAAATCAAAGTTATTTGTTTCTTTTCTCTCTCCTAGTAGTGCAGGTCATTCAGAAGGAGGACTTCTGCAGGCAGCTTAAATACTAAATAGTGACAGATTCTAAGGAGAAATGATACTGGTATTAGCAGCAATTTCATTTGTTGCAAGGTTGACAGACATGATGAAAAGGAACATTCCCCTGTACCCGCTGCTAGTCCACCTCTGACCTTGGAGGCAGCTGTCGTGTGCAGCTCTGCTCTTTGCTCCCCTGCATACAGAGTGTCTGTGGCAGGCAGAGGCTAAAACCCCTCCAAATAACCTATTGCAGAGCAAAACCACAGAGTAGAAAATTGGTTGGATTAAACAAATCTGGGTGACGTTTTCGTAAGCAATGCCTGATGTGAATCGGAGTGGCACAGGGACACAACTCAGCCTGGCTTTCCAGAGTGTCTGAGATCACATCAGTGTATATACACAAAAGCTAACAAGGTGAAAACTTGAACCCCTGGATTACTGCTGCTATTCCACGAATGCTCTAGCACAAGTCCTTGATGTCAGTTTAATCATAGCTTTCTGCTATATTTTGAGCTTCATTTTAACCCTAACGACTTTATACTTCTATTATGAATATGATTTCCTTTTTTTTTCCCTTTTTTTCCTTCCTTTTAAAATCTTTCTGCCTCATCAGTGTATGAAACATTTTTAATGTTTTCCTTTTTTTTCTGGCATTTTTTGAATATTGGGCTAAGAATTCAAGTGTACGTTACAGCGATATAACTGGGGACCTGAGTTGAATTCAGCGGGGGGCTAATAAACCTAAACCATGGAAGGCTGTACACCAAAGTAAACTTTCTGAAACACTATCAGTAGCAGCAGATGATATAAATAATATACTAAAATAAACTAAGAAAAAGTTAGTCCAATATAATGAATTGATGTGGGACATCCAGGTGAGTAATGGTTAGCGAAGCTGAAGCCACTATCTTTGCCATTATTGTACCTGGGAGAAACACCCAGCAAAGGCAAAGGAGCCAAAGTGCAATTATTACAAATAAATAACTGAAGAGATGGAAGGCTGCTTGCTGGGATTGATACTCAAAGTAAAAACTAATCCAAATCTTAATTCCAAGATGAAGCTGAACTTCCTGGGTCAAAAAGACTCAGAAAATGGGGGGAAAAAAGTCAACGGGATACAAACAAAACTGTCCCCAGATCTCTCTAACAAGCAAACAACTTTTAGCACTGGGAAAAAAAATCTCCAAAACCCTACAATCAAGTTCTGATTTGGCCAAAATCAAAAGCATAAAAGAGCTGCAGGGAAGTAGAAACAACAGACTAAATATTCAGATTATTGTCTAAAACGGAAGCTTTCATGGTTTTAATTCCAGTAAGTAGAAGTGGCTTCTACAAGAATCTTGACACAGTGATCAATTTGTTTAGGTACTCACACTTACCCCTGGTGCAGGAGAAGAAAACGTAGGACCTGGCTGGCCAAAGGATCTTGCTGACGTAGTGATAAAAGATGAGCCGACATTTGATGGATAATCTAAATAATGGATTATACACATTTCATGAAAATCTTGACTCATAGTAGTTGCATTAATGTGCTCAGTAAGAAATGCCCCATTTACATAATAATTAATTTCATAGTCTCTACACCAAATTATACACTGTCTCATTGAACTGTGAAAATAAGTCACTGTTTGAAATAAAAACAAATTCATACTTTGAAAGGCACAGAATTGGCTTTTAGCCTTTCTGTACACAACCTTTAAAAAGTTTTCCCTGGAAACTTGTATCATATTTCATTCAAAATGTCTACTTTTCCCCAGAGACTAACTTCCCTTGCAATTAAAAAAAAAGTGGTTTTAACTCTTGCACGTACAACCATTCACCTTCAATGCTAGATGGATTGAAAACTGCTGCATTATTTGGCGATAAATGCAATGTTCCATCTCCTGAGCTCAACACACACCGGATACCAGTGCTGGAAAAGAAAGAAAAGAACTTTAGGAGCACACATAATCTGCCATAAATATTTAAGCATAATTATTAGACAGTAAATTTCCGAGGTAAAGCCACTGAAGTATGGGATGCTCCATCAGAAATTCAGTTGGAAGAGTGTCTCTAAAATAATACTTACTTATCTGAAAAAGCCATACATTTTTGGATATGAAGACTTCCTTTAATGTGCTGATCCCAGTCCTACATTGAAACAAAGAGATGATGAGCATAAGAAAAATCCTGAAGGCAAACTTACAAGAGATTTCTTCTTCATCCAGTTTACCTTATTCTAAAACCAATACTGAGATGTTGAAGATCAAACTGTGTGATGCTGGAGTCAAGTGCACCTACACCCAATGCATTTACAGATTCATTATTTGTAGGTTAAATTATCAGTTACTTTACAAAAGGAGAGCTTCTCTGTGTTATTTTTTAAATCCAGTATATTCCTACTAACTCAGTTACTTTACTCTAGCTGAAAAGCTCACCCTGTAAGGTGCTGAGCACCCTCAGCTCCTGCAACAACCAAACAGAAGTTGCTCAGCTCACAAGGCAGCCAGGACAGCCCTTATTCCTTTCAGTAGATGAGCACAATTTGTCAAAGTACATTTATCAATTTACACTTCTATGACCCACACGATGTATTAAACACCAACAAACAGACCAACTGAAACTCACCTCAATGACATTTCTCCTGCCCTTTTTAAATGTTCAATAAAAAAAAGAAATGCCCAGCATGCCCTAGATGGGGGCTGCTTCAGCCCAGACCTGCACCTGAAGAAACCACTGCAGCCCTTTTGCAAGCAGCTGCTCAAAGAGTAGAAGGGAAACATGGAAGACCAAATATATTCAAATATCCTGAAGTCCCAGAAGGTGTAATTAACAGGTACTATTTCATTTGCTGGCCATCTTCCTTCCTGTAAACACGCTGTTGGAATGTTTTTGTCAGGCCACCATCAGCATGAAAACACATGCCTTGCAGCTAGGTGCTGGTTTTGTGATGAGATAGAAAAGGTCGCAAGGACTTGCTCAACAGGACTCACCAGGAGGCCAGAACAACATTAGCTAAGCCCACAAACGGCTGTGGGGCTCAGCGGGCCTTCTCCAGACCTGAACTATTTAACGTGACCTAGCACACAGGCTCTCCGGGCAACTGGGAATCTGCTTCTCGAGGGTGAGGTGGAATTTGGAGCTCCCTTGGCAGTATGAACTGAGAAGTGGGAGTGTGGTCTGCACCACACATGCTGAGCAGTTTCTTGCTTCTAGGCCAAAGTTGTTGGGGACTTTGAGTCCTAAATTGCCCTTAGAGATACTTGAAGGAGGAAGAGATCCCAACAGAGGAATTATTAAAATAATATTATCAAAATGTGCTGTTTTGTTTAAGCAAGCTGCTTCCGCAAGGATGTTAGGGTGGATCAGAAATGCAAAGAGAAAGGGAGAGGCAGACGAAGCTGCAGATGTGTGGTTACAATACCAGCTTGAAAAGCAGGGGATTGGCTTCACGCCCCTCCTACCTTCGCTTTGAGCCCATAAGACGAGCTGCGACCCCAGCTCAGACTTCACGTTTCTCACGCCAGCCCCATAATCTCACTGTCACTCACAGCGAGACACAGAACAAACCCAGACCTTGAAACCCCAGTAATTGCCATGAAACAGATGTATGACACCCTGAGCGAAAGAGCGAGACTATGGCCCTTTGTTTCCACTTTTCCCGGGCACCTCCGCGGCAACGGACACGGGCAGCAAGGAGCAGCAGGAGCTGGTGGCCAGATCATCATCAGGCAGCTCCCTCAAGGGTCCATATCATGCCCCAAGGGTGCTTCGAAACCACTCACCTTCAGATCGAAGACCTTCTTATCGCACAGGGTGCAGACGTGGGGGAAGTGGAGCGGGGCCGTGCCGCAGAGGTCGCCCCGCTGGTGCGGTGGCAGCGAGCGGGCAGGCAGGTCGTGGGCGCCGCCACTCCGCTCCTCTTTCTGCCTCATGCGAGGGCTGCCGAAGCTCTGCTTGCTGTGGTTGAGACGGCCGAAGGCGGGGGGGCCAGCCACGCTGAACTTCGTGTCAGGTGTTGGCTCTTCGGGGTTGTAGAGCTCGTTTCTTATTTCATACTGCTGCTGACTCGCTGGCGGCCACAGGCTGTCGCCGGGCATGAGGTCAGGCTTGTTTTGGCTGGGGAAATTAGGGATATTTTCCCACTCGTTGTTCGTAGCGCTGCCGTGCAAGACAGGGCCAGTATCTCCTTTCGGATGCGAGCCTGCGTGCGGGTCCCCGGGGAAGGCTCGCGCTGCCCCGTGCTGGGCTGCCGCGGCTGCCCCATACACCTCCTTGGGGAAGGCTGTCGCCGCCTCAAAATGACCCTTGTAGCGTGGCCCCGCCACCGCCGAGCCCGTGTGGGACCCGAGGAGGCCGTGCTGGCTGGGCTGGTCCCCCTCCGAGGTGTACGCCGGAGGGGCAGCGTTTTGCTTGTTGTACTCATAAAAGCCCCCCGGCGCAGCAGCGGAGGCGCCTGCCTTGTTGAGACCCACCATGACGGATTGCTGGCTGGAGGTGGGAGCCATAACCCCTCCGAAGGGATTCACGACGATGGCGTTGGGCGTCTGCGCCTGAACCGGCCCCAGGCTGCCGCTCGGAGCGGCTAAGGCCGGGCTCTGGGCTGGAAAGGCAATGCCACCAGAAGGGAACCTCGCAGCAGCGATGCCGGGTCCCTGCGGTGGCCCCGAGGCGTGGCCCTGCGGGGTGTTCATCACGGCGGGGTGCCGCAGCTGGTTGAAGAGCGGCTGGGACATGGCCACTTTGGAGAGCACCTGGTTGAGGACGGTGGCGGCGGCTGGGTTGTTGGTGACGGCAGTCTGAGCCAACTTTAGCCTGTGGAGCGTGAGCTGCGCCTGGAGCTGAGCGAGCTGCAGGCTCGCCGGCGAGGGGAGCAGGGGGCTTGGAGCGCCGACGGAGAATGGACTCTTCTCCAGGAGCTTGGCAGCGCTGCAAAGGATCAGAATCTGGGTCAGCCACATGCACCCAACATCTACCCGCATTTGCCTCCTGCTAAAGCTTGGCATAGGATACACAGCCGCTTCTGGAGATTCGGCTCTAGCTAAACCCACGGAAAGAAAGGCATTGATTGACAATACGGTCATAAACTGTTGTCTTCTCTTCCACATCCACTGTTGCATTCCTTTCCATCAAAAAGCTGCTAGGGACACAACTATGACGGAAGAAAACATGGGACAACACGCAGCGATCAATATGATCCAAGTGAAGCCATTTAATCGAAGTTCACAACACATTTTATACCTTACTTGCTGAAGCAAGCCATTGTTTTACAAACTGATTTGACGATTCTTCATTAGCAACAAGTAATCATTAGTTACAATACATTATTCTATTTTCCCATGAGAAATAGCTATGTGAGCATTTCAGTCTACAAATTGATAGACTACAAAGTAACAAGTCAAGGACTACTGAGGAAAGGTTCCCGTGAGAAATGAGAGGAGTATAAGGTAGAACAACTCTCTGTTGTTGAAAAGAGAAACATTGAAGACAGTGTGTCAGTTACAGCAGCTACTTCTTCTGCAAAGTTAGCTTTAATTCTGGTGCAAAAGCTGTGAGGCCTTATGCTAAGGTGCTTTTACTTCATTTAGCATAAGCTGCTCAGTGCTTGGGGTGCTCATTAAATGTCCTCTGGTTCATAACCACCCATCACAACTATGCCAAAGATTGCTCTTCAAAACCCGCATTGCGTCTCTCATCAACCTCTGGATCTGGTCTTCAGCTCATGCCTGTCACAAACTAGGAACCGAGACAACATAAGTCATCCCACACCATCCTTAAATCTAAAATTCTTCCTCTCCTCTGCTCTTTATGCAGCCTCTGGCTTCCCTGCTGAGACATCACCACTCCAAACCGATTTTGCGACACTACCATTACTCCCTTTTCCCACAGAGCAGGGGGATATGAATAAAAAGACATCAAATGGAACTGTAAAGCCAGTCCTGTAGGTACTTCACTCCTACCACATCTGGCTGCATAAAGCAAGATGAAATGCATATATTTATTTTAATTGTTTACAGCTCTCATTTAATTAATCTGCATGGCAGCCTGTTCTGTAACAAAGTATATAATTTCCCAGTTGTGCAGATGCAAATATAGAGGAAGAAAAAAAGCAAATGATATGTCAGAAGCTGAAGCAACTATGAATGAAACATCCTGAAGAAATTTTCCAGTTCAGCTGGAATGTAAGACAAAATTTATAGAGTGCCAGCTGGTAAAAATCAAGGTCTTTATGCTTTCTAGAAATTAGAGGTGCACTGAGTGTTCTCCTTCAAGTCTTGTATATGTATATGAAAAAATGACGACTAAATTGCCTGCTTGAATTCCAGAGCTGCAGAAAACAGGAGATGATATTTTCAGGTGCATGGTGGATCCTGGCTTTGGGCAGCACCTTTGGGGCATGTCACCAGTTCACAGCACCACCACCAACCCTTCCTCCTCCTACCCCATCAAACCCTGAACACACGAAACAGGAAAAATACGAATCAAAATAGGCAAAGTCTGGCAAAGTTAAAAGCAAAGGAAACGATATAATGGAAAATATTAGGCAGCAATAGCTTTCAGGCAGCTGCAACCACCCTGCTTTTACTGTCTGCACCCTTCCAGGATGCCTCCTGCATCACCTGTGGCAGAGCCAGCCTGGTCTGCATGCACATACACTGTCCTGCGGCCACACTCCCTCTGTATGCCATGCTGCCTACGCCTGGATACCATCAGTCATTTTCATGTCCCCACCAGAAAAATGTTACCCATCACTTTTTCCACCAGCAGCAGCCTCTGCTCACAGATGGCACAGCTACTCGGCCCATTACAAATGGCCGTTCATTCTCAAAATGAGAGCAGGGAGCACTTGAATAACAGGGATGCGGTCCAAAGCTCAATTAATTTATATTGTAAAAATGTATTGAGTTTCAATTCAGGCCTTTCAAAGCAGCAGGAGTTACGCATCAACTGCCACGCAACCCTCACTGTTAATAATTGGCCAATTTGCTAAACTGCATGGATGAAGTTGTAGTTAATGATAAATGTCTTGTCAGCATGCTACATTTGAAAACCACAAATTAGCAAAACATCTGCTTAAATCCAAAGTATGACTAAGAGAAAATGAATGGGTTTCATATTTAACGTTTAACTTCCACTAGCAACTGCAAGGCACATCTGTCTCCCAAAATACAAAATGCCATTTGGGTAAGTGCATCATTATGTAATGACGAGACTCCCTGCCAGCACAAGTTGACACCAGCGCGCTTCAGAGCTGAGGTGCCTTTTGTTTTCCCGTGTGGTTTCCATCACTTACTCTTTGACTTGCACTTAATAACACACTTTGCTGTAAATTTGATTATGGGTGAGAGTCAGAGCACAAGCACAATCAAAACAACACGGATGCTCTCAGAAATCTCAGCCCGTGAGATGCTGAGGACCCACAAAAGCTGCTGAGGAGCCCCACGAGCTGTGAGGGACCCAGCAAGCAGAGGATCTCACACTGGTGTGCACACTGTCATCACTACCAGGGGACGTGGCACAACCGTGTGCCTGGTCTGTATTGTTCCACCAGCATCTGGAGCGTCCTGGCTTACGATGTGCTGCATGGGACTTGCCACAGCCCTGACAACTGTTTCATTTTATAGCTGACTACACCTTTTGTACACTAAGTAAGCTGTAAAATCCTTTTAGAAAGTTTTATAGAGCATGTGACTAAGAACTGCTTAGCAATCTTAAAATAAAAAGAAAAGCCAGCAGCCAGCATATGATGTTTTCAGGCTCAGGAGCCACAGACAACTCCTGTTCCCAACAACCTACTAATTCTAGCAATATGCACATCCAGCAGTTGTAGCCGCTTCCCAGCTCTACCAGCTATGAAGCACTGTCTCTAAGAAATGCCCCAGCACAGAAGCAGCGCCTTGTCAGAGCATCCCTGGACTGCAAACCAGCAATGGGGAAAACTGGGAAGCTGCAGGGAGCTGCCTTACCTGCAGAAAAACTAAATGCCATAAGGCGAAGCTGCAGCCTCCAAGCCCCTTGGGGAGGGTATAGAATTAGTGAGGGTCACTCCTATGCACCAGTAGGTCTGGGAATGGCTGCAGCTTCAAAATCCAGCTGTCTGTTATGAATTTCCAGAGTTCAGGGTGTTACGGGTTGCATGCTTTATCCTCCCACAGCAGAAACCAAATATTTTATCATCTAATCAAGCCAAAGAAGCAAGGGCATGTTCATGGGCCAGTGGGAAAAGCAGATACACAGATGAAAGGTTGGGAGAAAAGCTCCCAGTAAAGGCATCTTTTAGTGTGGCACCCAAATTTGAGGATTTCTGTTCTGTTATGAAATACAAGATGTAAGACACACAGGGGACTGGTGTGCACAGCTTTGAAAATTTCTTTCCCTCTTTCTGTTCTACAGCGGTAACACTCATGTACTTGATAACATAATTTGCAAATAAACCTGCTACAGATTTACTAAACTACTGGAAACTGCAAACACGAAGAGAAGAGAGCGCTCAGCTAAGGCATTTTGCAGGGTCTGTTCATCTCTTGTACACACACCCCTTCCACCCCAGCTGGCCCTCAGGTTACCAAAACGCAGCCCCCGCCTGCTTGTGGGGGGTTCTCTGCTGCAAGATGATTCAAAGCAGCTGAATGAAGCTCTCATTCCCCATTGAGTGCTAGGGAATTAGCCTGTGTCAGCCAAAGTTAGCTCTATCCCGCGCAAAACATTCCCAATTATAAGGTCAGCGATGTAGAAAGTAAACAGAAGTTGTCCTCTTGGTTTATTTATTTAACATTAGCTCTACAGCTGGTCTACACCAGCAGTCTCTTTGCCCAACTAGGAAAGCTAGAAATGATCTTTCTTTACTAAAATAATGACAGGCAGGAGCACTGCCACAGAGTTTCCACAAAGAAATCCATAAACCAGGCAAGTTTTCACACACCTCTGGGAGAAAAGAGTAAAAGACGTGCATCAACTATTGCAATGCTCACAATGAGATCGCAAACACTGGCAAGGCTACATTGCTATAAATCAATTCAGCCCACCTGCCACTCCTGTAATCCGTATTATGCTTTTAGCATCCAAGAACAGCAAGCAACACACAGTGTCGGAGGTAAAGTTATCTAGATGGTTGGATTATTTGAGTAATCCTGTCTACAAGAGTGATGAAAAGGGTGAACACAAACCACGTCTGTCATAACGGACTGACAGCCTAGAGCTTGATTTTCAAATGACAAGACTAAGGATTTTAAAATGCCAAAAATTAAGAAATAAATTTAAAAATCTCAACTAATAAAGTAATGATCCTAGCTGCAATTATTCGTTTGAGAAGTATTTGTATTCACAAATACTGGAAATGTTGCATAAGGTATGAAATTGAATACTTAAAAAAAAGTCTACTCCATAGCAACGCAGAATTTGTTTTCTTGCATTTTCCATGTATCTTGGAAGCCCTCTAAGATTTTTTTGCATTCCCTACCCTATGACACATTGCTTTTACATATTATTACACCTACCTGTCTTTGAATTTTTGAAAGATAATTTTTTAACTTTTTTTTTTTGCAAAATGTGCACTTTTTTCCCAAGCTCTCTGTGTTATTGTGTTGATAGCAGAATTAAAATCGCTACAAATACTATGACACCCAAGTATCCTAGATGTATGACTACTCTTCAGAAGCACATTATTGGATTTCAGACTGTATTTGCAATAGCATTGTGGTTTTTCATCCATTAAAGCTGCTTCTCAATTAATTTTTCTAACAGTTAGCAAACTTCATTTTTTTAATTCAGGACTCCTAAACACATCAAAGAGAACCGCTTCCTAGTATCTAAGCACAAAATCAATTATATTCTCTTTGGCAGCAGTGTGAACATCCCTTCCCTACAATGTATCATTTATTCAAAACACATGGGGCTGCCTTTTCTGAACTCATCCAAAAAAATTGCTGCTGTATTAGAAGAGCAAATAAAAGCTCCTTAAAAATAAATAAATCAATTGTTATATAGATGAAGTTGATAAGGTATTAGGGGCAAACCTAGTCTTCAAATAAAAATGCACAGTTTGACAGTACATCAGTGAGATGACAAGTTTGTATGCGAGGACAGAATTTGGCTTCTTGAATTCAAGAGAATTGCAAAGCCGTGTTCCAAACACTGGTAGAAGTAAAGAAAAAGTTCAGTAATATCAACAACATAAATCAATTTTTACAACAGTTAATTATTATACTGATATTTTGTTACACTGTTTGGCTGATCCCACTAAGAATTCAGGGTTTATGTTCATTTTTGCTTGTTGAATAAACCCAGCACTTAGGTCAATAAAGACTGGAGCACTGGTTAACAAATGGACACAGGAACTTTTTCCTGTACTCTTAGATTGCATCTGGCCGGTACTAAATGACTGTTTTCTTTCTTTTCAGCTCCAACAGAAGTATTTTCTTTGAGTTTTAGTGAAAATACCTCCTTGGTCAGAAAAGCTCAGAGAATCTGCTGAAAGGAGAAAATCCCTCCACCGTTATAATTTAAGCTCTGAGATCATCTGCCGCCAAACTTTTTTTTGCTGAGTTCTGGTTAGAAATTATAAAAAAAAAGAGATCACGTTTCACAGTAAGTTCAGCTATTGATGGAGAGCACTAAAAACCTTAAGCTACTTTAATATGTTTGTAAGCTGCAAGTAAACCCCTTCTTATCCCAAATAATGATTTCTAAAGCCCTCCATTACGCTATTGAGGGAGTAAAATAAAACATCAGCCAATGCATACATGTGGTTTGCCAAGTGAGTTTTGCATATATTTGGCAAAAGCAAACTCTATTATTTGGACAATCATCCAACCTAACAGTTAACCAGAAAGTGAAATGTAGAGTGCTGTCAAGAGCTGCTAAACTCAAGGTTTACAAGGGTGACAGCAGTTAAGTGCTTGCCTCCTACCGAGAGTCCTTTTTGCTCATTTGAAACCTTCAGGCAAAATGTTCTCTGCCTTAGTTTATACGCAAAGAAGTCAGGCAATTTCCACTGAGAAAGAGACAAGATAGAGGGGCAAACAGTGAATGTATCTTGGTAACAGTCATGATCACATAAATAAAATTAGAAGTAGTCTTAGGAGAACAGTTAGACCAGCTTCTATGGCGGGATCCAGGTGAACTCAACCACTCTTGACTTATTGATTGGTGAACAGATACGGTTATGACTCAATGATCTCGAAGGTCCTTTTCAACCAAGCAATTCTATGATTCTATTACATGATTCTATGATTTAATCTGCTCCTAGGAACCTTCTTTGTTGGAGGTTTCATGACCTCCAGGGATAACTAATTGCCCAGACCCCCTTGGCCCCTTAGTCTTATAAAGCTCCCCTTAAAGCTGATGGTGGCTTTCTGCTGACAGCATAAAAACAGTCTTAACATGCACAATGAGAAGGGTTTCTCTTACCTTCTTGCAGCTACTATCAAATTTTCTCTACAACCATCCCAGGCCCTTTCTCTTTGCATTTTGTGTGTTGCATTTGTTTGTAACACCTTGTACAGTAGCTTTTGTTCATAATAACACAGCGCCCTGGTCCCGTATTGCTCCCAGCCTCTTTCCTGAAGAGCTGTTGCCCGGAGACATTGGTTGGGAGGGATCTCTGGAGCTCAGCTAGTCTGACTACCCACACAGGAAAAGCTAGCTCAGAGCTTTCTCCTTTTGATGGTCCAATGGATTTATCATATCACCATTTCATACTGTCCTCATCAATACTGCATCCAGATTATGGCAGGTCCAGTTTGTCAGGATTACTCTGGATTCCCATGCTGCCTCTAGAGCACTTGTAAATCCTCTTTTCTTGGCACTAGGTACAGATTTAATGGATGCTTTGTTCACCCAAGTTGTCAATGAAAGTGTAAACTAGACTAAAGACTGTTCCCAAGAAGGGAACTGCGATGCGCCTTTCTCTCCAAACATCAGTAATTCAAGGACATCTTATCCATCTGCTTTGTGTGCTGAAGAGACTGTGCTCTTTCCTCCCTGACAGCCACTTGTGCTAAAAGACCCACAACTGTTCTATTTGCAGTTGCAAGAATAAAAGGGTAGATAATCTCTGGTGATAATGATTTCTTATTAACAACTCTTGCTCTAAGGTTCTGGGAGAGTTGTTTCAGATTGTTGTTTAAAATCAACTATATATTCCTGTTTCTTTACAGTAACATTTGCTTCTATTGGATTTAGCTGCTTTCAAATGCCAAATCCAGTGCTATAGAGAGCAATCCGCATTTACCGCGTGAGAACAACAAAATCAGGTACCACCAATGTCTGCACTGGCCATCACATTTCCCACCCCCATTACTCACTACTCCCTCATGCAATGCATCTCTCCACAAATATTTAGTTAGGCAAAGTTCAACTCCTTTCAAGTAAGGGATGCAGTCTACCGTATGTACTACCTAAAACCAAGATAATGATTATCAGAAGATGGGAAAGTTATTGTTTTATTCTGTGACATTTTAATGTTGTTTGGTTTTGTTGACGTGCCACAGGACATCAGGGATGTCTCTGAGGATCAGTGGGCACCCAGGAACACTGGTCTACATTTTAAATTTCAATAGGCAGTGATTCAAATTCCTTTAGCTCTACAGCAACTATCTATCTGCAACTGCTTCCCAAGGAAACGTAACTCTTTATTTACTGAAGGCAAAGAAACGTATTTAAAAAGCTATTTAAAACATATGCTAAAAACTGTCAGAAATAGTTATAGCACGAGATCAGTGCCCTCCATACCCCGTTGCAAAGATCTAAATTAGGAGGCAAATCGTGGCGCGGTTCTATAGAGCTCCAGGGCATGCTGCGACAGCCTAGTAGGGTCACCCTGCCCACGCCTGCCTCCCCAGTACCCTTCTAGCAACAGCTCTTACCATCTAGGCTTCAAATACCCTTTATGGTGCAAAGCCTCCAGGCTGGATTATCCCTGCCAACCAGTACCCCAGCAGGGGTCCCATAGAAGGGGTGCTGGGGGGTCCCCAACAAGCCCATGACTCTGTCAGCCACGGACGGTGCAGATGACAGCACCAGAGTGCCGTACAGGCATGCCCCAAGCCGCCTCCTGCCCCAAGAGACCATGGGTACAGCCCTGGGTTTGCTCAGATGCACAGGAAGCCTTTTGGGAGGGGAAGAGTAGGGAAAAAGGTGAAGTGGACAGTAATGAAAATCCCCAGGGGGAGCACTGGCAGAGGTAGGTAACCCCATCAGGAACAGGGCGAGCAGCTCCAGCAAACGCAACCCTGCTTTGTGGATGGTGTTTGCTGCTCTGCCACTAGGCTCAGTGCTCACAGCACCTCAAAAATAAAAGAAATCTGGGGAGAAATTATCTGGAAAGCTTCCTGCAACTTAAGGAAAAAGAAAAAAAAAGAAAATGCAGCCTTAAAAAAAAAAAGTCAGAAGTCCTTCAAAGGCTTTTTACACAAGCACATAGACAAATGCCCAACTGAAAAATAATCCGTTGCATATAGTACTTACTAGCAAAGATATTACAGTAATATCTCACAACACCTTCTGCTAATGTGTTTTCCGCATGGTATTGTTAACCACTACCAAAAAACCCCAGAATTTGAGTGTATCAATATCTCGCACAGCCTGGAGGCACAGCCGTTTTCATTTGTGTGTTGCAAGCGGGAAGCATAATGTGGTAGGCAGATAATTCCTCATTTGAATAAACCACTTCTATTTCACAGTAATAGAAGACAATATAAAAGCCTTTTTACAAAGGTAATATCTTCAGTTTGTAGACAGGAAAATGATACATAAATGTGAAAAGGGTAAAGTACTAAGAAGGATTTTTATTTCTAAGTAGCTTCATTTACGCTCAAAGAAAGGACTGCCACTTGGGGGAAAAAAAACCCCACAAATATTAAACATCTTTTTTATCCTCATATTTTTAAATATTACCCCCAATGATATATTTTAAAAGTGTAATGAAAAAGCACATTATTAAAGTAAGTCTTTAGAACGCTAGTCAGTATTCGTAACACTAACGGTGCACGCTACTGAAGCCGCACGCAAACCTGAGCTCTTCTGTTTGTACCCTAGGTTAGCCAAAAAGTGACAGATTGCGACTAAAAGTCACCCAGGAGCATCACAGTCATTTCATAATTAATGTAGTCTCACCACCTCCTCTAAAAGCTGTTTAAAATCTACGTGTTACCAGCCACCATAGCACAAGTGTGCATGAGGAGAAACACTGGAATAGCTCCTATCTACAGTGGCCAGTATGATTCGTTTTCTCTTTACTGCTAATATTTAAAAGTAGGCCAGTTAAAGTAATAAATAAGTTTTTTTTTTAAAAAAAAGAAAGCTTCACTTATTTTTTAATTCAGATTTCTGAATAGAAGACTAGAACTTCTGCAGATTTCCTAAAAGATCTGTGTTACGTAAGTACATACTTAGGTCTGTTTTTCAGTTTTCCTTTTACGTATATATATAAAAGGCATATAACATTAAATATAAATGTTATAAACCCCTATTGTTTACATACCCACACGTATTATGGTTATATATAAATTATACATGAATCTTATGAAGCCTGCATCTAATTCAGCTGTTACTGAAGCGTGCTGATAAAGCCTTTCCCGATATCGCTGTAGTAAGAGCAGTGCTCCTGTATTCCCGTTCAGTTGCATTTAATTTAAGCATAAAACATCAAAGAAGATTGGTCTCTTTTCATGACCTCTTCAAAATCAGCCTTTAATACTACGCCATAATATTAATACTGTTACATGGAAGTAATACACGGTATATTTTGGCCTAGAAGCTTTCATTACCTATTTTGCAATGAATGCTGCTCACTTCTTTCTTTAATGCATCCCAATTTCTATGCTCAAGAAATTTTAACATGAATCTTGAAAGATATATAGGAGGTTTTATTTATTTTCTTACATTAAAGGGCAACAGTTGGTATGAATCAAACCTGAGCGTGTTCCTTCTGGCAGAAAACAGCCTGTGCCAGAACTGCTGGAACTCTTTGGCTTTGAGAAGTTTAATTTATTGTCTAGAATAATAAACTGCCATTCAGTCAGCCTTTTGAAACAAAACATAAAACAGGCCAGTGCTTAATTCTTGAACAGGGACCAAAGAGTTTTCCACAAAGGAAATAAAATTGGGAGAGGCATTTTATATTAAATAATCTCAATAATTTTATTCTCCTTTTTTGTCTGCCTTCAGTATTAATTAGGAGTAACTGACAGTTAATATGCTTCAAGTTCTGCATGGTAAAATTGATTAGTATACTAAGACGGAAAATAAGAATCAGTTTTTGATGAAAAATATCAGGTTTCAGAGCACTGCATGTGGCAGCTGTGAGGAAAGAAAAAGTGTGAAGTTTTTAACCCGTCCACCACATTCAGCTGGGTATTTGCCCAGTCCTGCTGAGAAAACTGTCAATGCAGACACCCAGCCATTACTTTTTGGTTAAGCACTGAATCATTTCCCCTTAATTTCTGCTTCCTATCACACACATGCTCTGCTCAGTAGCTGTAGTCTAGAAGTCTAAGCAGCTTGGATGACTACAGAAAAATAGGTTGTAATTCATTCCGCTAGCATGCATAGTAGATGATATTTAAGGTCCCTTCTAGCCCAAACCTTTCTACGATTTTATGTTACACCTTGTGTTTACTGATGTACCTTCTAATCACAAAACACGCTGGGACTCAGATTCAGTTTTCTGTGTGAAATGATGTCTATGGAAGTTGTGACCACTACTGGTTGTTTTTTTTTAAAGATATGTAATTACTTTCATTAAAACGATCTTATTTATTTATTTCCCAGACCTTCCTTCTGAAAACAAAAAGCTGTCTTGAAGTTCAAGCTATCAGTTATTAAATAAATCAACCAACTAAACAAAAAGATAAAAATAATTAGAAAAAATGATAATGTTGCACCGATTCTTCCTTTTTTTTTATTTCAAGGAATTTTATTCATAATCTAATGAAAGCATTTCCAAATTCAACCATCTTTGAAATATTTTGGTATTTTGACTTCTTTCACGTTTGCAAATAATTCTGTGCCCACTGGTTGCAAACATTAATATAATTGTGCTTTGTGTGTACTCACACAGACCATGAGGCTTATAACAGGGTGGTTAACCATGGCAAATCAATAGGATACAATGCGGCACGGAATGTCCTTTAAAGTATAAAAGCCCTAGTATTACAAAAAACTTAAGCCCTATAAGAAGCTACTGCACAAATGAGATCGTATCATTAATTTGAAATCCCAGTTAGTGGTTACTGCCCAAGCTGCGCGCCTCTGCCTTTTCCCTTTGCTATAGAACGGGCTGTACTTCAAAATTCAATCTTAAAGCTCGCTAAGATTCTCCCCTTGGCAGATTAGCATCCCTCCTTGCCGGAGATGGGGGGAGAGAGGCGTTTTGAGGCGGCGGCGGGAGGACGCGGGTGGCACGACGCGATCCTACCTTCTTGCAACATATAGGGGTGCCAGGAGCAGCGAGCTGGTGTGGAGGAAGCGCGGCCAGGAGCCGATGTCAGAGTTGCGCACATGCCTCCCGGTAACATCCCGCTGACATTCTACCTGCTCTCTGCACCCTGACTATTTACAAGCTTCTTTCCAGAAAGTCACAACTTCAGGAATCAAAAAAAAACCAAACCAACCCACCCCACCCCAAATGGAGGACTGGAAGGGGGATCACGTGGCCACCGGGAGCTGGTCCTGTTGCATTACACGCACCAAGTGTGGATGGCAAACAATATTGGTTGATAGTTGTGCCATATGTTCTTGATCTTTTCACGTATCCAAACCAAAATCCTGTTTCTGTTTCAGTGTTAACGCCATGGGATCCTAGCAGGGAGAGGGTCACAGTCCAATTAATCCAACTGTGGAAAAATGCGACATGCTCACGAAGACCGAGAGGGACCGGCTTGTACAAACCAAGCCCTTGTTCTGGCAGTCAACAAGCATTACCCAGTTTAACAATTTCTTCAAAATACACACTCAAATACATCATGTTTTAACCCCTGAGCAATCCGTCTGTGTTCAGACTTGCTGCCTCCCAAGGACACTTGAGGTTTTGAGGAAAGATACTGTTGTTACTGGGATAATGTTATTGCACAAGTCAGCTATCTGCCCGCTCAGAAACAGCCAACAGAAAGGAAAAGCATTGCCCAGTGCTAAGCCACTGCCCCAAATGCCTAGGAACATCAACCAGTGCCACAGGCTCTGCTGGGACTCTAAAGTAAAGGGCAAGAGGCGATGCAAAACCTTCACCTCCTTAATGCAGTATTTGACAAGCTGTCTCAGCAGGTCTCTTCTTGTTGCTGCTCCATCCTTGTTAAACCAAAGCCATTCAAGAACAAGTTTTGCATCTTCTTAGACCAAAATACTTTATACTTTACATCTGGGTGGCAAAATTATTGACCTTTCACATATTGCACATTATTCAAAAATAAACATAGACGCAAAAAAAGTTATTTTCCTGCTCCTGCTTCTAACATTAAGAAATAAATGAGCTGTTCTCCCATATCCAAAGATCAAAATAAGCCAAATATTCCAATTTTTGCCTAGGGTACATTAGCCCTTCCAGCCCATTACAGCTGTTTAGCTGGCCACTCTAGTAACCTCCTGGGACACAGCAAGAGCTTGTTAAACTTTCTTTTTGCAATTAACAGCATTAGTCTGGAAACCTTTCACAGAAACAGTGGCATTCTACATGTGACATGATCCTTCTATGGAAGATGCTGTTTCCAAAATTACTTTGCATTAAGGCAAACCACAGACTAAATCATCCTGTGTAACTCTTACCTTTAAAAAAATCCTAATTCTGCAATACTTCACACAAAGTGAAGCCCAGGAGGCGGTCTCCATCCTTGTTTTCTAATTTTCTTTCTTGCCTTCTTTCTTTCTTCACATGCCACATCAGAGCACTCTCCCCACCTCTCCAGAGGCGAAAACTACTGTTCAAGTTTCTGGCTTTTCTCCAAATAAAAAAGCTCTGTCTTTAAGAGATTGCAAAGTCTGACTGAAAGGGGAAAAGCACTTAACAGGTGGCCCAAGGGTGTTCCTTCAGACATGCAACTCCCATCAGGAAACAGCAGAAAATTCAGGGGAAGGAGAAGCAATTAGTAAAACCTACGGGGCTTTTCTACAGTCAGTCGCATCTGCCCCCGGCACAGATGCCCTCACGCTCTCCTCTGCATCTGTGTTATATTAAACAGGATGAAGAAACACAAACCAACTTTCAGTTGAATCTGAACTCTCCATTTCATGTCACTCTCAGGACAATCATGTGAAACACATATGGCGAGTTCAGCCTGGGAACCGGGTCGAGACCTTTCCGACCAGGAGCAGAGCTAATCCGCACCGCTGCCCGCATATGGCTTGTGACCGAGGGGTGCGGGTTCCTCCCTGCCTGCAGCTGCCGACCCAATCAGCGCCATGGGCAGGGCCGGCCAACTGGACAGTGACAGCAGATGGATTTTTTCCACTGAGTTGGACCCGGCCAACGATGAAGGAAAGCGAGGCGAGTAACACGGGCAATTTGATTTCAGAAAACACTACTTAGCACGCAGGCTGCTCTCTGGAGAAGGAAAAGACTCGCTCTCAAAGCTCTACGGTTTTCCCTAACCTGCGTTTTCATCTGTCATCAGATACCCATGTTTCATTTTACATCCAAGGAAAGAACTCGTCCGTTCCGGGCGGTCTACCAAATCTCATCACCGTGGCATGTCCTCGCCTCATCTATCTGCTGAGCTGAGGAAAAAGGGGGTAAAAAAAAGAAAAATTCAGCAGGTAGTTCCCCTCCTGCCCCCACCAGCCTCAAGGAAAGACTTGCCATTCAGAGTAAATCAGTTAGCATTCACTATAATGTGCTTTTCCAGTCTCTTTCGCTACCTTAATTAAAAACAACCAAAAATAAAAGTTACTTTTGAAAGTGAATCCACTTCAGAGAGACACAGTGAAGCTTCTGAACCGGTTCAAGTTCATTGTTTTCAGACAGAAACAATGTGCTAGTCTCAATACCCACCTTGTAGGCACGTGCAAGGTCTCCCAGCTGCCTGATACCCTCTGCTAAGGCAACCTTATGCTTCCAGAGGCTGGTGAGACTAGAAAGGCTCACTGGCAGCCTTTAAATATTAGTGAGGGTAAGGAAAAAAAATCATTCAGACCACTTGTATCACAAAAAAAAGTAATTAAAGATGAAGTAATGAAGCTGAAAACAAATTTTAACTAAACAGTTGGCACAAGTGGAGAGAAATCATTGAATCAAAGGCAATAATATATCTGATGAGGAGCTGTAAGTCCTGTGGTGCGGCTTTTCAGGAAATTGCTCTCTAACACTCAACTTGGGATTGTTTAGACATGACTTTCTAATGCAGCGGTCAATCTTTTCATACAAATTGCCTAGCATAATCTCTGGATTCTGATATCTCGTAATGCATTTAAAAATCTCTTTTTATTACAGCAAGCACCAAAAAATTCAGATTCTGCCCCTATCTCCAGAGCGTCTGGATTATAGTATTACTGTAACAGAAACCATCAGTACGTCATTTGGAAAACATCCTGAAAAGTAAGAGGCATCGATGCAAGCCAAGCAGGGATGTGACGGATCAATTTGAATATTTAAACAGCAGAATTAAAAAAAATGGCCAGAGATCTCCAGATACGGGAGTATCCCCACTCAGAGAAAATTATTGAATAAACAACACATCCTGATGTCTGGGTGGAATATGAGCTTGGAAATCTCCAAGCATAAACCACCATCTACTGCGCGGGGGTTGGAAGAAGCTTATCTCTGTATTCCACAATAATAAGCTTTATCATCATGCTTTCTATAATACCCTAAGAAACAAGACCCTGGCAGACAGGCAATGGTTGGATCTGCTGTAAGAATTCCTGTATTTCTGTAACAATCAAATAAGTTCCCTTAAAGGCATTTGCTACATCCACCTCAACTTTTATAACAGCGTACACCATAAAAAAGTGCAG
This sequence comes from Phaenicophaeus curvirostris, assembly GCF_032191515.1. Lineage (NCBI taxonomy): Eukaryota > Metazoa > Chordata > Aves > Cuculiformes > Cuculidae > Phaenicophaeus > Phaenicophaeus curvirostris. The sequence continues at coordinate 6,290,622 of NC_091400.1, read as the reverse complement.
TGTTTTCTTCCCTTAAGAAAGAAGAGGTAAAGAAGCTGTCTTGACAGTTCATGCAGAAAGCTTCATGTGTATTTTTTCTGGCTTCACTCACAGTGAATCACTCTCTCTTAGCTCTTATCCTGCTCCGTGTAGTAATATTCAAACAAATGGTTAAAAAAATCCTGCCATAATTCTTTGTGCAGACAGCATTACAGCCTGATCTGGCCAAGACAGCAAACCACCTTCGTTATTGGGACTGGAACTTCACCTGCATGGGAACAAGCAACTTCATCTACAGCTTCTTTATGAGAGAGAGGAAAACCAAACATCTCTTTTACATTTCGGGGTACTGGTGGATGAAAAGTTAGATATAAGCCAGCAATGTGCACTCACAGGCCAGAAGGCCAACTGCATCCTGGGCTGCATCAGAAGAAGTGTGGCCAGCAGGTCCAGGGGGAGGATTCTGCTGCTCTACTCCTCTCTGGTGAGACCCCACCTGGAGTACTGTGTCCAGCTCTGGAGCCCTCAGCACGTGAAAGACATGGACCTGTTGGAGCAAGTGCACAGGAGAGCCACAGAAATCATCACAGGTATGGAACACCTCTCCTGTGAAGAAAGGCTGAGAGTTGGGGTTGTTCAGCCTGGAGAAGAGAAGGCTCCAGGGAGACCATATTGCAGCCTTTCAGTACTTAAAGGGGGCTTATGAGAAAAACAGGGACAACTTTTTAGCAGGGACTATCATGACGGGAGAAGGGGTGATGGCTTTAAACTAAAACAGGAGTTTAGGCAAGATAATAGGAAGAAATTTTTTTATGCTAAGGGAGGTGAAACAGTGGAACAGGTTGCCAAGAGAGGTGGTAGATGCCCCATCCCTGGAAATATTCAAGATCAGGTTGGATGGGGCTCTGAGCAACCTGACCTGGTTGAAGATGCCCCTGCTTGGTTGAAGATGCCCCTACTCACTGCAGGCGGAGATGGACAAGATGACCTTTAAAGGTCCCTTCCAACCCAAACCATTCTCTGTCTGTATCTCAACTAATCAACTGAAGACCAGGAATGCTCCCCAGAACTATGATTTCAAAATTCTTAGGTGCCTGGACATTGACATTTTTGGAGGAACACTAGCAAACACATTCAAAGTTCATAAACACTTTTTAACATATCATGAAGAAATAGTGACAAATCCTATCATAGCCTTCTAGGATTATGGGTGCAACTCTTGTAAGATATTAAAACAAGCCCATATCAGCATTCTAACCTTTTTTTTGTTTTAGTTGATCAAGGATTTGTAAAGCAAGCCTTCAGAGACTGACAGCATCAAATCTAACTGCCAATATGAACTATCCAGGCTACAGTGTTGTGCTCCTGCCAGGGTCAGGGACTTCTGCTCCCTGGCATGAGAGCTGCTGGGATGAGCTGTAAAATCTGGCTTTGGGAGGGTCAAAGCACCCTCTGAGTCATGGGATGGGACATCTGTGTTACATCTAAGGTCAGACTTGATTGTTTACCAGTCCCTTCTAGTCAAGAAAACCTCTACAGAGCTGAGGTGCCAAGTAAGCGTGGACCTCCAAATGCCCAGAAGGATATGCGCAGGATTTGCTTAAGTGTCCACCATCCACACATGCTCTGTAGCTGGTTCAACTACTGTGCTAATCAAATACTTTACCACAAGTACGATTTAGCAGACAAAATAGTTAGATATTAAATAGGATCAGTGAATTCCCAGTCACTCATGTGTGTAATGTGGGCTGAAGATTTTTCACTGCAGGGAAATACTGGCCTCCTGCGCTACCACTGACTGGTTCCCACCTACAGGCAGAGGACAGTTACCTGCTTTAATGACGTTTTCCCTACTTTTCTGTCATTCCTGCTGGGTTTTGTATTGTAGTCCAGAGTGAATGCAGTGGTTCATTATCACATAGGGAAACAACTTGGCAGATGAGACAGCAGCTGACGGCATTGTAAGTGTTAAGCACACTTATAAAGAGATCTTGAGCAGTTTCCATAGGTGTCTTGTTTTTTAATTACCTAATTGGATTACCTAAAGTTCTCCAGCACAACAGATCAGTCCTGAATTCTCTCATCAGATTTAGTAAACCTTCAGTCAGGTCTTGTGGCTGTCATCCAGCTCGTGGTCTCTGTGCCAGCAATACTCTCATATGCTTTTGCCCCCTGATTTGTTCATTGAAGGCAAAGCTGGGATCTCCATTCCTGGAGTGGGTTCCTTTGCATCACTGGAGTTTGAAAGAGAATAATTCACATGGTAAGCTCTGCTGCCCACTCCAGCATGAGGATATGGATAACTTAGAGCAAGGCTGCCTAGATGTCATTGATTAAAACTCAATAACAAAGCATTTAGTTGGGTTTTGTCCCATTTGGCCCATATATCTGTGAAAGAAGGACATGGTCAGCCAGGCTTTCACCAATACAGGACTGTGTTTACTGCAATGCCTCTTTTATCTTCTCAGCTCTTATCTAATACAACATACAGACTTTGTACAAATTAAGAGTCAGTGTTGCAGAGTTGTCGTTAACGTGCAGCACAGGAAAGATTCATTAATTTTCACCTCTAGGAATGACTGTAGCTCAATACGTGGGGCTACCACAGCCTAGCTCTTCCGTAGCTTTGTTGGGAGCATGCAGAGGAATGCAAAAAAGCTCTTTCCCTGTCTTGTATGTCGGTCTTGGGGGTGTGATGGAGACAGCGAGTCCAAAGTGCCATCTGCCACACTACATGTGAGAATCACACTCTGCTGTTCCTTTGCATGCCTGGCTGGATTAGCCAATGTCAACAGTTACACCCTTCCCTATAAGGGCACACGCAGGGCGTCCAACTCCATACACACCATGGGGGAGGGACCAGAGTGACGAGATGGGCAAAGCACATGCTCAAGGCCTTGGGAACCAATGCCAATCAATTTCTGAGTCTTGAAACAAGATCAGAGACCCTGGGAACAGGGCCAGCACCTTCTCCTGGGGCACTCTCGGACATGCTGAGCAGATTTTCTCCCAAATAAAAGTCTCCCACTAGCAAGATGTAAGACAGCCCAGCACTCCAGTCCTAACAACATTTTTTGGTTCATCATCTCTCATTCTCTATAGGGTTTGCACAACTGGCTTGGTCAGAACGGTGGCACTTCATCATCTGAAAGTGATAATGCGGAGGAAAGGTTCAGCGATTTGCCCAGCTTGGAGCATCTCCAGGTTCTGTTGGGGGAGCATTTATCACTAGCATCATGGAGGCAGGAGATAGTAGGGAATAAAGCCAGATTGTGTTGGGTGCTTCCCCTGTCCTACACATGCCGCATTTGCTCTGGGGATGGCTGCTGACCTGGAGCACAAGAGAGGACCTGCCAACAGCCCTCCTGGCCTCCTGACCTCCAAGGAAGGAAGGGGGACAAGCAACACCAGGTCTATAAACAGATCATGCAGTGGAGAGGATAGAAGGGTTTAAAATTAAGTTAAAGGCAAGACTTAAGCCACCCAAAAGTGGTAAGTCTGGGCGCTAAGCAGAAAATGAAAATGTTAACATGAATCCAAGCACGATGGTTAACTGGAATATATATTCTTCCATCTGATACATACACCTTAAGGAAGGTAAGATACTAAAGTATTTTCACATAAAGCAGTTGAATGTAAATGTGGAATGCTGCGTGAAAATCACAGGAATAAGTCTGAGATTTAAACATCAACACTAACATATAGGATGAGCCATTTTAATAACACTGCCACTCTGCTTCACCCCAGGAAAACATGCTGATACGGGCTGGGAAATCTGAGGAGCAGCTCATGTGATGCAGACTCCTGACATTCCCCCAGACGTGACTAAGCTTAAACAAGTGGCATTATCTGCTGCATTTGAAAGCAAGATGTGAACAACATGATCACGGGGCTTTTTTTGGTACCACACAAAATGTTCCCATTTAGATGGAGTTTGTGAAGTGAAGAAAATTATGAACAAGTTAAAATTTGCTTTCATAGTCTTGCCAGCTTGAACTTAGAAGAGAGCACTGAGAGTTAACAACATGAACGTAAAGAACGGTAGTTCTGTGAAAATGCCTATAATTGAGCTGACACCATATACCGCAACAAAAATAACTACAATTCCTATTATGGAAAACACAACCTTATCTAGAAATAGAACCTGAAGTGGGCACTCTTACGCAGTTTTGCAAATTTTACATCGTTACAAATACGTTGATATTTAAAGTCTTCTCTTTCCAAATATAGAATTAAATAGTGGGTTGTCTCAAATACTATTTTCCAGTCATGAAGTTGAACACATGAGTGAATAAAAGGAAAATGATTATAAATGTATGATTTGAAGCCCAGACGCCGTTACTGTGATGTGCATGCACAGCTCAAGAACATCGAGCTCAAACAGTACCTAAGCCCCTGTGCAAACACAACCTAAAGATTCCCAGTGCACAACTCAGAGCTCCTGCGTGGCAGATTCTCTTATCCTTAGTGCCTGCTTCACTTTGTGCTACATTTGTAGAAACCTAAGCAACAGAAAATCTTGAGATAATAAATTAAGATGTCTGGTTTTGAAGAAATTTGAGGAAAAAGTGTTAAAAACGGAAAGCCGAGTGTGAGCTCTGGGTGTCAGAATGTTTTCTTTAACAATGACAAAGCAATGATACCAGCTGCCTCTTTATTGTCAAGTCCTTCAAAACCCCTCATCTGAGTCAGTACTAATTGCAGGAGTAGTAACTACCTTCCTAAATCCAATTTAATTGAAAGTTCATTATTTTCTTATTGGTGGGGGTTTTATTTGAGGAATTTTTGGCATTTCACAGAATCACAGAACAACCAGGTTGGAAGAGACCCACCGGATCATCACAGAATCACAGAATCACAGAATAACCAGGTTGGAAGAGACCCACCGGATCATCGAGTCCAACCGTTCCCATCAAAGATTCCCATCAAAAATTTCACTGTATTTAGACCACAAAATCAGAGGGAACACACTTTCTGGTTGAATTTCTGCACAGAAAAGAACAACTTCAGGTTCAAAAGCCTTCCTTGCAACTACACACCTTTTGTAATGCATGATATCTTTTCATTAGATACAATTGGTTTTGAAAGATTTTCAAAACAGTTATGCTGTGGAGTTAAACACAGCCTCTTCAGATACAAACTGATATATTTTTCCATTTAAAGAAACTTGTAATTTCTGATCTTGCCCACTCAGACCTTAGCATTTAGCTCAGCAACTGAGATGCTGCCACCCAATGGCATATTAGTCATTAACAGCTTAAAAAAAAAAAAAAAAAGCAGATGTAATGTGGAATCAGTTCTGCTTCTGTTAAGAAAACAGAAAGCACCTGGGTAAAACGCTTGTACTAAAGAGATCTTATGAAAAATGACTATATAAAACACATGTTAAAAATACATATTTGAGGAAAGTGGAAATGGAGCTGGTTCTCAGAATTTCAGCTGAATATTCTCGCTACCATCTCCAGTAATAAATACGGGCGAGTGACTCAGTTGCGCAGATCCCAGCTCCTGCACCCAGCACTCAGCCAGGCACTTCCAAAGAAGTTTTTCCCCTCACTGTAGAAGGAGGGATAAACAGTCGCTTTATCCTCCCCCTTGCACCTCATCAGGACGAGGAGCTGCCTCCCAGCAAATTTTTCCCCCGACATTTAAGAATCAACCCAGATTTTCAGATGGAGAAACTCAGCACCCAGTTTACATGGCAAGAAAATCCTTATTCCCAGGTGTTGTGACAGGCACTGGGAACTGGACAGGGAAGCTGTGTGGATGGTACCTCCTGAAAACTCTGCAGGCAGCTGTAGCCCTAACTGACATAAAGCCAACACTGACTAGCCCCCAAGAGTCTCTAATTCAGGGCAGGAAGAAGGATCCAACAAGTTGTTTTGTGATTTCTGATTATGTAAACTAAAAGAAAGTAAAAGGGCCTTCAAGAGGAGAGGCAAAAGGAATTAAAAAGCCAAGACTGACGAGAAACAGAAAACTCTGGCTCCATTCCTCTAGTCAAGTCCACAAGAGCTTTCTTTGCATGCAGGATTAGTGCCTTCAGGCAAGCACCATTCACACTGATGGAATTATATTTTTGTACAAGTTGGCTACCCATAATTATTTAAAGGCTGAAAAATACCACCTCTGCTTCCGAGGATTTTATCCTCAAAGAGAGCTCAACAGGAGAGCTTAGGCAAAGAGAGGAAGGAAAAGTGGGTGGTTTGTGACATCTCACTTGCTGAAGGAAGGCAGGACCCCAGCTGAACCATTCACCCTGCAGGGAGATGCTGCCCATCCACACCAGGCAGCCACCATCTCCACCAGCCTGGAGGATCCCACGAGTGGAGGGGACCCCATGGTGGAGAAAGCACTAAAAAGCCTCCTTCGAGGAAGGAGCTGTGGGTTTGTTATCACCAGCCTGGCACAGATCTTGAGTTTCCCTTTTCGTAACAAGGGGGTTCCCCTTCTTGTTTCCCTTTCCAGTCCTCAGCAGTCCTAAAAATGTCTCCCCATCTTAGGTCATGACAGCCTGACCGTATTTGATCGTGCTATTTCCCTCACTGCCAGGAAGAGCCACAGGTCTCCAGCAGAGCCCTCACTAGGACAAGCCCCAACCACCAGCCTTGAACTGCTCCTGACCCACTGCCAAACACCAATGCTCATCAGCAACATGGGACAGACCCCAGTGAGTTATGGGGAAACCTGCAGGGAACAGGACTCCAACAAGAAAAACAAGGGATTATGCTTTTCTCCAAAAGGCCACAAAGGGCTATAAGCAGCAGAAATATGATTCTGCACCATTATACATGCATTATACATGTGAATAATTTAATTCACAAAGTACTGTCTAGTAACCAATTCTTTTTGTTGCTAACAAACAAACCTGATCCTGCTTTATTTTCTCAGTCTACACATGGTTATGATGACAAATGTTTTTATTTGCACTTGCTGTGTCAGAAGCAGAGGTAAAATAATTCCCTTCAATGTAGCAGCAAATTACTTTCCATGTGCAAATTATAAGTAGTAAAAGAAATCCTTTTGGAAAAAAATGTGTAAGTACTTTATTCTGTACTCACAGAAGTTTAAGACATCCACAAGGAAAACACTTAGATAACAGAGGGCAACAACTGGTCTTAATGCTCTGTGTGTGTATGTGTGCGCAAAGCATCCTTGTTCCCAAGCTGGTACCACTAGATGGGGATGTCTGGCTGCAGAATGTAACAAACACAAAAGGCGCCTTGGTCACCCTGAGATAAATTTTTTCAGAGTATTAAAAAATAAGGAAAGAGGGAGAAGGGGGAGCAGGGAGAAAAGGGGGAAAACTATTTACTCACATAATGCACTAAAAAAAAGTATCAAATATTTCAAACTTTTCATTGACTGTTTTTCCCAAGGTAAACAAAACACCACTGTTTACTGCTTTGAAAGTAGTTGGGCATCTCTTTTTAGAACATCTTGGTGTAAGAGTGAAACTTGGTAAAAAACTAAGAAAAACTGTTCCATCAACTTAATGTGCAAAATCTGGTATTTATTTCTAAATCCGTGTTTCAAAAATGACACATATTTGGTCAGATTTTCAAACTCTGAGAAAACAAACAGCAGAAATAGTTAATGTACAATATGTTCTGTCATGGCTTTCAACTTACTGGAAAGTAAAGGTAAATACAGAAAGCACTGCTGACTGTGTTCTTGATCAATCATTCATCTTGCCAAAGATAAAATATTTATTGATCTATGCAGTACAGACCCAGTCTCCACTGGGAACTTGCTGTAAAATATTTGACATCTGAGAAGATGCTGTTAGTGCTCATATGGGAGCCCCAGTGCATTTACAAGACTTAGTCCCAGATTTGCACATCAATATGTCACCCCACTGTGACAGTAAACATTTTTTCAATATAATTAAAGATATATTTAAAATACATAAGTACATAATAAAAGACCTCATTTTAATCAGCTTCTCAAACACATTCAAAATAAACAGCAAGACAAAGTGATTGTATAAACTGATCAAGACACAATCAAGATGCTTTATATTACAGGCTGGAGAAGTGAGACTGTGAGAACCTCACAAAGTTCAACAAGGCCAAGGGCAAGGTCCTACACTTGGGTCAGGGCAATCCCCGATTTCAATAAAGTAGGGGGATGATGTGATTGAGAGCTGCCCTGCAAAGAAGGACTTGGGGGTGCTGGTTGATGATAAGCTCAACATGAGACGGCAGTGTGCCAACCATGTCCTGCGCTGCATCCAAAGCAATCCTCAACATAAGAAGGATATGGAGCTATTGGAACGGGTCCAGAGGAGGCTACAGAGATGATCTGAGGGCTGGAGCACCTCCCACATGAGGTCAGGCTGAGAGAGTTGGGGTTGTTCAGCCTGGAGAAGAGAAGGCTCCGAGGAGACCTTATAGCAACCTTCCAGTACCTGAAGGGGCTACAAGAAAGCTGGGGAGGGACTGTTTACAAAGGCTTGTGATAGGACGAGGGGCAACGGGTATAAAGTGGAGAGGGGCAGATTTAGACTAGACATTAGGAAGAATTTCTTCACGATGAGGGCGGTGAGGCACTGGCCCAGGTTGCCCAGGAAAGCTGTGGCTGCCTCATCCCTGGAGGTGTCCAAGGCCAGGTTGGATGGGGCTTGGGCAGCCTGGTCCTGTGGGTGTCCCTGCCCATGGCACGGGGTGGGACTGGATGGGCTTTAAGGTCCCTTCCAACTTAAACTATTCTACGATTCTATGATTGCTCCCCCAGCTTGTTTTCAACTACAGGCATTGGCTGCAATTCTAAATAACTCTAGATTCACACTAGGAAATGTTCAGACAGGCCCATTACAGACTCCCACACACTGTGCATCTCACTGTAAAGGGAGATTTTGCCATTTGCAAGGCTCAGCATTGCCCTGCGCTCTGGTCCTGCTCAGCGCTCTGTGCAGCCAATTACGCTGTGGAATTCCTTCCCATCAGGCATGAAAAAAATAATTCATCGCATTATGCTTGAGCATACCAGTATCTGGGTGGGCAGTACAATTTATTAAAAGAATAACTACATGTGAGCATCAGAAAAGACTTTAACTACAGCTCCATGAAAGATCCTACACAGACATCTCTTGAGGAGCTGCGGACAATACTCCCAAAACGAAATCTGAGACCACCCTCGGAATTACAACATCATCCACTACAGCAAGGAAGCATAAAACAGCTCATTAGCAGCCCTATCGAGTGACAGACCTAAAGCCAGCTCCAAAGTTGCCCACACCTGTCTGCCTATAGTGCCTGCCAAAAAGCCAAATTCCACTGGGGAAGGAATCTTTGTTCTTCTACATCTGGATGTTGCTACCCCAATATGCTCCAGGGAACCACAGGTTTTACAGAGCAGGGTGTACAGCTAGGGAGAAAAGATGAGTAGATGCTGTAAGATCCTTCCCCGCAAATGAATGCGTTCCACAATACCGTGTTTTGAATGTGAAAACCCCAAATGCCATTAAAAATATCCAACAATTCTAATCAGGACAATTTTAAGCAGCACAGTTTTAAGCAGTCCAGCAAAACTTACACAATGGTGTTTCTAGTACATCTCGTTCACTTATAACCTGAAAGTGCATGAGCCCTACTATTACCTATGGAATTTATGGCTCTCATGAAGGGACCTGCAGCCCTAGTCGGAGGATGCAAGTGCTCAGAACCCCGTTCGGTTATGTACTAAGTAGGGAGTTATGTTGCAGTAGCAAGTCACATACCATGGCAAAACAAGTGTGAGAGAAGTTCGAACAGGAGTCTACTTAGAGGTTTCCCCTCCCTGCCACGGCATTGAGACACTTTTTAACTCTTACCCTCTCAGTGTTTTGCCTCTTAGCATAACAAAAATGCAGAAACTTTGAGGGATCCCTACCCCGGGGAAAGAGTCTATTTAGCAACAAATCTGATAAGAGATAACACCTGCAGAAGGTTTTTTTAAGATTAATTTCCTACCTTATGAAGATGATAAAATCAGATCCATTACAAGCAGCTGTGGGTTCTTCAAGTGCTTGAAGGACTGCATCTTTAAAGAAATCCCCAGCATCTGCAGCTGTAATCCCACATGGGAGAGTCTGAGGTTGTACCTGGACACTCAATCACGCACAAAGACTGCAAGTTAATGCGCTGGCTTCTGCCCAATGCCTTCACCCTGCCATTACTGAAGCAGAACTTCAAATCCCACTGTCTGTTTGGGACAACAACTTAAATCCAAACCAATATCCCCCTTCAAAACAACATATGCTAACCTGTTTGGTCTTTTTTTTATTAAACGTGCTATATATAGTCACAGAACCATGGAATGGTTGAAGTTGGAAAGGACCTTTCAAAGATCATCTGGTTCCACCCCTCCTTCCAACACTTCTAACCAGATCAGGCTGCTCAAAGCCTCATCCAGCTTTTCCTTGAACACCTCCATAGATGGGCCATCCACGACTTCCCCGGGCAACCTGTGCCAGTGTCCCCACAGGCCCCCTTTAAGTACTAGATGGACCAGTGATGAAGAGCTGGAACTGAAGAACCACTGTTCAGTGCACAGCAGATGGCAGTAAATCTTCACTTGTCACAGTCAAGAGACCCTGGCCTCTCTCCACAATTGAAGGAATTCTTGAATAAATTTATGGCATTTTTCAACTTACTGTAGGAGTAAACTCCTGCTCAGCTACACCCATCCTCAGCTTTCTCATCAACCTTTTCCCTAGGTGCACACATCCATATGATCCTATTATTTCACACGTGGTTCATTCTCAGAGCTCTTTTCTTATAGAAAAGCAATGAGATGCTCATGTAATTTAGCACGATCAGATGAAAAGTGGCTTATTTCAGTGTAATATAATCCAAAACCGTATGAAACTTAAAACAGAGGATTCTTAATCACAGCTGTAAATGTGTTGACACATATGGGGTGAGGAAGGAAAAAAAACATACTCAGTGTTGCTGACAGTATGTCAAATAGCATTACCAGAAAGTGAAGCAAGCTGCAGCATGTGATTTGGACAACGCTTTGGGACACAGAATTTTATCTTGATTTAGATTTTACCACCAAAGAAAAGCATCTTCTTCCATTCAAGCCTTTGAAAAGCTCTGAATCTCACTTAACTAAGTTCTCAAGTGCTCATAATTTAACCTCTTCTACTAAAGATGCTGTTTCAAACCTTGAAATGCTCCATTTCCCAGTTCTCAAAAGGTACACTGCTAAATCATTTTACCCCTATGGATTGCAGCTCCTAGTAACTTACAGAACACACAAAGCCAGAAAAATAGAGCTAAGAAAACGACTTTCAGAGAGGGTTTGACCCAGAACACTGACTGGAAGAAGTGTTTCCAGTTCCTTGCCTGGTCTTTGGATCAGACACAAAATGAACAAAGGTTTCCTAGACCACATTTTTGATCAAGTTTACTGGCAGCTGAGTGGCCGTAATTCCAGTGAAATCGTACCATTCCTGTCAGTGAGGAAAATCAGCCCTTTAAGCACCCTCTCTTCACACACTGTCCAGTACATGAATGAAGCTCATCTCCAAACACACTGTTACGGCTTGTTGTGTTTCAGAGACTTTTTAAATAAAAAAACAGCAAGGAACCACAAAATAACCCCTCTTTACATTGGATGATACCAATTAAATCAGATTAATACTGTGCTAGTTTGCAACAACATCCAGAAATCTGTTTTATATCACATCATTCTGACAGACTGCATTCCAAAATAATTTCGGTGCCAGCTCTCACATTCCCAAAAGTGCCTCAAGAACCACCTTGCAGCCATCTGTAGGAGCCTTATAACTTGCATCCAGCACTTAAGCACTGGCCCTCTGGGAATTGTGGGCTAGCATTCAAGATCGGTACCCTGGCACCTGCACAGGGCAGTGCAGAAGTGTGAAATGAGGTTTTTTTAGTCACTGGGACTCAAAACCCCACCAGAAATGTCTTCCAACCATGCTTCCTTTATGTGAAAGTCAGCCAAACTGCTACTGCAGTTCTGTTTCTCATGAGTAGCAGCTGAATTGCTTGCAAAAAGCAATTGGTCTGCAGCATTGCAATTGCCTCTGCATTGCTCCCTGGTGTTGGAGCAGCAAGGACAGAGATTTATTCCAGGACTTGTAAACAATACTACCCTTGTGCCCTTGCAATTCCAGCGTGGGACTTGTATGCAGCGACTGAAAATGCTTACGAGCAATACAACTTCTCTTCAACTGAATCATGTTGTAGATTCATTTCTCTTGTAATCTTGAAGTACTCTGTACACACATTTGACCTTTTCTGCTTTTTAAAAAACCCAACAGGGAGGCCTAGTAGACATCTCAGCGCAGAAACAGAAGGGAAAGGAAAAGCTCTCTGTTAACACTAGATTATTAGGTGCCATGCACATGGGCTGGATGCAATGTGGTATCAGGTCAAGTTTGATTTGCTTGAGCCCAGAAAAAAAGTTAAGAGGAAATAATTAAAGACAAGGAAAAGCTGTACATTTGAACAACCCAACTGATGTCAGCCAGGCCAACAACAGCTGAAGTTTTTGTAACAAGAAGTCTAGCGAACTCTAGAAATGTTCTACATAGACCAAATTTTATATAGTGGAAGTTATTTTAAAAGAGCTATTTTTCTTAATCCTTTTCAATGTATACAGAAATGAGCAACTGAAAACAGGGCACATGTCTCTTAGAAGCTGTAGAAATGGAACAGACATGACAAGTTCCCATGATAAAATACACACACATACATGGATCTCTTCATGTAAATACAAACAACTGCAGATATAATACACACATTAAGAGACATATACACAAAATACATGGGAAGACTATATTCTCTATGTTCACGTATGGAGACAACCTGATGCAGCTGCAGATGACGTAGCACTGGCTACCCTGGTTCTCCTAGATAGCTTCACCCTTTTTGAGGAACAGTGCTTTGTAAAACTGTGACATTCTCTGAAGTCCAGGGGACTGGCACCCTCACCATCTAGGCCTGCCCAGGTCATGGTCTGAGCCGCTCATGACCACTGTGTTAGATAGCCATAACTTCTTTTCTTTCTTCAGGTGTTCATAGCATTGTCAAAAGAAGAATGAGGAAGAACTTGCTTGGAGTCTAGAAATTAAGCCCCTACTGAGAAGTGGGGCGTGCAAAAGATCTCAAAGACTTCAAGAACCCTAACGAGAACATGGAGGCTGCACATGTGAAAGGTTTCAGAGCTCAGAATTAAAACTTATCTGTTTGGTCTACCAATAGCAAATGCATCACCTCCTGGCTCCTGGGCAAAGCCTACTGGCTTCATGCTACTTCAAACACTAAATCCTCAACAAAAGCACAGGTTCCTCCTCACCACTGGAGCAATCTCAGCCCAAGACTTCCATTCAGCTCAGCGTAACTTGTTTTAGGAGAAGCATAGAGACACCTAGCTTATTGTGATCTGATGCTTCCCAGCTTACAAACACGTATCTCCCTTCCCAACTGCTGAATTGAACACCTTACTAGGCCCACAAACTTAAGATTTCATTGCCAAATTTTTATAAAATCCCCTAACAAGATGTTCCAACACCTTCAAAGCAGCATTACCACCTATGGTTAGAGCTGAAAAACTTTCTTGCCAAACAAAGAGCTGTAATACACTTTAATTAAAAAACTTTTTAAATCTTGTGGTTATTTGCTTGCCCACTAATTCTTCCAGGCCTCTAAAGCACGTGTTTAACGTTCAATGGCCTCATGATGGGTTTAAGCCAGTGGAATAACTTAAATAACCACTTCTTTTGCTTCCAGTGCAAGTAATACTGAAATTCTTCGGTGGATTTAGGCCCTGGTCACCACAAGTCAATGGAGCTCTGTAATATACTCTTATATTTATCCATTTACTCCAGAAGAGCACTTGCTCCACCCTTACTGTAGGATAAAGTGTTCAGGAAAAGAAAGCACAAATCCTAGCGGTGACATGTACATACTCTCAGTTTAGAGGGGCTAATCTTTCAGTATGAACAAAATGAGCTATATAAGCATCCCTTCACACTCCATTAAGTTATGAGCCTCCTCCATATCAAAGACAACACACAACAGCTGAGTCTTATATAGTATTTATGCATTGCCCACTTGTCCAAGCAAATGTCCTTACAGAACCTAAAGATCTTCAGCCCAGAGGAAACTATAGACAAGTCGCCAATACTTTGATGGTGAATAAACAAGATCCAGACAGACACGCAGACTTGTGACCTTGATAACTAAATCCCATCACGAGCAGCTCACTAGCGTGTGAACAACCCTATTTATGGCAACAGCAAATCACTGCAAGTTAGATCCTGTCTGAGAGCCTGGAGACCAGCATACTTGAAACTTCAAATATCTTAGCATTCCTCAGCAGAGGAATACTGCTAGGTTATCCTGTTCCTTTCCAAATAGAAAATGGGGTATTCACAAGAAAGTGAGGTATTTATCGAACAGTTCTGCCTTTCTTGCATCAGTTCTAGCCTCTTCACAGTCTCTACTGGTACTGGGTCTCCTTCCTTTCAACTGCCATTCTCCTGAAACGTTTAAATTCTTCTATCAACCACAGATTTTATTCTTTTATTTTTAACTTCCCAGCCAGAACACCATGTTGTTTTTTCAGTTATTAAGTGGGAAAGGTGCAACTGATAGTGTGCAAGTGCTTCTTAACAAAATCCAAATTCAGTTCATACATTTCTGATTTTTTCCTTCTTGGCCAACTTTCCTCTAAAGTTTTCTGCAGAGGGATGAGATTTAGCCTTGCTGAAACACCAAATTATCACATTACCCACACAAACCAGCATATGCCTCTTGGACGGGAAGTAGGTCACGCTCACTGCTCCCTAGGCAACCACCAAACCTCACTACTTTGATCAATCCATCTGCATCCCTGTTCATGATGTCAAAAATGGATTCAGCTGGTATTGTATGCGGAGGTTTTTTTCTGTATTAAGAGATTATTATCTGGTTTTAGCAATACTAAGTGTGCTATTAGTGGCTACATCAGATCTCCAGTATATTGAATGGCTCGTTTTTAAATATTCTTTAGCCATTTTCCTTCTCCTCCCATGCACTGCCATACAATGGACTAGTTCTCACTAGCCTCTGGATTTATTTAATGGATATTTTTCCCAGAACTTGGTTACCAAATTAAACCTTATTCAGCCAAAACTCAGTGGATACAAGTTGTGCATCAAATCTTTAATGCTATAATACATAGCGTTACTTTTTTTTATGCTTATCCTTTTAAGAGAATGGATGACCACACGAACGGGGAGGAAGTTCTAGAGTATACCCTGCAGCAAACCGCACTGCAGCAGGCACACACAAACAAGCAGTGCATTTGAAGGTATAAGAAATGAATGGGCACCATATAGAAAGGCAAGGACTAGAAAGCATGATGACAGAGCCCTAGCTTAGGCAGATGTAAATTTGCTTCCATCAGGGCTGGCTGAGCTTTCTTGCACGAGTTGCATCTAGTACTCAATGCCACGGTTCAGTCAAAATCACCTGACTCGACACTGGTTCAGCTGCTGAAGTATCCCATGAGTTTTACGACCCCAGTGACGCACATAGTTCCCCAAGGTTTCAGCAATACACGCTTCTCAAAATCGCTGAGAACAGCAGTTCCCTGCTGCTGGTCTTTCACAGTCCACCAGCGCTATGAGAGCAATTTCTCTCTTGTGTATTTTGTAACAGAGCATCGATTCAGTCACAGCAAGCTCAGTTCAGCTTGTACATTTGACTTAATGGTAGCACACAACCTTGTGAATTAAATGTTAATTCAATGCCTTCATATTTGCTCCTGATAACATCCAGGCAACCTTTGCCTTCTGGTTTCTGAGGTACAGGCTGCTGCGTACAGACAGCTCTGTATCTCCCTGGAATGTGGCCCAAGGTCGTGCTTGGGTCTACTACAGGATGAGTTTTGTTGGCTTCTAAGGAAACCATTTATAAGATGCTACATATTTTTCTTCCTTTCTCCAGACAAAATATCTTTTGGTTATAGACCAGAACTAACAACAACAGGATATTTTTTATTAGTTATCCCTAGAGACACCTTGTGCATATAAGAGTAGAGGGCTAAGAAGGTCCAATTTGCAAACCTAAATATAGGTGATGATGGAGAGATTAAAGCCAGCTATGGGAACTAAGGGATGGATGCCTGGTTGTAGTGGGAGGTGTCCCTGCCCATGGCAGGGGTGTTGGAACTGGGTGGGATTTGAGGTCCCTTCTAACCCAAACCATTCTATGATTCTATACGATTCTATGTCAATGCGTAAAGGTAAATAACACTGTCATGTACTTAGTGTGACTGCATCTCTATGTTGAAAAAATGCAAATATAATGAAATCAAACATAAATGGTCCACCTTCTGATTTAAAATTTGTGGAAAGCAAAAAAAAAAAAAAAAAGTAAGTGAAATGTAAAGGAAAATGAGAATAATGTATTTTTTTCATATGTTCTTACAGATGAGAGATGGGTATGAAAAAATATTTCCTATTCTTGGCTGGAAAAATAAAAGTATTGCTTCTGGCTGTCTTAAAAGACAGAGGAATTAGGGAAACTTTCTTCATATTGATTAATACTGGCTTTCAGGGCCTCGTGCCTCAGAAGTGACAACCATGATATAGCACCAAATGCAACCACTGACTGACCCCTGCTGTCGCCTGCCCCAGCCCAGCTCGAGGGACAAGGTAACAGTCATTCCAGGCAAGCAACATCAAGTGACAGCAAATGCATCAAACACAGAGGTGAAGTACACATAGGTTATATCTTCACTGCAGAAAGGAGGAGAAATATATCTAGACTTCGCTCCTTACCCCAATGCAACTGCTGCACTACTTGCAGCTTGTCTTTCTATCAGCATCTTATATTCGCTCTCCAGAGCAGCAAGCCAAGAAGCCTAACAATAAAAGGCATTTAGGGAAAGCTGTTTTCATTCCCCACCGGTTCCAGGGACCAGGGGTTGGGGGCTTTGACTTCATTGTGTGACTGGTGTTCTCATAGCTGCTGCCTTAAACCTGCTGGGCATGACCGCCTGCAAACACAGCAGATTTCCATCTGTCTTCATCATCAAGCTGTGGCTGTCAATCCCACCAGCTTCACGGGAAACCCTGGTGTTACCAATCAGCTTAGCCTACTGTGCACACGCCATACAGCTATAAACCATAAAATTATTGTTTTTACAAGGGCAGCGGATTTAAAATTGCCTGACCCCGCCAATTCAAGAAATGCAAGGCTATTGAACTGAGAGAAATAAATATGTAAATGGATAAAACTATGCGCACCAGTGTCTTAGGATGTAACCAAACCCTGAACCTACAACATAAGCACAGAAGAGAAAAAGATATTTTGTATTTCTCACAGACTGTTACATACAAGAACCGTCCTTGGATGAGCAGTTTGCCACATGATCTCTAACACCAGCAATGGCACCAGCATCATCTATGGGTACAGAGAGACAACAGGTGGGAGAAGCAGACGAGACAAGGTTTCTTTTAGGTGTATGAAGTTTGTATTTCATTCATGCTATTTGTGAAATGGAATAACATCAGCAAGTAGTCATGAGGCTGCAAATTAGGAAATTACATCATATATTTGGCAATAACTGCAGGATATAAATAAGCTGGAACATCAAACCTTTCACAGAAACAGACACATAAAGGGATTCACTTGCCTCTGGGCAATTTGCAGTGTGTAACATTTATGTGTAGATGGGCAAGCTGTTTTTAGCTTCCCAGGAGTCAAGACAGACCTAGCAGAACTGGATTCCGCATTCCCACAAGATGGGCAGTAGGTGATTATTCCAAGCTGAACAGCATAGCAAAGAAGTTAATTTGGCACACTGAAAAAATCCAAGAAAGAATGTAAGGAACCTTTTTCTTTCTCTCCATTCCCCTATTCAACGTATTCTAGTTATAGGAAGAGGAATTATTCTGAGCCCTATAATTTAGTATAAGTAACCCTTATAAAAAATTCTCTGTAGTCAACCTTACAATAGAAACCCTCATACCTTTAGGTTATTTTAAACACATTTGTGAGTAGTTCAATACCTAGAGCCTGATCCTGCAGAGATAAAAGCACAGGAATTATCTTATTCCCACAACCTGTCTTACATCTGCTTCCAGGGAGCAGTTGTGCATTTACGCTTTCAGAACAGGGCACAGTGAAGCATACGTGACCTAAACTAAATTAAATTAATTCTATACAAGCTAACATTTAATATGTCTTTTGCTTTTAGAATATAATGACTGAGGTCTGTGCACAAAGGCAGGCATGGATTCCCGAGATCCACAGGGCACTGGAGCACACACCATCAACAACTACTGGCATCTTATAAAATTCATTAAAAGGGATCACACAGATACACTTCTGAGCACTGGAATGAACACATAAGCGTCAATCTAGCAGCTACAGAGCTTTCAGAATAGGGAATTGCAAGTAGGCAAACCTGTCTGTTAGGCCAAACACTTTGGTAAATCTTAATTCATAATAGAGAATACAAATGAAACAAAAATACTGTTTGGAAACTCTCAGCACTTCTCCACCCTGAGTTTTAGAAACTTCCCTTCTTCCATCCTACTCCCATCAGGAAGGATACGTAACAGTGTTTGTCATTGTTGCTGAAGAAAGATGCATCTGAATCCCACCCCTTTTGCAAACTTGATTGCTTGCATGGGGATAGCACTTTCCAGTGAAATAATAAAACAGATTGCAGGCAAAAGACGTCATCCTGCCTTAGCCCCTAGTAGCCATGGCAAAACATAGAGGGTTTAGTAAGCACCACGCAAAGATACACGGAACTAACACCTTGCTGTTCCACTCCTCTCTGTCTTGCGACATCATAAGAGGTGGAATAATCATCTTACTCTGGATTTATTATATTGAAGATGCGTATTGCTGGTCTTATCTCTTAGCCTTTGGTGTTTCGCTCATCTGCAAAGCCTTTTCTTTATTCAAGAACTCCAAGGTGCTTTAATAACTTTGCTTAATTATGTTTTACAGTTTGGAATTGTCAGCTATTGAGTGTGATGTACTTTTTACAGGTGAGCAAAGAGACGGAAGGCAGAGAAATCGCACAAATCCACCTTCTGCGGGACCACATCAGCACTTTCTTAAATAAATTGGGTTAACTAGCATGCTTAACTAGCCTTCTGCAAGTTATATAAATACTGCTCTGAAGCAAAGGTGTTCACTGCTCTTTTAAGCTTACCTAGATACCGACTGAAACAACCTACAAGGCGAATAACTACAACTTCTAGAAACATCCAGGGAAAAGAGGACTGCTTGTCTATTCCAAGTCTTGTTGCGCTGTCTTGCAGCCACAGTTAATAAGAGTATGCAGAAGTTCCAAGGTTTCTACTAGTTAATTTGAATCACGACCACGTAAAAGTAACTGTCCTGCAGCATAAAAATGATCTAAACACTGAGAAACAATTTAAAGCAAATGGCAGTCTTGCTGATTGAGATTTCACAGATGTCGCAGGGAAATTGCTTCCTTGCTTCTACTGCAGCCATAATTTTAAGATACAAATGCAAACAAATCTTTATAATGCTACCCATCAGCCTTCACACACGGCTGCCATAATCACTCCTGTCCTAGACTTTTGTTTTTTTCCGTAATGATTTTACCTATTTCGATCTTCCCCTCTTACTCATTCTCTCTTGCTGTACAGACATTAAAACACAAATGTTATTTAAGTACAGAAACCCTAAAAGTAGATTTCTCAGGGGTTAGAGGCTATTTTTAGCCCAGATAGCAGAGAGATGCACTGAAGTGTTTACTAGCTTGAACATAGGTCATAAAGTCTGCATTTGTCATTACCAAAGACCACCTGCAGTTTATATAATTTATTATCAGTGACAACTGTTTATTGCTCCTCAACAGGCAAATAAATTTAACCCTTCTCTATCAGTCATAAAGCTCTGGAGCAAACACTACAGCACTTGACTTTGGTGTCTCTCAAGTATGTCTTTTAATCCTTGTGCCTACAGAGATATAGAGGGGAATTGCTGACCTCGGATTTACAAGCTTTCTGTGCTGCTCAGGCCTTCAAGTGGGAAGTGCCAATTAGACACACAGAGCCAAAACGCCCCAGGAAACCTCACAGAGACAGCAGATAAGTTATCCAGGAAACAAAACAAGCCCATCTGCAGAAGACAGTGGGGAGAAGTCAAGAACCCCAGCCTCAGTAGTGGATAAGTTACTGAATATCCAATACGTCGCATTTTATCAACTTCAAAGTTATTTCACCCCAAGTTACCCTGCAGATAATTGTAAATCCCTGTGAAACATTCAGATATGAAATGCAAAGCCTTTTATCTTGCACAGCATTTTCAAATATCTCTGCTACTGCCGTATTACCCATTAGATTTGTATTAGTTTTCTGTTGTCTGTCATTTTTTCCCCAATGTCCCTACTGCAAAATTATGAACTTCCTGCAGTGTCCAGCCCAACCTCTCCGTTGCCGACTGCTTTGGGTAGAAGGCTGAGGGAAGCTGTAAAGGACAACAAGATCTTAATTCAACAGATTTGAGCAAACATAAGAATTCGATCACAGATAGTGATTTATAGGATCAGGACTCAATTGCTCTATGGTGGGTCTTTTCTGTTCTATTAAACAGTGACTGCGTTTCAGCCCAGAAAAGCCGCTCAATTGTTAAGAGTTGCATGGTTTTTTCAAATCAACATAATTCTCCCTGGGAATACTGCACTGCTATGTTTGCCCACCACACTACAAATATGATAAGCCTAGGTTCACAGTCACCTTTGGTTTCCTTTATAGTCAAACAGACAAAGTTGATGATCAACAAGTAAAGACACGTGAAGGTTATAATGTGGATTTTGGATTACTTAGACTAGGAACAACATAACATTTCTCTATGACTAATTCAAGAAATGAAAACAAATTTGGTCTCTTCTTTATAAGCCTAATGAACAGAATTTCAGCTTCTGAATACAAAACAAATTCCTGTTTCTCTTCCCTTCATAATGAATTAATGTTAAATAAAGCATAGATCATCTTTCATCTAAACCAGGCACACAGCCTCTAGGCACAGAAAACAAGTTTGAAATCTGACTTCCAAACCAGAACTATCATCTCATTCCTCACCAACTCCAGTTCATCATATGAATTACTCTTGATGAATCCTTATTTGTTATTTGAGTGGACGCAATTCTTCAGCAATTATTGTTTAGTCTGTATCACTTTTCATGCTTAGATAGATAGTAATATAAATAATTTGACACAGTGACTTAATATATACTATATCAATAATTACCATGACCTCCTCAACCTCATTCCTTAAGATACTCCAGGCAATTAAGAACAACTATGTTGATGTAATTTCAAAACTTGCTGAAGCCAAGAGAAAGATTTCTACTTATTTCCAGCGGGGTAAAGAAAAATCCCTATAATACTACACTCATGCCTTGTAAAGCGTTTTCTCTGACCTCTGAGTCCTTAATTCATTTGCCATCAAAATAAACTGTGCAAAAGGGTTAGCGGTGACACCACCGGCCAGTCTCCTGATGTTTCCTGCCAGACTACTACAGTCTGCAGTCTCCAAGGTCAGGCTTCCAGTTCTTTACCTCTAAGCAGCAAACCTGGCAAGCTCCAGGAGAGCTGGCCACAGACAGGGCTATCAGGTCTGCTAAGTCCTCATCAAAGAGCTGGGCAACCTGAAGCACTGGCTCCAGTTGAGCCTAGGTTTCTGGCTCTGAAGCCAGAGGTTGGATGTCCTGGGAACCCAGACCTATGAGCTGAAGCCACTGGGAACTGCAGCTTGTCTGCAGAGAGTTTCACCTGCAGACTCCAGAGCCAAAGGGCCAAAGCAACCCAGAGATCTCAGCTGCAACGCAGTGATGGACGCAGAGGCAGTGCCCCTCTCAAGCAGGGATCTCCAGCTTAGATCATGTGAGAGGAAAAAAATTGCAAGAAAAAGCCTATTAATTCAGATCACACAATACAAGCTATGTTTTCTCGTAGAGGGACACTGATTTAAATAGCAAGCTGATACATTCTGCACTGGCTTCACCTTCTTAATGACTTCACATTTCGTGCCAAATCCAGCACATTATAATAATCTTGTTCTGGAATGGAATGTGGGAGAAATTATTTATTACATATATACACGCACGTATGTAACTCTCAAAATAATTTGGTGTTTGCACATACTAGTAGCTAGGACAATAAACACATTAACAGCTTACTGCCTCCCTCTCCTGCGAAGATTATAGTTCTCTACTCCTTGGCAAGCACTTTGAAACAACATAATCATGCGTCATTCTTACATACTTTTGTGCTATAAAGGTCTTACGCCAGGTGTCAATTTTGTTAAAAAAACTTTAAACTGAATTACGTTTTAGGCTGTTGCATTCAATTGCTTATTGGCACAGTTAAATAACCTCAAAATCTGTGCTCCTGTCAACAAAGCTTGAACTGAAGAAGACATCGAGAAATAAGATTTGTTCATAATTCGAGAATTAACTTACACTATTGAGCCACATGGAGCCCAAACTTCAGCCTGGTTGTACAAGTCATTTAGAAAAATACATGTAATTGAAATTAAGGAGGACAGATTTACTGCTGGGATATGCTGCTGCATTTCCACTGATCTCCATAGCATTAGTTAAAAGCAACGGTCACTTCACATTCCATCACGCTCGAACAAACAGCTGAAGAGCGATACTATAGGCTCTGGAGAGTTTCTGAACAGTAAGAGCACAGAAGGGCAAGATGTCACTGATGCCTTCAAGTACGTCTTTACAAAAAAGCAGAAGAACTAGTAAGAAAAAGATTGAGTGCTAACAGGCTTTGAGAGATCTGATTCATCGAGAGAAAAAAACGGGACATGATGCTAATTTTATTAGAACTTACTGATTGCTGCAACTACTACTAAATCATCATAATTAATCTGATTAATTACAATGAATATTCACTTACTGATGAACAAAAGTTCCATCATATTTGTCAACAACAGTCCATTCTTCAGAGGAAGGCTAAAAGCCTCACAGCCCTCTGATGAACATGCTAAAACACAGCAAGACAACCAATAGCAAGGAACTGAAACTGGCTGCTTAAAAATTATGTTCAACTGCCTCCTGTACATCATCTCAGATTATCCAGCTCTCATGATGTCTGAGAAACTAAAAGCCCTTTGGCAGTCTGATCTTTGCATGTGTGGGGTAATCTGTACCTCCTGCACATCAGAGTCCTGGCTTTGTTGTCCCACAAGCTCCTTTTCAAGCTTTCAGGTTTGTTCTGCTAAAGATGAAGGGCATGCCACGCCACACAGGTGAACTTGCAGAGCTCCTGCTGCTTTTGGGATGTGATCGAAGTGGTAGTGCTGTTCCCACACATAAAAAGAGCAGTAAAATGTGCTGAAAGAAAAGCTTCTGTGGTAGAGGATGCTGTATTTTGAGAAATGCAGCAGCAGATCCCTGAACTTAGAAGGTTAATCCTGTCATGCAATGAGACTCCAAATTTCAGGACAGCCTAGAAAAAAAAAGCTACTGATTTTAGAGTCCTCAGAAAACTGAACACGCAGAAGAATGGATTTCTCCAGCTCAAGTGCAGCAGAGCTAGGGCTCTGATATAACATACAGGGATTAAGCGGTAGGTTTACAATATTCTTTCTGAAGATTAGTATAAGATTTCCTTCTTGGATAATGTAAACGTGTTATGAGTGCATCCTATTTCTTCTAGTCAGCAATATCTTTCTTCACTGCCATTAATATATGCCTAATTTTCTGATTCCTGGGTAATACACACCATTATATTTTGGTGCAACCCATTTTTTTTTCCACACAAGCCTGTCATGTAACTTGCTGGCTAACGTATCCACCAGCAAATGAAACACAGAATTTATCTGACATTCCTACGTTAGTGCCCTGGAGCAGATGCTCCAGCACAGAAGATTTTCAGATTATCAAGAGGGGTAAGAGGAATGTCACAGCCTCTGCTGGTCTATGTAGGGACATTTATCAAAAAGACAGCTGGTATAAGATTGCTATATTCTCTTCCCCTGGTGCAACAAAAGGTACATTAACATGTTTTTAAATAATTAAGTTGAAGCTAATTTTCCAAAACTCATCAGAACGAGGATTTCTTTCCCCCAGATGATAAAGTTGCTCCTTTTACACAGGAATAGCCTCAAAAACATGGTATTATCTCTCCTCTCAGACTCTAGATGCCAACAGACACTTCCCTGCAGTATGCTGCTCACAGAGCACTCTGCCAAAAAGCCAGAAACAAGGTTTACTGCCGCACCAAAACATTAGGCTTTTTGTTGAGAGAAATGGGAATCTCTTTTCTTGAGGTCAAGGAAACTTCTCCCCTGCGCTGGCAGGGAGGAAACATTTGGGCTGTCTCACTTTGACAAGCAACAGAACCGTATACGCTTAAAAAGAAAAATAACCCATCAGCTTGTGGAGCAGAAGAGCTTCACATTTTGTACCTCAAAATGCAGAGGGGCAGAAAATTGCACAAACTTTAATGAAGCTTCAGATTGCAAACCCTCAGTTGCTGACAAGAAATCACACCTCTTCTCTAACAACAAACAAATACAATTCACACAAGAAAAAGGAAAAAAATCTACATGAGAAAATAAGCAGCAGGGGAAATTAGTCTGCAAAAGTTTCATTCCTAAGATACTTATGTATCTGGCATGGGTAAAACACCAGAAAAGACGCATGAAGGAGAAAGGTTGTGACGGGCATCCATGTCACCACAGCTCTGGAATGCTGCAGCGTATGGTAAAGAAAACCCCTCTGAGAATTGCAGGATCCACATCGCACGGTGCACACATGGTGCACAGTACAGCATTATCTGAGGAGCGGATCTGAACAAGGAAAACATCTGCTTTTCCTCCTGTTTACATGGCTATAATTTCTCCTCCATGAGGGAATTAGGTGCCTTGTCCACATTAGAGCTAGAGCTAGCCAGTACGTTTTTCCTCTGGAAGGCATTATTCTCTATGGACAAAAGCTGCTTTGAGAGTTGAACTTGAAGTTATCCTGCTCACAATGTACTTCAGTGATATTAAATCAAACAAATAAATATTTTTTTAAAAAATAAAAAAAAACAAAAAGAGAAAAAAAATCATTTTTGCTACAGTTTTTCTGAGTGTTAGTTTAGTAAGGCAACATTTGCACTTTTTCAATGTATTTTCATAGGTGGAGAGCCACCAGAAGGTGAACAAACCCAACCATGCATATTCAAGTGCCATAACAGACCTGACAAAAATAACATCTAACCACCGAGCAGGCGCCTGCAGGACAAATGCATGCGGGTTTAGCCATTTTACTGTGCATGACTTGGCTGTGGAATACATATTTTGTATCAGCTTCTGCCTCAAATTGGTTCACATCAAACCCTTGTAAGAAGATCAACAAGTTCTTAAGAGGATATGGAATCACTGACACAAGAGAACCCACTTAAACCATGAGTTAATTCAGCCAAGCGTCCTTTGCTGGCCACCTTTTTCCTAGAGTATTTTCAGCTTCCACAATATTTTTTCAGAGCAAGTGACCAATGTTTAAGAGTCGGCACAGTTTACATAGAGTTTTACACTATTTAATTCTATTTGTCTTTTTTCCCCAATGAGGTTTCCACGTGACAAGAGTAATTTGCAACAGATGCCATTGAAATACATGACTTTGCATTCAGTACCCACTATGGTGCAGCACAGACATATTTCAAGGTAGCTTAAAATAAACTGGCTTGAGCGCAAGAATTGGTTTAGATGTAACAACACAGAGCTCAGCAACAGCTTTCTCTATCCCAACAGGGACCAAAAGGACTGGTACAGCTTGCAGATCCAATAGGTTTGCATAAGCGTCCACTTCTGAGCTCAAGCTTTGTGTGCAGGCTCTGTTGCTCCTACCCCATCTTTCCATTCGGTTTTAACAGCACTTCTGGAAAGAAAGTTTAGACACCCATCTCGTAAGCGCACAACCACTTCTCACCAGCCCTTGCAGCAGCATCAAACAGGTGAATGAGCTGCACCACATACGGCAACAGCAGCTGCGGGGTCTGCAGAGAGCAGGAGCCTAAACCCCTCCCTTGGAACCCTATGGAGATGCTACACAGCTGTATGGAGCCACCACGCTGGAACATCAGGCATCCTGCATCGCTGCCACACTGGGCAGAGGTCTCAGGACTTTTATAAGTAAGGAATAAAGTTTGCATGCACCTCAAAAGTGAATTACAACTAAAGGAGAAGGGGGAGAAAAATACATGAGTTTTCACCACATCTGGATGGCACAGGAAAACGCCTCCTTAGGATATCTGGTCCTTGTAGGATATAAAAATTGTAACAACTGGAAAAATAGCAAAATGAAAATTGAGCACGTGAGAAACAGAAGTATTTTCAAAATCATACTGATAATTTTGAATTTTAAACAAAAGTGTTTTGTAAAATATTCAACATCATCTCCTTTTTAGCCAGTGTAAATATCTGCTAAATGTTCTCAAAAGTGCAAAAATCAAACAGAGGATCAGACATGAAATTCCTGATTATGTAGGGAGAAAGTATCTAAAACCCAAAGAGTTAAGAGACCAAACATTTAGTATACTTTCAAAGAACATGCCCATACTCAATTGCTCATCATGTTCAGCTCTTCCCAGATTCAGGGATAGGGTTTTTTTCTGGCTTTAAAGCACTTCCTAAACATCACCTCCACACCACCACCTAAACGAACGATGCACTCGTATGCACAATGCATATTTTATGATCTGCTAGACCAGGATTTCCTGGAGCGTGTTCACAAAGAAGACCATATGGGAGAGAGTTTCTTTCCACATGCACAACCTAACTTAATTTTCAGTTGCTTCTGTATTTTATATTTTTTTTATGCTTCAATTCAATTTCTATTCTACTCCCTCCCCCACTCAAGAAAGGAATCTAGAAATATAAAGGATAAGTCCAGGAAAAACTTGCAATTTATTACAGATGCTTACTTGAAAGAAAAAAACAGCCACAATGGATTAATGTATTTCCTTTCCCACAGCTTTTTCACTTAAACCATAACTCTGCATATTTAGTGCAACTCTTCCATCTGCCAGTGGCATTGTGCTGACACATCCAGCACACGGGCTGCGGGGACTGACAGCAAGGAGACAGGTCCCACCACTGCTCTCAAACTTCGTGATTAATATGGCATGAAGACTGGTGAAAAGCCACACTTAGGGATATTGCTGACTATCAACAGTGACCCAAATCCTTGTTATTCCAGCCGTTTATCCTAATCATGAGTCAAGACACTAACAAAAGAAAATGCCCATGAACAAAACCAAAGCAGATAGCTATCAAAAGCTTAAGTCAAGGGATATAGTCAGACTTGTTCCTTTATCTTACAAGAATCACAGATTCATAGAATGGTTTGGGTTGGAACGGACTTTTAAAGGTCATCTGGTCCAACCACCCTGAGAAGTCCTGCATCGCCTGTGCAGTGGAAGAAGAACTTGCTAATATAGGCATTTGCTTTTTCTTTCATGAAAAATCATACAACCAAGGGGGAGGTACTTATCTTTTTACAATGTCAGTTTGAGTCCACATCACTGTCAGAGTTTATCCTTTGAACCCAATCCTTTCATCAGACACATATATAAACACACATACATTTGACAATATGGGAAGTGTTACTGATAGGTAAGTTATGTAAATGATACAACACAGTACAATCACCTTTAAGCTTATTCTTGGAGCCCAGAGGTCTCTGGAAGAGATCAACCAGCCACATCGTCACACCAGTGCCCTGAAGTGACAAATCCACTAACCACAGCAATGTCACATTAATTCTCCCAACAGCTTGGTGACCCCTTTACAAACCTCTCTCCATCTCAACACTGGTCTGAATAAATCTGGCTCCTCTCCAAACTGGAAAAAAGATGTAAAAACCTGTAAGTTGCTTCCACACAGTGAACTGCCAGAAAAGGAGATGTTTCTCTTCTTGTTTCCTATGGTAGGTCTGCTCCTGTTGTTTCCTGGGCCAGGGGGACAGGACGATGACAAATGGGTAGGGGATTTCTCAAATATCACTCTTAATTACTAATAAGCAAGTTGATGACAATTCTGACACTGACTTCAGAAGTTTGCGGGTTTCAAAAGGAGTTTTTACCCCTTTGACATATTTCCTGTCTCTCTAACACTTTCTATATGAATTATGGAGAACCCTCAATTGTGACTGGCCAAAATATGCAACATATCAGAACAAACTGCAGCCATTTCAGCATCTTGAGAAGACCACTCACATGTAAATCCTGGTCTACAAAGTGTGAAATAGAAATGTCCTCAGTCTGCTAGGAAATACAACAAGCCTGGCTGCCAGGATCCCATTGATGCACCAAACAGCAGCAACCCAGCCAGGAACGTATAAAATAAACTCAAGCAGTTCCCACACAATGGAGAAGATCGACTCTTTCCAGTTGTTAAAGTAATGCAGTCTCCCTTTGCAGAGACCAAGAATCAGGTTTTGTGATACAGATGTTTATTCCCTAAGAATCCAAATCAGACCTATTAGTTTGCTGTGCTAGAGTTACCAAAAACGACCAATTTCCGATCCTACCAACAGAGCTTTACACTCAAAACTGTGGCTTCAACACAGACGGCCTTTCCCTATCCCCACAAAGCCTCCAGGCCGGTGCCTTTTCCTTACAGTTGATTATTACCATTAATGACCCACATCAATGCTTTTCATGCTCATTTAAAATAAAAAGGCACAAGCCTTCTTAACCCTCTCCTATAAAACTTATTCTTTTACATCTTAGCACATGGAATATTCCCACGTGCAGCACACTGGTCTCATCTGTCATCAAGCTGCAAAAAAAAAAAAAGAAGTCGTCTACTGCTCTAGACAGGCTAAGAGGTAAGAAAATGACTTTTTGTCAAGAGTGTCAGATAATATAGTAATCTCGTCAAGGAATCTGAAAAGAAGTATCACCCATTCCTGTTCATAAACACAAGCCTGGTTTGGCTATATTCAGTTACAAGTAAAGAAGGATAATTAACAGTTCATGATATGGAATGGCCACAGCATGTGCTATCTTATTTATGTTCTCTGCACCTGTGTTTTCTATGGTTTAAATTATAATACTGATCTTTTAAACTGCACTCAGGGAGTATCCCAGTTCATTCATATGAGAGAGTAATATGTTCTATTTTTAATCAATATGTAAACAAAAAAAAGGATGTAAGATACTGTAGAGTCTTACCAGTAGCCAAATATATATTGGCAAATTGCTATTAAATTGTTTACTTTTGTCTCAAGGCAACCCGAGTGCTCCCACAAGTGCCCAGTTCACTTCTCAATGTTATTCCTTTGTTCTCTCCATGTTTATGATCTTCACTGTTGTGCTCCAACTTGCATTATTCAATTCACGGTATTATGGAAACCTCTTGCAGCTCATCTTTCAAATCAGACTGTAACCTCTACCCGCGTAAGCCATGACTGCATTTTCCAACGCTCGGAACAACAAAACCACACAATCCTTGCTAAAGCTCTCTAATCCTTAACAAAGTCTTTGAGGTAGACGCAACCGCTCCTGTTAGACATGCACAGCGCCTACGGGAATGGCACCGAGACCTCTCAGCCCCCATGCAATCTAGGCTGTAGCGATATCGAGGGCGAGAGGTCTGGCTACAGGGCTGTCGGTGCAGCCCCGTGTGCCGTGGGACGTCTGCCCACCCTGCCGGCAGCGTCGTGAGCGATGGCACCACGGAGCGAGAGGCAAGCAGTCCCCCCAGTCTGAAGTCCCCCACCTATGGCCAGGTGGGTAATACAGCAGTTTTATTGCAACTGCCCGGTCTTTTTTCCAGCACCAATAGACTGTTCCTGCCCTAGATATCGTGGGAAAGAATGTCCTCGCTCTTTTATTTAGTTATTAATTTTTTAACTAGTTATTGCATTATAATGGCAGATTATTGCATTGTCTGTAATTTCATCCTCTTTATATTCCAGTCATTACTCTTCACAGACCTCCCAGGAGTCGGCAATAAAGCACTGGTAATTGTTTTGTAAATAAAAATCAAAATTAACCTAATAACAACTCTGTTTTTCAAGAAAGCCAGCTAGGTTCAAGCTTCCTAAACTCATCTCCAAAAAAACCATACCAAAAATCACCATATACAGAAGAAAGAAGAGATTGCATGATACACGTATCTGTCTACAGACAGGGAGTTCACAATATAGGCAAAGACTCTGTATTTCCATTCCATTTTAAAGGGCAGCGGTAACACGCTACGGTATATTTGTCCAGCGAACGCTTTCCCCTGAGTTGAAAGAACAAAACTGGCTGTACAGCCAGTACTATAACCTACACAGATGAAAGAAAATTAAACTCCTTTCAAGATATTTAAATGGATGCAAAGAAAAACAATGTCTCTATCCTTTACTATTTTAAAAAGCTACATAATCATTAGGTGACTTCTATATTGTACAATGTGGATTAATGGTAATTAACAGTATTTATGTAATATAACCTTTATATATCCCCCCCAAAAACCTACTGCCAAATGCATCAAAGAATTGTTTGACTGACATAAAAAGCTCATATTGTTCAAGTGTTGTAGTACACTGACATTTAATTATAACATCAAAATACTTTTGTGTTCATTCCCTGAGCACTTTGGACAGCATAGAACATTAATTACTGAGCTCTGTGAGGAGTTCAAGAAAATTTACTTCATTGCCAGCATCAATATGAATATATTAACTTCAAAAAGGCAGAAATTACATAATATTTTGACTACTCTCCCATACTGATGAAATGCTTTGTTCAATAGATTCATTATTTTTCCTTACCACCATTCATCTTTGTTATATTTTTGTTAAACTGTGCTTCTTAGAAATATAAAGAAATACATCTTAAAAATCACAAAATAATTACTTTAAAAATATTTGACTGAAAAGGATAAAAGAGTGGTCAATTCATGTCAGGTGTTACTATTTTTTTTAAACACAAGTTTCTAACATAAACAACTTACTATTAGTGCACTCAGAAAGCATGAGATGGCTCTTATGGAAGATGTTTCTACTTTAACAGCCAACATCTAGGAAAATTTTCACTGCACTTTTTTCCAAAAAGCCAACAGCATAGTAGGTTCTTGCAGCGTGTGATTCAAACCTTCCAGAACAGCAATAGAGAAATTCAAATTTCTTAAACGTTTAATAGATTGCCAGTGGTAATGTAATGGAAAATTATTCTAAAGGTTATAACAACTGTGATACTTTCTCCCAAACAATCAGAAAAAACCTCACTTATATATGGGTGGGGTATTAACTGTTACTCTTTCTTTTTTTTTCCCTGTCTAGCTGATGTTTTGTTCACAGAAAAAGCAGTGCATACCCAGTTTAGATTGTGGAGGATTACACAGTGTTAAGGACGTCAGAAGAAAGAGTGAAGGTAAACTCTGATCCAGATTAACACAGATGCTCTGTCACCAGGATTTTCCTCCTACCACCTAATTTAATAGGGTTTTTTCCATTTAAAATATTCTCCACTTCTTAAATTCAAATAATCTTATTATTTGAACTGATGAAGTAGATATGTGCAGTGCTACTTTCAGTATTTTACAGACTTCTCTGTTAAGAAGGATGTGACCAGCCCATGTGGATGTGACACATTAAATCTGTTGTAGTTTCTGGCAATTTAAAGATTCTCTTTTAAGACGACAATTACACAACAGTAGAAACTGAACCTTCATTCTGAGTAACTGAAGCTGACTTCCAAACAATCATATCTTAAACCCCTAAGCACATCACTCAGACTTGCAGTTGAGACAAAGCAGTAGAAACTCTGCTGACCAAAAAAGCTGTGAGCATTGTTAACATTTGGGATTGACCATAAAAATGAAACAACAAGAACTAACACGCACTCAGCTGCCTCACAATCTGTACTTCATATCCTCCTTCATAGGCAGTTTTTTTTCCAATATTAAAAACATCAAACACAAGCTGATGGATTTTTAAGATTATGTGCTATAATAAACTATGACTAGTGAATACAAAAAGCAGTCATTAATGTACTTACCTCCTAGTTTCAAGAACACAGAATTACAATTATGGCTGTCAACCTTTCCATTTCAGAGTTTTCCTGCAAACTTTAAAATTCCAGAAATAAAGATGACTGTAACCACGTTTTTTATTATGACTACTTTCTATAATATATCGTAGCATGTATTCTGAACCAATTCTTTACTCATATATTGAGGAATTTAATGCTTATTAATATGCAGCTATCAATTTGCCATTGATTCAAACGAACAATAGAATATAATAGAAAGAAGAGCTTTTATAAGTTACCCAGATAAGTTTTATTTCTATACCTGAAATCTAGAAGTGTTAGAGCTGTGACATGGTAGCCCATTATTGTTTCTCCATTGCAAATTAAAAAACAAACAAACAAACAGAAACTGAACAATCTTTTTTGTATGATATATTATACAGAAACTCGAGACAGCTTTAATCAAATTAAATATCACTACTTATTTGAAACTCTTAACAGAATTCATGGTGAGCATCTTTAGTTGAAAACAGAGGCAGATTAATAATTCATATGAAGTCTACAAACAATTTTCCTTTCTCAGACTGTCCCTGGCCAAAATATTTGTTCCTATTTTTATTAGCTAGCCAATTATTTGAGTAACTGTCAAATCGTATCCTGTTAAAAGCTGACTGATAATATGATGTACTTGGGCTGTCCTCATTGCACACTGATCAGAGAAAACTTTCAGGCTCCCCTGAAAACATACAGCTATTTTTTAATACTCTTTGAAGCACAGAAGGAATTTCTCTTACACAATCTGGTTGTGTGCTTAATATTCTCTGCTTTGTTGGACATTCATACAAGTGAAATCAACCTAAACACAGCAGTTAACAAAGACAAACACATAAATTTAATGCCCTTGCTTACAAAATTCGGAGTGGATAGTGAAACACGCTAAAAATTACTCAAAAGATTTTGTTGCTGTTTTAATAAAAGCTAAAACTAGGCTAAACAGTTCCCCAGAAATTATATGTCGAAATTATTTTACAATTTTCCAAAGAAGGACTGGGTTCTGATTTTAGGGTCCAGATCCTCCAGTGGAAAACCTGCCCTAACCCTAAGCTCCCACACAACACCAAACATCAGCCCCTAAAAGCATTTAATCTAAAAGCATTTAAGCCCCAGCAACGAGCTTCCAATGCTGGGTCTAGTAATTCCAGGTGTTCTCAAAGCCATGTTAGCGTCACAGATGGAGAGGATTTTTACCCTTCCCCACATCCTGTTTGAAAAAGCAGATGTGGGGCTCCCGGGACCCTGACAGACAACTCTTTGTTCTCACTCGACTGGAGGGCGTCCAAGCATTCTCGCTACAGAAAATGGGGTTTCTGTATCCCAGTTGTGCTACAACGGGGAAAAAAAATAAAAAAAAATATCACTAATTCCACGTGCCTTTTAGGGGGAATGTTTCGATGAGAATGGCCAGGATTACCCACACCTCACGAGGTTTTGGTTTATTTTAAGGTCATTTTTGTTTTGGTTTTCTCTCAAACCCCAAAAATATAACAAAACAAATATCCATCAATGCAACAGCTCTAAGATTCATAGTGAGAATTAATCCAACTTCGGCTTCAAATTGTCCTGCATCAGTCATTCATAAAGGAGTACTTGAACTCACTAACTGAATGCAATGAGATTATTTTCCTGCTCAATAAAGGCAAGATTTATATTCTTTCTTTAGGAATTTTATTGAGAAATTTAGTATTTATGCATCCTGTGGGCTGTCTAACTAAGCTTAATACTGGACATTAACATCTATATTGCTCAGATACCAGAGGACATGTGGAGGATTTACTTGGGAGTGCTTCCTCAAGCAGAGATTCAGAAAAAGAACTGCTAATGCCAAAATAAATTTTCAAGCTCCAGCAGGACTAACAAAAAAACAAACAGAAAACCCTAAACTTCAATTGTGAGTACAAATCAGAGAGAACTGAACAGGAGTTTCTAAAATGTTAATATTTGGGAAAAGCCCACTGTGATATATGTTGAAGAGACAAAAAAGTATATGAAATGTATTCACATATTCCCAGAAAGGAAGATTTTCATGCTTTTTAGGGGTAATAAGACAGAATACATTTATTGGTATCATAGGATTTCTAAAAGTGCATGATTTGCTTAGTTATATGCTTATAATGTATATGCACTGGATAAAAAGGTACATGCAATGAACTGTTCAGGAGCTAATTATTCCTAAGGAATATAATTCCTTCCTGATTTTATTTGTGTACCTTAACAATGGTTCAGAGTATTTTTAAAAGATAAATAAACCTCATGTCCCATCAAGGTGATGTTTGATAGACTGTGTAGATGAGAAATTCACATCTTAAACTTCTACGCAGGTTTGCTTACAGTGCTGTACGCAGCAGGTTGCTGCCAGAATCAGAAAGTCTAGCTCCTAATTTAGCAACTCCAGTCTTCAGCCATAACAACATTGCGTCAACAATGAGATTATTAACTTTTCTTTGCTACTTCATTTACTGGGAAACATTCTGCTCAAACTGTATTGACAATCAGTGGTAAAATCCGCTGAAAAGAACCTTCTATAGCTTTCATTCCAGCTAAAACAAAAGCAGAAAAACACAGGTCACTGCTTTAGAAAACAAACTCCGAGTGAAAGGACAGCAAAATACCACTGAAGGAATCCATTATATTCAGCACAATTCCAATACTCTGCTGGGCTGTGTTGCTCGTTTGATACACGAAAAGCCTGAAAACTGAATTGGTCAATTAAAAAAAGTCACCATGACAAACCTTAATGCAGAGAATGTAATTTCTACTACCCAAATACAATATTTTGGCTGTTTAAATCGTTGAAGGTAGGTGGCTCAAAGAAGAAATCCCAACTCTCTAACTGGAGACGTAGAGAGGATCTGGTTGAGATAAAAGAAGCTCATTCTTTAATGTAGTTCTTCCTAACTCTCTCCCTGCCTCCCCTAAAAGTATATTTTTTTTTTGTGACAGTTTCAAGACGGGTGAATGACACTAAGAAAAGATAAACACTTTCATACAGCAACTCTGCAGATCTCGAACCAGAAGCTACATAAAATCCCTCAAACAACAGAATGTGCACTTTTTAACAAGCAAACTATTTCATATTTATCTGGTTTTAATTTCATATTTCTATTTATTTATTTCATAGTTCTATTTATTTCATATTTATTTATCTAGTACTGGGAGTCACTAGGGATTCTATGCTTGCAGTCCATGGAATCAGAGAGTGCTTCAGAGCAGTCTGTGCTGCCAGATTTACATTTACATTTTTTCTAAGAGTACTTGGTAAATCTATGCAGCTAGAATTATAAATTCCCAGGACAAAGAGTGAGTAAGTTGTGCAATCCGGATTTTTTAGTTAACAATCAGTGCCGTATACGGTTATACAGGAGTAACACTCGGGGGACTATTGCAACAGAAACCGTTAATCATAATAGTAATTGATACAATATATTGCCACCATTTTCCTAAATTATATGAAGATCTTTGTCACTGCAGGAAAAACGGGTAAATTTAAGCTACGATTTATTCTGTAGTTTTTACTTAATGCCTGTTTTTCACTTGTAACTGGGAGACTGTAACTGAGAAATTATCTACACGGGTCTAAATAAGAAGCACGATATCAAGGAATATTTGACCAGCTCTCCTAACTACTTTTTAACTGATTAAAAATATATATTGAAAGAGTGATACTGAAAGAATTTCAGTTTTATTTTGTTCAAAGCAGTATTTTCATCTCATACAAAGATTTGCATCCATTGCCCAATAAGATTATACACACACAGGTATTGCTTCTGCCAAGCTTCACTAATGCAAGTTCAAATAGATATTATTTGTCACTTTAATTTTGGTTTTCAGGTATAATTTACCACTGTTGCTGATGACATAATGGCTGTAGGCATGCCAACAAATGGCAGAAAAAAATCTCGGTAACCACTGAACAAAGGGAAAATTCCATGTTGCTACAGAAGGAAAATATTCCTGTAATACATTTCCCATGGTAAGACTAAGTTGAAGAGACAGAGTCACCTTAATGATTATTAGTAATTACATTTTATACAGACTGAATATTCTAAAGAGCATTCATTTTTCTGTTAATACAGAAATTTGTGAATTTTCATTTCCTCCTTTAGCGTCCTGATTAGATTTTGCAAACGTGTCTTTAGATTGGGAACCATTTACCAGTTAAACACCCATATTAAATAAACTGTTTCTTCCCTTTCCCTTTGCCTCCTTCCCTCCAGTAAAGGGAGAGTTGTTATGATACAAAAGAGAATGAAAAAAGAGGAAAAACTACAATTCTGTCAAAACCACCACCATTTATGTGTAGTAATATTGTAACAACAAGAAATTATGCACAACTTCTTATGAATTTTTTTTCTTTTGAGACGACATTCATCATTTCTTCTGCAAAACTGTGTATAATCTATTTGTAATTGCAGTTTCCTTAAATTTTCAGAGTTACAGTTTGTTTACATTATTTTATTCTAGTTTTAAATCCCACTATAAATAAATCCAAATAAAGCATACAGTTTGTTAGTTATTTAATTCTTTATTGTTAACCCACAAAGAGACAGAGCCGTAACTCTGCAACTAAGCTGCTTTGCTTTTGCAACACTGCAAGTTCCAAAAATTTTGGGCAACAGGGAGGGGGCAATGCTGAACCAAGACATTTGATGGTTAAACAAAAAAATTCATTTAACATAACGTGAGCGAATCTGGCTACTACTAGACCCCAAAACAGACCAAGCACTCATTTATGCATTCTAATGGTCTGCAGAGAATTTGATGTGCTCCTTCTAATTTGCTATTTTGAAGCTTTCTTCAATTTCTTACCTTTATGAAGGCATATAACTGAGTTTTAGCTGCTTATCTAACAATAAATCTTTCTGAAAATGCGCATAAAGAACTTTTCCTTAAATAAAACACTATGCAATTCCGCTGGTCCTCCTTAAAAACAAATCAAAAAAGTTAACTGTGTAATTAAAAATTTCCCAAATACACCAAAAAAAATACACTTATCCTGAAAGTACAATAAAAACAGTAAATAAATAAATAAGTGTATAGGTATTCAATACTTGCAAAGTGTTTACGCTTATATAACACTAATTTATGTTTTTAATACATCTCTATTTAACAAAGCACTATTGAAGGCGTCACGCTTTTCTATGGTTTCCTGGTCTTGCTAGCAGTGTTCTCCCCCAGTCTTGTCCCATAGCCCTGCAGCTCAAAAAGCCTTGCTAGCAACTTTAATGAGCATCCTTAAAAATAGAAAAATAAGTTCATGACTTCTCCTATCTAGGTATTTTAGATACCAGCACTATCAGTCACCTCAGGACCCAGGAAGGATAAGGATATGTTGTCAACAAAGGAAAAAAAGAGATAAGGTCTTTGGTGCCCACCCCCTGACCTGACAAAATCCAGGGCTTGATATTGGTCTCCAGGTCAAAAATAGACTGTCTGCATCTGAAAGCAGCAGAGAACATTTCCACAGTTATCTCAGTGATAGTTGTTTTTGTAAATTAAGCGCTTCACAGATCGGCATCTGTATCTGCTGGAATCCACTTGGGAACAATAACTCCAAATCACGTTTGAGAAAAAGCATGTTTGTCAAGGGCAAGTGGAGCAATTAAGAAAAATAAACCATACCTTGAAATCCTCTCTCTTGTGTCTGTGCATTATGCTTTCAACAGAGGTAGATGACTTTACGAACGCCACCACCATCACAGTAAGAATTACAACCAGAACACACAGAACTTCAACTACCTTTGCTAATCAACATCCTAATACTACATGTTGGAGGCACAAAAGCTTCTAACGAAAGATGGAATAGTTGCACACGGTATTAAGAGACCCCAAGTTCCTTTCCTTTTTATGGACTTAGGAAAGAAATATCATTAACAATTAAATGTTATTCTAAGTATATTATAGCAAAACAATATCAAGTTAAATGAACACGCTACCTTTTCTGATCCATTATTTCAGCTTTGGAGCTTTTCCTCTTACTGATAATTCAGTAATTCCCCATGTTCTTCCTGAGCACTCACGTAAATACTCAAGCTTCAACTGCTTGCATTGTCCAAGCTGGTATAGCTTAAATCTCAGTCAGCCAGGAAGCCAGGCAGATAAGCACTGGCCTATGGTAAGTTCATATTTTGAAAGAGAACAAACTATTTGAAACAGAACTTAAGACCAGGGCAGTCTGTAAGTTAATGTTATGTTATACTTCGTGTATATATACACTTAACAATCAAGTAAATGCATTGACAAAAAGATCATCTGCCAGGTTCCACGAGATGTGACTAATTACTAATGAATCTATTTGATCTATTTCAAACAAGAAGTTTCTCCACTGCAGAATTTTAGAATTTCACGGCAACATAAAATAAACCAGCTTCTGAGACACGCAATTTTATTAACAAAAACATGGTGTGTCTTTTAGCTGAGACACACAGAGTTCTTTGTAAAACAGTACAACGAACCTTCTTCTTTTTAAGCTTGTCTTGCATAATGAATCTTTTCTCTTTTAATGAGAATCTGTTTTTATATAAAACCAGCATATTCTAGTTCGATAAACCAAGTAGAGATTAGATTTTTATCAACAATAACACAAATTTCTACAGCGTTTTTGAAATTCATGTTCAGAAACAAAGTTTAAAAACCCTTCCCAAAGTTGTAATAGTTTAGGAATTCTGCCTCATGACTAGATTGCGTTTTTTAGCAAGGACATTTTTGCTATGAGAAATATAGGACAATTGTACAAAAAATAATTCCATTTGCATATTACTCATTTTTTTCTAAAAGAAAATTCTACCTATTAATTTGATATTTAACAGAAAGCTTTAGAAAACAATACTTCACTTACAAAATCTTCAAGTATAGTGAGATTGTAAGGTATTGAATAATTACTGAGAGAACAAAAAATTCATGAAATCAAGAGGAAAAATCTTCTGCATATAAGTAACCGAAAGGACTAGTCTAAAAAAACTATTGAATGTAAAAAACAAACTTCAAGGTTTTCCTATAAATGGACTGAAAAAATAATTCAAAGGAACGCGGTGGACATGCAGGCGTGCCTAGCCTGAACAGCTTTCACATTATATAAGTTTAGTTTATAAGTGATAAAATATTTAAGCCGCCAGTCTCCAATCTCAGATTCTAACCCGAGAGAGACTTCCTTTGCTAGAAAAATAAACCTCTTTTGGAAGATAGAGGGTTTTTTTTCAATGACACAATTTTCATGATGGGAAACAGACAAAACCACATATTCTCCTTCTGCACTACAGATATAAACAAGAATCTGAAAGAAAACAATAAGAGTAAGCTGGTAGCTCTCAGAAAATAGTAGCTTGTTGAGTTAATGATTTAAACTTCTGTGCTTAGCTTATCTTGAGAATAATACAAAATGGGACATTTTTGCAATCGCCCTCAAGAGCAGAAAAACAGTGAGATGCTAAGTAAGAAAGAGCTAAAATACAAACAAATGCGAGACATTATTTTGTTTAATGTACCTAAATAGTAACTATTTCATTACAACAAAATGGTTGACAGGTGGATGATCATGAGCGATTATCCATTTTGCTTGTCCCATCCACACTAATGTCCCATCACTCCCCTGCATTCAACTCTCAAGAGCCTCTGCATAGAAAGAGACTTATGAATATGGGGGGAAAGCCATACAGTTTGATATCCTGTTCTATGATTTCTGAAAAAAAACCCACTTCTTTTCCTTTAATTAGAAAAAAAAATGTTCTACAAGCCATGGGGTTTTTTTAACCCTGAAGTCCTACATATTTTGCGAATTTGAGTTTTGCTATAATTATTATTATTATTATTATTTAGATATTTTGGTGACAGAACATACAGGCACACATTGGTAAAGACATCAATTTGTCACATGATTTCCTCATAAAACCCTCCATCTTTAGACAGAAAAAGGGCAAGGTTAATACACACAACCTGACATTTAAAGATGAAAATAAGTGATTTGTGAACAAGAAGTGATTTATGGTTCGCTCTGCAGCTTTTCTATAAAAGTTACAGCTTGACCTAACTGATGTAGATAAACTCAGCTCCCAGAAAACAACCACAGTACCATACCACTGAATAAGAAAAATTGCCTACTTGGGATTAATTAGAGACTGGGGACTGGCAAACAATTATTGATAATTTTAAATGAAAATTATCAATATTAAAAAAAAATTATATGTATCTCAATAGTTTTTTTAACCTATTGCTGCTAAAATTTTCTTGTACTGCTATTGCAACTGAGAATTTACATAAAAGTGTTTTAACTATATTATGCTTAAAGAATTTACTTTGAGACAAGACAGCTTTTACACTTGCAGATAACTATTTTCTCTTAAAACTAGAATATGACTGCAAATTCACAAACAACACAAGAGGAGTAAAATCTTTTAAAAGCACCAAATTCCAAGTAACTGGCTTTCCTGCTGGCAGCACCGCTTTAAACCGTGATGGAATTTTAAAAGCTGTCCCAATATTTCAAAATCAAACTCAGGATATCTTAACAAATTTCTCAGGTTTCTATGACTAATAGTGTATCACAGAGTTAATAGTTATGGGCTAAATGCAATCCTGACCTTTTGCGCTTACGGCTATGAGACCTGCGGTCTGCACACTGAGCCAACACAAAATTTATGCTTACAGCAGCGCTCTGCATGCCAAAAATCCTTCGAGGCAGGATTTCCATTCCTTTTACACAATCTCTCTAAAATACAGGAGAGGGCTCCCTACTCCTCCCCAAGAAGGAAAGTTTTTTAACAGTCGCTCCCTCCTTCATCAAACTTTTTTGGAGCAGAGACTCCATAGTGCCAGAAAGCCTCTGTTAATAGAACACTTCTAGGCATTTGATAAATGCTACATTTCCAGAACATAAAATTTATCTATCAACTCTGAAAATCTCTGGCCTCTCTCAAACAAATAAATGCTAGATTTCCATTCCCACAGTCTTACACCAAGTCAGTGGGCTGGATTTCTGAGCAGAAACCTTTCCAGTAGTCAAATCTGTAGTGATTCTCTTTGGCATTCCTTGGAAACAGGAAAAAGCGATGGATAACTCTCCCTTGTACTTTACAGACAAGGTTTAGCTGTTGTGGGAGTAGCAGCCAATTCTCACACACATCAAAAAACCCCAAAAAATTAAAACCAAAGAAGGTTTGGTAGAGGAGAAACTAGGGATCTGGCAGACCAGGACATGACAGGGCATAGGAAGACTAGAAAGATTTTTGTCTGGGAGAGAACTTGAAGGAAAAATTGCTGAAGGGGAGAAAACGGAGAAGGGCTGTGGAAGAAGGTGACAAAAACATCCTTTCAGGACTCCTTCCCCTCTCCTGTCCCCTCTCCCAGCCCTTATTTCAGTGGTGAGCCCATTTTCCACATATTGTTTGCAAAAGACACCAAGAAAGAGGCTTTGGAACACAGCATCACAGCCCTTCCCTGGGACTCTGAGGAATATTTGATGAATAATTAGCTCTCTGCTACTCTCCCATTTCCAAAAGCTCAATTTTGTTTCACAGGACAAGCCACAGAAAGCGGAATGGCAGAGCACATTCATCCCCAGCAAGACCAGAGTGAGCAAAGACAGCTTGGATCAATAAGCCCAGACTGAGTGACTACAAACAACAAATGCTCCTTCCAAGAAGCCAAACTGGAAAACATCAGGATAATGTAAAGCGAGACATGTGCCTCATGTAAACCTCTCCTCTTTCCCTCCTCCCATATGAGGGGGTGTTTAGACACTGAAATTCTCAAGAGACACAATAAAGGAAAAACAAAAACAGCTACCAGCTAGGCAATGCTACCCATGATAAAAACCACTTAAGGAAGTCACTGAGTAAAACAATAAGGCCAGTACACATAGCAGAAGCATTGAGCCTAGAATTGTGCTAGAAACTGCTCCTTCCCAATGTTTCTCAGCTCCTGTTCCAACGCTTCTTGCCTGAACTCATACAGACAGGGTAGAAAGTGCCAGACCAGATCAACCAGCCCAGCGATCTGTGTCCTACCCAAGGCAACCTACAGGCAGCTGCTCCATGAATGGTGAGACCATCACTAAACTCACTACAGGAATTTTTCTCCTCCCTTCCAGAAGCTAGTTAATATCATGCATGTATGCTTCCTTCAGCATTCTTCTCTCCATCCCATTTTTCTGGGCTTAACCAAAGGGTAGGACAGCCTCCAAAACCCACTCTACAGGTTAACTGCCAGTAGATTAAAACCTCCTACCCCAGCCTTAATCTCCCCCAAAGACCTGTTGGAAGTGGGTTCAAGTGAGAAACCCTACACAGCTGGATGTCAGAATGCACAGGGAGCTTTCATTCCCTATGTACTCCTCAAATCCTGCCTCTGCACGGCAAGACTGCACCTGTCCCAGTGCAATACCCCTGGCGCCTTCAATAAATGCTGAGAAAATCCTGAGCTAAGCACCTACTTAAAATTGATGGGTTTGCCATTCAAATGATGGTCTGTCAGCCTAATAAAAGCACCAGTTAGTAAACAACATTATTGCACAAACACTGGCAGAATTCTGAGCAACTGCAAGCTGCAATTAATTTGAACTTAGCCACCATGCCCACACAACCGATGATGCTAGTGCTGTGGTATTATTTCAGATCAATGGAAACAGCAACAAACACTTCCATCGCTTCTCCAAAGAAGAGGAATCAAAATTACGGAGTGCTGCTAGAGAAATTCACACTCGAACAGATGTAAACTACTTCATAGCCCCGAGGAAAGTGGAATTAATTCAACCAAGCATAGTTTGAGCTAAACTAATCCGTGTTGCGTATCTAGTTCTCACAGAGATTTGAGTAGCAATCAATCTTCCTGCATTCACCAACAAGTGATTTGTTAATCTGCAGTTTTCATAACATAATAAAGAGCATTTGGATTAACTAGCTATCATCGTTACAGCCTGATGAGCTTCTGAAAGTCTCTTGGTTACTTATTAGGTATGACTGAGTATACAGTGCAGCAAAACAAAAAGGGCAGTATGGATTACATCATGTTCTGCCATCTGGAAAACATTACAAGATGATCAATAATACTGGGAAGCCTCCTGAATCCATTCCTCATTTATAACACAACTGTTTGAGCTCATGAAAGAGCATCTGAGGAGCAATTTGTAAAATATGTCACTGAAATTCTGAGTAGGATACTGTTTTAAATAAAAACCATATCTAAGTACAAATTTAAATTTCAGCTTATATCCTTAACCAATTATATACCAATGCAAATCTCCACTGATAAACTGTCTTACTAAATCCATTTTTGCAATGGATTAGTCAACTCAGAGAAACCATACTATGATAGAGCTATACGGGACCAGCACTACAATTTGAAGATTCTGCAGCGACCGGTTAGCAACTTCTATTAGGTATAGAGCGAGATTCAAAGTGAGATGGCATTTGACAGCAACACAGAAACTTAAAGTTACTGCCCCAAAGAGTTCAGTGAGTGGGTGGGACAGGCTGGCAGTAGACAGAGCCACTGCAATCACAGGGACTTTGAGTTATTCCTGTGCTATGTGTTACTCCTGTGCTGGTAGTGGCAGAAGAAACTGCTCATGGTCCACTGCTGAAGAGAAACGGTGCCCAAAGAATGCACCAGACAGCAACTCAACAGCCAAACATTGTGTTTTGTATAGTCACAGTTGCCTTTAGTATCACCCACTTTTCCCATCAGGAATGCCCAGCATCCTATGTTATTTCTGGCCCACGATTCTTGGGCTGTGGGGCTCGCTTGCACTGCAAGAGAAGCCGGATGTGTTTCTTGCCAGCAAGGGACTAGCACCAGTTCTGACATAGGAAGCAAAATCTATACAGCAGCACTCAGAACCATTTCTGTGAAACTTGCTCTATGGCTGAAAGCCAACAATCGCCAAATGCACATCGCAGTTTAGTTTCACAGTGGGCCCCATTTACACATAGTCCTGGACTGATGTGCCCCTTGAGATATTTTTTTCCAGGAAGACAAAGCCAAGCCCTTGATAGGACAACCTGCGGACAACTCAGCGAACAAAATGTCTGGACTGACTTTCCCAGGCAGGCACTCCGATTTTACTTTCAAGACTACAGTATCTCCAAGGAGATACGCATCAGGTTTATTGTCCACAGCTCAAGAAAAGGTATTTATAGACGTATACATATGTATATGTACACAGACAAACATTCTATACAAAGCCATTCTCATACCAAATCACAGAATCATTTAGGTTGGAAAAGACATCTAAGAGTCCAACCATTAACCTAAAACTGCCAAGTCCACCACTAAACCATGTCCCCAGGTACCATATCTACCCATCTTTTAAATAACTTCAGGGGTGTTGACTCAACCACTTCCCTGGGCAACCTGTTCCAACGCTTGACAACCCTTTCAGCAAAGTAATATTTCCTAATATCCAATCTAAACTTCCTCCAGTACAACTTTACTCTCAACCTACAACAAACCCTCTCTACATCATCCTTTCAGGTAGTTGTAAAGACAACTTTGGACATAATTCTCAACAGCTGAACTCTTGCAGAATTCCCAAGCCTCCAACAATCAGGTCAGGCTATACCCATCACAAATTAACAACAGAGGTCACACAGCCTAGAGAAGAGAACCTTATAGAAGTTTCTGTAAAACTTACATCATGCCACAGGCCGTGCAATAATCCAAAATCTCAACTGACAGAAAAACCAAAGTGTGCCACGGTATTGGAGGGAATTTGGAACAGTTCAGGTCTGTCTCATTCCAAGATCACA
The DNA here is from genome assembly GCF_032191515.1 of Phaenicophaeus curvirostris. Classification (NCBI taxonomy): domain Eukaryota; kingdom Metazoa; phylum Chordata; class Aves; order Cuculiformes; family Cuculidae; genus Phaenicophaeus; species Phaenicophaeus curvirostris. The sequence goes on along the minus strand of NC_091400.1, from coordinate 6,245,874 downwards.
TCTTGAAAATATGAAGACAGTTCCCATCACATCAATGCTCTGACCCATACTGCCCCAGAAATGTGGCAAGAAACCAATCAACCTTTTGGACAGTATGGTTTATTGTATACATCATCATCATCCTAACACCATTTTTACACAACTCCCTAGCTAAATGAGCACAGGTCTTTTTGGAGGACACAACAGCTGTGTAGGAGACCACAATGGACTATTTATATGCGGGGAAACGTTAGCAATATTAATAGCTAAAACAGGAATTCCTTAAACAAATAAAATTGTAAATAAGTGCGCACACGCACACATGCACAAAACCCATATACGCACATAAAAATGTTGATATATTATATACGTATTTATTACTAACGTCAAGATGTTTTCTATTCCACCTGCGTGATGTGATACACAAGAAAGTGATTTCCTCCGGTTTCATTATCAGATCACGTGACAGGAATCTTTGTATTATTTTTGTACAGTTTAACGAACACTGCTTTATGACCTGGCTCTTTCATTTTATTAGCCACTTAAATAAAAACATTTCATGTACCATTTCTGGAAATAAAAATGTGGATGCATCAAATTCTTCAAATAAAGTCTCCTATTAAAACTACTTCAAGCTACAATATGAAGAAAACAAGAACTTTTATAGTCTAGTTTTAAAACTATATGTTTATCTCAGCTAGAACGTCTGTTCATGTAAACTCTACAGTACTCAAGCAAATGTATAAATGCTCAAGCTACTAAAAACCAGATATAGTTCCTAGTTCTCCAGTTATTGAATCCAATATATTGGAAAAGATATTAGAGAATTTAAAGTGTCTTCTTTAAAATGAGACGACTGGTGGGATATTGTTAAACAGGCATAGCAGCTACAAAATAGTTCCTTTGGTGACTTGGAGAAATGCACTTTAAAATATTATCCAGAAGTACAATTTTCAGTTTCACTACATTCGTATCATACCTATAAAATTCTCCTTTCCTTTTCAGTACATTTCAATCAATTTTAAAAGTAACTTCTGTGCTGATTGAACAGATGAGTGCTAGTAAATCAAAAGCTGTCCAGATCTCCTACTGTGGATTAATGCATACCTAATGGCTGCTACCCATGACTGAAAATCCTTCCGACAGCTTAATGCTGTCAGGTGCTTCATTTCCAATGGCCAAAGCATAATGTAAGATTTCAGAAGATAAATTCTTCAGGCTCCGTTTCAAGCACAGAGGTACGTTAACACCTTTAAAACCCACTAGTTTTGTCAAGATGCTTTTGCCAAGCATATGTTTCACTGATGCACAATAATTATGTTCACTTACAAAAACAAACACCAGAAAAAACCATTTTTGAAAGCTAAAGAGCAGTAGAAGACACAACGGTGACAGCAGCAGAAGTTCTGTGGGTACTGTTAGTGTAACATTTCCAATATTGAACTGCAACCTCCAGCTGGAAAAAAGAAAATCTGTGAATATAAGTAGCCTTACAAAAACTCCACCTTCTAGGGGAACATTGTGTCAATATTTCAGTCTTAAAATGCAACTTTTCATTTCTGAAAGAATAAAGGGTGTGTGTATTTCTTCACAAGATGCAGAACGCTCACACAGATCTCAGCGCTGACAAATTTTCAATCTGAAGTCAAAAATGGGCAACAGGACAGGACAGCACGAACAGAGAGGCAGTGGCCAGCCAAGGCAGGAAGATTTACAGAAGAGATGGTTTGCCAAGGGTTTTCTGGAGAGGGAAGGGAGGGGGTGGAAGCTTGGAACAAATTAATGGGCAAACTGTTCCAAGCACCAACACTTGGCATGGGAAGATGCGTCCAAAAGACTACGGCTCCAGGTTTGTGTTACTTAACATCACCGTCTAGCTATCTAATGATACTGCCACTAAACACCATGAATAGCAACGTGTTTCTCACCAGCAATACAAATGTGCTGTCATCTAACACCCAAGCCTGTGAAATCTCCAGTATTTCTGGTAAGCGGGAGAGGGAGGTATGTGGAAGTAGAACATCAGATTGACAGCATGTGGGATTTGTCTGGAGAGGTGTAACCACACCTCAGTGCCCAGGTACCAGCCACCCTGAGATGGTTTGCAGCAGGCAGTTTCCTCGTTTAGCTGTCAAAGGCAGGACTACACGGAGACTCCCATGTGCATGCTGCAGGAAATATATGGATGCTGTAGGAAATGCATTCAGAACTGACCACCTTGCCCAGCTTCAGATACCGGACAAAACAAACGACCTAGCATAGCAGAGCCTGATCACCCCTAGAACATAGGAAACTGCAGGGAAGACTCTCCCAAGATCTCTGACACAACAGCTGCTCTCGCTGGCAAAAGCAAGGAACCAGGAAAGCACTGATAGAGAAAGAGCGGATATCTCCCTTTTGTACTGTGTTTGGGATCAATACCCATCCTGAAGGAAGATGCAAAGAAACACCGACTGCTCTCCAGAGCATCTTTTAAACTCTGAAAGGCATCAGTTGGGAAGCGGTCACACAGCCTGCGCATCAAACAACTGATAGTCAAAGAAATTGAGGGACAGATGGCACAGGGGACACAGACAGACAGATGCCTTTTTTCCTTCATACCTCTGGGTGCAATGCTGGATTCTCAGCACAGCACTAACGGGATGGTGCGTAACAAGCAATGCACTGGGAGATGATGGTTTGAAGGAGGAAAGCACACCCTCTGCAGGCTGCAACTAAGAGACTGGAAAACATTACTTCTCTATGCAAGCAAAGAGGATTCAGTTTCATTTCAAAGGTGGTTGACTGGGATTTTTCATAGATTCACTGAGATGCAGGAACAACTCAGCATATCCAAACTGGTAGAAAAGAGGGACATATTTATGGCTTATAAGCAGTCACACTGCACCTCCTGCTCTGTTGGGGCCACATTGTCCCTTTCACTCAAACAAAAGAAAAAAGCATATAAACAAAATGAAGTAGGAATAAGCTTGCACTGAACAAAGGATTTGAAGAAAAAAAAAAAAAAGTGTAACAAAACACTTCCAGTTATGACATCATTCTCAGTTTTCATTTGACGTTAATAACAATTTGTTTGAATTCTTTTTATTTTTTTTATTTACTTCTGCTTCGTTGCAATATTTTCCAGAAGAAAAATATGGAACAAATATACAAAAACATCATCTACTTGCTAATTTTTTAACAGATCAAAACAGATTTTAAACACTTACCATGAGGCTTCCATCACTGTAAGTAAATACAGAACTACAAATTAAGCATAAAACTAATTAAACAAACATTGAGTAGCTAAAGTGAGTCCACAAAAGAGATAATATAATTATAGCACAGCCATTTGAGAAGAGAATATTTTGAATAAGTAGGTAATTAAGTTAAGAGAGGCCTAAAGAAAGATTTCACACTCACATTCATATGCTGAAGCAGTTTAAAAATAGAGAGCAAGAACTGTCTGACTTCACCTTTTAATTTTAGCTGGGTGATGAGCTGGTCCCAAAGACAGAAAGGCACAGCAGGATTTTTTCTCTGTAAAGTGCCCTTCGTATTTTTATGCAAAGGAAATGCAGTATGTGCTATTAATATCCTGCTGTAGCCCTAGATAAGTCTAGGCACCCTTTCAATGAGGAAAAAGTTCTGGTTTGTTTCTTCAAAGCACTTGTACTCCCAAAGACATACGGATGAGTTGGAAAACCTCCCCCCTGTCCCAGCCACATCACAGGTAAGCAACATCCACACAGGAAGAGACACACATTTCATTTTCCCATCAGTCACCTCTTGCAATTACTAAAGCTGTAAGTATGCCACTTTTTAATCTCATGAGGAAGGAAAAGCAAATGACCGAGTTTGCACCTTGAGTTAACTTTGTTCTCATTTTAATTAATTGACAGAAAAGAAACTGTTGCTACCAGCTAGATCAAGACCACATTGCAAAAAAAAGGATAAAAAAGAGAGCTACTTGACTTAATGCTGGCATAAGGCTTAGGCACTCCCAAAGAAGCCAAGGAGAAATACATAGGCTTTTCCCCACATAAACGAATTAATTCTTCCACGGATTCCTCACACGCTTCACCTCCCTGACTTATCTCTGATTAACCTAATCTAAGCACAAGCTTCCCCATAGCGGGTCTCAGTCCACCCAACACTGCTTCAGTCCAGCAAATTCTTGCAGCAGGCAGGGCTGAAACTTCCTAGTCAAGAGCATCACACAGAGAACTTTTCCGTCCTTGAGGGAATGGTGGAAATGGAGGATAAACAGAACAGAATCACAGAATCATTTCAGTTGGGAAAGATCTTCAAAATCATCAAGTCCAGCTGTTAATCTTGCACAGTCAAGTCCATCACTAAACCACATCCCTAAGCACCGCATCTACCTGTCTTTTAAATACCTCCAGGGATGGTGATTCAAACACTTTCCTGGGCAGCGTGTGCCAGTGCTTGACAGCCCTTTCAGTGAAGTAACAGTTCACAACACCTAGTTTAAAACTCCCCTGGCACTACTTGAGGCCATTTCCTCTTGACCCACCGCTCATTACTTGTACAGAGAGACCAACACCCACCTCACTACAACCTCCTTTTAGGCAGTTGTAGAGAGCGATAAGGTCACCTCTGAGTCTCTGTTTCTCCAGACCAAACGGCCCCAGTTCCTCAGCTGCTCCCCGTAACACTTGTGCTCCAAACCCTTCCCCAGCTCCGTTCCCCTCCTCTGGACACACTCCAGCCCCTCAATGTCCTCCTTGTACTGAGGGGCCCGAACCTGAACACAGGATTCGAGGTGCAGCCTCACCAGTGTGGAGCACAGCACAACCCCTTCCCTGCTCCTGCTGGCCACACTGTTCCTGATACAAGCCACAATGCTGCTGGCCCTCTTGGCCACTGAGGCACGCTGCTGGCTCACGTTCAGCTGGTTGTTTACCAACACACCTAAGTCTTTCTATGCCAGGCAGCTTCCCAGCCGCAATTCCCCAAGCCTGTAGCATTGCCTGGGGTTGTTGTGACGCAGGTACAGGACCCAGCACTTGGCCGTGTTCAGCCTCATACGTTTGGCCTTGGTCCATCAATCCAGCCTGTCCAGATCCCTCTGTAGAACCTTCCTGCCCTCAAGCAGATCAACACTTCCACACAGCTTGGTGTCGTCTGCAAACTGAGGATGCACTCGATCCCCTTGTGCAGATCATTGACAAAGATAATAAACAGAACTGGTTACGCATGCGGATTATTTATCCAACATACTCTTCCCAAAGTGAGAACTACCCAAGTGAAGGTCAGATTCTCCCCAAACTCCTCAACTGTCTCAAAAGCACCTTTTTAACTCAGACTAATTTTGTTTGATAGATGGTAATGGTTAAAACCCAGGTAGGATTCTAAGGTAACCCTACAGTGAAAACAAGTCTGCTAAACTCACCCCACACCTTCCACAGCCGCATTCCCTTCCTTGTATTTTAGAGCAAACAATCAGCAGTAAGACTCCAGAATCATATGCCTTCTCTTAAGTTTTCACCTTTAATTATGGATTCATCTTAGGCTCCATTTGACAACTTCTTACAGGTGTAAATACCGGTCACTGATTCACTCCAACTAGTTCTGTGAATAAGCATTTGCAAATTTAACTTGCTAGGGAGATGAAATGCTAATTAGTGGAAGTTTGCATTAACATCCTGCTGGTCAGCAATTACCATGCGAGGGACACCCTGCTGTTCTTATCTATAGCCCGCTATCTTAGCTGACTGTTTGCTCAAGAATGTAGGAGGTCCATACTATCCTTTTAGTGACCTGCTTCTTATCCATTCCATTCTTGAAGAAATAAAGCAGAGCGCACTTATGCAAGTTAACATAGGAAGACGTATGTAGTTTGCTTACACCAATATACTTGATATCTTTTGCTTACACCCACATACCCGATCTAATCTTAACATCATTTTGTACTTTTAAGTATTGTATTTTTTCCACAATCCTACCCCAAACCCAATCCATATTAGAAGTTCCATATTGTTGTGACATTTTTTTTTTCTGTTACGATACACAGATGAAAGGCATCACCTTTTCTTCCAGCTGAAGCAATGCTCTGCATTTCATTTGCACATTTACTCTTGTCACTCCCAGCATTTCTAGTTTCAGCGTCAAAATACCAAAACTGGCTCAGCATCAACAGCACTCTAATCCCACCAAAGGAGTGACATCTTCACTTGACTTCTTGCATCAAATGAAGTTAAAGCACTTGAAACTATGGACTGAAGAGATGACCGATTCCATTTCTTTTACTGAAGATCACTCTATTTTAATCAGATATGCCTCCCTGCAAGAAGGTTGTCAGCTGGTATTTTTACCTTCTTTGCTTAAGTTCAACACAAAGATTGTAGGGTGAGATCATCACTCACTGTATCACCATTTATAGGTACTTACTCCATCCTTATCCTAAAAAGGCCCTAATCAACTAAGTTTCTGATCCTCCTAAATTAAAATTTAAAGGTGAAGGATTTTTTTTGAAGGAGCTTTTAATATGAGTAAAATTTCTGCTTTTCTTGCTCTAAAAATAAAATATTTGAAAATTCAATTAGAAGATCACCACTAATTCTTCTTCCTTTCCTTTTCTTTTCATAAATACTTCAGATAATGCTCCTCTGTCACCTTCCTGTGTAAAGTAATCATTCGTTGCTTATAGGTATGAAAGGCTGGTTTTATGTAGAAGACAGAGATTCAATTTATCCCTCCCTTTTCTAGAAAGGGAAAAAAAATATGCCTTTGGAAGAGTTTACGATGCAGACACACCTCTTCCTTCTACACAGTCTCCCTGTCCGTTCAACAAGGTAATACACCAGACTCTACCAAGCATCCAGGACATCCTTGGCAAAGCAGCTCAGCTTTCAGGAGGAAACGGTGCTTCCAGAGCCCATCCAGCAAGACTCACATCCAGGGGAACAATAGGAACCTCTCTCTGGATTTATTAGGCTGCCTCTTGGGGCTCAAGTATATAAGAAGCATTATCAAAGATGCAATATAATCGTGATAGCACTGATTTTACTGCATGCACATAGACCAAGGAAACATGGTCTGGAAGCCAGGCTTCTAGCTGCTCCAGCAACACCGACAGCACCAAACCCCACACCTCAAACAAATGCCTGCTGGCTTCACTGCAGCCACCCATGAAATTCTGTACTTAAGAGAGGCGACTCCTAAAAGCTGGTCACTCTGCCAGCTTTGCTACAGATAAATAAGTACGATTACCTCAGGGAATTTAAATTAAGAGCTGTGTCTCTGTCTCACAGAGCCATATCTGACTCTGTCATCTTTAAGCTCGAAGAAGCATGTTTTCTGCCTCCGTTGATGGTTCTGTTATTTCTTAAAAGTCGGGGCTGGAGGTTGGGGGGGGGTGTGTGGCAAGAAGTGATGTACTCCAGGTCTCCTCAAATTGCTGAAATGTTCGAGCCCAGATCTGGGGTCCATTTGTCACAAGTCACACCCTTGGATGTTCTCTTCTATGTCCACTGGGAGTCAACCAGCAAACCTCCTCCCACACGGTGCTCCTCGTAAAAACTGCCAGCTTGGAGGGAAAAGCAGATACAGAGCTGGTTGCTTCTACTGAGGTTCCCCTGGCAGCCAGCTAAGAGGCGAGAAAACTAAATATAACAAACTTAAAGGTATAATTATTGTAGGGGAGCTTGCCAGAGCCACTCTGAAGCTCCTAATGGACTGTCGGGGATTTATGGATCAGCTGTGAAAATTTATTCAACTTGCCAATCAAGTCCTTAGCTTTGGAAGGCTGCTACCAACTTTCACATCATACAGCTTGAATTTACAGAAGCACCAATGTAAAACAGTAGGTTTTATTGCTTCAAAGAAGGACACACGAAAGAAAAATCTATTACACTAAACAGATCACTAAGAAATGTGTGGGTAGTCTCCTGTGTGTTTGTATCTTTGCATAAAAGGGTCTTATATTCTACAGAGTGGGAGGAGATGACAAACAGAGCAGCGCCAAGTACTGCCAAAATGCACAGTAAGAGACAGGATGTTGTACAGAAAAGGCTACAAACAGCTGTCTTGCAGTTTAGAGCGTATTCCCCCCCATAAATTATGCCAACAATCCAGAAATTAATCTTAGTTGCTGATATTTTATGCCCCTGCCATATGGATTAAGTTAAAATGGGATCTTAACAAAATTTATAAAAGCTCCTTTAAATATAGGGGGAAATCACAAGACTGTATCCGTATTTTCATGTTATGATATTAAAAAGCTGCAGCAAATGTAATAGAAAAAGAAAATTCTGAGAACTTGCATAGAAAATGAAGCGAGTGGCCAATTTAGATGAGAGATGCAAGGCAGTGCCTTTTTTCTCCCAGATGTTCAGCACAGAGTGGAAGGCAGCAGTGTGGCCGCCTCTTAGTGCAGTGCTGTGCAGAGGAGCTGACAGGCTTTTTGTAAACCCCTCTCCACCCCTGACTCTACAAATCCCTGTAGCAAGTGAGGCTTTGACACTCCACAGTACTGGGTTTAAAACATGTGCGACCATTAATAGTCTAATAAGAAGCACAAAGAAGCATGGATCCATACTCCTCCACACAACTCCATGCTCTCTATTAAGAGAGAACTTTCAGTGCTGGAACACAAGTTAACTTGATTATTTCCTAAGGCTTCCACTGTATTAGGTCTTTCCCATTAGCAATTCCTGCTCTTAACATTCCTGTGCAGGATTCCTAGTGACCTGGGCAAAAAAAAAAAAGGCAGTAAATAGTCATGAACCCTTGCAGACTTAGACGATAGGATTTGATCCTCTAAAGCCTTACACACATAAATAATCCTCATGTATATGAATAAGGCTTTGCAAGATCAGTCTCATGGTATACACACTGTATCCAAACAGGAATTTAAGTCTTATTTAACACTGATAAGCAAATTGGCTTGGCCACCTGACGTATTTATGTAATACAGAAGGTGCATTGATTTACTCTGCACAGATACACTTCAACCATCTAGACAAAATGTGTAAATCACTTCTAGTCCTTGCAAATTTCCTTTTTAAAAAAAAGAAATTTGATCTTTTAATACCTTGCAATGCAGAAAACCTAGGCTGAACCCTAATGATCCTAGGAGTCTGATCTACCAAAGATACACTGATATGTGACTAAATGAAATTTTATTCTCAAATTTTAAGTAGTTAGTTGGCACTAACTAGTAGTCAGTAGGCATCTATAAACACTTTTGCAGTTAACCATTATTCTGCTGTATTACTGCTAAACATGTTCACCTCTAGACGCATCAATGACACCGTCCTAGGTCTAATTGCAAGCCCGAGTAAACAGAAGCAAACCTCTTGGGCCATCTCAAAGACAGACAAGAGAAAGATGCCAGCAGAAGGACAAGCCCTTCTTGTACCAGGTATTGCTACAGGACAGAAGAGTGACCTTCAATGAAGCCATAAAGAAAAGAGCTCAATGTTTGGTTGTCGGTTGGCAGGACAGTGGAAAGCTGTAGGTGACCCTACAAGAATGTGCCATGAGTGGGGCACAAATGGATGGCGCAGAGCACATGGATAGCAGAGGTGTGAATGTTAAGATGTGTTAATAGAAGAGTTTGGAAGATAAGAGGGGCCTAGGGCTGGAAAAAAAACCCCTCACTAGTTCGTTACTATTTCTCTCTATGGTATTAGGAGACAAGAGTCATCTTTTCTCCAAATCCCATCCTCAGTCTCCTTTGTGCATAACCTTTGACAAAGAATTTTAGGGAGGGGGAGCAGAGGAAATCTCTGACAATCTCTGGAGTGGCATCCAAGCTGCAAACCACGCAAACACACACAGCTGTGCACAGCTCTGCAGGGACTGGAGCAAACTTCTCTGTCACAGAAGTTAATCTGCTCTCAACTCTAATTCCAGGCAGAGCAGAAAGCAGTGCAAAACCAACATTATTAAATATTTATACAGCATTTTGTTGTCAAGAAGTATTTTGTAATTATATTTTATAGGGCTTTTTAAAAACTGAGGCTAAAAAGACAGCAATAAAAGTTGGTCAGTGTAACAAATTTGGTCAGCAACCTAATAAAATTACTTAGCACATCTTCCTCTGGGAGTAGAACATGTTAATCAGCAGAGACAGAAATAATATTTCTTACTGCAGAAACAAACCACGGTCAACTTGCTGCTGCTTTTCAACAACATTATATACAAAAGTCCACAGAAGAACGTTTGTTCTCTCAGCAAAGGAAATTCCAGCAATGAAGACACTTGTCACAGAAGTACTTTAAGTCTATTTCTTAAAACAAAGATTCAAAAGTAAGTAAAAATGTAAGTCAAGTGCAACTCCTGCACATTTCCCCATAAGTGGCTCTAGCTCACAGACCAAATCAACTCACGTATCTCCTCCCTCCAGGAAAAAAAAGTCGTGACGCATGAAGCTGTAGCTTTTGGCACTACCAAATTCGAGCCATTTTTACACTGCCAGAATTCTAACACTCTGCAGCCTCCTGTGCAGAAAATTACAATATTCCTGGCAAGTTGAGGAAAGCTAAGACTAGATAACATCAGATGCTTTTGGTATCTCAAAAGCCAGTAAGCCAGGAAAGAGACCAGGAGATTGAAAGTCAGCCAGGGAGCTTGTTCATAACCTGCCCATAATACCATTTTCTCTGTCCACCCTGGCTGGCAGAAAATATTAGTCAAGGGAAGAGGCGTTCCCATCTCTGTCTTTTCCTACTAAGAAGTATATCCCGAAGCAATGAAGCAGAACATTACCTCCTAAGGCAGTCACCTTAATTTAACGGAACACAGTTAAAACCACACAGGAGATAGACTACGCTTCACAACCAGTATAGCTGCAGATTTGTATCACCCCAGAGTCAGGCAGGGCTCATGGCATCTTTTGAGCATTCTGCAAAGCCTGGTGAGACACCTGCACATCTTCAAACAACAGAGATGACGAAGGATGAAGTGCAATAAATAATAATAAATAATAAATATTAAGCGCAATAGCCAAGCAGCGCAGCTCCATCCACGTCCCGCTCACTGTTTAGCTTATGTCCCAACACGGACAAGCAGAAAACTATCAACATATCCATCTTCCTTGTAGGTTCTCAGATGCACGAGAGAAATACATAGCATGTGGTACAATTAATATCAGTTAAACTCACGTTTCACAAGTTTACATACCCACACGCACAAAAGAAAGGAAAGCAGTAAACCTGCAACAGAATAATCGCTTCTGGGCACTCATAAATTCTGACCCTTTAACAAAACAAGCCTTTGCCCCCTTCCCACAACAGAAGACCCAATGCTTTTATTTGGCACATTTTCTAAATAGGCAAGAGGCATTTGTAAAATGGGCTACGCTCGAGCTGTCAAAACAGGACAGATATTAAATGTTTCTAAAACCCAAAGGGGCAGCTTTTCTTGTTTCACCCAGTGTGTCAAGGGACAGCTTCATTGTGATGGGTCATTAGTGTGACAAAGAGAAAGCAGCTGGACATGGAGGGGCAGAGGCTAACAGAGCGATTACATCCTTAAATCAACTATAAAATGTTAAAAAGGATGAAGGCAGGGAAGAGGAGGGAGCGTATTCAGGGGAATAAAGTCAGTCTGATGAAGTGTCTAGAGGCAAATCACATCAAAAGATTTAGTTCTTTAAAAAAAATCAAGCCAGCTTACTCTTTGGAAAATGCCTATTCTACGTGAAGGAATATTTTAAAGTGGCTAAAATTATTATTCCACGCAAATAACCCATTTTTTACCCTCCTAAGTAACTTTTTGCAGTCCTCTATAAAGCGTATCTTTGAATATCTAGTTCCTCCCATTTTGACAGTTCCCAGAAAGGAACAGAACTAAAAGATAATGAGGCTTCTCCCCATCTCCATTTTCTCTTCCTCCAAATGGGGTCACAAAGATTTTAGCATCGTCACCACCAAGTAGCAGTAGCTCAACAGGTCACACATAACTATTCACTATTAGGTACACACGGCTTTGAACGGATAAGGGCTGAATTAAGAGGGAAGACAAAAGAACACATTTCCCAGTCTTCCCATTGATGGGAACAGTAGTTTCAAATTTCCAATAAAAGAGCAATATCCAGGCAACTTAGTTACAGTAAAGAGGACTCCATTACCATGTGTTGGGTTCATAAACCACTTACTGCAGTGCTTCTCATAAAGTATGGACTATTTAACTTTTCACTAATGTTGGTATCACTGCTGTTATCTCTCTCTCTCTCCACTAAAATGTGTGGCCCACTAAGAACTGATTGATAACTGATAATAAAAGCCAGATTGTGTGGATATGTTGGCACGCAAGGCGTTCCTTCTGAATTCTTTTTTCTGACCCTCTCCACTTTACCTCTGTGCTCTCTCTTTATACCTTAAATTCAATTTTTTCTGCTTTTCTACCTGTTCAGTAACCTGTTGGGTTGTAACTCAAGGCTTCTTTTTTTTAAAAAGAACCCAACAAACAAACAAAAAAAAACCCCAAAACAAACACAAACTATTTCAAGACAAAGAAACCAACACTTGCAGTCATTTTTGTTTAAAACAGAGAACATCCACGTGATTAATTCATCTTTTAGCTTTGGGTCACATTTGATATGCAGGAAGGGTCATTGGTTTCCATCAAAAAAGAAAATTTCCAACAAAAAAGAAGAATTTAAATGAGAAATGTTAACAAAATTAAATGTTAAGAGAGAAGAGAAACATTAATTACCTGACTTGAAGGTAGCCATCATCTCTGATGCTACTTTTTACAAACAACTAAACTTAAAAGTCCCTGCCTTTCCATGCCCACACGCATTTAGTACACGAATTTTAAGTCCTAATTTTTAATGTCAGGTGAGATCTAAGAAAAATCTTAATAGTTACACAGCAAGGAGCCAGGCAAGTCGAAGACAACTGAGGTTCCCTCGCCGTATGTTTCTTAACATACAGAGACGATGAATGGGAAACACAAGGAGAAGTTTAATAGCATGGATTTAGTTCCCGCATTCTCTGGCGAGTCCCACACTGTGTAGTCTGCTTTTTCAGCCCCTGCCCCCTGTTTTGGTAAAGCTTCTCAGCTAAGGCAGCTACAATGCTTTTCTATTTTGTTTTCATCTCCATTCAGGGCCATTACAATTGTTACAAACTCGATGAGTTACTAGGGCTGTGTTGGGATGGAAGCAACTCAGATTTTGGAGATGTATATTAAAAGGCAAATAAATATGGAAAGCCTGGATCAGTAACAGTAAGAAGAGAAACAGTAAAACAAGTGTTTCTCCTAATGTCACTTGTTAAGTATCAGTTTAGCCTTTGCCATATATGCCAAACTATTTGCCATGACTAATGTATATAATGGGAGTACGTTTCATATTTTATCTCTCCTGAGAGACCTCGAATTGGGGAAAAAAACAAAAGAAAGAAGAAAACCCCACACTTAACACAAAATAAACACACAACAAAGAAAATAAAAAAGCGCAGCCTTAAACCTAACGGCTTTAAGCTTAAAAATAAAGTTGGAGCTTATTTTTCCCCAATAAGCTTCCTCCTTGTTGCTATAGGGAATAAAGGACGCAAAGCATTCAGCACCAGCCTGCTTACTCCTGTCTGCCCCCAAAACTGGCACAAACTGATGACGACTCAGGCACAGATGTTGGAAATTCCATCTTCCTTCCAGAGAAGCTCAAAATCTCCAGAGCACAACCCCTTAGGAAAAAAAAAAATATTAACTTTGGGTTTCCCGCCACTGTTTTAGGAGATCTTTCTTCAATTCATAGAACAAACGTGTGCTCTTACATAAACACAAGGAGTTAAAAACTGCTCCAGTTCTACTGGGCAGATATTACCCATGACAAATCATTAGAACTGAAAGCATGCAACCAACCATTAAAACATACAACGAGATTGCATTTCAATACAATTTGGTCTCCTATAATTATGGAGTTTACTTGCACAGTGTTTTAAGTGAGAACTTTCACAGAAAATGCTCTTTGTCCATCACCTTTATTGTTAGCCCACAGCCACCACTCAGCCCTTTCTCTCAGTTATTGCCAGCAAGTTGCTCCATCAGACTGCAATGAATCACACACCTGGAATTATTAATAGGAGTCTCCACTCTCTCTGCTGCTTAGATGCTCCAGTCAATCTAACAGCAGGTGCTAATACTTGTCACACACTGAGCTGTCAGCTAAAAATTACATTTTCCAATACCACCTCCAAATTGTAACCAAAAATCTTCTCGTAAGAGCAGACTTACCTAAGGCGGGGGGGACATGGCCCAAAACAGCAATTCCAAAAATATATTGCAACCTTTCTGTGCAGAACAGGTATTTGAGGTCTTTTCAGAGACTTCCCGTATGTGTTTCAGTTGCTGTTGCTAAAGTCCCTACCCTGCATTTCCACCCCTTTCCCACAATGGCAGCAGAAACCAGTTATCAACACTAAGTAACACCATCAAAACTGTCCTTCTTCTTCTCAGCCTTCTGCGTTATTTCATCGTCAAGTGCATAAATCACCCTCCATAGCATGTAAATCCGTTTCCCTTCCCCTCCAGCTTTTTATTCCCAGCTCTACAACCCACAGGCTTTGACTGCAGCAAAGCTTTTACTTTTGGAAAAGAAGAAGGTATTTTCCCATCAAACATCACAACAACTTGCATAGATAGAAAGCTTTAGCCGCTCTGTAAATCTTACGATTGGACCTTTATTATCAACTGAAATGACGTTGCCGCTCGGGGAAAAATACAACACGTAGACAGCATATTTCAACTTGTATCTTATTGTATTTGGGTACTATGAGCAAGGAATTTCAAACTAGGGATTTGGTCATAATTTAATATTAAAATCACATCATAATTGTTAAAGCAGAGAGATGTTTAAAGAATATGGCACACACTACCTATGCTGCATGAGTAGCTGCTACTTTTCAGACCTGCAGTTTTGCTAAATTTTAATCATTGTTCAATGCTCAGTGTTCACAGTGAACGTTTACCAATCGCCCATTTTTTATTTATTTATATTGGTCTTTATCTAACATCTGTAAAAATTTCTAAGAAAAGTAGGGGGGGAAAGTAGGAAAGGCTTCAGAGAGCTTTTAAAGTTTAAACGGTATAAAGAAAACCAGAAGGGTTCTAAAAGGGAGATGTAGTTAAACAACACGCAATATTCTGACCTACACTGCTCTGAATCAGCATTCTGCATCTGCACTCTTGTTTACTGCAGCTTACAAAGCAAAAAGATGGCAATTGTTAAAAAGATAACAGCAAGAAAATAAAAATGCTCAAGAAAACAGGTCAATGTTTTCTTTCCCACTAATGAAACAGTGACTTCATTTTGTAGAATCACTGCTTTCCTTTCCATATTATTTTGCCAGTCATAGTGCCTGTCCCAGCACATTAAATTCAGAAGCGCGATTTAAGATATTCCCTAACGTTTCATTTCCTAACAGTCACTGACTATCCAATTCAGATTACAAACCACCAAGTTATTATCAGTGAAGCAAAATGCAATTTGCCTGCATTTCCAGTTAAATGCAGGGCAAACATTTATTAATTATCAGGTAAACGGAGAGGTGCACACCAACCTATGCCGCGCAGTTACAAAACCGTATGCTCAAGTTGCAGGACCTTAGATGGAGACGTTCGACATTTGCCATTCTGTGTCATGTTACCACGACAAAGAACGGCTAGAACATGGCACCTCTTTCAAAACTTTCCATTAAAGATATCCTCAAAGGGAAACCATTTCAAGTTTTCCTACCTACAGTCTGCTAGGAGGCACGACCAGCAAAACCGCAATGCCTTTGTACATAACATGCACCGTGTCAGAAATACAATCGCGAAGCTGTCTCAACAGCTTCACCTCTCTCACTTGCAATACACATCCACACAGAGTCTTGATAAATGCGAAAAAAACAAGGGTCATCTGTAGAGACCATAGTTGAAAGCCCAAGACATATTGAGTAAGCGTAAATTACCTTCTGGTTGTACAATAATTCATATGTAGCCCTGCAGCTGCCCAGCAGACTTAGAAAACAACCATTAATGTTTCAGTTTCAATACAAAACTCCCCAGTCTCTATTTCCAATTAGAAATAAAAACATGGGTAACAAGAACCATTAACGTTTTCACAGTTAAGATACAAAACACGATTTAAAAGCAAAGAGAGAAAAGAAAACCAAGCATCACAAAATTTACGGGCCACACTCCACAGCAACTTTAAAAGTCCAGTTTGATACATATTTATAGAAGATACCGTGATTCCCAACTAAAAATAATGTTCATACTCTAAGTTTGCTGTAACATTAAAGCACACACGCATATATAAATTACTATATTTGTATGCACATGTTTTGTAAATACAAGTGAGAGAACTGAAAGCATTCCCTCTGTTAGTGACATGGTTGGGTTTTGTTGACAAACTGGTAAAGGAGATGCCTAAGCCAGTGCCTTTCGTAAGAGGGTTGTTGCAGGAAAGCAGCGCAAGGCCAGCTGCGGGGCCGACACAGCTCGACAGTGCTTTGTCACACTCGCGCTCCGCTTGACGGCCGAACGCAGGCTCTCAGTCCAGTTGGTGGGACATAATGTCAACAGCGTCTCCCAACCTACGCCGCTGCGCAGCGTCCTGCTTGTCAACTCAAGATGCAAATCTTAAAGTAATAGAAGGCAATTCTAATGGCTCCATAACCGGGTGTTCATTGGGAGATTTACTGCTCTATTAAAAGCCCCGTTCGCTTTTAACACGTAACGACTTGGGAAAAATCAAATACAGTGCACACAACCATCTTGTATCTGCACAGAGCAACTTATGTTTCGCTCGTGCTTCACACAGTAACTACGGAGAACTCAGTTTGTCTTCAAGCTTCACATTTAACTGCAAAAGTATAGCTCGCACCACTGCAAAAGTAGTTTTTCCACCTCTTCCCGGACAGAAAATGAAACAGCAACCTGCCATTCGCATTGTTGCCCTCATTAATGAGCTTTCCACGCATGCACAGACTGCTTTTTCTCTGTGATAGTTTTGCAGGGATGCGGTGGCTGTGGGGCCAAGGAGGAGACGCCTCATCCCACAAGGACAGGAGTGTGGGGAGGTGAAGGGAAAAGAAGGGAAAGGGGAGGAAAAGGAGGAGAAGGGGAGAAAAGGAGAGAAAAAGGAGGAGAAGGAGTGGAAAGGGAGAAGAAGAGGGGGAGAAGGGGAGGAAGGGAGAAGGAAAGGAGGAGAAGGGGAGGAAGGGAGAGGAAAAGGAGGAGAAGGGGAGGAAAGGGAGAAGAAAAGGAGGAGAAGGGGAGGAAAGGGAGAAGGAAAGGAGGAGAAGGGGAGGAAAGGGAGAAGAAAAGGAGGAGAAGGGGAGGAAAGGGAGAAGGAAAGGAGGAGAAGAGGAGGAAGGGAGAGGAAAAGGAGGAGAAGGGGAGGAAAGGGAGAGGAAAAGGAGGAGAAGGGGAGGGAAGTAACGGAGAAGGGAGTCCCGAGCGAGTGCCGGAGGAGCCCTCTGCACGCCGGCCCCGTGTTTTCGGTGCAAACTGCAGGCGGGAGGCGGTGCGGGTCCCGGGGGCTGCGGGGCAGGGACGGGGGGACCCCGTCCGGCGGGGAGGGAGCGCAGGGGGCACGGGGAGGCTCTTACTTGTGCAGGAGCTGGGGCAGGCTGGGCGGCGGCATCCCTCGGCCCCGGGCATCGCTGTCCGGCGGCTCCTCGCCGCGGGGAGCGGGGCTCCGGCTCATGGCAGCGGCGGGGACCATGCGGGGGGGGTTGGGAAGTTGGGGGGGGTGGGGGGGGGATTGGCGGCCGTGCAGCCCTCCGGGAGGGAAGGAGGAGGATGGGATGGAAGGAAAAAGGAGAGGGGGTGTGCAAAGGACCGGCCCCGGAGGCTACGGCGCTGCGGGACGGGCTGAGCCCGCCCTGCGCACCGGCAGCGAGGGGCGGGCGCTGCCCCGGCCCCACCTGGGCGCCCCCCGCCGCCCCTCGGCTCCGCCGGCACCTGCCCAGCCCGGGGCCGGCCCCCTCGGCCCCCAGGCGGCGGCTTCCCCCGGGGTCCCGGCCCGGGAGGGCGTGGAGAGAGCGCGGAGTGCGGGGAAGGGCGAGCGGCGGCCCCGGAGCTCATCGAGTTCCGACCCTCCCCGCCCTGGGCACGGACACCTCCCGCTGGATCAGAGAATCGTAGAAGGGTTTGGGGTCGAAGGGACCTCAAAACCCGCCCAATTCAATCCCCAGCCGTGAGCAGGGACACCTCCCACCCGACAGGGTGGCTGCAAGCCCCATCCAACCTGGCCTTGAACACCTCCAGGGATGGGGCAGCCGCAGCTTCTCTGGGCAACCTGGGCCAGGGCCTCACCGCCCTCAGAGGGAAGAACTTCCGAATGTCTGATCTAAATCTTCCCCCCTCCGATTTAAACCATTCCACATTGTTTTATCGCTGCACATCCTTGTAAAAAAGTTCCTCACAGCTTTCTTGCAGCCCCTTCAGGTACTGGAAGGCCACTATAAGGCTCCCCAGAGCCTTCTCTCCAGTCTCCAGGCTGAGTTACCTTCTTAAATAACAGAGTCGTCCCTAAAGCAAATCATCCCAGCCAGAGAACCTGCTTTTAATAAAGCATCCTCAGTCTTGGGCTTCCCCCTTCCACATCTGAACATAAGCAGGATCAAGACCTACACCGTAAGGCTTTTTCCACTGTAAAAACACAGGATTAAGGGCTGGAAGCAGAGGATAATGATAGAGTGACAAAAAGGTTTTACCTGCATTTATACTGTGTCCAGCTCTGGATCCCTCAGCACAAGAGGAACATGGATCTGTTTATGGTTGGACTCGATGATCCGGTGGGTCTCTTCCAACCTGGTGATTCTATGATTCTGTTGGAGCAGATTGGGAAAAGGGCCACAAAGATGATCAAAGGCCTGGAACATTTTCCCTATGAAAAAAAAGCTGAGAGAGTTGGGTTATTCAGCGTGCAGAAAGAGAAGACTCCAAGGAGACTTTATTCTGGTCTTTCTATACTTAAAGGAGGCTTATAAGAAAGATGGAGGAAATACTTCTTAGCAGGGCCTGTAGCAATAGGACATAGGGTTAATAGTTTTAAACTAGAAGAGTTGAAGTTTAGACTAGATATTAGTAAGAAATATTTTACACTGAGAACAGTGAAACACTGGGACAGGTTGCCCAGAGAAGTGGTAGATGCCCCATCCCTGGAAATATTCAAGGTCAGGTTAGATGAGGCTCTGAGCAACCTGATCTGGTTGAAGATGTTGCTGCAGGGGCATTGGAACTGGGTGATCTTCATGGTTCCCTCCAACCTAATACATTCTATGATTTTATATTTTGGGAGGACATTTCAGATGACCCATGGAGCAGAAATTGTGCTGCTTGTGCCAACAAGTAACACTGAAAATCATAGAATCATAGTGTCATAGAATCACCAGGGTGGAAGAGACCCACCGGATCACAGAGTCCAACCATTCCCACCAATCTCTAAACCATGCCCCTCAGTACCTCATCCACCCGCACCTTAAACACCTCCAGGGAAGGCAAGTCAACCACCTCCCTGGGCAGACCGTTCCATTGCCTAATGACCCTTTCAGTGAAGAATTTTTTCCTTATGTTGAGCCTGAACCTCCCCTGGCGGAGCTTGAGGCCATTCCCTCTTGTCCTGTCCCCTGTCACTTGGGAGAAGAGGCCAGCACCCTCCTCTCTACAACCTCCTTTCAGGTAGTTGTAGAGAGCAATAAGGTCTCCCCTCAGCCTCCTCTTCTCCAGGCTAAACACCCCCAGCTCTCTCAGCCGCTCCTCATAAGGCCTGTTCTCCAGCCCCTTCACCAGCTTTGTTGCTCTTCTCTGGACTCGCTCCAGAGCCTCAACATCCTTCTTGTGGTGAGGGGCCCAGAACTGAACACAGGATTCGAGGAGCGGTCTCACCAGTGCCGAGTACAGAGGGAGAATAACCTCCCTGGACCTGCTGGTCACGCCGTTTCTGATACAGGCCAAGGTGCCAAAGTGTTCCAAGTCATCTTGCTTCCTTTGTAACCTGCTCTATTAGAGAGCACTGAGTCAAAGGCTATTCCAGTACTTGCTCCTGCACTGCCTCTGTGTGCCACGCACTGTCCCCACGATACACGCACACGCACTCCAAGGAAAGCAGAAACATCTTGGCTTGTTAGAAAAAAATAATCCTAATTCAGGGGAAAGATTAATTTTTGAGAGGTTCTCCTTCCCTCTGCAGCTGGCATCGTCATTTACAAGTATATAGCCTCGTAAATGGGTACAAAATACTGCCACAGTGACTGGAAAATTTTAAGTTATTTGCACTGATCACATACTTTGCACTTTGCAGATGGAAAGCACTAACCAGGTGCAGGGCAGTGGAGAATAGGGCCATGTTTCAGTTGCACAGTTACTTAGCAGCAACAGAACACCAACTGCACCTCCTGAAAACGAATGGCAGTCAGCGCTTGTTTATACACATCCACTGACACACACGATATTCTGAGAACTACAAAGAACAGAGCTTCACATCCTTTTCCCCAAGGAAGAAACTGCTCAAATATTATTTGTCTTCTGATTCATCAAGGGCCAAAGGGCGGTCAGTGCTGTGTAGCGAATGAAGGCTGACCAGCCTGAAAGCAAAGGAAAGGTGAGATCTGGCAGACAGGTGAGGCAACACATAGAAACAAGAAGTTTAGCATGTGGTGCTCTCTTTGCCTGAGGTTTAGAGGGCATCTCAGATATCCACCGATCGTCCACAGAAAAAGTGGTTTGAGTGAATTTTCCTTCAGCAGACGCCAAGACCAAGCCAGCAGCCACTTTCTGCTGCCTGTAATTGTTTGAGGAAGTGAAAGATGGTGACTCATGGCTCAGAGGGCAGCAGCTAGTGCCACAGCTATGACACTAATGCAAGGCCCTGGATTAGAAGGCGGATAGTCACAAGAACGTGCTGCTTCGCACAGACAGTTATATTACATCACTTGTAAAAATGGATCAAGTGTGTTTTACTAAGCACTACTATTTCTGCAGTTAATACATACAGTGTACAACTCAGCAGCCCAACTCAGCGTGGTGCCTCTGCAAAGATTTTCTCCCTTCAGTCTCTTTAAAGCTACAGTCTTGATTCCCCACATCTGCCTTTTGTCAAGGAAATTTCTCATTTTCTGTCGTACCACAGAATTTGGCTTGGCACAATCCAGAGTGGCAGGAACACTGCCTCCTCACCTCCACCTTGAGCTGGTCCCTGCCAGAACGCAAAAACACAAGTCTCCCTCAGATGCTCAGGTATTTATTTCACTGGTTATCATACAGGGAAATAAATGAGTGGTTGTATTACTGCTTGTAAACAAGCACTGACTAAGGTTTGTGGACTGCCTTATTCAAAAGAAACAACATAGTTTTCTGTCCAAGCTTTGCAGTGTTTCTGGAGTGTTGCCATGAGAGAGGAAGAACAGTAGCCAGACCAAACAACATAGTTTTATGGTCTGGATTTTGCAGTAGAACTGATCAAGTGCAATCTGCTATTCGAGTTCCTGTTCTCCTGATATGGAATGTGGTTACTTACTCACATGGAGAAATTATATTTGCACATTTTTCTCCCTGGGATAGAGTCACATTCTGTGTTAGTGTAACTGTCAGCTAATGGCAGTTTTGGCAGTGAACTTGGCAAAACACTGGCTTTCCTGTTCTTGATGTCCGATTTATTAAATGTCTATGATTTTAGATTAAAACTGTTGATTTTTTCAAAGTATCTATGCCATGGGTTTTAATGAGCATTTCTGCAAAAAACTTTTCCTATCCAATAATTTCAGCTGAGATGAATATGCTTACAACGTCTCCAGATATGATTAAAAACCACCCCTGCCTTTTACAATGCCATTTTTTCGTCTTGCAGTTGTAGGAGTCTGCATGCTAAAACTGAAATTCTGATCTAACTGCTGTTCTGACTTGCACAAGTATAAATCAGAAGCACTGCTCTGATGTACACGAACTCACAGTCAGAATATTTAACTTTTAGGAATGCAGATTAGCAAAAGCACAGGCAGAACTCAGGAAAAAGAAAGCAACAATAAAGAAGAAAAGTGATGGAGTCAGGCCCAAGGTGGATAGTGTGTCCCCAAATAGTTCAGCGTCAAATAACAAAAATAGCTATAACTTCATTGCTTTCAGAGCGCAATTAACCAGAGTTGCATAGTAGCAAGGAAACACATCTAAGAATAAAAAATTATATCAAGTCTATACGCCTATTAGTCCGACTAAGACCTTTCTTTGGTTCCTGTCTGAACCTGTCTGTTTCTCTGTGACCTGAAATTTAATCTTCAGTGAATTCAATACCCTAAAAGTAATCCTCTGCAAAATTACTGTATAATCAACCCTCCATTATGAGGAGAAAGAGGGAGTCAAAAAATCTGAAAGACGGAAAACGTGGATAATACAAGTACCTCTGGGCCAAGGTTGGCGTGTTCACAAGTGCTGTGCCCGAGCATAAACATCCTGCTTGGTTAAGCTGCAAAGTGCAGAGCCAGTCTAGGTACTGCTGCATGCGTAACATGGCTTATTCACAAACTGTTTAAGGAATCCAGAAATAATGAAGAATATGCCCTGCTTTTTTTACTGTGACTGCGGTGCAGAGGAATTTTAATTTATATTTATAAAGTGTGACCTAGATGGTGATCTAGGCAGTATTGTGATGGTTCTGTAAGCACAAATAATATAGTCATTAAAAATCGAAATATATTTCATGAAGAATAAGATGCCAGCTCTTAAATAGGATTGAAGTATCATAAGTATCCAGTTGCAGGAATAGAACTTCATCTAGGAAGAATGGCAACATCGTACTCCTTAACAGACTGTAGAGGGAGGCAGGAAGGCACTTTCTTACTCCACTTCCAAAACTAAAGAAGAAAAGTAACCTACAAATTCCAGAAAAAGGATGAAAACCACTTCGGACATGGGAGATTATGATAATTAACACATTAGCTTTTCTCAAGTTACATTGAACCCTGTTTGTAGAGCTTGCTGGGCATGTTTGCTTGTTGTTTTCTCCGATCGTTGTTTGGATAGAGAGGCTGAAGACTAAAGCAGAAATTTCCAGTGCCTGGGTACGTGGAATCTGCCTTCTGGGTAAGTCTCTGTTCACTTCTACGAGCTTTTGTTATCAGCTTCTCCTGAAAAATACTTCAGTCAGCACCACTTTTCACTCATTCCCTTTCAGTGATTTTCTTTTCACTGGCTTTGAATGCAAACAGGTGGCCAGAACTGGGAGGTTCTTTTGCAGTTACTCTTGCTTTGCTTTTTCTGCACCTGCGCAAGCTTCACTGCCCATGACTGCATGTCAGTGGAATGGTGATATTATTAAATGCTCAATTTACCAAGGACCAGGTAAAATTTAGCTCAGGGCTGGAGGCTTCTTTATAAGCAAGCAAGCAAGGAAACAAACAAACAGAAGTCTGACATTTGGAAGTACCAGAATGTTTCCTAACGGTTTAAAATGAAAACGGGGGAGATCTAGTGCTTTGAAGGTATTTGGCTATAGAGTTGATGGCGTTTATAGGAGATAGCACCATATGAAGAATTTGACAAAACACGTTAGGATAGAAGCAGAATAATCACCCCATGAACAATCAGAAGATGAAGCTTCATAAATGACGCATCAAGAAAGACAGTCTTGTTCAGATTTGCAAAAGGAAAGGGAAAACTCAGGAGTTAGGCTGACCGCTGAAGTGGTGATCATGCGGCTTCAAGGTTCAAGCAGATCAAGATGCAAAAGGGTAACCTTTGGAGAGAAGCTAGCAGAAACTCAACCATGTAGAGCTGAGACTTTCAAATACTCTGGGACTGACAGCTAATGAAACGCAAATACTGCAGGACGTTTGTCTTGATGCAGAACAATGTGGATAAATTAGTTGCCCTTTTGCATTTACTGTGAAAGCCGTACACCCCCTCAGCACCTCAAGCCAGTGACAGTGTAATCCTCAATTCACATATGGTAAATTTAGAAAAGATTGGAATGTGCAACTGATCATACCTAGGATGTTTACACATGCTGTTTGATCCCAAAATACTGGCTTATGTCATTAACGGCTTGTGTCATGCTCCTTTCTAGCTTCAGAAGTGGCAAATGTTTACCATTTTAACTACGTCAGCCAACTGCTTAAAGAAAAGAAAAAAGGAAGCCAAGAAAGAATAATAGGCATAGTAAAAAAAAATAATTGTTAGATTAATCTGAGGAACAGCTGTGCTTTTAAAAAAAACCTTGATGTTACTTTCGGCTCTTGAGATAACCAAAACATGCACATTAATAACCCAACTTATCTTTCCATGCTTTCACTATTACATACTTCAATATGATATCATGGCATAACTGGTCTGGTTCCAGTAATGCTCACTTCTGGTTCTCATCCTTCATGACCCCAGAACCACAAAAGCATTTGCAATAATTGCTTGTTCGTTTACTCCACCCCTTTTTAACACTTATATAGGGAACTTTTTTTCTCGTATCCCCAAAGTCGTGCATAATAACTAGCACCTTTTTTCTATTAGTGAAAATAGCCATAATTAATATATTTGGTGCACTTGATTATTAATAGTTCTTGCACACTGATGCTGATGCAGAACACCAGCAGGAGCTAAGCCCAGCGTTTAAAGCATCTGGGTTTTAAAGTAAGAAGGAAGAGTGGGTAGCTATCAAGAAAACCTCGTATTTCCTTAAGAAGTACAGTTCATGAGGATTTTGTTCTTGGCATGCTGCCTCCAACACAAACAAACCCAGATTTTTTTATTATTATTATTTTTCTAATCAAAATTTTCTCAGATCCACATATTGGAAACATCCAGTGACTGATGGAGTTATCATTCCTAAGTTCTGCTTTGGTGCCGTTAGGGCTCAGCAGGTGATGGGCAATAGGAAAAGATAAATAGAAGAGCACATAGAATCTTTAAGGTTGGAAAAGACCTCTAAGAACATCAAGTCCAACCATCAACACAATACCAACATGCCTTCAAAACCGTATCTTGAAGCCCCACATCTACACATTCTTTGAACACCTCCAGGGATGGTGACTCCACCACTTCCCTGGGCAGCCAGTTCCAATGCTTCACTACAATTTCAGGAAAGAAATCTTTCCTAATATCCCATCTAAACATTCCCTGGCACAACTTGAGGCCGTAAAATCACTGAATATCACTAAAAGTTGCCAAGGACAAGAGAACTATTCCTGCCAGGAAGGCTGATCTGGACTTAAATGACCGACACACACTGATCTGGTCTATGACAAACAGATCTATTCCTGGGAACTCTCACTTGTGAAAGACGTTCTGCAGGACTGAATTTTTGACAGGCCACTTGTTTAAGGCCCATCTGCTGGCATGACCTGCCTAGGTGCTCTGCCACCAGGAAGGTGGGAAGCCCGTGTTGGGAAGGCTGGAGCTGCAGTGCCTCCCAACGGACCGAGGGAGAGCTCCTTCCCCCTTGTCCGCTGACAAATTGCACAGCTGTGGTGTTACATGTCAGCACTTGCATTGAGGATCTCCAGAGACAAACCAGGAATGTTCTGCATGCCAGACAGCGGCGCTGAGCCATTACATTGAGACAACCTTCTTGCGGGAACCGTGGGCTGTGAGCGAACAAGATGACTGGGGAAACCACTGATGTTCTGACCCACAGCCGTGTAACAAGAGGCAGCCTACAGCAGCGAGGTCCAATCTACTGTTGAAAGAGAAGGTGTCTTGCAAACCCATGCTAAATCCATGCAGCATTTGCTGTATAGATACTGCACTGATTTCAAACAGCTTGTATGGTTCAGATAAGGCAGGTGAGACTATATGTCCCTGAAGCCTGAGGCATGCTTTCATCAACATTCGTGGTAAGCCTGAAGTTATTTGATGATGTTTATCATCAGCTGGAATGCTTCCAGTGGAAAACATGATCTTGCTGACCTGGAATCTAACTCAGCTCCTGCGACCTATATATTCAGAGTAAGAATCAACAGACAAATTCACATTGACATTTAATGCAGAGCGAAGCAAAGGACTCTGAAGTTACCTGAAATGATCTGCTCACCTGTTTAGGTTAGATTCTAAATTAGCCTTTTGGTTCAGAACCTACAGTTCTTGCATGTTTCATGGAACTACCACAGCTGCTGGCCTCTCACTGGGTCCTTCCTCTTTAGAAAAGATAAAAGAGCTTTTTAAGCTATATTCCTACTGGGAATCTGAAGAATCTCCATTGAACTGTAGAAATAGATTTTGTAAATAATTATCACAAAGCCTGTAAAATGACAAAGCAGTCTTGAGAGACAGAGAATTATGGAGGGGGAACCCCCCTGCATTATTGTAACCATGGGGGAAAAAGTAACAATTATTATCTGTGATGACGGGTTGGTTTATTGAAACATATGACACCTAGGATAGGCAAATAATAAGAATGGGGAAAAAAAGCTTGGACTTGAACCCTGGAGGGCTTCTCTTTCAATAATTCCCACTTTAGCAGCAAGTTTACCTCTTCCTTTATCAAGCATCTTGTGAGAAAGGGCATAGAAAAGGAATAGCAAGGACAAGTGCTAGGAGAAAGAAACACGAGCTGAAGAGCAATAACCCATGGTCAGAGCTAGCACAGCAAATGCTTCAGAGTCTCAGAAGATATTCTTAAAAGATAATTAATGGCACACCATAGATGAGGCCACAAGAAGATGGATGTACAGCTTCTTGGAAAACTTCACCCACAGCGGGTATGAATAGTTTGCTGTCAAACTAGAGAGGCGTATCATTTGGGAATCTGTAAGGGTTAAGTCCTTTTCCTATGTTGTTATTCCACAGTGTAGGTAACAGAACAGATCACACATTTGAAATCTGCAGGTGCTGCCCACAAACTGGAGCAGAGAAAGAGATGGCCAGATGTTTTCTGAATGATTTGGAGAGATCAGAGAAATGGTCTGAAAAACACAGGATTCATCTGAGCAAGGATGGGTGCTGAGCCCTGTCCTTAGGGAGAGAAAATACACTCAGAGAGTACAGGATGGGGAGCAACTTGATGGATAACCATTGCTCTGCACAGGACTCAGGGAGTATTACAGAGGATCAGAGCTGAAAATAACTTAACAGTCATGCTGTAGCGAAGAAGGCGTCCATCAGCCTGAGTTGTACAAATGGGAGTTTTGCCTGATTTAATTCTCTTGGTGGTGGTAAGACCTCAGTAAGAATACTACATCCAGCCTGGCAGTTGCATTTCAAGTAGGAAGTGGATTGAGCAACTCAGAAGGGTAGGACTGATTAAAAGCCTACAAAAGGAGAGCCACAAACCAAGGATGATGGAAAGGAGAAGACTGAAGGCAGAAAATAACCTTTAAAGAAGAATGGAATAAATTGGCTTTGGTACCCAGATGGAGAAGATGGAAGAACACAATTACAGCAACAGAAGTTCAGATTAAACCTTCTAACAGCAATTGAGAGAATATGCCACATTTTGAAACCTCTAACAGCAGCAGTTTTACAAACTGGTTGCAAAAAAATCTGTCTAGACTGATTTAAACGTGATCCGTCTTTAGGGCAGGAGGAGGAATTAGACAGTCCTAGGTGTCCTGTTTTGTATAATTACAGGAGTGAGCAGACTCTGAGGTGGCAACGAAATACTCAAAATCCCTTCGAAAGGAAGAAGTGAAGAAGTTGATGTAAATAGTGCAGTTCGCAGGCTGGAGCAGTTCCTCGCAGTCCTCACAAGTCCACAGTTCAGGGGGGGTTAAGGTAGCCAACAGTTTATGTTAATAAATGCAAGACCACACATCACACAAGGTGATGAATAGGTACAAAGTAGGGAAGAAGAAAAGGCTGTTTTATTAGGGAGTGAGACAGAAATAGACTTCACACAAATGGTTTCAGTATTTGTTCTTGTACCTAGCGAGAAGGTAAGTCATGGAATGTCTCTAAGAAATGCATCCCTCTTCCAGACACAGAAGCCATTGCAGGCACAGGCCCTTAACAGACAGTGAGACGTAGCACGTGGAAAATATCTTAAATTCAGCTCCATCCAGGAAGCTCTGAACCAGAGGCTAAGGAAAGCTCACTTTAACAGGCACTTGTTTAAATCCAGTATATAAAATACTGTCACATCAGGATGCTCCGTGCCTAAAAAGATTCCTGGCTGAACACAGTCTGATGCTTTAATCTACTCATAAACTTAGTCCCTTTTCCCTCCACTGTTAAAAAAAGATGTGTGATGAGAATGTGGCCAGTAATCCCAGGGTGAAAGAAGTGGCATAAAACCCACCCATCACAGTCCACAAAGATTTTACTTAGACTGCCCTTGGCTGTGATAACACTTCATTACTAATCTTCCAAACATTACACACATACAATCTGGGATGCAAGAACTACCATGCAGTCCAGAAATGGACTGAAGCAAAGCCATCGGATTAGTTCAGCCTCAGGATTCAAGGAAAACCAGAAACACCCTTCAGTCAGGGAAAGTCTTTACCTGAAATAATTTATGCAACTAATTCTGATTTCCAGAAAGACTCAGTTATAAAACTGGGAAAACTCACAGTAGTCTCCTTGAACTAAACAAAACACAATCCGTTTTAGGCACTGAAAGCTCCCTTAGCTTTATAGCTTATGAGAAAATTAATTCGGTTGTAGTTACAATACACAGGCTTTTCCATTTTCTTTTTGTTAATTGGGCACCTGCAGGATGAAAAACTATAAAAAATAAAAAGCATCTTTTAAAATTGTACCTTTCCTCCTCTTTTTCTTCCCCTTTCCATTTGTTCGTGGGGTTTTTGTTTTGTTTTGGCTTGTTTTTCTTTTTCTTTGTAGAGACCTTGACATTTTGCACAGGTTTTTTCAGCAAAAGCAGATCAATTGCCAAAAAAATGCAGCCTCCAACAAAATTATCAATCAGCTCATGTTGAACTCAGCCCATGAGAAAGGTAACACTCCTGACAGAATGATATCATTAATCTTAATTTTTCTCACAGTCACAGTTCTGTCCTTACCCTCTCAGTTTCAAAAGAGACACTAAAACTTTAAGCAGCGTTACAGACACTACAAGTGAGGTCATATGCTCAAGAGAAGCAAGGAAAAGTCTCAGGACCCCTGTGATATAAACAAAAGCTCCGTGACAAGGAGAGACAGACGAAGGTAAGACAGATCATGAAGGAAAAAATTAATCTGGAATAGTTACAGTTGATAAATTTGTAAGTAATTAAAACCAGGTTCTTAGCAAAGAGAAATATCAGGGAAGTTCAAACTCCTCTGCCTTTTTGGAGCATGAATTTGAACAGTAGGTTCCCATCTCTCTAAAGAGACTTTAATTATCAGTCTGCTGGGTTTGTATGACAGGTCTCTTTTTTTTTTCCATTGGAGCTATGTTAGCTGATATAAACTTGCAAAAGGCAAAGCAACAGGAATTCAATTCATATGCACGTCACCTCTCCCTGGGTCTAACGCCTAGTGAGGCTTCCACAAGAAAAGCAGTTATTCTTCTTTCTCTTTGTTTTGGACTAAACATCTAAGGGTAAACCAATTTCAGTTCTCAAAATACTCTCATAAAAGTTGCCTTTTGGGTCAAGCTGAAACAAAATTAAGTTTTGCCAATGATCAGAAGTCCTTTGGCTGCAGTATTTGCTTCTAGCTGACGTTTTTGAACATCTCCAGCTAAAACCTCTGTCCTTTCCTTGGACACAGGTACAGGATGATACATTATTTGGTTCGTATTATGAAAAACAACTTTCTGAACTTTTTTTTTTTCAAGAAATCCAGCAGCTCCACACAGTGGAGAAGAGACATGAAGAAGGCAGGAGATTCGACTGCTCTTCTTATATTTGCTTTTCCAGGGCATATTAAGGAACAGAAGTAACAATGAGGAAGAAAACATTTCTTGGTATGGAACCAGGCATGCAGTCCTTTTCAGTACAAATGGGTAACAGGAGTTTCCTCAGCATGGCTTATGTGAAACACCCCATCTGCCTCAGCATCAACACCAAGCAGACAAAACAGCACCAGCCCCTTCCTAGAAGGCCCTAAGTGCGAAAAACATATGGGATTTTTAGGCAGCAGGAGCTAAGGCTGCTCATCTCACACGGGCTGCAGCACACGAAGTTGCAGGCACCTTGTACTATAGGGAGTTAGGAATGAAGGAAGGAGATACAATCACTTTTAACATTTTTCCTGACCCAGCTACCTGGGATTCAGCAGAGCCACCACCAGAGGCATGCCAGAATTAGACCATGAGCTCTCTAGAATCACAGAATCACTAGGTTGGAAAAGAACCCCCAGGATCATTGAGTCCAACTGTTCCTATCAAACACTAAACCATGCCCCTGAGCACCTCATCCACTCGTCTTTTAAACACCTCCAGGGATGGTAACTCAACCACCTCCCTGGGCAGCCTGTTCCAGTGCCCAATGACCTTTTCCGTGAAAAATTTTTTTCTGATGTCCAGTCTGAACCTCCCCTGGCAGAGCTTGAAGCCATTTCCTCTTGTCCTGTCCCCTGTCACTTGGGAGAAGAGCCCAGCTCTCTCCATTCTACAACCTCCTTTCAGGCAGTTATAGAGAGCAGTTAGGTCTCACCTCAGTCTTCTCTTCTCTAGGCTAAACAACCCCAGCTCTCTCAGCTGTTCCTCATGAGACTTGTTCTCCAGCCCCTTCACCAGCTTCGTTGCTCTTCTCTGGACACGCTCCAGAAGTTCTAATTCACTGGCACAGGTCTTGATGCTAACACTCTCTATTAAACATTGCAGTCTGATAGCATACATATGTCCTCCCCTCCTTAACTGTATTTTCCAAGAAATCTCTTCTGCTTTGTTCTTGGTGTAGGCAGGAAAAGCCAAAAGCCCTAATAAACTTCTGATTGAACTTTCATTAACTTAAATATGCAGGGCTTGCAGCCATTGTCACAGCCTGGAAGACAACAAATGTTAGATATGTTCAAGTAAGCTCCAGGCTCGCTAGGTAGCCTCAGGCAGCCCAGGAAACTGTCAGTAAACTCTGGCCTAGCAACAAAATGGTCTTTAAAGAGGAGATCCAAAAATTTTCAGAATTTGGTGGGTCCTTCTCCCCATTCTCTGTGATGAAAAGCTTGGATAAAAATCTGATCTCTGTGTTGCATTTCCTTAAATTCCATCTCTTCTCTTGGCAATTCTTCTGCCTTATTAGTGCTAGGTAAAAAGGTTTTCTGACTAATCTGAACAATCTCCTGCTTTTTTCACGCAGGACTTGGCTGAGCCATCAGTGATTTAGCTGGTGGTGATCCATACATAGCCTCTACTGAGTGCTAACACTCATCCTGGCTTCCCAAACCACAACTGCTGCTGCTGGTGGAAGCAACAGAAGGCACAGGGACTGTAAGCCCATCTCCTGCTGACAGGAGCTGCCTTCCTGCTG
The DNA here is from genome assembly GCF_032191515.1 of Phaenicophaeus curvirostris. NCBI lineage: Eukaryota > Metazoa > Chordata > Aves > Cuculiformes > Cuculidae > Phaenicophaeus > Phaenicophaeus curvirostris. The sequence goes on along the minus strand of NC_091400.1, from coordinate 6,214,615 downwards.
GGCCCTCTGAAGGGGAGGAACGCTGCACACTGCCAAATGCAAGGTCCTACAACTGAATCGAGGCAATCCCAGGCACAAATATAGGCTGGGTGGAGAATGAATGGAGAGTAGCCTTAAAAAGGAGGGCTTGAGGGGTGCTGGTGGAGGAGAAGCACAGCATGAGCCAGCAATGTGCACTTGCAACCCAGAAAAGTACCCTGGGCTCCATCAGAAGTGTGACCAGCAGGGTGAAGGAGGTGATTCCGCACCTCTGTTCTGCTCTCACAAGATCTTACCTGGAGTACTATGTCCAGCTCTGGAGTCCTCAGCACATGGATCTGTTACAGCGAGTCCATTGGAGGCTACAAAGATGATCAGAGGGCTGGAGCACCTTCCATATGAGGACACGCTGAAGCATTTGAGATTATTTAACCTAGAGAAATGAAGGCTCCAAGGAGACCTTATAGCAGCTTTCCAGTGCTTAAAGGAGGCCTAAAGGAAAGCTTGGGAATTGCTGTGTCAGGGAGTGCGGGGATAGGACAAGGGGTGATGGTTTTAAACTGAGAGAGGGGAGATTTAGATTAGCTGTTAGGAAGAACTGTTTTCCAGTGAGGTTGGTGAGGCACTGGCACAGGTTTCCCAGAGAAGTTGTCTGGAGGTGGTCAAAGCCAGGCTGGATGAGGCTTTGAGCAGCTTGATCCGGGTAAAGGTGTCCCTGCCCATGGCAGGGGGAGAGTTGGAACTAGATGATCTTTAAGGTTCCTTTTGGCCCAAACCATTCTATGATTCTATGATGGGAGGAGGTGGTGGGAAGTTTGCACCTTTTGCACCTCGTTGCCTGGAGTGCTGAAGGAGGAAAGGAGGACTGGGAGCCAGAAGGGAGGCAGCAATAGCTTAAAAAGGACAGAACTTAAGAGACAAAGCATGGAAGGAGCCAAGGACTGGCTGGAGTTCCAGAATGGGGGTCTCCTGGGTACCTTGTGGCAAAGCAGTAGCAACCAACCAATCAAACTGTTGATAGGGAACTTCAGCTCCTCAGAGCCTCGAAAGACATTCACCTCCAAGGCCCCTGCCTAGGTAGCAACAAAGCACTGCAGCAGGAACACCACCCTGGACCTGGGATTCAGTATGGACAGGCAATTCCAGTGAAGAACCTCAGAGAGACATATGGATCTGTGTATACATATATATATGTTTTTTAAACCAGGACAGATGGCTAAGGGTCCATCTCACAAGTCACTGCCCAGCTCCTGTAGCTTGCAGAGTCTCTTGTCATCACCAAAACTGCTGCTAGAGTTCATGAGAGATCAGGGCAGCCAGAAGGACCCAGCCTAGTGGGTCTGAGAGTGCAGCACTCACCAGAAGCCTCCTGATGGAGGTGATCCTCAAGGAAATGGCCCAAGTTACAGAAGCTGGCTCTGCCATCCCCCAGGCAGTGAGAACAGACCCCCTTTTCAGAGGAGCATCCACATAAAGGTACAGCCAGATGACAGCATGTAGTAAATGATACCACTAATTGTTTAACAGTAACATATTGTTCCACTGAGGTATTTGCTTCATTATTCCAGCTGGTGGTGAGTTTATGCTCTGAAACATGAGGATTGGTGGCCCTTGACATTTTATCCAAGTTAATCTGACTACAGATGCTGTAAAAGTGCCTAATCCTCATTTGCAAAATGTTTTAAAATTGTCTTGACAGCATCCTGCAACTGTAAGCACCACAGATTAAACAGAAAGTATGATTTGTTTTACAGTAGCAGCTCAAAACTCACTTCTGAAAAGAGCCCTGTGACACTGCATAGAGAGCCTTTCACAGTTTTCTCCTTTTGAGCAATGCTGTTACAATATCTGGCTCCCATCCTGGGTATGGTCCTGAGTGACTTGCTCTGAGCCGTTCGAGAAATTTGTGGTAAACCCAGGTATTGAAATGAGCTCTCCCAAAGGCTTGTACAGCGCTTATTTAAGTCAACAGAAGTCTTACCAATTGATTTCAATTAACTTTTGAGCTGGTTCTCGGGGCACTGCTCTTGCTGTGACAGCGTGTCTTTTATACTGCTCGGTTTATACACCTATCGGATTTCTTCCAACAATTCTTTCCAAATTAAATAGCCTTAGGGCGTAAGGGAACATTTCAGAGAGGTGAGGGACTGTAAGCTATCCTATTATCACTGAAAAATCAATACAACTTGGATACCTATCTCCAATTTGTGCCATTTTAAATTTTCCCCTTACTCAAGCCAGACCTTTCTGCAATGCCTTCCCCTGTTTTTATCTCTCTTCTGCAGATCGCTTTTGGTGTCTTTTCTGATGTGTAATGGGAAGATGACAGGAGATCCTAGTGCAGCTGGATATTAGACATCACTGAGAGCCTGATGCACAAGAAATCTATCTCCAAGAATATAGTCCTAGCAAAAGGATTTATTAAAAATGGGTGAAATTGAGCATTAGTTTAGTTGAGATGTGCTCCTCCAGTTTTATCTCAATTCCAGCAGTACACAAAAAAGCTGGAGTGCTGCCATGACACACTAGGCCTATCATTTTCTGGTAGCTTTAATATGGGTCAAAACATTTAATCAGCTAATATTAATTTATTTCAGTATTCCCTGGTGAAGCCCAGGGTGACTTCGACATAGAGGTCCTTCTAGCTATTTAAACAAAGAAGAAATGGAAGGACATCCGCTGTGATTTATTTTCTCTGGATGATCAGTGGAGAAATTGGATACGCATGACACACATTCATTTAGCCCTCACTTCCCTTTGATGATTAGGGCTGAATTTTCATTCTGGTGTATGGGGATTTGTGTGTGTCACTCCAGACAACAAGCATCATACATCTAAGTCCAAATGTAACTTTTCAAGAGTGAAGTTCAGAGGCACAGAACTCCAGTGTGAGTGGCAAAAAAAGAATAGTGTGTTTGCATGCTTGCAATGTTTATGTTCTAAAGTTGAAGCTTGTGCCCCACAGAGGTTTGACTGAGTCTGTAATGAAGATCCTTTCCCCAGCGTTAGTTAAAAAAAACACATTGGAAAGATGTGCAGGCATCAGTTTAATTAAATCTATAACAAATGATTAGTGATTTAAAAGTATCTGTTAGTTGGTTCTTCCTATGCTATTGCGAATAGCCTCAATAACAAGGTGTGATCAGTTGTTTAATTGCGTGAGCATCGCAGCCTCAGCAGAGGAAGGCTGTAGAGGCATAGCTGTAGCTCGAACTGATGGCAGTGAAACACTAGGACTGTGTAGCTGAGTGGTGGAATGTCACTTGCAACAATCATTTGTTTATTAATATAACCTTTCTACAGACCATAAGAATCAGGCAGAACTGTGAACAACTGCTTTTCAGAAACAGCCCCTTTATCCTTCAAGACTACCTGGCATTCACTAGAAGAAATGAGTTCTCCAAACAAAAGCTAATGGAAGGGTGAAAAAAAGCTTTATAATGGATTATAAAGCTTTGTAATCGCTGTTGGCAAACCCAGCAGTGTTCTGAAAGGCTACTACTATGGTGTAATATTTTCCAGTTTTCATGCAGTCCCAGTGTCAAGTGATACAAGCAATAAAGCTCTCCCTTCCCCTGTAAGATTATTCCATACATCACATTGTGAAGCAAGTTTTATTTTTGGACTGTGATGAACACCTCACAGGATCAGGCCAGTAGCAAGGCACCAAGCACGTGGGAATGATACATCACATGGATTCAAAACCAACTGCCTTCCACCACTGCAGCACTGGGTGCACTCGTTGAAATCACAGCCGAATTAAAAATACAGCACAATCGCACTGCTCTACAAAACCCGAAGAAATATAGTCTCAACTAAATGACCACATGGAATTGAGATGCTAAACATCTGGTGGATCTATTTGAAGAGCATACATGTGCCTCCCCCTGGACAGGTCTCAGCACTAGAGTGGGGATTCAGTCCCAAGGAATCAGATGCTCATAACCACACACGCGCACTGCGAGAAGGGGAAAAGACTGACCTTGAATGCGCTGAGCTGTATCCAGCAAAAGACAGGTGGCAATAGCAAGCAACAGAAGCTCTGCTTGGAGGAGACAACCACGGAGCTGCATCTGCTTCATTTGCAGATAACCATCCTTGACCCAGGCAGTACGTTCAGTTTCTGAAACACCTTGGCCTTCTGCATACATCTATTTTATGCATAAATCTGGAGAAGAAGAGGGGAAAAAAAACCCAATGGAAATATAACTTTTCGGTATCCAAGGTTTATATCTGGCCACTTAAGAAAACTGAGCAATTCTGCTAAGCTGAAAAAATGCTACAGCTCTGTTTCAGCTGGGAAGCTTAAAACAAATTGCTTGAGGGAAGTGAGAGAAGAGCAAAGGTTTTTTAAAGGCATTGACATGGAGGAGTGAAACAGAGAAAACAACCTCGTCTGTTATTTCTTCAGCAGAGTTCAGATTTCTTAATTTCAGGCATTAGTGTTTCAAAACTTCTGCCATGGAAGCTCCAGAGGGGTCTTGTGCCAGCAGGAGGCTCAGCTGCACTGCACTGAGAAAACTTAAGTCTGATAATCCTCACACAAAATTTCCATGCTAGAGCATTTAATATTGTAATTTCCAGCACACATGGATAAACCCCTGCTGGAAGGATAACACAAAATAAACCCATTCCCACTGGACAGGCTGTTTCAGCTCTGATTCCATAGAGCAGATTGCATAACACACTCGGGGAAGCTGCTTTTTTCAGTGTCTTCACTGAATATTCCAGAAGAATTTCGAGGCCAGGTTGGATGGGGCCTTGAGCAGCCTGATCTAGCGAGACGTGTCCCTGCCCATGGCAGGGAGGTTGGAACTGGATGATCTTTAAGGTCCCTTCCAACCCAAACTATTCTATGATTCTATAAGAATTTTCAGTGGAAACTGTAATGCTAACAACATCCTATGCACAAAGGCAAGGCATGGGCAGGCCTACAACTTCATGACAAACACACTGTCCAGCTAGAAGTCTTCCCCTAGGCTGTTCTCAATCCATTTTTGCCCTCCCACCTCCCAGACACCTTTCCTGACAGGCTAAGTAGCAGGTGAGTGATCTTTTCCCCTGCCACCATCCCAGCTCCCAGACTACAAGGCAAGACTTCAGCTGCTGTAAATGAGACTTCTTTAAATGAATAATGACTGCCTAGTCTTAAAACTTTTTTGAATCATCTGTGGTAAGATTTTTCATTAGGGCACACTTTCTGGTGCTGTTAGAAGGGTATTCATTTTGGTGGAAAGAAGGTTAAAACAAACAGAACAATTAAGTCCCAAACCCATAAGCCATCTTAGATATACTGCAACGGGGATCATAAAATCATAGAATGGTTTGGGTTGGAAGGGACCATAAAGCCCATCCAGTTTCACACCCTGCCCTGGGCAGGGACACCTCCCACTGCATCAGGTTGCTCCAAGCCCCATCCAACCTGGCCTTGAACACCTCCAGGGATGCAGCAGCCACCACTGCTCTGGGCAGCCTGGGCCAGTGCTTCACCACCCTCACTGGAAAATATTTCTTCCTAGTATCTCATCTAAATCTCCCTTCTTTCAGGAGAGGGAGGAGGAGAGGGAGAGGAGAACAGCAAACATGATTTATGGACCATGGATGTTGTTAAAGTCTTACTGTAGAGAACTGCTATCCTCCATGAGTTTTATTGGGCTTGAGAAGTATCCTTTTAAGCAGCTAGACTTTTAGGTCATAGAGTATACATGAAATTTTGGAAAATAAATTAGCCTTTCAGATTACTTATTGATCTACACAGTTTTGGCTTTGATTTCTTATCCTCTTTCTCTGCAAATTCTACAGTTAGAAGGGTAAGACAGCACATTTTGTATGGATTATTATGGTGATAAAGGTCGATAGTACTTGGCCTACAGCCTTGTATCTCACTGCACGCCCGAGGCCTCTGATAATCCTTCGGAAGTACAGTGTGCCTCGAATCTTGTTGCTTCATTAGAGGCAGACTTTCTCAGTCTGCTTTCCAAAAACCTTTCAAGGCATCTGGTAGCTGCATGGTGAGCCACTCAAAGCACGGGTGGCAAAGGACCAATCAACCAGACTGAAGTAGACTTTATTGGCAAATCCCATGCATGTTTGCCTGCAGCTGGTTCTTTTACTGCAACTACTTTCCCCTTTAGGGGGTTCTTCCCTAAAAACCTGTAACCCAAATCAGAAATTACAGAAGGGGTAAGCCTTCCATGAAGCATTTAGGCACTTGCACAGTGTTTATTGTATAGTACTTCCCCTTGTGTCCATTACTGATGCTGTGGAAAGCATTTCTTTTACCTTAAATATTTTTAAGTATCTCTTAAAATATTGCTATGCCATTTTTCCAGAGATCATTAGCAACTATAGATCAAATCTGCAAAGGATATGTATTTGATATGAGGAATAAAGCAAGAGTCATTATTCAAATTCTAATACTAGCATAGACTTAAACTGAAAAATTACAGCTAAGTATCATGGGTATGTTTCAATGATCTCTCACCCAGCTTGCAGCTAGGGCTCTCATTTCTGAAGGAGCACCTGAAGAACTGTCTTTCCCACTTCTGTTCTCAAAAATGTGTTGTACTTTTCCCAAATCCTAAGTTTGCAAAGATAAAACCTAAACTCAATAGAGGTATTTTCAAGGTCTTATTTAAAAAAAAAAAAAGGCATTACAGTAAGTATTTTTCCAACTCTGTGTTAGGACAGGATTGTAATTTATATATCTCATCTGAATGTTTTTCAAGTAAAATTATTTATTTTAATTTAAGAATTCATTTAATTCATTTGTAACAACACTGCTATTAAAAAAATACAAATCAAACTGCTGCTCTTTTGAACCCTTAACACGTGTAGTACAGACAGTGGAAATAAATGATTGTATGTCCTACAAAGTTCCACTTAAGTCTCTATCACGGCTTCAGCTTTTATACCCTTGTCCAGGCAGAATGCTGCTCTCTTTTTGCAGTAAAGAGACACGGAAGCAGCTGTTGGCATTACAACCACACGTGACAATTGCCAGTGAATTTCAAAATTAAACAAACCCCTTTCTAGTGATTCTTTGATGCCATCTAATTTTCAGCCAGTTCGTAAAGTCAAGGAGACAGAAGTCTCAAAGTAATATGAATTTTATGCTTTCAAACATTTCTTCCCTACAAGGAGCAAACCATTTTCTGCTTTGGTCTTTGAAGGATTATTAAGACAGAGGAACTATTATGAAGGGAATGTTTGATTTTCCTATCTACTCATAAACCCATCTCTGTTCTTGAAACTGAGATCCCTTATGCTGTGGGATATACTGAGAACTGATCAAAAGTTGCCCGATCTCAAAGGCTCGTTAACACTTCAAGACTAATAAAAGCATCAGGAAAAGAGTCACATTAAACTTTTTATGCCTTTTTCTCACAGTGAGTTTATATGCAGTCTATTCGTTTACTCTTCCTATGGGTCACTCCATAGTAGGAATCACAGAATCACTAAATCACAGAATGGAAGAGACGTCTGGAGATCATCCAGCCCACCCCCTTTGCTAAAGTACGTTCATCTACAGCAGGTCACGCAGGAACACATCCAGGCAGGATCTGAATATCTCCAGAGAAGGAGACTTCATGGCCTCCCTAGGGAGCCTGTTCCAGTGCTCCGTCAGCCTCACAGTAAAGCAGTTTATCCTCATGTGAAGGTGCAACCATGTTCCACTTTGTGCCCATTCCCCGCGCCCCGTTGCTGGCCATTATTGAAATTACTCTGGCCCCGTCCTCTTGACACCCACCCTTTAGATACTGATCAGAGTTGATAAGACCCCCTCTCAGCCTTCTCCAGCTAAACAGACCCAGGTCTCTCAGCTTTTCCTTCTAAGAGAGCCACTCCAGTCCCCTCACCATATTAGTGGCCTCCACTGGACTCTCCCCAGTAGTTCCTTGTATTTCTTGAGCTGGAGAGCCCAGAACTGGACACAGGACTCCCAGTGAGGCCTCACTAGGGCAGAGTAGAGGGTCAGGAGAACCTTCCTCAGCCTGCTTGCTACACCCCAGGATACCATTGGCCTTCTTGGCACATGGGCAGTCCCAGTAAAGTCAAAATGAGAGAGGCTTAAGGGCTTTTTAAGCTAAATCCCAGCAGAAAAAACTAAGGCTGTGTCTGTGCTGCCTCTGTTGGGAGGGCCAAGGCTCCCTCATGGCAATTCTACTCATTCACTGTACTGTGGTCCTGCCAGTGCCTGTGAATGTTCGCTGTAGACCATGTGTGAGGGGGTAGCACAGGATCCAACTCAGTGTAGCTGCTTTGCCAAGGCAGGCAAGCACCAGGACTCACATACCTGTGACGGCTCTAAGATCGATCTTTCAGAGCAGCATAGGCAGGGCACCAATCTCATCTGTCAATAGACAACCACAGTTGACTCCTGGCAGACTCGGATCGCTTAAAAAAGAATGGAGTCTTCTCAAGGTCTGAAAGCAGCTGTTTGTATTTGTAGCGATCATCCTTCAGCATCAGCCTCTTCAGATGCTTCACCTCCATATAGGACTTCTTGGACCTACAAGATAAACTTCTGAACACTGCAGCCAAATCAGGTATAAAAACACATACTTGAAATTAGCAAAGTGAAAAAGAAAAACAGAGCTTAAAACTAACCACCCCTTGGAGTTGGTGAACATAGAATTTGCATAGCACTACTCATGATTTTTCCTTGTCAGAGGTAATCCTGATCTAGAATCACAAGACTTACTCTTTTCCAGGTATCCCATATCTGCTGTCATCAGGTGTTGTGTTTTGATTATTTCCACACGTAGAAATTTCCCCTTCTTGCTCATTGCTGTTCAACTCCGTTAAATCTCATTCCACCATTCCCTCTGCTAGCTCATTATCACCTCTTCCAAAGATCTTAATGCAAAGCTCATGATACTCTGTACCATCTCTTAGCCCATGGGAATTTCAGGTTTAAATTACAAAGACGTTCCTGGCCTTCCTGAGTACACACAACTGCTATGAAGTATGGTTTTCATGTGCCTTTAAAGGCCCGAAGAGAAGCATCAAACAAAAAGAACCTGCCTCTTGCCTTCTATTTAAAAGCAAAGCCCCATGATTTCCATACAGTTTAGCATTTTTTATCTACTTGACTCATCATTTTGTAACACTACGGGCAATGCTGCAGAAATCCCTTCCCTGAAGAGCTGCACAGGCACTCGCATATATCCCTGTGACAACTGCCAACAGCAATAAATAAGCTTTCCAATCTTACACTCACACTAAAAATCTAGCTGTTTACAGAAAAGCTTCCCAAAGATTCTCCAAGTGCTTGAGGAGATCTTTAGCACTGCAAGTTGTTACATAAAGTCTTCTGTATCTGTGCACTTAATCCAAAGCCCAATAAAGTCAGTAGAAAAATTCCCATTAATCTGAGAAAGCTTTGGATCATGTTCTAAATTTACCAATACTACCTTGGTTTGTAGGGTTAAACCTTCATATGTGTTTGGCTGCTGATACTCATATCACTCTCATATATTTTTATTTCAGGCAAGAAGCAAAATGGAATAAGCCAAGACAAATTTACTCGGCTTTCTATTTCTGTTTCATCAAAGCTTCCATCTGTCTCAGTGATGCCCAAGTTCATCTGTATTTAACGTTTTCAAACCTATGTTGAATTAATATATTTCAAGTATCCTCTGCCATTTTTGGTGCAAATCAGGAAGTGTCCCTTTTATGTTTTGAAAAACTAACCCACTCATTAACTTTAGGCCTATATAAAGTACTTTGCAAGTATTAGCTACATGCGTAAAGGAAGTTCCCATTATCGCATTCTTAATGTTACTGTAAATGGATCCCTCCTCCTTGCGTGGCATCTCAGACCTGTGGGTGCATAACATAGTGGAGAATTACCCTAGGAAACTGAGGACTGAGCCATCGTGGTCTCAGCAGTGAAGGTCACAGACCCAGCCTCCAGACCTTGACTTTGGCTGACTGTGCAACGGTGCCAACATACCAGGAAAGAGGAGAGTGGGGGGAAGGGGCAGCAGACACTGGAGACAGATGGCCTAATTCATCATCCACCAGAAATAAAAAAAAAAAAAAAAAAAGCTGTTCCAAGCATTACACACAGAGCGATGATTGCAAATTCCACAGCTGTGGAGACTTGCCAAGCCATTATACACACATCCATACTGCAGTCCCTGTGCATAGCTCCTGAAAGGTGAAGTCAGGAGAAACTACAAAGCATAAAGGGTGCTCAGCTCTCAGGAAATTGTTTGACAAAATGATTATCCAAGCCCTGGTGGAATGAAAAACATGTAGAAGTTAGGGACTGACAGGATATTACAGTTTATTCATAAACAACGCATTCATGCAATGCGTAACTAAGTTATCCATGGATGTGATTCTAGATATTATGTACTAATTTTCTTTCAACATTTTTTTTTTTCTATTTTGCTGTTAATAGTTTCCCAATTGGAGCTGCTTGATTGCGTGTCCTGCTAAATAAAGTTCTCTAGTCACCAAGCAGAGTACCTCACAGGAACAGGCAATGCTGGTGACACTGCTCAGGCGGTATGGCACGCAGACCAAACAGCAGTTTCCCCAGACCACATTCTTTGGTTTCTCTGCAAAGGGAATAAAGGAGAATCCTGGATCTTGCCTTAGATTTTTGGGCACCTAGAAATTCACAGAGAGCAAGGAGACAGAGTGGCAGCAGTAATGCTGTTTGTAGCACGGGCTGAGTGCTCCAAGTGGCTTTGTAAGCACAGCTTCCCTACAAAGACAACAGCAGCCATTGATTTGCTGAATGTCACCAAGCAAGTGTCAGAGAGCTTGGTTATGGCCTTTGTCCAGCCTTTAGCTCCCTTTCTACACAGGCCAACAGCTATGCGCTACACAACAAAGAGTTATTAATACAATCTCCACAATCAGCCAATGTAAAAACCCACACATAGAGCTTAGGGCTCCATTCAGGGATTCCTTAGGAGTGCATGGTATGGATTCTCTGCAAATTCAAGATCTGAAATTGCAAACCACTGAGCAGTCCTTCCTTTTATTGCCTGGTGACCTCAGAAGGATCACGCAGGAGAAAGGACTTGTTCTGTGCAAGCAGGTTCCATAAACAAACACACTTGACAATCCAAGTGCCTTTATGTGACTGCCACTCTCCAAGTTTGTGATAGTGGGTTGCTCTCCTAGCAGTTCATGATATGTCAGAAAACCAGCACAACACACCCTTCTCCTACCTAAGAGCCCCCATGGGCTCCCACAGTGAAGCCACTTATCTTCAACTCTTGCATAGTAAAGATAAAAACAACACCCTGAAAGCCCGGCTGTCCTGGGAATCTCCTTTCCAGTTTTATCGCGCCAGCTGTATCCATCCATACTTTCCCCTCGTCTCGCTGCACATTCCAGCAATCAGCCCAAGCCGTCTCACTCAGCAACTCAAAAACAAGGAGTTAGACAACAAAGCAGAAGTGTACTGTGCAGAATATTGCCAGGCAACCCCCATTCTGACAGGGAACATTTTACTCGCTGTTTGAAGAACTACCCTACACCCAGAGAATGCCCCAGCCTCCTAAGGAAGGAGGGGCAGGAACTTAAAAAGCAGAAAGCAAGGAAGCATTTGCCAGTTCTTCCTACTTACTCCAGCTACCCACCAGACTATTCCTTCAGGAAAAAAAAGCCCTTCTCCTCCACCCAGTTTGTGGTCTCCCTGCTTTACCTTTACACTCCACACTGAAGGAATATTTACATATCTACCTTGAGCATCTAATGCATGTGTGATTCTCTTACAGTTTGGACTCTTGATGTCTTATTTGTCAGATGGAGATGTCTACCCCAAGAGACAACTCCAAATGGTCTTCAGGAGCTCAGGTGACTCACAACAGTACAACCTCACTTATTTTACTTCCCCACCTCTTTTGAAGGAGCACAACCATATGGGTTCTCTTCTCTTATTTACCTTGAAATTTGCGAGACTACACAGACCATTATGCATGAAAGCTTTTACACGTATTCAGCTGTGAACATACCTTTTAGACTGCCCCTTATTAAAAAAAAGATTTAAATGTTCCCATGTTTCTCAGTTGTGCATCCATCTACCTACCTAGATACACTCCTGAATCGCTTCCTTCAGCATCAGAACCGTCTTACAAGCTTCACCATAATTATCTTTGTAAGTAAGAGAGTATTCTTGAAGGGAAAGAGAAGCCCAATGATTTAAGACTTGGGACTCAGGAGCAATGCCCGGTCTAACAGAGCATTTTTCTCTTGGAATTTTGTTCTCTAAATAAACCAGAGAACAAACCCAACAATGCCCAGGATCCAGCACCAATCAAGGAAGACCAGTGCAATGTCGATTGTCACCTCAGTCGATGTCACCTCCAGTAAGGCCCATGGAAAATCCTGAGGGCCAAAAAAAAAATACTGAGGCTTGGCAAAAGACTAGTTTTTTCAAAGAGCCTGTAACCATAATGTTGTTGGGTGACCTGGTATCTTTTCAAGACAAGTAATCAACACTGTAACCTATCAAATACCTCAAAAAAGGTGGGGTTTAAAATAGGTATTGGATACCACTACTGTGCATTGTAGCAACTGAGTGTAAATACCTCCGCTACATTACAGTGCTCTTCAGTCCCAATTCAGACAAAATATTGAATATAGTACTAAATTGAAAAAGATTGTTTCCTCAATATATGTCTTTATATATATTTATATATATATATATTTTTATATATTTATATATAAAATAAATATATATATTTATATATATATTTATATATTGTATTATGTTAATAACATATTGTAATATATTATATACAATATATGTAAAATATATAAATCCCTCCTAGCTGTTGTGGCAGACACATAGAGGAACCCTAGAACAGTTCTGTTTTCTGCAGTATCTGTCAGGCTGTAGGTAATTACAGAGCAGCAGGAATGCAATTTATTCCCAAGTAGCTAGTGTTGTGAACAGCTGTACTTTAGAGATACACAGTATTTACAAGTTTGAATTCTAAAACTGACCAGAAATTAATTTATAAGCTCAGACTTTCCCGTAGTTTAAGCAAGGGGGTGAAGTGTTTTCCCCTGCACTATGAGGACCTGCATCCAGCTGGCTAGATGCTGTTCGAGTGATCTGTACACTGAAAGTTGTGGATGCACTTTTATCCTTAAAGTAAGAAAGCTTGAGCTCTTCTGCAGAGACACAGGCAGATTTTCATCCTGCTCAAAGCTCCAGCAGCATCTGCCTACAACGTTGAGTGATACCAACAGCAATTAGATGTTGTACTTCTGACTCACATACATGCACTGTCTGGAATGCATCCTATTTAAAGCATCGTATACGCACATGCTGTATCATTGAGGTCCTGTAACCCAACAAACATCTTACCGATACATCCTCTCGGGCAGAGTTGCAGAAGTGAATTCTAAACGCTGATCCTACCCGATGTAAATCTCATTTCTAGAATGGTGGGAACTGTCAGGCATCAGAACCTGAGAATGTGCATGTCACTTCTCATCTTTACATTTCCACACAGGGGACTAAAGCTATCCCAAATGTAAGCCATGACTATAGTAAGAAATTATGAGTTCTTCTTTGCCTTAGCAAATTGAAGTTTGGAGGTACTGCAGAAGAATAATGTAAATCTCCTAGAAGTGAAGTGCAACAGGAAGCAGCTGCTGACTTGGTAGCACCAAAACCTGATGCTTCGCTCAGCATTGTTAGAAAAATTCTTAGGCAAAATGTATACTCTTTGAACACAGTTAACAGCTCAAACTGCAGCAACAGAGGAATCCCAGGACTACTCAACAATGATTTTGTCCATTGTTGTTGCTGTATTACACAAGAAACGTTTGTCTGAGACAAAACACCTAGACAGAAGATTAAAATTAAAAAGCTGAACTTGGAGCAATCAAGATTAACATAAACAAGAGATGCCCCCTCGTGGTTACAGTCAAAGGTAGCAAACGAAAGGCAAACAGAAAGTAAAAACTGCCCTACAGAAAAGCGAGGCAGAACTACAAATAAGGATCTCGGCCTAACTGGCTTCTCTCTACACTCCACCTGGCTGTAAGAGGGAGAGGAGAGAGACAACATGCCAGAGCCAAGATGAAAAATGCCTCCAATTAAAATACTCCCCAAATATGCTTCAAATCACAGTAAAAGGAAATGTTATGGATCTGTTTTTCTATAAAACAATGCTGCCTTTGAAAAACAAGGCAGCATCATCAGCAAAATGAACTTAAAGACATGTGTGAAGAGATTTAAATTTTGTTACTGGGAATGCTCTTCTAGACTCCTAGAGATAGTAAAAGCATCCACTGTGTCTAATGATGAATGAAAGCACATGCTGGAAATAAAAATAGGGTTAAAGGTTACCTTTCCCTAGGACCAGATATGAACCATCACAAACCAAACACAACAAACATACATGTTGGGAACTTATCACTCCAGTCACTGTTCTGTGCCACATCTTCAGTTTATGCAGAAATCTGAAGCAAATCATTAGGGTGTAGACAGCAAAGAAAACTTTTCTACCACTCCTGATCTTAACCAAAAATCAGGCTGGGAAAACTGGAATCCTCCTTTAGGTTGCATGTACTGGCACTTTTTCAAGAAAATTCTTCCTCCTTTGTACAAGGTCTTTCCTTTAAACATACAGTAAGTGATGAGGTTCTCGTTTTCCTACTTTTAGCCAGTTCTCCCCCCTGCGATTTATTTTCTAATAAACGCAGGTATGGATTTTGCTAAATAACCTACCTTACTCCATCCCTGTTTGAGGTCCTCTTCAATTCTAACTTGGCAACCCAAGTTTGCTGTAGGGCATCAGCAGCATCGCACAAAGGCTGTGCTTTTTTCTTGTTTTGTTTAAACAAAAAAACCCAAAACACCCCCCACCCCAACTTTCCTTGAAAAGGGTTTCTGAAAGTCTTGATAAATCTCTCATTTCGTGCAAGTAGTTCTAAACCTTGGTCTTTAGCAGACAAGAAAATGAAGTGGTAACTAAAGGCTTGTCTAATTCTTACCCTGCCCAGTATCAACCCAGTATTCAGTTTCCCCCAATTTGCTAGTTACCAATTTTTGTACCGCACTTGATAAATTTAATGCTAGACTCATCCCAGAGGAAAATTCTTAATGCAGCTGAAATTATTCAAAATATTCAGCCACATTTTGGCTCTATTGTGCTTGAGGACTGTATAAAAATACCCAATCCCTCTGTTCTACTAATCTACTCCCATTTTAATGAAATTATTCAATAAAACTCCTATCAGTCTCAGCCGGATTTACTATGACACTTCATAAGCACAGTCATTAGCTTCACAGCCTATGAACTGCTTATCTCTTCCAAAATTCAAACTAACAACTGCAAAGCTGATGCCCTAGCACTGGTAAGCCTAACGAGTTAGCTGAGAAGGCAGCCTGCTATTAGCACAGGCGAGCTATGTATCTGGTGGTCATAGATTACAGACACTTCAAGTGTGTCCTTAGACGCACTGGATCAAATGGCATCAGTAAACGAAAGTATGAATCTGCGGCTAGATTCTCTAGGTCCTCCTCTGGACTTCAAACTCACTAGTTTCACCTGTGAGTAACTCAGGAGCGCTTCACTCTGCAGACACCCCAAATGCCTATTCAGAGCTCCATATGCAGAGGACAAATCTGAAATTCTTCAAGGTTCTCAAACATGGAGTCTATTCCCATGCTAAAAATTTTGGGGATAATGGGGTTACTTTGGTTTCAAAACTGTTTCATGTTTTGTACTCATCCCTCTCTTCACTGAGAGAAGCCTACTGCATAGCTGGGGACTCTATAACTATAGAAAGCTTTGTTATGTCAGATACAACATCCTCCTCCTTCTGGCTCAGCTTACTGCTGGTACTCATTTCCTACATGATTATCACTCCCTGAGGAAGCTGCATCCATACCAACTTTAGTATCCTTCTCTTACCCTGCCTTGTATGGCAAATACATGCACTTCTCAGTTCAGGAGGCTTGCAGTCAGTTCACTCCCTCCTTCCCTGCACATCCTCAAGTTCTCAGTGGGGAGCAAGGGTGCTGGCGGATGAAAAAAATCTATCAGAGAGCTTTATTCTTCTGCTTCGCTGAAAGTGCCCTACAGAGTAAATGCAGTACACAGGCTGTTTCTCAATGTACTATTTAAAGTTACACAAGATACAGTTTGAGGTTATTTCATTCCTTTTATAAATACACTACTGAAACACCAATTATTTTGGTTTTACAACTGCTTTGCTATCTGAAAAATATAACATTCATGGTAAATCCTTAAGCTTTCCAGAATAACACATGAAATTATTCAATACCTCTTTTCCTACTGCCTTGGATTTTTGCAAAGATTCACATTTTGACTGGTGACTGTCACTTGCTTCAAGTTATGCCGGTCTCAGGCTGAAGGGATATGATGGAGGAACTGTTACACTGCCAGCATGCCAGGAGAGGGCTGCAATTTGTCTTGACACAGTTCTAGGGTCTTTTGTGACTTCTCAGTATCTTCCAATACTTGCATTGTTTTCTGTTCAGTAACTAGAACACTATGAATTTGGACAAGCACAGATTTGGGGCAGTTTCCTGCTGGCATTGGCAATGGACAAAAAAGGGGAAAAAGTAGTAAGAATGGCTTCAAAGAATTGCTTTGTCTCATACTTCTGAAATTTGCAGCTCAAATATGACTTAGTAATATTTACTCCATCTCAGTGGAATACTCTAAAGACAATATAAACCAAACCCAAAAACTTAACATACACAAGTTCCAGCGATAAAAGCAATTATTTTAATTGAAGCCATTAAAAAAAACATGTGAGGCAATATAAATGATAAAATTATACTTAAGTAATAACTAGCACTTTCTGAAAAGCATTAAAACAGCAACATACATTTTACAAAAGATTTAGGGAAGAGAATAAAATTTCCAAACTACAGGTACTGTATAAAGGTAACATTAACAATTATCTTATAAAATACAGCAACAGAGACAAAACAGATACTCAAGCTCCTTTGAAACTAAGCCTTCTGGGGTCTTGGTTAAAATCTATGTTCAAAAACTATTTTAAACAAGGACCAAATACTTCATATTTTAAATTTACAAGTCCCTGGCATAAACATAGCACTATACACATCTTTCAAACGAGCAGTAGGTACAATTTCATTTAACCATGCGTGGTGTCATCTTCTACAAAGTCTTTGGCCATTTCTGCTGTGATCACATCAATATGACTAACCTGGTGGAACAAAAAGAAGTACAGAGTTACTATAGTACCTCCTGCAGATTTAGACAAGCTTTTTTCCTAAATGCTCCAGGATTCAGCAACAGGTCTATGATAAATTTCTTATTTCCTTTGAAGAACATGCAAAGGGAGATCTGTAGACACTTAAATTCTTGTTTCAGGAAGGAGAGAACTTTTCCACAAGACTGTGATATAAATAGAAACCCATCAGTGAAATAAGACTGATTCACATTCAATTTGACTTTCGAGTCTCAAATGCAAAACTTGGTAATGTTCTCAGTAAACACCATAACTAAAATGTATTATTTACCTTGTTTCTGAATTTAACACCATAAAACTTGTCAGCTGACTCAAGCAGTTCAGGCCTAAACGTTGTTGTAATAAACTGAGCATGTTCAGCTAGTTCCATAATCATATCTAAAAGACAACACAAGAATTCTTTTTTAATGTAATCTTCTCAATGAAGTAGGACATGTCTAAATAGGAGATAGTCAAAGACCTTGCTATTCCTCATTCAAAATACAGGTCTCGTTATTAAAAACACAAACAAGCAAGCACACAACCACAACACCTATAAATCAAGAAAGGATCCATACCAGGTTTTTAAACGTTATCACTAATTCTAGTACCATGTGAGTATGAATATAGGTAGTTACCTGAAACAGCTTTTCTGTGCTGAGCATCCAAGGCTTGGTCAATTTCATCAAACAAGTAAAATGGAGCTGGATCACATTTCTGGATAGCAAATATCAGGGCTAGGGCCACTAAGGATTTCTGTCCACCTGAAAGTTGCTGCATTTCTCTCATTTCACCCTGCTTCCCTGTGAACGATACCTAAGAAAACAATGCAAGACAATTTCAAACTTCTAAATCATGACGTAACTTCCTATTACATATAACAGTATATATATATATATAAAAATATATATAACAGGACCAATTAAAAGTAGCCTTTTAAAAATATAATTCAAAGGCAACCTACATGAAAGTTCGGAGTACTGAAACACAAAGCTTCTTCCTTACCCTAATGCCAACTCCAGTGAACTGGTCTACAGATGGAACACTGCTCTGAGATCCAGATCCCCTTTCACTTTCAGTGCTGCCCTCGCCTTCATCCTGGGACTGATTGCCCTCCACATCTCCTTTCTTCATCACTAATGTGGCCTTGCCACCAGGGACTAACTTCTGGAATACTTCACTGAAATTTTTTGACACCTGAAAAAGAAACAGTCAATACACCAGCTCAACTTTACATAATGAAAACAACTGCGGACAACAGCTGGTTTTACATGATTATGCCAAGTACATGCTTCAAAGCAGAGATCCACATTCGTTCTTAAGCACAAGAAGAAGTGAGTAACATGCTATACAGACTTTGGTTTAAAGCACCGAAGACAACTGTTCGTGTAGTATGAGAATTTTCACTTTTTTTTCAAGAAAACGATAGAATTAAAACATAGAAAAGCATGAAAATCAAGTATTATTTCTTCCAGTAGACTTCAGACGAGAAATTTATTGAACACATGACCTTTAAGAGAAGACTTCATGTACTTCATAGTTAAAATCCTTTGTTAATGTTAGGAATTACCATCACTAAGTCTGGAGAATGGATTTTGTGCAGAACTTATTACCAGACATTTCCCAGAAAGGGTGGTTGTACATAGTACAAAGAAACTCATCAGAAAGGAAGTATTTAAGAGGTTTAAAGTACAGCATTGTAACAGAACCAAGATGAGCATCTATTAAAAACTAGCCTGTTTCTTTTTCAGTATTTTAAAAAACCCACAGACCTGATGTTATACAATACTGCCTTCTACTATTATAGAACAAATTTACTTGAAATCTGCTTCTCCCAATATAGCTGCTACATAAAGGGACGCGATTTCATCACCAGTGTCTTTACAATTGTTGCTATTTTGTTACCTGTTTGAAAGTCAGCTGAATAGCTTCATATTTCCTGAGCTCAAGGACATTCATCAGCTCCATGATGGATTTGTAGCCTCTGTCCAATTCCTCTTGCCTTTTTATCAGTTTTTCCTTCTGCTCTGAGAAATTCACAAACTGATCTAAAGCTTTTTTATTAACATGACTGTATTTCTTCAGCTCTGTATTGCACTGCTCCAGTTTGCGGAATAACTGTAACCAGAAAATATTAACATATCAGTGACTTGCAATTCTAGCTAGATCTGACACTCAAAATGTACGCGACATTAATATTTTTGGTCATGAAACATGACACTAAGAACACTTATTACCTGCTTTAAACTTAAAGTCTGATACTTTTCAAAAGCCTCCTGCGGAAGTGAACCCAACTCTCGGATTTTCTTCATGCATTCCTCTTTCTTTTTGAGAAGCATGCCTTGCCTGTTGGTCATTTTTTCAAGCTCTTTTGTGTCGTGGTTAATGGCATCCATATGCTCCTTTTCCATATTCTTCCAGCGTTCCATGCTCTTTTGAAGCTCTTTAATTCCTGCTTCGGTTTTGTCAATAGAATTATCCAGATCTGAGATATTGGGGGAGAACAAAAAACCCAGAGAGGTAAGTCTTACATGCCTTCATAAAATCAGCAATTATCCAGTCAATTATTCACAAAACAAAACAATACTCTAAAGGAAAAGACGTATTAAGGACAGAAGGTTACTTTTAAGACAAAAAGCTGGAAATCCCTCTTATCTTCCCCAGGAGAATATGGTCAAGCCCCTAAAAAACATACTAGGGTCATATTGTTAAAGCCTAGAAAATGTAGCAAAAAAATATTTGAGTCATACAGGTACTACTTCCTATGTGACAGAAACTTATTAATAAATGTTTTATATAGGTTAGACAAAATTCAAGACCAGATCATGCCTATATGAAGGTTGCTTCAAAAGGACGATGCCCTGAAGCCAGAAGTCCGTTATCACCAGCACATCCTCACTGCTACTGCAGCGTGCAGTTGTGGACACCTTCACTCAAGTACAACGTAAGCAAAATCTTGTTTTGCTTATCTTTTGGTGTTAAGTTCCAAAAAGTTGTTACACACTATGTAACTACTACAGGATATTTGAAATTCATGATTACTTCTCACATTATGGTCTATATCTGAACAAAACTATGGTATGTATGGACTTTCAAAACCCTGGAGATTTTTCTTTGATAAAATGAAGCTACCAACCATCTGACCGTGCCAGTGTGTCCTTCACACGTTTGTTGATAGCCTCAAGTTCCGATGTTGTGGCAGTAAGAACTGTGCCCCCTTCTGTTTCTCGTAGCTCATTCAGTTCCTATGGGACAAAGTAAATGCCACCAAGCTTCAGCATGGAGGGGAACAAAAGTATAAGCCAGACAAACAAGTTCTCTTCTGCTACTCTGCGGAAAACTGTATTAAATAACATAGTAAAGTTTTAGAGAACAGTTAAATCTTCAAAGAAATGTATCATTATGAGGTCTCTATTTACACGAGGTCAGACACAAAAAAAATTAAGACTGCCTGTATCTCTTAAGAAAATCAACTACGATCACCTTCAAAACAGTTCCCTTCTGACTTGACAAGGCTGCATATGATGCTGCCAACCTTCAAAGCAATTTCACAGATCACTTTCTGAAAAGCTGTTGAGGGTCTCAGTCAGTTTTGGTTTCACACCTGCTACCAACAAAAAAAAGGGTTCCTGTGAGCACCTACAGGATCTTTGGGATCTCTTCACTGTAAGCTTCAGTAAATAACTGAAAAGGTTTACACTGCAAATTTCTTCAGTTTCACTAGAAACTTGATGTAAACTTGATGCTAACTCACTGTTCACTCTTCCACACTGACATTTTCTGACTGAGGGTAAGAACACGTCTGTATCTGAACACACATCCACTCATGCAGAGTGAAACAATCGAGTTGAGCCTTGTCTCCTATGACATGTCAGAACACACCCTATAACCACCCTTCTGTCTCTCCCCTCCTACTCTTGGTTCCCAAGCATCAGGTTAGTCTTAGTTTTTTTGTGTCAGACCTCATACATAGGCTGTGTATTTAGAGTAGGATTTCTGCCAAAAATTCACATGCCTAAAATACTGCACTGAAATTTAAGTAAACTACTTAGCTTAGATATAGGGAAGCAAAACCCACTACAAATAATACAAGGTAATGAATGAGTATTTATAAAACGATTAATACACATTAAAGTGCTGGAAATAAACAAAAAACAGATAGCAAAAGTACATTTAAGAAAAAATCCTTACTTGTTCCACTTGGTCTAAGCGTTTTCTCAGATTCTCATTGAGATATGTTTCAACCCTTGTGATAATGCCTTCTAGTTTAATCCTTTCATTTAAAAGTTGCCTGTTTTCCTGAAAAAAAAAGAAGCGCATTAATTGCCTTAACTGACTCCTACACAACTCTCTTTTCATTGTTAAAAAAATTAAGAGATACAAAAAAATCCACTTTTCACACAATTCCGTGTATTAAAGTATCACACAACTCTTTATTGGTCTAACTTCAACAGGCAGAAAGAACCAAGCCATAAATACTTTTGCAGCTCCCTAGTGTAAAAGTCAACCATGCAAATCACTAAGTTTAAGAAACTGTATTGGCACCTGAATCCAGTTCTTATCCTCTCTAAAGCTCTTCTGTGTTTATGTAAGTAGTATTTTTTCAACAACATGAGTGTCAGACAAAACCTTAGGTTTTGTATCTCCTAGGACATGCTTACAGGCATTACTTTGTTTTCCCACACAGCATCATTCCTTTCAGATTTTATCTATTTGTATTTATTGTTAGTCCAAGAGCAGGCACAAGAAACTGTGATGATTAAAACACAACCAGCCATAATCCTCACTCTATACAGCTAGCAAAATTCACCCAGCTCTTGAGAAAAACATGCAAATGCACTTTGTGGATGAGATAAACCGTAACATGCCTAGCTACTTCTGATGAAACATTACTTTAATTACACTATATTGATCATAAGTGACTTTTCATACAAAAGGGACAGAAACAAATTTATTGGGAAGATATCACATCTAATGGCAAGATTTTTTTATTTCCTTACTTGCTGTAGTTGTCGAATTTCATCATTAAGAGCATCCACACGTTTCTGATCTTCAAGACTGAGCTGAGACAACAAATCAGTCCCCAGTTCTGCTTTTAATGATTCTCTAGTTGACTCCATAGCATGTAAACTTGCCTCCAAGCTCTGCAAACTGCGTTGCTTTGGAACAAATATTAGACAGAATCATTCCTCAGAGCAATCTGCAGATTTATCTGAATTTCATTTTTATGTTTATATAAACATTTTTTTTGTGACATCTCTAGTTACCTTTACATATTTCAAATTATGATGTTAACCAGAAAGGAAGGCAAATTTATCAGTAACATTAATGAAACAATTAATATAAAACCAGTAACAGCTTTCAATATCCCCATACTGTACCTTAGGCATAAACGTCTTTTCAGACTGCTGCCTTTTCTCCTTCAGCATTTTCATCTCTGACAAAATACTGTCTCGAGAGGCTTTGAACTTTCTCTGCTGTGTCTCGATTTGCTGCATTTGGTTCATTAGCTGGTCAATCTCATTATTAATCCATACCATGGGCTAAGGAAAACTCTGTTCTTGTTTCAAAATGCATTCTACATCTATCAGTACTTTCAATATTTATTCCCTTCAGCATATTCAGCTGCTAAAAAGAAACACCACGAAAACAACCCGCCCCCCAAATATTCAGTTGCACAGGAGAAATAAAGAACCATCAATAAAAGTAACCTTGAACACCATTATCAATACCAAGAACAAACAATAAAAGGTCGTTTAGCTGTGAGGTTCACACCGTGGCAGTCAGAACAACACAGGGATAAGTGTGAATTAGTAATCTTACAAAACACAGAAGAGAATATGTCTACATTTAAAAGAAATAGTACAACAATATAGTTAGCCCTTACTCAATTCTGAAACCAAACCTTTCATTTGTTCACGATAGTTTTAATAGAATGGCTTAAGTAATATTGCAGGGCTTGCAGAGTCTTCTGTTTTAATTCACCTTGAATTGCTAACCTCATGTTACTCCTATTAGAATGTATGTATTAAACCAGCAACTTAAGTGCCCTAAAATTAATAATTCCTCGAAGCAGAAGTTACAGTAAAACACTTCACTACATACTTAAAACATTTTGCAAAAATGGAATGAGCTACAGAACAGAAAGCAGGAATGGATATTTTACTTTCAAAACAACTGATGTCCGTGGTATATCCTAAAAGGTACTGCCAGACTGCCGCAACAGCTCGTTACAGTTGCTGATCCACAGCTGAACAGTATGCCACCTAGGAATTTCTACCAGTTAGCTGAGCATGCTACCTACAACCTCTACAGATCCCTCCTCAAAAAGAAACTCAGGCGTAAGGATTTTGACTTAAATGGGAGCAAGAAAGATTTCTCTGTTCCAAAATTAAATGCCCTAGTTAAAAGTTAAGTTAAACAGAAACCTAAGCGTCCAACAGGTAAGTGGGGAATTTGACTACAAGCAGCGGATATTTAAGCTCCCATTCCTAGATACAAAAGGCAGGCTCCTTGTACAATGTACACTGGGATTAGCATTGAAATTAGTCTGTCAAGCAACTCAGAATTTAATAATACAATGCTCTCCACCTCCTCCCCACAGCATGCGGACTATGTAACACACCAATTCAGTACACAAGTACTAAAAATACAACATGAGTCAGGAGAGGCAGTGAAGATTAACAGAGGTAACAAAAATATCTGGTTATAGTAGTTACTATAACAAACTCTAGGAAAGAATAGAGAGCCTCATAGTTTAGGGTCTACACTCCATCTTTAAGCTTTAAAGATCAAGAGCAAATTTTAATGGGGACAGATTATACTAAAGCCCTTTTTTCCTAAAGCCTACAGTGCCAGCTGCTCTCTGAAGCAAAACCATTGGACATGGTGCACTTCAATTACTATTTCTCAGTCAAGTTTCCAAATAATGGAAGTTTAACCAAAAAATTAACAGCAGTGGTGCAGAAACTATTTCTTAATTATATGCATTGATCTAAAAATGATTTTTAAATAAGAATGCAATTCAGACACATACGTATTTGGTTTAAAATATGTTCCTTTTCACTGCTTGTACACCAATACAGGGGTTTTGCTTGTTTCTTTTTAATCACCTATTTCTTTGTTACCAAAATCCCTACAGTAAAACATAGAAGGAGGCTGCACAAGGAACAGTGAAAACGAACACCACAGCTAATAAGTAACACTAACAAAAGTCAGTGTCCTGTTTTTCATCTATTACTGAAACCACAAAACAAAAGCTTTGCATCATACCATCCTTTCCCAAGAACAACAAAAGGATATTTTCAATGTTTCTGCGTAAGTTTTCATTGAGCTTTGCTTCAAGTTCACCAAGTTCTTCTTCTGCCTTTCTAACATCTTTTTGCAACTCAAGCCGAGATTTCCTTGTGTCATAGTAACCTCCAGTCAGAGCACCACGATGGCTGACTTGATCACCTAAAAGCACAACAGGGTAAGATATAAAATGCATGCTACATGCTCTCCGTAATGTTCAGAGCAGTTTCTATAATACTGTTTAGCAGGTTAACTAGAACATTTCACCTAACCTACAGGAGCGCTGCAACAGTATCAGCAATCACAAGTGTATGTTTACAATAATTAGGAAAATACATATTTCTGTATTCAATTTAAAGTGTATTTCCTTTATCAAGCCCAACACAAACTGCTACGATCTCCTTTAGGCATTTGCTCATATTTTTTACCTAACTTCTAAAACCACACAGCTTGAAGGAAAAAATACCTATATTAAGGGAAAAATGCAAATGCCTAGTACTACTAGTTTAAAAAAAACCCCACAGATGATCTGTGAGGGAGAAAACAAAAGAGAGGCTGAGTAATTAGCAGCATCTGTGGCTTATAGAGTATGTTGTTACTAAAAATTAATCATTTCCTCCTCAGACATCCTTAGGAATTTTTCAGATTGACTTTAAGGGACAAAGACTACAATAAGCCTGCAGGGAATCTGCCTTGCAGGAACAGGCACATAACAAGAAACACACTATTTCACAGAACATAAAAACATGTTAATGTGTCTGGTACACCAAAAAATTCACCCTGTACTTATCAGTTAAGGCCAAACACTTGCACCCTAAGCAGTGGTTTAAGTTTGTGGAAAACATTACAGATACTCTAGGACAACAAAAACCTATTAAACTGGATATAACAAATTAGATGAAAACAAACCTAATCTGCTTTACAATTCTCAGGACAGAGATACATGACTACTAACAAGTGTATTATTAGAAAATTCAACGGCTTGTGAAGAAATTCTGTATTTTTAAGCACAGTATTTAACCAAGTGCAACCAAGTACATCTCAGTCAAGTACATTATTATTTAAAATACTCTTGTTCTGACAACACCAACAGACCATGTTCAATGAGCAAAGATCCCATTTTTACAATAAATAATTTATAAAATTGCAGTATTTACCTTCCAGAGTAATACAATCCATAGTGAAAGCTCTGGCTAGCTGGGTAGACACCTCCATGCTACGACAAATCAGAGTCTTTCCAAAAACATGTTTGAAAGCTTTGTCAAATCTTGGATTGTATCTCAGTTTACTGATCATAGGAATGGCATCCTGAAGTGACAGTAATTTTAATGAGAAGAGCATATTGACATAAATATGGCAAGTATATTGCACCTAATTAATATACAGAATCCAAGACAGCCCTGGGAAAAAGAAACTACCATCAAGAGGAAAGAAAAGGATACACTATAGCCTTATAACAAAAGTTCTAGAAGTTCAGTATATCTCAAATTCTTTCAATATTAACATTGGCTTCACAGTCAAACTTCCAGAATGAGACTTTTGGAGTTGTGTCTATAATCATTTATATTATTATGTTTTAACATATATACCAAAAAAAATATTTAATTTTATATATATTATTTATTTATCAGGATGTCAAACCCTGAACTCAAAGCATAACACTGTGAATGATACTTTGACAATAAACAGCCACAAGTTGGTAGACAGATGACACCCTGACCGAACACTCCCAAGACAAACACATAAACACTCTAAGGAAATCAAGTGCAAGATTTTGCAATTTTAGCTTTTAACAGGTAGGCTTGAGCCTTAAGTCAACCAAAAGTCTGCAAGGAATCTCATCCCAGCATTAAATTGCTGCTGAAACAATTTGAGTAAGTATCATAGATTGTCAGTAACTGTTTTTCCCTCCAAAAATGTAATCTTTTCCGTAGAGAACAGGACACAAACATTAACAGTTTTAATACTAATGCCTCTCCCCAAACAAGCACATTAGAATCATAGAATAACCAGGTTGGAAGAGACCCACCGGATCATCGAGTCCAACCACTCCTATCAAACACTAAACCTAAACACTTAGCACCTCAAGCACCTCTGATTGCTTCCTATTTATTTTTTCCTGTGTTTATGTGAGGAAAAACAAAGATGTATTTTTAAAGTACTCATTCTACCATGGTTACTGTAGGAAACAGTTAACACTTACCCAATTAATTCATTACTAAAATTCCAAGCAAGAGCAGATACCTTCTTGAAATCTATTTCAGAACTACTTTTTAATGGTTGTCACCAA
The DNA here is from genome assembly GCF_032191515.1 of Phaenicophaeus curvirostris. Taxonomy (NCBI): domain Eukaryota; kingdom Metazoa; phylum Chordata; class Aves; order Cuculiformes; family Cuculidae; genus Phaenicophaeus; species Phaenicophaeus curvirostris. Next base: position 6,187,839 of record NC_091400.1, on the reverse strand, counting down.
ATATTTACTTACACAGTTTTAAATATAAAAAATAACTCATTTCCACTAACTACAAGACATTGTCCGCAGCTGTAACATGACTATATCCTCCTCTTCACCTTTTGTCCGTGGCAGTATTCGGCTTGAAGAATTATAGTTCGGTAATTTAGGTAACTGTCGATTATCACGTTACAAAAAAATTCTACTTCTTTTAAGTATCCCCTACCTACTTGGAAGATAAAGTTAAACTTCAAAGAGGAAATACTTGGCAGGGAAGCAAGTACTTTCACTGAACAGAGTTTTTTTATGTTGACAAGCATATATTACTAGTAGAATTTAATTGCAGACATTCAACAGCAAAGCAAGTTGGAGGGCAACAAGCAATATACGCATACAATTAAAAACAGGAGGCTTTGCAACTAGGAAGCAGTGGAAGGTTCAAAAGGAACTCTAACTCACATTAGTCTCCGGGTAAGCAGTATCTCGAACATCCAGCTTGTTCAAAGGGAGGAAAGTAACTTCTCCAGGAAGGTTCATTTTATTAAATTCCATTAAGATCTTTGTACTGACCTCATCAGAATCCACAATGTGATAAAACAACCTAATTAACAAGCCCAAAAGACAAGCAAAACTTTACTATGCTAAGAGTACTAATATATTGGTATGAAACAGTAAGCACGCAGGTATAATTAAATAACATATCAATATAAAGCTGCATGGCATTTTCTCTTCAAGTCTGTGCCTTAGAATAACCAAATGGATACACTCTGTTCACTTTCATTAAAATGGGATCAGCCAAGAATTTTACATTCCACCCTCTAGTCACAAGAGCAGCTCAGTACGCATACGGTGTCACTGTGTACACAGACTTTTTTGGTCCAACTGTAAACCTCTGTCCTCCATACCATTTCAACAGTCAATATTCAGCCCTCGTTGCATAGATTTACTGAGTTTGCATCTTATGCCTCTGTACACAACCAAGAGAAACAGAGACTACATCTGTCTCCGTGTGTGTGACGGTCAAAAGCAGTAACAAACGAACTGTAGTTCAACTTGCAAAAGACAGACCACTTGTTTCAGTCCCTCTGATGCTAGTCCCGAACTATGGGGAGTAACAGGATTCAGAAAGAACTGTGAAGCACTTTGAAGAGACATTCTTCACACAGACACAGATGTTTCAGATGAGGGAGTGCACTTCAAATTGCGGTAGCATCAACAATTCTGTGTGATAATTTGCAAGATTATGTCACTACTGTTCTCTTTTCCTACCCATATGCCAGTATATACACTTCTATTAAAACAAGAATTTGCATGACTACTCATTGACCGGAACAGGGACTGATCACATAAAAAGACGGTTTAAATTAATTGGAAGTGTCAGATGCTGCAGTAAGTGGCGAATGACCCAACAGGCACTGACGTCTGGAATACACCTTACACACAGATTCGCTAATGCTCTAGTTTTTTCAGAGAGCTTTGAAATAGCAGGTTTTGACAGCTCATCCTCATCCATGAGACTTTCTAGCGTAAGTGAAATAATTCTTGTGGACTGTCATCACTAAAACATCAGCACTTCTTACTGCAGAATCCTCTACATCAGAAGATGAAGTCCAACTATATTGAATGTAACTTAGCAGTAGTAGAGATGGTGAAGCTAAGTGTTAGGACAATGGACGTGGGGCCTTTTGGGAGAGTTTTTATATGCCTTTGGTTTAGTTTTTTTCAGACAAAATAATTCTTAAATTAGCAAAATTCTTCTTGGGTGCTCCTTGAAGAAGCAGCAGTTTGGCCATGCTATATAGAAGGCGCTTTGACAAAAAAGGACAAGAGCTCAAGCTTAAAAGGATAAAATTTTCAGTAGTAACTGTTACCAACAACTAAACTGTAGGACTGCAGCTGCTTTAACTTCAGTAATGCCAAAGAGCACATAATTACCTGTTCCCTGCAGTAACTTCAACACAAGTGTAGAAAGCTGGTTCACACTCGAAGTTATTCATCACAATGCCATGATAGCCATTTAGAACATGCTGGTTTATGCCTTTTCGACGGAAATGCTCCAAAACTTTGTTTATGCTGTCTATACCATTCAAAATGGCCTGTTAAGATACAGCTCGTTATTGTACAGCAATTAAAAGATATAGAAGTAATATCTACTTCACCTTTATCTTTGTGAAAGTCATAACCTTTTTCGCCAAGTTCCTGCTAACTAACCTACAGCTCTAGCAGAAGAATCATACATATTTGAGTATGCCACTTTCCAAGGTTTTCTTTTTTTAAAAGCAAAAAGGTATCAGAAAAAAATTAAGAATTCCGTTTCTAGCTGGACTCCTTAACCCTCCTCAAGCACCTCGAGCTTACAATACTAATTTCCAAGTAGCTCTAGAGATATAAATATTTGACAAATTCCGCTTACAAGTATAATTTCTCTTAATTATGACAGTAAGCCTATAAATAAAAGAATTAACTATCATCTTTCAGATACGACTATGACTTCTCCTTTAAGAATGAGAAGAAAAACTTCCACAAGGAACTGTCAAATACAAGGTTATCTTACCTTTCCTGTTGCTGCTCTGAGAAGCTGCTGTTTCTTTTCTAAATCCTCCCGCTTTGCAGCAAGAGCTTGTTGTTCTGCATTTTCTTCTCTCCATAGATAACTACAGAACAAAAGTAATTAAAATATTCAAGTGTGAATAAAATCTAAAGATTTTTATGATTATTATTGATTATTCTTAAAGACTGCTAATCTAATAGGAAGGCAAAGTGCAGGAGTTCATACATGGCTACATTTCAAAAACATACCTACATGCCATGTTAACAACTACACAGTTGGGGTCCTTCACATTAAGTGAGATTCAGACATATTTCAATTAATTACTAACTTTCTTTCGCTCTGTAGTTCATCCTTTTTATTTTTCACTTCATAGTATTTTCTGTCCAGTTCTTCAACACGAGCCTTCACTTCATTAAGATCCTGGTCCAGTTTCTAACAGAAAGAAAAGAACAGTATGAAACTGGAGCTCTCTGTGTTTCAAAACCTTTCTTTTATTCAACATTAAATTACTCGTTAAAAGTCTGAAACAATTCCTACGAATGAATTAACTAATTCATAACAAACTGCAAAAGCACCAAGAATAAACACATTTTTGTAAGGGAACACTAACAAGTGAACAAGTAGATTGCAAGGCTGCAAGGATTTGAGCTGTGAGTCTGGGTATTACAATGAAATAGATCACTGCAAGTCACAGTAAGAGATCGAATCAAAACAGAAGCCATCATACACATGACTGTGCAATCATGTTCTGAAAGAACACTTTTCTAAGAACATACATACTAGCCTTGTATGCCATGTCGTCCTGCTATTACTCAAAAAATCTTAGCCTGCTCACCAGGAGCGCTAGTGCTTTACTGTTGCTGTTTAAGCCAATGCACAGACATTCTACCCACGCTCACTCAACACTTGCTATTTGCAAAGCAGCTCAGGGCTGGCACTCAATGTTTTCACAGTTATCTGCATACAGGAATACTAGCTGAGTTCTCAAAATATAGCAAAGCTTTTCCAACCTCACTTTGCATGCTCTCATCATGTTCACCCAAGACATCTCCTCTTCGAACAATAAAGAACTATGCAACTCTTAGCCTAAACATAAGTCTATCTTACTTAAGGAGAAAATGAAGTTCAACATAAGATAAAAGCAAGGCAGACTTATGACTCTTCCTGAAAACTCAGGCCAAAAATTTTGGAGAAACTACCAGAAAGAAAGTCAACATATAGCATGAAGTTAGATGCAGTGTTAAATGGAGTTAGGAATTGATCTGTAAGTGTTCTCAATAATAGGTTTTTTAGACTCCACCCCACCAGAATGTTCCACCTTCCATATAATCAGGCATTAAAGTCTGATTGTCCAAGATTAGATTGAGCACTTAACCCTTCTCTCAAAAATACTGAGAAGTAATAAGCTGAAAACTTACACTGTACTGTTCCAAATTTTTCTCCTTGTTTGCCTCTGTATCCTCTAAATCCTTGTGTATAGCTGCAATCTGCCGCTTCTTGTCATTGATGGCTTGATCTAAAGACTTCAGTTCTTTCTTTATCCACTTATCCCTTTCTTCTTTGGAAGTAAATTGGCTTCCTCGACCTTGTTTTGCATAAAGATCTGTTCTTTCCTGTGTGGCCTGTGCAAGCCTATTTTGAGAAGAGAAAGACACGTCGTATTATAAATAAATCTATTTATTAAGAACAAGCATTAAGAATTACTATGAGAATTTTCTAAGACTGTCAAACAAGGCTCTAAAATTTAAGCACCAAATCAGTAACAAAAAGAAAAGCATTGTTCTAAATCACCCAAAGAGACTTCACAAAACAAGACATGCATAAGAGCTCAGAGAAGTGGTTAAGCTTAAAAATTAGGTTCACCAAACACTGTTCCCCCCGGCCTCAGACAATAAAGGAAGCTTTTTGCAGACTATCTCTAAGTATATGCAGCTACAGCTACCCCATTCTCAAGCAGTAAGTGCAACTTGAGATTAATTGCACATATGGATAGCATTAATAGTATCTTGGGTTTGTTTTAAACATTTGGACTCCCCATTGTGGCTAGGTCTATTACGCCACACACCTAGCAATTCCTCTCTCTTCTTTCTCTTTTACACTGTTGAATTTCGGCTCCGTTTCTGCTAATTCTTTCTGCTTCTCCTCAATTTTCTCAAGAAGCTTTTGCCTCTCCTTTAACAGTCTTTTCTGAAAGTCAAACAAAGAGTATTTAAAGTTACGTAATATCAAGAACTGTATTATTAGATAAATATACAATTAAATTATTCTTTAGAAGTGTAAGACTAAGACGTCATTGCTTATCTAACACTATGCTGTTTCAACACTTAACAGAAGTTAATTCAGTTCCTATCAGGATAGCAGAGAAGCTAAACTATGCAAGTAAGAAAGGCCTGTATTGGTCAAACAACAGAGTTCATTCAAGTTAGTGCTACAAGGCACTCCTTCCCAATACGTACAGCAATTACAGTCAAGAGAATTATACACAGGTGCTTGATTTTGCAACATGTAGGATAGTAAAGTATCGTAACACAGGAGTTTGTTTACATCCCCTATAAGCACATTGAAGACATCACAAACAATTAAGATATCTGTCCAGCAAACCCTTAGAAAATGAAAGGCCACAGTCTAAACCAAAAACTTTAATGTAAAAGAATACCACCTCATGTCAACAACATTTCAAGCCTTCGCCACTGTTACATACCCTTTGTTCACTGTTGCCAGCTAATTCATCCTGCAGGTCTTTAGCCTTCAGCTCTAATTTAGTCCTTTGTTTAATCTGCTCTTGTCTTTCAGCACTAAGTTGTTCCTTCTCCTCTTTCATTGCAGAAATCTTTGTCTTCAGTTCTCGAACTTGCCGTTCTATTTCCTATGCAAATTTAAGTATGTAGTATATTAAACATAGCGTGCACATTTTGGTATTTATCAAAACTCGAATCATCATTGTGTAGATCAAGATACACTAAAATTGTGGAAAATTTCTCCTGTTTCTCAACAGGACAAAAGCATAGAAAAAAAATAAACACTGTTTTTTAAACAGCCACCCCCACCCCACCCCCCAAAAAAAAAGAAACACTACAAAGCAAAACACACCTCTGGAGAGTCCCTGTTAAAAGTATTTTTACCTCCATTTTATCTCTAGCATCTTGCTGTGCATCTCTCAGCTGCCTGGATTTCTCTCCACTTGTCTCTCGTTTGGCAGAAAGCTGTAAGGAAATATCACCATTAGCTCAGGTAGAAAGAATCTGGTTTAGTAGTAGTTCCAGCAAGAAAATTTTTGTTAGACTAGTTAAGAACACTGCCAGGATTCCACCAAGGAACACAAGGAGGTGTTGGGAAAAAGCAAATCAATAGCTCATATTATATTTTCTATTAGCCAAGATATACCTCATCAAGCTTAGCTCGGGTTTCATTAAGCTCCTGATTGTAAATTGTATATTCTAATGCTCTCCTCATTTTATCCCACTTCTGGTACTGAGCCAGTTCTTCTTTCTCCTCTTCTAGGGTATGTAGTCGCTCTTCAATGTATTTCAACAACTCATTGATCTTCTCTCGTTTGCCCTCTTTAGAAAAGATGACAACATTGAAATTCAGTTAAACACTGTAATGCAGTCCCACACCTTTAACGCTACTCAATCTTCTAAATTGATTAACTCTTTGTCAACAGTTACAAAATGTGAAAAGAACACACATCCAGAAGTTCCTCAAAAAACCACTGTAACAGCAGAACCGTCGATACTAGTTATGTGTGGAAACACAAGCATGTACTCCCCTGGCTCACACACTTGAAATAATTATAGTCTATACTGCATAAATGTTAGTGCTTGCATAGTAGCAGCTACCCTGATTTGTGGATCACTGTCAGCTGACATCACTTGTGTTTTGAACAGTACAAATATAAATATCCCTATTAGCCTAGCTACAAATTTTTACTACAAGCACACATGGAAATCACTTTTTAAACCTTTTGAGATATTTAAAATTCAAGGAGGAAATATGACATGCTGTATAACATTTAACGTACCACAAATAAAACCTATCTAGCAATTAGCTTTACTGAAAGCTTCAGAGTTAACGGAACCAAGAGAAAACACCCATTTCTTCAACTATTTTTACCTGTTTCTTTCATTAGTGAAATGCTCTCTTCTTTACGTTCATCATACACTCTGGTACCAGCTACTTCTCTTAGTAACTTCAGTCGTTGAGAATCAGGAGCTGTAGCCATCTGGTTGATCTGAAAATCCAAGATCTATGACTTCAACAGCCTGCTCTAGATGCATGGCTAACCACAAAAGATCAAAGACTGCATTTCATTTTGCTGTGCCAGCTTGCTTGAGCTTGCGGCAGGAAGATTTAGGTGTCTAGTAAATACTACACTGCTTTCTTTTTGAGACAATTACTTTAGGACACCAAGTACTCTCCTTGTAATGTATTTCGGTTTCAAAGCCTACCACCTATTGCTAAAACTCAAGATACTAACATTCTGTGAACTGGAGAAATCGCTACCCACTCAAAATTATGTTTAGAGAACCTCAGACTTGGGGTTTTAAGTCCTAGTGCTAAACCAACTAGTTTACAGGCCTCCATAAAACCACACCAAAACGTGGAGGTTACATACCTTGAAAATAACTGAGGTCACAAAACACTCATTAATCCAACATTAAATCAGTCATACAACTAAAGCAGACGTAAACCTCACTTTCCTTCAACAGAAATTCAGTGACTATATCCTTTTATAAGGACATAACTGTTTCTAATTTGTATTATATTAAAACCAGTATGTATGCTTTGGCAGTAAGAGTCATGTGCACCACTACTAAACATAAGTGACTTTCCAGCTGAAGCCCATTCAGCTCTATAGGAAAATACAGCTTGACAAACATTTGAAAGACTGCACTACCGGGTCAGTATGCTCCTCAAGCCTCCTGCATTCCCCTTTCAAGTATGCCTTTTGGTGATCTTTAGGAGCTGACAATTATCAGTGTCTCCATGGAGCCCCACCCTGTGAGCCATTACAGGTAAGCTGTCCTTTGTCTCCAGGTCCGGGTGTCCTTTGAAAGGTCTGGTGAGGAAGAACAGTCGCTACAGGCCATGCCGTGAACCCTTTCCCTGCTGTGATCAGTGTTGGTGCCTCCATATGTTTCCATTCACCCTCCACTTACATTATTTTTTGCCTCTTAAAATTCTCTACAATTACTTTACTACCTCATTTTAAGGCCCAGAAATCTATGAATTTACACTGAAATATTCATATGAATTAAGTATGCTTTCTATTTAAGTACATGGAAAATCACATAATTACCATGAAAAACCCTTTTCTAATTATCAGCATTAGATATCAAAACTTTTTTCTTAAAACCGACATACTACTAAAATAGTAACAGTTGCAAAAGCAGTGTCTACAAGATAGAGTTAGGATTTAGGCTTAGTTTAATTATTGCAGAAGTTAACCAAAGTTCGACATCCAGGACACAAGAGACTCCTGACAACTGTTTCTAACACTTTGTGAAAAATAATCTTACCTTTCCTTGTTTGACAATATAGTAGGGATTACTGCGAGAAAATCCAGCACTCTCAAGAAGATTCATTACATCATTTTTCCTGAAATGTTATTGTGAATCTATTAGAAACACAGTACAAACGACAGCTGCAAAAATTCAGTACCCCAGACTATACATCACACACTATAATCACCGTGTGACACAGGCTTTGTTTGAAGAAGTTTCTTTATTTGAGAAAGTTTCTTTATTTAATAATAGCCAATTCTAAAATGAAATGAGGGAGTGAAAATGGAAAACACATAAAATACTATAGCATTGGAAAAAGATCAATAAAGAAGCACCTTAAAAAAGAAAGCAAATACAGGTAAAGATATTCCAAGGAAGGATATGAAGCAACTTAATATCTGGTAACTTCCATTAAAAAAAAAAACCAAACAAAAAAAAACCCCAAAAGTATTATATAAGCAGTTAAACACCATGTTAATGAAACTGTTAATTCAAATGTGCTGTGTATTGCACGAAGACTGATGCCCTTGTTGTCAAACTACCAGTACTCAGTATTACACAACTGAATTATAGATGCTCATGGAAATCATGACAATTAATTTATTTCAGGCTAGAGATGCAAGTGTTTGATGTAAGTACATAATTTTACTAGCGTCATTCAACTAAGGAAAAGAAGTACCTACGTCACCATTTTCTTGTCTAAGAAATATTGGTCCTTCTTGGCTCCAATGACTCTGCGAAGTGAGACTTCTTCTTTATCAATCTTAAGAAAACAGAACCCATTAAATTTAACTGCTTGCAGTAGGTGTATAACTAACACAGAATGTTTACAGCACTCTTCCCCAGAACTGACTCAACAGCAGTTACCATATACTGAACACTTATATGTTACAGAGACACTAGAGTCTGAAACGGTTATCATGAAGTAATGTATTCAACTTACCGGCAGCCTGTTGTCTGAATTGTCAAAAATAATTTCCACAAATGCTGAAATAACACGAGGACCTGTACCTTCCTAAGAAAGCAGATAATTTGGTTAGATAACTCCAACCTTAGAAGGATTTTGCGATCTTTTATCTCCCCTTTTCCTGACAACCCCACTTCCCCTTTCATTCTAGGGATTTAAGCATCAAGAGTATCTATGTAAGATTCAATACCTATATTTTTATTCACTGGTGTGCCTTACCGGCATAATGTGTTACTTTTTCCAAAAGGGAAATAAAAATTGTTTAAGGATGCTTACAAAACAATTGGCTTAAAATAGGCACAGCCCAACAATTTACCACTTTTGTAGTAATTTTCAATTGCATTAGTTTATTCTTTAGTCTTCTTGTTATACACCTTCACTTACATGCAACAAAGCCAGTCTCTGCTCTGGGCGAAGATGACTAAACTCATCACTGAGAACAAACTGAATTGCTGTAATAAGACAGTAAAGACACAGAAGATTTATTCTTTTCTTTAAGCAGTTTCTTTAATTTAAAACATACTCGCTTACCGCTGTATAGTATATTCATGCCGTTGCTAATATCTTACAATATTTCTTCATTACTTCATTTAAAACATTAATCTGCTGGGTCTTTGCCACTCAGCCTGCTGTACACTAGAATTTCTCTGAAGCAGTCTCCCTGTCACTACCTTACTAGTGCACTGCATAAGAATTAACACTGCTGTGCAAGTAGCATGAGTTTTCCTCTACAAATACGCTGCGATAGCGCTAACCTAGCCTGCATGCTAAAGTACTTAACACTTGGCAATCTATAAATACTATCATCACAAAGACCACTAACACCTTTGACTAGCATCTCTGCTTCTCCACTGATGCTCCCACCCCAAAAAATCCCCCACATAACCATACATTAAGAGGTTGTATAAGCTGTCCCATACTGCTATGGAACCAGCTCAGAATTCAGCCACTAAGCGTGTCTTAAGAAAATTCAAATATCATAATTGGCTTCCAATGTCCGTGACTTTTAGAATCAGTTTCATCCTGTAAAATATTTGCCATTTAAAAATCTTAGAAGGCCCTTAGTCAGAAAAGCCAAATACTAGTGAAAATTTAAAGGTAAGTATTTAACAAGTGCACTGAGATCTGCCTTTCATCATTGTGAAATAATTATCAATCTGCCACTCCCTGCTGAGAAGCAACATTTTTCAAACCAACCCCTGGCAAAATCATAGAAACTTGGTACCATCAGCATCCCCCTCATGCTATTATATTAAGAAATCCACACTTACCATAAAAAAAGTTGCTTTTTCCAGATCCATTTCTTCCCACTGAAAATTAAAACATAAAGTACATCAGGAAAACACAAAGCTGACATAAGTTAATATTGCAATGTACATTAAATACTGCATATAAATACTCAAAACAGAACTCAAATATAACACAGCCAAACAAAATCTCAAGGGAATGAGGCAAACTTAGTAGATGAATCACTTAGTCATTGTCCGAGAACAAGAGAGCAGTCCTTTCCCCACTCAAACACATTACAACAACTTACTCCAACACTACTCCACAATGAGAATAACAGTTAAACTGATCCTATTTATTCCAATTATTTTCCTTTTAAATATTAGGTGTCGGTCCTAGCACCACTGCTTTTATATTTAACCACGAAAAACCACTTGCCTGTACATTCAGGTTGACTGTATGAACACCAGGTAAAGCATGAATCCCTTAATACTTCACTTGCTAATTCAGCAATGTTTTGTTTTCAAAGGACTGGAAGAAGTACTATTTCTATTTTAAAAAAATTAGAAGTGTAAGAACACTGCCCTATGCTAATATACAGTAATTGCAGTGCTCAGTTCTGAAGAGTTTCATTCAGCAAGGCTCACTGCCTTACCTTTAAGACTGGTACCTACTGTACTCATTTTGAAACTGCTTGTAGCAATAAGCATCCCAGGCACTTCATCCCTTCCTGTCTACACGCCCTCCAGATTCACCTCACCCCCCAAACTACTTGGGATTGTACAAGATCTTTAAAAAGGCAAAAAAATTGTGAAGCTAGATTTTTTTTTTCTCATTCGAAAACGCTAATACCCTGACGAAGTTTTAGCTCCCGATGAAATAACATTACATTACAGGCCACGCTATTCAAGTCATAGTCACGTTTTTTCCAGTCTCAGGGTAAATCCTAACTACTAAGTTTTTATGTCCAAAATTGACTGTTTTCTGTTAGGTCAGCAGTCTCAAAGTTGCTGCACAATCACTAAAATCAAAGCAAATGAAAAGACAGGATGAGGCATCCATCGGCAAAAAACAGGACGAGGAATGAGAATGGTGGACAACAACATGCTGTTATATTGGGTGTTATTTATTGAACTACACTTTGAAACTTAGATTATACTTTTTGACAGTCCACATGCCAGAAATGCAGTCCTCCAAAGTTGAAGGAAGGAGGAGCTTCTTCTTCGGTGCAGTTTATAGTAGTTAGTGGTGTGCTTACTTACCAAGAACGACCATACTTGCACCCCACAAAAAAAAGAATCCTACACAAATTCTCTGCCACTGTTCCTACAAGGACAGCCCTTAAAGAGGGTCTTGGGTGCTAGAAATCTGCATGTATGGAGTTTACAGACCTCACTGAGTTATTGAGGACTCAGACATACTTATTGTCACAGCAAAATTCAATGCTAGCATTACTTTGCTGTAAGCAGAATATGCCTTGTGGTATGCTACACACAACTGTTAAAAAAAGTTTCCAAAACAGAAAACGTAGTTGGCACACGTAGGCAGAATTTTAAAAGCTATAAAGAACTCTAATATGAACATCATCTGAAAGAACAGTGCAGCTCTAGTTACGGTTAAAAGACAATATCAGAACTTACCAATGACATTGTGTTTTGAGCTGAATGGGTCCACAATGGTTTGGTCCCTGTAGCTTCGAAAGCCCTGAATGATTACCTGATGAGAAGAGTGAGTTATTTCAACAAAAGTTCTCTCCCTTCTTGAGCAGCTTTCAACTATGAGATTCTACAGAATAGTTACATCAATTATAACACAGTTGATTTCCCCCACCCTTTCCTACATACACTTCAACCTTCCAGCTCAAGATCACCAACTTGTATCCCAACACTTACCCCCTCACCTAAGCACTTGCTTTAGGAACAGACTTTATCTCCCCACATCACAAGAGATGCTGCTATTTATCTAGGCCAAAGCACAGTGAGCAAGAGAGTTCCAAGAGTCCTTTTGTCATAAGCCACAGAAAAAGATTTATTTGCATCAAAAACTACATAAAGGAAAGAAAACCCCCATAAACAAGTACTTATCCTAGCAGGGCCAGATTTATATTTAACTTTTATAATGCAATCCACATACATCATAAGAATTCTATTTGCAAATTCTCAGAAGTAGAGCAATTACAGACTGCAAAAGCTATACCAGACTACCTATTTCACATGCAATATAGTCGTATTTTGTTTTACCATGAAACCTAAAGGGAAAAGTAAAATAAGCATGCTACCTTGTTTCTAGTGAATTCACTTTCTAAATAGACAAATACAAACCTATGCAATTAACTTCAGGAGCCACACAGCAAACAGTCATCTAGAAGCAGCATGTCAAATTTCAACTATTTCACTTCAGCAGTGATTTGAGGTTTGTCAGGCCAAGTAACATACAAGGTATACAGTGACAAGTTCCTAACACTTCAGTTCTGCACAGAAGCAAAACTTATCCAACTTCCCATACACAAATTCCAGCACTTAATAACCTTTTCCAAACATCAAAGCTGTGCTGAAAGACTACACAGCAGCTTTGCTCTGCTCAGTAAGACATCAGAAAGACAGCAACCACCTGAAAAGTTTTGATGCTTGCACATCTTTCAGCAAGAACGTTTACAAAAGGACATGAGTTAACATTTAGTTGTTATGCCTTTACCCAGCTCTTCCCCAGCAAAAGCAAGATATTGCTAAAATAATACCAATGTTTCACCATGACAGCTACCACAAACTAAGAATTACTTGTCAGGAAGACAGCAAAACATCTTAGGTGATACTTCTCAATATTATTACTGCTAAAGTTTAAAATGTGAAATTGTTTAGACCTTGTTCGTGAGGTGTATGGTCCCATCACAAAGGGCAAGAGGCAATGGCCCCAAGCTCTGCCAGGGGAGGTTCAGGCTGGACATCAGAAAAAAATTTTTCATGGAAAGGGTCACTGGGCACTGGAACAGACTGCCCAGGGAGGGGGTGCGAGTCACCTTCCCTGGAGGTGTTTAAGGAACGGGTGGATGAGGTGCTGAGGGGCATGGTTTAGTGATAGACAGGAACCGTTGGACTCGATGATCCTGTGGGTCTTTTCCAACCAAGTGATTCTGTGATCACCATTTTCTATTTTTCTGAACATCACCTGTCTCTCCCATCTTCAGGTACTAAAACAGCCGATGTTCCAGAAGATGAGCAAAATACTTGGTATCCAAGAAGCACATAAAAACCTCCAGTAAAAGACCGAGAAGCAGTACTGTAAATATTAAAGCAAGCCTTCCCCCTCTACAACAAAGGCCTATACTAACTGCACACCTGAGCAACCCAAGAAACATTCACCTGCAGAACCACATTCATACAGTGTAATATTCTGGTAGCGCGGTACATAAGTGGTGGCAAAAAAATCCAGTCTGCAAATTTTACTAGACAAAAAACTGGGAGAAGAAAGTGCTCCGATCCATTCATAACAAATTTAGACTTAAGTTTTTCACCTATTATGTGACAGTCCGTTATCACGGATTATCACAGAAAACTCCTCTTACCACCTGTTTGTACTAACAGATTAAAACCATCTCTCTAATACTGAATGAAAATGTCATGTCAGACAGCAAATCAAACACGCATTTCATGAAAATTGAAATGAAATGGAACTTCAAGGCATTAACTAACTTTTAGTCAGAAATCACAGAGCCATTCCCAGACGCATCTTCCTTGCAAAACCTCTTTGACCCATTATTTCATTTGCAAAATCTGAAGCTAAGAACACAAGTAGGCAGAAAACTAATTCTTGACCATCAAACAACAGATCTTAGTATCACCAGGTATTTTGGAAGTCTTCCAATGTAACTTCCTCCAACACTTTGCTTATCTAAACCTTTGTTGAATGGCAATTGTCTATGCTCCCTCTCCTCGGGCAAGAAACAATTCTTATTGAATACCTGCACTATACTCAGATCTCAATCCAAGACAACTGTATTGGAAGTAATTATGGCCTTCAGAACTTAATGGACCAAACTACAGAAAGCAAGTTTAAGACAGTGTGTTAACTGAAGACTACCCAGTCACTGTGGCTGAGAACACAGACCTCTACTTCCCATCAGCCTGCCCCATCTGCCACATAAAGAATTTCACATTTCTAGTAAGCTCTGCCTCAGTATCAGAGGCCTTCAAAGGTAACACAGGAAAAAAATTGGTGTCTAGCATTTTTACAATCTACCTATAATATTCTAAAAACATCCAGACTGGAATAAATTAATCTATTTTATTCTCGCAAGAGCCTGAAAGCCTCTACAAAACGATAAAAACAATTAATCATTATTTCTTGGATATTACTACAGAAGCACAAACTTTTGTGCAATTCAAACCTGGAGAACAAGAATTCTTATTCAAAGATTTTAAAGCAATGTGTGCACCCATAAAGACAGAGTGACTTACTAAAACACAACCAAAAAGCATTTGAAACACTCCCTAGTCAGCCAAACAGCTGGTGAAAACCTGATTTCTATGTAGATCATGCATTTTCAAACAAGATAAAGTATTCTTGTTCACAACGATGCCCGTACATGTCAGAAAGACAGGTAATTTTTGAGGCCACTAAGAAATAAGAATCATAGTTAGCTTTGTATCAATATGTATAGGCACCAGTATGAAAACAGCCATATGTACAATATACGATGTATACGGTGCAATACAACTGCAGGGTTATACTACAGAAGTAACATTAACCTTCTCCTCAGGTCTTAAAAACTGTTTGGAAAAAGGTCCATACAATGACTTTATTTTTAACTGAACATTAGCAGCAATTACAATAGGTTTAATGGGCCATGCCAGGAGCCTAAGGCATCATCCCAGTACAACCAGTAACTGCTGTTTCTCCTGGGGGAAGGGGCAGACAGAACCAGTTTGAATTGAAACCCCAAATGCAGTCACGTTTTTCCTCACTGAAGCCACATGAAGATTTACCCAAAAAAAAAAAAATTTTAAGAAGAGAGCCCACAGCTTTAACAGCTGAAAGATGATAGAATCATAGAATGGGTTGGGTTGGAAAGGACCTTAAAGCCCATCCAGTTCCAACCTCGCTGCATGGCAGGGACACCTGCTCCAAGCCCCACACAATGTGGCGTTGAACACCTCCAGGGATGGGGCAGCCACAGCTTCCCAGGGCAATCTAGGCCAGTACCTCACCACCCTCATTGTTAAGCATTTCTGATCTAAATCTTGCTCCTTCCAATTTAAAGCCATTCCCCCTCACCCTATCACTACACACCCTTGTAAAAAGTCCCTCACCAGCAGATGTGCTCCATTCACCTGATCATCTTCACAGCTTCCTCTGAACCCATTCCAGCAGTCTCATATCCCTCTTACGTTGGAGATTCCAGAATGCAGGGCTCCATGTGGGATCTCACAAGAACAGAGTAGAGGGGGAGAATCAACTCCTTCCTCCTGCTGCCTGATAGCTGAGAACTCTTTGTTCAGGTATGAGCCTTCCTGGCCCTGACATGCCCACTGCGCCAGGACACCAGGGCTGCCCTGTCCAAAGGGACACACAAGGTCCATGAAAAAGGCGCAAAACCTCCCCATACCACTTCACACCTGCAATGAAGGAAACCGCTGCGGGAGCCAGGGGACGGGGTAGGCACCTGCCAGCCTGCACAGCAGGCCGGGCTGGGGAGGCCTCCCCTCAGCAGCGAACCACACAAAGGCTTTCAACGGGGCCAAGTGCAAGGTGCTACACCTGGGTCGGGACAATCTGTGATTTCAATACAGGATGGGGAACAACGTGATTGAGAGCAGCCCTGTGGAGAAGGACCTGGTGGTGCTGATTGACAAGAGGCTCGACATGAGATGGCAATGCTTGCTTGCAGCCCAGGCAAAGAAGTGTGGCCAGGCTATTCTGCCCCTCTACTCTCGTTAGACCCCACCTGGAGACCTGCATCTAGTTCTGGGATCCCCAACATAAGAAAGATATGAAACCATTGGAACAGGTCCAGGGGAGTCCATGAAGATGATCTGAGGGCTGGAGCCTCGGACAAGCTGAGAATTTGGGTTGTTCAGCCTGGAAGAGAGAAGGCTCTGGGAAGACCTTAGAGCAGCCTTCCACTACCTGAAAGGGGTCTGAAGGAAAGCTAGGGAAGGACTTTTTACAAGGGCATACAGTAATAAGACAATAGGGAATGGCTTTAAATTGGAAGGAGTAAGATTTAGATTAGACATTAGGAAGAAATTCTTCACGTTGAGGGTGGTGAGGCATTAGGACAGGCTGCCCAGAGAAGTGTTGGCTGCCCCATCCCTGGAGATGTTCAAGGCCAGGTTGAACGGGGTTTGAGCCGCCTGGTCCAGCGGGAGGTGTCCCTGCCCATGGCAGAGGGATGGAACTGGATGGGCTTAGATGTTCCTTCCAGCCGAACCCATTCTGTGATTCGGGCCCGCTATCCCCCAGCGGCCCCTCGCTGCGGGCCGGGCCCTGGCTCTGCCCCAGGCCCGGAGCCCCCTCAGCGCCGGCCGGGCCCAGGCCGCGGGGCGGGCAGCTCGGACCCAGAGGCTTACCTGCTTGATGTACATGTCTGCGCAGGATCGGGGAGGCGGCGGTCCCGCTACCGCTCAGCCCGCCCTCAGCGTCCCCTCCCGGCGCGACCCCGGCCGCCCCCGCGGCCCCGCAGCGCCCCGCGCAGCGCCCGCTCCTCCCGCGCGCAAACAAAATGGCGGCGGAGACTCCCCCAGCCCGGCCCGGCGCGAACCATTCAGCACCAGGCGGTGGGGGGGAGCTGCGGAGCAGAGAGCGCGTCTCTGCCCTCCAGAGAAGTGACAACGCAAGGGACAGCAAAGGTTTGCGTTTATTTCATTTTATAAAGTGCCTCGGTCGCCTTTTGAAGGCGCTCTGAAATGGGCAAGGCGGCGACGCTGCCTCCCCTCGCAGTAAGGATCCCCCTAGGGAGGTAGGAAAAGTGGTTCCTCCCTCCGAGAGGCGGGTTGGGCGCCAAAGGCAAGTGCAGCCGAGCGGGGAAAGTGGCGGGGCGGGCGGCGCGGGGCGCGCCTGCAGGGGGCGCTGCGGGGCGGGGGCTGCAGGGGCAGAGTCCCTGGGTCCACAAGGATGGTCGAGTGCAACTTCTGTCCCTGCACAGGACGGCCCCAACGTTCACGCCCTGTGTCTGCATTATCCAGATGTTTCTTGAATAGTGCCAGGCTTGGTGCTTCCCTGGGGAGCTGTTCCAGGGTCAAATAATACCCATTACAATGGTCACAGACAATAATCATCGTATTCCCACTGGCATCGGTTGCTTTTCATGTTAAGGTCTCTCCGCTGCCAACAGCACAGGGTCAAAGGCCTTTGAACAGCATGTTTTACCCTTTCAGCAAATTACATTAATAGGCTTGACCAAGATGAGGACAAAGATCCCCATAATTTGAGGGGACCTCATCAGAATCCATCACCTATCACTGAGTCAACAAAGTACCAAGCTAATTTCCAAACGTTTCTGCAGATTTAAAGCTTTGGAAAGACTTTGAACCTCCAACTACACTGAAGAACTGAAATGTTCTCACAAAGGAAGCATAGCATGGGGAATCAAAGTCCTCAGAAAAAAATCCACTGTGTGGAACAGTACAAGATATCATAGACTCATTGAATGTTGTGAGTTGGAAGGGACCCACAAGGATCATGGGGTCCAGCTCCTGTCCCTGCACAGGACAGCCCCAACACACACACCGTGTGTCTGAGGGTGTTGTCCAAATGCTTCGGGAATCATAGAATCATAGAATAACCAGGTTGGAAGAGACCCACCAGATCATCGAGTCCAACCATTCCTATCAAACACTAAACCATGCCCCTTAGCACCTCGTCCACCCGTGCCTTAAACACCTCCAGGGAAGGTGACTCAACCACCTCCCTGGGCAGCCTGTTCCAGTGCCCAATGACCCTTTCTGTGAAGAATTTTTTCCTAATGTCCAGCCTAAATCTCCCCTGACAGAGCTTGAGGCCATTCCCTCTTGTCCTGTCCCCTGTCACTTGGGAGAAGAGGCCAGCACCCTCCTCTCTACAACCTCCTTTCAGGTAGTTATAGAGAGCAATGAGGTCTCCCCTCAGCCTCCTCTTCTCCAGGCAGAATATTGTTGGTCTTGGCACCATGAGTGCTTCCCTGGGGAGATGTTCCAGTGCTCCACCACCCTCTGAGTGAAGAACCTTTTCCCAATATCCAACCTAAACTTCCCCTGGCACATCTTCCTACCATTCCCTCAATCCGATCACTGGTCCCCAGAGAGAAGAGAGCAGCACCTGCTCCTCCTCCTTCCCCTAATGTGCCCAGGGTGAAGTAACTAACAGGAATGGTGCAAAATACTCTCAGGAGAACAGCAAGATGAGCCTGACTGTTCTCACTCCTTGACGTTCTGGAGAGCCACTACCTAACTTCCCAAAGGAGCTGTCAAACACACAAAACAAGCAAAATGAAGGAAAAGAAAAGAAATTTTCTTCTAATCTCTCTCAGTTACAGTGAAAGTGTTGTGACAGCTGTTGTGACAACAGTAGGGGCATGATGTCTCAGAGAAAACACAGATTCCTGTTTCATAGAATCATCAGCATTGGAAAAGAACTCTAAGAGCATCCAGTCCAACTGTCATCCCAACACCAATGTGCCCACTAAACCATGTCCCTAAGTGCCATGTCTACATGTTTTCTGAACACCTCCAGGGACGGTGACTCCACCACTGCCTTGGACAGCCTGTTCCAGTGCTTCATCACTCTTTCAGTAAAGAAGTTTTTCCTAACATCCAATCTAAACGGCCCCTGGTGCAGCCTGAGGCCATTTCCTCTCATCCTATCACTTGCTGCTTGGGAGAGAAGACCAGCACCCACCTCACTACAACCTCCTTTCAGATAGGTGTAAAGAGCAATGAGGTCTCCTCTCAGCCTTCTTTTCTCCAGGCTAAACAATGCCTGTTCCCATAGACGCTCCCCATAACACTTGTGCTCCAGACCCTTCCCCAGCTTTGTTGCCCTTCTCTGGACTCGCTCCAGCCCCTCAACATCCTTCTCGTAGTGAGGGGCCCAAAACTGAACCCAGGATTTGAGGTTTGGCCTCACCAGTGTCGAGTGCAGGGGGACAATCCCTCCCCTACTCCTGCTGGCAGGACTGCTCCAAAAGTGCAGCTGTAGCCAACGTCTCTATACACACAATAGAATTTAAAACTAATGAAAATTAGGTCTAAACAGAATGGTCTAGTTCCTGCCTCTCCTAGAATAACAGGTGGATTAATTCCTTTCGTTGCTTAACAGAAATCCTCCCCAGACCCAACCGTTCTTAACTGCCACGTAATGAAATGGTTTTACTAAAGGCTCATCAGGAGGTTATTGTGACAGATTTCACCCGCACCTTTAAAGAAATGATTCATTTCTTCTTCAGAAAGCACAGTCTATTTTATTACTTTTAAATGGCTCAGTTCAAAGGCACTTGAGAGAAAAAAATATATTCTCAATTTGCATTTTCGAAATCCCTTCCATTTTAGTATTTCAGGGAATTTTAATCCTTAAATGAGTCTCACAACATCTTTCTGGGATTGGCTTATGTAATGGAATTTGCTCTTCACTTTTTCTGGGGTGAAGTGAATCACAGATGCTGGTATTTTGTGTCCCAGCTGCCTGGCCCATCCGATGGGACTTACTGGCAGCAGAGAGAAGAGAATTTAGGAAAGAAAGGGAAGTTGAATTCCCTACTTTTCCTCACAAAATATTTAACCAATTCTACACCTGGTCAAAAGAAATATTTATATCCATTTCTGTGTTAATGTTGTCATGTACATGAATTGCACAAATTTACACATTCTAAATAAACTTGTAATTTTCAGAATCTCCCCGTGAAGCACTCAGGTGGGAGAAAACAGGAATATGTTTTATGCATTTGGGACTCCATGGCACCGCACAGCAGGCAGTGAGGTCTGACCTCTGCTGAAACACCTCAGCAAAGGTCTTGTCACAACAAGCAGCTGGGATATCACCTCACTGACAGGCTTCTCCTGCTAAAGACCACGGGTGGAAGGACCAGCCTGTGTTACTCATCCCAGCCATTCAAAACTAGTTTCTCAGGGCAGTAATAGGCATAGAAATGTTCTTAAATTGATGGGTTTTAAAATACATTCCTCTTTGTCCTCTACAGAATGCCTTGAGTCATGTTTTTGAGCTTTCCTTTGTTCAGAAACTTATTTTCACTTAATCATAGACTTCCTGAGAGAGGATTTAACCTTCATCTCTGAAGACGGGGTTCAGAGTCAACCGGTGGCCATCAGCTAAGGAAAATTTTTGCCTTTTCTTTTGACTGCTGCATTGACATCATTGTGTGTGGAAGCACCAAGTCCTCCTGAAAACCCTGGCTCAAGTCAGAACTCTAAGAGTTGAGATCCCACAACGCGCTGGTCCATGTCTGGTGCCCCAGCCAGCTCGCTGTCGTCATGGTGCACCAATGAGTGCATCACCCTCTGTATTTGGAACAGACACAAATAAGGACCTGGAATTTTTTATCCCCAGGTGTTTATTTCCTCTTGCAGACTTCGGACACATAACATATTCCTGCAGTTTCGAGATGACTTATGTGTGCGTACAGCTGTGCACAGACAACAGATTATATTTATTCATAGGAATAAAATCATATCTCACCGTTATTTCATAAACAAATACTCCCACCAGCGTGACGTGCTTGCAAAAATAATAACTGCATTCATTAAGTGGCAAATGATTGTCTAGTTCAAAGAGTGTTTCAAATAGAGACCCCTGCATACAGGTTTTGTCACATAGCTTTCAGAGGTTTGTGTTTGAGGGAGCGGAGGGGGTGGGGTGGGTATTATATTTTTTGTTATTCTTTTGGGTTTGTAGACTCTGCTGAAAATATGCACCCAACCCAAGGGTGATGCGTGTCATCTTTATTCTGTCAAGCTGCCGTGGCTGTCGGAGTGCAGAAAGCTGGCAGCTAGTAAAACAGCACACTTTGTTCAGAACCTAGAAACATATAATCAGTGCTTGCTGCTCACAGAGTTCAACTTGCTTCAGTAGGTGCTGCAGAGCTTTTTTTCTGTGGCCCTGTTTTACAAGCAGTGTTTTTCTATAAATACGCTAGAATTAAACATTAGCATTAGAAAGGAGACAGTGGGAACATTGCTTTAATTCATCTAGGCTTCATTGGCATAAAAATACGTCAGGCATTTCTTTAACAAGCTTAATGGGAACATATAGATGGAATTTCAAGTCTGTAGTAATTGTTTTTCCTTCTCAAATAGTAAAATTTATCTTAGAAAATAGGTCCAGGCTGGATGGAGCCTTGGGCAACCTGATCTGCTGGGAGGTGTCCTGCCCATGGCAGAGGGGTTGGAACTGGATGATCTTTAAGGTCCCTTCCAACCCGAACTATTCTATGATTCTATGATTCTATGTTGAAAGTATTGGGAGGGAAAGCTGTTTAAGGGTATTATTAACCTCTTCTATTACCACTTTCAATTGTGAACCGACATGTGCATAGGCTGCTTTCATTCATGAATAGCTGCAATCACTGAGGTATTTACTGCCGTTTTTAAAGGACTGTAGAAATCAGTAGGCTCATCATAAAATCAATCAATTGTGCTTCATAACTTGAAGTCGGTAGCAGGGTAGGCAGAGCACTGCTGGGGGCACTTTTTGTTAGTGTCACAGCAGAATCTGAGGAATGAACCAGGGAACTTGGCTTTGGTTAGGCATGTCGGTTAGACCCTCCAGTAACCGGTGTTTAATGCGCTCAGAACACAAACTCGTATTCTGATATTCTAATTTCAGCTTGCAAAACAAAGGCAAAGAGAAAGCACCTTGCCCAAGGGCAAGCAGGGTAACTGTGGGACAGCCAAGAACACCTCTCCTCCTAAACTACCCATGTCAAGCACAATCCTAAGGCAGCAAGGCCATAGTGCAGCTGTCTCTCACCTTTGAATTCAGTGGAGATTCTAGCAGGTGAAGTGAGAGAAACCAGCCCTTCTTCTGAGTTTGCGCATTGGTCTCTGTGCTCAACACAGCAGGCGTTTCAGGAACAAGAAGCACTTACTCTGAAAAACATGCAAGCAAGCCATACATAGGTTTCTTTTCCAATAATTTTTTTCTCAAGTAAAAATATCAAGCTCTTTTGCCCTCAAGCCCTGTAATTGCCCCTGTGCCTTGCAATGCAAGAGCCCGTCCCCTCACCAAAACCCGCAGCAATGCCTGTCTTTGCCAGCGAGCAACTGACTGTCAGAAAACTTAGAAGAGAAATCCTTAAGCCTGCAAGACTCTTTAGCTCAATTTGATAAAGGGTGGGTGTAACTACAAGCTCAGATGCTGGCTGCACAGAGGTATCTGCCACAATGGAAGGGCACCTGTTCCCACAACCCACAGACCCTTTTCTTGCCCTGTTTTGACTCTGGTGTTGATGTTGTGGCAGGCAGCAGACACCCCTGCTCCCTGCAGTGGTCCCCGAGAGGTGCTGGGGATGATATGCCATAAGGCATCTGTGTACCTGTATACGAAGTGGATTTGGGAGCGATCTGGTGCTGCTGGCCCATGCTCCTTCCAGAGGAGGAGAGTGGAGCCGTAGCTGCTCCATCACTCCTGCCAGCCCAGCCCAGCCCTGGGTGGCAGCCAGGCAGTGGGCAGCCGTGCAGCTCTGTTGCACAGCATCGCCTGCGGATCATCAGCGATTCTCCACGAGGCGGCTGCCGTGCGTTTTATAACTTGCTGAGTGTGAAAGGGCAGCCACCCTGCCTGGCCCAGGAGGAGCTGCCAAGCTCTCCTGCTGTTTCCTCGCGGTGGGTGCTCTGCTGGCTGCGGAAAGCAGGAGCTCCTTTTTTGCCTTTTCTTTTCCAACTCTGTTTCTATTCACTTTGGGCAACTCACAACAGTCAGGCAGTTTCTTTCTTTAAGAAAAAACGTTTCACTTAATATTTATGAACCTTTGAGTGTATAAAGGAAATAATTATTACTAACTTATAAATATTCATCCATAAACCCACTCATCCAATAGCATTTTTAAGAAAGCAAGCATACTTGTCAAGAAGAGAGTGGTAAAATGATGTAAAATGAACAATAGAAAAAGGTTCCTTTAAAAAGTGGTGTATTTTATTATGAATGAATCTGCTGCAGCTTTACGAAGGAAAAGCTGTTGCTCTGCTCACTGCCTTTCAACCGAGCCTCTCTGTGAATAAAATGTGGTTGTGGTTGAACTAATTTCACTTGGTTCACTAATTTTATACAGCAGGCTATTGCACACACATGAAATGAATTACACACGCGGGTGCTGTGCCAGGAGCTCTGCCGACAGGCGGCGTGGGTCGTGCAGGCTCCTGCTACAGGGTGAGAGGGGTTGCATCCTGCCAAAGGGTGAAACCATTTATGTTTTTCCTTCTCTCTGATGCAACAAAAAGCTTTATTGCATTAGGAAACTTCGTAAAAGAAACTATTGCACTGCATTTTTTCTTTTTTAACCCCAGGGACAAGGGAAAAGGCCCATAGTGAGCTTTTCCTGGGGTCAGCAGTGCTACAGGGCACCCAAAGATGCACCCTTGGGTGGGTCAGGTATGAAGGAGAAGCAAATCGGGGACCCTGGAACCCACAGAGTAATTGCTGTTGCTGCCCCAGCAACAAGGGTGGCAGCTGCCCTGGAGCAGCTCTGAGTTGGCACCGGCTCACTAACATGGTGAGTGGCTGCTTTTTGCGGGGGGCTGCACGATGTTCTGGGAGTGGGGGAGCACCTGCCCATCCACCAGCAGGGCTCAGGGACGGCCTGGGGGGGCAGGATCAACTGGTTCTCATTAAAATCAATCATAAGCAGGGGTGACCTCTGAAGGCCTGCCTAATCCCAAACTCCAAGGGAAATATCACCACCTCAGGGAGCAGCGCAAGCCTTGGAGATCAGGAGGTGAATTAACAGTGGTCAATTTTACTTCCAAAGAACTTCATGTTCAAGCGAGCAGTAAATGCAGTCTTGGTGGTAAGAGAGCCACGCAGACGTAGATATATACATCCCATCTGTCAGCCTAACTGCTCACTCTGAAGCTGTGTCCGCAGAAAAACTGATGATTTGCTGTTATGAAAGAGTTGGTGAGGGACCGAGGGGAAGTGGCAGTCCCTGTCCAGGCCCTGGAGGTGTTGCTGGTTAGATGACATCATTGACCAAAGGAATATTTTGCAACCCATTCCCAGCAGTGCAGGACACAGACTAACCAAGGGGCAGAGAGACTCCCTGGGGAGCAAAGGGTAGATGCAGAGAAGTGGCTGAATATCTGTGCTCAGCATGCATGGTGAGCCAGGCTGCAGGACAAGGGGCAGAGAGAGCCCACATGGGTCTGCAATCCATGCTGCCTCATTTGGGGGCAGGTTTTTCGCTCCCTGTGGCCAGTACCAACAAAATTACATTGACAGAGATGCCAGACTGGACATTTGACTTCCACAGATCATCCCGAAATACCAAAAAAATCCCTTTCCTCCTGCATCTGCTCCTCATTAGCACCCTGGAAGAAGGCAGCTGCTGTAAATTTGTAATTAAATTAGAACAAAAATCATTATTTTGGCTGGCTGCATCCATCCAACAAAGTAATCAATGTCCAAACTGACAAATTGCATCAGAATCCCATTGCCTGGATTTCACTCCCTGTTCAAGCCATCCGTCTGCAGCCTTTGGATCCGCAAACAAATGTGATTTTCTAACCGGAGCACCAAAACCAGCCCCAGGAAAAGGCCAATTCCTTTCTGCGAGGCATTTTCAGACTAAGGCAAGTGAGCTGCTGGCCTTATGGCATCTGACAGGCTTTAACAAGTTGCAGCAACTTCACCTGACACGGGTGGCTGCCCGTAAGTGTGAAATTTCCTCTTGTCCTTTGAAGATCAAAGGACAGCAAAGACAATTTCCAGCTTTATCATGGAAACTAAACCCACTACCCCAGGGATTACCTAGTTCCTCCCTCCCCATTAGCACTCAGCATTTCTCAGGCTCTTCCCAGGCTGAGCCTGGAGGCAGCAGGACAAGGCAAGACATCCTTCTCCTCTCACATCCAACCTGTCAGGCTTCACCAGTGCAGTTTTTCACAGTTTGGTCCAAATAATGGGCATCTTTTTTTCTCTTTTACAGCCCTCTGAGGAAGCACTTCACTGTTTATTCTACATGATCTCCCCTTGCCCTGACTCACTGTGCCCTGCTTCCTCCGGCATCCCCAGCTCCCTCGCAGTGCGGGGCTGAAAAGAAGGAAATGAGAAGAGAGACTGAAATGGGAACACTGTCTAAAGGCTCTTAGCAGCACCCTGCTGCTGTCTGCAGGCATCTTCTACTTGTCCCAATGACCTTGCCCCAGGATCCTGCAAGCCAGAGCATTGAGCAGGGCCAGTAGCCAGTTATCCAGAAGCCTTCTGCTTCCCCTATGCACACGGCTGAGACATATCCCCATCAGATGTCACATTCGAGTCCAGAATTGTTCCTCGCAGCTGGGTTTGCTAATCAGAACTGCCAGGCACCACTTTAGCACTTAGGAGCACATGGAACAATGCACCTTCCCCTTCTCCCCACTGGTGGCCCCTGATCAATTCTCTCGAGCGTATCCGCCTGCACATGTCATGCTGTCTGCCAGAAAACCAGCTGCTCCTCACAGCTGGATTTAGTAAACTGAACCATGTCAATGCTTCAGCTCTTGGTAGCACACAGTTCTCTTGCCACCCACCCAGGGCTCCCATCGCCTGCTTCCTGGAAGACTGGCTGCTGTACCCCACAGCGGTCGTGTGAAAGCACTGCCTGATTGGTTTTGCTTTTAACCCAAGTAAAACATTATATCCTGGGGGGGAAGAAAGAAAAGAACCACAACCCAGCAGACTCGCTCTTGCAGTATGGAACAATATGGCCTCACAAGCCCAGTACAATAAATACATCACGGTAATGAGATTTTGTGCTTAGGGTCGCCTTTGCCCATGGGTCTAATGTGCATTGCAAACATATGAAAAAATCTTTATGCTTTTCTCAGAATGAGATCAATATCATTATCCCTGACGCAAGGCAGGATGCAGAGATATACAGATAAGCCTGCAAGAAACATTTAGACAGAAATTCAGGTTCGCTCTAGCAGCAAAACGCTTCTTGTGTGAGCAAAGCCACATCAGCAAAGCTCTGCTTTGTACCAACAGAGCAGAAACATCTTCTGCAGGAGAAACGGACTGTGCTGCGGAAAACACAATTTTGCTGCTACAATCTTTTTATTCTGTACTCAAGGGATCCACATGGTCAGCTCAGGTCTCACTCCCTTTATGCTTTTGACAAACGTGACTGCGCCAGCAGGAGGATACAGACAAGCTGCATGGTTTGCCCTGGAAAGCCAAGGGCAGGGTCCACAATCGATCCCAGGCTGCCCAACCACCCAGGCTCTCCATCAGCCACTGTAATTACTCGGGGCAAAGTGGACATTGCTAAGTAGATAGCAGGCTGAAAGCATCTCTAGGTGACAAACGCGTACAGTTGTGCATCTTTGTTAGAAATAGAAATCTGCTTCATCTTGGCCAGCCTGTCAGAGCCCAGCCGGATGGCACTTAATGGTCATGCTGGAATTCACATCAATTGATTTTCCAGTTAACTTGACCTAACGTGATTGGAGGCATTAGAGCAGAGAGGATATACCCATTGTTCCCGTTCGAGTCCTGTAGTCCTCATATTTCAATGCAGCAGCGAGTTTAGTTCCAATTAGAAAAAAATGGTTCCTTAAAATAAGGATTTAATGTAAAGATTAATCCAGGACCTAATTTGAAGCCCATTGTGTTCCAGAGCCATCCTCCCCACTGAAGGCAATAGGCTTTGGATCAGGGCCTGGAGGCAGCTCACAATCTATGGGCAATTGAATGATGAGGGATGACTCACTATCAAATGCCATGTTCTTTACAAAGGAGTCTCAGAGAGGGAGTATCTGTGTGACAGAAATAAACTACTATTCACACACACACACCACCAGCACCCCAAAAAAAGGAGATCCCATGAAAAACTACATTATTGTTTCACTTGGGAGACTTAAGCCTCATCTGATGAATGCTTAATCCTGTGAGTAACTTTATGAACATGAGTAGGTCAGTAAAACAAAGTCTGCTAAACAGTTATGCCAAAGGGGGTTGAGGTCTTTATTAGTTTGCCTGTCATTTCTGAGCATCTAATAGCGCCTGAAGATCAGACACCTTTATGTGCTGCCTGTCCTGAAGTCCAAGTCAGGACTGCAGCGAGCGTGGGCTTAGGCTGGGGCAGGGACACCTGTGTCATGTAGGATTTACACTACAGATGTTTCCCACTTCTACTCATGCACAACAGGTCCAATGGGTCCCGTGCATGTTTGCCCCTTAGACATAGTTTAGTGATTGATAGGAATGGTTGGACTCAATGATCCGGTGAGTCTTTTCCAACCTGGTGATTCTATGATTCTATATTTTCCTCTCCTGGTCTTTAGTTCTGGATTTCTAGGTTTGTTTGGTACTTGTACAGCACAACAGGTCCTGCTAGGATTCCCAGGACGTACAAATAACTTCCCTAGGGTAGGCTGGTACTTGAAAGGAATATCTAGGGGCCATAAATCCTCTTCAATAACTAAACAAAGCTGGAAGAAGTGCTGAGCATTTCAGCTGTGACCACAAAAGCCATTTCTCTTGGTAACTTTTACGTTCCCTGCAAGCATTCATAGGTGGGATGGACAGGGATGCAGCACCACTGCTAACAGAAAAATGAATGGTTCAGTGGACCTTACTTAGATGTCAGACTACTCCGAATTTTTAAGTAGAAATAAACAGATTAAAATGACCCCACATTTTATAATGCAATGGTAAAACAAAGTAGGACTTTGCCACTGATACCCTGGTGTCAGAACCTCATCTGATTTTCTCTGATGACTCAACCTATTTCATAAGCTATTTTCATACTCCTTATTTAGCAAACTTACTCATGTCTCGGTAAAAGCCTACGATGTGATAAAGCCAAGGAACCGTAATCTGTGGTACTGGTAACACCTCCTACGCCAAAAAAAATCCTACTTCCATATTTATGTGGCTCTGCAAATTGGTTCCTGTCTTTTTCTCCCCAGAGAGTGAGCTGGCAGTGTGTCTCCTCTCCAATTAACACAAGGCTGTGAAAAGTGGAGATGGAGGGTCAAACTCACCATGCCGGAAGCCTCAGCTACTTTTGCCATGTTACAAGCACATTTGGACATTTGACTTCCCGGCAAAGCAAGTGTTGTTTTTAGCATACAAATAATGCCCGCGAAAACCTTGTTCATTCAGGTTTTGTCTCCAGAAAAAAAGCACCTTGCCACTAGAAGTCAAGAATCTAAGAAAAGTGTTTCCTGCCTTGTGTTGCTCAGGGACCAGGGATGGGCATCTCAATGCAAACTCCCTATGGACCCAGTGAATTTTACCTGCGTTTTACTGGTCAGGATGTAGTTTCCACCTTTTGTGAAGTCCTTTAATTATAGAATCATAGAATCACCAGGTTGGAAAAGACCCTCCGGATCATGGAGTCCAACCATTCCTATCAAATACTAAATCATGCCCCTCAGCGCCTCGTCCACCTGTCCCTAGAAGGAGAAACCTTTTTAACCAGCATAGGTTGCAAATCACACCAGCAAATGCATGGAATAAGAGGACAACATCCACCCATCCACCCCCACCTTGGATCTCTTCACAATCTAATTTGCAACCACGTAAAGATGTGTGCTTTTTGTGGCAGTTTTTTTGAAGAGTTTGTTTATCTTGAAGGCAGAAAGGAAAGGCAGCCTGTGCAAAGCAGAAACAGGAGCTGAGCAGCAGCACTTAACGCTTGCAACATGACTGCTCTTTACAAGCCCAAAAGCACAGGACCAAATGTTACATGGCACAAGCCCTGCACAGTCCCATACCAAGATATTAAACAGCCCCCAGCTGATGTCCAGGACATAAGGGTACTCCATCAGGAGTGTTAATGGAGAAAGATGCTCACATCCTAACACAGCCCATAACCGGTGCTTCCATGGGCAGCAAAACCTGCAAAATCCCCTTTCCCATGACATTTCCGCCTAACTTGTTTGGATTCAGGTATCATAAGGGATAAGCTCTAAACAAAGCTTTGCCTAAGGGTTCAATATCCCTGGCATGTTTCCATCGCTTGCATTTTCTGATGTCTGAAAGCATGCTGCTGTAGCTTTCCCCTTGCTGTTACAGCTACACCGGCCTCTTTCCATCAGAACTTTGTTTTTGAGATCCCTGCTGTTCTGCCAAGCTTAGCTGGCAGATGGACACAGATGCACTGAACCACCCAGTTCAGCCCCATCACTGTTAGCCCCCATCCTTCAGCTCTGACATTCCTCACACGCCTGCCTGATCTGAACTTCCATCCCCAGAAGTGAGCTACACAAAATCAAGCCTATTTGGGCTGTAAAAAAAAAACCCTAAAGCTTCTATCCTACCCAGTCTGGTGAATTTGCTCAGCACACAACTGACAAAGCATTGTTGGAGATAGAATCATAGAATCACCAGGTTGGAAAAGACCCACCGGATCATCGAGTCCAACCATTCCTATCAAACACTGAACCATGTCCCTCAGCACCTCATCCACCCGTCCCTTAAACACCTCCAGGGAAGGTGACTCAACCCCCTCCCTGGGCAGCCTGTTCCAGTGCCCAATGACCCTTTTCGTGAAAAATTTTTTCCTGAACCTCCCCTGGTGGAGCTTGAGGCCATTCCCTCTTGTCCTGTCCCCTGTTCCTTTCCCTAAGGATGAAGGTAGCTGTTGAGCACTGATGTGTGGAAGTAGACAACCAGGGTTCTTGCCCTGCCCCTGTGGGTTCAAACTCGTACATTCCATCTCCCAGCTAAGTGCCATCCTGGTTTGTTCTACTCACCTCCACACGCTGGTGCCTGGAAGCAGCACAGGCAGGGAGGGAGGAGAGTGTGTACTCTCACGCCAGAGTCCTGCAGCCAGATGGATGTTGTCCCCTCAGAGAGGTGGGATCTGCCAAGTTAACCAAAGGAACAGCTGAGTTGAGGACAGAGGTCTGACATTAGCACTAAAAGAGCAGAACAGGCACCAGCAAAAACCTGGGAGCACAGCTCTCTGGGAGGCAGCATTTACATCCCACTCTGCCCTGGATGTCGAGGCTTCCTTCAGCCTGCAGGGAGGAGGCTGGGTCGGAACTAGCTGAGCAGAGGGGAACTCTGCCCTGGGGCAGGAGCACAAACCTCAGGCTCCTGTGCCCAGGCATGACAACTCCTCTTCATGCTCCTGCAGGGCTCTGGCCCTCCCTCCTTGCTGAATCCCAGCACATCTTCCTCTGCCAACAGTATCCAGCAACACACTAAGCCCAGGATGAGAGTCCCTCTCCAAAACCAGAGCAGCTGCCTCTCCTCTCTGCTAAATACCTGGCTCCTCCGCCTGGCCTGTGATCTTTTCCAGCTGCTGTGGTCGAATCTGCCAAGACCAGCAGTCCCTCCGTTAACCCCTTCTGCCTCGTACTCTGCAGGATCCCATGGCAGACATCACCACCTCTGCAGAGGGTTTCAGCTACCTGATCCTTGAGAAAAATAAAACCAAACTGGTCATTCCCCAGAAGGAGGTTTCATGCTGTTTTGATGAGAGCTCTTGGATACTCTGTTCCTGGCAAGGTTGTAGGTCCCCGGTGCTCAGGATGCAACCACCCTCACTAAACCTAGCAGCCTTTCAGCTTGGGTGCTTGTCGGGACCAAGACACACAGAGCTCACCAAAGAAAGCAACCAGATCTTTCAGAAAAATGATCGATCTGCTCTTGCTAGATCACCTGCCTCACCTCCCCAGCTCCTGGCTGCCATGTTCGGGTTTTCTGGAGCCCAGAGCGAGCTGCTGCCACATCCCCCTGACACAGGGAAGAAATCTAAGGCTCATCTCCATAGACAGCTTCTAACCAGTGGGATTTCCTTCCCAGTGAGAGGATGTTACAAACAGATGAATCCCAGAGGGTACAGATGCTTTGTAACCCAGACATTTACCAATTTTTCAACTCCATAGCTTGGAAATACAGATTTTTTTGTGCTGCAGTGGTAAGCCAGAAAGAGCATAAAAACTTCCAGCTGAAAAGGGACACAAAATTGCTTAGAGATGCTACCACTGACAATTATTTTCATTAAAAAAAAATAAATAAAAAAAGGAAAAATGAGCATTACCCACATGTCCACCCTGGTGTGGTGTTTGTGGGTGGCCTGTGGCACCCAGATCATCACATGTGGCCACTCACGATCATCACATCAGGGACCAGGGCATGCGACATCCTATTGCGTGTGCTCAGGAAGGAAGTAGGAGCCGTGCCTATTTCAGATTTTCATTTCAGCAAAGCCTAAATCTTACATTAAATGTGTGTGAATCAAAACAAAAGTGCCTGCCCAGCTACTTGGAAGTGACGCCACCATGACTCATATTCTGTTTAAAACAATCCTCCCCCTCACCTTCTCCTCTCCACAGAGATGCACCTCGGAGGCTTCCAGCACAGAGCCCAGGGTGCTTACACTCCTCTTCTCCCTCCTTATACCACTTCTGGGCCATGGCCTTTTTCTCAGGTGACTTCTCCTAACACCGAACTCTGCCAAACCATTTTTGCAGCACTTTCCAAGTACAACAAACAGCTTGCTTTTCCTGGTATTTTTTTTTCTTTATTTTTTTTATTTTATATTTTTTACAATCCATATAAACCATTGCAGGTTTTCTTTCACATTCACGAGATCTCCTGGAAATTATTGCCATTTCCCATACATATTTTAAAAAAAAAATAATAAATCAACAGACAAAGAGAGCCACTCTTTTCAGAACTCTCTGCAGACACAGAAGCCAATGCGAGCGAGAGAGAAACCAACTTTCATGGACAAAGGCTGGCTAGAGGTGACCACACAGGCTAAGCAAGCCACGTAACACTGAACAAGACCACTTGACCAAACACAATACACGTTGTGAACACTTGGGAAGGGACAGAGGAAGAGCTGGCTTGGAGCTGAGCTTGTCAGGTGGTTTTTTTTTGGTGTAAAATCCAGCAGTTTTCTGATGGGAAGTAACTGGAATGAGGATTGTGGAGACATTCAAGTATTCTAGGGCTGTTCTTAAATAACAGATGGGGGGATAATAGCTCAGCAGGGCAGCTTGGTTAAGTCCCCGGCTTTAGTTAAAAGCACATCCAGTACAAAAGCAAGTGCAGAAGTACAGGAAATGCCACACCTGAATGGATCCACGGTCTGGCTTGGTATCCAGTTACACTGAGATCAATGCCTGACACTTCAGAATGTGGAACAGCAGAGGGGATTTTTCACCTGGTCGTGCAACAGTGTCCTGGGAAAGGAGCTCCCTCCTGCCACCCCAGCCCTTTGCTGTAACATGACACAGGAGAAGGGAGGAGGAAAGCAGGAGAAAAAGCTGAACCCATGTTAACTCCCACCACCACCTCTGCAAAAGTGGTGCTTTTCATTTTGCTTTCTCCCCCACTGCTGCTGTTTATTGCTTGAAACTTTAAATAAGAGTATTTTCAAAAATAAGAAGGGAAGGAATGGGAACTGAGAACATATGAAATGGATTTCTCATTTCTCCCGAGGAATCTGGAAATACAGTAGTGGGTGCACACTATGTGGATAAAAACCTAAAAAAAAAAGCACTTTTTTTTTTTTAAAAAAGGACAATAAAAGTTCAGAGAATCTGCCACGCTTAGAACACTTGCATCTTACAGTCACAGCATATGGGAAGTATGACCCTCAACAACCGCTCCATCTCAGACTACATCGATGAGGTTTTTCTATTGCACATTCATGAAATGTTCTTGTTGGGGTCACAGTTCGAATCAGAGGACCACACCAGCTCCAGTCTGCCCAGGGTCTTCAGCAGGATGAAGATGCTGTCATCGGGCTGAGTTTCAGCTGGTGGACGGGAGAGTGGATGGGCACAGAACTCAGCACTGAGGTAGGAAAGGCAAAACATGAGCCTTCAAAGTTTTTGCCTAACGTCAGTTCTTCTGCAAAGAAAGACGCAGCTTCTCTTTTGCATGAGGTGACAGGGGGGCTGGGAGTGGAAGACAAGATCTCCGACTCATATTGTAGCAACTGGCCCATGAAACCAAAGTTTGGTGAGATCAGGCTCCGGCGCTGCTTAATGTAGTCGAAGGCTTCCTCCAGGCGCAGCTTCTTTGTCTTCATGAGATACGCCATGCAGATGGTGGGAGAGCGTGAAATCCCTGCTTCACAGTGCACCAGGATTTTGCCCCCTGTTCGTCTGACATAATCTAGGGGGAAAAAAATGTCATTGCAGACATCAGTTGGCATTGGGGATGGAAAGAACACTGCAACACGCATCCAGTGCTCAAGGTGGAGCCTAGTGCACAGCCAGTCCACCAGCAAGGAGAGGCTTGCTCTTTTGTTTGGTACTGAGGCTAACATGGAGATTAAAAGAGAATGGAGACAAAACTCAGCTCAGGATGGAGCTGAGCGGCAAACGACACCTGGTTTCAGAATCTGTGGATCCTGATTTGGTTCTTTCTGCATTTTTTTGGAAAAGTCCTTCTCTGTCTCCATCCCATGTGCCCATTTTGCTTTTGGCACAACTGACTTTGCAAAACATCGAGAGACACAGACCAGATATCGGGGCAATGTTTGGGTTTGCTATATCCACATTTCTCTGCCCGTGGCTCAAAGTGCTGACCCAAGCCCAGCCTGACCAGCCCTCCCACTGTCAGGTCTCTCTCAAAAGCTGCTCAGCTGCCTTCCTTTCATCAGCTTTGCTAGAAAAACAGGACTTCTCTTTAAAGTCCAATCCTAACTCCCTGCCTGGCCAGTTAGCAGTAAATGGTGGTACCAGGAGCTGGGGACTTTGGGTGGAGAGGCTGAGCTCACCACAAAGCACACACAAGGACTGGCAGGCAGTTGCTAATTACAGCCTGGTTAAAGGATGCTTGGACTTAAGTCAGGATATAAAAGGCTTATGCAAAGCACCCATTTTACACAACAGGAGCCACTGTGGTTACTCACACAACAAAATGATTGTTATTAGATTAAAGAGAATGTGCTTAAAATAAGCCCTTTCCACACAAAAAATACTTCAAAAATAGATGTTCTCTGCTCTATTGCCTTGAGCAATATAGTCAAGCTCCAATTTATGAAGAACTGCACTGAGTGTAGCACTCAGTGGAACAACACAGAGCTGAGCAAGTTATCATTTGCCTGTCTTCGATTGTCTGCCTGGGGACTAGTGCCACCACAACCAGTTATATTTAACTACTGCACAAAATAAGGAAGACATGGATTTGAGTCATCTACACCACACGTCCAATTTTAAAAGAAAGTGAACGTTAAATTCATCCTCAAAATCTGGGAAAGTTCCAAGTGACTCAACAACTACCAGAAGGGGTTGGGGATGGGACAGAAGAGTGCAGTGAATTAGCGTTTCCCTGAAAGGTGAGAGAACTCTCACCAGGAAGGGGAAGGGCTCAGATGACACCTTCAGACCAGTTTTTTGTAATTCTGCCTGAACCGTTGAAGGGCTCTAACTCAGCTGAGCAATGAGTCCAGCGAGTCTGTAACTGGCGTTTTATTCTCGCTCGCTCTCAAATGTTCCTGGGGAGCAACAGCACCAATTTCAACACCATCTCCTCCTAGGCTGGGGCTGCTCCACCCCACTAAACTACCCTGTGCCTCTCCATTGAGCACCACACCAGCCGTGCCAGGTAGCACATCTACACAGCCTGATGCTGGAAAATGTAGGAGGGGACAAACACCTTCCTCTGAATGTCCCTCTTCCTTCCTTCCTTCCTCAACAAAATCCCTCTGCCAGGACAGATGCTGTGGAAGGAAAGCAGCTTAAACTTTTGCTGTGACATGTAGGAACACACAGCAAATAACGTGTCCTTCCCACCAATACGTATTTTAGGAGAAATGAGTTTAAAGTACATGAAGATCTGGAAATGTGTTAATTTGGACCTACCGATGAAGTCAATGGCTTCCTGGAAGTGTGAGCTGATGTCAGCCGTGTGACTGTCCTCCACGGGGATCCACTTGTAGCAATACTGATCTTTGAAGGACTCTGAGCTTTTTCTGGAGACGTTAAGCAGGGCCGTGATGTGCAGGTTGGCAAGAAACTCGCACTTGGAAGCATGATAGGCACTACCAAGGTAGAGAAAAGGCAGGATTTCGACTGGACCACCCTGGAAGAGAAGCAGCAGAAACATGTAATTCCTTTTCAAGGGTATTTGAGTCTTGATAGCAGAGAGAGAAAAGCAAGGCACCATGTGGGCGTCTGTTCCCTCCCTCGCTGGTGGTTTTGGACCCCGGTGTTTCTGGCCAATGAATCACTGCGATGGCAAAGCCCACACAGCAAAAAAAGGTTTCATTTTCTTGTCCACATCTGTGAGGTACAAAGTCAGATCCAGCCCACTTGTATGCAGGAGGTTTCCGGCTTTCTTTAAAGAGTTGCCCTTTGGGAAGCACCCAAAGCGCTTTCATATGTGAAGGTTGTTCCCTCTGAGACTTTACCGAAACATGAGCAAGAGGGGGAGCTGTATCTGAGCAGGGAGGAAGAGGACAGAGGAGGCTGCACTAGCTCAGCCCAGTCCTCTGCCCTTCTGTTCACACCTCCAAAGATGAAGCAAAGCAAAACAAACAAACAAACAAAAAAATCAGAGCAAGACTCTTCAACAGCTCCACCAGGTTCCGGGAGGGACAGCCCTGTCCCCCCTCACCTCCTGGGACACGGCACCCACCACGTCACCCGCCCCAAGATGTCATCTCAGTTCCTCCTTTCTCAGTGCAAGCAAAGGCTGGGTGACGAGACCACAAAAGAAAAAAGCCACCTCCTGACGCCACAGGTAACTTTCCGTGATGCACAAGAGCTGCTGTCAGCCCCCAGCTGCAAACAACAGACTTTCCACCCCCTTGAGCTGCCTCCTCAGTGGGTCCCACACACTGGGGACACCCAGGAGACCCCACAGTGGCAAAGAGACCAGCATGGGAGGTGCCCCCAGGGGAGCAGAGGGGCATCACCTGGGGGCTCCCCCAGCACCCAGAAACCCACATCCCAGCGGAAGCTGCCCAACCACAGAGTGACATCTCGGAGCACACGGTCGGGCAGGCATGGGGGTGCGACGACTTCCCTGTGGAACCCCCACTTCCCCCCAGCTAAGGGCAGCCCTCAAGAGTCACTGCCTCTTCTCAGAAACAGCCCCACGGCCAGAGACAGCTCCTGGGACCTGAGATGAGGCATGGGCAAAGCCTGCTCCTCTGCCTGCTGGAAAAATTACACTCCTGGCAGCCTCTCCCCTGCCTGCTTTTTATCTCCTTGGGGGCGCATGAGCTGCCTGGCTGTGTGACAGGTCGCAAGTACAGTTTTGAGGCTAAGCAGAGTGTTTTTCCTCCTGTTGCCTCGTTTTGAAGCCGGGTGGAGGTGATGCTGACCAGCAACACACACGGGGCGTTTCATTTGATGTCCAGGCTGCCATCCTGGGCTGGGACAACTTACTGACAGCACCAGGGTCCCTGACACCCTGCCAGCCTCCAACAGAGCCCAGTGGCGGGAAGGAGAAGAGCCAAGGGGAATTTCACCCACCACAGCCGTGACACACACCTGGTCATAAGCAGGTTTGTGGTTGGCACTCTGCTTCTCACAGTGGCCGGCGAGGTTTCTCTCCACCTCCGTTCTCTCCAGGGAAATGAGTTTTCCATCCACACAGCACTCAGGATATTGCGAGTTAAAGGTTTCGTATCCCCCTAAGGGAAAAAAAATAAAGAGGAATCATGAACATTTGTTCTTCCCAAAACTGGTTTAATTAAAGTATAGGAGCAATGAAGGCACTTGCAATGCAGTGGGATAGTGGTGCACAGTGATGGGCCCCAGGGGGTTAATTAGAGATAGTGCTCCCCTGGGGAAGAGCGTTTGTTTAAAAGGCTCCCAGCACTGCAGAAAAACCTCTGATACCTTTGACAATTATTAACCTGCCAAAAGCTGGTGGATCCTGATTAAAAGTGTTAGCAGATGTAATTCTGTTGAGTCTAGCAACCATTAACTTCAGTACAGCGGGGACAAAACTCTTTCCCCCAGGTTTTATTGATGAGCACTATTTCCAGCATTTGAGATGGAGATTTCTGTACTCGGTAATGATCCCCTCCAAATCTGTTATTACTATGTACACTGTGACAACATAAGAAATATTTTATTTGCATTTTTGAATGGACATAAGCACAAGAGTGGGGTGCTTGCAACTGTCATTAATCACCACAATGCACGAGGCGGCGGGGTAATGAAGACAGACTCACTGAAACCAAGCTATTAAATAACAGCTATAAAACTTAATGAAATCCTGTGACAGCATTTGACAACTGAATAGCCCCACATGAGCTATTCTGCATGGTTAAGTGCTGCATTCATTTCATTCAGCGTGCAGCTAATGAAAAGGAATTAATCCTATTATTACATTGTTACTCAAAGTTTGTCATCAGCTAAATCGTTGTCTGTTTTGAGGCTGGGAACGCACTGCACAGAAGCACACGATCTCCAAAATGAACGTGAATAAGTCAGGTAGCAGAAGCAGCCTGGAAACGTCAGTGCTGTGCCACGTGTCTGCCACCTGTGCATTTTCAGAACAGAAACGAATGGGGAAAGCTCTTGAACAGCAAGATTCAATAATTCTTTGGAGCACGGCCCTCAAGTAAACAAGGCTCTGCAAGCAAACCCTTCAATGAGATTCATTCATCTGCAACTGTTGCGCCCTGATAAGCAGCATCGGTGCGGGTGCCCTGGTGCAAGGAAGGGGTTTGAAACAAAGGAAGCGCTGAAGATCTGAGAAGCCGCAGGGACCCCACCGTCCTCACTGCCAGGGCTGCCCCATGCAGCTACCTCTGACATTTCAGCCCCGTAATGCCGGCATCTCATTTGTTTGCAATGTCTGAGCAGATGTGTGCTCGAATTCGTGACGTGCTATTGTCGCCCACTCAATCCTGCCATGGAGTCCTCGTGTTGCAAGTGGCTGGCACGATCCAAAGCCCACTGAACACGATGAGAGTGTGTTTTCCATGACAGAGGGCAGGAAGGTGACTTTGCAGTCAACTGGCACTCGGCACCTGCACCTTTCCTCCTACTCCTGGCCACATTCAGCAAGCTCAGCCCAGAGCTCACAGCATAAGGCAGTGGGTAAAGCAGCCAAGTGACCATGGAGACCATAAATAGGGGGGTGATAAAACTATATCCACAACGACTGGGTTGATAAAATGATATCCCTAACCACTGGTAACATGAAAAGCCAACAAACACAAGCAGCTCTCCAGATTTCTCCGCTTGCTTGATCTCCAACTGCCCTTCACGGGGTAGGACTTTTAAATCCTCTTGTTTTGCATAGCTGACCTTATCTCCTCCCTGCCCCCTAACCACCGCCATCGCATACGAAAAATATGTCCAGCTTACATAAATAGACATTATCCCCATTTACGCCCTGTGTTGTTGTTTTTATTCTTGAATGAACACAGAAATCTGCCCGAGCCAAATCAGCGTGTGTGTTCGAACAGACACGCATGTCTCGCATCTCTGGGGCAGCGAGCGCATGCAGCTGGTGAATGGTTAATTACAAGCCTTGGGGATCAGGATATTTGCAGGCCATTCTTACAGTGAGTCATCTTCTCATCCCATCCTCCAGCAATCTCCTCTCTTCCCCCTCCCCACTCAACCTAGCTTCCCTGAGGTCATTCCTGCGAACACTAGATTGCTCATCACAAAGAGCCCGGCTGTGCTTCGGTTTTAATCAATAAATAACAGAATCCTTGTCAGCACCAAGGGAGGATCCGTTACTTTATCTTTCTACAAGCTGTTCTTCCCACACACACACAGCCACTCTTGCCCTGCTGGGGCTGAGCTCAGCCAGAATGAAACTGCACCTACACAGATGAAAGATGTGACACACACAACCCCTAGCAGCCAGAAAGCAAGGGAAGAAATGGGGCTGGCAAGCAACCTGGCATCCAATTGCTCCAGGCTAGCTGCCCTGCTTGGGGCCAGATCTGTGGGTGACCCATTCACATCCCATCACTGCGACTTCCAAGATGAAGCCACCTTAGCCCTTGAGTAGCCAACACCTCCTCCCACCTAGGGAGAACAGGAGTATAAGGGGAGAACCTCAAGGAGGGTTTTTCTTCTGGTGGCTTCACAGCTCATTATTTGCAAGGTCAATGCTACAGACCTTTCTTCCGATCAGTGCCCAGTGCTGCAGGATGATGCACATCCACACTGTCTCAGAGATCTTGCCCCAGACCACAGCAGCCTCCTGGGGGTCCGTGGCCCCGGTGAATCAGCAGTGCTGCCCACTGAGTCACTGGCTCCTCAGGCCACACCGGATCTGAGATGGAGCTGTGGACCTCACGGGCCCGATTCTGTGACACAGAGCACTTCCCGCAAAGAAAAGGGGAGCAGCAGCAGGAAAAGGTAGAAACTTTCCCATCCACTAAGGAGGAATCTTTCTAGCCTCAAACAGACAGGCTTTTAAGATAAGATACTTTGCAATGTACAAAAGGTTCAAGGCAGAGCCTACATTAAAACTCCACCCAGCTAAACTGCCCACGGTCACCACTTCAAAGCATGAGGCTGGTACGGGAGGAGGAAAGGACGATCTTGTGGCTAAACGAGCCGGCTGAGAGTCAGAGCATAATTCAGCCCCTGCTTCGCCACAGACTTCCCAGCATGGACCTGGAGGCATTTCTTCATCCCTAGTTTAATGGGGTCCCCAAGGATTTACGCGGCCCAGCACGGCACAAGTATTCCTGCCCTGCAGCAGCAGAATTGGTGCTGTTGGGGTGACTGTCAGACCCCAGGGTGGGTTGGCGGTGATGGGACAGAGCCAGGGGATTGGCAAACCACCCTGGGAATCTCCTTCGCCCTCGGTACGGGGCAATATCCCAGCTGAAGGCGCCTCTACCCTGGCAGAGATGCCCTGTGGGCACTTTTCGTTTTAGAAGGCACAAACCGGGCATATCGGGACAAAAACTAGTTTAATCAAAGACTTAATAAAAGCGAATTAACCCTGGCCGGTGAGGACAAAGGAGCAGGGTTTACTCAAGAAGCATCGCCTCGTTTCCCCCTCCATTTATGACCCCGGGAGATGGAAAGGGGATTGTTCGGAGCTCTCCTGATGGGGCGAGGGGCTGAGGAAACAGAATCCTAACCTACCTCGAGCTGGGAGGGACCCATACGGACCCAACTCCCAGCTCCTCACAAGACTCCTTGAAACCAAGAGGACAAAAGAACAAAGGCGCTGCAGGGAGAAGCGGGGGGAGCAGGGCTGGGAGGGCAGAGAAAGGGAGAGATGGAGGGGGGGGTTATTGTTTTATTATCCCCGGTTTACACAGAAGGAAAACAAAGAAATCGAAGGGCTATAACACACGTCGGGGGAGGAGGCATTGCTGTTCCCCGACAAACCCCAAGGTTTCGGCTCCGGGTTCCCCTCGGTGTGCCCGGGGGGAGGGGGGGGGGTGGTGGGTGTGTGTGTGAAACGGGACCCCCGGGGTCACCGGGGACCCCGGCTCGCCTCCTGCCCCCGGGTTTCGGAGTCAGCCCCGCTCTCCCTCTCGCCCCTCTCTCCCTCCGATAATCTGCAACTTTTGCCCTTCTTGCCTAATATTCTTTGCTTTTCCTCAGCCTCTTAAAGGCGCGGCGGGGTGAGCGGAAAGGCATCTCGGCTCAGCCCGCGGAGCCCATCCGGGATTTAGTTCTAGTGGGTGGAAAAGAAACGAAATCCCGGCGTTACCTCCCTGCCCTTCACCAATAATCAGGTTAACTGCGAGGTGGTGGAGGAGAGAGGGGCCGGGAGCGCCAAGGGAAATACATCAAATCCATCCCCACAAGAAGTGGGAAACACATTCCGTCCCCTGCTTTTGTCTCTCTGCGCACCGACCCTCGAGAGCGCTCCCTCCCAGGGCTGATTAAAGGATGCTCGCTTTCTAAAACTCCAAAAGGAGTCTCGGAGAGTTGATTTACCAGCATTTTTGGTATCAGATACCCACCTCGAGGGAGCTTCGAGGGTCGACGCGCCCCCCCCTCCTTTTCCTTGCCCCCCCCCTCACCTTTCAGAAAGCAGACCCTGGCCC
Source organism: Phaenicophaeus curvirostris (assembly GCF_032191515.1). Taxonomy (NCBI): domain Eukaryota; kingdom Metazoa; phylum Chordata; class Aves; order Cuculiformes; family Cuculidae; genus Phaenicophaeus; species Phaenicophaeus curvirostris. The sequence goes on along the minus strand of NC_091400.1, from coordinate 6,146,512 downwards.
CCGCCTCGGGCAGGCTGGAGAGCAGGGCGTTGAGGACGATCTGAGCCGTGCTGTCCTTCTTCAGCTTCTGCCAGTGCCCCGTGCCCTGGTCCAGCACCACGACGGCCGCCAGGCGGGCGCCCCCCTCGCCGCCCCCCAGCAGCAGCCGGGCCCGGGCGGCCGCGTCGGGGACCACGAAGTGGAGCGGCACGGCCCCGCCGCGGGCCCGCCGCATCACCACCGAGTTGAGGTTGACGTTGAGCGAGCCGCGCAGGCAGGAGGCCGAGTAGGACAGGTAGGGCCGGCAGTCCAGCACCAGGCAGCGGGAGGGCTCCTTCCGCAGGAGCTTCCGCAGCTGCCGGCAGTCCAGGGACGTGACTTTCATGTCGGCTGCGGGGCTGGGGTGGGGGATAGCGGCGAGGAGGCGTCCCGGTGCTCGCGGGAAGGGAAGGAAGGAGGGAGGGAGGCGCGGAGCCGCCGCCGCGCCGAGCCCGGGCAGGGAATCCCGGCCGGCGCCACCGGGCGTTTATATGAATGGGAGGCCGGGCGGTGACGACACTGCCCATATAAGGCGAGTGACGCGCCCGCTTTCCATATATGGGCACGCCCCGCCCGCGCGCCGCCCCCCCCCCCCCCGCGGGGATCCCCTCCCTCCGGCCCGCGGCGGGGGGGCTGAGTCAGCCCCGGGGGCAGAGGAAGCTGAAAAACGCCGCAAAAATCCTCCAGTCATCGCGCTGAGGCTCCTGCCGGCATCACCGCTCCCCCCGCCGCAGCCAGCGGGGAGAGGAGCGGGGGGAGAGCGGTAAGGGTGAGGCTGGGGCAGGTTTCTCACACCGGGTTGCAAAGGCGGGGGGGTCAGTTCCCCTTCTCCCCCCTCCCTGCGTGTGTTCTCACCCCCAGCAGAGCTCGAGAGCAGGCAGAGCCGCCAGCTCCCTGCTGCTCGGGGCTCCTGGGGCTCCTCGGAAAGAGCTGAGACCCCTGCCCGGGCCACAGTTTCAATCGAGGCAGGTCTGGGAATCATAGAATCACCAGGTTGGAAAAGACACGCCAGATCATCGAGTCCAACCGTTCCTATCAAACACTGAACCATGTCCCTCAGCGCCTCGTCCACCCGTCCCTTAAACACCTCCAGGGAAGGTGACTCAACCACCAGCCTGTTCCAGTGCCCAATGACCCTTTCTGTGAATTTTTTTTTCCTAATGTCCAGCCTAAACCTCCCCTGGTGGAGCTTGAGGCCATTCCCTCTTGTCCTGTCCACTGTCACTTGGGAGAAGAGGCCAGCTCCCTCCTCTCCACAACCTCCTTTCAGGTAGTTGTAGAGAGCAATGAGGTCTCCCCTCAGTCTCCTCTTCTCCAGGCTAAACACCCCCAGCTCTCTCAGCCGTTCCTCATAAGGCCTGTTCTCCAGCCCCCTCACCAGCTTCGTTGCTCTTCTCTGGACTCGCTCCAGAGCCTCAACATCCTTCTTGTGGTGAGGGGCCCAGAACTGAACACAGGATTCGAGGAGCGGTCTTACCAGTGCTGAGTACAGAGGGAGAAGAACCTCCCCGGACCTGCTGGTCACGCCGTGGGAGGCGAGCGATAAGCGGGGACTGCCCTGGGGACACCCCCAAAGATTGGGGGTTACATCACCCAAGGTTTACAGCCCGGCAGCAAAGGGGGAAATGAGGAGTAATTGCTTGGAAATGAGGAGTGACTGCTCAGATTTCTGCAGAATTAACAAATGCTCTCAAGTGTGGAAGTGTGTGTGTCAGGGACTTGCGACAGAAAAACTGTTATTTGGGGGGGGGATTTTATGTCCCTTTCCTTGTGGCAAACTTCTAAGCTGCGAGGCTGTGCCTCAAGGACACGCAAGACTTACTCTGCAGACCTCAGGCTGCGCCTGTGTCCAAAAGTCACTGCACTAAGACATGAAGGAATAATGAAATTTGGCATCTCCTTGTAGATAAGTTCTGAAAAGTGACCGAAAAGGAGAAGTGGAAATTCCTGGAAGAAGTTAGGCAAAAGGCTGAGCTCCAGCCGTGCTCATTCCAGCCGGGGCAGATTAGAGTGGAGCTCTCTAAGAGCAGGGTGTCATTTGCTCTGCTGGCGCCCCGAAAGTATGTTCACCTCAAGAGCAGGAAGTGCCATCCCTGCCTCACATCGCCTGCAGCTGAAACAGAGAGCATGAAAGAGGCTCTGCGAGGAAAGCTGCGTTGGAGCTGACTTGAAAGATTAGCAGCTACTGGTTTCGAAGCGCCTCCTCCTCTTCCTCTTACAAAAGCCCTGCAGCCCCTGGCTGGCTCCTTCCAGCCTGACCCCCCTCGCTCCCCTCCTCTGAGTCAGTCAGGGTATGAGACGGAACAAAAATAGTGGCTCGTGGGTAGGGGCAGATGTTCACAGGCCGTCTTAGCGTGGGTGTTTTCACCTGGCTGCTGCCATCCCGGCGGCCCAGGTCCTTCCCTTCTTCTGGGGGGGCAGCTGGGCATCGCGGGGCTGGGTCCGATGGCCCTGCCAGGACTGGATCCCCACCCTGAGAAGCATCACCGTGCTGAAACCCTTCCATTATTCCACAGGCAGGCCAATTCCCCCTCTTTAGTTTTCACTAGGTGGGGAATCTGGCACGGGCAGGAGAGCGGTGACTTATTCCTGTTCACAGAAAACCTCTAGCACGACCTGAACACAACCTGCCTCTCCTGCCCCCGCGCCCCCAGCTCCAGGAACCGCTTCTTCCTCCCTGAGAAGCAGAACCGAGTCCCTCGGGGCTCGTCCCCCAGTAGCAGTCCAGCTGGCAAACTGGTCCCAGTGCGGCACAGGGAGGGGAAGAGGGGCAGGAAGGAGGGGCCCCGCACAGTCACACGCCAGCATCATTTCCTCTCAGGAAACCCAAGTGAAACGTCGTGGGGGTGGGTGGGAAAGGCAGCTTTCATAGAATCATAGAATCATAGAATCACCAGGTTGGAAGAGACCCACCGGATCATCTAGTCCAACCATTCTTATCATGCATCCCTGGCTAAATACTAGTCTGAAGGACTGGGTGAGTCCTACCAGCTCCGAAAATAAACTCTCCAGGGAATACCTGAAGCCTGGCCTGGTGCAGGGTGCCTATCACCAATCCTGACCTGCAGCTGACCTTCCTACTTTTACACACCTAACACGGAGCATCCAAACAACTGCCTTGCAGTAGATTACAGCTCTGCTTTTGTTTCTTAATGGAGTGAGTCATGACCACCTTTTTTATTAGAAGAAAATAACAAGGCTAACAACAGCAGCACCAACGCTTCCTCTGCAGAGTGTCCCTGACTTCTCTGCCCACCAGCCAAATGACTCTGTTGTACTTGGAAAGGGATGAGCAAGCAGGGGTGATGCTGCCAGGGCTCTGGGATGGACATGGATACGTTTTCCCACTGGAGCAGCCCCTTCGTTTGTCAGGTGCTCCCAGCCAGAAGGGAGAAGGGAGCTCGATTCCTCTAAATGGAGGTGGCTTAGTAACTTAAACCACCCTCTGCTTTAAGTAGGAAACTCCCCTCCTCCCTGCAGCGCTTTACATCGTTCCCACTAGGTTCTGCTGCATCTTTCTGCTCCTCCTCCCGTTTCCCCTTGATAATCTCTCAGGCTCTTTCGTCCTTTGTCTCGGGCTTTTATCGGGGCTTTCAGATCAGCTGGTCCCTTCCTTTTCTTCCAGGCTGTATTTCCCCTAACCTAGCTCCTTCTTCCCTTCTCCCCTCCCCACCTCCTCCGGGCTCTTTGTTTCTGGCTGTTCTCAGCTCTGCAAAGGGTGGGAAGGGGTGACCCCAGCTCCTAGGGGGGCAGCCGGGTCCCTAGGGCACAGCAGCCACGGGGAAGCATCCAGCAGGCATCGCTCAAGAGCCAAATGCTGTCTGTTGGAGAGAACAAAACAAAAAAAGAGCTTTAAAAGGGGGCCTAGGTGAATGAACGAATGCCACTTCTTCAGAAGCAAAAAAACCCATAAAAATGACTGGATCAGGGAGTTTCTAGGGTTCGAGTTGCCAGCACCCTGTGCTGGATGCTACAAGTGTGCTTGTCACCCTAGAGAGTTAATTCCAAACCTCAGCAAGACCAAAGGTGAGAGAAAATCAGTGAGCTCCCTCGCTGCCTGAAAGGAGACTGAGGGGAAGGCAGCTCAAGGGTCAAACAGGAGAGAGGTCAGGGAGGTTGTACGGAGAGTAACCTGAATGGTGTGGAGTCCTAGCCTGGGGCTTGAGCTTCATCACAGAATCACTAGGTTGGAAAGGACCCACTGGATCATCAAGCCCAACCATTCCCATCAATCACTAAACCATGTCCCTGCGCACCTCATCCACCCGTCTTTTAAACATCATATCCCTGCTGGTGCACAATCCTGGACCTGCATCCTCCTCCGGCCGGTTGCAAAATGCAAGAAATTCCTCAGACAAGCAAAGTGTAGCACAAGGCGGCAGAGAAGATGGGTTGGCATTTCTTTAATGTTATTAAGTTTTCCATAACATCAGTTTCTAATTTTGGAGCGGCTGATGTCAAAACACTTACAGCACAAGCAGTGAGATAAATTTGTGCCGGTAAATGGAGAGCTGGAACCGAAGTAAATTTATACCCAGGGCTCAGGACAGCTGAGCAGCGGCAACAGGAGACAGCCAAGCTGAGACCTCATCAGTGTCATGACTTGGTCATTCTCAACAAAGCCTCACAAAGCAGATCAGATCACAAACTAACACAGCCTGGTTACAAATTTGACTCCATGGCATAACCCATTCTCAAAAGCTGATTCTAGAGGGTGAAATGCACTATCAAACACAGACTCTGTGACAGGACAACCACCTCTCTTCACTTTGTAGCCCCGTAGATGTGATCTGACTTTGAACTGAAATAACATTTTTTTTTTCCTTCCCAGAAAACTAATAAAAGCATTAATAACCACTTGGGCATTTTTAACAAAAAAAAAGAGGTAATGTATTTTTCACCTTAAACCTACATTCTCTAACAAATTCATAATCATAAGTGACTATTCCCAAAGAATTAGGAAAAAAATGCATGCCACAACCTACAGAATTAGGAAGAATGAAGTGAATTTTGGTTTATTGTGGCCTCAGTGTCTCCCACACCTGCTTTATATTCCCAGCTCCACTGCTGTAAAACAGATCTAAGCTAAGCAGTGTGTTGTCTTAAAGGGAGATGCCTGTGCTCAGCACATCAGAAAATCAGGCTGAAAGGGAATCTCAGACTTATGTCTGATTTTCACCTGACTCATGCCTGTGTGACTCCAGTGACTGCTGCAAACTGCTGTCAACAGCTGCTGTCAGGACTGAAAGAGGAATAAACCAAACCTCCCATCTCCTTTTAGAAGCCACTGTTCTTTCTGTTCCACTGGCTGACGACTTATTCCATATACAGATGGACAGGCAATTTTTAAAACAGGGCTATCTGCACAATCAGGTTTCAATTTCTCCACTTGCTTAACGTGGCCCAGAGCATCATGAACCGTATTGGTGGAGCACTTGCGAGAGCCAGTTAAGAATGTAAAGAACCCATCTTCCCATTTGCAGCCACGTACCATCCCCGGGGTGGCTGCAGTAATTGCTTACATGAGAAAATGGTTTGTGTAGTTCAGCTGCCTTTAAAGCGAGACAAAGCCCTTTTGTTCTTTTATCAACTTGCCAGTTCTCATTTTTTCTTTTATCAACTTGCCAGTTCTCATTTGTTCTTTCCTCTTCCTGCCACTGTTTTCCCGCAGGCATTTCTTGCCTTCTGGTCCTGTCTCTTCCCTTTTCCTGGATGTATTTCTCAGGAACCTGCTCCTATTCTGCACCAGTGGATCTCCCCCAACTAGCAGAGCCTTTGTCAACCCAGCTCGGTTTTTATTTGCATCTCCGGGCTTTTCCTGCCCACTGGTACCCAACCAACCTCTCTCATGCTGCAAATCTTAGTCCTTGTGTGTGGTTACTGCTTCTTTAGACAGTCGGGAGCCATCAAATGACATAAAATACGCTGTTTAATTGATTATTAGGACAAGCATATCTTGGAGAAACGCTGGTTACTTTGGTCAAGGTCTTTTAGAAGCAAATCTTATCATCGCTGAATCTGATTCCCTCTGCCTTGGTCTTTCTGACTGACTCATTTCTTAAGCACCAGGTTGTTGCCTAGAGGGTATAATCACATAAATATAATCCCCTGCACAACGTGTGTTACAATACCCACTCCACTGAGAATGAGTACAGCTCCTGGGTACAGAAATTACTTTTTAACCTCAAAATGGAGCAGCTCGTGCTTTCAGCTGAGAATGTTTTGGAGCCATTTTAGTGGGCCACACAGATAAAGGAAGAAAAAAAAAAACCCCACATTCAGTACAAAACATTGCATCTCTTTTTTTCTATAGCATTGCCAGTAACAGAAAAAAAACTACCCCAAAGCCTCTGCTTGTTTTCAGGGGTCCCCAAGCACAGCACAGGCAGGGCAAACAGTACAGCCTACAAGCTCCCTCTCTTACTCCAGCACAAGTCAATTGCATGCCCAAAAAAACTCTTTATCCCATCTTTGCAAAGGGAAAACAGACAAAAAAAGTGGATTTAGGCTTTGGTCCACCCCCTGGCTATCACCCTAAATGGTATTTCTGGAGGTTATTGGGGTCTGCTGGAGGGTATCTAGAGAGCCGCTGTGGGTCTGGCTGGTGGAGCAAGAGAATGCAGCTGGAGCTGGTGGGCTGGGGAGGCTGTGGGACAGCAGCCTGCAAACTTGTCACCCAGAGCTGTGAAGAGGAAGGAGATAAACCAGCCCTCCTTTGTCACCGGAGGTAACACAAGAGGTAATGGGCTTAAAGTGAGGGAAGCTTCTCAGCAGCAGAGAGAACCAGCGCTGGGGTCACTTGCTGCTGTGGTTCTCCACCCTCTGAGCACTCCAAGAACAGGCTGAACAAAAATCTGTTCGGAAAGACACAGAGTCAGTCCTGCCCTGAGGGTCATTCCTGCCCTGGGGTAGAGGTGGGCTGGATGACTTTTCAAGGAGTCTTCCTAAAATCCTTGTTTCACAGGTTTGTGTGGATCACGTTCAGACACACAAGTCAGTGACTTCATAACTATCCTAAAACCTGTTAAATGACAAACTAACCTGAATTAATAACTTCATTACTTACTTTCACGTCACTTTTACCAAGTCTCCTTTCTGCTGAAGTCGCTTTACGGTTACTTCAAGTGTTGTCTCCCTTCCCTGACATGTGAATCATCCAGAGAAGAAAAAAATAATTTTAATTAAATATTTTTTTTTCCCCAAAATAAACCTAGTGAAATGAACTTGTGAAAGAGAGGAAGTAATTTACATCTTTTACGTTCATTTCTCCTAGGCACCTACTTACTTAACCCCGTTTAAACTTTGTATCAGCTTATGACATCCGGTGAAAGTACACTACAGCTTATTAAAATTTAAAGCTGTTACTCCAAGGGAAAACACTGAAAGCTCTTTTATGGATTAGCCAAGCCGGCAGGATGTGGCTTCGACTTTGTATCCTTTTGATGGCACAGCCCACTTGAGCATCTTTATAAAATAAAAACTTCCCCATTACTTTCAGCCTCTTACTGTTTTCACTCTTTGCACCAAACTGTTACATGCCAGCAGGACTATGTTCACCCCTGTATTCCACAGGCAAAGTAAGAGGGTATGGTATGACAACCCTATCAAATAAACAATTATACTCACTAACAAAAGTGCTATTCATTTAAAAATAGGAGAGTTAAAAAAGCCCAAGATGACAATCTTCCATGCACTCTTCCTTTAGGAAGAACATGATCTGAGACCAGCAGAAGCTGAGTGATGACTTAGACTGGTATTATCAGACACACACAGCTGAACCAGGCTTCTCTTAGGTCAACTTTGTATTGGAAACTCTCCTCACTACAATGCTGCTAGTTATAGTGTGAGCCTTCACCACAGTTTCCTACTGGCAGAAAAGATTCCATGGGGTGACTTCACCGATTTCCTCTGCAGATACAGCAAACGGCCGGTCCCACAGGAACTCTTGCAACAGAAACTGCCTTGCAAACGGCACCCCTGGTAGCTATGGAAGAAGTTATCTTCCGTGTATCTTATGTTCCTGGGAGACGGTGGCCTCCTCTGAGAAAGAGGCTGTTCCTGTACGGGTTTACTTTCAAATGAGCTCCTTCAGCTGATGCTTTGGCTTAAAGGGCAGACAGGCCTTGGGTTCCCACCTCTCTGGTCCCTCAGCTTCAAGTGTATTTAATTTCATTTCCCATGACTTCCCCCTCAAAGGCTTCGTGCCTTGGAAGAGGCTGTATCAAATTTAAAAGGTGTATCAAATTTAAAAGGGGAATTTCCAGGTTTATTAAGACTCTTTTGTTTAATTGAAAAAAAAAATCAAAGCCAGGCCTTTCCCCTAGCCCTTTGTACGATCCTCCTGGGAAACACCCCTTCGGACAAGGACTGCTCCTGGTGAAGGATCTCTAGGGCCACCTCATAGCCTGTGGCTACTGGTTAGTCCCATCCTCCCGTCCTGACAAAACAAGTAACAGCCAGTGCTCCAGAGTAGGAGGAAAAAGCTAACCCTCTGTCCTGCTGCTTACTCCATCCCTCCTGCATCCAGTGGGTTCTGCTTTGCTTTCCTTTGTTAAGTTAACCGCAGAAAGATCCAAGATGAGCCAGAGGACGGTGGGCTGGAGGGTCTGAACTATCCTACACCATCTCTTCCTCCAGCTCTGGGGTGGGGAGTGTGACCTGTGGCTGTAGATCAGCATAGGGTTGTCACATTTCACACCACCACAGATGTTTGATGAGTGAACGTGTGCTGGGAACCTTAAAACATGAATTCTGGGCTGTAAGCTTCGTCAGTCTTTATTATTCAGGAACTGTAAGCAAGGACTTCAGTCATGCAGCATCATGCTGGTCTCTGCCTACATGCAAGAAAATCTCAAAAAGAAAGTGTGCATCAGCACAAACTCACCATCCCATCAGGGCACAACGAGGAGGGCATTCAGGCGGGTCTGGAAGCATCTGTGTAGGCAGAAGTTGACTCACAAGGAAAAAGAGGTGGGAAGGGAATGGAGCTGAGCTGGGAAACAATTTGTCACTTGCCAGAACATTTGTCCAGCATTGTTTATGGTGACACTAGAAGCCCAGTTTGCAAAGGCATGGTGAAGTGATCCTCCGTGATGATGCTCGGCCCCCATCCCCACCTCCCTCCAGGAGTGTGGTACAGACTTGCACATTCCCTTCCCTGCACCCCTGGCACCTCTGAGGGGCAGCGCTCTGGGGAGCCGTGTTGTAGTGGGAGTGCGGCTCCAGGGGCAGCTTCCAGGTTGGGAAGGCTGGTCACTGGGATGCACCACCCAGTCCTTACTGGTGCTACTGTGGGAACTGGGATGTCTGACATATATTCCACCATCTGAGGCACTGACAGGTTTGGTTGTTTACAATACATCTCTTATCTACATCCAAACAAATGTTTGTTTGGTCTGATTTGGAAAGAACTTGGGCACCTGAACCCAGGGGGCTTAGAGACGCACAAAACTCTTTTGTCTTTGGAAACTGTTCCACCGCAGGAGGTCAGTCCTAGAGAAATCGGTCACTGTGCAGCCCTGGTGTTCCGCTTTGTACCACTTCAGCCTACAGAAAAGTGACTGCTGAAGCTGCCACTCCTTTTTTTTATCCTAGCAACCCTGGGAACTGACTACCCACAAAGAATAACTAAAGCTTTTCTGGAAATAAAGCACGTTTGTGATATTGTTAGCTTGCTCCTGGGGCTGTGCCTGGCACTGCACTGAGCTATTACTACATGGTGACAGGTACAGCTGTGCAGAGCACCCTCCCTTGCATCATGCTCTGCTAGCTAGCCAGAAATACCACCACACCATATAAGTGTTCCACCAAGAAACACACACACGGTGTGACACAAATCTCCATAGACAGGGAGGAAAGGAAGCCAGGGATGTGAAAGGGATGGAGATTCCCAGGGGTTGCCTCCCTCTTCTCTGTTCTTGTGGTCAGAGAGCAAAGGGAGAAGAAAGTTGTAGCCACAGAAATGCAGCAGCAGGATGAGAGAGACCTGGAGAGTCACAGCTCAGCGTGCGTTTCCCATATGGTGGCACCATATGGCGAGTCTACCTTGTTGCAAAGTCAGCGTGATAAGATTGCTCATGCGTTTTCTACCGATACATTTAAAGAGGGGAGAAATCACCCTTACAGCAGCAGGCACACCGCAGGAGAGCTATTTGCACATTTTAGCAATACCTTAACGTCATTCCCAAAGACAGCTTAAGTAGCCGTTCCCTTTCCCACTGCCTGCCCAAGCCCTCTCCTACAGGTGGCCCGGAGCCACGCAGAAACCCTTGCAGGGGCCACGAGCACAAGTCTTCCCTTGCCTTGGCAAGTTTGGGACAAGAAAGGCATGTCGCTAGGGTATTTGGTGTTGTCTGTCTCTGCTGCTCTTGCTGTGGGGACAGAAACCTGCCCGAGGGAGGTTCTGCAGATACCAGGGAGCAATCGCTCCCAAAGGAGCAGCAGGTAGGCATCCTTCCCTCACTGAACACTCACCTTCACATTGTGTAGATCAGACCCCAGGGTCTGGTGCTGGAAGGTGTTACAAGGCTCAGCCTCCTTCCTAAAGCCTTATTCCTCAACAAGAGGGCATTGTCTCTGCCTGCAGGAAGCCTGGCCTCATGATGCTGGGCAGGACAAAGGCTCGATTTACTCTGAGAGAGAGCTGGAAACCAGGAAGGGGCCAAAGGCAGCCAAAGCCTGCTCTCCCTGTCTGAGATGCTTTGGATTTTGATGCAATGGGGTGATGGGCTGTGGGCACAAGCGACCAGGGCTTGGGACAGCCTCCACTCAGCAGGAAGCCCTCTGGGACAGCACGGAGTGGGAGGCATCGCAGCCTTATTGCTCTGATGCTTTCCACCTCCCGTGGCATAAATTAACAAGAGAAGCATCCGCAGCCAGATGTGGACATATTCAGTTCATATTTCACCTGACATTTAAGTTAAAGCCTCCTGCATTGCACATCCACCCTGGCGCACAAAAGGAACAGTGTGGTCTGATGTCTGGAAAAACCACCCGTGACCCTCCAGCCCTCGGATGCTGGCAACGCTCTGCCTGATACAGAGGACGATGTGCAGCGTGTTCTTCTTTCCATATGATTTCTGCATTACGAAAGAGTCCAGAAACTCCTGTCTCCCACTGTGCAGAAAGATAACTAAGAAAGGAAGTATGGGGGCCATTCAAACTTCTCTCTGCATGCAGGTGAGGACCTGCAGAGAGAGAGAGGAGGGATCCCATGCCCAAAGCGATCAGATACCTGTGACCAAACACAGGACTGTCTCTCCCACGACAAGTTGTATCAGACAGTGACAGCAAAACTGACTGCCCTCTTGGATGATTGAAAGAACCTCTTGTTCCACCACTTCTGAGTTAAAAGAGCCAGAAATTAAGAAGATAAGGGAAAAAAACAGAGGGCAGGTAGGAACATGGAGCCACAGAGAACTTCATACATCTCACAAAGGGAGGACCTCGGGGCAGGCAGTGATGGGGACCTCACAGTTATCTGACCAGGAGTGAGTCTTGGAATTGTTGTGAGAAATCTCCAGCCATAAATGGGTCGGTTTTCTAGCTCACCAGATAATGACTTGGGCAGGTTGATCTTGACATCCTCCAGACTGCTGCATCTAGACACAAGCCCACAGACATACAAAAAACCTCCCAGGATCAAACTAAAAGAAACCCTAAATTTCAAGGCATTTAACTGGGGTCAGGATTTAGCACACACTGTTTTTTCACGGTGGGCAATTTTATCCATTTATACAGCCTCCTTTGTCTGCAGATCCAGTACTTGGGTAGAAGGCATTTCTGCAGTCCAGTCATGACTGACAGGATCATTACAATACATATTTATTGCCCTGTCTTGTAGCTGTCAGCCTAAATCCTATCATTTTGGACAACCTGAGAGAAGCTACAGTGGGTGTCTGTCACGTTGGCTACCACGCAGACGTGAACCGGGGAGGCAGGAGGTGATGTGACATGCTGAGCTCAGTGCAGAAGGAGGTGGCTACACAGCCAGAAATAAATCCTGTCTTGTGGTGGACACTCATTAGATACTTTGCTACAAATGATTCCCTCCCTTCTTCCCAGGCAGTTCAGGCACCACTGTCAGCTGGAGACATTAGAGACGTAGAGGAATGATTGACATGAATTTTGACCCTGACATTTGGGCTTATGAGACATTACAAGTTCACTGCTGTCACATCAAATGCCATCCCGTTAATTCTCCAGTGAGCACAGGTCAGTGGCAGACGAAGCCCATCAGCAAGCAGCAATCATGTTGATTCTTCCTTGTTGCTAAATGCTAATAGCTCCAGCTTGTAATTTCACACTGCAAAAGCATACAGAATCAGGGATTTTTTCTTTCACCTCCTCAAACTCTTTTTCTTCTCTGTTTAGATCAGAGTTCAAGAAAGGATATGGAAGTGGAGACAAAACTGATGTCAGACTTAAATTTTGGTTACAGCAGGCTTCTGTCTACGTGATTAATTGCAAGGTTGTTCTAGCTGAAATGTGCACCGCAAAGGATTTATAAACACAACTGTAATTAAACTCATATTGAGACATTTTCTTATGCTATCACACATAAAGGCTGGATTGCATCTGTACGGCAAGCTGTCAGCCAGCTTATTCTGCAGAACTAAAAGATTCTCTTGCTGTGGGTTGCTGCTGGTCTGATTTATGAAAGTTTCCTCCTAACAATGCAATCCCAGCTTGATTAGCTACATAGCGCCTGTTCCTGAAAAGGGATTTTCTATTTCTGTTTCTTCCTCCAGCAGGGGATTCCCTCTTAATTAGCTGCAGAAGAAAAACTGTGACAGAATCAGAGACAGAGAAGGAGGACAGAGTGGAGGTCAATTCTTTTGAGTCAGAACAGTTATTTCTCACCAGCTGCTGCAGAATATTTTGTCCATCACTTCCCAAGAGACAATAAGTTGCAGTCCTTTAGAAAATTTTGCAGAATTATTAGAATTTGAACTTGAAATGCTCTCACACATCTGGCTGGCTTCTACTGGACATGGTGGATGAGACCAGCACAAAAAAGCAGCGACAGGAAGCCAAAGTCAACCAAGTTCATGTGAGAAATGAGACTCAAAATTTTTAGTAGCAAGGATGATTAACCACTGGAACAAACTACCAAAGGAAGTGGTGGAGTTTCCCTATCTTGATGTCTTCGAACTGAAAAACGCTCTCTCTTGTCAAGTAGGAGTTATAGGGCTTGACTCAGGAATTGCTGGATCAGATCATCACACCTTAAAAACAATGAAACCGCATACGTGATGTGAAGATGCAGGAATTGCATGGCTATCCCATGTTCAGACACACTAATTGAAAGCTCTTAGCAACGTGCCGTGCTGTAGCTACAAATAAGCCGTGTTTGGAATAGTTCTGACTGACCTTTTTATCACTGTGAAGTGAGTAGGCAGGAGGAGCACATCCTTTAATGGGTGAGCGGGTGTGCTCTCCTGGGAAAGCAGCTACAAGTGTTCAAAAGCTGACAAGGACATCTTCCTGCAAGCTTGTAGCACCAGCCCTAAACTACATAACTGTTTTAAACACAAACTCCTAATGTCGTCAAAGCAACTGATATTTGCAACAGCAAGTGAAAAAGAAAGGTCTAAAGCTTTTGCACTGAACCCAGACAAAGATCATATCACTTACAGAAGGGAAATAGAGAAGGAAAAAAATGCTGTCCTGCAGAGAGAGAAGGGGGAGAAGAGATATCTGGTGTGTTTGTGTATGGGGCTGGAGGCAAGGATGTCACAGCTCCTGAACCCCAGGACAAGGTCTGCACTGAGCGATGCAGCAGGATGGTGCCTCTAGCCTCTTCTAGGAGGGGGCTGACCTCCCTAGCCCTTGTGGTGAGAATAGAGGCCCCTGAAGCCACCACACAGTCAGGATCCACCTCACTATGGCCACTGTCACCTCAAAGAACAAGGCTCACACACAGCTGACCCAACAGACTTGAAAAAAGTTTCTTCAGCATGTCTGAATGATGAAGAATTTGTCCTTGGTTGGTCCCCATTGGCACAGCTCTCGGTCTGCTGCCGTAGGTACACAAAAAGCCCGAGGGCCCAAACACAAGGAGCATGGCTCAGACCCTTGGACAAGACAGAAAAGCAGGAAGAAAGCTGGGTATTTATATCTGTTGCGGCCAGAGGCCACTTGAGACTAGCAGCTGTTAAAATAGTCGCTGAAGCACGGCCCTGCTTTCACCCAGACCAAGGACCACCTTGCCCTTATGGGGAGGTCATGCTCTTCAACTTCTCTTCTCTCTTGCACCTGGTGTGAAGAGTGTTCACATGCTAGAGTAGGTGTGTCCTACCTGCCCATGGGCAGAGAGATCACCAGCGCACAAGCTGCTCACTGGATTCATTTTGCATTGCTAACCATTTGGGTTGACACAAAGTAAAATCCTTTAGCAACTTCTCCTCAACCAAGTGGGAGAAGCTCTCCTTCTGCCATACTAGAGACAAAGAGAAAACCCAGCAGGGTTATGCTTACACTTTCAATCAAGCCTTAGCCAGCAGACGGGATAAAGGAGTAACTTTGCTTTGACTGATATCCACCCAAAGGTCAGCAGCGTGCCTTGTGCCTCAGAAATCCTCGAGCAGATGTCTAGGATGGACACAGTGAACCCCAGGAACGCCAACCACTGACGTCCCCATGGGAGGACAGTACCGCCTGCCACCCTGGGCTGGGTGCCACGCTCTCAGTCCCGTGCTTGCAACAGGACACCTCCTCGGCTCTGCCCTCTCTGTCCCTCTTCAGCAGCCAACCTTCACACCCCGTTATCCAGCCTCCATGAAAGGCAACGCAAACACCAAATCTGCCAAGAGGGAAGCGTGTGGCCCCCACCCCGGGGCTGCCGTGCTCTGCGTCATCTGGCTGGTCAGCAGCAAAGCTTGTGACTTGCTCCAGCTGCACGCTGGGCATGGGGAGCAGCCTGTAGGTCCTCCAACACCAGCCGCTTCGGTACTATATCTTCCAGTTCAAACCATGACTGATACTTCCGTCACCTCTGATTCCACTCTAGCAAGTTAAGAAGCATTTCATCGTCCATTTAGTGTTTAGCATTACTTAAAGAGCTGTATCAGCCTCCTGGGCCATTTCTGGAGTTGTCTGCAAACATCAGCCCTTTCCACGTTCATTTAGGGAGCCTCTCAGCAAGGGAGAGATGCTCTCCCTGGGTAATATTTAGCTTTCCCCAAGGCCACGGCTTGCAGGAAGGCCGGAGGTTGAACAGTGCACATAGGTCCTATCAGGGCACGAGAGCAGAGACAGCAGCAACATCAGCACTTGAACTGGCTGAACGTGATTGATTAAATGTTTTCAACATGTGATGTGCACCGGGCCTTGCCAGAAGCGGGGTCTCAAAGGTGTTAACAAAGGTGATCTCCACCACATCCTTCCACAGAGGGCTCCCTGGACCTCACCCCCACGTGCTGCTGCACAGCCCACATCCTCGTCTGCCACTGACTATAGAGCATCCAGCAATTTCTTGCCCAGGGTAACAGCAACAAGATGTTAAATGGATGTGGGCATCTACCGCTGCAATTAAATTGCTGGAAACGAAGTGGAAGAGCACCTTTCCTAGAAGTTCAGGGAGTTTCCAAGGATCACATGTATTATAGAGCTCTCCAGCAGGCTCTCCTTACACTTCGTGAGCACAGAATGAAACACGGCAAGTAGTGGAAAGAGAGACAGAGAGAGGCAGCAGCAGAGATAATGAGACAAGAAAAGCAGGGTGTCATCACGCGTCTGAGCCTGCAAACAGTATCTCAGGTGGCAATACCCCTTTCATCAGGGTCCCAGGCAAGAGCAGGAATGCTGGATCTGGCCCAGCATATGTGGTTATATCAGTGGTTCATTGTCACAGAGCTGGGAATTACTGCCAGCACGTTAACATCCCCTGCCACCCACGCTTTTATTCTTTACCGTCACATATGCTAGAGAGTGGCTCACTGCTGCTACGCTCTGCTCAAAACATCGTGGTCGTAAAGCTTTGGTGAAGGGTCCCCAGCTTTGAGTTTCCTCCCACCATTCAAGATACTTGCAGCCCCTACCAAATCAAGCTACAGAGCTCATTTACACCAAAAGTTCACGGCAGAGCTCAGCAGCCGGAGGCGTGGGGAGATTAATCAGCAGGTAGAACTGGGCTCCCCAGCCCATTGATTTGTTTGTCTGATTTCAAGCATGACGCAATCCAACAGTGGCGTGAGGGTGCAGGGGTTTCATTATACTCCCACTTGCCACCTCTATTTTCTGCCCCTGACCCACTGAGGAGCAGCACACCTGCAGCACAGGCAATAGCAGCGGGTTTGGGGAGCATTCAACACCCACAGCCGTACCTCTTGGTGCTATGCAGATAGGTAGCCAGAGAGTCAGACTGCATTTTTTTTTTTTAAAGCTATAGAAGGATCAAGAAAGAACCTGCCTCTTCTATTGCCATTCAAAACTGGGCTTTATATCTCTCAGGTCAAAGGAGAATTGGTTCTTGCTCTCTCTCTCACTCACAGAGCCACGGAGCTTGCTGGGAAGCGACCAGCGAGGTCGAGCTCTGATTGCAGACACGTACAGGACACATGCACACAGAGGACAAGCCTGGGCATCCCTGGTTTTGCTGCTGCAGCTCAGGCCTGGAAACATTCCTCACACCCTCACATTAACAGCCAGCCCCTCGGCTCCCAGGATTTTGTTCCTGTTTCCAGTAAGAAGAGATGTGGCAACATCACTGGTGCAGACACAGCTTTCCTGGTGAGTGTCGCCAGCGTGGGAGTGAGCCGTGCACGCTGCTCCCCTCCCCAGCTTTCAGCAACGCTCCCAGCAACTCTGCAGCAAGCAAACAGCCCTCAACATCAAAGTAAGGAGGAAAGGACACAGCCTGATTGAATATACTTGTGGTCAACAACAAACTTAACCTCTCACTACCTCTCTTTATATGTTAATCTACCCTTCATATTCTGTCCCCCTCTCCCAGAGATGGACTCCCTGCTGGATCTGATAAGAGCCTCACCCTCATTAAGGCAATTAATTGGCTGGAGAAACACAGCAGTGAAAAACTCAAAACCTGAATAAGCTTTACAATCCCTTTCAGTAATTCCTGTGTCAGGCTTTGATGAGATTTGTGTTTTTCTGCAACATGTGCGACTCTCCACTGCCAGTTTCCTCCCCTGCCCACTGATCCTCCATGGATTTACCTAGAAACAAAAGTGAGGAGCGACATTGCTTCAGGCCAGATTATTTGTGAGGACTTTCTGCGTCCCCTTCCATACAAGCCCCTGTGAAGCCCCATGTGGACTTCACTGGCTGCATGGCATGAGGGGACATTCATTACACACTGAGGCCTTGGGCGAGGCAGAGCGCTGGCATCTGGCTTTATGTACCTACCATGGGACAACCCCCTTCTGCTGATCTACAACAAAATTGCTCAAGATTGCTTGAGCTCAGAGAAATACCTTGCAAACGTTGTCTTTCCCTAACTCATCAAGACTTTGCTGCCAACTGAGCAGTATCCAGGCACTGCAAAGTTTAATACCCATCTGATAACCTCTTTGACACCTTCCCTGAGCTCTGTGATCTCCCCCTGCTTTTCTCCCCACCTCAGTAAAGCACACTGGACAGGGCAGTGATGCACCAAAAATACCCACACCCTCCAAGGAGCTCCCCTTCACAAAGCTGTGTGCAGAAATGAGAAGTTTGGGGTCCCTTTGCATTGCACTGCTAGTGCTTGGACCAGAAAGGGCAGCATGCACGTCTTCTGGGTCGTCAAGTGTTCTCCGTGCTCTGATTTCGTAAATGATGAAGAAAATCAGGGAAGTGAAACCACAGATGAGTCAATGCTTACTAGCCAAACAGGACCCAGGAGAGGTGGAGAGGTGAACAGGTGACTTGACCCTGAAAGCAGATACAATGGCGCAAACGTGGCTGCAGAGTGAGGGCCAGCCTGCCGCGGGCAAGTCCGTCACCTAGAAACCAGTAGCTCGAGATGAATGAAACATGGGCTCTTGGAGCTGGAATAACGTGGTAGGTCAACAAAAGCTGGAAATAAGTACAAAGCCGTGGGTTGCCTTTCAAACCTGGAATCCAAAATGAACAACAAAGAAAAGTCAACAATTTCCTCAGGGTACCTGGTTTCCAGGAAGTTGAGTCTGCTAAC
The DNA here is from genome assembly GCF_032191515.1 of Phaenicophaeus curvirostris. Lineage (NCBI taxonomy): Eukaryota > Metazoa > Chordata > Aves > Cuculiformes > Cuculidae > Phaenicophaeus > Phaenicophaeus curvirostris. The sequence continues at coordinate 6,128,361 of NC_091400.1, read as the reverse complement.
TCAGAACATGCTCAGAGCCACTCCGTGAGAGCTGAACACTAATTTAGGCCAGCACTGTGCAAACACTGTGGGACTCGGGGAGCAAAAGTCTTTGGAAACCAAACCCCGCCATCTGCTTTGCAGTGGGAGGAAGCAAACCCACATCTGTGGCTCCTGGTCTGCTGAGCGTGGGGCTCAAAGGGGCATCCCATGCTGCCCTCTCCACACACACACGATGCTGCGGTGCCTGGGCAGGGAGGGGTGGATGAGAGACACCACTGGGGCATGTGGGCTGGGGCTCCCAAAGGCACCTAATCTCAAGGGGCTAGCAAGGCAGGACACAGGTTTTGAAGATATTCTGCTTCCCACGCAGCTCCGGCTCCACGAGCCATCCTGGAGTTGTACATCCAGCCGTGCAGCACACGGCCGAGCAGCTCCCTCCTCACCCTCAGCAGGAACACAGCCAGCAACATGCTGTGCAATAACCCGGAGCAGGATTACAACCACTTCAGAGGAGGTTTGCCCTCTGCAGACTCACAGAAGATTGGATTTGTTTTATGCTTCCTCTTTGGTGAGTCTTCAGTGCTCTTTCACGCTGTGAGGTTCTGGCCACCCTCTCACCACAGCGCTGCCATCACTCCAAAACCCAAACATTTCTGCCCAAACTCCCCCAGGGTCCCTGGTCTTGGGGATGCTGATGGAGGGAGGACACGAGGGCAGAACCCCTGCAGATCAGGCACCTTGGGAGGGACGGGATCGCTTTCTCCCACTGGCCAGATGATGTCCTGTTTCCTATTTTAAGGCCATTTTTATAGCCCTGAGGCAAACAGATCTAAAAAGTGGAATGATGTTTCAGTTCCCATCTGTATATGTATGGAAAGCCCCAATTCAGGCCAGTGCCAAGCTGAATGATGCCTAGACTTTCCTCCACATCCCAGTGGCTTCATGGCCACTGGTGGGCTTTGGCCACTCCTGCGTTACCCCCACGCACATCCCTGCAGGCAAGCAGCCTGCAAACACTCACCCAGGGCCTCCGCTTTGCCCCATGGCTCTAATTGGCAGCAGATGAAGCCAGACTATTTCCTGAGAGACAAGAGTTTTAACAATCCCTAAAGCTTCTTAGGAAGCAGCAATATCCTAAATGGGAGCTTTATTCTCCGCGCCGCTCACAGAGCCTGTATTCAGACATGAACAGCTGAAACACTCAGGGAACCGGAAACTTTTCCCACAGGTCTGGGGTGTCCCGGATCACCCCAGGGAACTGCAGAAATGAGCTGTAAAGGCCAGTCGGGACAGGATGCCCCAAACCAGGAAGATCCTTGCTGGAATTGGAGATCCCCCTCAAGGTCTGGACTCCCAAACCTCACTGAGTCTCCCTGTTCCTGGGGAACAGCTGTTGTGTCCTCACCATCCCCTGCGTTCCCAGTGACGATGGTGAAACCCGAGAGTGTGGGTCTTGGTCCATCAGGATGATTTGCTTTCTAGGAAGCCAGAAGCTTCCTTACACTTGCAAATCAGAAAGAAGGAGGACAAGCCAACCCACTTGTCCCCAAGCTGATACACAGGGACAGAGAGCACATTGCAAATGAGGACAGCAGGAAGGAATCTGGCTTCATTGCCGCTACCTCCTCCCAGTTTCATGCATCTCACACCAGTGCTCCCCAGCCTCCTCCAAGCCAGGGATGCACAGCCCCTGCTGCCAAAGGACAAGGAAGGCAGCAGCTGCCAAGGGTTCACGCGAGCTCACAGCATTCCTCCAGAAGCTCCTCTAATCTCAGTGACCTCGTTGGGTGGACAGCAGCCAAGAGCCATCACAGCATCCTAAGCAGACCTTGCTGCAAAGCCAAGGCAGTGTTACCACTGGGGGAGATAAAAGGGGAGGGGGGGGAAGGAAAGAAAGAAACAAAAAGTCGCCTGGCCAGTCTAACTGCATTTGGTTGATCTGATTTCAGGCATCTGCTAAGACACAGCATGCCTATTTATCATAATCAGCTTACTGCACAAGGACAGTGTTAACTAGGCTTTACTGGATTAAAACCTGCCAACTAATTCATAGCACCTACCCAACCAGTACAACAAGGCTGAGTCTCTGTGCTTTGTTTGAAACATTTTACCTGGCATTAAATAAAGGGGAGCACCTGGGGAAGGTGGGAGGGTACAAAGGCCCTATTGATCCGTCAACATTACAAGCAGCCCCACAATGAAAGGGCGCAGGAAATAGAGAGGCTCGCAGACCAAGTGCAGACAGGTTAACACAGAGCAGAGTCATAAAAGTAGCAAGCACAAAGACCATATCTTGACAGGTTCCCTCTCATTCAAACTGCTCAAGGCTGTTCCTGAAATCACCAGCAACACGGCTTAGTGTCAGCTGCAAAACTCAAACTGAACTGACGTCTGCAGATAAAACACATCATTAAACCAGCCTGAGGTGCTAAAATAAATGGATATGTTGAGGGGCTGGGGGATAAAGTAATGCAGTATTTATTTTAAAAGTCCCAAAGAGCCAATGTTAACTGCAGTGGAGCCACGTCAGAAAATGCTGGTGCGAGCAAGAATGGAATTTCACCAGTCCTATCCTACAAGAGGAAATGTAAACAACGTTATGCTTACAAAGAGCCCATAAGAGAAGTCCCCATAGTTGAGTATGGATGGAAAAACTCAGCATCCATGACAACATCCCAGGGCAAATCCAAGTCCCTCTGCCTCCTGGGCCTGTGGGGCATCACACACGCTATAACTTTTCATCTAAGGCTCGTCTGTGAGGAGTCCCTGTAAAGCACAAGACACCTGATTTAAATATTTATGGTGCTCCCTGTGAAGATGATTGCTCTGTAGAGAATTGATCCATGTTAGTAAACTTCTGCTTGTCATTTGTCAAAGGGATCCCTGGATCATTTCAGAAAAGTTTCTGACTAGGACCAGCCATTCCTAAGTGTCAGGAATTCTCACTTTGTGCTTGATCCAGATGCCTTCCTGCCATCATACCCATGGGTGTTATCTCATCCATCCTCCTTGGGAAAGCAGTGGCCAGACCATGAACTGGAACAAGCTGCAGCCTTACCAGTGGGCTGTTCAGAGCCATAGCAAACCCCCCTGCACAACCCTCTCATCATCACATCTCCACTTGCATGCAGTGCTATATCCCCAGTCCTATTGTTGCTGTAGGGTTCTGGGACCCTGTATTTAACTACAAATTCCCTGCAACCCAGCTGGCAAGGCCTGACCTAGAGTTTTTGTTTAGCTTGTGACATGCTCTCCAAGCCCAGCTTCTATGGTCCTACAGGTTACCTCAAGGCAGCTGCTTTCATTAAAGACAAATGCAAACCATGTCCCCCGAAGGCTTTAACATAAGAAGAAAATAAGAACCTGAGTGTATTGCTTTTGCATGGAAATCCCACACTGGAGTGCAAGGGGAAGTGGGTTGACTCAGGATTTTTATATGCTTGAGGTTGGCAGAGCTGATATTTGTGCATTGACACAACAGATAATTAAACACAAGCAGAGTCAGGTGTTGGCTGTAAGCTTCTCCTTCCTCCACTCAAGCCTCCACCTCCTAAAATAGGGGATGGCCTTTGATTTCCCAGCGACACCCACATCCTTACATAAAATACGAGCCACTCCTCACCAGGGTGGACAGGGAACTACTGCAGCTGCACTGGTTTGGACGCGCTCCTACTCACATCCCATAACACAATGTCTGGTGACATTCCCCCATCGGGTCCTTCCCCTGCACTACAGGAATGCCCACCTCTTGGTGGAGACAAGTTGATTATAGAATTATGGAATTGTTAAGGTTGGAAAAGACCTCTAAGATCATCCAGTCCAACCGTTACCCCAACACCACCATGCCTACTGAACCACGTCCCAAAGTGCAACAGCTATGTGGTTTTTGAACACCTCTAGGGAAGGAGACTCCACTACTCCTCTAGCAGCCTGTTCCAGTGCTTCACCACTCTCTTAGTAAATATTTTCTTTCCTAATATCCAATTTAAAACTCCCCTGGCACAACTTGAAGCTATTTTATTTCATCCTATCACTTGTTACTTGGGAGAAGAGACCAGCACCCACCTTGCTACAAACTCCTTTCAGGTAGTTGTAAGGAGCAATAAGGTCTCCCCTCAGCCTGCTCTTCTCCAGGCTAAACAGTGCCAGTTTCCTCCCTTCCTGATGAAGATGAGCTAGAGAAAAATGGTGCAAAATGGCAAAAAAAAATAGACCCAGGAATGCACTGAGTCACCCTCAGGACCTGCAAGATGACCGAAGACTTTATGCATCAACATCCCTGTTCAGCTGGCTAAGTCCTTACACTGGTCAGTGCTGCTTGTCTTGGTCCAGACACACCCCAGCAGGAGGTGTAGGAAATAGTAAATGGGAGGACCATAACCAGGCATTAAGCCTGATATTACACTGACCCTATTAAGCCAAACTGGGAAGTTACACATTCCAGGCTGAGTCCCTTGGCAGGAGTTGCCAGACAGCAGCCTCAAGGACTGAGCATTTATCATCTGGCTCCCACTCAGAGCCAGGCTCCATCGAGTGGGACTCTGTCCCAGCAGATAAAGAACATTTACTGCCACCCCTCTGTTTATGCTGGTGTTTAATTTGCACAAGTGATGTGTTGAGGTAAAGCCCCCAACTGCTCCCCACTGGCAGCAGCCAACAGACTTTGCTGTGGTTGGGGGAACAGGGCAAGGGGGGAGGTGATGAGGCTGGGCCAGAGCAGGAGGGTGGAAGGCACCAACCCCAAATACCTTTTCTCTCCCACCCACTCATGCTACTACTGGTACGTTTATTCCTGCGAGCACCGATTCCTCGTGACTCAAGCAACACAAAAAAGACCTGGCTCCTCTCCAACACCCACATCAAGGACTCCCTCCCTCCTACAAGAAAGTCAGTCCATGTCTAAAGGCCTTTCCAACAAGTCTCCCCTCACATTCCTTGAGTCCTTAGATTCACCTCTGCTACCAGCTGGGGCAATGCAGCTACAGGGGAGTCAATCCTGACACCTCCAGGAGGACATATCTGACTATCTAGTTCCCTTGCAGCAGCAGGTAAGGGCTACTTTACAGCCAGCTCAAGGTGATGTGCAAAACTGTACTTGGGAGGCTTCCAGGACTTGGGACACTGTGACAGGGAGCTGCGAGGCAGCCAGCACGATCTGAATGGAACATAAAGGTCCAAACAGTGAATCTTTTTTCCTCTTGCTTGCTAGTTACAGTCTTCTCCCCATCCTGCATCTCAGTTTCACAATCCCTACAAAGGAGCCAGCAATACTCGGAGCACAAACCATTCCGCACTGGCTTCTTGTGGAAAGCTTGAGCACGGAAAAGGAGTCAGCTTACTGCATTTTAAAATGGCACATGATACCTAATGCTTAATGTGCATGAAAAATGTCCATGGACTTTTTGTACAGGGGCACTGTGAATTCACACTCTGACAATGGGTCTCCTGTATGCACTGGTCCTACAGAGGTGTGGGAAGGACTCATCACTTAGACATGTAAGAGGCTGAGGATTGTTATAATTAATCTTTCTCTGTGATGTGGAGGTACTGAGAGATTCTAGTCTTTGGCCAGACTGGCAGGAAGCCAGATATCGGATAAACACAGACCCAAAAGATCATTTCTGACTCAAGGCACTTATTACCTAAGATGCTCAACTGAAATCTTGTACACAGCAGTGGAGAATCCAAAGGGGATTGCAGAACATGCTCAGCCAGGCAATCTGTCACTGCCCTAGGCACCCCTGAGCTAAGTACAGGGCCATCCTTCCCACCCAAGAGGCTGCTGAAGGAGGAGATGGACACCTCAGGGGGCGGTTTTGCAGCTACGCTGATTTAACAGCTGCCTGCTTCCCTCCAGCCCCAGTACAGGGCAAACAGAGCCATCCCCTGCACAGTGGAGCACAGTGAACCCACATACGGAAGCAGAGGGACAAAGATGTGTCCTACATGTTCCTGCCAGCTCCTGCTCACAACAGTGGTACACAAGCCATACCGGCAAACCACTAGGAATAAATACATCCAGCAGTGAAACTGCCAAGATAGAAAGCATCTATTTCATCTGCAGCATCATCTGGGGTTGCTCCATTATTAGACACAGCAGAGATCGGTGGTTGTTATGTTCTTTTTTGTGTACTCTCTTTAAAAAAAAAAATCCCTTAATTATATCCTAAATTAGACTATAGTTGGGAAGGCTTCAAAATAGGAAAATCCAAACCACTTCTGCTTCTCAGTTCCAGAGGAACTCTTGAAAAAGTTTTAGACTATACAAAAATCCCCAGAACCAGTGTACTCTGTCTCTCACGCTCCCTGTTTGCTTGCAGGGCTTCTCAGGTGTTTGGGTACCAATACCCTGCTTTGTGTGGGGCTTTCTGAGGGTTGAGCAGGCAAGCTCAAAATCCAGTCAATCACTCCATCACGGCTGTAAGCTTTCCAAAATTTCTTGAAAAACAATGACTCATGAGAATAATTTTGTTACCTGATGAATAACATTTGCTGAGAGGGTGGACTGGCTGTCAGGAGACCAGTGCTTTGTTACTGAATCTGCTTGTGACTTCTTGTAATTTTTATCTCCTTGTCAGCAAGTCACTTTTTACCTGTCTCTTTCTGACACCTTTGCCTAGTTTTCCTTTTTAGGATAGGTTAAATCATCTCATAGTATGTCCTCTCTATTGGGGCTGGGCTGTGGATCCTGGAAACTGTTCTGCTGCTTTCCTTTTTCAAATGAAAGGAGGAACTGGGAGCACAATTTAGTGTCTCCCCATTCAAAATGTCATAAAGCCACATAGTTCTCCTCCTTTGAGAGCTATTTTCTATTAAAACGCAATAATATAAAATAGGTACAGCCAGAGGGTAAGTCGGTAAAAGTTGTTACTAAAATCAGAGTGAAGTGGTTTTGTAATGGCTCAGAAAGGCTGCATAAGATCACTCATCCCCAGAGCAAGGGACCAAACCTCTCCCGAGCAGAGAAGTTAGCAGTGCTCCAAACATCCTCTGTTCAGAGGAAACCTTGTTCATTAACATCTTATAGGACATAAAAGCCTTTTGCTTTTCTTTTGGTGGAGTAGAGAACAAAAGTTATTCCAGTTATATAAGCAGGATCCCAAGATAGCTATATTTTTCCACAAGGAAACATGTGAGTTCAAGGCTTTTATTTTTAATATAGAAGGAGTCTCGGACTATCTAAAAGAATACGACGTGAAATCAGCCACCCTGGGAGAGACCAAAGATCCCTCTAACCCCATATTCTGTCCACAGCAGATGCCCAAGAGAAAAGTGTGAGGTCAAACTGTCGGCAAAGCTTCCCCAGCACGCTCTCCACTTTTGGGGACAAATGGTTACCTAGGCCAGAGACATTGTGCTTGTATCTAACCACCCTTAATAGATTTTATTTTTTTTTAATTTTTGCCCTGCACCCATACCCCTGCAGGCCCTGGGCTGGTGTGATACAGGCTGCAGGGAGACAAACACAAAGGCAAACCTTATGTGTGAGCACAGGACCATTCCTCCCATCCATGAGATGCTGCTCAGCCTGCACCAGGATAAATGCCCCTCTCGCATCTGCCTCCCCCCCCCACCAAAACAATCATCTGATATTTCTGTTCCCCTCAGAGCCTCTCTCTTCAGCTGCTACCTGCAACAGGAACTGAAATAGGTCAATACAGAGAAACTAATGAAAATCCCACCCTTCATTAACAGTTGCTTATGATATTGGCTCATCCTTGAGTCATGCCGTAACTCTACCCAGTAACCCACATATTGTACACAGGATATGTTTGCAGTGCAATCAAAGAAATAATCATTGAGATGTTTACTGCAACCAGACGTTATATAATAGTTGTGGCTAGTCTTACTGGCTACATTGGTCACATCATTTAATATTTCCATGCTGATAACATAAGAGTAACAGGAAACAAACAAGAAAAAAACCCACAGAAATCCAGTCAACAAAAACCTCTCCAAACGAATTTGCACTGATGTTTGACTTCAAAACATCCTCCTGTGTGTCTCACTGGAGAATCCAGAGCACTTGCTAGGACCAATCTCTGACCAGATTTGAAAAGCATTTAGGTGCAGAAAGCCAGAGCAGACTGTCTGGTCAGGGTTCCTAAAGCCCTCAATTATTTTAGGTTAAGCAATTGATACTGAAATTTTAAGCTTGGGTTGAGTTCCCAGAGAAGCTACATCATTAGGATGGGATTCCTCTTCTGCCTGTTCCTGTTTGATATTTGCAAGTTTGGTCTTTCCTAGTTATCTAAGCCCCTAAGCAAAGGTATCTCCAGAGAATGACTTAATCTCATCTTAATATGGCAGCTAAGAGGATAAGGCAACCTGATGTTTACAGGCGCTTCTCTCCTTTAACTACAGGAGGAATTATACAACTGGTTTACACCTCACTTTTGGGGGATTAGTACTAGGTGAGAAGAATTTCATTACCCAGTGCCCACGTTTGTGTTTTAGATGTGACTTAAGTACTGAAGACTTTGGGTCTGCTTCCAGGTAACAAGACTTTGGTTTTAATATGTTTTTGGAAATAGTCCTCTAAATATGTATTAACTATGACTGCAACAGGGGATGAGAAGCAGCAGAGCAATGTACCCTCCCCAACTCTGCCCTGGAGCTCTTTGTGTGTGTTTCAGCAAACTGCACCTACACCCAACGCCTTGTGCATGTTCTCATGCAGCACCGAGCTCCCTCCCTCCAGCTTGGTCACTGTAAGGGTGGCGAGTCCTCACCAGGAAGGATTTCTGCAGGGAGTCATGCTGCAGCTGCTGGTGATGCTACAAGAACTCTGGCAGAGCACACAGCGTCTCCAAACACTTCAGGAGGTATCCTGAGGTTTCAAATCCCACTCAAAGCAGGGAAAATTTTGCATTTTCTCCAGTTAAGGCAATTGCACAACTTCTCAAGGTTCCTGTCGTGGTGTTTGACCACCCGTGCTTCACAGATGCCTACATCTGCCCAAGAGTGCTGCCCTGAGGCAGAGAGATCTGCCTCAGTTATTCTTAGCCACCATGAGATCACTGAATAAGATCATTCCGCATCCCTCTGTGTAAAAAACATAATTATGTTAAGGTCTAGATATATAATGGTTGAAAACTTCTGCGCAGATTAACAGCTTCATGTGCCATCTTTTGCCCATCAAAGTATCCTGTGAAGACACTCTACCTGCTAATTATGGGTACGCACACAGGCCCGCTGGGGTTGGTTTTGCTGTTATTACAACGTTGTACCTGGCAGGGTGAGCTGAGAGGTCAGGGCTGCAGATCAGTAAACAGGAACAAAACTGGAAAATCCTGAAGACAACTGTAGAGCAGAGTTTCTCCACTCAAAGTTTGATCTATTATTGTAATGAATGTTGCATCCTGCAACAGGAAGGTAGAAAAATAACAGGAAGGATTCCAAAGAGAAGAGGACAAACCTGCAGTCAGAGAAAGCTGAGCAAATAAAGTCTTTGCGAGCTCATCAGCTTGCATTGACTGAAAAATGGCTTTCAGCTCACCCTGCGTAATGTGATTTGTATGCTGTTCAGAGCAATCATTAGGCGAGGTAGTTAACTGACTCTGTTATGTATTATGCTACAGGTGCAAGGTCTGCAATCCCATATAATGGCTGCATAGATCTAGATTTAGCTTATCATCATTTTTTACATTAGCATTCGAAAGAACAGAAAGAGCTTCACAGTTGCCAGTCACTCATTTGGTTTTACCAGCGATTCCCTGGTCAGGGGAAGGGCTGGAGGCTGGCAAGGCCAGAGAAGAGGATGTACAGCTCACACATGGTCAGCTCTGCATCCAGCTGCAACTATGTGGGCAGACAGATACAGCATTTTGAAGAAGAAAACGAGCCAGGAAACAGATAAGGACCACTTATGAGCTACCCCTGTGAGTACACTTGGGGCACCTTCACCTTAGGGGACCTCAGAGGTTTCCCAGCCTCATGAGCCTCTCATAACCAGATCCACCTGGAGTTTGATGCACAGCAAGGCTAAAGGGTTTGCCTGAGGTCATGCAGAAGGCAGTGGCAGGGACAGTACCGCACCTACATCACACAACCCCCCCATCCCAGGTTTTAGCCACAGAAAGATCACCACTACACAGTTAGGCTGTCTTGGCAAGGGCAGATAGGTTTTGTTTAGAAGCTTCTAAGAAAGCCATGCCCCTCAGGCTTGTTTAGACAAGTACATCCCATGGAATTATTTTACACCAGCCTGCACTGGTGGTGCTTGCCGCAGCCTGTGCAACGGGCACGTGTACCTGGTGCTCAGCCAAGCTCTCCGGCCATTCCCCGGCTTTGCCAGCGCTGCCCCGGCACAGCTCGGCATCCGCAGCCACAGAGAAACCTGCCAGCCCCTGCTCGGGGCAGTGTGTCACGGCGTCCTCCTAACCACAGCTCACCTGCCCTGGCAGAGTGACCCACACCACTTTAATCTGCAAGTTGTTCAGCCTAACGCAATCCTTACTAGGATGGCTAGTAATTAATGCTGTGCTAACCACTATCGGGGTGAGGTGCAGGGTGGAACCACCGGACAAACAAATAAAACCAGGACACTGAAACCACGCTAGTGTCCTTCTAGCAATGTCACCTCTGCAGACAGCAGCCTGCTTTCCCCATCAGGATCCACGGACACCCCAAAAGCACGGCCGTGACAGGATCACTCACGTGAGCTGGGCACACCAGTGTGACACGGTGCAACACAGAGGAGGTGAACATCTGCCCTTGTGGTCCTGCAACTGCAGTCTGCTAGAAGGGAGCAGCCTTAGCAGACAAAAAGAGGGAGGAGAGGACGTCAGTGCTGTGGCCATGTGCTCACCTTGCTCTCTCCTGGTGAGAGTAAAACAGCTGCTTCAGAACCAAACTTCATGCTCCAAGCTTAGGTGATTTCCCGACCCTCTGACACCAAAGGTGGCTTCTGTGGGACTGCTGTCCTCGCTCTTCACTCAGCCTCCTTCAAAGGGAGCTTTTTCACTCCATTTACCTGAGAGAAATAAGGCAGAAGATATTTTTTTTGTTGCTGTTACACCACCCATCCACCTTTAAGGCAATATGTTTGTCCCTTTTTTAGGAAGGGGAGATGAAAATCTCTGGCCATGAGAAACCAGAGCCCTCCTCTCTCAGGAAATCCTTTGATTAGAAGCTGATATTTCAGATTCATTTAGTCATTTGATTATTTGCTGCAAGTTAATAAGAACTTGGCCTTTACCATAAAGAGGTGGCTTCCCCAAGAAGCCAGCCGACTCTTCCTCCACAAAATATAAATCACCTGTTTTCATAGGGAGGGCCTGAATCCAGCTGGAGTCTTCAGGGCTTTCCAGGTGGAGAAGAAACAGAAAGCTCCTGTATCAATAAGCTTACAAATTAGGACAAAAAGACAACAGGTGGGTACAGACAGAGAGACAAACACCCCAGGAAGTACCAGGGGGCAGTAAGAATCACTAGAGTAATTGCAGAGCATTAGAGGCACCTTGGGAGCGAGCGGATGTACTGCTAGTTTAAGGATTTAACAACTGAGTAATGGGATCACCAGTCAAGGAAGGTAGGAGCTGACATTCCAGACAGAAGAGAGAGCAATGAGAGAGGGTGGCAGCGTGCCTCAAAAATGAGCCTAAGCAGCCTCCGTTCAATGTGGCAAAGAAAGAGACACATGGAGGAGTCAGAGAGAAGATTGGTGTGAACGAATTGGTTTTTAACTAGCTTTTGACTGTTTTCTTCCTCTGATATTCCTGACATGTGATGTTCCCAGGGAACTTATGCAATGTGGGATAGCCAACGTTCCAGAGACTGAAATCACCTAGTGGCCTCTTCAGTAGTCAACTGCTTCATCTTTTCCAGTGTCACTGAAGGAGGGAGAGCCAGGGACAGAAGGGACCTAAGCAAGCCTGTTTCTTTCCTCAACAAGATAAAACCATCACGTTTCTGCAATAAATTGCACTACAGGCCAAAATCTTCCCTGGGAGCACAAACTCCATCCCAGCCAGACTGACTCTTGCCGTGTTGGCAGGACTTTGAGCCTGCACTTCTTCACCCTTTCCTTACCTAGTCCTCCTCTGTCCCGCATCCTTGGCCAGGACGCCATGCCAGGCTCCTTGTCATGCCCTGCCTGCGGTCCCAGAGCTGGAGGAGAGCTGACTCCACACAAGACCTGGTGCAACTAGCTGAGAACGAATGCCTATTTCCAACTTCATGGCAGATAAGGACTCTCTGAAAGCAACATTATACACAGCAGCTGGCACAAATTAAACAACTTTAAGTTCACCTTGTTCATAGAGGCCTGAGGAGCCTCTTATTTCCTCTGTGAGTGATCAGGTGGAGTTTGCTGAGGTCTCACTAGGCTGCTCGTGGCTGCAGCTGGAACTGCTCCTGCATCTCCCTCCCAGAGCACTCAGGGCATGGGAAGCAGAGAGCAGGAGGGCTCAGAAGCATCATTTAGCCCAACAGTCCAGGAGAAATTATCATGTTAGAAGGGACGTGGTACTGGCTTTAAATTTGTGTTTGTGTGCACCAAACTGTCCCTCTGAATCCAAAACCATAATGACGCAGGATAATTTGACTCTATTGCTCTCTCCCAAGGAATAGTCTTTCCTGGTTGCAATTTATCTTCTTATAAAAGGCAATTTATTTGTAGATTATCTACAGAATTAATTATTGTCCTGTTCCTGCTCCAGAAATAAAATTTTCATGGAGTATAGCAACAGTTCTGAGTGGCAGCTTTGAGAACCTGGAGCAGAAATCAAAATAAAATATCATCAAGAAGAGTTCTCAGTTCTTTAAAGCACTGAGATTGCTCCCTGGGGAAGAGTATTCAACTGTAATAAAAACTATATTGCTTACAATTTTATGGTTGCACATCTCATCTTCCATGAGTTTGACTCATCTCTGATGCCTGTAGGATGGAAGAGAGTAGAATAATGCTTTTTCTCCAGAGTGAGAGTTCAGCCCAGACATTCCCAAAGCAGTCGGTTATTTTTTTGTTCTGCTGGTCAGGATTTGCCTCTGACATCATGAACATAGCAGAGAAATGAAGCCCTGAACAGGTGAAAGCTCTGCAGCATCTCTGCACAAGCTTTGCTGTTTTACAACTCCTACATCAAGACGCCAAGGAAGCAGATGGGGACTTCATGATCCCTAGTCCACAGGTACTACCACAAATTTCAAGGATCTTTTAAGGAACAAAAGTCCTCATGGGAAATCCCTTCTAACTCTTGTGGCATTATCACAACCTCCTGCCCATACAAATTACAATTCCTTTCATGAAAAAGAAAATATTTTCTTGTTCAGCAAGAAAATGCCCACCAATCTTCTACCACTGTGACTGAAAGAGTCGGATCAAGTCACCAATGTCTGAAATTATAGATGACCTCAAGAATCCGCCACAAGAGAAGAGGCCTGGCTGTTGTAACCACAGCAATATGGGATCCAGATGCAGCTAACCATCTTTTGTTTCTTCTGACTTTGGTCAGGTTTTAAAAACATTGAGTCAGGTTTCAAGTCAGCATAACCTGTTGCCGTCTTTTTTTGTAGTGAGTAGAGATACAATCACTCAGCACCAGAATGATGACACAGAAATCTGCAGTAGATGATCAAATGTGCAATAATAAATCGATACTGGAGCCACCTCCTACAATTCATAGCTTCTTAGTAATCTCTGCCCCCACCTCCTGTGATCAGCCCCACCTCTGCTACCCCTTCACATCTCCTTTCCCTGGGACACCCCTAACATGGTGTAAAAACATCCAGCTGTGCTCTCAGGAAACTGCAGGAACAGGGGAAAGCTTGTCTTGCTGTTGAACCCATGCCGCGAGTGCAAGTGTTATTTTTAAACCATCATGCAAAAGGATGTGGTTCCCATCAGCCAGGGCATGTCTGAGCTTCTGTGAGACAAGGCTTTGCAATTCCAAAGGCAGAAAACGCAGTATGTGCCACTATTGTTGCTGTAGCTATACCTGTGTGCAGTGAATGCTGTAGCATTCAGTCACGCATCAAATAAACACATAGCTACAACACAAACTATCCCAGAGTAGCTGTTATTTAGATTATTGACATTTTCTTAAATTAAATGTTTTCTTTCCAATGTTGCTATGAAGAGGCAGAGTAGCCAATCACAGCTCACCAGAGACTGACTTAGCTGCTCTCTCTCCTGCTCTGCATGGATGGGGACACATCACCAGCTGAACCAAAAGGCCCAAAATCCCAGGGACTTTGCTTGTAATAGCATGAAGGATCTGACTTGCTTCCTATGCTCACACAGTTGTGGCAGTAAACAAAGTTGTGGCATCCGCAAGTACATGGTTGAGCTTTAAGGGAGAGGAGGAAAAGAATGAGAGAAGTGAAGGTGCAACAGGCACAGAAGATATAACATAGAGAACCAGTCATGGATCCATCCCTTGTGCTGCTCTCCAGGCCCAGGGAATACCTATCACACTACAAATCTCCAGCAAGTGGTGATATCCACCTCATGGCACAGACTCTACTGCTTGGTTCTCTCAGTTCACTCAGCCAGGGAAGTGATGGAGTCACCACACCTGGAGGTGCTGAAAAAATGTGTAGACATGGCACTTTAGGACAAGTTTTAGTAAGCGTGTGGTGTTGGACTTGATGATCTTAGAGGTCTTTTCCATCCTTAATGATTCTATGATTGTACGATTCTATTCTCTGCCCAAGACATGATTCCCCTCTTGCCTCAGGAGCACATCTTGCAGAGAGGACCAATGTTGCTCAGCATCTTGTCTGCACAGACCTGGAAGCATCCTGAGCAGCCAAGGATGGACTCTGAGTGAGTGGATCTGGCTGAGCTGCTGCTGCATGGGGGCTGTTAAAGCAAGGAGCCTGATTAGATAGAGAGAGAAAGGATAGTTTCCTCTTCAGAGACATTTGAGGCTTGTTTGTAATCTGCTCCTTGCCCTCTGGCTGTTGTGTCTCCTTGGGCTTCAAGCCTGGCTAGCCACTTCATGTGTCCATCAGACACACAGGCCCTGACAAGGCAACTGCTGTCAAAGAGCACAAAAACCCCCTTTGACTGCTATTCTTCACCCAGTGCCTGAGGAAATTCATTGTTCATGCTCTGCTCTGACCTGCAACAAACATGCTAGTACATTGACCACCCCTGCTACTGCCAAAGCTCAAGTGATACTCATCCACATCTTTGTTCATCATGCAAAACCAGCACGTGTGAAAAGCAGTCATTTCTATTAGAGATGTTAAAATGTGGCACCTTTGGATGTCTTTTCAACAACTACTTCACTGAAGGATGCAAAGAGATTTTCAGAGGAGCTTAAGTCCATTTCAGACACAAAGGGGCCCTTCTCTCACCCACACCAGCGTGTTTCAGAGCTGTGGCTGAGTGCCTTTGCTCATTATCTCTTCTCTCCACCCTGCAAAGGGGACACCATTGCTGAAACTAGAGACATTTTCCTCTCCACAGGTGTAATTTTAGAATAGGTTGGTGCTGGAAAGGATAAAAGCTGATCTGCCTCCAGCAAGAATCTCCACGACAAATATTTGGGATTTACCTTCAATCCAGGGTAGGGATGCAGGGCCAAGAATGAAACAGGAATGAAGAACTGCTGGTAATTTGAGGTCTCTCCACTCTTTTCACTACATACTGACTTTCTTAAATCAGGGAGAATATTTACTTTGAAACATGCTGGATAATTTTTTGGGGGGAAAAATATTCCACAAAGAAAGATTGTGTCAGTATCAGTGAAGTTCAAGGGTTAAGTTTCAATATTCTTATTTAGTTTAATTTTCTGTTAACTTTTAAACGTTTGTCCTGGGTTGATACATTTTTAATGGGAGTGATCTATCTCTTCATGTTTCCAGTTATTAAAACAAAATGTTTAATTCTCCCTTATTTAATATTTTTCTGTAACAAGCAAATTTGAACTAGGTTACAACTAAATTTGTTGCTATTTAAAACAAAAGCAGATGACGATGGAATTCAGTTTGTTTGTATCCCTCCTCTAAAGCCTCCCACCACAGGAAAGAGCAAAGCACATCAAGAATAGCAACCTGCAGAATATAGTCAGGCACATATTCTAGGAAATTAAGTTGCACCTCAGTCCAGGAAATCAAACATGAATAAGCAACTGGGATGATCTATGAAAGCAAGAATTCCCCCAACAATATGCACATTGAATTCTGTCATTGAAGGATGATTACCTGGATATTTTATTCACTGCCTGTCTGACTCCAGCGTCAGTGTGAGTGTGTTTCCTGGCAGCTGACAATCCTCTGAGGTTTTCTGACTTCACAGCAGGTGGTACAAAGCATCACATCGCTCTGCTAACTACACCTGATTGGCGCTTGTAGGCTTACCTGGACCCTTCCCTCACAGAGCAGAGCACTACCAATTCCTCTCTCCACTCTCTCACAGCAACCCACCCGTGAGCTCTCATTCCACTTCAAAATAAGGCGTTTGAGTTCACAGGAGGTGTCAAACCCCAGTGTAGTCAGCCCACTCCTTACCTTTAGGACATGCCTCACTCTTGCTTTGCATGTATGAGAAGGGATCAGCTGGAAGTCTCCTTACAGAGATCTCTTGGTTGCATGTGCACTGCCTAAAGTCTGGGGACTGGGGGGGAAGGAGGATGTTGTTACCACTAAGGAAGGGAAATTCTCTTCAACAAGGAAAAAGCATAGGGTTCAAGACTTACACCCCTTATGCTTCCTTCCCCAAGCTTACAAACGATTCTGGCTTCCTTATACAGCATTACAGACCTCTTACCAACCTTGCTCACACTCCTGTGTTGTCTCTACTCAGCCACCTTCCCATGAATGGCACCCAAAAGCCTTGCCCTTCCTTTCCCTCCCCTTTCCCATCAGTCTTTTATTGACAACACAACCTTGAATTTGCTCGGCATAGCGCACGGGCTTTGGAGTTTGCCACACAGTACAAGATGTATCTTTGCAGTCTGTGAAATCCCAAAGGCACCTCTGGATGTCACAGCTATGCTAGCAGGTGCTCAGGATAAGGCACTAGGAGCCAAATCAATTACCCACATATGCGCGTGTGTGTGTTGATTTGCATCTTTGCTTTGTATTTTACAGGGAAAAAGGCAAACAGGCTCTCCCTTGCTGATGCTTCCTAAAGAGAAGCCTAAATCGCAGCCTCAGCCTGTCTCCTCCACACCAGCACAGGCATTAGGTCATCAGTCTTGTCCTGCCAATAATTGTTAACTGCCCACAAACTCCTGCTGAAACAGGTTGGAGAGCTTTAGGAGCTAAATCCTCCTCCAGGGTTTCGAACGAGTTTCACAAGACACTTCAAAGCCTCAGCAGCTGGAACAGTGATACGATGTCATGTGCTGCAGATGAAGTGATAATACTTGTCCATAATGGATTTGCTGGGATTTGTTTCATGTTTCCTCCACCTGTTGCCCCTCTCGTGGAGTCCTCCTTTCCCTGGGGTTTTGTCTTCCTATCTTAAGATGCCTTGTTCATGGGGAAGCAGAGCTTGGTTGACCTCACTCTTTTTCACCTTACCTTCTTGTCTCATCCTAACACAAGAGCTCAGTATCTCCCAGGAGTGGGATGAATGGTTTGGGGAGAAGGAAAAAAGGAACAGGCCCTTCTAAGGCTGTTATGTTAAATGATTAATAAATAGCTTGCTGACTGAAGTCTTAAAAGAGGTATGGTTGAAGGAGGACACACAGTGTCTTTCTCCTTTGCCTTAAAAGATGGTTGTAAACGAATTTACATATTACACAAAGCAGGATTACTTGGCTTGATATGTTGTAGAGTTGCCCAGACCAGCTGGTGAGGAGAAATCATAACCAAATCGAGCTCCTGTTCCACTGCACAGATGGGATTTCTCCTCCCATACCCACAGATCTGGTTCTGGTGCCAAACGTTTTGTCTATGTACATTAAGTGGGTATATTAAATGTCGTGACTTTCCTGCCAAACACATATGGACCTCCTAGAAGTTTACATTTGTCAGGAGAGAAGAACGAATGTCTGCACTGTATCTAAGCAGGCATCCTTCCAAGCAGGTACTCTCAGACAGGTTTTGGGGTAAGGGAAGAAAGGTTTAGTGGTTAGAGACAACCCGGGCCCTCTCTCCTGCTTGGACCACGAATTTCCTGAGGAATTTTGGTTTCTGGCCTCAGATTTTGCCCCTAATAACACAAAAATGTATCTGATGCTTTGCCCAAAGTGTCCATACACCACTAAAACCTGTCTAGGATCCTAGGTCCTTCAATTAACTCAGTGAGAGTCTAGTACCTTAAACTATATGCGGATATGTAAGACCAGATTGAAAACCAAACACACTCATGTAAGCAAGGTGACAATGCATGTCTGTGGTCAAGCAGGGATCTAGACCCAGGCCTTTGTCTGTTCCTCCATTTCCCAAGCTATCAAAGCAGGTGAAAAGGACTCCACTATCTCCCAGGCACACAGCAAAGCTGAACAAGTTCAGAATAGCCACCGTTCAGATGCTGCGGTGATGAACAGAGGACTAGGGACTGGCAGCAATAAAATGATTCGCAAAATTAGAAGTTAAAATTACTTCTAATAGCAAAATAAACCATATTACAAGTAGCAGTCTTCAAAGGTCAGTTGCATGAAGGTCTGGACTGCAATGAGAGCTGTGATAGAACCGTTTTGGGGACAGTTCATTATGGGAACTAGCAGTGAAATGAAAACTGAACTTGCTCCCACATTAGAGTTGAAGGCCCTTAGAGTACCAGATCACTCAGTCTGACCTTCTGTAAAGTGTAAGCTTTAATGCATCACCCAATGTTTCCTTTCAAGCCTTACAGCTTGAGAATGACAAAAGCACAACCTCCAGAAAGCCTCAGCTGAACGAAACCACTTTGTGGGTCCCAAGGGTCAGTGCCCCTTCGTGTGAGCAGGGAGGAAGCCTGGTGCAGGTCACCGTGCTTGTCACTGGAGGTGGAGAAGGAGGAGGTGATTGCCTCCACTTTCCAGAGGAAGTTGCACGCTGGGTTTTTCAGCTCAGCTCACATCAGCGCCTACGTCGTCTTTGTCACGGCGACGGCAGGGGAGATCCTTCAGACACGCATGCACGGATGGCTCCTGAACGCAGCATCCTGCAGTGGAGCCGGAGCAGCATCACTGGTCCAGGAGAGCGCACGGATTGCGTCAGACCCTGCAGCTTCAGAGAGAAGCCACGTGCAGCCCTGCTGAGAGCAGAGCAAGGCAGGCTGCACGCTCCCGTGGCAGGAAGGTGGTCTGTACAACACGGCTGATGTCACGCCTGATAGGGGGTTTGAGGAATCCCCCTCCTTCTGGTCACTCAGCAGCCCCCTCACCAGCTCCCTCCCTTCTCCTTTGTTTCCCCCATCCCCAAATCACTTCCTCTGCTGGAGCCACTGCAAGAGGTGCTCTGGAGCTGATCCATGCCCACATACACAAAAATGCAGCCAAACCCAAACCACAGCCTGTTTTTTATAGCAGGGCTATTTTCAACCCCAGTGAAATGAGTGAAATGACACGTCATGGTGAAGCTGCTGTGACCAAAAGTGGGAAATGCTTTTCCTCCTCCCATCCTCGCTCATCCCTGTAACCATCCCTGCCCCTGGGAGAAGTTCCCATTGCCTCCTTTGGTTGGCTTTGGGGCTCATAAGACTTGTTTCAGCTCATTAGTCCAGCAGAAGATGATGTGCTTTGATTTGCTAGGTTCTTTCTTTCACTGGGTTGCTCTGTGAACCCAGATGAAACTCCTCCTTGTAACCTCCTACAGTGATTTCAGCAGTTGGAGTCACAACACAGGCCACACAAAGATGCCCTGTGTGTGGGGACAGCATGTCGCAGGAGATGGGCAGGACAAGAGCAGGGCTTCTGGGGCGAGGACTCTCTCAAACCAGCTTCATCTCCAAAGAAAACAGCAGCAAACAGACTCTCTCAAACCAGCGTCATCTCCAAAGAAAACAGCCTGGACACACCACCAGCCATAATGATCCCAAATAAGTTTCTGTTTGCCACAGCAAATGAGATGAGTTTTGTTTTTAACCAGACCTAGAGAGCACAGGCAACACAGCAAAGCAACCTGATTTCTAAAAAAATACTTAAACTGCTGTTTAAATGTGGGTATTTAGGTGCTGCACATGGCTTTCCCAATACATCAGTGATTCTCTCACCATTCAGCCCTAGGGACCTCTGCCAACCCTCAAATTTTCACTAAAATATTTACCCCATTTTCACTTCTAAGGCTGACAAAGAGCAGGGTCAGTAGGAAAAGGTGTGAAAATCTTAATGCTTGGGAGCAAGGTTAAATAATTCTATGAAATGATCCGCAGAGAGATGTGCAATGCAGTCAGAAAAGGGGACCTGCTTTTTTCACAGTCCTCAACGCAACGGTAAAATACAGAGTTTTTCAGAAAGATGGAAGATAAAGTCCATGGCTTACAGTTAAATAACTGACCAGGTCCAGTGCTTTTCACAGCTTGGCCCAGTAGTGAAAACACACATGCAGCTGGGATTTGTGCCCTGGGGAAGCACCAACTGCCCCGTTGCATAGTGCAGCAATGTTGCTCACAGATACCACGTGGAGCAGCTGGGTTGCCAGGGCAATTATGTCTCCCAATTGTCTGATCATCTCTCTGGGTTATTTCTGAACTGGAGAGCTAAATGTACGCATCCTCTGCAGCATGTTCACAGGTCTGCTTGTCCGAGCAGTGCACATGGCACATACCTGCACTGGAGCACTGGACAGCCTGGGGGTGGATACCCCATGGATATCATGATGGGATGATACCCACTGCAAGCTGCCTCCAGGAATTTTCCTTCAGAAAAAAAAAAACCACTAAAAAATCAGCTGTCCAGGCAGAATCCCCATCTTTCCATGGGGTCTTGGTACTCGATTCTTTTGTTGGCTTCTTTTGTACTGCAGGAGTCCATTTGCCTTCTTCCCCCACTCACCACAATGCCTTCTCCATTATAAATCTGAAACCTCTCTGAAAAACGCCGGTGTTAGTTTGCTTTAATCTCATAGATACTTACTGAATAATTGAAAAATAAACCTGAAGAATGTTAATGCTTCTTTCTCCTTCCCCTTCCTCCCAATTACACAGCACATTGACAAGATCATTAGTAGTCACTTAGCATCTGATTTTCATGTTTGTTGTTGCTGTTGCTGTAATATTTTCGCCTTTTAAAATTCCAGAACTTGGCTTTTCAAGAGTGACTGAGGTTGTGTGGGAGAGAAGTTTGCATCCTTGCCAGGGCCCCAAGGATAGGCTTTATATATGGACTGCTTAAAATCTCCCTCACCAACAAGGCTCCTGTTGCAGCTGTCATCATTTCTGTTACTGTGCAGGACCTTACATTTTTGTCATTGTGTGTGACCTTCTTAATCCAGACATGTCACTCTCAGACGGAATAGTACTGCTTGCTTTCTTTTCCTGGTGGAAAAAATGGTACTGCTTGCTTTCTTTTCCTATTAGTAACTTTAATTCAAAGGCCTCTTGTGCATCAGAGATGTGTGAACCATGACCATAATTCCTACATAACCCAGACCAGAAATGTTCACAAAGCCTCTAATAAAATAAGAAGGGAGGTTCTGCTTTCCAGTCAAAGTATTCTATGATATAGGATGCAAATTGCAATGACTTTGATAAACTCCTGTTTACTCTTTATTCTAAACACTAGTTAATAGATTTCTAAAAGCCTGGACAGTGCAGCAGCAGCATTCTTACCCTGCTACTGCAGAGCATGCCTGGAGCACTGCTAAACGTGAAGGTTACTTAATGCAAAACAAGAGTATGTTGAGGATCAATATCTACACATGTCTGGACATCAACAGCAAAACCAACTGACCAAGCAGGACCCTTTTTGAAGCCTATACTGGGATGCCCACTCATCAGAGTTGTACTTGGATCATTTCGTGACTCAGTGGGGTCTTCTTCACATAGCAATACCAGCTGTCTTTGAGCTCTGTGATGGTCCTTGCTAACCTAACTGCTACACAAATGTCTTGGAGGCAGATTGCATCATAGAAAGCTGCACAAACTCCAAAAAGCACACACACACAGACACAAAAACCTGGCTGAAAGTCATCTAAAAGCCTGGTACAAGTATAGAATCTTCCCAGGAATCTCTTCAAGACATCAATCCTCCTCGGGAGGATTACAGCAAACCACTTTACTCAGCTATCCTAGACTTCATGGTACTGCGCTGTGCTAATCCTCACCCAAGAGATAAACACCTGGTTGGATGGGAAGCCAATGTGATGTGACTACTCTCTGTGTAATAAAACCTGCAGCAAAACAATACTGCCAATGCATCATGAAGTCCTATTATAGATCAGTCCTACAGCTGCCTCTTGGGTAGAGCTGTTAATTAAGGTGACTGACTTAAATCTGAACAAGCTGCAGCCAGGCACCCACAGACAATCGACTCGGGAGCTCTTTAGTTTTGAAACAGACCCTTCTCTATCTGTGCATGGCCAGCGTTCACAGCCTCTGCTGCTGTCACGTCTTGGCATCAGACAGACTGAAAAGTCCCAGCTATGATATCCCAGGCAGGACTGCCCAGGGGATGTTGAGATCCAGTCCCTTCTCATTGTAGTGGGAACGAGTCATTCTGCTCTCCCAGCCAAGCTCAAAAAATCTCATTTTATTATTCAAAACATTTTCAGTTTTGCGGAGGAGGGTTTGCTGATATTTCAGAAATGAGAAGACAACTGCTTCGTGATCTCGTAACTAGGGAGCAAATGAGAGCTCGTTAGAAAATGGGAAAGGATTGCGGGGGAGTTGCACATTTCCTACCTAACTCCTGTGGTTTTTTGCATTACAATTCAGTAGTTTGAACAAGGCTTCTACAGCAGATCTTGTGATATAAGGTGTTTTCCAGGAAGCCCGTCTTCTTGAGACTCTGAGCAATATCTAAGATCCGCTACACTGAATACAAAAACTAAAAGCACAGGTTTCTAGTTTGTAAGATTGAAAAATGTGGGCAGTAGGAAGAGTTGAAAATCAAAAGCCGCCATCAAAATCCAAAAGCCACCCATGAAAAACAACCCAATCAGAAATCTTGGCTTTTTCTTGGTTTTGGAGGGTGTAGCTAAGGGCTTTTTACTGCTTGTGCTTTAACGTCCAAGCACAGTGAGCAGCATTATGGGTAGTAGTAATCGACTTCCCTGCAAACAGCTTTGTGAAAGAAAACCAGAAATGACTGTCCCATGTGGGATAAATTAGCATGTACCTCTAAAGATAATGCTTCCCAGTCCAGATATTGTAAAGCAAGGCACAACCACAAAATTCTTGGCCAATCTGACCAAGCTATAGTTGATGTACATAGGTGATAGCAGACCAGAAATGAGACCACTTCTCATACTAACATCAGCACTTTGCCCAAGCAGGAGTCACGGTGCTCTTTTTCAGGCAGTAGCAGCATCTCCTCCAGGGAAATCCCATCCAACTGTTTGTATTCTGCTCCTCGTGACCTGCTGGGTTTTGCTTTGCAGTCCCTCCATCAGCTGAGAGACCAGCACTTTTGTCAGACCCAGCTGGCCTCTTTCAGCTGGGCATAAGGCAGAGTATAAATAAATATGCAGCTGATGTTTTGTGGTGGAAGTTAGAGCTTCTTTCCCCTTTTATCAGCATTTTGTACAGAAAAAAGCTGTCAGATATAGGTACGGAAATCTGGTCACTCCATCCAGCGTGTACAGCTCTTTGCTGTTGTAGTCATAGAATCACAGAATGGTTTGGGTTGGAAGGGACCTTAAGGATCATCCAGTTCCAACTCCCCTGCCATGGGCAGGGTCACCTCCCACTGCATCAGGCTGCTCACAGCCCCATCCAACCTGGCCCTGAACACCTCCAGGGATGGGGCAGCCACAGCTTCTCCAGGCAACCTGGGCCAGTGCCTCACCACCCTAACAGCAAAAAATTTCTTCCTAATATCTAATCTAAATCTCACTTCTTTCAGCTGAAAACTGTTACCCCTCATCCTATCCCTGCAAGAACTGGATGCCTAAAATATTTATACTTGGAACAACAAAAGTAAAGTAAAAACCCCAGTTGTAGACAGTTCTCTATCAAATTCACTAACAAGTGTTGGATGTGCTCTTTGCCAGGGACTTATCTTTCTCTTAAGGGAAATATAAGAGAAGCAGCATAAGGCCTGTTAAATAAACCTTTTTGATCCAACTGATAAGCTGTCTGTGATTTCTCCCAGTGACAAAGCTACTCTGGATTGGTTTCAAACTCCATTATAAAGAGACAAGGGTAAAGAGTCACCTTGAAAGTAATGAATCTTATCTAAGTCTTTAACTGTGAATACATGAAATGATAATATGCTAAGCATAAAGGTGATGCATTTGCTGCTGAACACTGGTAATAGGATAGGATTTGTGTCACCTTTATTGATCTGTGTTTACACCACACCACTAAGCTTGTCTGCTCAAGGAAACAAACACATTTCCTTTGATAAGGGATATGCCAACTACCCTGACAACAGGGAGAAAGGGAATGAACTTGTTCCCTTTGATTCCTAGGTGTGGGCTGTGCACAGGTCTTCATTTCATTTAAGACAGAATATTTGCAGGCAATACCCTCTTCTTTGATGTTCTCCCTCCAGATAGTCTGGGAGAGAACCCATCTCAGCAGAGGAGACTAGGGGGTGCCATCTTCTTAGCCCTGGCCATACCTTGCCATGTTCTTCCAGAAGGCAAGTGTGTAGGGAATTAATTACATTTTTCTCATAACATTACTTCTCTCCCAGCTCAGTTTCCCAAACTGACTCATTTTCCAGCCACACCAATGTTAGTGCTGGCTCAAAGGACAGAACAAGACCACAGCAGCCCCGACTTACATCTGCATGAAGATGCTGCAATGCTACATGTCCCATTGTTGCATCTATTAAGGCTGTACCCATTTCAGGTACCCAGATGTCTCAGAACAGAGATGAGGAGCTTTTCAGAGGGAAAGGTCACATTGCCTTACTTGTATGGGTGAGCCAAACGCACTGTGAGCAGCCCAGAAATATAGATCAGAAGCCATCACTGCTCTGGCTAGGAAATGATGTGGACAGAGCCAGTCATTCGTTTCTAACTGAGCAGTAGGGGGGACCTGCAGTGTAAGTCCATTCACCCGCACACATTCTCTCTTTCTCCCCTCCCTCTCCCAAGAAAGCAAATGCCACATCTTTTGTATTTCTTAAAATATCCCTTGTTAACATAATGAGGCCATTGACAGTAACCTCGAAGTCAGCATCCTACAGTGATTCTGACAATTCAGCAGCATCCTCACTGCTCCAAGGAATTGGAAAACACAAGCAGTGCAGAAAACACAAACATCAATGTGCAAAACAAACACATCTGATGCATCAGAGCAGCAACAAAGAGCCTCCAGAGACTGCAAGGAAAGCACCTATTTGTTGGGGAGAGCAAACCCGGGGGACATAATGAGCTGGTGAGGCATGGTTCAGCTTCTCAGGATTCGGAAGGCAATTAAAGGAGGCAAAAGTCAGCAGAACAGCATATTACACTGTGACATCATTAAAGTCATCAGCACTCACCTCCTACTGAGAAGTTTTCTCTCTCCCTCTTCCCCCATCCCCCGCACATTTTATTAACCAAAACTCAGGGTCATCTCACATAAATGGAGAAGTTAATTTTAAAACTTTCTCAAAACAGAACTTGGAATCTTAGACTTTCTAAGCGGGAAACACATAGAGGAAATAAAAGAAAACCAAGTAAGAAGGTTAGTCAGGCAGTGAAATGAGATGAAACTGAAGCTGCAAAACTTCATGGATTTTTATGTCTGGGGGAGCCCACAGCAACATTTTGGTCTCCTGCCAGCATAGGCAGCCACATGAAAGCTCAGTACATCTGCCACAAGCTCTGCTGAAACTGAGCCTGATACCTAATCCCAACGCAGCTCTGTCCCAAGTTCAAAACAAGTGTTCATTTTAAATATCAATAAAGAAAAACCTGTCTGCTGTTGATTGCCACAATATACTGATCAGAATGGGATATGTCTGACATATGCAGGGCTAAAGGGTTGCTTTCAAGCTAGCATGGTTACATAGTTCCACGTTTCAAAGTTCTTCATAGAAGACCTAATCTCTAGTTTGCTTTTTCATTTTCACTCATAATGAAATAGCTTGTGTGTGGCCAAAACTGGACCAAAAAAACATCATGAGAAGGCGTGATTGCATTTCTCAGCAGGCAAGGTACCCAGGCACTGAAGTGTTGGTTAGTAGTATTGCAGTAACCAGAATATTAGGAGAACTTTCCAGAACGACGCAGTATGGAGAACAACAAGCTCGCCTACGCTACCTTGCAAGGCCAGCACCACATGGCCCAATATATCATCCCAGATGAGGCCAGACCCTCTTTCCAAGCCTTCATTTCCAGAAAAGAAGATAAGATCAAAGCTGTGGGAGTACTTTTAAATAGAGAGAAAACTGCCTCACTCTGTTTTCTGCACGAAAGAGGGAATTTGCTGGAGAATTAATTGCTTTTATGTCAAGACAGGAACCTTGTGCTGCCTTCACCCCATCAACAGCCACAATGACCTTCATTACACCTTGACACTTTCAGCCCGTCTAGCTATAAATTAGGACAAATAGGCTACAACCTTTCCTTCTCCTGTAATGCACATGACCATCTCAGCAGTGCTATTGGCACATAAATGCTTTTGCCCTTTCTGTTTCTCTCCCTAGATAATGAGCCATTTATTAAGAAAGCAGATGTAGTTTTAGCTGGTGATATCTTATGTAATTACATGGGTGAACAACAGAGACAGAGAGAACAGAAGGCGGTAGAAACCAGGAAAAGCCAAACAGGCAGAATTTCCAGAGCCCTGAGATCTGTAGAGTCACCACTGCTCTTCCCCTTTGTTATGTCCCCACTGTTGGAGCCTGCAACGAAAGGTTTGTTCCTCACAACTCCCAACCAGCTCTTGTCTGCACCTCTGCTGCATTGGACTCATTTTAAATAGCCTCAAAGTCCAGCCTGTCCCACCAGTGTCAAGTTCCTAAGTACAGCTGGACATCAACCAGTCCAGTCTGGACATCAACCGGTCTAGACTCCCAGAAGAACAGAGTTTTGTCTGAGATCATCAATCCCCCACTCTTAACTGTCAACCAAATAACATCTTTCTACTCCCTTGATTTCTTTGGGATACTGTGCACCATGTGTTCACGTGCTGTTCTTTCGTTTGTGCCCATATTCACCTGGATTTCCAGATCCTCTCCAGTCAAAACTGGTGCAACCAAGGCTGCCACCCTTACTCAGACAGGAAATATTGCAGAGACAGTTTTCTGAACAGTAGGTACCAGAGAACAAATGTGTAAGAAGCAGAAGCTAAAAGCATTTTCCAGACCTCAGGGAAGCATGGGCAGAACAAACAGTCAAAGGTAGTCAAAGGATTTGGGTCCCAAACATTGCTTCATCTCAGTCTATATTTGTGATTTGTTCTAGATGCGGTGTGCAGATCCATCAACATCTGATCTGAACTGAACTGTGAGTTTGGCCTCATGATGAAAAGAAAAGCATTTGGGTTAAGTTTGGGGCAAACTGCTACTGATCTTATCATTTTGTTATTTTTACTCCAGTTACTCACCGATCCCTACCCTAAATCGGACATAAGCTTGGCTCACAAACCTCTCCTGCAGGATCCACTTGTAGCTGCCAGCCAAGCGTGCGCGCACACACACATTAAATCTTACCTAATGAATAATTACCAGAGGACTGGGACATTTCATTCGCCTGATAACAGCACACACCTCAGGGAATGAAATAACATTTTGAGGTTGGATACAAATGCACGTACCACAAAGATGTCAGGGTTTACCCTGCATGACAGTTATTGCAAAGTGCAGACTCAACACGAGGAAACAGGTAGGAGAAAAAGTGCTCTATGGCACTAGACTCTGTATATTAACCTGGGAACAGGCACTTTTTCCCTGGAAGATTTTATAGTGTAAGACAACAGTGCATGGGTGAGATGAAGCAATGCGATTTTTATATCACAGATCGGAAACTGATGAAGATGTGAGAAATTATTTGTACAAGATTGCACAAGAACTTGGTGGCGGAGCCACAGACCTTTTTTCCTTTGCACCCATTTCTCAACGCTTTACCTACAACTTCCCTTTAACTTGTGGTGTGTGAACCAAAGAAAGGTCAGAGTGGGGAGGTACAGCAGGAGTACTAAAGGTCACCCAGACTTTCAAGCAGAAGCTGGAAATCCTGTGTGGATGTGTTCTCTGTGGCCTGGGGCTACATCTGAGCCCCAGCCCCAAGAAAATCAGTGCATTCCTAGGATACTCACTCCAGAGCGCTCTTATGCTGCCTCCTCTTCTGCCGCAGAAGTAGTTACGATCACCTGTCCATTACATAACCACAGGCAGCCTTTACATCGAATATGGCTGTGTCTCCATCCTCCTCATTTTTATTTCATGCTGGTGAAAAACACTGGGCTGATTGTATTGACTTCTACTCACCCAGATGCCAGAGTGATGAAATCTCTCCTTCTCCTCACCCAGCCAACTCATGTGCACCAGGACCAGCTTGAGGGCTGGAGGAGCAGGTGGGTTTCCATTGTTCACTCCCACATCAGCCTCTCAGACAAAAATGCTAAGAAAAGACTGCCAAATGGAAGAGGTCACAGGAGCACAGTTGTTGGACAGGACTTGTGGTAACACTGTGTTTCTAACCCACAGGCCAGCAAGCACTCTATTTTTCCTCCTGCCAAACAGAACTAGATTGGTATTGGTAACAGATTTGCATTCAGTAACGTGCTGTAGAGTCTTTGATTCTAATTTCTTCCACAGCTGATTCCTTTGCCTACTGTGTTAGGAGCTAATTTAGGTCCAAAATGTGAAAGAGCATCATGCAGGAGGCAGAATGATACTGGGGAAAATAAAACAGCACAGAAACCTGTAAATAAAGACTACATGGGAAAGAGCATTCAGAAAAGGTGCTGAATTACTATGTTATGGACAAGTTTAAATTTAGATGCAATTTAAATAGGTACACAGAATATAAATGTGAATAGGTTTTATGATCCCTAAAAGGGCTAGGCTGTAAACAGAATAGTTTATAAATAGAATTTTAAGCCTATTAAAATATCTTTTAAGATCTATGAAAGCATTCAGGGAAGACAACAAATTATATTTATCCTTCAAACTCACCATAATGTGGCTACAGCCTTTCTTTTTTTTTTTCCCTTTGAAAAACAATAGGACACAAACTGGTTTATCTTACTGAATCTGCTGTAAATACCTTTATGGCAAGGTAATTGCTAACTGCATTGTGTTGAACAATTTGTTACTTTGTTAGAGGAACATTTGTCATGCCCTTTGGAGATGGCAGAAAGAATTCCCCTGTGACCTTTGGAAAATGAAATCAGCAGCATTACTCAGAAGCTAAAGTCAAGAAGTTTAAAAACAGACTTAAGAGGAGGTCTTCCCATGCCTCCTGAAAAAGACACAATCCGTGCTTCTACTGGAGCGGAGCTAGCTTACTGCAGCCCTTTTAGACCATTAATGGCTTGTGCCTAACTAGCATTCAGGGTAGGTGATTCACTGATGAAAGCGCTGCAGGGCTCCCTGTCCTGAGCGCAGCCCTGCTCTCGTCATCACAGTAGTACAGGACATAACACCGTGGGCTGCCTGCACTGGAAAGAAGATCATGAGCTCAACTGTGTGCTACAAACAAAGAGAGAGCCATTATCAGACACTGCTTTTCCAGGCTGCACGAAAAACTGTCTCTACAAATTACATAACGCCCTTGGACGTTCCCAGCAGTACCATGGCAGGCCCACGGAGCTGGTGCTTGGACAGGGAAGAAGCCAGATCTCCTCCCTTCTACCCTCTCTCCCAGCACAGAATCATAGAATCACTAGGTTGGAAGAGACCCACCGGATCACAGAGTCCAACTATTCCCATCAATCACTAAACCATGTCCCTCAGCACCTCATCCACCCATCTTTTAAACACCTCCAGGGAAGGTGACTCAACCACCTCCCTGGGCAGCCTCTGCCAGTGCCCAAGGACCCTTTCCGTGAAATATTTTTTCCTAATGTCCAGCCTAAACCTCCCCCAGTGGAGCTTGAGGCCATTCCCTCTCGTCCTGTCCCCTGTCACTTGGGAGAAGAGGCCAGCTCCCTCCTCTCCACAACCTCCTTTCAGGTAGTTGCAGAGAGCAATGAGGTCTCCCCTCAGCCTCCTCTTCTCCAGGCTAAACACCCCCAGCTCTCTCAGCCGTTCCTCATAAGGCCTGTTCTCCAGCCCCCTCACCAGCTTTGTTGCTCTTCTCTGGACTCGCTCCAGAGCCTCAACATCCTTCTTGTGGTGAGGGGCCCAATATCACATCCTGTCCCTCAGCCTGTGCTCATCTTGTTCATTGAGACAACGCACTCCAGTTTTGACCACTCCCAGTGTATTATGGTAGGAAACCATTTAAAGTGTAGGAAAACACTGGAAAGATAAAGTCTGGGCATGCTGAAGACCCTGCTTCACACTCAGCGTGGGAGAAACGCAGTTTGGCAACAGAGTGAGGCTGATGTGGTACCTTGTTCTTTGCAGTTCATGGGTCAGATGAGTGTCTGTGCCCACGCCAAGGAAGGATGGGAAAAGCACAGCTGGGACAGAAGGAGAGGGCTGCTCGATTGCCTCATAGGTACTGTCACAATGCAGTGTGAGGCTGAAATCTCCAAGAAGAGCAAAATCCCCAATGGAATGGCAAATGCCAGTACTCCCAGCCAATGCTGAATGGGCAAGATTTCACCATGAGTGAATGTGTTAAGCACTGTGTGACCTACCCAATTTCATTTCACTTGCCTGAGAGTCCCTATGCTTGGAATGCCTGCTCCTCCTCCTTGTCTTCCTCTGCTGTTACTGGTGGCACCAGGGATTTATGAGGCAGCAGGGAGCATTTCCTAATACTGCTTGGGTGTATCCTTCCAGCATGACTGGAACAGCACATGTTCCATGTGCTGTTAACTGTGGCAAAGGGAAGAGCACAAGCAGGCAGGCAAGGGAGAGCGCTTCGAACCCTGGAGATGAACAATAAGTGATATTAGATAGTTCTGTATATGCAAAATAAATGTACGAAGCTTGCAAAGCTATAGTTACAGTCATCTCTGGATTTATTAGAAAAGGGGAAAGTTATTTAGAAAAGTGGAGCCTATGTAGAAAAATTAAGATCATAGAATCATAGAATAATGAGGTTGGAAGAGACCCACCAGATCATCGAGTCCAACAATTCCTATCAAACACTAAACCATGCCCCTTAGCACCTCAAGATCTTTGTAAACAAGACAGAAAGGATCTGGGAGTTGGTGGAGTTAAGAGTTGCAGGAGAGTATTAAATTAAAGACCGTGGGTAAGGGAGAGGGATGGAAGAATATGCAGTTTGGTTGAGGCTCTCAAATTTCTCTGTTAAGAAAAAGGATGGGGCAAAAGGCAGTGGAGGTAAGCGGAAAACAGAAGACCAGTGTCTATTAATAAATCTCCAGTGAAGGTTCTCACACACACACACACACACACGTACAAAACACACAAAAATAGGTAGCAAGCCCACAATCACATTTAAAACCATTTCTGTACAAATGGCAGTGATCTGAAAATAAAGATTTATGAACTAGAATGCTTGGCTTTAAATAAGGATATTGGCAACACATGCATCTGGGAAACTTTCTAGAAAGAGCTAATTAGTGAACTACTATTACACAAAGTTTAAACAGCATAAATGTCAGAACAGTCCATGCCAGGGAGGGAAAGGTAAGTACATGACTCAAGTTCTCAGAAGATCTACACAGATTGAACGAACCAAATTAAACGCTTTCCTTTAAAAAGGGGAACAACATGAAAGCATGGAAATTCATTGAAATCAGCAGCCAGAAACAGTAAAGCTCTTGTAGATGATACAAGATGGTTTAAAGACACTCTACAGCAGGCCTAGCATAAAAAAAATACTCAAAGGAAAAGTAAGCCAGCATGATTAAACCATGTAACACCGCTGAGATATAAAGATAAATTCTTCAAAAAACAAGGAGTTAAAGAAGATGGAAAAGAAAACAAAGTCTCACAAAGTGGATGTGAAACTACAATAAAGTACAAGAAAATGCAAAGCAACTTGCTAAAGGCATAATACTTGAATGATAAGACTTTTTCAAGCACAGCAAAAGCAGGAGGCTGGCAGAGAGTTTGCGGGATCCATGGATGATTTGTGTGTAAAAGAAGCACTTGAGAGAGACAGGACATAGTAGAAAATCAAACCAAATTTTGTTATGTTGGTGTTCCCAGTGGAACTCCCATGCTGGGTTACTCTTTAAGGAGGATCAATCAGTCTTAGGGAGGAGTTTCCCAGGTGTCCTCCTTGCCTCCTTGTGTTGGAGGAACCCTAGGACTATGACAAAAACTTATCCGGGTCCACTGCTGCTTGCAGGAGCCAAAAAGTTTCACCTCACTGAGCACAAAGCCAGCCCAGCCTGCCAGGTTTCCTCACCAAGCTGTGCCTGGGTAGCACTTAGCAGACAAGGAGGGGCCATATGCTGGGGACACCAAGATGACATTTCCAACCCGTATGGTTCAGGAACAAAGCAGGTAGACATTACTGAGCCTCACTGAGGTGATTCATGGAGGCTGGTAAGTGATGTTATCCTTCCCCTGATACAGAACTGACACAAAGCAGAACATTCACCCTCCATACCTCACTGAACTCCCATCTAAATTAGGCTAATACCCACCTTATGTGTTTGCTGCAAGAATGGCTTTGGGATTCTTAGGTGCACGCAAATTATTTAAACAGCTTTTAAGCAGTTTTCTTTTAAATGCGAAACAGACTCCTGATTACTTCAACGTTCTTTCAGTTGGATATGTGACCAAGATGAAAGTGAGGATCTGGAGATGATCATCTTCAAAGTGGGAGCACCTGGGGTGGCTGCTCTGGGTGGATGCCAAGCTCAGCATAGGCACTGGAAATTAAAAAAATTCCAGCTGGTGATTTGTTACACTAACCTTTTTCATCTAAGCTAGTGAATCAGCTTGGCACAGACTTCCTGTGATGGACAGAACCATGCTGCAGTCATTTAAAGTGGTGACATACTTAAGTTGTATCCTTTTCATTTCTGAGCAGTTTTGCATATCCAGTAATTAGGCAATTTAAAAACTTCCAGTTTTCCCCTAAACATCTGCCACAAGCAATTACATTTAGCCATGTCTCAGCTGGTCTTAGTTCCATGAGCAGTTTTATTACGATCATTTCTATGTTTTAATGGTAGCTCTCAAATACTTTATTTGGAACCATGTTGTGCTATGTGAAGGAGGAAAAGAGACGTTTTACTTTATCCAGACCCAAGAATAGGATTCTCTGAAACCAAGCGCTGCCATAAATACCAATAGATAACTTACACAATGTCTGACATGCTAACAGTAATTAAAACAAAATTAAACTAAGGTAACAAGACTTTGACAAATGCCTCTTTTCCTTAAATTTGGTTATTTGGAATTTCCTAGCCACATGGATCCTCTAAACAAAAAGATTCAACTGCTCCTTTTCTTCTTCAAATGTCAGCATGCTCCGTCTGAGGGCACTAGAGACTTTTCAGGAGGTGTGGTTGGAAACGCTGTCTCCTGTCTCTCTCAGCCAAGATCCTGAGCCATGCTAGCATAGAGGCAGGTGAGCTTGGTGTTCAGATTCTTCTGAGTGAAGCTGGAAGTCTTGGAAAAAGCTTTGGATGTCCTTGGTCCTTTATTCCTCCCTCCTTGAAACATCACATGGTCCAGTCATGCCACATGCTCTAACAAACAAGCTTAAGGTTTAGGTTGTTGTTGCTTTTTTCAGTCAGACCTTAGGTCACCATCCGTTCGGCCTTAGGCGCTTTGAAGCTCATGCATGTAATTAAACCCAGTTAAATAAAGGCTAAAATCCATCTTGTCTTTATACAAACCTGAGTGCTGACCTGAAGTTGCGTTTGCACTCTTCCACAGTGGAGATCAAACACATCCCATTTCTGGAATTAATAAGTCACCACCATCTAATCGAACCTCTCAGCTTCCCTGATACCAATACCTCCAACAGTCTCATTTCCAAATATTTTAGCCCCTTTCATGGCTGTTCTTCCTGCAGTCTCTGATCAGTCTCGATGTCTCAAATCAATAGATACCCACCACATCTCTGTGTCTGACAGCTGCTCTTTCGCCAAGAGTACAGAGAAGTCAATACGTGTCCCACTCCATAGTAGATGCCTTCCAGCCCCTTGGTGTCCTCGGTAGCCAGCACAACCACTGCACCAACTTTTCTTTCCTGTTTTGCTCTAGCAAAAGGCCTGGGCCAAATCCCACTATGAGAATCTTGCAGTGGAATTCACAAATCTTCTACTGACTTCAAAAAACTTGGCTCAAACCTAATTGCTCCTGCCAGTCATCCTGTGTTCCTGGACTTTGCAGGGTAACTGCTAAGGACAGAAATAAATCCTTTGTTTACTCTGCTAACTGGAGAACAACTTTAACCTCTGGCTAAAAACAGGTGCATTTTCCTATCAGGTTCATGAGTCACTTCATCCCAGGAAAGGCTGGTGAACTTGAAAAGCCCAGTGCTTACTAAACAACAGGAAAGGGTGACTTTTTAATTGAATGGTGACATATGTCATCATCCAGTTTTCCTGGGTGGCTTTTTTCTTTTTAAGTCATTGGTTTAACACAGCTCAGGTCTCCCAAAATGAAGCAGATAAATGCATCTTAGTGTAATGGAGGAAAACATACATATATGCCTCTCAACAGAGCTTACGGAGGAACATGCACTGAGCGTTTCCCTCTGTACACAACCAGTTTTCAAAGGCCTTTTTCTTTGTTTTGTATCATAAATCACTAATATTTCTAGTTCCTGCCCATCCCCACCCCATTCCTCCCTCTCCCCCTGCCCTACCCTGCTTCAGATAGCTTTGAATGACAGGAAGGGCACCAATGTCATAGCCAGTGCTTATTTACCATGACCAAAGACAGCATCAACAAGTTTATGGGGAGCAGAGCACTGGCTGCATGCTGCAGCTGAACCAACTTGCTAGCCCTGCAACACACCCAGATCAGAAAAAAAGTAAAATAAAAAAATAGAAAAAAATAAAATAAAATAAAAGGAGTGAGCACGTATTTTCTAGCATAGTAAATTTAACCAGCTCATCCACAGCACTCAAAGAGCACCAGAGCTGTTGTAAATGGTGGGAGAAGGTGACAAGGATGTAGTTCGAAACAGAATAGGATTAGAAACACATTATGAAAGAAAAGTTCAAAACAAACAGGTTGGTGATGCTTGCGCAGGCAGCAAAGCCTCTACCTCCAGCCCCACCTCCAGTGGCAAAGCTCAAGCATAACAGTAAGACAAGGCTGGAAGGGGAGTTTTTGATAATAAACTTGCCTAAAGAGCAGCCCCAGCACTTCCAGCCCAAACTGTGTGAGAAGTCAAGAGCCAAATTCAGCAGAGTGGGTGAAACAGAAGTGGTGACGGAACCATGCTCAGACATAAAAGTGACCATATGTTCTACCTAAAAATAATTATTCTGATCTCAGCTGTCCTTAATACCACTAGTAAGGAAAATGGTTGTGCTATTATATCTTTGTATAAAAAGAGGGAATACTGCTACTACTACTAAAAATACTTCCATCTCAGCAACAACTTAAGGCTTCTCACTTCTCCTCTACTATCCTGAGCCCTTGACCAGCTTTAGGGCAGTGAGTGTAGCCTGTCATGTGAGCACAAGCACAATTATTTCTAGTTGCCTGCTTGGAGGCCAATATACTCAGTAGCCAGCTCACCCTGCTATGAGTCCAATACACCCCAGACACTGTAAACAAGGAGTGAGAATCCACTTCTACTTCCACCAGTGTTAAGGCAGTTCCATCTCTCCTAACAGCAAGAAAATTGACCAGTCAAAAGCAGGGTGAAAAAAGATCTTTCTGCCCTGTCAACATTACAGACTGAAAGCGCCAGAGAACAGGACTGTGATGACTTGGTACACTTTCACAGCTGAGAGAAGGATGTCAATAATACAGAAAAATACCCCCTGCAGCTCTTGTGGCACCAGTGCTATAACACGCATGCATTTCTGGGCCACCTAATAATAGCAGGATATTGATAGATGGAGGCCTGGGACTAGGGTGGACAGCAAGTTGGGAAAGCAATGACGACAAAGGCAAAGCTGATAGAGGAGGAGGCAGGAATTATGATTAATATGAGAAAATTCAGAGGACATACTTAGGTCCACCATCAGCCTCCCACATGCATGTGAAGGACCTCCACAGGCAGGCTGGCCAAGGTGACAGCCTGGCTGCGGGAGTTATGGGGTGTTCATCACCATGAAGGTGATAAGTGTCAGGGGAGGGACCACAGTTTGATGGGAGGCAATACCTTATATTTCTACGCTGCTCAGTTTAACCCAAAACAGCACAGGTCCAGACGCCCATCAACTGCTGGGTCATAATGTAGACTAACCTGATGCTCACTAGTCCAGCTCCCAGCAGAGAGAGAGAGAACAGCTTTCTCGCTGTCACATACCAACCTCTGGCCCCATCTTCACCATGGCCAGGGCCAGGCTTTTACACAAATGCTGATTTAACAGGATTCTCCACTTTTGAAGGGTCTGGTCATAGAATCATAGAATAGTTTGGGTTGGAAGCCCATCCAGCTCCAAACCCCTGCCATGGGCAGGGACACCTCCCACTAGATCAGGCCGCCCAAGGTTCCATCCAGCCTGGCCTTGAACACCCCCAGACATGGGGAAGACACCACTTCCCTTGGCAACCTGGGCCGGTGTCTCACCACTCTCACAGTGAAGAAATTCTTCCTAATGCCTAGTCTAAACCTGCCCTTCTTCTCCATTTCATACCCGTTCCCCCTTGTCCTATCACCACAAGCCTTTATGAACAGTCCCTCTCCAGCTTTCTTGTAGCTCCTTTCAGGTACTGGAAGGTTGCTATAAAATCTAATCAGAGCCTTCTCTTCTCCAGGCTGAACAACCCCAACTCTCTCAGCCTGTCCTCACAGGGAAGGTGCTCCAGCCCTCAGATCATCCTTGTAGCCCTCTTCTGGACCAGTTCCAACAGCTCCATCTCCTTCTTACGTTGAGAGAAGAGGACAGAGTACACTTACGTTCTGAGAACAGGACAGAGTACACTGATCCTTCAGAGCTAAACAGAATGAGGCCATGACAGAAGAGAGCACTTTGCAGTGAGAAAGGGATAATTCAGTGATAAGGAGTGCTCCTCACATCCTCTTGTCCTACAACCCAAGTGAGGCAGCATGATCTCTCTGCATACCCATAAGCACTTTCTCCTGGGAAGTAAATTATTCAGTAAATAAACTGAATGTCAAGGTTTGGTTTGGGGTTTTTTTTTCCAACCTTTTCAAGCACTTGGCAGCTATGAAGAGGGATGGAAGGATCTCATTTTGGTGAGGAATTAGTGAAATCTCGCAGTTCTTGTTCATTCGTCAGGCTTTGAGCAGCCATCGGCAGCCCATGAGCAAGACGTGACTTAACCACTGCAGGGACAGCAAGTTGGAAAAAAATCCCTCGTGGATTCCCCAAACGGCCATCAGTTGATCTGGCCCTGGGGTGACTAATAGCAGTTTGGGCTGATTTGATGCTCTGTGGCTCTACCGGAAAGTTACTTTTTTTCCCCTCCCCTCGCCTTGCTGGGTTCCAAAGAAACAGGGAGGAAGCTCAAAAAAAAATATCCATTTACTTCAATGCCGTAAATGTCACAGGGATCCTCATGGGAGGGAAGTGGGGAATTTCATTTGATCTGAAATGTTCTAACTAGATCTTGATCAGGTCTGCCATCCCAAACCTGCCCCACCATAAAGAAGGCCAAAAGCAGAGAACAAAAGCACACGTTGAAGAGGAGAAATTTAAGCCAGTCTCTGTCTAACTATAGTGCGAGTTGGGCCTCAGTACATTTTGCTCTCGCTCAGCTTTGCTAATTATCCTCCCTGGCTCAGTCGGTTGGTTGCTTGGCTTTAAAATGTTATGTCCTTGATCTCTGGTTGAAACCTATTACACCTGCTCTCCAGGCTTCATGGAAGCATTATCAGCCTGCAAAACCTCCTGCATTCCTATTTCACGCTCCTGTTTCTGCACCACATCATCCTCCACCAGCCCAGAGGTGTCAATTAGAGGATGATCCCAGGGCATCCATAAGATGCCATCAAAAAGCCACCGTGCCATCTCCTCATACCACTTCCTTGACATTTGTTCCTACGATTCCCATTTTGCTGCAAGGGAGGAGCAGGAAAACAAATGTGACCTGTGCTTCCCCAGGACAGTTGCAGCAGCTCTTTCTGTCAAATTAGTAAAAGGAACTGGCAGAAAGGAGCCTGTTATTCTAGTTCTGCCAGCCACCTGTTGACAGATGTAATTAATCCCAAATGCAAATGAAAAGGTTACGAAATGAGTAAGAGTCAATTGTTCTTAAAAGAAGTTTGCAACCAGAAAACTGCATTTTTTCTTCCTTAGTAACCAGTTTGGAAGAAGAAATCAATTTGTCAGCTGAATCATTTGGGTGCTTAGTCTGCAGGTTTCTTGGAACAATACTGAAGGCTGTGATTTTTAAAAGTTGGAGAAGAGGGATGGAACCAAGTTGACAACTTCTTCCTCTTTTCTAAGCATTCTTGCATTATCAGCATAGGTACAGAAAACAAAACAGAGGGCATTAATTCAAGCAGCTAAAAAATGTTACACTTTTTCTATCAACTTCCCATTTTCCAACACAAGACTTTTCAAGTGGGATGAAGAGAGATTTCTATTTTTTTCTTAAGAAACAAATAAACAAAGAAGCCACCCACAAAGCATAACACCACAAGCCATCTAAGTCACAGTTTCAAAGTGAGCATTTCATGTAAATCTAATGTCTACTTTTGTGAAATTGCTCCTGAGAAAAGCACTAAACCACAAATAACTCAATTATAATATTTTCAGATCCAAAGTTCTCAGGATTCATACTGCTTAGGGACATTTGCATTTCCCCCCTCCCTCACTTCCTACTTCATTACAGTGAAGATTTCAGAGCAGTATTTAAATACAAGTGAAAATCTGCTTTCAGCGCTGGCTATAATTTTCAAGTACACAGTATTGAGAAGGTAGGGGAGGAGAATCTATCTTGATTTTTTTTTTTTTTTTGTGGCTTTATCCTGAATCACAAAGGGTAATTTCAAGCAGAATGATTTTTATGTCTGAATGGGAAGCACACAGAACAAAACAAAGCCTCCTCCTGTGTAGCAGGTCCCTCCTATGGCAGTCGTCAGAATCCAACATGAAAAGCATCCCTGCCCCTGCAGACCCCTCGGAGATCAAAAACCTCAGAGCACTGCAATGCCTTTTTAAAAGACAATTTGCAGCTACACGTAACAAATTTATAAACCTTCACAGACAACATATGATGGATAAACAGTGTAAGGCAAAGCTCCTTTTTACTCTAATTATATAAATTTTGCAAATCCTTCTCTTTGTAAGCAGATCCTCTCATGTGCATGTATGTGGTGCGTGAATAAGATAATGCAATGTTATTCTGACTTGGTTTTACCTCTTACCAAATGGCTACAATAGGAAATAAACATTTCTATGAACTTATCTTCCTCCACTCTCCAGTATTTCTTTCCATCCTCTTGCTATGACTTACTTAAACAATTATTTCTACACTTAATACAATCCTAATGCTAACTGACTCACCTGTACCAATTAAACCATTGTAAAGGGATTATCTCCATTTAATCCCTGCGGTCCTACAACTACAAATTAAAGCAGCATTTGAAATGCACACAAGCCAACTCAATCTGTGTCTCCTTACTTTTTGAGGTGTCTGTGGCCTCCCTTACCTTAATGAACACCTTCTTATTTATTTCTTCCCTTTCCAAAACCCAAACATCCCATCCACACCTATACAATTCACCTGTTCTTGTACTGTGCCTCTTTATAGTCCCTTCTCCAACTGTATCTGCTCTTTTACCAGCTACACAGGTTCCACCACTCTTTCACTGTGCAAATACCTCTGAGCATCTCACACACTGAACCCAACTGGGTTTGTACCTGTCCCTTCAGTAAAACCAGAAGAGCATCCCTGCTCCACAAGCTGCTGCTCTGCTGGACACCCACTCCAACCAGAGCACAGAGAGGAAATAACCAGTTCACAATGGCAAGGCCTCTTTTGACTGCGAATATTTCTTGCAAACTTGCATATTTATGAAATGAAA
The DNA here is from genome assembly GCF_032191515.1 of Phaenicophaeus curvirostris. Classification (NCBI taxonomy): domain Eukaryota; kingdom Metazoa; phylum Chordata; class Aves; order Cuculiformes; family Cuculidae; genus Phaenicophaeus; species Phaenicophaeus curvirostris. Next base: position 6,088,224 of record NC_091400.1, on the reverse strand, counting down.
TCAAGCCTGAAGGTGTGTGACGGTGGCCTCCTCTTCTATAAGTCTCCTCTTTGATGTGTTACATCACGTATTAGACTGCCAACACTTTGCTCTGTGTGATGTCTGTGTTCCCAGTTTTGTAGTTGGACAAGATAAGACTCTAACCATTATTTCAGTCTGAGTGATAATAAATAGCCAGTAACAAATAAACCATAATTAATTTTCACATGGCCACTGAATATATCTAAAGGATACAGGCTGCACAGCAGCATCCCTTGTGATTGCTTGAAACCAGAAGATCTAATACTCCAAGACTTTCCTAAGCCTGGAAGTAAACCTCTCTATGCCACCACCCTGCGCTCCACCCACCAACTCAACTTTCCAAAAATAATGGGTGGTGAGTGAAAATGAAAGGGTTAATTTCTCCCTGTCTCTGGGTAACCTTTCCAGGCTATTTGGTTTCCTTTCAGACTCAGCCCATCAGAGGCATGCAAGGTGAAGGATAGAATTACACACTGGGCATGTTTCCTGTACTTAGTGGGTGGATAGAGCACAACTTCCGTACTAATAATGTCAAGGTAATTAGGACATCCTGCAAAACCTGTAGCAGGGAAGAACTAAACACTGTTGATTGTCATTTCTGTTGCTGAGGTGGTGGGCTCTTCTCACAACTCTTCTTGCCTTTCATTTTGAGCCCATCTCTATGTTACCAGAGACAACTGGGTCAAACACAAGAACTCTGGGATTCTCAATATGTATTTGAGGTAGTATCTGATTTTTTTTTTTTTTACCAGACCCATCACTCCCTCCCAGCCCTGTCTAAGCATCTGAAAGAGTCACTGTAACAGGCACCTCTGTCCCTCATGCAAGCCCCCCAGCCACCAGGCTGCAGAAGCACATCTTCTCCGGCTCAGCAGCTGATTAGTTTATCTAGCGTGGTGCTCTCCCAACAAGCTGGACCAAGAGCACATCTCACACATTCCCTTCTTCCACATAGCAATCTGATGGTCAGGACAACCCTCAGGCAGAGGAAGCAGGGTTCTAGAAAAGGGTCTCCCCACCCCAGAGAAGAGCCCAGTATGCAACAGCTTCTTACTGGAGCCACTTCTCTCCTAATCCCTAATGCTGGAAGGAAAAGCTTCCTGCTCAGATCTCAAAGAAAAGGCACCAGCACTGACCTGCAAGTGTTATGAAGCCAAGAAGCCCACCACAGGGGCCACAGAGTGGGGTAAGATTTAAATCATTCTGCTCAGTGTTTCCTGCTGGACCCTTAAAAAAGATCCTTTCTTTGATATAGGCTTTGGTGGATGCCATTCAGAGGAGTAGAGTTCTTCGCCTGGTAAGTCAGATTTTGGAGAGAGGTGACAAACTGTGCTTGGGGCCAGTGGATGTAGCTGGAAAAAAGCAAGCAAACTTTGGGTAACAAGCTTTTTTTAGTTTCCCTTTCATAAGATTTTTAGCAGCAGATAACTGACCCTATAGGTTTCCTATGAACTGCCCCTCCTCTCACTAAAAATATGCCAAGGATGATACGGCTCCACAGGCACAATATTAGAACGAGGTGGACATGCAGCCCAGGTCCCAGCTCAGAGCACTGCATCTGCCAAGGGGGATGGATGGGAAATGAGACAACTGTGAGACAACTTGCAGGCCTACTAAAACCAAAGATCTTTTGCTTGTCTTTTCTGGCTGCAGTCGTCACAGCCTGTGCATGCACACAGATGCCAGCACAACCAGTCCCTTATCACAGGAAGAACCTACGTGGTCAGATGCAGGCAGTCATATGGCAGCTCAGCCTCGCCGGAGAGCTGGGGGCTGCTGGATTCCTGAAGCCATTTAGATGCATTAGCAAGGACCATCTCGGTATCACTTAAGCCTTGGCAAGGGAACGTGACTGTGCAGACGTATCCTTGAGCGGGGCCGGTAGGTCCTAATTCATGTGTACTCTGCCCAGCAAAACGGACCTTATGTCCATAATGGAACACAGATAATGATCTGTTAAATTACTGCTCTTTCCTTCCGTAGGGTTTCCTGGCTGCTGGGTGGTGATGTTCGTAAGCACTTCAAGGAAAGCCACAATGATTTTTCCTCAGGTGGAGGATTTCAGGATGCCGCGTGTCTCTTGTTTGCTCTGCCAAACATATTTCCAAGAGTCGTGGTTTTGCACACATTGCAGACAGCCTGCATCAATATCCTGGGGGGGAACTGTGATTCTAATTAATGACAGAGTCCTTCTAAAGGTGTCTCTATTAAGCTTGTACATAAAGGCAATCTGCTGGGAAATTTCCCTTCCCTCTCACGTGGCACAAGCTGTTGTCATCTGCAAAAGATCCTGACAATAATACTGAGCCTGAGTTGTTAAGTGCACTGCTGCTGGGCTTGCAGGGAGAGCCACATGTTATACAAGCCCTTTCTGAAGGGGCTTGTCTGTAATGAAATTCTGCACTTGCTTTTCAGAATTGCCAGGTTTTCCAATTGCACTTGTGATTGTCATCAAATTCAGTCCATAAAAGAAAGCTGTGTGTTTCAGATGTGAGGGAGAGGCAGGGAAAAAGGATCTTCGAACCTGAAGTAAATAAAGATTACTCTGAAAGAGTTCGAAAAAATGAGGTTGTGAAAATAACTAACAGCATAAGTCAACACAGGGCTGCTAGCAATCAGAAGATAATGGTTGTCTGTAACAATGCTTTTCACTCTGTAAAGTAATATCCATCTCTAAAGGCTGGTCTGTACTCAGAATTTACTAGCATAATTATACAGCTAAAACCACCAGTATAGCCCTGTTTGGACACATTTATTTCAAAATAAGAACATTCATTTGGGCAGAAATACTGCTGTAACATAAGACATAATTATTCTGGTAAACTTCCCTGTGCAGACAAACCCTAGGGAAAAAAAAAGTTGCCTGGTTCATTGTGTGCACTGGTTTTAGAAGCGATCTCCAACCCACAGATGAAAAGAAAGAGCACACCAGCCCAAAAGAAGAACCTCACAGTCTGTATGCTTCTGTATCTGCCAGGCTAGAACCAAAAAGCTGAGTCTTAAAGAACAATCCACCTTTCCACAGAAGTCTGGAAGGAGGAGATCGGTGGCCAAAGTGACTAAGTATCAGCAATGCCTTTGGTCTAGCTCACCATTTCCTCTTCGCTGCTACAATGTGGGAAGGAAGCTGTGGGATAACTGGGGGTGGGAGAGCTGCAATGGTTGGTCTGGGCAGTGCCTTTCCCACAGAGACTGAGAATTTCATATACAAAGCAGCCTGTGCCTCTCAGCCTTCTGGAGGAGTGTGAGCTGGCAAAAGTTAACAATTGACCCTAACCTTTCTGCCTGAGAGTGGGTTGAATTGAGGCAGAGACAGCAGAAATTCTTACTATCGGGTCTGGAAGGGTCACCTAGTAATAGGCATAAGCTCTAAGCAAACTCTGAAGAATGTTCCTGTTTGCCAATCCTGCTCAGGCCACTAGAAAGGTGGTGATTTCAGTGGACTGCTCAGCTGCAGGATTTTGCACCCATTTTCCTTCCAAAAAGGAAGATCCCAGCCGCTGGGCTTAGGCAGTGTAATCCTGAAGGTCATCTGTGAGCAGTCCATGACCATTCCTGCCTCAGTGCTTCGTTCAACTCAGCCTGCAGTGACACGAGTTTCACAGGTTTCAACCACTTCCTTCACAAGCTGCCTCATAGATGTCCCTTCAGGGAACGCCATTTCCTTTTGCTAAGATTTTCGTGCTATTTCTAGTCATGCCCGAGTAGCTATTCTCCCATGTGGCTTACTCAGCCTTTGAAGACTCACAGCTCCTAAGAGAGGCAGGTGCCAGAAAGTGCTCCTAGAAACCCAGCGCTGGGACGTGGACGTTTAAGTGCTGCAGGTGTTTTGGTGCATAGAATCATAGAATAACCAGGTTGGAAGAGACCCACCAGATCATCGATTCCAACCGTTCCTATCTAACACTAAACCATGCCCCTCAGCACCTCGTCCACCCGTGCCTTAAACACCTCCAGGGAAGGTGACTCAACCACCTCCCTGGGCAGCCTGTTCCAGTGCCCAATGACCCTTTCTGTGAAGAATTTGGTGCATGTTGCACCAAATCCACTATCAACTATTAATAACGAGGGAAGAAATGTTGTCTTTTACTCTAGAGACTTTCCACTACTTGTTTGTAGCAGAGGGCTTTTGAAACAAATCAGAGCTGTCATGGCCTGGATACAGATCAGAGTCAGTTCTGCTCGTTGACCTCCCCACCAAAGCCTTCAGTTCATCCCTCAGTCAGCTTTCTAACAGAGGGAAGCAGCTGTCCAAGATTCAAAGTTCTTCAGATGGTTTAATCTGTGCTCAGAGCTGTCTGCCTGCAGGAACTTGGAGATGCCACTTAGGTGTAAGGAAGAGCTTCTAGCGGAGGGAGTTTGGAGCAGCTCGTTCTCTGCTCACAGCTGCTGGAAGACAGTGTGGCAGGACACAATGAGTGAAAGAGGCCTACAAAATAAAACTGTTCATAGTCACTTTGAACAAAATGTTGTGGAAACCCTTCAGGAGAGAAACGAGTGTCACCAGAGAGCCTCACACCAGGATACAGGCATCACCCAGCTCTCAGGAGGAAACGAATTTCCTTCATTGCACCGTGCCATGCAACCAACACGTCTGCATCTGGGGACGAGCATCATGTCAGGAAAGATTATCCAGAAGGGATGACTGGTGACAAGCAAAGAAACTGAGACACCTCACAAAGTCCATAGGGATTCCCTCACAGTTTGCATGGTTTTGTAGGATCCCGAACGCAGCATGTTGCCTTACATGATAGAGGAGACCAGCTGGAGCGCTCAGAAACTACGCAGAACATCACTGCGTGGCTGAGACCAATGCAGATAACCTGTGCTGGAGCTCAGCTGCTAGATGGCATTGGGACTTCCATCAGACAATCAAAGGTCACACAAAACATGCACATATTTTAAAATAATCATTTAACCCAGACTTTTCACAGAGATAAAACGTCTTCTCTACACAGTTACTATAGTTTTGTACAGCTCCAGTTAGTGACAAAACTTTAAACGTGCTCTTTTCGTATAAGCAACCACAGAAGAAGTATTTCCCACTTCAACTATCATTCTGTGAACATCACAGACCTCGGACTTTGCTTATGAGACAGCCTGGATGTCAGGAGTGTGGCAAGTGTACTAATTCCCCTAAACAATGCCTCCTGGTTCTTCAAAGGAAACAGCAGTCTCACTAAAGCCATATTGCTCATTGTCTTTGAAACTTCTCACATAGAACAGAAGTAGTGACGTTCCCCACTAGGTGACCCTGTAAAGGATGTTGTGTACAGACACGCTAACAGACCCGCACCTCAGCTCAGCAGACACCTTGCACGACCATGAACCCCACAGACACCTTGTCCCAAGTCTGCGCTTGGAAGACAGAGCAAACAGCAGAGTCTCCTGCCAGCTCTGCATGAAGTCACATCTGCACTGAAAAGCAGAAAAGGCTTGTTTGTTTTTGTTTTTTTTTTTTGCTTTGGCTCAACCTACACCAATCCATTCAGTAGCTCCTGAACCAGTCCCATTCCTGTCCGGACACAAGTATGTTCCAGCGCCATCTAGTCAACTTGCCTCAGAAACACCCAACAGCACCTGAAGCACAAAACCCAATGAAGAAGTTGTCCCTAAAAGCACAAACCTCTCACCACCAAACCCAGCACTGAAGGTCACACTGCTAGCTTTGGTCCCATATACATCTTAGCTTGTTAAGTTTGATAAAGGCCTCTTGGACTAAATTGGCCAAGAAGTTCAGTACCCTGAGACTGAGTTTTATATCCTTTTGCTACCTAAAGAAAAAACATAACCAGGGAGCTATTGTGGCTTAAAGCAACTTTCATTTCAGGTCTCATAGTTCCTTTGAACGAGAAGCAAGAAGTGAAACCTTAGGATGAGGGTGCAGTATAAATACCCAGATAGATGTGATTAAATGAAAACTAGAGTCTCCATTCAGTTCCCTAATGTGGCTTGAACTACATCAAAGCTGGACCTCAGCAAGACCAAAGACTGTGCGACCAACTCCAAGCATGAAACCCATCCAGTCCTTGGAGGTCAGATAGCTGTGACACATGGAAGGAGAACCAGAGCAAACACAGACTGGCAGCTTTCATTAAAGGATTTGTTTCTGTGATCACTCTAAGCCAATCTCAGTCTGGTTCCTCCCTGCCACACACTGCCATCAGCTCCCTTCTGTGGGTATCGCTCATCAAAGGTTTAGGTGCATTGCCAGACTAGCCTGCTGATCCAGCTGAAAACCAAAACCCTGAAAAGAAACAGTCTTCAGACAGGGAGAAACTAATCCTTCTCCCCAGCCCAAGTGCCACTGCCAAGAAGGAACGTGGCAGGAAGATGCGGCCAGGGCTACAGGACTACTTCTTTTGGCAATGGTGCAGACCTAAAGCATAAATCCACACTCTTAGCAGTCTAGAGAAGCAATTTAATTCATAGCAGCTGGCTGGAGTACATTGCTCAGTATCCCCACTGAACACACTTAGCACTGGAGGTAAACTTTCATGTGAAATGCTAGAAGATGGCATAGAGGGAAACAGAAGCTGAACTGTAGTAGTACCACAATAGTACCACCTGTAAAGCAACATGTCTGAACGCTGACCTTTTTTACTGGAAGTTTGTTCCGCAAGAAAAATGAGAATTTTTGCATACAGTCACAGAGAAAAATAAAAATAGATATTTGCTTCATCAATTGCAAACCAACATGCTTTATCTGTACTAAGGGTCCTCAGCACTGACAAGACACTAATGTTAAAAAAAAAATTAAGCCAAGTTGGAGTGGTTTACTTTAAAAAAAAATAACTGAGCTGACACTATTTGAGTATTCAGGACAAGAGGAAATGGCCTCAAGCCCCGCCAGGGGAGGTTTAGGCTGGACATTAGGAAAAAATTCTTCACAGAAAGGGTCATTGGGCACTGGAACAGGCTGCCCAGGGAGGGGGTTGATTCACCTTCCCTGGAGGGGTTTAAGGCACGGGTGCTAAGGGGCATGGTTTAGTGTTTGGTAGGAACGGTTGGACTTGATGATCCGGTGGGTCTCTTCCAACCTGGTTATTCTATGATTCTATATATATTTGTGCGTGTATATGTATAAACCTATATAATAACCAAATCAGTACACTTCACAGTTCCTTCTGGTCTCGTGTGAGTAAAAGCCACTGAATTTTATAGGAAGAAGCTTTGTGATAGCAGATTTTTTTCCTTTGTAGCAAACTGTATGGTAGATGTCATCACAGGCTGAGCTGATGTGAAGCATTGAACATCCCAGTAACGAGTTTCTGAGATTATGGATTTCTGAAGACCTAAATTTGGAGCATGTGGGAGTTGTACCCATATTCCACTCATTCGAGTGATGTCAATTTATCTCATGAGCCTTCTGTACTTCTGAAAGGAAATATCAGCCTCCGGTTGGTCCAGCTGGGTTCACTGATGACCAGAAACTGGCCACAGAAGACTGTAGCCTAATGCTGAATGACGAAACGAGATATATATTCACTTCCCAAATGAATGGATTATCCTTTTTAGAAGGAAAAATTGCAAGGAAGACACAACAGTTACTCTCTCCTGCCTTTTGAAACCATAAATAAATACTGTAAACAGCAGAGGATGAGACTGATGCCCTCAACCTATAGAGTTCCCTGTCCAGCAGCGTAAGCACCAGTCGAATGCCGGGTATTCCTTTTAGTAAATATCCCAGCCCTGATGGGATGGCATTTCCCAGCAGAGACTTAGCTTAGGCAGGAGCCATTCAGACATTTCCGCTCAAGCCTCTAGCGCAGATGCCAGTCAGTGCAAAGGGCACAGGCGGTTTCTGGCAGTGTGTGTGGAAAGGCAGATCCCAACTGACAAGTCATGGGAGAGTGACTTCAAATGGCCAGCTTTGCTTGTCCCTATGGCCACAATTTCCTCACTGCAGCATGTGGACGAGGCTGCTTTTGCCAAAACTCTCTCCAGAGAGACTAGGCAACAGTTCAACTTCCACCCATTGTCCAGCTCACCCCGTTCAGAAGACTCACTGGACTGGCAGAAAGCAACGATGTGATACGACTTACTTGGTTTGTAACCCAACACACATTTGAGAATCTGGCCTTTTGATTTGCGAGCTGTTTTTGTTTTCATTTGCAAGGATCCTCATGCAATTTAGAATCTGCTTTCCCAAACAAGGGAAAAGTGAAAGGGTCAAATCTTTAGTCCAGGCCTATCTCCGGGCCAGAACTTGGTGAGGAAACCACTGACAAGACCCATTATTTTCCATTTTTCAAATCTAAATGTTGACAACAAATCTTTCCCCCTTCCCAGTGTTAGGTGAACTTTGATACAGCTGCCTCAATAGGCACAAAGAAAGAGAGAGACGAATTGCAGATCTCTGTGTCCCTCCTGTATCACCCATGCCTGCAATAACCATGGTAGGGTTGGACTCTTCATCACTGGATTTTCTAACTGAAAACAAGGATGCATCTCTCAAAAACGTGTTTTTAAAAAGCCAGAAGTTATTGAGCTTAGCACAAGGATAAGCAAGGTGAAAGTCTCTCTAAAAGCATGTTTCAAGTCTGAACAGTAGCAGATTATTTCTGTGTTATAAACCAGGATCATGGGAATACAAATGGGTTTGCTTCTGAGAGCAATAGAAGTTTCTGACACTGAAGGAGAAAGAGAAGCACCATACCCCTGATTTTGCCATGAATATTAAGTCAATCTGATCTACAACACTAGGAGAGCCAGAAAATCTTTCCTGGCTACCCACTGAGTTAGCAGCATCCCCAGATCATCACTTGAGGTAGAAACATGGCAAATGAAGGAGTGATTAGGTGTCACACTACAAATCAGGTAGAGGTTCATCTAGAAGGCATTTATTTACAAGTAGGCTACGTCAGAGCAAGTCTGGTAGGGCTAATTATTTGCAAGTTACTAAGAAAGTCGCTGTGCTGATGCTGAGAAGGGCTGATATTTTGGTAGATTTTCTCTATTTAGCAAAGAGAGACACCGAAGACTTGGCCTGGAAGCAGCCCTTTCTATATAATAACATCATAGCGCCAGGAAATGCATGCTGTTTTCCAGCATTGAATTTCTAATTTTGGCATCTTGCTTCCCTCAAACAATTTTTGTCCTGTATGTAGCTGCGCTGAAGCATTATTATCTTCTGAAAGCCTGGTTTTCAGCTTTTTGTACTATAGTCGTACATGAGCAGTTTTTTGGCTTTCCGAAGGGAAGTATAACATTGCTCCATCATCAGGGAAAACGGAGACATTTCTTTTGAAGCAGAGAGGATCTGCAGAGAGGGAGAGGAAGGAAATATAAGCCTGAAGCTTGTTATGGGCTTGATGGAGATGCTCTGCTGTTTTTGTCAGTAGCTGTACAGCTCTTTATATAATATTTTTGGGCAACGGCCAGCTCAGCCTCAGAGAACTGTTTTGGTCAATGTTTTTTGGGAAGCAGGAGAGGATTTGAATATATTTCATGTCTATGGGTAACGGAACAAAAGACAACAATGATGCAGTTAGAGCTGCAGCCCACATGACTTCTAAACACAAACCTTGAGAAAGGGATTTTATCATCAACTCTTCCCTGACTACGTATGGTGAAAGTACAACTGACTGCTATGATGGCTAAGAATCCTACAAAGTACTGAGGACAACCCTCCACAGGCAGATAATACTGTGTGTTAACTGGTGCCAGGTGATACTGGGGGAATCCCAACTGCACCCAGCAGAGGCACAGTCTGCAGAGTAGGAAGGGAATAAGCATCACGTTATATGAAAAAAAATCCCTCTTACTAGAAAAGCAGCATAGTCAAAAGAAGCTTTACAACACCCCCTGGTTAAAAATAAAACAGAATCACACCTTCCACACCCCTAATCAGTGTAGTTACACTAGTCCCACATCCCCTTGCCACCTACAGCAGGACAGGCTGGGTCAGATAAGCACCTTGCAGGGAGGCCTGTGATTTGACATGCCAAACAAAGTCTTTGGAAATTATCGGATAGCAAGAATCCTGAGCTCAACATGTGCCAGCCACCAGAGAAAAAAAATACCCCTGCATTACACAATACCTATAGCATTATTTACAATGTACATATTTACCTGGGGTAAAAGGGAATCACTTCTATTGTGAAATATTTTTCCTGCTTCAAAGTTACCACTGTTGCCGCAAATGCCTGAAAAGCCACTGGAGATGCCCTTGTTGATGCTCTACACTGTTAAACCTGCTCTAGGGCAGTAAGTGCCATCACCGTGTCTAAAGATGGTTACTCCCTTTGCTTGTCCATTCCAGCAAATTAAGCACAAGGTACTGTCGTGTTGGGCTTGCTGAGCACACGACTGATTTGAATAGTCTGAAATCCAAATAACTGTAGCAACAGTATCAAATTATACTATTGCTATTATTCCAGGATACACCTAAACCAGCCAGATACTACTTTCTTGGAGGGTCCCTTTCAACTGCACCTTTCAATTCCACCCAGTGCATTTGCCATCGATTCAGCTCCCGTATTTGAAGTTGATGTGCTGACATGTGAGAAGGGTGCAGTGTCTTCAGGGGCTCTTCAGGCCCTAAAAGTACCAGCTGACATCAGAAAGGAGAAAGGAAGTGGTGAAAAGTCATTACTCCTGGTGGCATTAAACCTTGAGATTGCATCATGTGAACAAGAACAGTCTCATAAAACCCTCTGTGCCTGCCTGGGGACTCGCGATTTCAATTTTTCATTTATGAGCTGTGACCAAATTTAGTTTCAACCTATGACATCCCTCTGTCATATTTGTTCCCATCTATATTCTTGGTTCATCCTAAATTAGCCTATGGACCAATCTAGACTGCAACAGTCAAGGACTCAATTACAACTTGTGTTGCAATCAGGTCTGGGAACAAATGATTTCCGTTTTGTGGTGTTGATGGGAACTGTGCCCAAGAAAACTTGAACCCAGAGAAAGCCAGATGGTCCCATCAACTCCCTCGATAGGAGAGAGAAGCAGTGCTGGCAGAGCTGTATTTGCACTGTTGTGCTGGACGATTACGAGAGCAAATTTCTTTCTTCATCCTTTAACCCAAGCTCACATACACATTTTTGGTGGCTGGCACATCTGGCTCTCAAACTTATTGTTTCTCTGACTGACAGTTGGCAGAGGTTGGTGGGTGATTTTCATGACAAAAAGGCTTTTGTTTGGCGCTCCTTTCCAGCTAGCAGATGAGAAGCAAAGACATGCAGCAATATTCAATGAACACAGAGCAGCTCTTTTTAAGGATATTTTCTTTTTGAGCCTTTTCTGTAACAAAAATAGGTTTTCCACTGAAATGCACACATTTCTGGGGAATGAAAAAATTATATATATTATTGGTGTTACTTCTCCAAAATAAACACAGATATTTTCTATTTTAGCCTATCTGCTGTTCAGACTATTCAGTCTGAGCAGCCTCCCCAGAATAATCTCAAAAATGAACTGAAGAGATTGAATTCAAGTCTCAACCTCAGATTCCCCTAACCAGTCTAAGCGAATTCAGCTCAGGTCTGAAACTTATAAATCTGAACCAAGTGAACTTTCCCATACTGCTCTGAAATAGGGAATGACTGCCTGCATTATATAAAAGATTATTTCAGTCTTGCACAGAAATGTGTTTGCCCAAGGTCACAAGAATATTCTGGCAGAGGCAAGAATAAAAATCTCAATTTCTTGTCTCCCAATCTGCCCTTTAGGCATCTGAAAGCAAGCATGTACCCTAGGGATGGAGATATGCAAGCACCGTGCCAAATTGGGAAAGGAGAGGAAGAGAATTTGACATTGTAACAGGACAAATATTCTCCTCCTCATGGGAACCGTATCTCTAAGGCCCCTTCCAGCAGATGCTGGAGCTCAAAGAAAAGGCTGATCTTTGTTCTTGTACCTCGGAAGCTCTGGGAGCCCACAGACAAGCCGTAAAACCAGAGCACCAACATTTCCCATCCTTTCACTGACATCCCAGGAGAGCTCACATCTGACACCAATTACTCCACTCTCTCCAGATGGTTTTCAAACACGTATCAGCAAATATTTAAGGTGTATATACCCTTTTTAGCAAGCACTTCTCTCTATGGCTTAAAGAAATGCTCATTAAAGAATGGATAAGAGAGGAAATCGACAGAGGAGTTACAGGAGCGTGTGATTTACTCTCACATTTCAATTCCCAAATTGCTTCAAGTCTTTTTACTGAGAAACAATTCTTTGGCACATTAAAATGCATTGAAGCAAAGCTCAGCCCCAGGTTTCAGTTGTCCAGTGGTGACTCCTCAGGTCTCCCTGCCCAACCTCAGCAGCTGGCACCCATCACCCCAGGCTCTCCCATCGTCTCTGCCTGGTGGCACCACACTGACTCCCCGTGCTGCCTTCCCCCCCGTTGCTGTGCCTGGCTGGGATACAGACTGGTGCTAAAAAGGAGGCTGCCTTCACAAGAAAAGCCAGAAAAAGGGGAGAGAGGCTTCCCACCTTTCAAACCCAGGAAGGCACAACATCCCCACAGTACACAGCGCTTCTGTGACAATCCAGCCATCAACTACAGTCCATGAATCCTGTTTTGCACTGGGATGCTTACACCAGGCTGACCCCATCACCATGGCAGAGCCGGGAATGGACTTTTTTTTATCTCCTTCTGAGAAAACCTCTGTGAAATAACCAAGTTGCACCTGGCTCCTGAGGGAAGAGCAAGCTGGTAAACCTCACTAGTGCTGTGCTTGCCCAGAAGCATCCTTTGATAGAAGGCTGACAGGCACTGACAGCACACCAGTTTTTCAAGTCTGAGCTTGGGAGGGGCAGAGGGTATGCGGTGGGAGGAAACAAGTGTCTAAATGTGGAAAAGGCATGTGAATTGTTAGATACCACCTGTCAGGTGAGGAATCACGACTGTCCAGGGCTTGCCTGGATTACCACTGTTGCAGCAATGCCTAGGAACACGACTCCCAGGCTAAGTCACCCCACACTTCTCACCTAACACGGAACAAATTATTTAGCAGAGGATGCCCCAACCCACAGCACCACCAAAGCCACTCACCTTCAGCCGCTGTCAGTACGTTGGCTTGTCCTGGTTAGGAAAAAAAAAAATCCCATTCCTAAAAACCTGTTGGGATCTTCGGTCAAGACCCAAACAACCTCCTACATAGCATCTGTAAGAAAAAATGGATTATACTGCATTAGCCTCAAAGGATAAGACCTCACAATAAAGCCTGGGCCTGCTTAATTTAGTGGGTGTTAATACTGACAAGAGTTCAGGGTTCATCTGTCAAGCTAATTTGTTGAATGTTACCCTGCTGTTGCTTATCTGGGATAATATTTCCTGCTGGAGAAGAGCAGCATGAGACTAACACACTTTGACCCCTTTTGCATGAACTAATCTCATCTTCCAGCCAGTCTCTCTGCTCTATTACAGCGTTTCTGTTTAAAAGTGGCCACAAAAAGGGAAACCTGTGGATCAGTGTCCTTTTTGTTCCTATTTCATGATGATTTCGGGAGCTGGAGAACCTCCAGTATGAAGATAGGCTGAGAGAGTTGGGGTTGTTCAACCCAGAGAAGAGAAGGCTTCCAGGAGACGTCCTAGCAGCTTTCCAGTACTTAAAGGGGGCTCACAGGAAAGCTAGGGAGGGGCTCTGCGTCAGGGAATGCCAGCATAGGTCAAGGGGGAACAGTTTTAATCTAAAAGAGGGGAGCTTTAGACTAGATATTAGGAAGAAATTCTTTACTGTGGGGGTGGTGAGGGACTGGCACAGGTTGCCCCGAGAAGTCATGAATGCCCCATCCCTGGAGGTTTTCAAGGCCAGGTTGTATGAGGCTTTGAGCAGCCTGATCCAGGGGGAGGTGTTGCTGCCCATGGCAGGGGGGTTGGAACTGGATGAGCTTTGAGGTCCTGTCCAACCCAAGCCTTTCCATGATTCTGTGTACCAAGGAGACACAGAAGGGTTATTCCAGTATGAATAAAGTATCTGTGTAGTTTCAGCTGCAGTACAGAAGGGCTGATTTCATGATAGGGTGAAACAGAGGGCTTTAGAGCACATCCGTTTTGAAAAGCCTCTGTGAAACTTGTTTTTGATAACACCGATTTTAATTTATTTTCCCTATACCCACTCAGGAGAAAGATTTGCGTGGGAGATATGCCTGCCTCTTCCATCAGGAGCGGAGAAAACTTGTACTCATCCATTCACTTCTGAAATTCTCCAGTAAAAACAACTGCCTGAAGACTTTCCAAACAGATGAATGTGCAATATTAAAAGGAATCAAAAAATAAGCCTTCCCTTGACAAAGCTTTCAATGAATGCAAAGTAAATTGTGAGCCCAGACTGCTTTAGCAGGGAACCATTAATGGAACGGAGCAGGGGAAGGGCTGAGGGACTGCGTGTTCACTGAAGCATATGGTTACCAATTTGCTGGACATATGTTGTATTCCCCACAGCGCACAGGAGGACTTTGGGATTAAAGGGTGTAAATCATTGGTTATCACCATAGAATTAAGTTCTATTCTAAATGTACAGAGTCTAAATATATACCTTGTTCTCCCCAGAGATCCCTCCCCCTAGCTGCAGCTCAAAAAACCACCAACCACACTGTGCATTGCTTTTAAGAAAGAAAATTAAAATAACTGTTCACACAGACTTTCTTCTCTTTATTTTAGTGCTTTCTAGGGGGTAGGGAGAGACAGAAAAGGGCAGGAAGAAAGTAGAAAGACAAAAAAATATCTTGGGACATTTTATCCCATAATTTCCAGAGGGAGCCAGTGATCACAGATGTGCTTTTACACCACAGCAGCACCTAGTTATTTTTCAGGACTGTTAGGATACATGTTTAGGAACCTCTGAATAATAGAACCATATGGTAACATTGTCAGAAGGAGAGAATAGGAACCCAGTAGGCTGGGGGAGGGACAAGGCATTAAAATGTGCTGGCTGTAAATAGAAAACAATTTGTCAAACAAAGAATGAGGAAAAAGCAGGAATGTGAATTGTTGAATATAAAGATTTTCTTCACATTCTCTGGAGAAGACTCCAAGAGCCTCACTTTGTTTCCCCATCTTTTTGCTGCAGTTTCTCCCAGAACATCTGTCTTGTGAGACTGAGCACGCTGCTACTGCAAAATTCTTGTGGTATTAAGGAGTTGCTTTAGACCCTGGCAGAAGACCTGGACATGACATGCATGGGGAGTTCTGGATGTGCCATCGATTTTGTGAGGCCTGATGCTTCTATAAAATCTGCTTCTAATGTCCTAAAATGTGCTGAAGCAGTTGCAGAAGTATGAGGGGCTCTGCCGTGCAAGCTTTTCACCTGGGAGACTGTCTATCTGAACAGAGGTTGTCCAGCAATCCTGGCGTCTCCAGCTTCACACCACGCGAATGCAGACTTGAGGAACCCACACCCTTTCCTAACGAAGTTAAGCTGAAGGCATCAACTTCCAGAGGCAACTGTAAGAGCTCCTTTTAGGACAAAGAACTTCCATCTCTTCCTGGAGCATCTCAGAGAGAAGTGGCTGTGTATGTAATGGATAACATAAACGGGAGGGGATAGTCTGATGTGATCACAACAGTATCAACTCTGTCTTACAGGCACTATAGTTAAAATTCACCCAGCCCCATCAGCACCTTCTGATGCTCCACACTTGCAGCTGGGTTATGAGATATTCCAAAATCCCAAATCAATATCCAAAATCCTCATGGATAAAATCCTCGCTTATGATGAACACAGCTGCCTGAGCAAAATCCATGTCCAATAACTGGGAGGACCATGATAGAACATCACCACAGCTGAGGCCCCTTCCCCTGACTTTATCTATGCCCTTATTGCAAGGCAGGCAGGTTAAGCTCATCTTCAAAAGCAGCCTGGGTTCTAATCTGCCTCTCTAGGTGCACAAGAAATACACTAAAACTGTGTGCGCACTAGCTCAAGGGCTCCTTGTCTAGGTGGTTTCAGGATTGGGAGTGAAGATAAATTTCCAGGATAAACCTACATCAAAGCCTCTCCTGAGCACAAGGATGCCACAGTGGTGATCGCAGTGTCCCCAGCGTGAGGTGGGGTAGCTTAACTGTGCAAAGTGCTCCTTATTCATTATCCTCCGCCGAAGCTGTGCTCTTGATTGTGCCTCTCAAAAAAAAACTTCAGGGCCAGTTCTTTTTTGTCCTTAGCAAGATACAATTTCCTCTCTCCTCCTGGAGAGCGCCTAATCATCCTGCAAGCTTAATTGGCCCAACGAGCTAATTTTAGATCTCCATTCTTGACTTCAGATTCACTTCAAATACCCTTTGTGAACAAGAAATATAAAAGCTAACAATTTTAGGGTCACATCTTTCCAAGGGGCCCAGAAATCCTCAGTGCAGCTACGTTCTCCTGCTTATATAAATAACTAGAGTCACAAATGATAAATGTTAATTATCTGCCTGATGTGCAGAGAGCATCAGGTAGCCAGATCTCTAGAGGGCATTTGCTGCAACCACAGCTGATTGCAGGAACACAATTGGAAACTGCTTCCCACACACAGGCCCATAACATCACCCAAGGACCGGAAGGGGAAGGAAATGTGAGGACCTGTGCTTCTCACCTCCAAACTCCCCAGACCTAAAGAACTGAAAAGCTGAGAGAACTAATTACCTAGCCTTTGACATAACCAGAAATGACTAATCAGCCTATTAAAAAATAACTACAGCTGACATTAAGATAGGTTGCCATCATCTTTGCTTAAATAAGTTTCTATAAACTCTTTGTGCTTATTTCTTTCATTTTCTTTAGCTAGCTATAAGGAAACCAGTCTGGGCGCATGTAATAATCTTCTTGTACATGCTGCTTTACTCTGCTAAGACTCAGTTTACTGCTGATAAATAAAGTGATGTATGTTTTGCATTGATCCATCTTTAATCCTGGCCCAAGTAAATCCCTCTGGACTGCCTCAGGTGCTGGCTAAGGAAGGTGGTGACCATGCAATAGCCAAGCCTCAAGTCAACTGTTTCTCCTCCTCAAGCTGCAGACCTGCTACTCCTCCATACACTTTTTAATCTGGCATTATCTTTCTGCTTTTGCTTACGATTGCCAGCTCAGTCTTCCTGTCCCTTCTTGCTCTCTTTAGCAACTATCATTTCCTAGATTTCTCTTTTTCACAACACGAGGTTTGGATTGTTTTCTTCCCAGATTTAGAAGGCTGTCCAAGCCAAACCTCAATGTTGATTTCTGCCCAAGTTTTTAATCCTTCTGAGTCAATTTATATTGCTTCTTGCCAATGCAGGTTGACAAAATCTCTCCTATCTTGCCATGATCAGCTGTTAAGCATTTTGTTAATCTTTTTTGCTCAGGGCAGAAGACAAAGATTTGAAATTCCCATCTCAGCACTAGAAAAGCCCAGGACGCTACTCAGGGGTCGATCCACTGCACAGGAAATTCATTCCCTATAGACATTCCTAGACGATAGAGTGGAAGTTGAGTGTGACAGACCAAACTCTGTTTTCCTAGTGATTCATAAAGGATTTGCATCTACAACAGACACCCAACATAACAATAATTACATACCTAAATCCTTAACAAGCCATACCACTGAGAAAGACTTCCCAGATGCATTTATCAGGAAAAGGTTCAAGCACTAGCTGCTTCTTCTGCTGTGCTTATATATCTGAACTAGAGACACAGCTTCAAGACCAAAATCAGAGTTTGTTTTCATGGCTCATTTGCAATCCATAAGCCTCTGGCTCTCATTTCCCCTTCACTTTTCCCTTTGGGGCAGAATGGGATCTATAACTTCCCAGTTTAGCTGCTGTCCTGGCCAGGGCAGGGACCTGAACTGGGACACTGGGCAAGAATGTCTTCCGAGGAGCTGAGGCTGGGAGCTTGTGTGTGTGCTCCCTTTGGATGCCAGACTTGGAATCCAGCTGTTCCTTACACTTGTCCAGCACCCTTTGTATCCCAAAAAGACAATTTGAAGCTCAACTCTAAAAAATGGCCACATCAAACTCTGTAAATGGGATGTATTTTCCATCTCTGCCATAATGCTAGTGAGTAGTGGGTATGCAGCAACAGATCTACGTTTCCATCACGTCAGCCTCACTTAGCATCCTTTCACAGTTTCTTTTCTGTCACATCTCTGACTAACCTGGCAGAGATTAACATAGCATGAAGCAAGGTAACGTGATTGAGGAGCTTGAGAAATATTACACTAAGTACATTGCAATGAAATTACTACCACTAACGGCTTTCCCTCCCTTCTCGTTTTTCCCCCCCTCCACGAAGAGCACAGGTGGGCAGAAATGGGGTATTAAAAACCAGAAAGAGTCTTAAAAGCAAATCATGTGAATCCCTAAGACTTGAAAACTTGAAAGCTGGCCTTTATTTTAGAACATTTCCAGCAGTGCCAGCAAGCTGAGTGAGAGTGGAAGAGACGACCTTGGTCCTAACCAGGGCCATTCCCAGCTGGCAGTGGAGGCAGTGCCACCGTTTAGAGGAGAATCACTGCAGATGACTCAACAAGCTAGACAACGCTTATTAGCTACAACCTCCATTTTCTTCCCTTTATGCTAAACCTGAATCTGCTTTCTCTCCAGAACAAGGTCAGAGCTGGGCCCTTCCCTTCCTTTCATTCCTTCCCTGATCCCGATTTTGACTATTGCTGTTAAATTCCGATTGCCTAAAAAGTTCTCCTCATTTGTATCCATAAAGCAATCCACATTTTGGGGCATTAGAAGGAAAAAGACACAGCTCTCACCCTCCTTCCTCTGGCTCTTACTCAGGTTGCCATGACTCTCCGGTTTTTTTTCTTGGTTCCTTGGCACCTTTGGGCGCACACACCCTGTGGTGCAACCACAGAACACTGGTTATGATGTATTTCTGGCTTAACTTCCCCCAATTTGCTTAGTACGCCTCTTGCTGAGGAACTGCCAATTCCTTCAACTTTAGTGTTGTAAATCAACTGTCTTCCTGAATGAAAGAAAGAGGGGAAGGAAAGGCAGAAAGGACAGAAAGAAGACGACTGCCACAACTTGATTAGCATTACCACCAAGATGTACTTCAAAACTACAGACATGTAGCTAACTTAACAGCATCTTCCTGCATCTTGCTATTTATTTCATTAAAATTTTCACATGCATTTAAATTCCTGACTTATCCTGGATTTCACACGTCTTTTCTGAGGTTTCATTTCAGTCTGCTTTTCCACCTCAGCTACTTCAGACTCTTTCCACGGGGTAAAAACACAGCTTTTTTTTTTTTTTTTTACCCCTACACTAGCCCTTCAGAACATCTCCTGGTGTTCATATTGTTCATCCACCTCTTTCAGTGTTGACTCATCTTTGTGACGTCCACTATTATTTGTCCTGTCATTTCTAATTCATGCCTTACAGCATCATGATGTGTTTTCCCTTCCGCGCTGATGTGGTTTGAAAGAAAGAATTGATAGGAAATAAAAGGCTCTCCTACTGATCTAATGTCAGCTGGGTTGCTCCACAATGGCATATTTTTCATCAGAACCCCCACCAAAACCAGAAGAGACCTCTGTTCCCCCAGAATACCAGCCTTTCTTTAGCTGGATGTATTTAATCACCATTTGTTAATTCGTTACACTCCCACTCAGTGCTGCTCTATGCATATTTTTATACTTATGTAGCTTTAGCTATTTAAGTTGAACCATTTCTCTACAAAATGTCTATAAAACATAAGCTCTAATAAGGTGATTATATCAAGAATGTCTTATTGGCACAAGGAACTCTATTCCTGTGTAACTACACTTGTTTCCAGAAGGCTCATACCATACAGACGTGCCCACGTGTCCATGGGTAGAGCCACATCAGCACAGATGCTGCCCACAGACCAGGCACACAAGACGCCACTTCTGGCCCTTGGGCCCTGCTGTGACAGGGTTTTTGAGGGTGGCTTTCACCCCCCAAAAGCTGGAGGCTTTAGGGATAGCTGACAAAATGAAAGAACACAACAAATAGCTGCCTACACCAAGATATTTGACTAAACCTACCCGTGGCAGTCATTGTACTTGGCAGTTTTGTGAGTTTGGGCAGGAGTCACATGAATTTCTAGGGAGGTTCTTCTCCCTCTGTACTCGGCACTGGTGAGACCGCTCCTCGAATCCTGTGTTCAGTTCTGGGCCCCTCACCACAAGAAGGATGTTGAGGCTCTGGAGCGAGTCCAGAGAAGAGCAACAAAGCCAGTGAGGGGGCTGGAGAACAGGCCTTATAAGAAACAGCTGAGAGAGCTGGGGGTGTTTAGCCTGGAGAAGAGGAGGCTGAGGGGAGACCTCATTGCTCTCTATAACTACCTGAAAGGAGGTTGTAGAGAGGAGGGTGCTGGCTTCTTCTCCCAAGTGACAGGGGACAGGACAAGAGGCAATGGCCTCAAGCTCCACCAGGGGAGGTTTAGGCTGGACATTAGGAAAAAAATTTTCACAGAAAGGGTCACTGGGCACTGGAACAGGCTGCCCAGGGAGGGGGTTGAATCACCTTCCCTGGAGGTGTTTAAGGCACGGGTGGACGAGGCGCTGAGGGACATGGTGTAGGGTTTGATAGGAATGGTTAGACTCGATCCTGTGGGTCTTTTCCAACCTGGTGATTCTATGACTCCCCACGGTTGCATGGCTGTTAGCAGAAACCAGACTGGTCTGCCTCACGGAACAGCAATGCGCTAACACAAGGAGTTCCTTTACATGCGGTAGATGAGTGGCTAACAGATGGTACTTAACAGACCTGAAACGAGTAGCAAGAGAGTAGGATGCGACAAAAAGGTATTATTTAGGGACACAGAGGAGACAAATCAAATCACTAACAGCAGCAATCTGAGGACAGATAGTCTTCCCAGGAAATAACAGGAAAACATGATTTTATGTTGTCACCTACTGTTGTCCTGCAATTGCCTCATGGTCTCATCTCACAACTATCAGCAGTGACCTGTGCAGAAATTAGCACTGGCTGCAGACCTCCATGAGAGCAGGTCTGTGACGAGGGGAGTTACTGAGCTCCCATCTTGCACAGCCCGTGGTCAGTGAACACCACTACACAGCCCGCTGTCTCCTCAGCTTGAGCTGAATCGAGGTTTCAACCACACATTTGTGTCTTGCTCCAGGTCTGGGGATCTGCTTGCTGTTTTGGAAACTTGAGGGCAAGGGAACCAGCAGCCTTTGAAGACTGATCAGCAAGACTGATTCATACACCCAGACAACTGGACTGATCCAAGACAGACCCTGTCTGGGAAAGGGAAAGCTGCAGGGAATCAGCTTTGCTCAGCAGCAGGTGATGTAACGTCTCTGGAAAGCACGATGGGCAGAGAGCTCTGATGCATCCTCTCTCCGTCACAAGAGCTGGGAATGGGTATATTCATACAAACGTGGGAAAGAGCAGAACAGAGGGAGGAAGGAACAAGCAGACGGGGAGGAGGAGGTGCTGAAAACCGGCAGGGGAACAGCTCTTTCTGGGAGAGAGTAGAAAGGATTTTGCATTGAGGAAAGCTGTCGCCAGTTATTTTTGTACAGATTTTAAAGTTCACCAAACCCAGCTTTGGAAGTTGCATGTTGTGTTTTTGGCTGGCAATATCAACATACCATATGGAGAATCCACAGTTTGAGCTTTACAATATTGTTTGGACTTGATATTGACATATTTTCATTACTGAACCTGCCTTGAATTGTATGTTCTTTTCTTCTGACGTATGATGGGTGAAATAAACCCATAAAACTAAGAAGAAAAGCTTAAAACGATAAAACAAATGTGCAAGGAAATTCCTGTATTTTTAATTAGACTTGAAATTCATTGACTTTAGCATCCCATCTTTAACAGTGTGTACCAGATAAGGTAGATTCCAGGCAAGAGGAAGAGCCAAGAAATGCTATACTCCTGTAGATATGACGGATGCTGTTTCTCCATCCATTTGTCCCATTGTTATTGGACTGCTGCCCTGTTTTATCGATTCACTGAACTAGTGGGGTAAAGAGGGAAACAGGCTTAAGATAGTCCTTATACATACTGGTATAATAAGAAATGAGGGATGATGGCTCCCACCTTCTACACTTTGAGAAGATTCCCTAGCAGAAAGTAACCTGGAACAAAAACTTGGAAGGGAAGAAAGTGTAGAGGCTGAAGGGAATGAAACTTATGGGGAATGGAAGGTCCTAGAGACACAGGAGCTGAAACAACTTTCTAGTTTCTTTACTTGTAAAGCTTTCCTCTTGTAAAGTTTAGTTCTCCTGCTGAAACTGTGCCATATTTACTTTGAAAAGTTATGGGCTTTTGTCACTCCAGACCTCTTATCACAGCTGCCAAATGCAAGACAGTTGGTTAATTGAATCATAGAATAACCAGGTTGGAAGAGACCCACCGGATCATCGAGTCCAACCATTCCTATCAAACACTAAACCATGCCCCTTAGCACCTTGTCCACCCGTCCCTTAAACCCCTCCAGGGAAGGTGACTCAACCCCCTCCCTGGGCAGCCTGTTCCAGTGCCCAAGGACCCTTTCTGTGAAAAATTTTTTCCTAATGTCCAGCCTAAACCTCCCCTGGTGGAGCTTGAGGCCATTCCCTCTTGTCCTGTTCCCTGTCACTTGGGAGAAGAGGCCAGCTCCCTCCTCTCTACAACCTCCTTTCAGGCAGTCACATAACTGACCTGATCACAGTGCTGGGAACCCAGTCTAAGCTGAGGAAAAGCACTGCAGCCTCTCAAGTCAGCCCAGCTAATGCTTGAATGGACCTGCCAAGGAAGAGCAGGAAAAGTCAGAGGGTGGGTGCAAATCTCCAGGTGTGAGAACCACTGTTCAGAGAGCTCAGCTTAATTTTCGGGCCTGTCTTGCTGTAAGGACATCAATTAATTACACAGACAGTTTTCCATGGGGAATGAAGAACACAAGAAGCATCCTCTGAGCTGCATGAAAGAGCTGCAAGAATACAGGGGAAGCCTAAAGCAGGGCAGTTTCATGGGGATAAAACCAAAATTTGAGTGTCTGAAGAGAGTTTGGGGTTTTTTTGTTTGCTTTTGCTGTTTTTAATCATGTATTAAGCTTGCAAACTTTTTAGAACGTGAATACTCCTAACAACATGTTACGCTTACCACCTTGTATCCTCATCCTGGATAGGGTCTCTAATTGCTACTGTAATATGAAAGCCAAAATCCAACGTTATCCAGCAAATGCTCTGGGCCAGATTTGAATCAGAAAGCTGTGCAATGGAAGATTTTGCATTTTGTAAACTTCTCTTCAGCCAGTCACTGTCCCTAGTTGATACTTTTTGCTACAACCCATGTTTTAATAAACTATACTTTCATGTGCTAATTACCATCAGAAGCATGAAATCAAGCAGTAGTAAAATCCCTCCTACACATCTTCCTCCTCCTTGCAAGCCCATGCCACACCAAACCACATATTTGCATTTGCAGAGACTGCTTGCTTGAAATGTAATTGAAGACATACAGATTATCTGTTTACAGTAACAAATCACAGTAATTTCAGTGAGGCTTGTGTGACAGTTTCACCCCTAACATTGCTGGTTTTGATATGCAGTTAAAACACGAGAAAGATGCTGGTGATATGATCAGGAAGCTTGCAAATATGTTAGAAAAATAAGGAATACCCTAGTCATCTTTGCTATAGATATAAGAAAAGCTGTACCAAAAAGAGCCTCCCTTCTACAATACAAAGGCTTGTAGTGATAGGACAGGGGCAATGGGTATAAACTGGAGAGGGGCAGATTTAGACTAGATGTAAGGAGGAATTTCTTCACTATGAGGGTGGTGAGACACTAGAACAGGTTGCCCAGGGAAGCTGTGGCTACCCCATCCGTAGAGGTGTTCAAGGCCAGGTTGGATGGGGCTTTGGGCAGCCTGGTCCTGTGGGAGGTGTCCCTGCCCATGGCAGAGGGCTTGGAACTGGATGGGCTTTAAGGTCCTTCCAACCTGAACTGTTCTACGATTCTCTTCCTGGAACTCCAGATGAGGAAATTACAAGCATATGATTGCAGCACTGTGCTGTCCAATACTACACTTCTGGTCAAGTGACATGTGTGCCGAGCTACGTAACAGAGAACTCTGCTAGCCATGATCCTGCTCCAAAACCTCTCTTAAGCATCTCTCTAGCAGCAATTTCTGTGCTCCCCTCCCTTGGCATCTCTGTCGATTCCTTAGCTGTTCTACAGACTACAGAATCTATCCATCTTCCAGGTAGCAGCAGGAGGCATACAACACAAGTTCAAATTGCTGCTTGATTCACCTCATAAGATTTTCTAGTACTGGTTATTGCCTCTGGGCTGCATTATCAGAGCCTGGTGATATGGAGCATCCAGCACTGTGCTGCAGAGCCAAAAAGATGAGAGCCTTTTTCACTGGTTCGCTGTGATGACAATTTGCTGAAAACATACTGTTGGTAAAGATTTAGAAAGAAGTGCAGATAGCAGGACAGTTATTCCAGTGTGTCTGGAATCAGAGGAAACAGCTTATTCATTATACTAGGCGCTGGCAAAGAAACTTAAGAGGCCTGTGACCTATGCAGAGCCAGGTCTCTACTCTCCCAGTAGATACTCATTGGAGAGAAAAATCTGTTAGATTCAATATTTTCAGGCTTTTCCCTGTACAACTGGGAAAAAAAAAAAAAGAAAAAAGAAAAAGGTATAAACTTATTTTTAATTTACACTGAAGGTCATAAATAAAACTTGAAACTATACCTTGGGGAAAATGAAGGGAGTGAGAAAAGAAAAATGAAACATTCCCCTTCCAATCTGGTTATTCTATGATCCTATGATATCACTTACTTAAACTTTAGTTGATGTGACTGATATTCCACCAGCCTGCCTATTTGCTGCTCTGTTCCTAATAATCTACTGTTACTTCTGAATATTTTTTCCACCTGTGCTTGTGCTGGAGTTGGAGCAGTGGGAAAGAAAGAGGGAAAAAAAAATGTTGCTGAAAACTCAACATTATCACTGTGCCCTCATTTCTGCTTGCAAAAGCATTTGTGCAACACCAACCCAGCTCTGTCATCTCGTAATCTTTAAAGGTATTCATCACCCCAAGCAGTGCTGAGCTAGGAAGCAATCGTATCATCTCCACCACAGAGCAAACTGAACCACTGAAGGATTAGAGAATTTGCCCAAAGACACCTGAGACTACTCAGGTCTGCCAGCTGGTTCAGCTGAACCCAGTTCCTTAGTTCTTGCTCCTGTGCTTTCAGGATTTATTTATTCTCAGTTTTAAAAGACATTAAGCAGTATTTACACAAAGAACAGTTTTTTTAAATCATAAAGTCATAGCTGAGTACACTAAATCTGGAAAAATATTAAAAGTCATTCTGGAATCCAAACTCTCCTTGAATTTCACCAAATGCTTAGTTCCCTCTCTTTATTCTCAATTCAATTCTCCCATAAATTCTCTCCAATTTTCTGTCCAGAGATAACCCAAGTACAAGATGCGTTTAGGTCCACTAAATAATCGTTATCTGCAATGGGAACCTTGTGCTTGGAGGAACACTAGAAATGCTAGTTTGGTTCAACTGATACGGTTGTTCTCTCCAAAAACCTGCAAAACCCTCACCTGCTGGAGTCAAAATAAATCAGCTTCAAAAGAGGCCAAGACAATTTTGTCTGTGCATCAATGGTCAATGTTATATTCCCTGCACTGGCACTTTCCTCCCTGCATAGATGTGAGAACACAAGACCCTCTCTGCTGTGTTCAGTGAGCAACTATGAAAGGAAAAAAACCTGGCTAAACCAGCTTCAAGGTCTTAAAAATAGGCCATGGTCCAAGTCTTATTAACAGATTACTGCTGTTAGCAATATTCTTTCTTTTCACCATGAGGAAGACTATGAAATATTGATGAAATCATGTAGATTAATAGCATATAGCAAGTGTTACTCAACTACTCTAACCCCATCAAAGTAGGTTGGTTAGTTTTACAAAGCTGATGATCAAACAGAGACAAATGGAAAACACAGTTGACTTGAACACGTGCAGAACTATCAATTATCTTACGATATTAAATGCACATATAAAATAGTATTTTTGTGGGCATGCAGCTATAACAATCCACTCTCCAAAAAAAAAAAAAAGAAAACCAGTTTATAAGCAGATGAGAGGTAAACACAAAATTTCTATCAAAAGCCTGGCATTGTCCCAGTTTTAAGGCAGATTACTTGACCTAGGGAAAATTGAGGTCAGCAGGAGAATAAAGCAGCCTTGCAAAACCAACTTTATCATTTTCAGATTGGTTGAGTTCAGTTATATTTTTGGACTTCTTTTCCCCCATCTCTGACCTTCTGGCCAGAAATGAAATACTGATGATCTTCAGGAGTGGCAGAGAGGTCAACTCCCCTGCACTTATCTGAAAGCACTCAGCTCGCGGGAGGAAGGATGGTCCTGTGGTTAAGTCAACTAAGACTCAGATTCTGTTGCTGGCTTCCACTGCCGGTGCCTAAAAATTACAGATCATTCCTCTGATAAAAAGAGAGGCTGTAGAGGAACTTCTTTCATCAATGTGTGAAAGCATGCTGTGATATCAGAGCATTAGCGTGACAAAGTCTGTAGATGCAAACTGCCTGTATGTTTTGGAGGTTCAACTACCACTGCATTTGAATTTAAACCATAATATTTATGTCAGATCTCAGACACACCTCATACTCGAGTACGCTGGTGCAAAGATCAACCTCGATGTGCACGCTGGGATACAATGTGGATTGTGCTTTTCTACCACAACGAGTCTTAAAAGTTTTCATTTGACCCTCGTACAGACATCTTTTTAAAAACATATTACTCAAGTGGAAAGAGCATCTAATGAAGATACTTGGCCAGCAGACAAAGAATCACTGCTGACAGCCAGCAGTGTCCACTGCAACCATTTACAGCAAATATTGCTCCAGCTGTATTTTTACCTCCATCGTCTACAGGCATTTCAGTTTCCTATCTGCCATCTATTTGGATTGTGTCTACAGGAGAAAATGAGCTGGTGGCAAGCTCTGCTATTTGTCATGCTGAAGTAGAAAGGAAATCAGAGATTCTCCTACAACAAATAAACTGAGGCAGATAAATCCTTAAAATGAGGCAGCATCTGACAAACAGAGTCAGAAAACACTCCTCTCTGCCTCTGTTTCTGTAGCACACCTCTAAGGAGACAGCTCTGCCTCAGTCCAGCACAGAGTTCATTAGGAAGACACTGCATGATGCATTGGGTGTAGGTGTGTGTGGGAAGCAAAGTTCAGTTTCACAAAGCGTTTTGCAAATGCTTTTCCAAGCACATGGAGTATCATTTGCCTCAGCTGTTTAAACCCTTGCATTCAGAGCTCTGCTCACCAGAGTACTTGAAGCAACAAAAGAAAATTAATTAAAGCTTCATAAATATTTCTTTAAAGAAAGCTAAGAGAATTCTATGCAAACAAAAGTAACAAAACCGACATCTCTATCAGCTGAATTCCCTGGTTGACTACAAAACAGTCCTAGGGCAAACATAAAGCCAATTTTCTTCCTACACAACATATATCAACCTAAAGAACCTTCTAGGAAAAGCAGGAAAGAATGCACCCATTCATTCATTTTCTGTCCTGAGACTACCTGCTAAGGAGAGAGAAGGAAAACAAAAACTCTGTGTGAGGCAGACCCTCCCTGTTACAGGCTTGATGAAGACCACTTAATTATTTCAGATGATCTTTATAAGAACAAAACCAAAACCAGGGGACATTTTAAAATATGCTTTCTAGTAGGGAAAGCATATGCACACCTACCTATTCTGGCCTTAGATGACTCCTTCAAGGAGGGAGATGGAGAACAGTACAAAGAAAACTTACACAGCTGCTGGAGCTGTACAAACCTTCCCAGTAGCAGGAGTGCTTTAACATTTAGATACATTAGGAGTGAAGCCCTATTTATGCATTTATAGCCCTATTGAAAACAGGAATAAAGAAAAACAATGAAGAGATCAGTTGTTTCCCCTGTCTTCCTTCCTTTCTCACCTCCCCCTCACTCATATACCCTCCACGAAGAAAGATTTACTCGTTGACTTTTCAGAACAGCTGCTCTGACTCTAACAAATGAGATACCCAGAAGAGGACATTTAGGAGTGATGGAGCTGCTGAAAAGACTCAGCTGACCTCAGGGCACCACCTCCCTTCTTTTGAAGAAACCCAGACCTCCCTAAATGCTAAAGTTGAGGTATTTCCCTGCAACAGTTGAGAGAAAACTCTGTTTTGTGGGATGTATCTTGCTAACGTTTCTCATCATTGCTCAAATCTCACTCTCCATTTCATTTCCATTGAATGGTTTGATCACTACATCACTGACAACTGCTGGGAGCCTTACACACAAGGGGCTATGATTTTAGGTAGAAATTTTAGAGCTGTTCCTAAGAAGCAGTACTTTCTTACTTCTTTAAATATTTGCCTTTTGCTTAGTTATTTAGGCAGTGTTAGGTTTTCTCTAAGCCAGAGGTTCAACTCAGAACAAGAGCTGATGCATTTCCCACCAGATTCATAAAAAATCCTTTCATGTCAAGTGTTGCAATAAGTCGGGAGAGCCCTACCACAGTGCAGAGCCAAGAAATACTTTCAGAATTAATAGAGAGAGTAATGCTAATGGCAGACTATCCGCATCATTGTTTCATATTAGCAGGAGCGCAAAATGAAAGCTACGAAAATGCCAGGGCAAGCAGAGGGACATTCTGTTCATTAAGGGCTGCAGATGGTAGTTAAAACCCATCAGCAAAACGCTGCACGCATTCCTTAAGCAACCCAGTTCAAATGGCAAACACAAAACACTACAGGAATCACACGTTTGTTTGTCGAGTCATTTCCAAAGCGCTGGTCTCAGCCAAGACCAGGATACCAAAAAGCCACTAATGAACAGGCAGATGGGGTTTTGAATGACTCTCCACACTCAGTATCATAGGTGGTATAAGGTCTGCAGCAATGCTTGTCAGAAACATTGTCCAGAAGGCTGAATGATAAAGGGGGATGCTTTAATGACAGCAGCCGCTTCTCGTAAGAGCTACTAAGTTTCTTGAAATTGTACCGAAGACCCTTAGACTGTCCAGAGAAGCCACACTTTAAAATGCCTCATCGTGAAGCTCCCGTCCCTATATCTGCCACCCCTGTCCCTGCCTCCAGTTGGACAACTTGGACATCATTACATCAAGTCACTGAACTCTATACCTGGCTCCCATCAGAGATGAGCTTTAAGTGGCAAATTTAGATCTTCGTGCTGCCATAAACTGGCAGATATTCAGACTCAAGATCTGAGCCCCTACTCCTCATTCCAGCAGATGTCTGAAAAAGCAAGTGCAAGATTTGGGCAGTGGCAGTCTTTGGTTCAAGCATGTGTTGCCATAACATACCATGAAATCATCATCGAGCAATGGCACGACCTGTGACCTAAAAAGTGTCCCCTTCCCCAGGAGGGGGATGTAGCACCGTCCAATCAAAGGCTGTCACTCACAAGCCAAGATCGATTAGCTGGAGGCATGTTGCTACTGATAATAACTATAATGAATCCCAAGCAGAGACACCTTCCCTAACAGGCTGCTGTTTGGGCTTGAAAAACAGTTTCAGAATAAATAAAACAAAACAGAAGCCATCACACTAGATACTGATTTTTCACCTCCTACTCATAGACATCCACTCTGGGCTCTGTCAAAAGCAAGTAATTACTCTCCATCAGAGATATCTGGCACGGAGGGAGTGACTTAGTGAATTCCTTGGGGTGGGTGGGTATTTTTACACTAATTCAGATAATGGAGCTTGCTTGCCAAGTGGGAGAGAACTACTCATCTCTAAGACTACCTCCCAGCTCCCTCTCCACCTCATTCCTTGATTTTTTAACATGCTTCCACTGCTTTATGACTGGTACATTACACATAACCAGCTCCAGGGGTGACTACTCCTGCATAATAGGAGAGAATTGCTCACATTCCAGTGTTGGGCGAGTTGAATTATTTTTTATTATTTTGCATTACATATAGCATGTATATTACACTGCACTGCAGCAAATCCATATTTGTTTCCCCACCTCCCCTCAAATCATAAAACTTAGAAAGGTAACAGAGAATACCAGGAACAGAGAAATCAGATAATGCCCTGTTGCAGAAAGATGTGACCACAGCTTGGGCTCAGCTGGTCTCAAAAGGTACCAGACCGGTGAGCAGTTATCTTAGCCAAAACCAGGACAGAAAAAGAACTGATGTCTGACTCCAGGTAGACGTTTCTGACATCTCTAGCCAGAGCCTCCAAGCCAATATCCTGGGCTGACAGCTCATCCGGGCACGTGCTAACTTCTGCCTGTTTTGCTAAGCCAGCACTTGTAATTTTTGTCCCTTTCACTTGTTAGAGGATAAAATGAGTCAAGAGAAAGCCCGTGCTGGCAAGCCAAGACCGTTCCAGGCACATTCCAGGCATACTGCTGGTACAGACAGCTTGTTCTAAAAGCCAGCCAAGACTTAAAACCCTTCTTTCCACTTCCAGCTACCTCAAGCCCGTTACTCCTTGCTTGGATCCTTTAAGGCGTGTGTAAAGTTGTGCTGCATCTCTACAGTCTTGCAAGAATTTGATGGTGTTTGTAACAAGATTTTTTGTTATAAAGTACTAAAGAGTAGTGTTGTATGCAAAGTCACTTCTTCGCTGATAAATTCTTTTTGCAATCTCGTTAGCACAACTCAGGAAAAGAAATACAAGGGAAGTATTTTAACATTATTCCCTGATAAGGTACTCGCCTATTGAGCACAGTAGGTCAATTATGCCATGTTATCACTGTGAGCCTCATTGCCTAGATGGCACAGAGGTGCTTCCCTGGATGATAACTCATTAGATCTTTTCTGGTTTAACAGAAAAAGGTTTCCCTTCCTTGCACTTTTGAGTACATGTTCTCCAGAACAGAATTAAAAAGAGTATTTACTCCAGGTTGTTGAACAGAAATATGAGCAAAATCTCTTTCTCACCTTATCTGTGCTAGACAGCTGGCAACAGTGGATGTCTGAGCATCCAGGTAGAGACATTTCCAGGGGCTGCTACTGACAGTACACTACAGCATGGGAGTCTGCAATGTAAGAGGCATTTTTCTTTAGTACTTTTTGCTATAATTTCTTGAAAAAGAAGCATTTCCAGCATAATATTGCCTACTGTACACCAACTGCATGAGAGCAAATAAATTACAGCAGCTCAACCAGATCTCACAGTTCACTATAGGGAAACCTTGTCCCCTGTTGGATACATAATCACTGGTAGTAGACAGCTGGGAGTCAAACAACAGCTATAAAACCCTTTGAGATATGACAGTGGCACCGTAAAATGGGTATTGTTCAATGCCTGTTATCACTTCCACTACTTGATTTTCTCCCCCTTTGTGAATCATGCTAGTTTCCTTGCTATAAAGCACACACTGAGCAGATAAGGGCAAAGAAAGCAAATCTTAGCCCTGTATAATTCCACAAGGAAGGTAATTAGTCACATCCTTGTTCTTATAATTTAAAACAACACAGAAGAAAGGAAGGACCTACCTCTCATTGAAAGTGCATTTAGATTAAGATAGAAAAGCCTTAAAGACAGTAATAAACTTTGAAAACTTTGGTGTTCAAACTAAATCCATAATAAAGGTAGGACAGCTGTGATTTGCCTTATTCAAAGATCTGCCTTCCAACTTAAAGAAATTAAACTGAAGGAAGTATCATTTTGCTAAAACATTAAATCATTATTAAATATTAAAAATGTAAACTATCGTGGAATATTTTGCAAATAAATCCTCAGATTTTCAGTAATAACACAACTCTCTACTAGGAAAAAAAAAAGGAACATTAATTTATGAGGTAGCATGTCAGAATAAATATGCAAGAGCAGGGGAAGAGGAGGGCAATGTAATGGAGAAAGAGAAAAGCTTTTAAATTCGGCTATGCATACGGAAACAAAAATTACTCACTTCTCTCAACCTAAACTATGTTGAGTTTTTCTCTGTTATATAAATTTAGGCTTCCAATCCAGTCAGACCTACATTAGCATCACAACACTGAGTCACTCAGCTGACTGACGCAGACATACTGAGTTCTCCAGCTGAAGAACTTGAGCCTATCCCCATTAAAAACAGAAACAGAGTCTTCCTTTCTTTTTTCTCCTTTTTTTTTTTTAACATACCACTCCTCTTAGGAATATCAACAGCTGTAACATGCTGTAGTCTAAGTGTCGTAACATAGAACCTAAATTCTCTTCCCAGACAATAATCCACCTGCAACCTGAAAATAAATGTTACCTTCTGCGACAGCCTGGTTCATTTAGAGCTTAAACCCTTTCTTACCCATTTATGGAACTTGCCCCAAGTAAAACAGAAGCCAATTCCATGAACTGTGCTCATGGGAAAAGTCACTTCTAAATTATTACAATGCCAACTGCTGCATATCAGTTTTATTGTGAAAGATTAAGAAACAATCCCCATTGCACAAGTATTCCTGGAACTCTTGAAGTCTGAAAGTTAGCTAGATGTGAAAAGCTAATGAATATTGAAGGTACTAACAAAAACAGTGTTTTGTAAGTCACTTAAAGAAGTTCTGGCCACAGTAGTTGCCATAAAGATGTCTCAAGTTGATAATGAAGAGGATTTAAATAAGAAAACGCAACCCAGTTGCGTATCTACCACTAATTAACCAGCAGTTTGTCTCTTAAGGCACTATTAGTAAGTAAAGAGTAGCTCCTCGTCATCCTAGCAAATGAGACCAGTTTTCTGTTACAAAGTCACTTGCTTATCAAAAGCAACATTTGACGTGCGCAAGCAGAGGAGTAAGAGAGGAACGCGTCAAGCAAGCAGCAGGCTGAACGAGTGCACAGAAGTGTTCCATACGCTGGACCGAATGTGCGTATCACACTGAGATTCAGCACGGCTAATGACATCTTTTCTTGCCAGGCATTAAGATCCCATTAACTGGTGAATCATTCTACCATCTGCAAAAAGCAGGTCCTTTCCCCCCCTCTTCCCTCACTTAGGACAAGGGGAAGCTTGAAAACAACCTTCCGCTCTTTTAACTTGTCCTTATGAGCAGTATTGTTGTTTCCCTTGGTGATATCGTTGGTGGCATCTCCAGTTCTCTCTCAAGGGGATTTTTCTACAGTGTAAAGTAACATGAAGAGACGAACAAGTTTCCAAGTTGCATACGCACCGACATTCAAAATGACAACCAAAACTGACACTTTTGAAGACAGCTGCATGTGCAAAGAGATGGTTTCACGTCCACTGCCATTAAGAAAAGTAGCATTCACTTTAGAGCCAGGACGAAGAAACAAAAAATATTGCAATGACCATTAAGTTGGGAGACTAATAAAACTGAATCTGGCCACCTGCTAAGCCCCCAGTCATCTTGCAGTTTCCAGAGATCACAGTAAACTTCCAGCAGGTCGGATACAAAGGAGAATTTTGTTTGCATGTCAGAGCCTGACACACAATTTTTACTTGGTGGCTTAGCGCTCTGATGCCATATGAAAACCTAGACAAAGAAGGAACTCGCGTCACCTGGCTAGCTCAAGCTGCCAGCTGATAACCACACACCAGAAACTGCTTCTCTTCTTAGTTCCAAAAAGGCAAATTAGTCACTTGACAGGATGGCCAGGCCCAGGACCATTACAGCAGCAAGTTACTGGTTCAAAAGTTACTGTGACTGTGGTTCCCCAAGAATTTCCTTAGTAGCAGTTCACATCCCACACCGTTCCCACCAGAGCTGGCACAGCTGTTTGGACACCCACACTGGCAACCAGACCGGATAAATGATCCAGATGCAAAGAAAAAGGTATTTTTCGCTGTGCTAGCAGCATGGGCAACCTGGCATGAAAGCTGGTTAAAATGACTTCAGCAACATTGCTGTAAAAAGTAAAACCAGAGCCAAATCATCTGTTTTAACAAGGAAGTTGTTTGGCTTTGTTTGGTTTTTTTTTTTAAAGATAATTTTCAGAACCCTTAAAGTTGCAATGCAAACACTGCATTGGGCAGAATCTCCTCCCTCACCATCTTTTTCTATGTTTTTAACACTCATCTGGCTTTGAGATCAAAACGTTCCAGTAATGGTCTTGAAATCAGCTTAGGGGATAAAAACCAGCCCATCATCAAACCTGTTCAGTCAGTCTAACTGATTTCACAGGCATTTAGAGAGACTTGAGTTCAGACTTACAAACAGCAGCCCACAATATGTCCTTGCCCCTCGAGTTACCTCTAAATCGCTAAAACCTAGGGCTGCGCACCTGGTCAAGAACAAGGGGGGACAAGAGCCAGTCTAAACACCCTCTGTCCTGGTTTAATCATGTCACCATTGTGTCCCCTTCACAAACAAGAACACCCTTCCACCTTAGTCTATTATTCATATTCAGCCTCCAATTTCTCTCAAGATAAAGAAGATATGGGGGTTGGACTAGATGACCTTTAAAGGTCCCTTCCAGCCCAAACTATCCTGTTTCTATAATTCTAACACGAGAGTACCATAGTGCATAGTACTTAGCTTTTCTATTAATCTCCCTTAAATCTTATTTAAATAAACAAGAATAAATAAAAAATACACAAGAATTGAAAGAGGAGAAGGGGGAGGCTATGGTTTTAGTTGCACTATTTTCAAGGACTTTACACTGAATTGACCATCACACTCATAAAATTGTTGTTAGGTGGCTGGTGCACCTGAAGGATCATTTCTTGTAAAAGAAAAGTGCTGAGAGCAAAGTAACAGCTTTCTGTGCTAGTGTGTGCGGCAGCTCTCCCTCTGGGAAAAGTTTTAGTTCTCTCCTTGTGATTTATCCACAACTCAAACCTCCACGTCCTCCCCATCTTTCAGTAGCTACCATTTCACACAGAATTTTGCAAGATGATTGTCACTGATGCATCTCATGAGGATTTATAATGCCACCTTAATTTCCCACTCTGACCAACTCACTCCCCCTTAAACTTCCCACAAAGCTTGAATTTTAAAGAAACAAAAGAGGAGTCAGTCACCTAACTTCATGTTTGCAATGAGTGGCTGTAGCCTGAGCTGAATCAGAGCCTTTTGAAATTGAGTCATTTTGCCTAGTTTGCTCTAATATGATAAGCTAGATGGGATAGAAATTCTGTATATTAGTATAAGGAATTATTTCAAAACATGGAGCTCAGATAAAGGCAGAGTCCAGGGAGGGCTAATCTGTGCCTGGCAGCCCACACTTTAATCACATGCTGATTACTTTATTAGTCATCTCTTCATCAGTGCTCTCAACCCACTCCTGCTCCTCCTGCAGTAAACTTTAATTAACCAAAGAAACGCTGGAGTTACTCACTGAGAGCAGAGAAGTAGAAAAATGGAGGTGCTGAATGCCTCTCTTCATAGGTGAGGGTGAATCAGTTTGGAGGAGAAGTCAACTTTTTAAATCATGCAGGAATAACCTGCCTGTGAGCGAACATTTTGAAACAATTCAATGGGAAGATTTTTGTACCGTCGCTCTTTCATGTTTCTTTCCCTGACATACATTTTGGGATAGCAGCTGGTCTTTTACAATCAATTACATCAAGGAAAAAAGCAAATAGAACACATGAGTCACCTGCATGGAGAGTTCACTAAAATCACTGCTGTTCATCTGCTGTGCATTATCCTTATTCTGACGGGGCAATTGTTAGCTAAAAGCCAAAACCAAGCAAGTCACCTAATAGCAATGTTTGTACTTTAGGCTGAGCCTTCAGTTCTTTCTAATTTTAGTGAGCTAGCACCACCCCTGCATGTCATGCCAATTGCCACAACAGTAACAGCATCTGTCATGCTACCAGCTAGCGACATCCGAGGTGTTATGGTTTTGTTATGCTCTTAGGGATAATAATTAACCAATGGTGGCAAGGAAACCACTGCAGTAAAGAATGATCCACTGTACAAGTAGTCCAATGAGTTGTCATGGTTTGCTACAGAGAATCCATGGCAGAGCGAAATGTTCCGCTCTTGGAGCACCATCCTTGCACTAACACTTGCGCTCCTCCCCGCCGCATCAAGCCAAGCAGTAAGGGACTGGAAGATGATTAAAGGAAAATAAGGTCCAGGCTCTTCAGCTGGGCACATTTCCATGTCAGTTCTGGAGTGCGAAGAACCTCCTAGATTATTTCAGCTATTAGGTAAGTATTGGAGAAACAAAAGCCTGGCAGGTCCCAGGCTCTACTGCGTTTTATAGAGCAGCGAGTACTCTGAGAAACATGGAAGAGCTGCGCTTTGGACGAAAGCTGCCAATGAGCCTTGCGTGCTCATAAAAGATTCTGCACAGCATCCTGCACCCAGCATGCACCTGGCACATTTGCATAATTTGCAGTATTAGAGTAGAAAAAGAATTATTAAACAATGACTGAGGCAATATTCAGCTCCAAATGGGTGTGCTGCTACTACCTGGCCATGACAGACTGCTGACAGAACTAACTTTAGATAGATTTGTCTGTTCCTTGGCTTTCATTCTGATAACCTCTGTGTTACTCCATTAATGCCTCTCCCAGTTTCTCTTCCCACTTCTTCCCACGACCTAAATTTTGCCAGTCCATAGCATTCTGCCACTGCACTATTCTCTCCCTTTCTCCCACACACGACGTGAGGCCCCTCTTTGTGCCAGCATCTCTGCTTCAGCCACAATTGACCAAGATCAACTATGCCAGGATCACGCTTTTGACGGTGACTACGGTCAGATACCCAAGAAAGACAGTAAGGATCACCCTCTTTTTCCTCCAGTTGTGGAGCCTCCTCCTTCTTCCGCCCCTCACCTTGCTGTCAGTCAGCACTTGCTCTCATGCCTGATCACGTGAGGATACAAAAAAAATCCTAATAACTAGGTTTGAGAAGAACAAGAGCGAAGCTTTACAAGAGCTCGCCATCTGGACAGTGCTTGGTATAGAGCTGTCACTCAGTGCCACATTCACATGCCAAGTCAGATCTATCATTAGAGAGATGCCTGTACACATGGACTATATTCACAGCTGAAACAAGGCAAATCTCAAAGAATAATCTCCTTTTTTTTTTTTTTTACACAATTTCTTTCATCCCAGGCAATGCTGTAGAGGCAGTGTCCCCAGTCTGGCACTTGGAAGATGCTATTACTGCATCCCAATCAGCAAAACAAGCACCCAAGGTAACAAGGGACTGTTCCTCCCAAGCACACTGTGAGAGGTAGGAGATTCTTTCTTACCATTAAAGCTCCTGTTCCCCTGAAACAATTTCAATTTTGCTGCAGCAAACTGCTGTCTACCTCCCCTAATCAAAAACCCACAGCAGTAAGTGCACTTAGCCACCTCTGTGTTTCACAGACTAGAAAAAGAGAGAATGACTGTTGTGCTGGCACAGGAGGGACAGGCAGGCAGCCACGCACAAACTTGTTGACCTGGCACAACATTCAGCTGTAATACAAAACTACTTTCCCATGCAACGCATTGTTAGTGTTTAATTGCAGACACCGTAGAAAAGGCAAAGGGATTTGGAGGGAGGTTATGGGAAGCAGAGCATAATCCGGAGTGCTGTTCTGCAGTCGAGAGAGCAGTTGGGGAAAGATTCCCCCCTGGATAAATGGGGATGGTTGAGAGAAACTAGCACCCTGCAACAACTTGTCTCTAAGCACAAATAAGTCTGGGTCATCAGAGAAATCAAGTTTCACGGCTGCTCTCCTGCCCACTATGAAAAGTCTATAAATCACATCAGGAAGAAGAGAAGAATAAATCATCTAAGTATTACATGACCGGATTTGGTGGGAGCAAAGGAAAAATTCAGTATGGTGGTTGGTGGAGAATGTTGAAGGCCCTGAGTGCAAAGGGGGGGTTTTGGAGCTGAAGGAGCCCATGTTTTTATGAGCATTTACTTTAATTAGTAGCACAGGTGTGCAAAGCATGTGATTCAACGCAAGCTTATCAATCAAACATGAATCAAGCTCAAAACTGAATTTCAGGAGAGTCACATACCAATGTAAAACAAGCAGAGTGTAAAGAACTGCTAATTTGCTGTCAATTATGCCAGCCTCAAACTCTCTTTTCAATGTAAGGTTTTCAACTCAAATATAGACATCTTACAGTTGGACTTATACCAAGAGGTCTCATCTCCTCTAGATTGCACAGAGGAATTTTGATAGCTGAATAACTACTCGCG
Source organism: Phaenicophaeus curvirostris (assembly GCF_032191515.1). Taxonomy (NCBI): domain Eukaryota; kingdom Metazoa; phylum Chordata; class Aves; order Cuculiformes; family Cuculidae; genus Phaenicophaeus; species Phaenicophaeus curvirostris. Next base: position 6,050,191 of record NC_091400.1, on the reverse strand, counting down.
CATTGAAAGAACAGACATCATCATGCCTTCTGTCATGGTGCATTACAACTTTTAAGCCCAAATCACTGATAAATGCTGTATCTAGTATGCCCATAAGGAATGCAGAATACCTGTATTCTTTGCCTGTTCCCCTTCACATGCTTTGCATGCTTTGAAAGGAGTTCATATCATTATCAGAGAGGTAGATCAGAGACAGAAGTTTCAAAAGCCCCAGATCCTCCCTCTGCAAGGAGTTCTTCCAAGGACTAAGTTCTGCTGGTTCCCTTTTGTGCTTGATTTGAAGTCCCATTCATTTCTGAAACTCTTCTCTTCATCTAGCATGAGACTTCTTAATAAGGACTGAAGTTTTTTCCTAAATCTAAGATAGCTTGAATCACTATATGATCCATAGATGACAGAAATCTGCATCCAGCCTTTAGTACCTGCCAGCTGGTAGAGAAGCTACTCTAACAGTACCTTTACAGCAAATTAACATCATGTTTCAGTATATCACCCTGCCCATGACAGTCCCCTTCCTTTCAGCTCAGTGGGAACCTTGAGCCTCTTCTGATACCAAATTCCTGCCAGAAGCTGTAACTTATCATGTCACACAGCTGGAACCCTGCTTCAGACATTAAAAACAAAAATATATGCTTCTCAATAGCTAATTGATTTTTAGAAATTAACAATAATAATGCTAAAACACTCAGCAGCCTAATTATCAGCCGCTTTTCATTTATACTCTCATTAAATTCACAGCTGTTTTGTGAAGTGACAGGCTGCTGTATGAAGACTGCCTTGTATGCTCTCACTCAAGCCCCTTCCATTTATTCCATAGAGAATGACGACACAAACATCTCAAATGTCTGCTTGGTATTTGGCAGATGCCATTCGCATATGACACACTGTTTAACAAGCAAACAGCAAGAGTGACATGACATTCTAAAGCAAAAAAAAAAAGGGCATTTTCTTCCTCTCATGCTAGCAAAACAGTTTATTTTCAAGTATCCATGAATCTCTTCACTATTCAAAGGAATTTCACTTAAAGCCAAATACGCCAGCCTACCTGCCACATAACAAACCACAGCTGAGAAGGGGATAGCTGAGAATACAGCAACTGCGCTTGAAGGGTAACGGAAGAAGAACTGACAAGCAAGGTGTCTACACGACTGGCACACTCTGAATAGGACCCAGAGGTGCTGAAGTACTGCCTTCCAAAACCCACCCAGCTGGGTTCCTTGGCAGGAACACCTCAAAAAGAAGAAAGAACCCGCAATTACATTTTGTTGGCTTTGAAACATGCTAAATTGACTGAATATGTGTCAACTTTATGCAGCGAGATGTTTCAGCGTCTTTAAAATGTATTTGCAGGTGTATTTGTAATTTGCCATTCTCATGCCAAGCGTGCAGACACTTAACTGACAACATGAATTGACACCAAGAACAAGTCTGCGTCATCTCAGCTAAGAACTTGAGGAGTTTTGCTAGACAGAACTAGGCTGGTTTCAGGCTGGGTGTTATACTCACGTGTTACACAGGAACAGTCTCGGTGTGACTCAATCTACCAGGACTTTGGCCCCCGAATTATTGCTGCCCACTAGGTGTTCTGTCAAAACTGATGCAGTTTTTATACACATGTTCCTGTCCATTAAAATGCCTGTTTTAAGTATAGAAAAAGGCTCCCACTGTGAAGTTTTCCTTACTACATATTCCAGTTGGAATCATCCACATCACCTAAAGGTAAATACTCTAAATAATGAACAGACACCCTGAGGCATTTCATTTTCCAGGATCGACTAATCACACTCTGCCCAAACGCTTAATTCAGTGTCTCCAACAAAAGTGAACAGCACATGAGACATCATCGAGTAGCTACATTTTCAGGGCAACTATCATATAAAGTGAAGTTATTTTTGTGCAATGACACTAAAGCACCAGAAAAAATACCGAACACGTGAAATAGTGTTTTTAAAGCAGCCACCAAAGGCCAAAAACAACCCTCAGATTCAACTGATGTTTGTATATTCCTGACTTAAAACGATGAGAAAATGGGATATTTGAGACGTATTTGGTTTGAAAGTTCTCTCAGGCTCCTCAAAGCCAGTCACAGTACAGCAAACAAAACATATAGGCTAAAACACTGGACACGCTCAATTTCTGAAGATATTGATTACATTTAAAGAAAAGTTTGTTATGAAAGAATGAATATGAAGAAAAGGCACTAGACTCAAGCAGGACACAAAGTAAAACACAAAGCCCATTTGGCAGAATCAGTTGACATCAGAGCTGACAATCCTCACATTATAGTGGTTTGAGAGTCGTGAAAAAGCATCCTCATCTAGACCAGAGCCCCTGCACCAACACTGCACATTCATCTGGAGCAGAGGTTCCTACATTTCACGCACAAATCATGGGACAGGTGCAGTTTATAAACCACAAAACAGCCCCAAAGGAGAGGATACAGCCTAAAATACCAGTTTGCAGTAAATGTCAAAACCTGAGCTGAAAGAAGGGAGACTCGGTCAAAAAGCCAACAAAAGCACCTTGAAACTGTGATTTTTTTGTTTGTTTGGGTGGGGTTTTTTTTAGTGAACTAATTTTTGTCCTGTTAATGTTATTTTCAAAGCCTAATTAAAAACTTGAAATAATAAAATCTGGAAAAGCATAATAAACCTCTCAACCTTGCAGATAATTGCGATAGGATCTGCATGCCTTGGTTCGTGATTTGGAATAGATCAGATGTCAAGTTTGGATCCAGCTTAGAATTCTGCAGGCTTTCTTATTATGGGGCAACAAAATCATGAATAATGTATTTATTTTAAGATCTGTAACCAAGTCCCGCAAAAAAACCTGTGTCTTGGAGTCTTTTCTATCTCCACTCAGCCTACGTATCCAGCTTACTAATGAATTACAAACCTAATGAATTACATCTGGTTTCATCACCATGCGGCTCACAAACCACAAAGCAGACAAAAAGCATGTTTTGAACAAAATAACCTAGAGTTGGTCAGGTTTAAGAATTTTAAGACTTTTGACCTTGGAAACAGAGTAAGAATTAGGAGGCAAACACATGTGAATTTAAGGCAAAGCATGTGTTTACTATAAATTATGTTCCCTGTCCTGCATGGCTATAAACACTTATTGTTGAAGTGGTAAGGAACAGATGACTAAATTAGATTTAATGATTCTGTTTATTACAGAAAACAAGATGGGTTTATTTATCGGTTAATAATTGAGAGCTCTGGGACCTTTCTTGATAAATGCTTCGCTAGCTGAGTCACAGCACGCGCGGGATTAGTCACAGCAGTAGAAGTGTCTTAAGTTTTCATTTACATCCACAGGTTCACCTGATATATACTTATTTCTGCTGTAAGCTGAAACTCTCTGAAGGTGTGTGCTTCAGAAGCTCCTGGCTCCATCATCTTCTCCACATCAACACGCTCCTCTTTTGCACTGATCGAACACAGGGGTCAAACTGCAAAAGCACACAAGAGGAAGGCGATTTCTGCTGGATGTATTAGGGAAGAGGAACGGAGGGCTCGCAGCTTGTGCATCAACATATGTTATGTGGGCCACAACACAGCAGAGCACGCGTCATGCTGACTTCATGCTATTTTAAGCAGCAACGGGTAAACTTAATGACTTAGATGAGCGACCAAGTACCCTCCATTTGTTAGATGCTCAAACAAAGAAGTCTGAGCGTCCAGCAGTACTGCTGTGCGTGCTAGCTCTGCCCTCTGATATTCCCACTCTCTAGATGGGAAGTAAGAGCAAGAGGTAAGCGATTTTGCCCAGAGTTAAACTGAAAATCCCTCTTCCATGAGAGGTGTCGGTGACTGCCTAGATCGGGTCATTGGGCACTGGAACAGGCTGCCCAGGGAGGTGGTTGAGTCACCTTCCCTGGACGTGTTTAAAGGACGGGTGGATGAGGTGCTGAGGGACATGGTTTAGTATTTGATAGGAATGGTTGGACTCGATGATCCAGTGGGTCTTTTCCAACCTGGTGATTCTACGATTCTAATAAACGAACGCCAGGCATCTCATCTCAGCTCCATTTCCCCAAAGGCCTGAGCCAAGTCTGAACATGGGTGCAGGTTGTCTGTTTTGAGAGGCTTGCACGAAGCAAAAGAAAGATCAAACCTGACCACACAAGCAACAGTACAAAAACAGAGATGAAGGATTCCTAAATGGCTTAAGGCATCCAGGTTTTCTATATCTCACATCCAGCTTTCACACCTACCATTTAGAAACACGATGGTTCCTGTATCCTTACATTACCTGTGTGAATGATGCTGCTTTCTCAATAGGCACTTCACTTTCTGCCCAAGGGACATCTCAGAGACTTGTCCCCAACCAAGCGAACTACAGACACCCTTGAAGTGATCTCAAACGGAATCCTGTGTTAATGGAAAAACATTTGAAAAGAGAAAATTGTAAAGCAAAAAATACTTAAGCTGCACTTAAAGAGCATGTTATTACAGCAACAGCCACTAAATAAACTTGCAATCTCTGTTAAATAAATAGTTGCACACAAGCAAATCACAGTGAGGCAGACAGTGACATCTAAATGACGGCACTTAGCTGCTCTGTGCTGGTAGACAACGCTCACAGCTTTGAAGACTAACACAAAGGCAATTTGCCTAATGAAAACAAACAGCTCCACAAGACTATTCAGTTTCTTTGAGGTGAATATGCATTTAGCAAGTCCATGTGGTAGGAGCTATATGTTGACTCAATTTTGCATTTCTTCCTGCTGCAGAACCCAAACTGTTAACTCTCATCTGTAGGTCAAACCTCCCCTGATTTCCTTCCTTCTATTTTTCTATATTCTCCTTCCTCTCTTCCTGTTCCTGTGCTAATATACCAACATCTACTTATGACAAAATTTTCCTCCTCACTTTCAGTGATTTCTCCAACCAACAAATTCCTGCAGAGGTTCTCAACTGGTCTCTTTAGATATGTGGAGTCCTTTAATACCATGTAAATACAAATATACTATCTGAAAGCTTGATTAGCTCCAAGAGAAGTGAATCAATGTGTCCTGAACACTACACTAAAATCACTTATATCATTAATACAACCAATGATAGAAGCAGTCCACAGAGAATTATTCAGTGATTTAAAGTTTTTAAACGGTAGGATCTCCCTGTTCAGATGCTCCAAATAAATCTAGAAAAACTATTTCCCAAGAGGTTTCACACACACAAAAAAACCTCAAAAAATAAAAGGATTAACATAGCAGATTTGTTAATCTGGGACATGGTTTAGTGGTTGATAGGAATGGTTGGACTCGATGATCCTGGAGGTCTTTTCCAACCTAGTGATTCTGTGTGATTTAGCATCTCAACCATTCTGCAACACAATTCCTGACAACAGTTCCCCTCAAGGTTAGCCTTAAAATTAGATCATAGCCTGGTTTGACCTTGTTTTACATTAGTCGGAAGCCATGTCTCTATTTTATTGAACTCTGATTCTGTTACTGGTTTTACATATTATCCAGATTAAATTTTTAAGATGGTTTCATGGTTTGAAAAGCATCATCATCTACTGGTAGGGAGTTTTTAGTGCAGCAGGAAATGGAATTAGGAAAGATCCACTGACTTAATTGAAGACGCCACTAAAAGCACTTGACAACTGCAAATATCCTGCCCTTCCGATTTCAGTAGTGATCCTGGAAGCAGAACATGGAGCACACGACTCTCCATGCACACAGCGACTCTGCTGTAGAGAAGCCTGTGATATAGAGTGGGCCTGCCTACGCACATCAGAGCTAGAGGGCATCTGCTGCCTTTAGACCTGCTGACATTATCAATATGATTTTCAGGAATGCAATAATTTGCTATGGTAGTTATGCTGTGTTGTGCCCGCTCTCTAGCTCAAAAGGAAACACCATCTCTGGAAGAAAAACGTAAATCGACATCACGAAAAAGCGCTACCTTCTGCACTTCTGCAATGTATATTTGAATCCCCAAAGTGGCTAAAAGAAGGAGAAATGTACTATGAAAACTCATCTGAGGATGCACACATGGTATTTCCTATGCTCACTCTTCTGATTTACCTGGCAGATAACATCTTCATTCTATTACAATAACAGAGAGGTGGAGAGCCCAAATGAATGCCTTAAATCTACACCATGAGTGTTACTGAAATAAGCCTACTTGGAAATATCTCCAACAAAACAAAAGAGGCAGAAGAAAAAAAGCCTGTGTCTGAGTTTTGCTGTTTTCTCTCTGTGGCTTAAGATATCAGTGTCATGACTCACTCTGGGGATTGAACTGTTCCCTGGGCAACACGACCTCCTCATACCAGCTTTGTTCCTCATACTAGTACAAATTGCTCATCCATGAACTCTGAATGAAGAAACTTCCTTATTAGTCATATTTGGGTCTATAAAACCAAAACCAGAAAATGATGTTTAAACAAGCCCACTGCTACTTCAGGTATGTGACCTTCCAACAATTCAAAGCTAAATAGTTTCATCAGGTGTGGGAGGGAAGACAGAAAAAGTAAAAAAATGTTAGACACGCTTTGTGGCTCTAGATAAAATCTACAGATCAGCACTGCTTGCAGCAGTTTGGATCCATATTTAGTTTATCATGTTATTTGCTTTGCTGGCAAATCCCACAGAGATTGTGAGACTGATGCTTAAAAAATAACAAACATGTAAACTCACCAAGCCTTCAAACTCAGAAGGCACAGCTCTCGGCTGCACTGTAGCTGATGCTGGCCATCCTCACTTATGCTGTAGAACACTACGCCTTACCATATTCTGTTAAAAACTACACAGCAAATCCTCCTGACGAACACAGGAATAACAGGTATTTGTCTACACATGCTCTTGCCTGTTGACTGTCCTCAAAAAGATCAGTACAGTCCTGACCTGTCATGAAACTAAAAACCCAGAGTAAAAAAGGCTGGATGTCAATGATTAACATGGTCATAGGCTCAGTAGCTTAATACAAATACTGCAATAGTATCAAATAACACCCATTATAGTGGTCATTGACAATAATCATCACCTTGTTCCCACTGACATTGGTTGCATTTCAAGTTAAGGTCTCTCTGTTGGCAACAGCACAGGGTCGAACACCTTTGAACAGTATATTTTACCCTCTCATCAAATTACGTGAACAGACTTGACCGAGGTGAGAACAAACATTCCCATAATGTCAGGGGACTTAATCAGAATCTGTTACCTATCCCCAAGTTGACAAAGTACCAAGTGAATTTCTAAATGCTCCTGCAGCTCTAAAGCTTCGGAAAGACTTTGGATCTCTAACTACACTGAAGAACTGAAACCTGCTCACAGAGGAAGCACAGCATGGGGAAGTGTGGGGAAATCCTCACGGACAGAAATCCAGCGTAGGAAACAGCACAACATAACCACACTTTTTCTCCTTTGTAAGTAAAGGACATAGATAGGATTGCTCTTAAGGACAGTAAGATGAAATTGCTAAAACACTTGAAATAAAAATTGAATAAACCAACCAACCAAAAACCTCCTATAGATTTTTAGCCTATACACAATGAGTAAAAATTATTTCAGAGCCCAAACATGGTGTTGCTACCTCTGTGTGAACAAGAATCACATATTCAGGTTTCCAAATCTCCTATGTCTTAGTATACTCTCAGTAACCTGTCATCACGTTTAGATGGACACCACAATATTTTTACCTCAAATTTAGCATTTAAAGAAATATCAACAAGTAGCTACACATTTTTTTCCTTCAAGTGACATATAAAGAGAAATATTAGTAAAGAGACTTCTAAATACCCATTTTATACACCCTTCTTTTATTAATAGCCTCTGCAAAGCACCACTTGCTGTCCGAGGATGCAAACTGACTTCACTTGGACAGCTGCAATGACACATAAGACAATTACTGTAAGAGATGTTCCAGTTTCATTTTCAGAGGAAACATCTGCAGAAGGACTTTCAGTTTCTCTAAGCACTGGATCAGCTGTGGGATGCGAGACTACATGTTTAGTTTACTACACTAAACTACATGAAAGCAGTCTCGCTGCTCAAATAGTGACTAACATGATGCAGAAGCGAACATTTAACAAGTTTGTTCATGCAACAGGATGGGTGGTTGCCATCTCTCACCGCTACATGCATGCTCCAGAAATTCTCTCACTTCAGGAAAATGTGTCTGAAAGTCTGTCAGCAAAACGAAGGATGGGAAAGTTTGGAACAGCGATGCGTGTATTTTGCGTTTTATGCGAATTGTGTAAGCTGCTTATATTGGTATAGAAAGCACATTGATGCATGTGAATTCTGCAGCTACTATAGTATAGCTGATGTTTTGAAAGGTTCTTGTGCAGTGTAGTTAGCAAAAATAACCTTATCATAGTTCAGCATTAAAAATGATTACTGTGTGCAGCTTCTGGGTTCACTGGATGGAAGTAGAACATGGCATGACAAAGTCAGCCTGCAATAGACCTTGACACTGCTCTGATGCCAGCCATTCACAATCTGGTTCTACATCAGCAGAACTCACTATTTGCCATGGAGTCCTCAAATTCTATTTTAAAGTGAGAATTCTTCATCTTCTTACTGGCATTCATTTGATATTAATCAGTACTACGTCACAGCATTTTTTAAATATTCATTTCTACAACATAAGGTAGTTTTATTATCCCTCATTCCATGGGAGGGCAGACAAACAGAGATACAGATGTCCAAAGGTGACTAAACAAGACTAAATCAAGTTCTAATGCTGTTAACTTCAGAAGAGGCAGTAAATAATCAGAAGCCTTTTTATAAATAAGTGCAACTGCCTCAAATTGCTTCTTTCCATTTCTGACCACCCCAAAAAACCCACTCATGTGGCCTAAGTAACACTGATCAGGAGCAGTAGCTGTTCCAAGCCAAGATGCTACAGTTCTTCAAATCTAGGAATGTATGACAGTTCCTAGAAGAAACCTAATCATGCCTCAGTGGCAACAAAATTACCTCCAGCTGAATCAGAGCTTCTTTGATCAGTTTTCCATGACAAGTTCCATGGGGCAATTAGTTCTAAGTTTACACTCTGAGCTCTCTTTTTTCCATACACTGATCTACCTCACTCATACTATGTAGATACTCCTACACCGGAGAGCAAATCCAGATCTTTCTAGTGGTATTCAGTAGCTCTCTTCCTCTTCTTTCAGCTCCTTCAAAATTCAGTTGACAGAGATACAGGACCTACAAACAACAGCGTATCTTTAACTTCACATCCTTGATTACTGTAAATCTTGTGTTCTGAAGAGAGAACTTAGACTAGGAGCGTGCGGCTGCTGTGAGGACCACCAGAGACTGACTGCCAGCACTGAGATGCAGCTGAGGGATGCGGCAGAGCTGCTCACCAGAGCAGAGCAGCCACTCAGCTCTTTGTGACTGCTAACCGGCTGCCACAAACCCCAGTATGTCGCACACAACTCGCAAAAACTCCATACAGGGGGAAAACACAGAGTCATCACTGATGTCAGCTGCATCTAATATCCCCTCCCCTCCCCTTTCACATCCTTATTACAAGTTTCCATCCCCTACGCACACAATACCTTCCCTTCAGCCTACCCTCACTACTGCAGGACTCGGGTCTCCTCTCCCACGTAGCAATTCCACAATCCATCACAGCAGTCTAACTTGTTCCTTACTTCCCGGGTCCCTCCCCACATGCAAACAAAATATCCCCCCACGCTGTTCCCATATTAACCTCGAGTTCCTGCTTCCCAAACCTCCCACACTGCTCGCTTGCCGCTCCAAGCTCCTTTTCCTAATCCTCCCAGGCTCCTCTGCCCACTGCAATGGCCCTAACTCCCCACCTTCCAAACTCCCCTCCTCAACTTTCCTGCCATTCAAACCCCTTCTGGATGTAAGGAGTCTCAGCAACAGACTTCCCTGCATGGCAAGAAGAAGAACCAGCACCTCCAGCTGCCTCTTCTGGAGCCCCAGGCTTCCAGCACTGACATGCTCCCTGACGCAGACGGCAGAACGCCTCGGAGAAAGAAGTCACACCTTGACTTGGCATATTGCTCCCAACTGAAGACTCACATTGAGCTGAAAATAGCCTCTGACAAACTGCATGTTGTGTAGGCCTGATTAATACCCATCAAATGGACCTGCTGCTCGTGCCAGTAAAGTAAATGATCATTCTGGCAGGTTGTCATTTCCCACACAAGCTGGCATTTTGTCAGCTCTCACAAGCCGTGAGTTGCAGAGGAATGGAAATCCAAGACCCTTCTGAAGTGGATGATGTCTTAATGGACACAAACTTTTGGTCCATTCCTCCTAACTGTGACATCATCTTATCTCCATGCTGCCCGACCCTTACTCCTTATCCAGTTCTGATTCATTTTTTCTCCTCAGTTTTCATCACCGTGCCTTTTTCACTGATGGGGCATCATTACTGCAATCATTCAGAGCACACAATATGTTTGAGCCCTCAAGTTTCTTTGCTTAGCACCACTACCCGTGTAGGCAACCACGGCTGTAGAGAGTTAAATTACATCTGAAAATGTGTACATGCTTACCTAACTGACTCCGCTTCCACACAAACCTCCACATCAACAGGTATTTTAAAGCCTCACAATCAGGCCAAATTTCAGGTGAGCAGAACAGCAAAAAGCAAAGCCTTAGACAAGCAGAACTTCCCTAAAAAGTTTCAAGCCTGTGCTTTGAAATGAAGAGGCACTGGAGCCTCTCAACAGAACAGCTGTGTATTTTAATCATGGGACTAGCCAATCAGCCTATCTTTCTACAACTTGATTTTATAAGTGTTAAACTGCTGGAGCTTTCCAAAGTGCAGCCAAAGCCAAACAGCCACTGCAGAAAAAAATCAGCCTATAGACATAAATTTTGCAGAAGCAACAAAGACAACAACAAAATGCTTCATAATGGGAAATATCACATAAATGCATCTAAAGACAAAGTTGATAGCTTTGCCCATGATGACAAATGGCAAAAAAAAAAACCCTCACCGATTTTGCTGAAGGGCACAGGTCAACTGAAAGAGAAGAACTATCCATCTTCAGGAAAACAACCCTCAACATTGAAGTACTAATATGATATTTACTTGATTATTTGATAAAAATGAATACACCAATGGCTTTCAAGCCTAACATGAGGGCAATGCCTGCCAGGCTGGTAGCCTGCCAGAAAAACCTCAAAAAATTCCAGTGTCTTCATTTTGGCCTACATTTGGGTTGCAATTTCTGTCATGAGGACAGACTGTTTTGTTTGCAGAAGCCCATTTTTTCTTAGTGACTAAGTCTCTGTACTGAGCACAACAATCTATCCGTACAAAGTTGAAAAACAGGGACATCAAATCATTCGGATAGAACTGTCTTCATAGCATCAGTTGCTGCCAAGCACTCTGATCTCTGACCCTTAGCTACGTCAGGATTTACCATTAAGGAATGCAGAATATTGCTCATTTGAGCGTATTTATTTAACACATACGCATTTCAATAGACTGAACAGTCCCAGCTATCTTCAAAAGTACTGCAGATATATGTTCCCATTAGCTCTAACTATAAAAATAACGCAGCAGACTGAAAAAAGGAACATAAAAGTGGACCTAGACAGAATAAGTTTCCTGGCTGGAGATACAAACACGTTGTGCAGCAGCACTACCACCTCCTGGACAAGCCAAGCACGGCTGCAGAATCCACCAATGTCTCTTCCAATTATAAATGAGTTTGCCTTGAAGACAGGCAGCCCCTTTATGAGCCTCAAGGTATGCCCAGCCATACAGGTCACTGGAAACCTCACCTTCCCAACAAGGTGCACCACTCACTACAGAGGATCACCACTACACTACACTAACTGCTGTCCCACAGCACCAGGAGGGTGAGAAAGTCCCCATTTACACCAACCTTCCCTAAGTTCAGCCACATCCATCAGACAGCTTCCCATTAGAAATCATAGTGGAAAGCCTCAATGCTAATGGCAACATATTTGGCTTTGGTAAAATCTGATCGAGTAGCCTTTTCTTCCTGTTACTACGTCAGGGGAAAAAAAATCTATGGCATTTGTGATGAAGAATTAAATTTACACTTACGTTCCTTCATTTGGCAATAAACTACACTGAAATTCTATGTCATGCATGATAAAACTTCAAATATAAATTTCAGTAACATGGTATCAGTTACTTTGTAGTGGGATGTCCCTGTCCATGGCAGGGAGTTTGGAACTAGACGATCTTTAACGTCCCTTCCAACCCAAACTATTCTATGATTCTGTGATTCTATGATGATATTACTGTGGCATAACTTTATAGTCTGTAAACAACACCGCTCAGTTGTATGAATACACTGTAATACCACATTACAATGCATAAACATCTCATAAACAGTAAGGATTTATTAAGAGTTAGAGTTCTGGTAGCTACTCTGCTGCCAATGGATAAGATGAAAGTACTGGAAAGTTAGAAACGTTCAGATACAGCATAAATTTGCTTTAATCTCCTAACAAATACAGAAAGAACAAAGTCCTGACAACAACTGGGTATATATTGTTTTGAATAATGTGCTACTATGCAGATATCTCTCCAAGCACCAAGCATTTCATGAACTAAAGCATATCATTTAAAAATTGTCATCGGTAAGAAAGCAGGGAGAAGTCCCATTTATACTGTGGTTTTCCTCAATATAATACAGAAGAGCTTCTTTAGTCAAAGACAAGAAAAAAAATTCTCTGGTTTTGGGTAAAGACAAATCTAGATTTAAGGATAAAATTCATGAGAATTTCCAGTTTATAAAAGTTAGAGATCAGTGGTTTCAAGATCTGCTGGTCTTCCTATATGCAGCAGCATGCACAGGAATGATAGCACGTGTTGGAAGTGTGTCTTAAAAGGCATCATGCTGACCTGGAGAAACCAAGGAAGAAAAGCTCAAAAGCCTCTTAAAGGCAATTGCGCTTTTTGCTTGTAGTCAACCAGGTGAAGCTTTTATGTTACCAGTACTTCATACTATCTGCCTTTCAAATTACTTACATGTTGCCATCAAGTCACCTCCAGGTCTTCCTTTATGAAGGGAACAGCTCGGGCATCTCAACCTCCCACTGGGCATTTTCTCCAGTCATTGAATAATGTCAGAGGCTTTGTCTGTGGTCCCCATAAAACCCCAGACTCTAGAACCATATACGTTATTACAGTATTAATTCCCACCAAAATCTTTTATAGACATAAAGTATTTTCTTATGCTTGCTCCTGCGTATGCAATCACAGGATTCTCTTTTTGCTGTTCTTACCTTTAGAGACACCCACACAGCACATGCCTCCCCCGTTCTTTTCTGTTATTTCATTGTTGTAGATATGGCCTAGATTTCTTGTTCTGAGACACAAAGTTGAAATTGATTGTACTAATGTGCATTTTAACCCACAGGTATGCTCACAAAGTCCTTAAAATTGCTATGCATCAAGAAACTTGAATGTCTTTTCAACAGTCACCAATTTGTCCAGATTTTTAATAAAAAAACTGAGAAGATGCAACTGCCGTTACCTTGATTGTGACACTCGTCTCATCAATTAGTCTGTGAACAGCATCCAGAAATTTCTGTATTTAATTTATCAAATCATACACCAATATCATAGAATTGCAGAGAATGGTTTGGGTTGGAAGGGACCTTAAAGCCCACCCAGTTCCAACCCCCTGCCATGGGCAGGGACACCTCCCACTGGGTCAGGCTGCTCAAAGCCCCATCCAACCTGGCCTTGAACATCTCCAGGGATGGAGCAGCCACAGCTTCTCTGGGCAACCTGGACCAGTGCCTCCTCACCCTCACAGTAAAAAATTTTTTCATAATGGCTACTCTAAAGCTCTCCTCTTCCAGCTGAAAACCATTACCCTCAGTCCTATCCCTGCACTCCCTGATAAAGAACCCCTCTCCAGCTTTCCTGTAGGCACCCTTTAAATACCAAAAGGCTGTTATAAGGTCTCCCAGGAGCAATCTCTTCTCTAGGCTAAACAACCCCAACTCTCTCAGCCTGTCCTCGTACGGGAGGTGCTCCAGCCCTCAGATCATCTCCATGGTCTCCTCTGGACACGCTCTAACAGATCCGTGCCCTTCCTGTGCTGAGGACTCCAGAGCTATCCTTGGTCAGGATATCGTCTGAGGACATAAACCAAGTGTGGCAGAAGACGGTAGAAGTATTTTCCCCTTACTATGTAAACAAACCCGGAGTGTCCAAGTGAACTCATTTTCCTGAGAAGCCGCGCATGCTGACGCCCATGAGGGACAGGATGTTTGCAGGAGACACTGATCCTCCGGGTAATACTAACAAACTTTTTCAAGTGCCTGCTTATTTCGCCAGGCTCAAGGCCAAATTAACAACTGGATTTCCACCAGGAAGCATTTTTCTCTTCCTGTTACAGGCTTGAAGGGGCCATTGAGCTCTCTCCCCCTTTCCTCTCCCATTGTATAACCAAATATCAAAACTTGTTCCCTTCCAAACTGCTTGGTACTAAGCTTTGCCCGATTTTAATCACCACCTCACTAGCCAGAAGTGCCGTGTTTGGTGTTGTCAAGAATTCGATTTTATGATTCTATTGTCCTCTCCCAAGGAACAGGTGATGGGAAGAGACAAAATGGCCTCAAGTTGCGCCAGGGGAGGTTCAGACTGGCTATCAGGAAAAACTTCTTCACTGAAAAGGCACTGGCAGAGGCTGCCCAGGGAGGTGCTGGATTTTCCCATCCCTGGAGGTGTTTAAAAGCTGGGTGGATGAGGTAGTCAGGAATATCTTTTAGTGGACAGAGATGATTGGATTCAATGATCTCAAAGGTCTTTTCCAACCAAACGATTCTAGGATTCTAAGAACAGAGGTGTGAAAGAGGGTGCCCACCAGGTGCAGGCAGACTCCTGCAGGTACCCACGTCCCCGGCCGCCGCGATCGGCCCCACAGCAGCACTGAGAGTGCTGCGCCCTGCCAAGAGGATGGTGCTGTTGTCCATCCTACCAGGATGGCTGCAGTGGCCACACAGGGCACTTCCCTTGCCAGCGGGAGGTCTGTGGGCATTTGCAGGGACTTGCAAGGGTACAAGGGTGACGTTAGGTCCCATGGCCTGGCCGCAGTGCGAATGGTGCTGTGAGTAGCGCAGGAGTGGCAGCGATACAAGCAGTCACTATTACAAAAAGTGGAATATGTTTTGTTCCAGCGAAAGTAAAGTGAAGTTTCATCTAAGTAACTGTATTTTTTGAAAGTTAGACAAAATGTCCCTCTGACAGCATGTTTTCTTTCAAGCAGTATTTTCCCAGACACTGTTCATCCCCGGCTGTGGCTGCCCCATCCCTGGAGGTGTTCAAGGCCAGGCTGGATGGAGCCTTGGGCAGCCTGATACAGTGGGACGTGTCCCTGCCCATGGTGGGGGGATTGGAACTAGATGATCTTTGGGGTCCCTTCCAACCCAGACTATTCTATGATTCTCTGGAGATGATAACGCCTTGTGTTCGGTGTGCTCTGTGCTGAGCAGAGGTGTCTCCTGCAATCCCCTCTGCTTGCAGCCTTTCCCTGTCTCAAATGCGAGGTCAGGCAGAGCTGGAGCCGGCTCCGAATTAGCCAGAGATGTGACTGTTGTGAAGTTCATGATAACATTCAAGTGAGTCCTTGGGAAGGAATAGACGGAGAAGGATTCCTGGGAGAATTCACACACACACGTGAGTGGGAGATGCATCCTGCCCCATCGCTGCACAGATCGATGCCGAGCGCTCCCTCGCCTCGCCCAGGGCTTTCCCAAACTCCAAATCGAGTTTTAAGACTTTATTTGCTGGCATATTCAGTATCAGCAGGAGCAGTGGGAAAGGTGGGAGCTGTGCTGGCCCCGCTGGGATCAGTGGGAGCGTTGGATCCCACAGTGCTGGGAGCAGTGGGATCAGTGCGACTGGTGGGAGCGATGGGATGAGGGGGAGCGATGGGATCAGCGGGATCGACGGGATGGGTGAGAACAGCTGGAGTGACGGGCTCACGATAACAGACGGGATAGGTGGGAGCTTTGGGAACCCTGGGATGGAAGCACCGGGATCGATGGGATGGGCGGCCTCACTGGGCAGGGGGGATCAGCCCCGCCCCCGGGCCCGCCCCACGTGACCGGGCCTGCCCCACGTGATCGGCCCACGTGACCTCCCCGCGCTCTCGCGAGAGGCGGCGCGCGCCGGTCCCGCCCTTCCCCGCGGAGGCGGAGTGAACGGCGCGGCCCCCGCAGCGGCGCCTCCGCGCTGCCCCGGCCCCGTCCCGGCTCTGCCCCCGTCACGCACCCGCCGAGGTGAGAACCCGCCACCCTTCGCCGCCCTCCGCCGCCCGGCCGCGTCGCCCCGCGCGCGGGGAGGGAGCCGCGGCCTGGGCCCGGGCCTAGGCCTGGGCGTAGGCCTGGTGCCGGGCCTGGGCCCGGTCCCACCGGCCCCGGGCGCCGCAGAGGAAGCGCCCTCCGCCGGGAACCGCCCCAGCGGGCCCTGTCCTTCCCGTGGCGGCGGGTGGAGTGAGATCAGCTCTAAGGTCCCTTCCGACCCAAAGCGCTCTGGGATTCTGCGAAACGCGGGGGGCGGGGGGGGGGGTGTCCGGAGGGTGGGGAGGCGGCCGAAAGGGCCCGCTGTGAACTGCGCGTTTTCCTTGCGCACGTGTTTAAGCTTTCTGTTGGAAATCGCTTGGGAGTAGTTTAACGGCGCTGGAGCAAGAAGTGGTCACCATTATAAAAAGTGGAGTCTTTGGGGTTTAAGCTAAAGTAGAGTTAAGTTTCATCTAAGCCAATGTATGTTTTTGAAAGTTGGACGGAATGTCCTTCTGACAGCACGTTTCCTTTCAAGCGGTGTTCGTTCTCTGGAGGTGATAACGCCTTGTGTTCAGTGTGCTCTGTGCTGAGCAGCGGCTGTGTCTTCTGCAGTCTCCTCTGTTTGCAGCCTTTCCCTGTCTCAAATGCAAGGTTGGAGCTGGCTCCAAATTAGCCAGAGATGTGACTGTCGAGAAGTTCATAGTAACATTAAAATGAGTCCTTGAGAAGGAATAGAAGATGCATAAGACTTCTGGGAGAATTTATACACCGCACATAAGTGGGAAATATATTCTGTCCCCAGCTCTTGTCTCGCTGAACAGATTTATGGAAAGCACGTCCTCATGTTGCCCAGACCTGATTAAGGGATGCTTGCTTTCTAAAGCTCTGAAATGAGTCTTATAGAGTTTATTCGCCAGTATTTTCAGTATCAGTACAAAAATTAAGGTGAGCAGCTGCCTGTAGTCAAGTATGACTGAAACTTAGTGAGTTGTGTCTTTACTGCTTTTCCTGTTCTTTATTTATTTATTTCACTTATGCCACAAGACCTGATTAAAAAGCATTAAGGCTGTTGTTTTGACGTGTTGTGTGTGTTTCTCACAGATGTCAGAAGACCTTGCTAAGCAGCTGGCTAGCTACAAAGCTCAGCTCCAGCAAGTTGAGGCTGCCTTATCTGGGAATGCAGAAAATGAAGATTTGCTAAAACTGAAGAAGGACTTACAGGTGAGAACTTGAGGGTATGAGTAATTCAAACTTGGGTCTTTCACAATGTTTCATCTTTCCTAAATGTCTGCATTGCAACAAACACATATGCTTGGTGGGTATATTCCTTCTTTTTTGCATAATTTCTTACAATTTTGGTAAGATTGGCTTGAAAAAAAAAACAAACACAAAATGTGACCTGTTTTATTTTTTAGCTTTGTAAAGGTGTACAGATTTATATAGTAAACTCTTCTGCTAAAAACTTTAGTCAGAATGATAAAAGATATGCCAGTGCTGTCTTTATTGTCCCCTTTTCTTTAGTTATTTTAAAGCATTTTTCAGAAAATAATTTTTTTTGTTGGGCTTAATATTATGCCCTTTGGCTGTCATATTTTGAGCTGCCGTATCACTTGATCCAGAGTCTGTTACTCACATGCATTTGCAATGACAAAATCTTTCTAAAATGCAGTTCAGTACAACCAAGCCTTGATCACTTTCAGGTGTTTCTATAAGGAAAGGGCTCTTGTTCTTCATTTTCCACCTGCAGTTTTTTAACCATTTGAGGTCAGAATGCGTCCTCAAGAGCTAGAAGAGCATTTCTGGTCCTTTTAGGGTCTTGTTTGGTGATGGGAAGACCACCAGGCTAATTTTAAGGTGATATGTTGTCTTTTAGATTCTTCTGCCGCATAAAGACACGTTGGCATATAAAAGAAAACAGCTGTGCTGTTAAGTCTGTCATATTAAACTACCTGGTACAAGAATCAGTAACCACTGTTCTGTGTGGGAATAACAGCAATAAAAGTGATACTTCAACCAAAATACAAGTAGTGCCCCAAAGCACTGATCTTTATAAATTACAAAGGCTTCATGCCCACAAGACACTTCGTAGATCATCTTGATGTCCTTCGTTGTACACTGTTAAAAGCATGTGTATATTTTTATATTTTTAAAATGCACAGCAAAACCCATGTGGGATGATATTTCCGATACCAACAGGACCTCGGCTTTGATGTGCAAAGATCATTGATGTGAAAGGACAACTTGCAAACTTTTTTATAAAAAGCTTTCTGCACAGAATGGGGAAGATCGTTACACTTTGCATCCCCAAAAGGTTTGCTATCCATGTTCCACCTTGAAAATGACATAATGTTTTGCAAACTTAATATATGCCAATCAAACTACTGTAAAAATAGGTTTGATGCTTCAGTGTCCTAACTAAATAGCTTTCAAATTAGTTCAAAAAGATAGTTACAATGTAATTGAAACATTTTTTCTAGGTAAATAGTGAAGCGCCACTGCATTTCCTATACTCAGCCTATTCTTGAGTAACAAGATTGAAATAAATACTAGAAGACATTTTTATAAACATTTCACTTCTAACTTCTTGTCTCGCTGAAGTGCTTCTAGGGTAGTGTCTGTGCACCCAAGGACCAGGCTTACCTTTTGTATCAAGCAGAATTGAGGGCAGCTGTCATCTTCTGCAACTGGAGATGGTATCTGTGGGTGTTGCCTTCTGGAGTGTAGAGCTCTGTCAGCCTTTGTAAAGACCAGTCGGTCAGGAAAAATCTTGGCAAACTCTAACCAGTATTCTCTGTGGGTCACACCTTCACGTCACAGGGACATGGCAGTGAGCAGTGTTGTTCAACCCACGTGGCTGTACTGAGCTGCTGTGGTAGCTGTAACTTGTGCTCAGAAATTTTCTTTGAGGTATTCTGTTGAGGGCTTCTTTAGAACCATCTCATGGGTTGCAATAAAATTAATGTTTACCTTGTGTGCTTAGCACTATGATACGTGCGTATCGGGTGAAGACGTCTACCAAAAGTTTGCTGGTGTGTAAGTGACTTCACAGATTTCAAAGAGTCCTTGGTAGACTTGTTAAAAACTATTCACGATTAAGTTTTACCATAAGCCATCTACAAGCGTGGCAAGAATAAATCAACAGTTCTGTATCACAGGTGGCCTACGTAGTCGAAACACTTACATTCAGGTAGCTCGTGCCTGACTTGCTTTATTTGGCCTGCTGAGATGAGATATCTGTGTCAAACCGTGATGTTTCTTGGATTTGCAGAATATAGCTAGCTATGTATCGAGGAATAGTTCAGGATTTTGCAGCTGGGAAGGAAAGTGAGGCTAATGCTGTAGGTTTTACGGAGCGCTCTCAAATTAGGTAACATGCTAATCAAAATCTGTTCTAGTTTGGCTGTAGCATTACAGAAATTGGAGACCAAAGCAGATAGAAACAATCATAAGCCGGTTTCTGTGCTTGCTGTTGGATTTATTAACTAGCAGCTCCTCTAAACCAAAGAGCGGAACCTTTATTAGGAAGGTGTTGGAAATACAGATGTTAACAGCTGAGCAGAAGCCAAGTATTAGGCCATTCTTGCCAGTTGTATGTGAGATAAAAATGCATTTAAGTGTATATTGTATGAATTCTTATTTGGGAATTGCTTATGATCGTTTAGGTTCTTGAGGAATGAAGATCAGCTTCTTTACTGCTTTTTCATGAGCCTGTGAATGCCCATGAAACTGGGAGGAAAATTCAGGCTTTACTGAAGTTGAACATTGTTTATCTGTAATCCTCCCCTAATTTACATATTTACTGCTGGGTAGGGGAGTGACAACAGTTCATACTGACAGACTCAAAGAGCTGAAGAATTCTCCTTTAGGGATCGCAGAGTTGCTTTGCTTGACACAAAAAGTTTTAAATGGCCTTTTAGGTGCTTGCCTCTTGTTTAGCAGTAGTGCAAAACAGTGCTTTTGATTGTGCAGAATCAGAATATTACATTGACAGAAAGTTAGGGAGGGGCTTTTGCATGCTCCTGTGTCTGTGAATGAACATTTAATGAAACTGGAAAAATAATGTTTTGTCTTGTTGGATTAGGTGGGGAAGGTCTGACCTGAAATCTTAAGGTTGGGGAATTAGGAGAAAAACAAACACATCAAAATAACTTAAGGAAAGAAATTTCTTCACTATGCACCTGAGTGCTTTCTATAAGCGAGAGGGCTTTACGGAGTGACAATCTTGTAAGGTTCTCTTCCACCCTTGCTCTAGGTGCTTAAGTTCAGCCAATCCACATGTTTTTGAGTAAGATGAAACACTTCTCGGCACTCAGAAGTACTTGTAGTTGTGTGGTTTAGACATCACTAAATGCAATACAGCCAGCCAGTCGCCAACAGGGAGGGGTGGGAGAAACTGCCAGCTAGAGAGAGAATAGAAGTGTTATGTCCTTTTGCCTTTTGTCCTCGGAGCACTGTCCTGCTGAATACTTCTTCTGCCACATGTTGTGTGATTTCTGGTCAGTAACCACCATCCCATGCAGCCTTGTGTACAGAGCCACAGCGTCAGTTTTGAGAGTTTTTAGTGAGACTGTTGAACTGCATCTTTGTGCTTATGGATAAGCAATTCATCTAGAAATAAATGCTATAAAAATAATTGGCTGCTTTTTGACATTTTGAGGAGGGCATGGGCAACTCTCCTGCAATACAATGAGGACCATACATGTTGTTATCTATGTTAGCAATGAGTAAATTTATTTGAATAATTAAAAAGCCAAAACAAACTGAAACTCATAGCTGATGTAGTTGTTTCTAAAAAAACAAACCAGTAAGCGTTGGGTAAGAATGCATGGTGAGAGAATTTGAAATATTATTCTTTGTGGGTTTTTTTGTCTTTTATAGGAAGTCATAGAATTAACCAAAGATCTTCTTTCAACACAACCTTCGGAAACTCTTGCAAGTTCTGACAGTTCTGCTTCTGCTTTGCCCAGTCACTCCTGGAAGGTTGGGGATAGGTGCATGGCAATATGGAGTGAGGACGGACAGTAAGTGTAGAAAACTTCTCTAACGGTTACATGAAATAGTTCAATGGTAAGATACTTTCATTCGGTTTGAACTGCCCTTGGGGTTACTAAATGCAAAAAGACGTTACGAAGTAAATATGATACTAGGTATTGCACTGCCTTTAATAAAGGTCAGTATTCTAGATAAAAAGCAAAGAGATGTGGGGTCATTTTCTAGAAATGGCCTATTTTCACTAACCTTATAAAACTAGGATAGCTTTGGTAAATTAACACTTGCTAGTGTAATAAACAACAGACTTTCATGAATTGATGTCTCAGAGCAGTCTTGCGTAAAGGTTTCACGATGTATAATTCATTATTTGTCATTGCATTCATGTATACGTAATTGATTGCTATCAAGAAAAATCCTTGCTGTGTCTCAGTTTGTGCCTCATTGGAAATGCTGAGGGTTTGTTTATGCAGTAAATAGCTTTGTAATACAAGTACAGAATCAGTTGGCCTTTGGAGTTAGTCTCCATTACACTAGCCTGTGAAGTTAAGGGACCTCAAGCAGTTCTTTCTAACTTAATAAACTTTTAAATAAAATTCTAAACTTTACTTTCCATACTGCAAGAACGTGTAATTCTTGCAACTTTCTTGAAATTACTGTTTATGCAGGACTAATATCCCAATCATTACCACCTAGAAGTAACAGCATAGGATTCACATGGAGATTTTAGGGTGGCTGTTGATGTCTTGGGTAGAAAACAAGCCTAAATATAAATAGTTTTTCTGTCACATATTATTAATGAGTGAAATGCTTTTGTGCAAGAACTTAAAAATTGAGTTGTACTGTCTTGGGTCACCACTGGGCCATTCTTCTGGTTCTGGTCACTGGATGAGAGGATCAGGCTTGGGGAAGAATCCACTGAAGTGGATCTTATTGGGCTTAATTGTATTGCTTTTTTCTTTAACCCCCTGCTTCTGTTGCGACATTTCTCCATAAATCACTGGCCAATGATTAGTACTTCTTACCTCAAGCAGTTTGAGTTTCCATTTATTTCCATCTCTCTCAACTCAAGATGATGTTGGCCCACTGAAATTGCACAAGAAACTAACTTAGTAATGTTAACTGGAATATTGTATAGGAAAGACCTCATTTTATTCTTCTGTTTGCTTTAGGTGTATCCTTTTGCTCTGAATGTAGATTCAATTACTTTTAATATTTTTGGAAATGTCAGTGGCCTTTTTCCTCTTTCCCATTTTGAGGTCAGTTTGATTAAAAATTTTCATACACATGAATGTGAAATAGAGTGATTGCTGCTAAAATTTCAAAATTGCTGTTTAAATCAATAAGAAAACTTCATTTTGTGAGTGTTGCAGAGGGAATATTTTTTTAAACCTTCTGGTTTTCTTAATTCTTTTTCATATGGAGAAAAATAGAACCAAAGCGCTTTGCTGCTGTGAGCTGACATTTCCCAGAACTCCTCACTGACTTCCCTGAAAGCTGTTCTGGGAATGAAGGATTTTGTTGGGTCTTCCTTGTCAGTCCCGTGAACTACCAGGACAAGAACCCAATCAAGATTTCTGATTAGCTTGGCCCCAGAATTAATCATTAGTGTTGATAACTGCGAGGCCGGTGCTTCTTGATGCTAAAGGTCAAATACAGCAGATTCCAGTCTTTATACTTGTGTCCCTTGGACCTTAAGAAAATAATCTCTTGGTCTGATTTGTGTCTTCTGCCTGAAAATGAAGGCTGATGTTTGCAAAATTTTACATAATGCCGTTAGCTGGCTGAGTGTAGGTGTTGAAGGGCTGAGTATTAAAGCTTTACTCACATGCTTACAGCCATGATATCTTTACAGGTGTTACGAAGCTGAGATTGAAGAAATAGATGAAGAGAATGGAACAGCTGCGGTCACATTTGCTGGATATGGCAATGCTGAAGTTACGCCTCTGTTCAACCTCAAGCCTGTGGAAGAGGGAAGGAAAGCAAAAGAGGACAGTGGCAACAAACCCATGTCCAAGTAAGTTGTACACAGACATAAACTGGGTAATGAAATAT
This sequence comes from Phaenicophaeus curvirostris, assembly GCF_032191515.1. Taxonomy (NCBI): domain Eukaryota; kingdom Metazoa; phylum Chordata; class Aves; order Cuculiformes; family Cuculidae; genus Phaenicophaeus; species Phaenicophaeus curvirostris. Next base: position 6,026,922 of record NC_091400.1, on the reverse strand, counting down.
AACATCTCTTTTTTGAAATTCTACATCTCTAATATCTTCACGTTTTCTTGAAAAAAGATTTTAAATCAGTCCAGCAGGTAATGCTTGGTAGATAATCATGACTGGTATCGTCTGTGTTACGTGTCCTGGCAAGGTACCACAATAGACTTGGTTTATACTCAGATTGTGCTGTCTCTAGATATCAAGTATCTAACTAGTTGATGAAAAACCGTTAGTATGTTTTTACTGACAGCACAGAGCCCCCAGGTTTCAGCCCAGGCTGCTGTTGGAGCTGTGATAGAATCATAGAATCATAGAATCACTAGGTTGGAAAGGACCCACTGGATCATCGAGTCCAAGTGTACTCACAGTATGAACGACTTGACTCCTGTCCTGTCCCTGTGTTAGGATGGCTGGGCTGACCCCATCGATGGGGAATGTACTTTACTGAATATCCTGCTGTGCCTCACACAGAATGGTATCTTTAAGGGCTGAAAACAGCTTTGAGGGTGAGGAAGAGGTGGTACAATTTCAGGGTTTGTTATAGGCAGCGATCGCTTCCCTCAGGGATTGTTCTGAAGGGCGCTGCTTTGCGGCCTAGGTCAACTCCTTGAACTTCCTCATCTTTACTGAAGTAGCTGATCTTTGCTCTTTTCTTTCCATCCCTGTTCGGTACTTGGTAGCATGAGAGTCCTGCAGGCCTCCAGGAAAGTTTGGGCTTTTCACTCCAATGGGCTGTTTAAAGTTTCCAAATCCTAGATGCTTCTGGAATGTAGAAGTGCTGATGGGTACAATTTCAGTTTCAGGAATGAATTGCACTCAGTCCCATGGGTCACTGTTCGGCATGGCCTTAATCAGGTGGTGGTTGTTGTTCTTATGCCCAAATATGTAAAGAAGTAATGTAATGCTTATTCATGGAAAGACTTGTTTTCATTCTTTTTCTATAAGTGAAAATACTTATTAGCTTTCTTCTTGTCATTTGCTTATGGAAAAACTATTGTGCGTGTCTGTCTTACAGGGATTTTTATTTCTTATGGGAAAAGGCACAAACATAAAATGTCTGTTTTCCTTCTCTCCAGAAAAGAGATGATAGCCCAGCAACGAGAATATAAAAAGAAGAAAGCTTTGAAAAAAGCTCAGAGAATTAAAGAACTTGAACAGGAACGAGAGGACCAGAAAGTCAAGTGGCAACAGTTTAACAACAGAGCCTATTCTAAAAACAAAAAAGGCCAGGTTTGTTTCATTTGTCAGTATGTGAATAACAACGGGGCAAAGAATTCTGTGCAGTGAGTGCTTTGGGGGCGAGGAGGAAGGGGTTTTCAAACGGATTTAAAGGGGGGATGGTGTTTGCAATTCTGAAGTGTGGTTTGGTATTTTGTACACTTGGAAGGCCTGGGTTTGTACTGGTTTGTTTTGGAGAAGTGGCTCTTCTTAAGGGGCCTGTAGCTTAGAGAGCTGCCTGCTGTCTTAGCTGCCAGGTAGTGTTTGTTGGAACTGGGAACCCGAGGGCCTGTCTGAACCTCCACGCCCTGTCTGTCTCCTGGCAGATCAGGGCTAAATAATTGCCCTGGAATAGCAAGCATAGAGCAAAAAATGGTAGCAAGGACCTTTTAAAGCCGTATTTTTAACATGTTTTGACCACGACCTGCCAGACATAGTGTTAAAACTTCAGTCTTCCTTATGAACAGTCATTAAAGATCATCTCGTGCAAAATGTGAATTGTTGGCCTGACCCAAGATCCCAAGTGCCACTGTCCCATCCAGCACTTGGATGCCAGGAAGTTCCCATCTCTGTTGTCACACTTGCTGATAACGTCACGGGGATGAGCCAGCCTTGAGAAACTGGGCCTGTCTCTAGAGCAAGAAGTTGCAAGTATTTAAACACTTCAGACTGTAATGATTGCTTATATTTTTAAGACCCAGTTGTTAGTCACTCAAAAATGGTTTTTTTCTGTTTCATTTGCAGGTAAAGAGGAGTATTTTTGCTTCCCCTGAGAGCGTAACCGGCAAAGTTGGTGTTGGAACATGTGGAATTGCAGACAAACCTATGACACAGTATCAAGATACCTCTAAATATAATGTCAGGCATTTGATGCCTCAGTAACAGGAAAAAAAAAAGGTGGAACTTCATCTCTGCAGGGCTTTACACTTATCTTTTTATCATTATATTTTTCTAAAAGTAAATTATTTGTTGGCACATAGCGAGTAGTCCATTTTGTCACCATCACTTTGGCTTCAGCTGATATGAGCCTTAAATCTCCAGCTATTGATTTGACCCCCCTAATCATTAATCTTTTTGTAGTTGCGTTAGAATACATTCTGCAGGTAAAGGCTTTCATGAACTGCTGTTACCTGTTACTCTGAAAGCAGTGCTTAGCTGCAGCTCGGATCTCTGGAATCTTCCATTCATACTCGTAGTGGAGGGTTTTTTTTCCCTTAAGAAAAGTGGTGGTACAAAAGTGGCACCTTCCCAGCCCCCCTTGTTTCTGTAGTCCCCGTGCTGTCTCAGTGACAAGCTCAGCATCGCGGAGCTGCTGCAGCTCTAGCAGAGAGAGCCAGACTCCACACAAGCTTACACATCACGTGGAGTTGCTCAGGAAGTTCTGAATGGACTCCCTTACAAGTCCACTGAAGATCGGTTTGCACAGCTGTAAATGAGGGCAGAACAGGGCTGATAGGATCTCTTATTTCTAATGATGATTTATGTGCTAGAAACAATAAATCTGACTTTAATTCCAGTCTGAATTTTCTACACTAGAAGTTAAGCAGAGGAGATGTGATGCGTTGTTTGTTTGTTAAAATACTTATCAAATTTTAATAGGATGTTATTGAAATGTAACCAGAAAAGCATAGGACGAGGTATGTAGACTCCAGTTTCCCAGTACCCACCCCAGCCTTCCTCAGGGGTCCGCAAGTTGGAGACCATAAATGGCCGTTCCTTGGGACGGAGCCATCGTCCTCTCTTCTTGCGGAGCTTGTAGGTTTGCTGGTACCATCATGGACCTGCAGGAACAGCTCGTGTCGGGGCCTCCTCGACAGGCAGGTAGAACAGCAGCACAGCAGCTCCAGATTCCCACGTCCCACTCAGTCAGTGGTGTATGAGGAAAGGTTAGTCTGAAGTTTCTGTCCTTAAGTAACTGGCTGGCCTCAGCGTTGCCTGTAACTGCAGCTGTACCAGTGCTGCTGAGCCCCTTCAGTTTTATTCAGGAAACCACGTGTAAAAGCTCTTGCTTTCTTGTATTTTACGTGATTTGCTTTCCTCTGTTACTTGTCTCTCACTTACGGTAGTGGTGCCATCTCCAAACCCGTAATGTGTTTAAAGAAGTTAATGGGTAGCCCTGTATACAATGTAGATATTATTTTTGTAAACTCTAGGGCTGAGTTAATGGACAAGAGCACATCGGCTGTTCCCCCCCGATTAAATAATTAAAGGGTGTTTATTGTCCATTAACCCTGACCGTTATTTCCCTGTATATTATGTTAATGTAGCTCATTTTGTAATTTGTTACCTAGATCAGGTCACGTCAGCAATTGTTGATGCACTGATTGGTGGAAATGTCCATCAGTTACGAGTCACAACTCGAGCTAAACTCTACAACTGGTAGCTTAGAATCCATACATAGAAAAAGGTTCTCCCTATGATGGGAGAAGGTGATTTTTATGAATACGAAGTGTGTTAATTTCAGTTTTGTATGTTTAACTTTTATTAAATAAAGTGTTTAAAATCTGCTGGGTACATTGGAGAAAGCAGAAGTCTGCACGGGGGGGAGTAAACGATCAGGGAACAGAATGACATGGGCAAACGCGAATGCAGTCACTGCAAGATAAGCAGGATCCGCTTTAATTCCTCACCTTCACTGGAAGCAGTCGTGTTACGTTTTCTTTTGCATAGAAAAGCTCTTACAAGTAAAATAATCCTGCTTTGTTGCTTTTAAGAAAGCGAGTTTGTACTGCTGGCAGCGAACTGAGGGAGGTCACCCTTGTTCACGGGGGGCTGCGATACAGATACTGCATCCACTTGAAGTTAGACTGGAAATACTAGAACCTCTCCTTAACTCCACCTGTTATTTTTAACAAAAAAAAAAAAAAGCCCTTCAATGCACTTTTCTTAACTGCCTTCCCTGGAGTAGAGGGACCCAGCACTGCTGCTGGGGCTGATCCAGGAAGGGAAGGCTGGATCCTCTTCAGGAGGAAGCGAGTGGAGCAGCAGGGGTCAGCGCTGCCGTGTCACCCCAGTTAAAGGACCTGCCTTTCTCCGTCAGGGCACTCCAAAGGAAAACTTTATGCATGCAGACAACTGCCTCCCCACCTGTGTTCGTCCTCATAAGCCCCACTCCCCTCTCTTGGCCAACCTCAAGCAAATCCAACAGCATATCTGTATTTTCTAGCTGTTTTGTGGGGATTGGTGAGCAGAGAAAGAAACATGGACATGCTCCTCCCCAAGGGGCCCACAGGACACTGCGCTGTATTGCAGGAGCTTTGGTTGCTTTCAGGTTACAGGATTCATAGCTCACCAGAGCATCTGCGCACAGGACAAAGCCCTGGGAAAAACCTCAGACTTTGTTCAGTTATTTATGGACTACTTTATCATTATTAATCAGCTCATCTCCCCAAGCTCAGGGGGAAGGCCTGGGTTTATCATTCTGCAGTGCCCATGACACACGGCTGACACCCAAAATACATAATAAAAGCTTAAATGCTGAGGAAAAGGAGGCAAAAAAGGACCCTCTCCCTTTAGTGCACGTGACGGATCCCACTGTGACCGAGGCCAAATGCTTCACCCATGTGAAGAGGGCAAGGCAGAAACAGCCAGCAAAGAGGGGAGCAGGAGGTACGAGAGCAAAGAGCAGAAAAGCAGGAGGCTGGAGCTCACAGGCCAAAACCAAAAGGAAACCACAACTGGAAGCCCTGGAAAATGCCAGCTCTGAATAGTTAAACCCATTTCTCTAGGCCTGCAGCTTCCTTGAGACAGAGGGATTTGAGACCTTTGTCACTGACACTGCTCTAATGGAATGGACGTTACAATGACCTTCACGTGACAACTCACCCCGGGATACGCGTGACAAATGCAGGCAGCGCATCGTCTCCACCTTGTCTGCAGCCATGAGGTGACAAACTCTTAATACGCTCGTGTCAAAAGAGGGAAAATGCTGGATGGTCGTTTTAATGGGCTCGTTCAGAGCACGAGGACCCACTGGGGATCTCATTTACACGGGGAGGACTTGAGAGAATGAGCTTACGAGGGAGCTGCCTAAGAAGAAAGCACATCCAGTTCTGGTCTTATATAAGTCACCTTATTCTTTTCAAATGAAGCAGATGATAATCAGTTTTGGGCTTCTGTTACCCTACAACACAAAAATAAAGCAGAAAACCAACAGCACCCATAAAGCAAACCATAAAAAAAACCCTCACTCCATTTGGCAAAGATGAAAGGACAATGTCTTGCCCCAACAGAGATAATTCTGGAGCAGAGAAGCAAACGTTTCAGCCATGTTTATTTCAAACAGAAATACATCACAGGGGAAAGAAATAGTGAGAAACACTGAGGGTTGAGGCAAAGCCCTTCCCCACTCCTCAACCCTCAGTGTTTCTCAGCTGTGATATTTCTTTCCCACGTGGCCATTTAAAGCAAACAGGGATAGCAGGAAGGAGGGGATGCCAGGACAGCTACAGAAAAAGGGTCCTAAATAATTAAATCCCGCTGGTATTCAACTGCTCAGCACCAGGGCTGTCACTTTCAAGGAGAAGAATAATGAGTAAACACATCAGGCCATGCTAGAGCTACAGTTTCCCACTTTTCAACACTCGGAAGGCTGTCCCAAACCTTGTCACCCAGAGATGATGTGGATCCCAAGTATAAATCCAAAATCCAAGCAAAAAAAAACCCTCTTTGAAAACCCTCAGGCCCCATTTGTTAACCGAGAGCTCAGTTCAGCCCGTGGCAGAGTGCTGCTCCTGCCAGGTCACCCCCCAGAAGGAAGGAGAACAGATGTGCTGAGCCACCGTACCGCACACACACAAGTGAAAACCAGATTTAACAACAACCACCTGATCCGGACTCAGTAAGCAAATTAAAAACCCAAACCAAACAGAAATTGTTTGTTACAGCCATGGAGAGATTAACCTGTGCTGTGCCTCCTACAGGGGATGACATTGTGGAGGAGAGAGGGGGAAACATCACAATATTTAAACACAGGCAACTCAGGATAAAACAAAACTTTACCGCAGCCTCGCTTGGGATCTTCTCATCATCGAAGGGCACAAGAAGTCAGCTGAAGTGATACAAATAACCAAGAGGGAAGAACACGACTCATTTCAGATACAGAAATGTTTAATGGCGTTAAAGTGCTACTTTAATGGGGACCATATGCTAACATTTAAACACAATTCCACTGCACTGCTAAATATAGTTGTCTTTATTTTTTTTTATTTTATTTTACCTCCTTTTGCCCAACCCTACCTAAAACAATAAAATAAAATCTAAAGAACTGAAATTAACAACCCATTCAAATCAGCAATAAGTTATGAATTTTATAAAGCATTTTTTTTCCTCTTTTTTTTTTCTTAGTAACGAGGGGTAGTTAAATTACTTAACGATATACAAAGTTTCAAACAATGCCATAGGTGAGGACTCTATTAAGGATCTTAAAACCTGGAAAACAAAATAATCCTGGCCATTAAAAAGACAAAAATAAAAAAGCAAAGCCCTCAAAGTGCAGGTTAGAATGCTCGTCTCCAAGAAAATTAGAAAACATTCGCTATAATAGCTCTTAACAGCACCTGCACAGGTAAGATGGCAAGGCCCTTGGGAACAGGACGTGCAGTCAAAACGTTACATTAACATGAGAGACGTGCTGAGCTTAACTAGGTTAACTATCGGACTGGAACTTCAAAAGTCAAAGGGAATGATTCTAAAAAGAAAACTGAAGAAACCCCCACCAAACCTGGCCTCTTCCAGCTACCACTGCCTTCATCCGTCATGTGCATGGCAAAAAGCATCTTTGCATTTCATTGGGTCAAGTGCTTCATCAAAACGGAGATCTTTTCATGGCGCAAATTCATATAAAAGACATCTAAGGATTCATATGGACAAGCTCTAAAAAGACGCATCAGACTTGGGGTGTTTTCCCTCCCAACACATTTACAAATGTTTATCAAAAAATCTCTTCAAATAAAAAGGTCAGAGTGGCTCAGTATCTGGGCATGACTCTCTGGCATCTCACCTCTCGTGTGTGCTGGTTTCTTTCTGTCCTCAGCTGGTTCTGTGCCTGCGCGTGAGCATGCACCTACCGGGAGATCTGTCGGTGTCACAGCCCGCGGCTGACACAGCTCACACTGTGCTGGTAGATTACAAGCGCGTACCCCTCGCTTTAGCCACGCAGCAGAGGTACTTGCATTTTAAATGATGTCCAACAGAAAGCTGAGCTGAATGGTATTCTCTCCTGAACATCTCTCTCTGCTGCCCCTCTCTCTCTGGGCACAGAATGAGACCTTAATCATTATTGTTGATGTTATTCCTAGGCTACGTAAGCCTTCTTAGATTTCCTAGTACGTTACGACAATAAACTGTAGGACACGGTCCTTTTAGGACCACAAAAGCTCTTCAGAAGGGCCTAAACTCGGTTGTTCAACCTGAATGCAATGTTAAGAAATTCTGACATTTCTCAGATCTCGTGACAGGAAGAGAGGGGTGAGTCTCTAGTATCCTCTTTCAAACAAATAAATTCAAAACAAAGTGATTCATCGCTAAGGTCTAGATCCAGGTCCCACAGAAACAAATGGATTTCACTGACTTCAAAAGGGACTTGGGTTTGGTCTAACTTTTTGCCAGCAGGAATTGGGATTGGTAACAAGACCAAATGGACACACGTGGGTTTCTGTGGAGGCTTCCTTTTTACCCAAAAAGCTTTATATACAGGTGTCTTCAGGACTGGCTGTCAATGTCATTTCTGAAAGAGGATACTGGCATCTAGGACCCAGTTTGATCACACCAGTGAAATCATTCGCCCTGCACTGTTGTCTCACTTGGTTCTAGGAAGCAAACGAGAGCTTGACGCTGGCGCTGGAGTAACCCTCGTCACTCCCAATACTCTGCAAGCTGCTGTGATCATCAATGTCACTGATGCTGGTTGTGCTGATATTGTCCACTTCTCCATGGGAGAACTCTGTGCTTTCAACGTCCACTTCAATCTCTTCTGAAAAGGAAGACAAGAGAAATGCAGACTGGTTAGCACCACAGACCCAACTGCTCCCTTCAAGCCAGCGAGATGCCGGGACTCTCCCAGTGAGGGATGAAGCAGCAGCCCGGCACAAAGATTTTCAGTGCCCTCCCTTGGCGCTGGATGGACTGTGAATATGGTTTATAAAGAGACTTAAGTATCAGCTTGGAGTTTCCCCTAGGAACTTGGAAAAGGGATTTGACTGGAAAAGGCCACAATATCAGCAGAGGTGGCCACCTCACACACTGAACCTGTTCTGCTGCCTCTTCCTTTGGAGCTTTACTACCCCAGCACTGGAAACTAAAGGATACACGTAAACAGAGAGCAACAGAGAAAACAGAGCATGTAGCTACCTGGAAACACCCAGTTACCCTGAAACACGCTGCTTGCTCGGTATCATGTTACCAAAGCTGGTACCACTCATCTAGGGCATTATAGTGCGTTATCTTGGGGATCTGGGTTACTCTCAGGAGACGCTCAGTGGATTTTAGAACATGGACCTTATCTTTAAGATAGACTTAGATAGCACGTATCTTGTTAACCAGACATCTTGGTTCCTGTACCATTTAGGAATTCTCTTTAAGGATTTTTTTTTAAACTACAGACTCACACCCAAACTATACAGCATCTTTGGGTCTGTCAGTAAATATCAAACCATTTCCGTGCCTAAATATCACAGCAGAGACATGTAAAAAAAGAAAATAATCTGAATTCAGTTAGTCATTCAGATCATCTCTATCCAGTTTTAACAGAGGACAACTCTATGGGATGCTTGGAAAAAAAAGGAGGTGGAGGACTGTAGAACGACTCCAGTAAATTAAGAGGCAATCTGCTTGGTTCCATTTGCTTGGTTAATACCATGGCACCTTGGTTATTCAAGGCCCAAACAGAGAATGAGAAGATGGATTCTGCTTTGCAACATGCATTCCAGTCCCACTAGTATTTTCTCAGATTTTCCTCTGAGATGCAGTGGACCAAAAACCACAATGGACATGTCAACTTTACCATGAGGTACTTAGCTGCCATCTTGCGACCACATTATTTTTCCTAACTTCATCATTCTACTTAGCCTTTTGAAGAAACAGATCACTTTAAATGCCACAGAAATCACTTCACGTTGGAAGTAACAACACTTCTTCCAGACTTAATTAGAACTCATGCAAAATACTGCATATACACAATATTCGAGCACAGACATGTGTCTCTTCGTGTGTGTGTATGTGCATGTTTTTGAGCAAAATCAGTAGGCTAAATGCCAAAGGCCATAAGAAGGGTAAGCTAAGAGACAAGAAATGGATGAATTTCATGTCCTTGCTTCTCAGAGTTCTGGGGATTCAGTGCTAGCTCACGAACACCCACCTCGCTCTGAGTCTGAGCGATCCGAGGAAATGGTAGATCCAATGCTGTCCATTCGTATTCGCTCTATCTCCTGAGGACCCTGTAGCTGTTCCAGTCTTCTCTTTAGGAATCTTTGTTCTCGTTCCAGGTTCTCAAGCTGGTGTTGGCTTCTCCTCTCAGCCTCTTCAAGTTTCTGACATGATCAAATACAACTCAAGTATTAGTTGCATGCTTTTCTCCTTCCCTCCCACCTCCACTGCCCAGCCACCTGCTTTCCTTAGGCCTTCCCAGGTCCCAGAGAGATTTAAGGTGCCAAAGAGCCCTGAACGAAGCTGTTTTGCAGTCTACAAGAACAATGCCATCTCCTCACATTTTTCCCACCTCCCAAGTCCTGATAAATCATAGGCATTAGTATTAAAAGTCTCGGAGGACAGAGCCTCCCCGAAGGGAGCAATTTGAATTGCAGCAGTTTGTGGGTCATTCCACACGGGTTCAGCCGCTTGCATTACCAAATCTGTCCACGAAGGGGCCGCAATTCCCTTAACCAAAACAATTCAAGGCTTGTTATGATCTACTGTAACATAAAAACGTGTCCTGGGAGTTCTGTGTTCCTTGCTGCATGGTTTAGCAGGATTTCTCAGAAACAGTTTTCTATTCAGTAAGCGATTTACATAACCTACTACAGATTTCTTTGATCACAGCTGGGAAATCTACCAGGACACTGTTCTTTGTTTCCTACAACAAGCGCATTGCATAAGGAGGAGTCATTTCAGGCTAACTCCGTCCCTTCGGCAGCGCTTTTTCTCCTTCACCACCCATCCTCCCCCCCCCATCCTGACCTGCAACAAAGTATTTCAGCCTCTTCCAGATACTGACAATGCCGCATTTTCTTTTCACGCTCTGCTTTGCCAAAAGTGAATCTAGGAGAGTGCAGGGCTATCTGGCAAGTTCACACGTGAAACCCTAGCAAGCCAACCCTGTCTTATGCTCTTGTGGTTTGTGCTAATGCTTTGGCAATAAGAACGCACTAGCACAACAGTAAAAAAGCTGCATTTCCCATCAAAACACAGTCACTCAACAGCAGGTTATGTTTTTCCTTAAAGAGATGCAGCTGTCAATGAATGATCACAATGCAGAGCAAGACCCCTGCTCTAAATCAATCATTTCCGTAGTTAACGGAGTTCATTATGGACTCTTCTGACAATGTGGCTCGTAGCAATGATAAATGATTAATCGAGGGGGCGAGGCTTGCTTGCCTTTTTTTTTGTCTTTAAAGGTGTTGGTCTCCTTCAGCAGAGTTACCTCTAGGCAGAAACAGCGAGCAACTGAATTGCACTTTCCAACAGCCCAGATCAAAAGCAGCTGGGAAAAGCAGCTCTTACCTTGATATGTGCTTTGGCTTTGTTGAGCAGCCCAAGCGTTGTGTGCCTGGTGCAGTCTGGTCCCAGCGGTATCAGAACTTTTAAGCGTTCTAGACACAGACGGAGGTGAGCTCGGCTGCAAGGGGAGAAAAGAAGGATCAGAGCTACACTTTTCAGAAAGGGAGCATCATTTCCTTCTCTGCTTCCCTCCTAGGAGGCAGTTCTCATGTTCCCCTCTTTCCACACATCACAAGATTGTCCACAGGTACCAGGACAGACTGCCACTGAACTATTTACACCGCAAACATCAGCTGCTCACCAATACTTGCATTATTGCTCACCTCTGACAGACGCTGTTTATTTTCTTGCTGTCTGGACTGTTAATCTGACTCATCTGGATGAACTTTGTGCAGGGGGGCAAGGCACACAGGCAAATGGTATGAGTATCTCGTGGTTTTCCTCTCTCTCTCTCTCTCAGCATTTTGCTGTCCGCTTTGCTGAGAACTCTTACAAAAGCAATTTCGAGCCACTGCTACCCTCTGCACACTTGTGCATTGCTGACTGGGGACATTTGCTGTGAACTCATCTTTTTGCACAAAATTAAGATGACCAATGAGAAAAACAGTCAGCCCAAAACATTCCTGCTGATAGAAAAAGGAGCTAAAGGGATGGCAGTTCCCAAGATCCTCACTCCTATTCCTTCCTGGGCCCAAGTCTGAAATGGTTCTGGGGATGCAAGGTCTGCGGGAACAAGACAAACCCAAGACTTTCCCCCAGGCAGTCTTCTGACCTTGGCTCATGTGTACAAAGACAGGCTCCAGCACAAGAGCCTTGCTGATGATATGAGCCATTCCCTGCAGAACATGGAAACGTGTTTCAGGGAAAATGGTTCAGGCAGCAGTGGCAAAGCACATCACCTGCGGGCTGCACAGGAAAACTGTTCCCACCATCTCATCTTCTGTATCACATATGCAGGAATGAACAGCAGATTTCTGGAAAACTATCAAGTGTGGGTTGCCTTTTTCCCCTCCCTCTCTCTTTCCCAGACATTAATGATTTACATCCAAACTTGTCATCCCAATCAATAACACAATGTCATCAGCTCCACCATTCACATGCAAGAAACACCGGTGCAAAAGAGTCCTGAAAGCCTATCCCAGCCCCTGCTCGAGCACAAAGAAACTGAATCTTAGCCGGATCCATCTCAATGCAGGGGAAAGATGACAAAAAAAAAAAGAAAAAAGAAAGGAAGAAAGAAAAAAACCAGCATGGACAGTTCATTTCCATTTGTTTTTCAAATCCACTATTGCACCCAGTTTGAAAGGGGTGGGGGAGATAAGTCTGTAATCAGGCAATTATGTCAGTGACAAGCAAGGATGATTAAGGGTGGAAGGGTCAGGGGTTTTGCTGATGAACTGTCAGCGCAGGGGAGCGTTCACCAGCGGTGCTGGAGCTGTGAGCTCCTCACTGTTTCTATTACAAAACTCTTTACAAAGGGTCCATCATTCTGTCTCAAGAACAGCCACAGGGCTGCGTATGACCAGCAAGGGCCTTGAAGAACACGTTTTTCATTAAATACTACAGCTGGAGGGGGTAGGGAAAGGGAACTCATAATCCAAAAATCAAACTGAAAAAAGTCATCACATCAATCTCATCTTTTACTTCTCAGCTGTCTCTAGGGCAAACCCCACCGACATTAAACCCATACAGCTGACATGGGGGGATTTTTTGATACCTGGAAGCCCATTTTCAATATAGAGCTTGATCAACAGGAGTTGTGTGCGCCCATTACAGCTGTTTACCCGATGTCTCATGATGACCTGCAGGAGCAGCACTGAAAAAGCACTGCTGGCTTACACTGGCTCTGTAGTTCGTGCCATCCCATGGGAGCCCAGACACTGATTTCTTGCAGGTAGAGAAAGGGGGAGGATCTTGTGGTTGAAGACATTCTGGGGTTTGCATCCATTTTTGGTTATGCCACAGATTTGCACAGCACAGATTAGCAAGTGTCTCTTTACAGCATGAGTATGAGCACCAACCACACACTCTACTTGTGGGATCAGCCCCAGTTAAAAATGCAGATTACACAGCGCACAAGATGTGCACACAGATCTGGGGGCTGAAGAGCTGGACCAGTTCCATCTGACAGGGGGCTATCAGAGCACCTGCTACAGGCAGGGAGCACAGACTCCCCCTGTCCTGCTGGGCAAGAGCAGCTCCCAGCTATGGGACAACTGAATTATTTGTGCAACAGAAAACAAAAAGTTTGAGGTCTCAACATCCAACCAGTGTCAAACATCTCACAGTCCACTCCTGAATAGAGAGAGAAATGGTCAAACCATCTACAACCTGAGCTTTGGGCTGAGTCTCAGCACTGGATGTTTCACCAGGAGCCAGGGAAGGCACTGCACCAAGAACTGCAATTCCTGGAACCAGCCATGAGCTCTGGGCAGGAGAAAGCACTGGCTGGAGTGCCGAGAGGGTGGTTACAAGGGCGGCACTGAACTGCCACATCAAAAAAGGACAGCACTGAACTGCCACGTCAAGAGCTAGGTTATTTGCAAACCCAATGAGATCAACCACGCTAAGCATCAGAAAGCTATGAGCAAAACCCAGCCATGTAATAAAACCCTGGACACCGAAACTCTTCCCGTTGTGTCCCAGGACAAAAGCAGATGGAAGAAGGTTGCTGTGCTCTGCTGGCCCCGACGAGTGCTGCGAGAGGACAAAGCAGTAAGAGGGCCTGTCCCCATAAGGATGCTGGAAAAGCTGCCAGAAAGTTACTTCCCCAGCATGTGTGGCCCCAAAGGGAATGCTCCCCCAGTTCCAGCTCCCCACATCAGCTCCCAAAGCCCAGAGGATTGTCCCAGACTCACACAGATGGTTTTCAGAGAAACTGCTCCTGCTAGTGGCTCTGCTGGCCAGTCACCAAAGGCCACGGCCCGCAGCAGGGGTGCCGGCCTCTGCCAGCACAGCAGGCAGCAGGAGGGACACCCGCTGATGAGCTCCCGACAGCGCAGAGCACAGCTCAGGCCCCGAGCACACCGCAGGAGCAGGTGGTGTTGGCTGAGCCGAGGCAGGTTTGGAAGAAGTTTGACCAAGGCAACCACTTCTGCGCTGCTGTTGGATTTCCCCCTTGTTTTTGTACTCGGAGCTGAGCCAAACTGCGTTTTGATGCCACTGCAAATGTAAGTGCTTTTACATCTCCAACCACAGCCTAAGCGAGGGAAACGCGCAGGGCTTTACGTTAGCACACGGCAGCAGGCCAGCCTCGGTGCGCAGGCTGGTGCATTCTGGGGACAGCCCTTCAGCCCTGGCTGTCACCTCCTGCTGCTGGGGCCAACGCTGGCAGAGCCGTTCCAGAGCTCCCTGGCCCGTGCAGACGGGATAGCAAAGAGCAGCCAAGCCCACAAACCGTGCTGGCACGTGAGCATGTTGCTTTCCTGCAGAGAGATCAAATCAAACAGCTTCCCCAGCATTTTCCCCTCTGCAGCATTAAACATCTTGCTTTTTTACCTTTAAAATCACACCCAGTAAGTGTCCCTCTCTCAACTTCCAATAGCCCTCAAGTGGATCATGATAGGTTCTTAAACCAGGGAGCGTACAGGCAGGTCTGACACACTGATGAGTGGCTTCAGTAAAACACAGAAATAAGACTCGGAGCTCAAAAGCATCACAGCAAACTTAGTCAAAAGACGATTTGGAGAGAAAGCAATCACAAACCTATTAATCTTTCTTATCAAGTCCTAGAGCTGTACCTGGGCAGCTGTAATCACACAGGTCGCACCACGATACAAACATCTTTTCCTCTTGTTTACCTGAGCTCTGCTGCAACACAGCTTTGACCACGCTGCAGGCCCTTGTATTCAATGAAAATACCAGCATTGTGCAGGCTCCAGACAGAGCCAGACGGCTCTCCATGAAAACCACTGGATTATGCCAATATTTGACGCATCTGCCAATATCTGGAAAAACAAGTCTAAATGCTCATATTGTTATATAACAGAGAAACAAGTCGAGCTTGGCGCAAAGGGCTGCTGCCTCTCACTGCCTTGATCTTGGGGAAAGACAGAGCATGACAGGAGAATTCCAGTTTCAGCTGAGGTCAAAGCCTTTGCACACTAGCTGCGGGGAAGATGGGAGAAGCTGGAGCCCTTTCTCCTACATTAGTGGCCTCGGAAAAAGTCACGTTCATGCAGCAGCAGCTGCTGTGAGAAGGAATCTACAGAAAATTTGAAAGGAGGGGGCTCTCAAGATCAGCCTGGTGCCCCCCTCCTGCTCAGCTCAGGAAGACTCCTCTTGAGATTCCCATGTGAGGCATCAGGAATGCCAGAAAAGGAGCAAAGCACCCGAGACACTTCGGAAAACCAGAGCCTAACATGCACCTCTCTGCCCCAAAGAACTGAGGACAATCTTTAACCTTGTTCCACCTGGCAACTCTTGCTAGAACAGAGCCCTTCTGATGCACTTGCTTCCTCTGCCTGTGCAGAGCCAGGAGAAGCCTAGAAGCAAGATCCTCTGGGATGCAAAGGGCAAGCAGAGCAAGGATGCCCTCTCTTCTGACCCACAACAAGCTGTAGGTGATGCACATGGGAGAGGGCATTGCCGGCCCAGGAAAAGGCAGCCCCCCTGCTGTTCCCCCACTTTTGCTGTGAGTCCCTGTGAGAGCTCCTGACTGTATTCAGATTATCTACTTCTACCCTCCAGCTCCCATCCCAGCCTAAGCCCCAGGCTCTGTGTCCTGAGCCTCTATCGGAGAGGAGGCTGGCCCTCGCTCCACACAGTCCCTCCTTGCACTTGGCTCTGCCTGGCTGCAGAGGGCTGTAATTTCACAGCCTGCTCTCCTCTCCGGCTCCCAATGACATCATCCACTGATTATATAAAGCATGGGGAGGAAGCCTTTATTTATGCGTCCTTTTTGCTCATAGCTTCAGCTGTCTCACTGTACAACATGCACCCAAATCCCACTGCAGGAACTCGGCTCCCTTTTGCCTGGATCAAAACTGCAGTGCAGAAAAATGTGTAGGTGCAAGAAAAATTCCCTATTTCCTTCTACCACTCCTTCGAGGACCTTTTTTTTAGGGGTTTAGGTAGGAATCAACCTGTCCCAGCACTCTGCACCACAGCAAGCTGGGCACAAAGTCAGCAGCCACTTTCCTGCCTGGGAAGTCCCCAGAGAGCTGAGGGACCTGTGGTGGCAGCTCCAAGCCGTGCACCTGCCTGCTGGTCACAGAGGCTACCCGGGGGGCTAGACACCCACCTACACTAAACGTGCAGAGCCCCATGCAAGGACTAACCCAGGGCTGGAAGGCCATTGCTGCAGCATTAGTTGCAGGAACAACTGTCAAGGAGCCATCCCTGAATGTCAACATCTCTGCAGAGATCGCAGCTTCCTTGCTAGGACAGGTTTGTGGTTGGTGTGGGAGTGGTTTTCAGCTCCCACCATGGGCAGAAGCAATGGAAACTGAGACAAGAAACCTCCTCTGCTGAGGAGTCAGTCAAACACACAGAGTCAGCTCTGAAGCAGCAGGTTTATCAGATTCAACGCTATCCCCTCATCAGACACTCCTCACAGACTTTGCTGAATCAAGGCCCCAACATCTGCAACACACACACGCACACTCTTCCCATCTTTAAAAAGATCAAGCCTCCCTCCCAGCAGGAAATGACCAACTCGCCTCCAGCAGCATTTCAAAATGCTGGATTCTGATTTTTGGATGTTGAAAGAAGGGAGCATCTGAGGGAAAGCAAAAGCATTTCCTAGATATTTTTGTACTGTGCCTGCAGGTCTACAGGGCCCAAATTCATTCACCAGTGGATTTCAGCATGTGCTTAACATTAGGAAAACGCTCAAGTCCCACTGAGGCTAAATCAGAGACTTGATCTCCAAGAGATGTCAAAAAACCAGAACCAAACCAAACAAGAACCACCAAAAGAACCAGCAAAAGGAAGATTCTAACATAGAAAAAGGATGTGATCATCTTTGCCTTCTGCCCTCCTCCTCCTCTTCCCCCATACTTTTTCAAAGTTAAGTCTAATTTTACCCTGAAATTAGAAACTAACAACTTTGTTTGGATTTCAGAGCTAATAGATGCTTTAAAAATTCAGAAATGATCACTGGTTAAAGAAAGCAATTCCTGGAGAAACGCAAGTGACCCCACATCAATAATTCACTGGACGAGAACGATTTTGAGACAAAAGTAATAAGAAACACATGCAAAAAACTACAGGGCAGGGAAAATTTGGGGGGGGGAAATATGGTTTCCCTCTAGAAGCAATTCACAGGTCAGAGCCATGCTCATCTCTAACAGCCATCACCCGACTCGGTGTTCCTTCCTTACTCCTCTCTCTAATCCCCAGCCCAGTCCTCTCTGCTGTGTTATCTACCCCCTGTGTTCCTGAATGTTTGTCTTCATGAGGGAAGAGGTTTTGCCAAGCACCTGGATCAGGAATGGCGAGGCAGCTGGGTGCTGGGGGCCGAGCGGTGCTTTCTCTGCTGCAGAGCATTATGCAATTGCTGCGAGCCCTCCAGCCACCCGCAATAAAGCTGCGGTGGCGTCCAGCCAGCCTGCAATAAACACACTCGCACCCGTTCACCCCAATTCCACAGGACACCAGAGACGAGACTCGCGTTTTAGAAGGAAATCTGGCTCAGAAATACGCAGCTAAAAGTTAATATTCTCCACCTGAGCTATGAAATTAAGAAAAAACCTTCCCTTCTGATTTTAAATCAGGTCTCTTCTCACAATTATTTATTTCCCTGCGTTTGCTCCCAGCTGAAGGAGATAGTTGCTCATTTGCCTCTTTGTTTCCAGTCATTTTCTACCAATGGCTCCCTGGCACATAAGAGTATTTGTATTCCAAATGCTAATAAAATGTACCATGAAAAAGTAATTGGGAAAAAAAAGCCTTTAGATCTCTACATTTTTTAAGCCTTTCTATCATTTAAAATAAACAAAGAAATGAAAATTTAAGACCAACAATAAAAACACTTGACAACACAGTATAAATAGGAATTTAAAGGAACAAAACAGTCCTAGAGGCAACATTTTCAGCCTGGTCTTAACCGTAGCAGATCTGTCTGCAAAAGTTAAAGACAAACATGCACCCAACTGCAATCCCAAATCAGGGACAGATGAAAAACAAACCACAAATGAAGACACCCATGATTAAACAATAGTAAAGAGTAATAATAGTAATAAAAAAAAAGAGGGCAATGCAGCTTTTGAAAGTCTCACAAATCAATGCACTTCTGCCTGGTGACAAGCTGCATAACGGGGAGAGAACTGAAAGCAGCATCCTGATTCAAGCCCATAAGTAGAAATGAAATACAAGCATTGGTGTATAGATGCACTCTCTTAAAAGCAGTGTTTTGTCCAAGGCCACTTCAGTCACAAAATCCAGACAAGGTACACTTGGAAAGGAAGCCTCTTACCCAACAACTGAAACACTTCAAAAAACCAGCCAATTTTGCAGCACGCAAACCCTTCTCCAGATCTACAACAGAAGCGTGCATAAAGCAAGGATTTTAACTCCAAATATTCTGCCCACAGTTTCCATTGTAAGCTTTGAAAGAGGCTGCCCTTCAAACGCTGACTGTGCCCGAGCCATGGGTGGCCTCCACCACAGAGCCAGCATATGGCCCCGTGCACTCCCACAGGCACACAGAAATCTGTCCCCAAGCCTTCTAGATAGGAAGGCTCATCACTGATTTCAACTTCGGGAGAGCTTCAGGCTTTTGGTGGACACTGCAAGACCAACAAACTTTGTGCTAAGTGGTCTCTCTGACCATTCCCATGTGGATCTTGCAGTCTGCAGGGAAACATGCTCTCCTCACATCTCTCATGTCACACAACTGTCAAGGTCTCTCCCTTTCCAGAGATCCTTCTGGGTACAGAAGAGAATATTACTGAGAGGGCTTTCCTAATTTCATTATTATTTTGAAGGCAAATGAATTGCTTCAGGACTTTCCAAAACCAAAAAAGGGGAAGAGAGAGACAGAAGGAGTAGAAATCAGGCAGTTTCTAATCCCTTAGTGAAATATGTGGGATCTGGCTTTCCTGCAGGACAGGTGTCTCCTGGGCTGCAAATACAGAGGGGTAACAAACACTTTTAGCCCTATCTCCCGAAGGCTGATCACTGTTGTCCACACTGTGGACATTAAGTGTAAATCATATTGTTCAGAGGGTGGAGGGGTTGACCTATAAACATCTTGAGTTATGTGGACATGTGAGAGAGCTTCCATTTCCAGGATTCAAGGCCACAGCATGGCAGATACGGCTGTGAAAAGGACAGTTTTGGAAGACTCTGTGTTCTGCTCTTATCTCAGAGGGAGGAACCTTTAGGGAGCAGGATTGCTCTCACTTCACATCGAGTCTCCATTACCTTCCTTTTCTCTCTGTCCTCTGATCAGCGCTAGCAAAGGCTGGACTGTTTGCTCCA
Source organism: Phaenicophaeus curvirostris (assembly GCF_032191515.1). Lineage (NCBI taxonomy): Eukaryota > Metazoa > Chordata > Aves > Cuculiformes > Cuculidae > Phaenicophaeus > Phaenicophaeus curvirostris. Next base: position 6,007,584 of record NC_091400.1, on the reverse strand, counting down.
TTCTGCTACCACTAGCCATCATCCTTCAGCCTGCCCAGGTTTTTCTTTCAGTCCTCTTCTCCAACAGTCTACTGGATTGGAAACTCTTTGGGCCAAGAATACAATTGGCAAATGCACTGACGTCTGAACAGGATCCTGTGCCTGCTCTCAGAAATCCAAAACCAAGCCAATCCCAAACAATTAGGCTGGAAGAACATTATGATTCTGAATCTGAAGCAATATATCTGAGGCTATTCTTATTCACACAATAACTTCTGGGCATTTGGGTCCTACTTGTTGCATATCGTGAAGTTTTCCTCTTTGAACTAGAGGGCAAGAATACAGAAGCTTAATTTAAATAAATAAAATAATAAGAGAGACCATCTGTAATCCTACAGCTTCCAAACCTTGGACGCTTAAAGGAGTAGCAAAAAAAAAAACCTGAACACTGATGCTCACAGTAATGAAAATCAGACCATTTTGGAAGGTGCCTCCTCCAGAACGAACTCACAGCTGTTTGGTAACATGACTGCTCATCCTTTCCCAACCCCTTTGATCTTCAGAGGCCCAGATGCACCAATGAGATGGACAACCTCAACTCAGTAGAGAAAGATCAAATATAACAGCCTCTGCTTCACAATGAAAAGGTGATGAGAGTAGGATAGGTGGCCATCTGCCCAACAGCAGAACGGAGTCAATCAATGCCTGGCATTTCCTCTCACCCCTTCATTTCCACCCAGACCTAGCACCAAGCTCTCAGTGCCTGTTCATTGGTTTCTCTTCCTTACTCCCAGCTCCCCTATGGCTTTCTGTCTTTCTTTGAAAGCAATCCGGACAGTTGTTTAGAGATGTCAAGTAGCAACAGATGCTCTGAGCAGAGTCTATTATTATTATTACTTATCAAAGTTAATCTCCCCTTAAAGTTACATATTGAGGATCTACTACTATTGATCTTGGCCATTAGCCATAAAGTATTTTAATCCCTGGTCAATATAATTAACTGAACTTTACTACAGCACAATACACAACGTTACCAGCTTTCAGGTTAAGCTGTGCTTACAACAGTATGCTAAACCCTACATCCATCGCAGGCCATAAATGCTCCACATCACATTCTCCTTCTGACCTAAAAACACAGCCTTGTTGCCACCGGTACGGTCATGTCTTGGTACCTCTTGCACAAGATCATTTGGCACCAAGTTCTCAATTGTGCTCGCTGCCAACCACGCAGGTATTGCAGTTTCGCCACCCTGGCAGTAACAGTTCCAATCCTGCAGCTGGCTAATGGGGAAACACGCAAAGCAAGCCATAAACATCAACATGCAAGTCAAGCCAGTTAATTACAAAGCCCCAACCACCCCAGTCTAATAAAAACTCCATCTTTGTTAAAAGGTGGTTGCAAATAGACCTGCTGTTTAAACAGCCAACAGTGCCCTGTGCCCTCGTTCTAGCACCATTCTAACCAACCTTCTAGGGATGCACTGTGTGCTCACAGCCACAAAGTCTGGTGATGCTGCTCCAGCCAGCACAGCATCCTCCTCCACACCACCAATATCTCTGCAAAGCGGCCACACCATTCATCAGAAACCTGCCTTGCTGAGGAGGAGGCAGTAACCTGCTTTGCTGCGACCTACGGATTTTCAGCTTTACTGCTAGAATTAGGTCACCGACAAAGATAGCCAAGATTTTCCAAACTCGCCAGCTATTCTTGATTATTCTGTTCAGAGGTTTTCTGGCTAACCAACATGCCTTCAAAAAAAAAAAATAAATTAATAAAGAGAAGGTATTTCAGACTCCTGTAAGCTTTCTGCAGCCTGACACTGAGAAGCAGGGCTGCTCTCACCCCATAATCCTTAACTGCCTCTAAACCCACAAAGGGAAGAGCTCTCCAGTTCAGATCTACTACCAGAGAGTCCTTGCAGCCTCTCACAGAGAAATCAAAGATGGTGCACACGAGAAAAGAGATGAATTAGCAGGGATCTGCAGAGACCCTTGAAGGCCACCTGCCTGCAGTGAGACTGGAAGAACCCGAGACATTAGGCAGCTTCCCATGAGGCAGCCAGAGAGTGTTCCTGAAACAGCTCCTGGCTACAGTGGGAGAGCTACCCAGGGCCCACAGGGTGTCACGGCAGTACAGGCGCAGGCAGGAGCTCAAATCAGAGCATCTGCTCCTTCAAAATGCTACTGAAAAAGACTCTCAGCTCCAACGCCTACTAAATACAGTCAGGTTTTGAACCAGCAATGCCACTAACCAGTCAGAAAAAGCAAGCCCTTGCTTTGTAAGATGGATATTTGTGCATCAGTGAATGAGTAAAGGAAGCTACCAACTTGTTATTTGGGAAAACATATTTCCTGTTTTCAAAATAATCAGCAGGGAACGTGCTGATACCAAGAATGCGTTCTGGTCTGGTACTAGGAGTTATTTTCACCATTAACATATTTTTTATAAACTCCTGCTAATAAAAGATATTTTCACTGTTCATTAAGATAGAACAGAGATTTTCCACCCCAAACAATTATTTTCTAAAGCTACATTCAAGTTTCCTTACCTCACAGAAGAAAATCATAATTCCTAATGAAAAAATATCCTAAGAATGTGACCATTTGGGGAACTTGTTTACACAAAAGCTTTATGCCAGAAGGAAAGCATGTGCTCTTCATCTAATAGCTCTTCACACTGTCAGAAATATTTAAGGAGTCATCAAATATCTACTATACCTTTCAGGTATAGAGGGCATGCATCTGGAACAGAGGAAGCGGTGCATGTAATTTCACCTTGTGAATTTATTTTAAATTTAACCTCAGACTTGCCAGGAAAAAGGAATTACCAGCCAAGGTCACTGTCATATGTGTATTGGGAAAAAAAGCACCACGAAGGAGAACTTAAGAGATGCTAGCACTATTTTTCCGACTGGATGTGGATTTTTGCACACAAAGATCAGCAATGCTGTATTTCGAAAGCCTGGGAGTTAGCTAATGTTATGTGACAAACAGTTTAACTCAAGTTAACTACACGTGTTACTCAGCAGGGGAACCTAAACAGAGAAGCACAGCTCCCACAACTGCGACAGCAGATGAGTCACGTCCTGATCTCGTACAGACAGAGGTACCAGGAAAGAAAAGAGGTTTTGAAAGGAGGCACCAGACAGTGTGGAAACACTTCTGCTTAACTGGTGTGATGTGTTAATACAAACTCATTGTCAACACAGTCCTTCCAAAGAGAAACGGGGTTTATGGACGAGAAAATTAAAACAAAGTTGAGGGGGAAAAAAACAAGAAAACAAGCCCCCTGTCCTGCCTCTTCCCTTTAACCGACCTTGATATCTTCCTTGTAGTTTCTTTCTTTCCTCAGGGCACAAGTGAAGGCCAAAAGATGTAAAACTGCTCAAACCGGGACAAAGCGCGAAGCTGGGCACTTAGAAACCATCTCCTCCGACAGGAAGCAAGACAAATGTGTCAATAGGACATGAAAACTTGAAAGCTGCTAACTTATTTCAGCTGATGTGCAAAACTGTGCATCCTTGATCCATCAAAGAAGATCATTACCACCCCTGCCTGGGTCAGCAATGCCACACAAGGACACAATTCTAATTCCCCCAAACCAAGAACAGCTGCAGTTGAGTAAACTAACATTTATGGGAGATTTGCTGCCTGTCACTTGCTCTGTCTGTATTCTCCCAGCAGGAAAAGAGCTAGGATCCCACCTGGAAACAAACCAGACACTGAATGGTTCATGGTTTGTTTTGGAAAGAAAAATAATTAGGAAAAAGAGAGAGAGGAACTGGAACACTGAGTCCTCTGGTTTGGTCGAAACCGGTTTCCATTTGCTCACCTATCAGGACAATATTAAGAAAATAACCACACAAGCTTACAGAATTGCCTGCAGCGGCACCGCAGGATAATCACAATCACACCCCTCTTTCCCATTACTGCGTAGTGCATATGTCTCTCACACAGCCTTGTGATTTTGGGCAGCATAAATTGCTGCTTCACGGTGAGAAATTTTCTATACAGTGTCCCATCCTGGGATCACTCCTTGCTGGTCTCAAAATCACTGGTGTTAAAAATAATAAAAAACCCAAGAAAAACAACACAAAAAGATAAATTTCACTGCAAATCATTCACCTGGGGAGAGGCCACAGTGGGTTTCCTCATCAGGAGAGCCAAAAGGCAAACCTGAAGCAAAGATTTCTTGACTTGCCTAGTGCTCTGATAGCCAGGAGCTTCCAGTTTGCAACCGCTTTCAGGAACAGCAAAGCAGCAACCAAATGGAGCTGATATTTCCACTCTCTCCAGAAGCAGGAAAGGGTTGTACAGCAGGCAAGACCTTTCAGTGAGAGTCAGGAGACCTGTCCACAGACAGCTTGCATGACCTTAGGTAAATCCCTTGAGGAACTGAAGCACACACTGCTCATCCACAAATTGGAGCTAATCCTAATTCCTTCACGGAGTACTGCACAGCTAAATCCACTCTTGGTTTTCAGGTGCTCATGTAGCTCAGCAATGACACTGGTATGTGAACTGCCTAGAGAGCAGGACACTTTGGGAAGCTAATTCATTCAGCTTTCTCTGCTAAATAAATAATGCCCAGAGTGCAAGATGGCCACACTTCTCAAAATGGATCAATAACCCCTCACTGCTCCCCCCATATATGCAGTAAAAACTGTCTGAGGTCTCCTTGTACCTCTGTCCCAAGAAATTCTCAAGATGGAATTTCAGCAAAGTTCAAAGCAGTTTAGTTGGAATCAGGACAAGATGAAGGCTGTATTGTTGACTTTGCAATCAAGCAGTCATAAAACTTTCCATTCATTTAGAACATTGAGGTTCTGATGTCTCACTGTTAATCTCATGCACCCAAAAGATTATGGTTTAGGCCCCATAAAAATAAATATACCAGAGTATCTCAAACACCACATGACTTAATAAAGCAAACAAACACATAGGATGTGCCTGCAACTTTCTGGGTTTTAAAATACATAGATTACACTGCCTCATACACTGGTTTTATAGGGGGGAATAGGAAACACTTAACTCCAGGTGGCGAGATTGGAGAATCACAGAATATCACCAGAACTGCAGAGGAGGTTACAAGAGGTGGCAAGATTAATCATATTCTTCACTTTAACTAACAGAACAGTTTTAAGAAATGGTTCTTTAAAAAAGAAAAAAACAAAACCTTAAACAAATTCATTTGCTTTCCCTGGGTGGCTGCGGGGAAGGGCAAGGCAGCACTGTCTGTACAGACTTAAAAGCCACCTTGGAGGGCTTACAGGAATCCCCTACTCTGTACAATAGCTTCCCACTCCACCTACTGCTACCATTTACAATGTGCCCAACCCACAGCATAACCCCCTTGCCACTCTGCTCTTTCCCCACTACATGTATTTTTCTCAGAAATCTCCAAATAAACCTCCCACCACAACTCAAACTCCATGAGACACTCATGACTCCAGAGAGCCTTTGCATGTTTTCCCAAAGGTTCTGACACCAGATATGATTCCCCTTCTCTTCTGCCTTTGCAATCCCTTCACTGAAATGCATCCCCATATGTGTTTTTCCAGTGAACACCAAGCCTGTAAGCTGCTTTTCCAAGTCAAGAAAAGTTTAAAAGAGGTCACACCACAGAAAGCAGGCTCTGCACGTTTCCTAAGAGGGTCACGTTACGTAGAATATCCACCATAGACAAAGTGTTCCTATCCGGTTTCCCACTTCTTTTGGCATCCAAGTTGCTTTTCTGGAGAGTTGAAGCAGCAAACACACGCATTGGGAAAAGGAAAGATGATTTTCCCTCCTCATTTCCTCATCTCAGCCAGAATTCCTCAGGCTACTTCTTGGGTCTAACAGAATGATTCTTACAATGAAAGGTGATTACTGTGGTCAGCGTTTGGGAATCTCCCCTTCACACACACTCACATAGAGGCACTCAAATTTGGATGGCTTTTTTTTCTCCACTAGAACAACGCTGAAATAATTTTCTTCTTTGTTAGGCATTAGGAAAAACTTTCTAGCAGTAACAACAGTTAATCAGGGCAATATGCCTCCCTGGGCGATCCCACTGTCAAAGGCTTTTAAGGTCACGCTAGATCGGCATCTGTCAGGAAAGGTTTCGATACAGCTTATCCTGCCTTGGGGCGAGGGGACAGACCAATGAGCACTGCAGGCCCTCACAGCTCCATCTTTGACAGCTTCACAAAACACCACCCAAGTCCAAAGAGTGCAGTTTGTTGCCATGTTTTAGGCACAGGGCCTGAGCCAGCTGCAGTGGCAGCATGCCGAGACTTTGGAAAGCCTCTCTCAGCTACGATCCTGGAGACAGAGAAAAAGACTTGCTCTAGTGGCAGTTGTAGCTGCTGCATGCAGCTGGAATAGGGCAGTAACGCCCCACACGTGAAACCAGGTACCCTTCTAGGGAGAATCCTGCGGCATCTGCAAAACAGTTTCCTTTAACAGAACAAGACAATCCCCTGCCCTGCGGGTTGGCAAGGAAGGGACAAGAGCAAAGCAAACAACAGGAGGGGCTGCAGGGAAGAGGAACCCCCACCCCAAGCTGCCGAAACCAGTTACACCCCAGTGAGCTTCTCTGTACGCAGTTCTGCAGCTGCAAGCATGGAAAAGAGCAGCCAGCTCTGAGGAGCGCCAGCATCCAGCCTATGAGACACGCTGGAAACTAACACAGATCAAAGGGAAACGCCAAGCTGTATACACAGCTGGGGTTGTCTTCCCCTGTTAAAAGAGACGGGCACGTAGATTTTAACTGCAAGCTCTTTGTGCGTGTTTGCACGTAACGGTATGCATCTGTGCAAATGTGAGCCCTCACCCCACGTTTGGCCTCTCGACTTAACCCAAGTGTAGCTAATGAATGGTATTTTCCGAGCTGTGCCGACGATTCCCATACAGCTGGGCGAAATCCGACTGGACAACCCACAACTCAACCCACTTCAGGGAACAAGGCCAAATAGGTGTGAATGAAAGACATGGGAGATACAAAGCAACCTCTTTTTAACCTCTGATTTCTACAATAAACTCGTTACACTGCTCCTCCTTTCAGAATAACTCACTGGAGGAGTTGCACTGAGTTTCCATGAGGAGAACACTTCCCATCTACGAGCTGGGCTTTGGCCATCTGAGATTACAGTGAATCTCGCCAGGTGTTCAACATGTTATGTCTTTAAGTAGCATTGTAAAGTTCCTCTTGGGAGGAAAAGGTGGAAGACACATCACCTACAACTTCCTCAAGGTCTGAAAGAGCCACAGCAATTCCTCCTGCACAATCCAGCTCTGAGCAGAAAGAGCAGAGAAATGCATTGTGATAGCAGATGGAAACGCCACCAGTCAACTGCTCTCAGGTCCTGAGATGCTCTTGGCTGACCAGTTTCCCACTCAAGGCTGAGGACAGGCAAAGTGAGCTCCTTGGGGCTGATCTCACCTCTAAACCCTCCTGTTCTTTTCCTTTTCTCTCCTGACCTGCTCAGAGGTAGATCTACCCATATACAAATAAGCATCAAAATCAAGTCCAGCACCAACTTACTTTTCCTTTCCACACATGTCCCCTCTGGTGGACATACGCCTTTGCTAGCTTTTGCTCTCCTAGAAGGGTCCTTGACCTCCCTTAAAAACAAATACACCCCCTCATTCACATGAAGAGTGGCATCTATCAAACACCCTCCTTTGTTGCATTACTCAGTGTCCTGGACAGTCAGCCATTTGCTGCAGGAGCCCTGGGCACTGCTCTCCAAACGGCAAGGAACTAGAGCACCGCAGAGACATGCAGGGGGAACACCAAGTGTGCAAGTGAAAGAGCAAGTACTCCCCTGGAGTCATTAAGAGCTGTGCTTCTAAATGATTCAGATGCTTTTAGATATTCCACCCTAGCTCAGCAAGCAGTCAGCTCAGAGACAGCAGCTTGCACTTGACTTTACAAGCATGACTAAGTTTTGTACAGCTGTTTACTGCCTACCATGATAAAAACCACACCCTTATCATACAAACTGTTATCAGCCTGGACCATGTGTGAACCTCCGGACAGCATTCACAGAGTCTATTTCTATGAAAGTAACACTACATTTCAAACTCACGTCCTGTTTCCACTGGTTTCAGCGCGTAAGCTTTTTTTGCATCACTTTCTGTCATGCCTACTTCTTCCCCTCAGTCCCTCCTGAGCCAAAATCCTCGTACAGGCAGTTACGAGATCACTTTGCAACTGCTACATCCCCTTTCTTGTCGCACCTTCCACTGAACATGCTCTTTTGAGGAATCTCCCATTGATGGCAACACCTTCTTCACTGAGGGTCAAACTAGATAATCTTTAAAGGTCCCTTCCAACTAAAACCATTCTATAACGCTGAGCCTTAAGGTACTCTACTTAAACCCCTGGGCAAAAAAATAAGAGCAAAAAGCATCCATCCTTTGCAGAAGCTTTTCATTTCTCCCTAAATAAGTCATGTTGCTTTATGAATACACTCTCAAAGGTAAATAATTAACAGGCAAGAGGGACAGAAAAACTCATTACACAGCTAATGGGAAGCGATGCTCAAGCAGTAGCGCACACAAAGGATACCTTCAAAAGACAGCCCTTATTTTTTTCTTTATGGAACCCTGGATAAAAGACCTGACTCATCCCATTGCTCCTGGATCCATGGATTCCTCTGCATTCCTCCAGAGTTAGACAAATACAAAACCTTTGTACGAGATTTAGCCAGCATCTGACAGCCTCAAGTGCCACCTCTGAAAAAAGGGACACTCCAATTCTGCAAAGGCACTGTAAGGATTTACCAAAGAGCAAACAGGGAGCACTAGGCAGAGATGACCTGTATCTCTGCACAAATTCAAGCTCTGAAGACACACAAAAGGGAGGCAGGAAGATGACACCATCTAGCACTATGTTCTGTCATGGCCCCAATTTAGCCCTGCCCACGTTACCCACGTCTCCCCACGTTTCATGGGAGAATTCCTAGCCCTCAGTTGCACGTCGCCCATTTAATTGCTTTATGGTTGTCACATGCACTGTTGGGGAGGAAACCTGCCTGTTGTGTTTGCCCACAGTTATGCAAACTCCTCGGGGTGACCAGCACCATTTGCAGCCAGGCAACAGCCCCAGCAACTGTGAGGTGAAGCCCTTTGCTCTCATTTGCCCAGACAAGGCTACGAACGCCTGTTACACGCTTGCTCTACCCACTGCAGCACCCAAAACAAGAGGCTAGATCGTACTGCACCAAGCACCCCGGCTACGCACAGCAGCAAAGAGACCTTCACTTTGGGCTCACCTTCTGCTTTCAGATGGGAGAACGTGTGAGGGCAGCAAGGCACTTTCTGGTCACGTGCAACAGCGACACGGAGGACAATGACAGGGCCACAGGGAGTGAGGAAGAAGCTTTGAAGGAAGCAGAGGTGGACAGGGAAGCTTTTGTGAAGGATAGAAAAAGCAAGCAACAGGCTGGAGGTGTGGAACAATGAAGCAAAGGAGTAGGTAGATGCAAACATGTTCCCACATGCCCACTACTCTGGGCACTGGATCCATTTGAGTTCTGCTCCTCACCTGTTAAATGGAGGTGTCTCATCCTATCCCCCTTGGCATATCATAAGTTTATGTTCTTAAAGTTGTAACACTCCAGTAAAAATGTGCCACTTCCAGACAGGAGAATGAGGAAGTCTCTTGCCTCCATTTCCTATCCAATACTGAATTCCTTTTGGGTATTCCAAGCCCACATGAGCTATGTTGCTATAGTATCAACACAAGTACCAGATACCAATCAGCACACATGATTCCAGCTTCTGCCCCAAGAGTAAAGAGTCCTGAAACTTGCAGTTAACAGGTAATCTGTCTCAAAAATTATATTCCTATTACCACATCTTCTCAAAGGCAGCAACTCCCCAAGCGGCTTTTAGCTAGTAATGCTTTCAGGCCCATGAGCAATGTTAGCCACTTGAACAATAAAGTTGTTCCATCAGAATTTCTGTCTCTCAGCACTTCAAATGGCACCCCAGGAAAAAAAAAAAAAAAGACAGAAAAAAAAAGCCTGCAAAGTCTCCAGAGATACATTAGGGAGAGATATGGCAAGTACAGAGCTCTGAAATGACTGAAAACTGAGCCAAGCTGAATGCTTGACTTCCTGCCTGGGGCCAGGTTCTTCCCCAGTCCAAGCTCACTGATTATAGAGGGGAGGGGATTTGCCCAGTCTTTATTTTTTCTTTTAGGACAACCATAAACCTACGGAACTGGAAAGGGGTTAGCCTGAAAGAAAGATGCAGCAACACACCCAAGTGGAAATTCAAGGATGCAAGTTTGGGAAGAGATTCAAGAACCAAAACTGGCAATGATGCACTCCAAACCAGATACCAAGACTGCTTTCGTTACACATCCATAGCAGCTTCCAGATCCCCTCCTGTCTCCCTGAAAGCAGCAAATAACCAGTAACACATCAACTGATACCTTTTCTATTCACTGCTCTGGAAATCTAAAGTACAGGATGCTGAATGCAAGAACTCAGCCAGTTAAGTGGGGAGACTTGACTGCACAGCATGTTTTTTTCTAAGATAGGGTTTTCCTCTAAAGTCTCCTTTCTGGGAGGCAAGACTACGAAAGGATTCTCAGCATCAGACTATTACAGCAAAGCCAAGTGGATTGTGCTAGCAGTTCTTTCTAACACATCAGAAAAACACATCAGAAAGTGTCCCTAGAACACATCTTAGTTGATAAGGGCTTTGTGATAAATATCTGTTTCTGAAAACTAGCTTCTAACAGTGATTTTTACTGTGCAACATTGTTGAAAGAAAAACATTTTGCTGTGTGACAGTTTATCCAAAATCGTAGTATTGTTGTTGTTCTTTCTCTAACTGCTGTTGGATTCATAAGGGAGGTGCAGAGATCTGGAAGCAGAAAGGAGAGCAGGCAGATATTCATTCTTCACTGCATCATTTAAAAAAAAAATCATACCGAAACTAGAAATTCCAATATGAGCAGAACTAAAGAACTTCCAACAAAATGAGGATCATTTTGTTTCCCTCAAATTTTGGCATGGAAACTAACTGTCCCTTTTCAGCAACTTTCCTCAAAGTTCAAAATGTTCTGCTGCCCAGCCAATGTGAAACAAAGCCTTCGCAGACTTTATAAATGAATCAAAACATGGCTTCTGCACAAGGAGCACTTCGCAGGAACAGGCGTGGTGGTCAGCCAGAGACCAACCCCAGTTCGACAGCATCCAACTGGTGAGTTCCCAGAGCAATGCAAAGTGGCAGATTCTAAACGATAACTGAGCCTGAATATATCCTGAAAGAACACGTCTCCAATAGCCTCACTCCACAAACTACAGGCTTCACTCTCTCCAGGTTAAGCAAAACCAGGCACAGCAGTGTAGTAAGTTATCCAGATCTCCTATACTAAGAGAACGTGGTTCAACTCTGCTGAAAATTGCAAGCCCCAGCTGAAAACAGAGGCATGTGTCATCCAAGCAACAGAGTCAAAGCTCTTGTTCCATCCCGGCCACGGAGACGGAAGGGTTTAGCTACAGTTCCCACAAGGAGCAAGCTGGAGCAGTGCATGCTCTGACCTTTGGATGTATCAAAGCAAGAAGCATCCTCAGCTGTGTTGGACATGGTTTGACTGCTGCAGGGAACATCACAGGTTCCAAGTTTTATTAATGAGGAAAACAATATGTACTGTCAACATTTGCTACATGAAGTTAACATGAAAACAAAGCCCACTCCAGAGAACAAATGAAATTTACTGGATTAGTTTCTTGTTCCAGTTCTCCTGATAAATATCACTGAACTCAGCAGCACATTGATTAGTAGGTTCAAGACAAACACTGATCAGATTGCTTTGGCAAGTATATATAGCACTACAAAAGCACAAGCATCCATGTCTATTCAGAGCAGCAAGAATTCTCTTAATACTTTCACTTCCCTTCCCTCTTTCTTTCCCAGCCTAGACAGTATGTCTGCACTATTTAAATGCCTAATGTTACGTTTTTCCCTCCTTCTCTTCCATTTTGCTAATAAACACACTCAAGTCCCTGTTCTAAAGATGCAAAACCAAACTGTGCAATTGCTTTGGAGCCTCAGAGGCTTCAGTATAAGCTGACGTAGATGACGGTTTTCTCCACATCATTCAGCAGGGTTTTTCCTTTATTTCACCTGTTAACTTAAATATGCAATCTAGCCTAATGGTCAGCTCTACGTGAGGAACAGTTCTGGAGAAACTGCAACAGTCTCTCTTGTGTAAGAGAGAATGGGTGGGGAATCACAAAAGAGAAAGGAAGATCTTGAAAAGAGTCAGAAAAGCTAAAAAAACACAGTACTCTATCACTGCTCTGTGTTTGTCTTCACTTTGTTTCTAATCATCCCAGATAGAAAGGGTCTTACACTACTTCACCCTGTGCTTTCACACTAAACAACTCTTTAGCAACTTGGTTTAGAAGAAGTTTTGTCTCCTTTAGACTCTGCCCTTTTCCGTTTTAAACAAGGTGGCTTTGCAGAGCCACAAATTCTGTGAGATACTTCAAAAATACTACTTCTCTCAAGGTCTCTTCCTCTCCTTGGTTCTGTCTTGTTTGAACTAAATTATTGTTACCATAAGAAAAATGTGCCCTAATAACTCATTCTTTACCCAATTACACAGCTTTGTTTTCCTTCCTTCTGCCATATTACAACACAATCACAACCAACACCAAAGAGGTTGATCTAGCATAATTAAACAACTTTTTTTTTTATATATCAAATTAATAGCTTTAAAAATACATTTCTTATTCTATCAGGAGATGTAACCTTTCTGACAGACACCACCCCCACTATGTTGGTCTACCAGAACTGCCACTTCACAGAGCGGTAGGAAAGTCATCGAGTACCTTCTCTTAATACCACACTGACCACATCCTTCCAAAACTGGTGTGCGTCTGAAATGTTCACAGACAACAGTTAACTCTGCTATCTGTACAACACATTTAACATTTAACTTAAGCCTGAATTTTATTTATTATCCTTTTTTGAGCACTATCAAAGTTAAAGTTTAAGTCACTTGCATTATCGTGTTTTCTGTTAAAAAAAAATGGGGTGTTGCTTACAAATCCATTTTTTGGTAAGTGAGTGAAAGGACTAAAAAGTATTGTTTTAGTTATTCCTTGCAGCAGATGAGAAGCAGAATAGTGGTTTCTTGTTTAAATGCAAGCTATGACTCATCCTGGGCAGAGATAAACTGAAACACATACCCATTAAATAAAAAAACACAATTTTCCAGCATGAGGATTAATGACAGATAATAACTATAAATTAACTTTAATCTTTTATAAATCAAACAAAGCTCCTTATATAAATGTCACTGCAATCTTTTCAGATAAAAAGAACAAATCAAGGCAGAAAGAGAAGTCACTTAAATATTACAGTAAACTTTCAGTACCAAATCAAACAGCTCCTCAGCAGAACCACTGGAGTGCTCGTGAATTATTTCAATACTAAGCAAAAGAGCAGAGCTTAAAATATTGCTTTAATTTTTTTTAACATCTTTTTAGTTACTTCTCGACATCAAAGGGATACAAGATTCTTAATCCTTCTACACTGAAACACCAACAGCTCTGCAATATTGAGTCAAAGTTAAATCGCATATTCAAAAAGGAGGAGGAGAGCATCTTGTTTTTTTACTGTTATCTTGCTACTGCTTGAAAGAAACTCCGTGTAACTGTCGAATGGGTTAAAACAAAATTTAACTGAACATAAGAAGGCTGCTGTTCACAGACAAGAAGGGAAAAACCAGAGTCAGAGACCTAATAGCGGACAATTTTGAAAATTATAGTGTGTGTCAATAATGGAGATAACAGTGAGATTCAAAAGGAATAATCTCAAATAATGGGGAAAATGAGCACCTGCCAGCCACAAAGCCATTAGTATCAGGGCTTTTATCTTTGCAACAGTTAAGTCTGTGAAACACTGACAAACTTAACAACACAGCAAATAAAACATGGTGAAAGCCAAACCGGGAAGCAATCCCCTTCACTCAGAAAGCACTGCTGTGGAGTTTGAAAATAAATGCTGCCAGTATCAAAGTCACTGTCCAAACCGTTGGTGACAAACACTGCAAATCCAGTGTGGCCGCTTCAGGGTCTGGCTGGGTTTACAGACATGCATAGCTGATTGGGCCATAGCATCTGCATTAAGGGTCAGACGATCTCAAACCAGAAGCAGGAGGCCCCTAACCAAAGACCCCAGACGCAAGTGTTTGCCTGCACTGAGCACCCAATGTGATCAAACCTGTGTGCTTCCCTAGAAAGGTGAAAACAAAGTCTGTAAAACCACGTCTGAGACATAAACCTGGAATACAGTGCCTCAGGAATTGGAAGTGCTGGAGGAAAGACCTTCCTAAATCCATCCATATTTGCTGGACAATAAATCACAGAATCACAGAATAACCAGGTTGGAAGAGACCCACCGGATCACCGAGTCCAACCGTTCAATATGTAACACTAACTCCTGAGATCTCACCCATGCAGCCTGAAGCTTCCCCGCTTGCCCTACAAGCCTGAGAGTAGAAAAACATGGTCATAAATCCATGCAAACCTGGCCAATGCGACAGGATCAGGTTGGTACAGGGAAAGATGGAGACAGCTCTGCTTTAAAGCTGTACTGAGCACAAGCAGCGTTTGCAGTAACAATTAGATATGCAAATAAGCACATTGAAAATTAGTAACGGTTTACTGTTGTCATGGAGAAAAAAAGTACCCTCCATTCTGGGTCAGACCCAAGCACTGCATTTTCTTTCCCTTACTGGTAAATAAAACTGTACAGAGCACTGGAAAACCCAGGAACCAACGCTTCTCAACACAGCCCAACCTGAGACTGGAAAGGTTGAGACTCAGGAAGAGGAGAGCAATGTAACCCAAATAAAAAACCTCTCTGCATCACCCTAGAAAGACAGGGCCAGGACAACTTTGCAGACCCTCAAATCTAGCAGGGCTAGAAGCACAGCCTGGAAGAAAACAGCCCCACCAGGCAAAGGCCAAGCTGCCCTCCAGCACTGCTGCTGCCACGGCACACAGATGTGGGGGAAACTGAGGGCAACGTAATGCACAAGGTACTCGGCTCTGATTCCCTTGAAGCTACGTGGGAAGATCCTGTCTGAATGGAAATACACACTTGGCTCGAAGCCTCTGTGTATCTTTGGCCATCCTTACAGTGCTCCAGTCCCTTGTTAAATGATGGCTGCTAAGAGGAAAGAGAAGGCAATCAACCTATTTAAACTCGGCTTTCCCACCCTGAGGGTTTCTTCATAAAAGCAGCTGGCCAGAGCACTGCCTTTGTTCCACCAGCCACAAAAAACAGACACCCCCCCCAGCCCTCCTAAAATCCCCCAGAAGAGCCAAGGTAAGTTTATAATGGAAACCCTGACACAACCTTAACTATAGCATCCAGAATGGAAGGTGATAATCTGATCTGTGTGTGAACGAGCTCCCCTTGCCTCAGTGGTATTTATCTTACTTTAACTCCTGTTACAAAAGGGTTGAGTCATATAGCAGAGCTAGCCAAGTAACAAAACTGCAAGGCTTGCTAAAACCTCAAATTCAAGGATAAACAGGTGCAATCCTAAAACAGGTTAGAAGAGAGTCTGCACTGGTAGCCAGACCTCTGAGCCTCTGGACAATGGTATTTTCCTCTGCACCGCAAAGCCAGTAGAGGGGTGGGAGGGAGAGGGTGTAAAGCACAGGGCTCTGTCCTTCAGTTCATGGTAACACGTATTACCCGGGGCCAAAGAAACCTGATCCCGTAGCAACCTCATGTATGGAAAGTGCCCCAATCAGATTTCACTGTGTCAGGAGAAGAACAGTTTTTACTCTGCATACAGATTAGTCACAAAACTGGGTCACTTCTTGCCTTTTCAGAGAGAGAGGAAAAAAAACCCAGTCCAAAACAAGGCTGCTTTTCTTTTTTGTATCTTCTCCTCCTTTTTTAAAACTACGTGATGCAGTGTGGTCATTCACAGCTGTCTAAGCTGATCAAACAGCACCTGCATGTGTAAGGTTAAAGCACATTACACTCACTAGGCTTGCATTTCTTAGAATTCAGCTCATTAGCTACTTACCGGTTCTTTTCTAGTTCATTGTGCGTAGACCTGGAAGACAAACAAAAATTTGGATTAGACACCTTTAACCTCTCAGCACCAAAACTCAATCACTGCAAGACGCACACATCCCCAGCACATACTGCAGCATAACTACATACTTCAAAATCTATAGCTAAAACCTCAGCCTCCCTGCCAACAAGAGGTTCCTTCCTTCCTAAGTCTGTGTTTACCTGCAACGTGCAAAGCTGGTACTCTTACTGGAGCTACACAAAATGTTCCCTAAAGACTTAAATATAAAGAAAATCCCAAAGACAGGCAACAATTACTGAACCGGAGTCAGCCATTTCCAGTCTACTCCTGGCTCTGCCACCAACTCAGTACAGGGTTGCAGTTATGTTTCTTTGTGCTTCTGTTTCTCCATCCACCTTGTAAAGATACATATCAAATGCATGGGAACCTTCCAGCAGAACTGGCTCTATAGGGACAACCCCTGGAGCCCTTCCGTGCTCACACGCTAGATTTAGCAAACGTAGTAGAACTCCAGATATGGCAGATATTTGGGCATGAAATGGCATGGCCAATACTGCCATGTTTGCAAACATCAGTGGTGCTGAGCAGCACTTTTAGGATGCCTGGAAACCCCTCAGGGATTGAAACAGCACCACCAGCACTAGCTTGCAGCGAAGCAAGCGACCCATAAAGTGGCCCTGTGACCACTTGACAAAGCAGGGGGCTTTGTCTTTGTACCTGCCCACCACGCCACACACGCTGCCAGGATTCCCTAATTTAGAGCTCACAGCTTGGAAATTAGACCAACTAGAAACAAAAGGGAAGCAGGCAAGTTCATTCCCTTTGCCTCTGTGATGACAGCACGAGTGGCAAAAAGAGCTTAAATCCTTTCAAGATTTCTAATCTAACGACATCATTAGTAAGCCAGGTAAGGTTGTTGAGGATTATTTAAAAAGGATAGCCATTTATCCAACATTTCTCTTTTAATAGAAGGTCACCTTAAAATGAGAGTAAAAGGAGCCCAAGAGCTTAATAAAAAGGATCTATTTTCTGTAATTTGGCATCACATTTCTTCCGGAGCTCCGAGAAGATTATCCTCTATCCCCCATCTGGAGAATCCCACAGAGAATTCTACAATTAGGGAACTGAATGGAGGATGTGCTCCAAGGGAAACCCTGTCATAATTAAATGCTTCTCCAAAAAAAAGGGAGGAGGAGCGCTTAACAGGTGTTAGAACATCATTGAGGATGACTAATAAACCACGGAGGTCTGTGAAAAACAAGGTAAATGAACCTTAGCTGAGAGCTGTGAGTGGCTGGAGGGAAAACAAAACTTTACCCTACGCCCATGCAAAGTACCCTGCACAGCAGGATATGGAAAACCCTAAAGGCAAGGCACACTATGGCCAGACTCCTAAACTGGAGGACACTCCCAAAGTAAATCCTTCCCTCCTGAAAAGAGATGACCACTTAAGTCTGGTTCCCAAGAAAAAGAGACATGAACTTAATATTTAGTCCAGAAAAATCTCCCAAATCAAACCCACATCCCCCACAGAGTCTAAACCAGTAAAATCTATTTGTCCAGGCAAGTCAGATGCACCTTAACCCACCAGGACTGAGCTGAGGCCCTTTAAAACCACTGTCCATATGTTCTTTGGAACACGCTTATTGTTCTTATTTACTGTATGTTCCTGCAGGAGACTTTGCACTCTTCTTGGCTATGACATTAGCAGCTATAAAGCCAGAGATACGCACTGGCTTGAATTCCTATATTATATTGAGCCAATTATCGAGGCCAGCATTGAAAGAACAAAGTTTGGCCCACTGCTGTGAACAAAATTAAAACAGCAGGTTCTCCCCACTCCTCTCACACAGGAGACTCTTTATTACCTATCTGCCTTCTGATGAACAAGACAACTGAGAGGGGTCATAGGCTTTTCACCAAGTCAGGAAATTTATGCTGTGATGTTTAACCACGCTGGTGGTACGGAAAAAAATAAACCCCAACCCTCCACAAGACCTTCCCGCTGATGCTGAATGCAAAGGGAAGAACCTCAGCAACACTGAATGAATCCTATGGGAATCTTACTTCACTTACCTGGCTATGCTTTACTTACTCTTACTGGGGACATTTGGAAAAGTTTTAACTATCACTTTCACCTAAATTTAGAAAAAAATCCACAATATCCCACTCCTAACATTCACTCATACTCTCCGTGCCAGTTTCCCTTTGCTTGGACAATGTATACAGGAGAAAAGCCCTCTCTCTTCTGTTCATAATTCATTTAATTTTCTGTAGCTCCTGATCTAGAGATTAATTTTCTCCCCTCATCTTTGGACTGCACATGTTACTAAGATTTATTTGGAGATAAACAAGACGGTGCTGTCAGTGAAGTGGAAAAAAGTACAGGAACCACTACTGATACTACACGCAGGAAAAAAAAAAAAAAAAAGTCTTTTAAATAGGTACAGAAACAAATGTAACTGAACCTCTTTAACAGAGCTGTCTCATCATCAACCGAGAACCTAGAGGGCATCCCCAGACTGAAATCAAAGCTCCATCCTCGCACGCCATCACCAGCTTTTTGATGGGAACGTGATGAACACCACAGCTGTAACTACTGCAGCACTGTGGGAACATTTCAGGGTTGCCTTTAACGCTGCCTTTGCGACAGCAAGGAACTGGTGCCTTCAGTGTGATGTTGCTTTGCTGCTGTTGACAGTCACAGCCTGGGTCACCCAATGGAATAAGGACACAGACCACAAACCAGAGGAGCTCCCATCCCCACTGTCAGGTGGACAGGGCAAGCAGGACCTTGACCCTGCCTGCAAAGCTAAAACCACAGCCACGTGGGTACAGACGTGTTCAGAGAAGAAATCCCAAGCCCAAGCACCCGTACAGGCACTGCTCAAAACCTTGGCTACAATTTAAAAGTACCTGAAGCACAGACTGTCTGCAGGGTTCTCATTTAAAAGTCAGGGTCCTATAGTAGTCAGTTCTTTAACAATAAATTTAAAACACACACTGATAAGCGCCCCTTAAAAAATGAAGGAATATTATATAAGGAGAAGGCTCCTCCTGCCTACATTTTGAAAAGAGCTTGGGAAAAGATCAAGAAAACAGTTTTAGAGGTTTAACATGAAGGAGCCAAGCAAACAACAACAAAAACAGCAGAGCAGTCACCATCAGCAGTCACCGTCACAATTTTAAAGAATAAAAAGCCAAAAGAGGACAAACTGAAGTTAATCCTTCTTTACCCCAGATACCTTAAACCGTGTACAAAATGGGGAGAAGCAGCAATTGTTGGTCACGCTAATTTAAGGTGAGATGCAACAACCTTTTTATGCCAGTTACCGCGATTCTGCCTGCAACTCTGCTATCCAACACTGCAAAAAGGTATTGCTGAGACACTAAGCTACAATGAATTCCCTCAGTGAATGAGACAGTGTAAATAATTCAACACTTTACCTCATTTTTTTTATTTAAATAAAATCTCTCCTACCGAGGCAGAGGCAGCCAAACTTTCCCTGAGCACAGGTAAGCCAACAAAACAAACTGCATCTGGGAGGAACAAGCTCTAAAGAGCACTGAATTCATTTGCCATCAGGTTTTCTACTGTAATTAAAATCACAAAGCTGCCATACGACATTAAACACAGCTGACCTTTCTGGTTTACACATTTAATATTGATAAATAGCCCAACGAATGTATTTGCAGCATATCTGCATTTTGGTTTTCCTTCTTAGTGAGTTGACTATTTTCTATTGGGAAAACAAATCAATCCAGAGTCCTTGTCCTACGTGACACACAGATGGCATTTAGCCTCCATGATCCTGTCACCTTCTTGTACCTGGTCACCCTCCTGTCTGTTCCTGGCATCAGCTCCTGGCTCCAGAGGAGCCCAAAAATCCAACAGCTCCATCTCCATCACAGAGATACCAGTAGCTCAGGACACGCTGCTGACCAGGTAAAGGGAGCGAGAGGAATAAAAACCACCTCATCCAATATATCCTTAACGTCAACACAGAGTCAGTGCTCTCCTTCAAATTCACTCACACCACTCTGCTTTAGCAAGAGTTAATCAGGAAAAAACATTCCATCTGTTTGTGCAAACTAAGGTACTGCTACCTGAATCACGTTTAACAAAGCAGGAAGAACATCCATGCACAGATCACACCAAGCGCTTTCTCCCTTCTTCCACTTGCGTTCAGCTACCTCTGTGCTTATGCATTATCCCATTCTTCTTTATTTTACAGACCTTCCCCACCCTCTGGCTCTGTTGACACACATTCATTTGGCCACTAAATTCTCCAGGAGGCAATGCCTTCTTCCATTCCCCAAGCCAAGATCAACCACCCTTCTGGAACCAGTGAAGCACATTTCTGAGGAAGAACTCGCATAAAAGAGAGAACAGTAATGACTCCTATTGGAAACAGCCAAATGACAAAACAAATGAAAAGGAAGTGTGATTAACAGCTTTTTTCAATTTCAAATCCACCTGTGTCCACAAAACAAAACTCAGTGGCTGAAGAACCCCAGTATTTTACAGGGTTTCAGGTAGTGGTGGATCAATGCCGTAAGCAGTCTATGAAACCAACTGCACAAGCCATAGTCTGTGAAGCCTATGGAGAAGCTCCACCAGCAGCAGCAGATGAGGCTTTCAGCCTAATGGTAAGACAGCTGACAGCTGCACAGGAGTCCAATATTCCTGTCCAGATGGAGAGGCTCAAGATTTCCAAGAGAGGTGTGAACCCACTTCACCTCTGGGAGGCCCAGAAGCCTGCCCCTCGAAGGGCCGCATGGGAGCCTTGAGAACACAGCAGCTTATGGCACTCAACACTGCCAAGAGCTGCTACGGTGATGAGTGGGATGCAGCTGAACAGGAGCTGGCATAGCTGGAGCAGAAGTCCTTGTGCTGCCATCCTTATACCATTTGCTAGCACCAGCTTCAAGGCCAACAAGAGCCTCACCTCAGCTTTGCACATCAGCAAATCTGACAAGAAAGTTCCTTCCAGTCAATACTAGAGACAAAAGTTACCTTCATCATTACTATCCCATGGTGCCTCTACACTGTCTGGTAGATGGACATGCTACCAGGTTCCTCCCAAGGCTCTGATCAAAGCTGTTTTCCCAGGATCAAGCCAGACCCTTACCAAAGTTCACATTCTCAATCTCCCGCAAAGAAGGGAACACAGCCATACTGGCATCTACTTGTGTTTGTTCGTTTTTGGAAAAGAAGAAGTGGCCCCACAGCCAGTTTTCAGCCCAACAAGGGTAAGAGAGCTCCTTCATGCAGCTCACAACTGCAGGAAGTCACCCATCCCTTGGTTTCCACACGATGTCCTGAAAGCCTCCGCAAAACTCAGTCAAAAACAACTTCAAAAGCTACACCATGTACATCCCTTGAAAAAGTAAATGTCTTTAAAACCACCTACTGTATGTATACGGGCCCTCTTGGTTTGGCATCTGCTCCTCGTAATTATTATTTCTGTTTGGAACACTTCTTCCCTAATGCTTTATTTGCAGAGGGACAACACCAACACACAGAAATTCTAAATGATTTTCCCAAGGTCACACAAGAAGCCTGTGGCAGAGAAAGGTACTTGGGCTCACTGAAGCCCAGGATAAGGCTTGCATTGCTGGGTTGCTGTTATCAGGCATCCTAGAGAGACGTCTAACCAGGACATTTGTGTCGTCTGTTTCTTGAGTCAAAGACAAAAAAAGTGTGACATAGTCACTATAAGCTGCAAGTGGGAAAGTAAAAAAAAAAACAACAAACAACGCAAACCTAAACCAGCCCTCACGTTTCACCCACTGACGGCCAAGTGAGCCAACACCACTCCCAGACAACACTGTACGAGGTGCCAGAGAAGAATCTAAATTGAGAGCCAAGAGCAAAACAGTATCAGTTTATCGATAAAACTCATCTGATAGACACATGAGGCCTACTTCTCAGGTGGGGAAGGAACTGCAGCTGCATGCAGTCCCAAACAAAGCACACTGTTCTGTTGGTGCGTGCTGTGCTTTTTCAGCACAAGGGAGGAAAGAGCAGGCACAGAACTCTTCCCTGCTGAGTACATGTCTCTCCCTGTCCCAGAACTTAGCTCCCCCAAGACAGAGCAACACCCCATCAAGCCACACGAGGTGGCACTCTGAAGAGCAATGGCTTTCCAAGCCAGGGCACGGAACAGCAAGAACGTTGTTTTGCATTCACTGCTGCATTTTGGGCCAGCATAGAAGTCCCCAGCTGGCTTCCCTCCCCACTGTACAGGCTGGGAGCCAACGCTGAGATGGGCCACAGCCTGTACCACCACGGACCCTACATGCAGAGGCTGGTCCTAGCCCCGAGGACTGGGGCAGAAGCCCTCGGGGCTAGGACCAGCCTCTGCATGTAGGGTCCGTGGTGGTACAGGGGCTTCTGCCCCAGTCCCAAGTACTGCCCCTTCTCACATGCTCCCTCACACAGGGCCCTGCACGGCCAAGAGGAACTGGGTTTGCTGAACAAGCAGCTATTCAATATTTTGTTTTCTCCTTATTGTTCAATGTGCGGCCTCAAGCCAAGCCCTACTCCGAATACAGAGCCAGTAGCTTCCTTACAGGCTTTTCAACAGGCTCAACAAGAGCAGCAGCAAGGTAGTTCACAAGCACATTTATTGTTGAGCATCCTCACTTTCCAAACTGGAAGCTAAGGAACAGGGAAAACAGAGCTGCAGTTCTTCATCCCTACAGTTGCCTCTGTGAAGACCCCCAAGGGCCTGGTTTTCTGGGCCACTTTATACATTCAAAGTACAACTCCCACCGGTGCCCCTTGCAGCTGTGCATCATCAGCACTTCCGCAGCTCAGATCCCAGGCTCATATCTTGGAAAAAAAAAAAATCACGATATGTGGAATAGACTACTCGGGGGTCTCCCTTGACAGGCCAGGCTGAAAGGGACTTGCTGACCGTACACAGGGCTGCTGACAGGGGCCAGGAGTGAAGTGAGATGTCCCATGTGCTATTCACTGCTCCGTTCATCTGCCTTCTAACTTCTGTGACGAGCAAAGCTCCTACAGAAACCACGTCCTTCCCCTCCCAGCCCACAGTTAACCACATCAGAAGGGGCTCTTTCGCAGAGATCAGACACAAAGGCTTATCTGTGTTCATTTTGGGAGGTACCTTAGCCATTTCAGTACAGAAACCCCAGCCAACCTCCCTAGGACATGCAGCAGCCAATATCTTCAATAATGATTTAGAAGTTGACCAAATTCAGGTAGATTCTCACAGGTCATGAAAAAATATATTCTTTGCCTTCACCAAGGCAAGATTACAGTCTATGCTGCAAGGGAGTCTGAGCTTCTTGTAGACAGATTCTTTCTACAGATTTTCTTTTTTTTCAAGACCAATCAAAAGATTTTCTTTTTTGCAATGCATTGACAAAACCATGTTTTTCAGGACCAGGTAAGGAGAAATGTCAGGTGGCTTCACCACGGCAACTTCCAAGGTCCCCCACGTACTGAGAAGAGCACAGCACAAAACGAGGACAGCAAAATACAGACACTTCCTCAAGCTAAAGTCACATGTGTGCTGCCCCCCAGGTCTTTCCCAAGTGCCACCTGGGAAGGACAACCTCCTTATACAATTGTCATAAACCACTGGAAGCAAAATGAATTATTTAAGTAGAATGAGGCACAGACTTCATCCACCCCCCGCTAACACCTTAATGTCTCTGCTAACCAAATTCTCTCTGCTGAATATTCAAGTGCACCTCAGAGCAAGGTAAGGCCTGACACTGCAGAAAGCTCTAAGCAATCCTGTTCCACTGACTTCCAGCAGGCTCCGAGAGTCTCGCTGCATGGTCAGGGACTCAGTCTCTTCCAAGGCTACACCAGAACTAGTATCATAGCTGCTAGTACTTACACAGCAGAGAGAGAACAGGGATTCACAGAAAGAGAATAAGGGCACAGAAGGCAATTTGCAAATCTACCTACAAAACTTAGGATCCCAAGTCTTATCTCCTTTCAAACAGCCATGAGATCCAAAACACTGACTCTGCTTCCCAAAAACAGAATTAGAAAAAGCATGTGCATTACCCCAACGTACAGATGGTGGGAACCACGTAATGTACAGATGGTAGGACCCATGTAGGTCATCTGACGTGCCCAGATCTTGCAGCCTTTTGGTAGCAGACTCAGGAAACGATCCAAGGGCCCAGCATGCCAGCCCTTTGCCCTATACCATGCTTCTTCCCACACACAGCACTACCCTTCCAAGGAAGATGGTCATATCCAGAAATAGCCTTAGCAATGTCATCTGCAGAGCAACAGCCTCTTTGGGGAACGTGTACTTCTCTACAACACACATCTTCAGACCTAAAGAAACTGCTTTCAGATGCACGTGAGGCTTTTTGAGTCAATGCCACCTGACCAAAATGCACTTTGTTTGAAAAGAAACTGATGGCATTTGTATGGCTGTGGGCCAGGCCAGACTTTCTTCACTTCTATTCAGACTTGTTACTTATCTCTCATGTTACAACTATATTGCTGCAACACTGTACCCGGAGATGAAGGGAGGGGAAATATACTTGAAAGTACATTAACATTACTGTTAGCTACACAGTGTAATAGGGAAACTGAGGCACAAAGACTTACCCACAGGCTGTTACAATATCAGGAAGAGAACCCAGGGATTATGTTCTGCCAATAGGGACATACGCATCTTGGTGATCCATGAAAAAGGAAGGTTGAGAAAACCAGAAGAGCTCTGGTTTCTTCCGCTCTTACAGTTCTGGCTCACAAACAGCAAGAAATAACATGAAGGCAGCAAGGTGGCTACCTCCCACTGCTCCCAGATGGCCAAGCTACTTGTGAAACAGTTCATGAACTGCTGCAGTTTGTAGCTGAACTGTTAAAGGCAAACCAGGACTCGTGCCATGTCACCTTACTGTATCTATACATCGCTTTGCAGCTGCCCACACACCTGGGCAACGACGACTGCAGTAATAGTCTCAACAGCAATCACTACATCATCCATCCCTTCCCATAACTCCTCCCCTTCTTGATGGTCTAACAGATGGAAGGAGATAAACAAGAAGTGCTCAGAAAATAATCAGCTAATTTATGCAGAGCAACTTTAATCAAAACTGAGGTGAAAGAATTGCTCTCAGTCCACACGCCTGCTTGTGACAGAGTAAGCAGCAAAGTATAAACAAGTAATTAAGATGTTAAAAATCATCAAGGCTACTTGAAACGGGATCATAAAGTAACAGAACTGAAGTGAAATCAGTTGCATATCAGAGAACGGAAGTACAGTAGGGAGTACAGAAATAAGACATTGGAACATATCCAGCAGGATGTGAAAAGCAGGCCTGCTCCATGCGAGCTGATTAACAAGGCAGCATCTCATGGAGAAGAGATCCAGGCAAAGGCCAGCCAAGCGCACAGCCCCAGAGACCCACAGCCTCTGATCGAGAGAACCCAAAATAGTCAACAACAACAAATCCTGTCTTTGTTGGTTCAAAGAGGGTAGGGAGTAGGAGCCAGCACTCAAGAGGAGAACAAACAGAAGCCAGTCTTTGAATTTGGGCAGAGGTTTGTCAAGAGATGGTCAGCAGCAGGAACTCCAACAAGCAAGACAACCCCGAAGCATGACATGGTCTCTTTGGGTCAGAAAGAGAAATGGATTTGACAGGTCAACCAGCAGCGAGGAAGGAAAATGGCAGTCTTGCCTACAAACAGATGGAACCAACACTACAGGTGACAAGCAATTTACTGTCAAGCAAAGGATCAGGTCAGGTTAAACAAAAGCACGAAGGATAAACCTCTGCAAGTGTTGTGGATGAGTCATTACACAGAAAAGATACAGAAAGGGTACAAGCCTGGCAAGAGGAGAAAAAAACCAAAACATCGGACAAAAAAAACTGAATACTACTTAACCCAAGGAAATTACTGTATATAATGCGAAGAGGAACTGAGGGAATTCCAGGAACAGATGACCAGATTTGGCCTAAATATCCTCCCTACCATCCCAGGGCATCAAATCTCCTAGGAGCTGGGGCTAGCAACCTTCACTTTTCAAAAACTGTAAGCACTAAAATTTGAAGTTTGTTGTCACTGTGCCAGCGCTGCTATCAGTGATGCAAATCAGCCCACAGGAGCTGCAGCCCAGCTCTACCTGGGCAGAGTGCCTCGACATGAACAGCGTGAGCCCTGACAAACAGTCCCACTGCTGCAAAGCAGCCTCCTCCTGTAGAGGCTTCCCCCAAATCGGGGAGGACAAAGGGATCAGGAGCCTTCAGCCAGAGAGCAACAATTCACCACAGAGAGATGTTGCAGCAGTGAATTATAGCTAAAGTTGCAGATAACATCAAACAACTGAGCCTGCTCCTAGATTACACAAAAGCCTCTTTGCACAACTCAGAGACTACAAATTAAATTTTACACCTACTGAAGGTACCAAAGCACCAATTCGTCCCAGAATCATGGGTTTCTGCATAGACGCCCTGCATGGCTGTATTTTACTAATACAAAAAAGAAAGTACAAATTGCAGCTCTGCAGGATCTTCCCACTTGGATAGCTAGAAGATTACCTGGGTGACAGCGAGGAACGCAGCAAATTCCCCCACGGAAATTGTTCCATCAGCCCTAGCATTTTTGGAACCTCTTTCCTCACTAGGGAGCAGGGTTTACGCTTTCTCATGCCATTTGCTGGGTTCACCCTCACTTTCTGTGTTTTGCCTGGTAAAACACCAGCTGTAGTACTGCAAAGCCAAACACCACCAAAAAGACACTGCATACAAAACCTCACTTACATAGGGTGTTTTTCCTCCCTCCCAGAAATCACTGGCAGGATCTCAGCTTCTGATGTAAATCAGCAGAGACAAGGAAAGGCGTAACTTAGTGCCAGCATAGAATCATAGAACGGTTTGGGCTGGAAGGGACCTCAAAGCCCATCCAGTTCCAACCCCCCTGCCATGGGCAGGGCACCTCCCACTGGATCAGGTTGCTTAAGGCTCCATCCAACCTGGCCTTGAACATCTCCAGGGACGGGGCAGCCACAACTGTCTTCACCACCCTCACCATGAAGAATTTCTTCCTAACATCTAATCTAAATCTCCCCCCTTCCAATTTAAAGCCATTCCCTTTTGTCCTGTCACTCCACGCCCTTGTAAAAAGTCCTTCCCCAGATTTCCTGCAGGCCCCCTTCAGGTACCGGGAGGCTGCTATAATGTCTCCGCAGGGCCTTCTCTCCTCCAGGCTGAACAATCCCAACTCTCACAGCCTGAACTCACAGCAGAAGTGCTCCAGCCCTCTGATCATCTTTGTGGTCTCCTCTGGACCTGTTCCAACAGCTCCATAAACTTCTGTTGGGGATTCCAGAACTGGACACAGGAGGTTCAGAAACTCCAGCATCACAACTTGCTTGCCTAGGCTCACAGACTGCACTGGGGCAAATCACATCAAATGGGCACATGGGATGTGCTGGGGCTGAACTCAACTGTTTTGAGTACAGCCCTACCTGCCAACCTCCTCCAACCAACTGTACTCCAGCGCAAACCTAAAGAAGACAGTGGGATTTTAACAGGGGGGAAATCCGTGTCTTGGACCAGCAATTCATTTTCCCGGTCTAACACTCAAACTGTCACTATGTTTTCTCAAAAAGAATTCACACTCATACCTATCTATAGTCAATACTGCTGGACAGTCCCTCTCAACACCTAACAGAGGGGCAATCTTTAACAACTCAGCCTTGTCCAGTTTTCCTTCCTTGAAAAATTAACTAGTAAATATGAAGGCAAGATCCCATCTCCAAAGCTATTTCTAGACAAAATTTGAACTGTAGCATGGAGATTTCAGATAGTAATCACACTGTTTGTACATTATCGAAATGAGGCATAAATCAAAACATGGCACAGCAAATCACATCCATTCTCTTTTTTACACATGTGGATTTCTACTCTATGAAGCAAAGCCAAGGCCCGAGCCATGAACAGAGCTCCCTGGCACTAGAAGGCTCGAGACAGAAAGGAGTCACTATCCCCAGCTTAACACACAGGGGCCAGATTCTAACCCACCTACACGCAGCGAGTAAAAACCGAGCTCCCACTGGCTGTGGAGTAAGGTGTGATCCCAGTGCAAGCAGCTAAAAAAAAGGCTCACAGCAAATAAACAACGTATCATCCAGAAACAAATAACAACTGATAGAGGCTGGAAAGCAGCAAAGCTGACAACAAAAAGCCTCCGAGATCAGCTTTCCAGGACGTGGAGGAAGCGGCAGAGTCTTTGTGCAGACAAGTAGACCAGCATGGGCTGACCCAGCGACTTGCTCTTTCAGGGATTTCTCAAACAAGACACACAAACTACTCTGCCACCCCCCACAACCTCCTCTCCAACAATAAAATCATAATTGCAGCACTGTCCTAACTCCAAAGACTGCAGAAAGGACTAAAAATTGCCAGGTACTCTGTTATCAGCACAATGCGGGGCAGGGAACCTCCTCTGACAGGAAAGATATATTTAAAACTGTGCTTAAGCAAGTGTTCACCACCACCCCTACTCCTCCCCTGCACAGCAACATACAGCTGCACAGCGCTACTGTTCTGGTAAATCAGGCTTTCTGGCACACCAGACAGCCAAGGCTGACTTGCAGCTACACATGCCACATCCTTTCAGCCTCTGCATCTGCGTTTGTGAACCTCTGGCACAGGAAGCCATCTCCTGAGGCACACGAGGTACCTAACACACACCCACCTGCCCCCCAGATCATTGCTCAGGGACACTGTGAGCAAATTAAGCTTAAAGCCAAGAGCACCCAAGGGTTTCAATAGTACAGCCCTCATCGCTACCCTCAAAAACAGCTTCTAAGGTTATGAGAGCAGAGGGCTACAGAGAAGATTCAGCACAAAACAGTGATGGGATTTAGAAGAAAAGTTTCAAAAGGGGCAGAGGAGAGCACAGCAACAGAGAAAATGAGGAGCTGCATCACTAGAAAAGCCAGAACAGCAATGAACACTGACACCGAGATTTTTAAGATACCGTGTCCAAAATGTCTTACCATACTCACTACAGCTGCTGATTCCGAGCTCTGCAGGCTCTGCTACCGGATTGTAGATGTTTTAAAGGCCCTTGGGAAGCAGCCTCAGATACAAGGGAGGATAATGGGAAGAGGGGAAAATGAAAGGAAAAAGAAACTGGACAGAGATCAAACCCTCCCCCATGGAACTGAGTAATAAATTCTTTGAGTGCCCTTAACAACACGGGCCTTCTGGGAGAGCCAAGGGCTCCTAGAGCTGCTGGGAGGGTGCTTGGCATTTCTCCAGGATTAGACCAAAAAAATAACAGGCTTTTCTACATGCCTGAGAGTCTAAAAAAAAAAACAAAACAAAACACAAATTACAATCTAATATTGTAACATAATTTCAGATTCTGTAATAAATCTTAACTTCATTAAACTGATTGTATTATTGAGGGGGGAGGGAAATCATCTAGCATCCCTGCTTTATTTTATTTCCTGCTGACACAACAATTTAAATTGATTAAAAAGTCTTTTCAATTATTTTCCAAAAGGTATAAATATCAAACCAGTCTAATCCTTACTGTAATGAACCTTCGAAAGAACTGGGTCTATTTAGAACCACCTTTGTAAGACCTGCAAAAGCAGTTTCCAGCGATACTGAATGTGAGTATGCAAGTTACTGTATCCAGAGAACTGTACTCCCAGCATGGACTACTTCACTTCTCTAGCAAGTTTTCAGAACTCAGCTTCTGTTCCAGAAACATCTTCAGAAGTAACAAGCATTTAATGCTGTGTTACAATAAATCTCTGCAAATTTTTCATCTTTGGCCAAAATCCAGAAGGAACGTGTGTCAACAACTGATTTTAATATGGGTTGGCTAATTGGTTTGCTTGGGTTTGTTTTTTTATTTTTGCTTTTAGCTGTGTTAAATAGGATTCTTTTTTTAATTAAAGTTTCCCTTGTTTATTACAAACTCCAGGTCACAATGACTGTGATGCTCCACATATTTTTGCAGGAGGGTAATTTTCAGCACCTAAATATCCCTGGCTAAAGCAAGACTGCATGTTTTTAAAGATATTCAGGTTTTAGCTCACAGCATGCAACACTAGGTCTTTAAAACACCTATGCAAAACACATACATACATATAGATAATGTCCCAGGGATTGCAGAGGGGGACCCCTCTGCAGCAATCCGCATGCTGTCAGTTGCACAACGGAGAGGAGCAAAGGAGGAGAGCACCTTAGTCAAAATATCCTTACTTGAAAAATGTAGCATGTAAATTTGAAATAACGAAACAACGTTTTCCCTCTTCTCTGCACACCTGTCAGAAGTAGGAAAAAAAAAAATATTCTGCTGGGACTAGGGGACCCCTGTAGTTCCATAAGAATGAGATTTGCTCCACCACTGCCATCCAGAGCTGGACTGCCTGTTCCTCAGAACTTTCTGGGTGTCTGTCAGCACCGAGTGACAGCACCGAGTCTGTTGGGAAGAAATAGCTGTCATTTCTGGGATGCAAAGGCTGATGGGCTGCAAACACTGAAAGGAAATACTCGGATTTAAACCTATGAATTAAAGAGCACCTCGGGTCTGTGAATACCCTGTGCCACAAATCATGGATTATTTGGTTCAATAAAGACCAGCAACAATGCACACTTGTCAATTCCTAAATGTGTATAAATAAAGGTAAAAAAAGGGGGAAGAAAACTGTGCTTTGCTAAGGTTGCTTGAGACACATTTTTACAGGAGGCTTTTAAATGACAAGATCTGTACAAGATCTGATGTATAATTTCTCTACACTAATTAAACACTCTGAGACAAAAGCAATCTAAGAAAATCTCTTGTCCACACATGAAATGTAAGTCTTGCTCCTCGTCCAGGGCTTGGTATTTAGTGCAAAATCCATTCAAATCCTACTAGACAGAACTTACTGAATTGCCCCTTTGATTTTAACAGGAAGGGATGATACAGAGCCTTCCTTAAACAAGGCTGATGCTACACTCAGCATCACACAAAACACTGCAGTGAATTTGGAGGCACCCTGAACTTCACAGTTGTCACTTCCCAGCACTGCAGCCATCTGGAAGCCCTGCCATCTCCTACAGCAAGTGCAAGCTGCTACGACTTGTGCTAAAAGAAACTTCCATTTCCAACCGTGCCTATAAGGTCTGAGCTCCCCAAAGACCCTCTCTGGTCTCTGCCTGGAGCAGACCTGATGCTGGTCACTCCCCGAGGCTGAAACAAGAGCGGGAGGCAACACACGAGGTAAAACTCTCACTCCAGAGATTCAATCTGACCTCAGTATTCCTTGTATAATTAAGGTTTTCGCTGCTATCAGCACAGAAATGTGTGCTGTGCGAGCTGTGCCTGGGGCTCTGCACCGGCAGGGCACGCTGAGCACCCAGGCCCCAGGGATGGGGAGCGCTCTGTATCCCTCTCTAGCCTACAGGCTGCTGGATTCGGTGCTAAGGAGCTCCTGAGGGGGATGTGCTTCCAGCCTTCCTCTGGAGAAGGGCAGGTTGCCATGACAAAGGCCTCTGAGAGAAAGAGGTGTGGGATGGAAAAATAGTATGTGAGAAACCTAGAGGGGAAAAATACAGCTCTCAGTTCAGCATTTGCCATCATTTCCCAACACAAAGTCACCGAGATTTGGGACTTTGGATTATGGGAAACAGTAAAAAAACAACTGTCCTGAAATCAGGAGAGGCTGGATGAAGGACGGAAGCAAATGTAAACAGGCAGCATACAATGAGTTTGGGATACAATGACCGTGATGAACAAAACTTCCCCACAGCAAGGTGTCCTAACATCACTTCAAACAATCTTTATTATCAAATGCTGCCAAAGCAGAATCACTGCAAGCAAAGGCACCCTAGGCCTTTCGAGGTCCCTCACAACAGCCTTAAGAAAGCTTTTATCACCTGAGCCACCTGCCACCATTTTATGCATGGCACAGGCCTTGCTGCAGGAAAAGCAAGCTTGCAACTGCCTCTTCAAAATTATACTTTATCTTTCTAAAGTTTCTCTACCCCAGAAGATCTCAACAAGAACTGAACAATTCTAGACAAAGGTGCAAAATAAAACAAAAAGGAGAGGGAAAGGAGAGGGAAGAGGCAAATCCTACCACAGCACTGAATGATAGACTTAATCCTGTTGTCTCTTCTAGATTTATGAAACCAAGAATTAATGGCATAGTATAATAAAAGAAGTGTCAAAACCATGGAGTTCTACGATTACCAAGCAATCAGGAAGCTGGGAAGTCCCACTGCCCTGAAAGGCAGAGGGAAAGACAGCTTCGTTTTCCTGAACTGAATTTTTAACACACACAACAGCCAGCGATCTCCCTCTCTCCCATTTGTTGTAGGGAATCCATTTCAAAACATCATTTCCTTGCTTCAAATCATGCCTGTCATTACAATCCCAAAGCACTCAGGCTGAACACACGCTATCCCTTAAAAGCAGTGACTTATGGGTTGGAAAGACATCAGCTGTATATAATGGGAATAGCTATTGCCTCCCTCCTCCCTAAACCCTACGAACAGATCTCCCTATTCCCCTTCCCTCTGCAGCATCTGAGCCTTGGCACAGAGTCAGCTGGCAGTGCCACTTCAGATACAGCTCCCCTGTGTCCCCTCTGCTCGCAGTGCTATGGATCCAGAAGGAACGCTGTACTTGTGCATCCCAGCTCCGAATCCCCGTGAGCTCAGATTCTTCCTGTTTTCCCCAGAGGATAAGTCTCTTCCCCTCTACCTCCAGCCTTCCTCTCCAGCTTCACTCTCCCAGCTAGTCCTGCACCCCACATCGTACCTGTTGGCAATACTTGCATTGCTGCCACTGCCGCTGTGTTTCCGTGTCCGGCTCAGCCTCCGCGGGGGCTTTGGGTCTTGTAGTCCAGGACTTGGAACTGAGGGGAAGGTCGAGGCATAGCCATGTTCGCACTCTGCATGAGAATCAACAGGCAGGGCATAACAAAAAATAGGGTCATTAAAAAAAATTAGAAAAAAAAGAAATCATCACGCAAGCCTCGCCACTAACCCATCAGCCCTTAACCACAACAGCCTGGGGAAACGACTGATGATGTGTTCAGAGGGAAGCGGACTGGGAGGTGGAGAAAAGAGAGGAGGGGGAGTGTAAAGGCTCTGCCAACCTTGGAAGAAGGACAACACCACTCAAACACCTGAAAACATCAAAAGAAAACACCACAACCCAGAGAGCACCTCACCTCTCCCCTCCCCACCAAGCTACCTCTATCAGGCAAACCAGGTTTATTTCACCGTGCCATCGAGGCCTCAGCGAAGCCACAGCCACCCACACCACCATTCCTGCCCAGGGGACGCCTTTCACAGAGATGCCCACTTTCCCTTCCAGAAATCGCATTCACCTCCATCTCCCCTCTCGGCAAACCCCTCCCCCCACCTCCAGCAGGACCCCTCAGCCCTGTCCTTCACTGAACCCCTCGCTGCTGAGGCCTCACCACCAGCTCTGATCTCTTCTCCAGGGTTGCCCTCACCCCTCTGCAGCAATGTGGAACTGAATGATCTTTTAGGTCCCTTCCAACCCAAACCATTCTACGATACTACGATCACTGACCCCAGCCTCATTCCCTCCACAGGGATGCAAAACTGGATGAACTTTAATGCCCTTGCCAACCCAAACCACTCTAAGACTCCACGACCTCTGACCCAAGCCCTGCTCCCCATGCGGGGATCTGGAACTGGACGATGTTTAAGGTCCCTTCCAACCCAAACCATTATGTGACCTTTTATCCCAGCCCCATTCCTCACATAGGGATGCAGAACTGGATGATCTTTTAGGTCCCTCCCAATCCAAACCAGTCTATGATCCCATGATCTCTGACCTCAGCCCCACTCTCCCCATGTGGGGATCTGGAACTGGGTGGGCTTTAAGATCCCTCCCAACACAAACCACTCTATGATTCCATGATCTCTGACCCCAGCCCCTGTCCCCACAGGGATCTGGAACCAGATGGTCGTTTAGGTCCCTTCCAACCCAAATCATTCCACGATCTCTGACCCCAACCCCTCTCCCCGCAGGGATCTGGAGCTGGATGATATTTTAGACCCCTTCCAACCAAGCCACTCCATGACTCCACGATCCGTGACCCCAGCCGCTCTCCCCACGCGAGGCTCCGGCACCGGAGGATGTTTTAGGTCCCTTCCAACCCACGATCTCCGACCCCAGCCCGTCTCCCCTCGGGGACCCGGAGCCGGGTGCGCTCCCCCGCCCCCCCGGCCCGCTGCCCCCATTACCTCTCTCCCTCCGCTCCAGGTACTCGGCCGCCTCCAGCAGCCGCTGCACGTTGATCATCCGCACGCGGTCCATGCCCCCCCCCGCCGCCCCGGGAGCCGAGGGGAGGGGCGGCCGCCGCTCACCCGGGACCGAGCGGGACTGAGCGCCGCCGCGCGCGCGCCCCCCCCGCCCGCCCGGGCTCGCGCCCCCCGCGCGCGCCGCCGCCGCGCTCCACTTTGTTTACCTCGGCCCGGCGCGCGCCGCGGGGGGGGGGGGGGGGAGCGGGGGGAGAGGGCGGGACGCGCGCGGGGCGGCGGCGCGGGGCAGCCTGGGAAATGTAGTTCCTGCAGCCTAGGGGAACGCTGAGCACCCAGCCGGCACCTGAGGGGATGCTGAGCACCCACATAGCACCTGAGGGGATGCTGAGCACCCACCCGGCACCCGAGAGGTTGGCTGTGCACTCACTTGGCACCTGCAGGGGATGCTGAGCACCCACCCTGCACCTGAGAGGATGTATGAGCACTCATTCAGCACCTGCGGGGATGCTGAGCGCCCACATAGCACCTGAGGGGATGCTGAGCACCCACCCGGCACCTGCGGGGATGCTGAGCACCCACCCGGCACCTGAGAGGATGCTGAGCACCCACCTGGCACCTGAGGGGGATGCTGAGCACCCACATAGCATCTGAGGGGACGCTGAGCACCCATCCAGTACCTGAGAGGTTGGCTGTGCACTCATTTGGCACCTGCAGGGATGCTGAGCACCCACATAGCACCTGAGAGGATGCTGAGCGCCCACACGGCACCTGAGGGGGATGCTGAGCACCCACCTGGCACCTGAGGGGATGATCGCAAGCCCTGAGGTGATGCTGTGCACCCAGTCAGGCTCTGAGGGGTTGCCTCTGCAACCACCCAGCCCCTGAAGGGATGGTAGCCAAGCCCTGATATGATGCTGTGCAACCACCTAGGCCATGAGGGGATGGCTCCATGCTCAGTTAAGCCCTGAGGTGATGCTGTGCACTGGGCCAGGCCATGAGGCGATGGTGGCCAGCCCTGAAGTGACGGCTGTGCACCCATGTGGGCCCCGAGGTGTTGGCTCCATGCTCACACAGGCCTCGAGGTGATGGTGGCCAGCCCTGAGGAGACGCTGTGCACCCACCCTGGCCCAGAGGTGATGCGGCCTTGCCCTCCCTCGCTGCCAGCATGCTGACGGACATCGCTGAGTCATAGAGTCATAGAGTCATAGAATAACCAGGTTGGAAGAGACCCATTGGATCATCAAGTCCAACCATTCCTATCAAATATGAAGGAATTTCAGCTTCTTTTAGAGAAAAAGAACAGCAGAATAAACACGGTATTCATGGTACTGAAAACCTCTTTAAGAGACCTTGTGAGACAAGAGAAGAACTGTTGTAATAAAAAAAAAAAAAATTCAAAGGAAATATCTTGACTTGAGAATTAAAATTAGAGAGATTACTATCCAATTCCAGTATGGAACACGAAAAGAGGAGTTGGGCTATTTAAAATAAAATCCACTATCACTCCCCACTTTAACTGGTCTTTACATTATAGAAAAAAATAAATCACCTAGTTACCATGCTATAATCTTTTGAGCACTGAACTTCTACTATACTCAAGTACCAATTTTCCAACAATTTTCCAACTTTCCAACGCAGGCAGTCTGAACCCACTCAGATGCAGAAAGCAAAATTAGAACAGTTGAGCTAAAGCTAGGAAAAAAGTTCTGGTTTAATCCCCTGTTTTTTTCTACCTACTCAACTGAAAAAAGAAAGATTTGGAAACTGTAGTCAAAAGCAACAATGAAAATGCCAGCAGGTGAATAAACTGAGACATAACTGAGGAGGCAGAAGGACCTGCCACTTCACCCCTTTCCTTGCAAACAGCAGGCCATTCTGCACGTGGAAGGGTCAGGACTGTGGCGAGGATCCAGCAAGAAAGAGAGGCTACAAAAGCAAAAGGTGCAGCCACAGGGTAGCATGTATCTAAAGACAAGGTGCCAGGCTCTGGGAAGTCACACCTGGAGTGACTGATACGCTGTTTCTGATGGGAACCAGAGATGCAAAACCCACTTTTTCATGGGAACACAGCCACTTGGACATCACAGACAAAACAAGTCACAGGGAGCAGCCTCACTGTCTACCATGTTGTACATCTGAAGCGGCACGTAAGCAAGAACAGTGACCACATCAATATTTTTAACAAACGCTGTCACACCTACGCCTTGCAAGGCAATCTCCACCCTTCTCAGTATCTTGATAATGTATTTAGGTCCTGGTTTCCTTACTGGCACGAACTGTCATGATCACCTCTGTGACTCTGAACTTTGCCAACCACTTTAATGTTTGTTGGAATGGAGCTTAAAAAAGGGTTAGCATTTAATTGTATGATATCAGTCTCTAAAATATTTGACCCGTGCTCATAAAGGGAACCAGCAGAGAACATTCAAAATAAGAATCAGAACATCCAGAGTAAAAATCCGAATCACAAACCGATACCGACTTAGAAACACTCCAAGGATTGCTTTGTAGTTTTAATTTGGGTTAGGTTTCATGGGTCTGAGCCTTTAGGTTGTGGCTGGTCACGTTTGCAAGCATTGCTCCATCAGAAGGGGAACTGGGAAAGTACCTTGAGAAAAAAACAAACAAAACAAAAACAGCCAACCAAACAGAAAAGCTGAGATTCTCAACTGGTGGCTTGAGTCTGGTAGCAGGAAATTTAAGCACCAAACCTGCAAAGGCCTGAAAAAAAATGGATTCAGGGTAGCTAACTTTTCTTTAGACTAATTTTGCTGATTTACCATTTCTGAGGAAACCTCAGAAAACTGCAGGCTTGCTGCTGATGGAGGTAAAAATAATACCACTATTCAGTTCTTACACAGCCCTTTCCATCTCTGAATCTCAAAGGACTGGTGTGGTTTGTTCCTCATAAGATGGGACAGCTGAAGAATAAAAGAAACTGGGGCACCTCTGGGGACACACCTCCCTCATTCTACACTGCGGAGCCGTGAGCCCCAGTCCTCGCTCAGGCAGGGCAGCCTCCACGTACCTACACAGAGCCAGACGACAAAAATCACAGAGCACTCACAAAAATCAGCTTTTGTCCAGGGGAGAACTCAGGAAGCATTCTCTTCCCCCCACCTCTTTTTTCTACACTGGAAACTGCTGATAGAGCAGATTGCTAAAAGCACATGGAAAGTTTCAAATCTGAGCACTCTCGGGGTCTGCTTATATGGTCCTGGATTCCTGGATTACTCACAAAGGGAAAAAGACACTCTGCTCCACAACAATGGGGTTAACACAACAGTATTTCTGGGTTCTAACCTGCTTCCAAAACCAGGGAGTCATTTGCCCCTCAGGATTAGCAATACTAAACATAAAAAAAACCCCAAAAAACCTCATAACCTCCCAAAAAAACCTACAGTGAGGCCCCCAAAATTATTGCGAGACAGGTTCTTGTCAGCATTCACTGCCACTAGCAATTCTGATGGCACATTCCGACATACGCGGTGCCACTTTAGGGATTAAATAGGAAAAGCCATGCTGGAAAATGAAGGGGTAGTTTAGGAGCATATCAAAGTGTCAGCCTCTTGAAGCCAAAGTTCAAGATACAAAATAAGAGAGTATGAAGCAGAGGGACACTGATACACACGGTGAATTAAATCAGCACTGGGATGAAGTAACAGCAGGACCAGTTCTGCATGAAATGACATAGGATCAGCTCTTCCGTTTACACATCAGCACAGCTTCCAAGTCTTTGTTTCTGAAGTAAGCAGTACACAATAAGAAAAAAAAAAAGTTCTGCGTGAAACAAAGAAAAATTTGAGAATAAATTGTTCCACCTTCCCAAAGAAAACACCCTGAAGAGGCAGGCAAGGCAAGCGCTCAGCCAGAGCCGTCTCAAGCGCTCGTGTGGGCAGGTCAGCCTGCAAAATGCCAGAGCTGTATGTGACAGAAACAAAAGTGGGTGGCAAGTGAAAGGCACGAAGAGGCCCAATGCCATTCAACTGCTGACCAAAAAAAAACCCCAAAGTCACATTTAAAATGTGGTTGAGCAAATCCACAGGCAACGCTGGGGAGGGACTAAGGGAAGAGTATTT
The DNA here is from genome assembly GCF_032191515.1 of Phaenicophaeus curvirostris. Lineage (NCBI taxonomy): Eukaryota > Metazoa > Chordata > Aves > Cuculiformes > Cuculidae > Phaenicophaeus > Phaenicophaeus curvirostris. The sequence goes on along the minus strand of NC_091400.1, from coordinate 5,969,193 downwards.
TAGGGGAGAATGAGATCATTTAATTTAGTGGCTCCGAATGATCTGTAAGTACAGTTTTCTGATTATAAGTGCTTGCTGCTTGGCATCCCTTCTGGCAGCTGTGATTCACTTTCATTGTGTGTTCTGCTGCTTCGCCCTTTAGAAAGGGGCTTTTTACATTTTATTAAATGGCACTTCGGCAGCCCTCCATTTCCAGCCTTAATAATGGATTTGTTAATCTCCCTGATAGCCTTTCCCTCCTCCTTAGCAATAATTTAAATATCCAAGAAGAAATCTGCAGTGCAGAAATCAATTAATATTTACATCTGAAATGCTGCTGTACTATTCTAATCGTGTCGAACAGATGTGATCTGTTTTTTCCCAACACCACCAGCACTTGCATTAAACTAGCATCTTCCATCAGGGAAATCTCCTAAGAGCTTTCCAGAAAGCAATGCTTTAAGCTTCTCAAAATTGCAATGACTTTAGCTCCTTCCTTTCCACTCTGCAGGAAGAGAAACTGAGGTGTAAGCTGAGGTGTAAGCAGCATAATCACTCACATGAAGACACACCCTAAGCTAGAGGTGGAACAGGAACACAGTTCATCAATTAAGATGCCCAACCCTCTGCTTTGAACACGAGGCTCAGAAACAACACAACGCTTCGCAACCTGGAAGTTATTTTCAGTAAGGGCAACTCCTTTGGCTAAACTTCCTAGTTTTCCATCTCTTCATCTTTTCTAAAATCCTCCTCTCCCCAACTCTTTGCAACCTCTAGGAGGAACACAAAATGGCAAGAGTTTTAAGAGCTCCTTTTGCCCACTGTCACAGAAACCCTACACAGTCTTTATACTGCTTTGAAACATAACACTTGCAACCACGGCATAAACAGAGATCCCCAGTAGGCACCATTCTCTGCTGTTCTCAAAGCACTGTAAAGATTCAGCAATTCCCCAGATTTCTGGGGACAGTAGATCCATAAAACTCCTTGTTTTTCCAGCCAGGGGAACATCTCTGGCATACCTGAATATTCCACCTGCCAGCACGCACTGCAATAACCAGGTCTCCGTTCTCGTACTCATCACTGTAACAGCTCAGCACTGGAGGACTCCTAGCACCAGCTGGAGATCATCCAAAGTCCCACCTACTCAACACCCTTCCAATGCTTGCAATACCTTCAGTAAGGGACCCACACTGCCTATGGGATGTGGCCTCATTTCTCGTCCAGGAGCCTCATTCTTTCACAAGGCATCAGATAATCCCTTTCAGCACTCCCACTGGTGCTTGGAACCCACTCACTGGTAAGGACGGAGCCAAACCACCTGGATAGCCAGGAGTTTGAACAAGAATAAAGCACATGCTGTATATCTCGCTCAGATTCAAAGACCACGCTGTGCCAACCGATAAGGCAAAAGCCACAGGTGCACTGGCTCTTTGGACTGCTTGCTCCTCTCCTATGGGAGATGTGTTGCTCTGTTTTCAGACCAGCAGTGTGCTCAGCTTTTTCTGAGTCAGTGACTTATTCTGTGACTTTGGTTAGGTCACTTGGCTGACCCACAGGCAAAACTAAGGAGACCTCTCATGTGACAAAAATCCATCATTTACAGGACAGGGTTCCTCAGCTAAATAGGAAGATGATAGGATTCTTCAGCCAATGGCAGAAAGTGCTTCTCTGCCAGCCCTCAGAATGCTCTGCTGACAAGGGATGTGATCGGTTCTCAGCAGTACTTTTGGCACAGTCTCATGGTTTTACCTCTGCCCTATCATTTCTCCTGCTGCGGCTTCCTTCTGAATTTCATGCTGAGGCCCAAACAGCGTGAGTCAAAATAACCCAACCTGGAAGTGGCTAACGCATGAATCACTGTGGCCAGGTCACGAACCTGGAAGAATGAAAGGGGTTTATTGTGAGCTGGATCAAAAATATATAAATAAAAAAGCCCCATACTGCTCCATACATCACATCACCGTAAGACCCAAGACCATCTGTATTGACCTTGAGCCACGTGTTCGGCTCTCATTGATTCAATAGGAGCTCTCCACACAGACTGAAGGCAGTCTTGTCTCCTTCTGCTCTCTGTTAATTGTAGGTTTCTGATATATCTTTACTTCAGCTTGTCAAAAAAAAGAACCCAAACAGCGTATAAACAAATGGAAAGAGCCACATGATGAAGATAGCGTTGACTCACTTTCAAGGTTCAGTTTTCCTCTCCTACAGACAGGAATATTCAGGAGCAAGTGACAAATTTAAGGTCACCTATTTATTATTCCTGGTCAGAGGGTCAATAAACACTGCCAGCTCTTCAAAGGGAGACTGTAAAGAAGATCTAGCTATCTTCTGTCAGCGGCCAAAGTCTACTGTCCCATGCATGCCCACCTCTACTAGACTTGTGAATAAGGACACCACTGTTAGAGTGGCTTGCGTGCCTTCATGCTTTTAGAAGAGGATATGGCTGCATAGGTCTGTATCTGCAGTGAGATCAGTATATATTACATACCATGTCTATTACAGATAAGTCATCACATCCGAAGAATTCATCACGTGTTTGCACAACTCCGACTGACAAAAGCATGAGTCCACACATGCAAAGGGGATGCTTGGCACTTGCTTAACCTCAGCGGAGTTTACTCCAGGTCCCTCCAACAACACCTTCCAAACTCCAGCATTTCAGCTGCTACAGATTTCCAGCCGTGCTTACTCATGAAGTGGCATTTCCAGAGGTTACGGATACACCAAAGAGCTGCCCCCAGCACAACTTTCATTTCTGAAAACAGCCACTGTAATTTTTTCATATGACGTTTCTATTCCTTAGATACCAAGCGTAAATTTCTAGAAACAGGTCATTTGGAAACCTGTACACGTCAGTTAGCGAGGTGTGTTGGGATTGCGCTCTGTGGTCTCGCCATGAGAATTGTAGCAAGCAGGCAGGCAGCACTGTTACTCATTTCCAGAGGTTCAACTGGAAAAATAATTCAGTTCTATTTCAGTAGCTAAAATACTCCAGTTTTCCCAAGCATTCTGATAACAGGACTCCAGCCTCCCCAGTCACTGTACTGTAAGACAGATGACTTTTATTTCATTTTTCTAAAGGTGAGTGAATACTACAAGGGTGGCTTCACTGCTGGGCAGGGCTGCTGAAAAAACACTGCTGAATTGTGGTCTCCTACTGGCATAGCCCTGATGGTACATCGTATTCTGCTCTGTGGGTCTTGGCCCTGCAGTTCTGTTTCAACACCATCCAGCCAACTCACAGCCCCTCTTATTATTCACAACCACAACGATAGGATGTGGAACCTATACATGTAAAAAAAAAAAAAAAAAAAATCTCCTCATTTCTCGCTGGGCACCAAGCAGGTAGGTAACTCCTGCCTTAACTGGAAGTCCAGCCCTAGACATCGAAGGATCAAAGGCTCCATCACCTGTTCCCTGCACCTGCAGGCAGAGCTCTGAAACCTTTGTGGTTTAGGGGCTAAAAAGGGCCTCATAGCTGCTCCTCTGTCACCAGAAGGTGTGACATGCACGCTCTGGGACAGCCAAGAGTTTGGATCCACCAGAGACAGGGTTACCTCCACCTCTCAGGTGGCTCCTTCATCAAGTAGCATCCCCTCCTGCTTGGGACAGCGTCTTAAAAAGGTGAATAACACGGTACGGCCACCAAAGGCTTGATAGAACACATGCGGACATTGAGTGTGGTTTATTAGAAACCAAGTAAAACTAGTAAGAAAACCTCTTGAGACTTTTAAAGAAATTTCCTTAAATTCCTGCCTTTGGCTCCTGAAGCCCTTCAGCTCCCACCCGGCTGTGATGCTGATCCCAGCCGGCATCCTGGCACTTCACTAACCCCATCCCCGTCACCCACCCTGATCAGGAGGAGACAAACAGCTACCTGTTACCTCTGGGTTTTTTAAGACTGTATTTCCGTGGGGCAGGGCACTGTCATTCCCCTACGTGCACGGCACCCAGCCCAACAGGGCTGTGGCTCGTGTGACTCAGCCACCTTCCTGGTGGCAGTAACACCAAAATAGCTCGGTGGAGCCCTGCCTAACTCTGTGGTCAAATGACCTGGGCATCCTGCAGGAAGCAGGTGAGCACCGAGTCTGTCTGTGACCAAGTTTGGCTGCAGTCTCCATCACCAGCCTTTTTGGAGCTGGTCTCCTCTGTGATTGCTAATTGCCAGGCTGGAGACTGTGACACGGAGCGACCGGCCACCACCACATCTCTGCCAGGCTGCCAGCGCGGGGTGTGCTGAGCAATCAACTCAAACGAGAGGGCAGAGGATCCTCTTGGTGCAATAACCTCAGCTCAGCATGCAAATCTCTTCCCAGTAGAATCATAGAATCATAGAATCACCAGGTTGGAAGAGACCCACTGGATCATCCAGTCCAACCATTCCTATCAAACACTAACCCATGCCCCTCAGCACCTCGTCCACCCGTGCCTTAAACACCTCCAGGGAAGGTGACTCAACCACCTCCCTGGGCAGCCTGTTCCAGTGCCCAATGACCCTTTCTGGGAAGAATTTTTTCCTAATGTCCAGCCTAAATCTCCCCTAACATACAGCCACATATCTACGTTAGGATACAGCCCTCCTGCTTCTGCAGCGATTCCTTAGTTTCGATAGGGCTCATAATGCTCAGAGGTTGTTTTCCAACCCCAGCAGCATTTTTCTTTGTTTGGGAGCAACACGTAAAAGCCGCCTGGTTTATGGCGGTCACGTTCTCAACAGCACGTTCAATAGTTGAGCCTTTGGTTAAATGGGACTTTTCAACCTAAAACGTCCTGATTGCAAATTAAAACATTGAAAGGATTTTCAGAATTGCCAAATAAAAGTGGGAGTTTTCCATACTCTGACCGTGATGATTGTCAGCGAAAGCTTCAGTGAAAACAAGTGCTGGGAATGGAGCTGTCTGGATGCAAACACTTCCTTTCAAAATGTAGCAATAAAAAAATCCAGTATCCTCCTGCCCTGCCAGTTCCAAAAAAGGAACTGCATAAAATGACGCAGTTTTAAATGGAGTGAGATCACACACTATCCACCTCGACAGCAAAAAAAATTCTATTCCCCCACCACCAGAAAAAAAACACAACTTGACAGTTCTCTTCTAAGCCAAAAACACCCTTAAAGAAAAAAACAAACAAAACCAGACCAGCAGTCTCAGACTTGACTTCCAAATCAGCGCTGCTGCTTTTACACGCAAACTCATTTTTTTTCTGGGAATTCCTGTCATTTTCCTGCTCGCAGCCACCAGCCGTGAGGCTGCTCAGCTCCTCACACGCATGGTTTTGCGGATTCATTACGAAACAACAATTAGCACGTGAGTAAAAAAAAAAAAAAACCCAACACTTCAACATGAATTCAACTTTCAGAAACACAAAAGCAGCCTGGATTTGTTCTGGGCAAGCGGAGAACAAGGGTTTCAGCCCATTGCTCCAGCAGCTTTAGCGGCAGAGCCGCTTCTCCACAGCGGGATCTCTCTCCCTGGAAGCTGCACGCACACAGCTGCTCCCGCAGGACAAGGGCACCTGGGGGGACGTGGAGCTGCCACAGGGGCTGGTGGGCGGCACGGAGAGCGCGACGGGGGGATGGAGGGGGTGACGGCATCGAGAGGGTGATGATGGGATCGAGAGGGGATGGAGGGATGGAGAGCGTGATGGTGGGAAGGACAGGGTGACGGTGCGATGGAGAGGGTGGCAGTGGGATGGAGAGGGTGATGGAGGGATGGAGAGGGTGACAGTGGGATTGAGAGGGTGACACCGGGATTGAGAGAGTGACGGAGAGGGGGACAGTGGGATAGAGAGGAGGACAGTGGGATGGAGAGGATGATGGAGGGATGGAGAGGGTGACAGTGGGATCGAGAGAGGGATGGAGAGGGAGACGGTGGGATGGAGAGGGAGGGAGACGGTGGGATGGAGAGGGAGACGGTGGGATGGAGAGGGAGACGGTGGGATGGAGAGGATGATGGAGGGATGGAGAGAGTGACAGTGGGATGGAGAGGGTGATGGAGGGATGGAGAGAGCGACAGTGGGATGGAGAGAGCGACAGTGGGATGGAGAGAGCGACAGTGGGATGGAGAGAGCGACAGTGGGATGGAGAGAGCGACAGTGGGATGGAGAGGGTGATGATGGGATGGAGAGGGTGATGGAGGGATGGAGAGGGTGATGGAGGGATGGAGGGGGTGATGATGGGATGGACAAGGCGACAGTGGGATGAACAAGGATTCGCTGAGCCCTTTTTAAAGTTATAAGGAAACGAAAAAGCATCAGGCACCCCAAGAAGAGCAGGAAAAAAGGGGAGAAAAAAATAAGAGTGGGGAGGAATGATGACAAATAAAAGAGAAAAAATGAAACAAATAAAAAGACACGGAAACTAAATCCAAACAGAGACGGAGATGGACCGTAACGTTGGGGCAGGGGCGGCCAGGGCACAGCCCCCCCCCCCCCCCCGGCCCCGCTCGGCAACGCGTGACGTCACGCGGGGGACCCCGGCGGCGCTGATTGGCGGGCGGGCGCGGGAGGCCCCGCCCCCCGTCCGTCGGGGGCCAATCCCCGCGCGGCGCCGCCCCCCACGTGCGCCCCACGTGGGCGGCGCGGGGTCCGCTCGGCGCGGGGCTCGGCGGGCGCGCGGCTCGGCGGGGGGAGCCCCCGGCCCCGCTTTGTTCCCTCGGGCCCCGGCGGGGCCGCCGCCGCGCGCCTCGGGGCGCCGCTCGCACCGGGGGGTTTGGAGGTGGGGGCGGGGGGAAAGGCGCAGGCTGCGCGGCCCCCTCCGCGCCCGCGGAGCCGCTGGAGGCCGGCGGCGCGGCTACCCGCGTCCCGCAGCGGGCGCTCGCCCTGCGCTGCCCTCCCCGCGGGCTACCTGCCGAGCGCCGCCGCTCGCCTACGTGACTGCGACCATGCCCCGCCGGGCAACGGGGGGGGACGAACGCGTCACCGCCTCCTGCCCCCGCTACGAGAGCCGCTTCCCCCCCGCTGCCCCATCCCGAACTTTCCGGGGGGGGGGGGTCCCACCGCTGTGCCCTCCGCGCCCCCGCCCTTTGTCGCTGTCCCTGTATTGGGGGGGGGGGGGGTCCCACGGGCGCCTCTGCCAAGAGACGGGGGTCCCGCGCTTTGTCGCCGTCCCCGCAGCACGGGGGGCCCCGCGGTGGTCGCTGCCAGGACAAGGGGGGGGGGGGTCTCGTCCTTCGCCGCCGTCCCTGCAGCCACCCAAAACTTTAGGTGGCCGCTTCCCCCCGCAGAGCCCGCACTCACTCTTATTCTCCTTCTCGATGCGCTCCAGGTAGCTGGCGGCCTCCAGCAGCACCTGCACGTTGTAGAGGAAGGTGTCCATGGCGGCCGCGGGGCCCGTGTTGCAGATGTCCCCCAGCGGGCACCGCGTCCCCCCCGCGCCCCGCGGCTCCCGGCGCGGCCGCCCGCGCTTCCCCATCGCCCCGCCGCCCCCTGGGCCGCCCGGCCCGGCCGCGCCTGCGGACTGAGAGCGCCGGGGCGGGGAGCGCCTGGGACCGCCCCGCGGGGACCCGGGGCGCCCGGCACCGGGGAGCTCCCGCCGGCCCCCCCGGGGGTCCCGCACGGTCCCCGCAGCCCCGGGACCGGCACCCAGGGGGGTCCCGCAGCCCCGGGATCGTCCCCACCGACACCCCGGGGTGTCCCGCATCCCCAAAATTGTCCCCACCGGCACCTCGGGGGCTCCCGCACCCCCGGGATCGTCCCCCCGACACGTCAGGGGCTCCCGAACCCCCGAGATGTCCTGCACCCCCAAAACTGTCCCCAAAGGCACCCCCGGGCTGTTGTGCATCCCCACCCCCAGCCGCGGGGTGTCCTGCACCCCCACAATTGTCCCCAGCAGCACCCCCAGGATGTCCTGCACCCCCACAGTTGTCCCCACCAGCACCTCAGGGTGTCCTGCACCCCCACAATTGTCCCCAGCAGCACCTCCGGGTGTCCTGCACCCCCACAGTTGTTCCCACCAGCACCTCAGGGTGTCCTGCACCCCCACAATTGTCCCCAGCAGCACCCCCAGGATGTCCTGCACCGCCACTAACAAACCCCTGTCCCCCAGCCATGGGGACACACCGGAGACCCCACTGTGCCCCGTGTCCCCTCCCATCAGAACCCAAGTGTCCTCTCCTGCTCCCTTGACTCCCCCGCTCAGGCCGGCCTGGGGCGCAGCCCCTGCCGACCCCCTGGACAAAGCACCAGGGGCTTCAGACCAAGTTGCTCCCCCCAGGGAGCCCTCTCGGGGTTCAGACTCCGAAAACAACTACTAAGTGATTTTTCTTCTAACGCCAATCAAAGCCGGAGAGCAGGCAGGGGACACGTATGCGTATGTAACAATTTTAGGACTATAAACCGTGTAAAACCGAGCAGTCCTTGGGAGCGCTGATGGTGGAGAATCCCCAGCGCTGCTGACAAGTGGCACCCGCTTAACAGGCATCGCTTTGCTGTTGAGTGTTTTGGTTCGTTTCAATACGAAACTACTCTTGGAGCCGTGCCCCCAGAAAGCCCCGTCTGGTTTCAGAGTCTGAAAACAATTAATAAATTATTTTTCTTCCAAAGCTGGAGAGCAGACAGGGACGCGCCAGCCTCGCAGTGTCACAGAATCACAGAACAACCATGTTGGAAGAGACCCATCGGATCGAGTCCAACCATTCCTATCAAAATGTCCATCCCTGCAGAGCTGGGTCAGGGCTGGGCACAGCGAGACTGGGGCGTATCCTTAATTTCTCCTTGTTTTTCAGTCAGGCAGGTGGAGAAAGAGCTCCAGCGCCACAGGGAGAAGACGCAGGACCTGACCCAAGGAGAAAGAGGAGGGCGAACGTTCACACTTCCACGAGCTGTCATGGGTCTGTGAGGTCTGAAGTGGTGGGAGGGGATCCCACTGGCACTGGGCTGGCAGCAGGTGCCCTCCGACCCCCTCCCGCAGCGCCAACGCCCGAGCTGGGGCTGACACACCTGCAGCACAAAACCCTGCTCCTGCCTGGCCAGGCAGGTCAGTCTGGATCCACCGAGGAGCCCCGCGGGAGTGGCTGGGGTGAAGCATCGCCCCGCAGATGTGTTCGGGCACGGGCACCTGCCGCAGGGCTCACCGGCCTCACCGGGACCAGAACCGGCTGGAAGAGAAGAGAGGTCACAGCGGTGTTTAAAAAAAAAAAGCCATATTACTAAGTGTTAATTGGTACCCGGAGCCCGCAGCATCACGGGGACCTGAATCATCCCCGAGGGGATGATGCCCCAGACGGCAGCACGTGCAATGAAGTCCCCTCGGTTGCGGGGAGGCTGTTGCGGAGAAGCACGGCTGCGGGATTTCGTTGGTCGCACGCCCTTCCCAGGGCACGTGCTGGAGCGCTGGCTCTCCGGGCACCTCCGTGCCAGCGTGGCTGCTGCGTCAAAAATGCCATAACTCATCCCGTCACCGTGTTCGGCCCCTCCTAGCACCTCGGATGACGGATGGCACAGGGTGGATTGGCACTGCTCGGAGATGAGAAGTCCCTGGAAAATCAGGAAGCTGGGGGAGCACAAAGCATCGGCTGGATTTAGGCGAGGCCTGGAGAACAGCAGGGAAGGCAGAAGTGGGAGCCTGGCGTGCTGTCCCGCTCCGCTCCCTGCACGTCACCACCAGCATGAGGCACGCTCGGCGCCCACAGCCGTCCTCGAGAGCAGGATTTCAGCTGGAAGGGAAGGATATGACCAAAGCACGGGGTGGAGGTGGCAGCCTGAGCCATAAAGTATAACACATCCAGGCAAGCAAAGAACTCGGAACGTACTCAGCTTTTATGAACTCCACTAAGTAGCTGAAATAAGACACGATTCCTGCTTTACAAGTGCGCGCTGGCAGACACTCCATTAAAATGTCAGGCAGAAAGTCTAAGACTCTCTAAGTGCACAGAGACCAGGGTGGGGACACGACCCTGCTTTAACCAGAAACCCAGGAACAAGCGGGTGCAGAGCGCTGAGGGCATCTTTCTCCCCTCTTACCAACAGGGAGAAGCCTTCCCATGACCTTAGCTTAAAGTACAAGAAGTCGTTACTGAAAACACATCAAAGGCAGCAGAGTCAGACAGCATCGGGTTGCTTTAAAAATCATACGATTTCAAAACCTTGGCTCCTCTCCCAGAAGAAGATGAGGGTGCAAATGATCATTCATCTCGTACATGCTGCGCCTAATGGCAACATCACCTGTCACCTCCTGCACCTCTTGGTCCTCCTCGTGCACCTGCACAACACTTGTGAGATTCTGAGAGTGCTGTGTGTGAATCGGTGCTGGTTCCACTGCCGTGGGTACTGCTCTTTCCCAGTGTACCATCCCCAGGTTCAAAGCCAGAATAATCGTAGTTTCAATTCCTTTCCCTTCTGGCTTAATTCTGAGAGTTGGGTTTGCAGGTTTGTTTTTTTTTAAAGTTACTTGCACAGAGAACAGCAATCTGTACTGTAAGTCTTCTCCAAACAGCTCGTCCTGGAAGGGTTTGAGCAGCTCTGCCACAGACAGATGCCCCTGAGCACCACAGTGGGTTTGGCCCAGCGTAGAGCCCCAGAGCTCCTGCCAGGGTGGGGACCGTGCCCCAAACCCTTTGATGCTCCATTTCCTTTAACATTTTTCTGGGCAGTCATCCTTGTCCACCAGTGGCAGGAGGCTGAATTGGCCTGGATGTCCTCTTGCTCCGCTCTAACAGTCTCAGATTATAGCTCCCATCTCAACCCCAGCTGGGTCTTTGGTGGAGAAGCATTGGAGACTGCACCCGGACACCTCCCATGGGGAGGTTTGTGCTCAGAGACAGCCCAAGGCGAGGCACAGCTCAGGCTCTTGCCTGTCAGCGATGCCAGGAGGTACACAAACAGCCTGTCCTGTCTGCGCCTGGAAGAGCAGAGTGTTACAGCGTTCGTTAGAGAACAGGGTGGGGAGGTACCAGCATTCCCAAGGGGATGGTTCAAGGGCAGGATCTCCAAGCCAACTGGCTCGGTAGAAGTGGGGTTTCTGGGAGATACGAGAAAAAAAGAAAAAAAGAGTTGGGCAGGGGAAAGCACGTGGACAGACTGGAGAGGGAACATAGAATCATAGAATCACCAGGTTGGAAAAGACCCACCGGATCATCAAGTCCAACCATTCCTATCAAACACTAAACCATGCCCCTCAGCACCTCGTCCACCCGTGCCTTAAACCCCTCCAGGGAAGGTGACTCAACCCCCTCCCTGGGCAGCCTGTTCCAGTGCCCAATGACTCTTTCCGAGAAAATTTTTTTACTAATGTTCAGCCTAAACCTCCCCTGGCAGAGCTTGAGGCCGGAGCAGTAAGGGAGGAGGTTTTGCAGTGTTGCCAGTTCCACACATCCAGCAGCCGTGGTCCAGCACCCTCATTCTCAGTAGCCGCCTCCTAAATACAGGCAGTTAGTGATGTGCCTTCCTTATTTGCCTCCTCTTTTACTTTGTTTAAGCTTTGAGCTCAGCCCAAAGCCTTATTATCATTTTTTTCTCTCCAAGGCAGTGGCGGACTTGCTTCCTGGGCAAAAGCAGAGGGAGCAAGCGGGAATGGGAGCTGGGGTGAGCCGGGGTGAGTGGGCGGCACAGCCCTGCTGCCCACGCCGCCAGCACGGCTGCCACTGCCCGGGCACGTCGCCAAAGCGCCGCTCACCACGTGGGAGTCCCTGGACCTTTTATCAGCAGCTGTGGCCTCATGCTGCCCTCAGTACCGCGTGGCACAGCGAGGGGAGCCTGGCCGGGGAGGGGGGCAGAGAGAATTCGCTGCTGCCGAATTCACATCATGGAAGTGGGGAAAAAAATATCCATCCCATCCTTTTGGGATCGGGCCGGGTAAGAGGTCAGATTGCCGGAACACTTTTGTTTTACAGCGCTCCGTAACAAGATGCAAGGCTAGGTGCAAAGCTGCCTGGTGGTATGAGTTGCCACAAGAAATCCCTGGGTCAGAGAGTGAACATCCCACTCTGCTCTGCCACAGGTACCTCATGTGCGTGTATCGTGCTCTCCTCGGGCCAAACGGTGACAAACTCAGCCACAGCTCCGAGCACAAACGGCGAGTCCCCTTGGGTGGGTGCGTTTTGACACTGTTCTGGTGGGATCACACGCTCGCAGCTGCTCTTTCCCTACATCGCAGGTGTTATCTGCTCGGTTTGTTCCAGTGGTAGCACCAGTGTAAGTCACCCCTTGGACAGACCGGGCAGGGTTTGGAGAGTTTGAAAAGGTGGTGATCAGGACAACCCTGGATTTTGGTTTGCAAAGGCTCCCGGAGGCACCTGCTCTCCCTCCCTTCCAGCTAATCCCATTGTAATCCTTTTATAAAATTTCACTTGCCTTTAAAAGTCTGCTGCTGCCCTTTTGGAAGGACAAACCTGTTTTCCAGGCGATAATTGAGCTGCCCATCTGCCAAGGGCTGGCGTTTCTCACTGCACAAGAGTGATAGCAAGATATTAAAAATTGTTTGGAGGGCTATCACATCTCTTCTGTGTTTTTTTATGGACACAGTTGTTGCGGTGATGTGCTGGAGCTGGGCTGGAGCAGTTAGAACCTGGAGGGGAAGCAGATCACTGACAGAGCCTGGATGACTTCTAAAGGCTCAGCTTTACTGTTGGACCCAGGAAATTTAAGAGCTCAGGACCAAGCTAAGGAGCTGCTGCTGCTACCAGGATTGTTATTTCAGCAGCATCTTCCTCAGGACATGCTGTGGGTTTAGGCTTTAGGAGGTCAGGGAAGAAGCAGTTCCCAGCATCAGGCTTCCCCGCCAGCCTCCAATCGCCCTGTGCCCACGGCACATCCATAAACCAGCTCCCAAGTCCCCAGATGCAGCTGCAATGGTCCATCAAAGCACCAGCGTGTCTCCAGATGTTGGAGACCCAGCCAGCTCTCGGACACTTCCCAACATTCCCTCTTTCCCAACAGCACTCATTCCATCAGCAGGTTATTTATGAGGAAGAATCCAGTGTTACTGACTATTTCCCTTGTTCAAAGGAAAAAGGCTCATGGCAAGATAAAAAAAAAAAAAAAACAAAAACAGAAGAGAGTTTTAAAGAAGCTGGATTTCCTCATCTTCCAATTAGACTGTTTTATTCACTTTTTTCAAAGCACAAGTAAACCTCCTGGGCCATCAAGCACCCGTCCTCATTCAGAAGAGGGAGAGCAGAAGAGGAGGAATGGTGCTATTTTTATTTCCTCTGTGACATTTATCGGATTCGTTTCAAAATTCTAGATGAAAGTTTTCCAATCCAACCCATGCATTTTGCAAAGAGTCATCCAGGAAGTTTTGTGAGCAGTGTTTTAATGGCCTATGAGTACCTCTGCTCCTGAGCATCCTTCATTAGTGAGAAATTAATAAACTTAACTTTCCCCAGCACTGGTTGCGGGCTCTACAGCCAGGCCCTGGCTGCCCCCTGCCAGAAACCATGAAATGGTGTTGATGTTTCCTCTTGCCTGCTCCTGTCCTGCCCAGACATACCATTTATCTCAGATTCATTTAAGCTGCTATTATTTACAGTTTCATCCTTCCAGTACCGTGAAAGCTTCTACATTATTTCCTTTTAAATCCTTCCTTACAAGCTACCTGTGTGGTGGCTTCTGCTCTCCTCTGGCATCCTTTAAGCAAACCTGAGCCATGATCTCTGCTTTTGCAACAAACATTTTCTTATCCCACCCCCTTAATCGCCCTCCCTGCTCTCCAGCTTTGTAATAGCGTTTACCTGTAAGTGTTCTGTCTCAGAGGCACAAGTTCTTCTTGTCTGTTTTGGTTCTTCACCATTCATGCCTGGCCATTCACAGTAATGATATAAAAATATTAGAGAATTCTGTCTTGCCCACTCCTAAGGGAAAGCCCACATATGGTTTAAAATTTTGTTGTGCCAGCAGATAAAAACACATCTCCTGGTGGGTTGATTCACTGCTGAATATTCCCAGAGAGTCTGGGTGGCTTCATGTGGGGTGGATGGGAGGGTGGACACGGCGAAAAGCCCAAGAGGATGTCCCTGGTGAAATGGGCCAAGTGGAGGATCTGAACTGAAAACTTTACACCCCTCCCAGGAATATACCAACTGATACTCTACCTAAAAGCAAGCCTAGGCTGGCAGGTAAAGAGGAGGTCATTTGACATTGCTCCAGGCAGAAAGAACATATAATATTCGCAGCGTGTGACTCTACGTGCTCTGGCTTTGGGTTTTTAAGTTAACCTCGCTATCTGCGACATCCAACGCATCGTTGGGATTTGTGCTTCCCAGGCCAAGACTGAGCGACGTTAGGACAAGCCCCGTAGGATGCATGGGGGCAAGAGCACAAAAAGAGGGACCCACACCTCCCAGTGGATGGTATTTTGAGCCTCTCGCTTTCAAATGCCTTATCTACCTCCTCCCGGCTGGCCTTTTAGCCGATTTCACGGCAAATAACCTCCTGATCTCCTCCTGCTATGATGTGTTAGCTCAAGACGCGCTTCCCAAGGTGCTGACAGCTATGAAGCCATTGGACAATGCACAGATTTTACCTGCTCAGGTGCCTTATTTTTCCCTTTTGCCCCTCTGGGTCTCATGGCTCAGCGAGTCACCTGCAGAAAATAAAGTCTATAGAAAAAGAAAGGCTGTGGGCTAGGGGTCAGTGCCCAGAGAAGGACAGGAGGAGCCTGATGGGCACAGGTTGCTCAGGTGGTTTTGGAGATCTGGGGGGAACCCAAGTACTCTTGACCCCACTACCATGGGGGCAGCAGAAGGCAGCCCCCAGCTGCAGTGCCAGCAGTGACAGAAACTTGCTGGGGAACTTGGGAGCTGCTCTGCTTTGGGAGAAACCTTGTGAGCAGCCGGTGACAGCAGCCACCCACTCTGCCAGGCTGGTGTGAGAGCAATGCATCGAGAGACAGCTCGCAAGTCTTGTACTGTAATTACAGCTGTACAGTTGCCTAATGATTTCCTTCATTTCTGACCAGCATCTCCCTCCACACCTTCCTGGCCCACAGCACTGCTCACTGTGCCTCTGCAGAGCACCGGCAAGCAGGGTTTGGCTCCAGGAGATGATGCGGGAGGGTTTCCTGGCACATCCCAAGAACATAAAAAGCACAGTAGTGCTTGGATGCAGTTTTGCTTATCTTTACTTGCTTGACATCATAATATTCAAATATAAATAGACCAGCCGCACTGCTAGCCCGAGCGCCTGCTGTGGTAAGGGGAGGGCAAAACCAGAGGGGATCCGCCAGATCATTTAGTCCGATTCCTGCTATTCTAAGCAGCCGCGTCATATAATCCCCATCACAAATTTCCCAGCCTCCCAGCAGCTCCCACCGGTTAATACCCATTTGTTCATGTGCCAGCGTTATCAGCGTTTTAAAAGCTATTCTCTCTCCCCAGTATTTCCCTGGGGCTTTCCCCTCTTGCTGTAACTAAGGAGGATTGTGCATCCTCCCAGCCTGATCCTGCTCTGCATCCCCACCTTTGCCCAGACGTGGCTGACCCTGGCACTGCTGGCGAGTCGCGTCATCTCAGCTCCCCCTTTGCCACCCACAGCCGTCCCGCACGGATGGCTTTTGATTTCTTCCCAGCCAAATGAGATCCCTACATTTTGCATCCAACATATAGCAACAAAACCCACCTCTGCCAGTCCCAACTCCCCTTCTGTGCGGGTCACGGCTCCCCCGAGCAGGGGGTGACATCCCCAGCTCCTTCACTCCTCTTGGACAGCATCTTACCCGCTTCATTTACTAATCCTCACCTGCTCCGGTTCCAACAACAACTTCTCACACGGCACTATTGGATGAGTATCTGAAGAAGAGATTTGATCTGTTGGGTTGCTTGGCCTAGAAAAATCACCAGTTGTAAAGGAAAACAGAAAAAAAAAAGTCAGCATGACCTGGTAATTGCACTTTTAACCCTTCCCCACCCTCTCCAGGCCTCTGTTGTTTCATAGAATCACCAGGTTGGAAGAGACCCACCAGATCATCGAGTCCAACCATTCCCATCAATCACTAAACCATGTGCCTCGGCACCTCGTCGACCCGTGACTTAAACCCCTCCAGGGAAGGTGACTCAACCACCTCCCTGGGCAGCTTCTGCCAGTGCCCAAGGACCCCTTCCGTGAAAAATTTTTTCCTAATGTCCAGCCTGAACCTCCCCTGGTGGAGCTTGAGGCCATTCCCTCTTGTCCTGTCCCCTGTCACTTGGGAGAAGAGGCCAGCACCCTCCTCTCCACAACCTCCTTTCAGGTAGTTGGAGAGAGCAATGAGGTCTCCCCTCAGCCTCCTCTTCTCCAGGCTAAACAACCCCAGCTCTCTCAGCCGCTCCTCATAAGGCCTGTTCTCCAGCCCCTCACCAGCTTTGTTGCTCCTGATAAAACAGTCCAGCCTGCAGCAAGATGGCCTCCTCCCTCAGAGCACTCACAGCCTCTGGGGAATGGAGAAAAACAGATTTATTTGTGTGCCTGGGATTAGCAACAGGATTCATTGTCTTCAAAACAGAATCATACAACAGTTTGGGTTGGAAGGGACCTTAAAGATCACCCAGCTCCACCCCCTGCCATGGGGACACACACCTCCCACTGGATCAGGCTGCTCAAGGCTGCCCATCCAGCCTGGCCTTGAACCCCTCCAGGGATGGGGCAGCCACAGCTTCTCTGGGCAACCTGGGCCAGGGCCTCACCACCCTCATTGTGAAGAAAGTGAAACCTGGCTGGATGCAGGATCATCCCCATCAAACCCTAAACAGGTTTCACCCAGCCAGGCGGCCAGACATAGTGCAGGTTAGAGCGAAGACATATAAAAAGGTTAATATTTTCCACTAGCCTCTCCCAGGGGCCATGCACATTGCAGCTGTTTCTCCCCAGTCACGCTGGCCGCGATACTCGTTGGCTCGGTATTTAATTGCCTCTCCCTAACGATGCATTAGGCAGGGTGTCATTTGCCAGCGCTGGTCAAACAACACAGATAAACCCAGTTTGCACACACAGGCAGCGGAGCGGGGAAAACTTTGCCTTCTGATCCGGCTCCCTCGTGGAGCTGGTGGCTCCAGACATGGGCGGGATGCAAAGCGACAGACGTCTCGGCCTTCGGGAGGAGGAAGGAAAATGTCAAATAACAGGAGACACCCTGCGCTGTAGCAAGCCAAGGTGAAGCCGTAAGTGTCCCCAGCGTCACCAGGGCTGGGCTGCCATGTGCTAGCTCAGAGCCTGGCCACGTGTTGTTAGAGCTCAGCACATTCTTATTCTTGGGCTTTTTTTTTCTTTTTCCTGAATTTCAGGTGTAAAGATATTTTAAGGTCTCTTTTTTTGCTATTTTTTAACCTTAGAGTTGTGAGCACATACATGGGAGATAGCAACTTCGTTCTTGCTTGGGAATCGCCCAGTTGGAAATTCAAAACCCAGCAGGTCTTTAAATTAGGAGGCAGAAGGGCTGTCACAACATTAGCACGAGCCCTTGGTGTTTCTTATGACCTTGGCTTCAGCAGAAGGCAGCAAAAAAAAGAAGAAATAAGGGAAAGCTTCATCCCACAGACACAACTTCTCACCCTGGCTCTGCAGCATCATGGTGCTCAGAGCATCTCTGCCCTCTGTGGCTCCCCTCTCATTCCAGTCTGTCCAGGGAAGAAAGATTTTGCCAAGATGCTAGAAATGAATGAGAAAGAGTTAAAATTGAGCCTGCCTTTGCAATGGGAGCGCTGCAAAAGCAACACGCCCTTCCTTGTGCTGGCTCAGGGCACAGACGTGTGTTTATGACCACGTCTAATACAGCCATGTATTATAAAAAAAGATAGAAACAGGCAATCCCCAATATTGATACAGCGAGAAGGGCAGTTACACAGATTGTGGGTGGATTTTAGCGTTCCTTAAATATTTACATAAACTAGGCCGGTAGTCAGAGTGGCTTTTAGAGGACTGCAAACTTCCAGCACACAGTCAGCTTTAAAATGCTCAAAAATTAAGTATCATCACTATTAAAAATCATCGGGAATCACCTGGTTTTGTACACCCAGGATGGTGGGGGTGTGATCCTGCCTGCAAAGGACTGGATCCCATGGGTTCCCCAACTTCACGCACGGCTCTGCAGGAGCCCAACTGCTCTGCCTCATGCTGCAGAAGGAAGACTCGTTCGGAATGGCACCAAGCTCCTGCATCCCATCCCCAGGCTGCTCAGCATCCTCCTCCCGTTGCTAACACGCCGCATACGCTCAACGAAACCAGCTGCTTCGTCACCAAGTTGCACATTAACGCCCACACCTGCCATGCAGGGCAATTTATGGGAAACTGTCAGATAACCCTGTCCTGGCGCCCGACGTCCTGGCACCTGGTACTTGGCAGCCGGGGTGTGCCCGGGCACAGGGGACACCGCTGACACCTGCTCGGACACAAACTGGGAGGAAGCAAACTAACAACAGAAAAAAAAGGGGCCGTTTGTTGAAAGCGTGCTGGAAGGAGAGGAAATCAACGGTGCATCAAAATGGAATAGCACAAAGCCAGCAGGGAAACAGGGTTTATTTATAAGCTTTTAGAGGATGGCAGTGACCAAAGGAGTGGAAGGTTTTATCCCACTAAAAAATGGAAAAGGAGTCAAGCCTCTGTGCTGCCAGCATGGCAGGACAAGCTTGCTGGGGAGGCCTGGCTGAATGCTCATCCCGTGGGACACGAGGGTCTCCGGGATGCAGCTCCATCACTCATCCAGCACCGTACCCACAGCAGGCGGGCATAGGATGCTTGCCAAAGCCCCACGGCACCAAAGTCACACCCTGGCCTTATTTCCCCAAGCACGGGAACAGAGGCAGGAGCGGCTAGAGGTTCAGCAGCATCACCAAAGCAGCTCTTACTCGCTATGCTCCCAGCCAAGGAGCCCTTCACCTCACCAGCCATCCTCTGCAATATTTCAAAACAAGCCCAGGAGACATGACCAGCCACCCTGGACTACAGCGAGTGATACTGTACTAAGTTTAAGCCACGGTGGGTGATCGATAAGATAAAGAACACCCCACCAAGTCCCACTGAATTAAACTGATGATCATCTCAGTCCCGCCTTACCCTTTTTTCCCCCTAGTTAGAAGGGACATCAATATCTTTTTCCCATCAAAATGTTTTTAGAAAAGCACCCTCCCCAGCTATTTAAGCTGAGATCGTCCCTCCCCATCTCCTGGCCAGAAGTCAAAGCAGACACCAAACCTGAGCCTCAGCTCCCCAGGGACATGGGCTAGCACTGCTGGACTTGGTCAGAGATCATGAGTTCCCTGAAGGGCAGCAGACTGGGCTTTAAGCACACAAAGGGCACAGCTGAAACCAAGCAAATCAGTTAACGAGGTGTTTAAGGCCACGTGGCTAATGCCAAGTGCACCGAAAAGCCCTGCAGAGTGAGGCCCAAGCAAAGAAATTATGTGGCTTCAGATCCCTACTGCCCAGGGCAAATTTACACATATAAAAATTAATATGTAGCAGGGAAATTCCTCTACAGACTCTTCTTCCTTTAAATACCTTCACTTTTTTTTTTTTTATATAAATGACATTTGCACACTTTTTTTTCTCCAGCAGAGGCAGCAACCCTAGCAAAAATGAAATGAAAAATGGGAATGACAAAGACGATTTTGCTGAGAACTTTAGAACTTCAGTGCACACATACAGGTATCTGCATCTATGTGTATACATTCATCCTCATAACCCCACGCTCCCATTTTTCCTATCCACATTAGATGCTGTCCCTGCTGACTGCAGCTGCGTTAACAAGACCAACAAGGTCACCAACAGAGATAGAGAATAGACACAGAACCAACAGAAGAGCAGTGGGCTGAAAGGAGCCATCAGGAACTTGACAAGTGTGACACTTGGCCATACCCTTGCTCTGGATCCTGGCTCTCCAGCAAGCCAGTTGGCCCGTCAGGAGGAGCTGGAGTTCAGGAGGGGCCACGCCAGCCCCTGGCTACAGCCCTGGCAGCGCTTTGGTTGACATGGGAGCAAAGAGGTACCCTCATTCCTTTAGATCTGGGTGAGTTACACCGTCTAATCCCAAAATCAATCAGTATTCACATCTAGCAAATTAGAGGCAGCTGTCAAAACCAGCATATATTTGTGTGAGTTCCTTGCAAAGCATGGCTGGCTTCACACAGCAGACGTTATTTAATCCATGTGCTGGGATCAGGCTGACATGGGGGAACTTCTGCACGTACCAGACCTTATTCTGTAAGTTATATGGTTCTACCCATATACATTATGGGTATATTCACTTTTTAATCTAAATTTTCCAGACATTAAGCCATTTGTGGGCTAAAAAATCTTGGGCATTAGGGCGGGCAGGCAGGCAGAGCGGCCTTTGCAGTTAATCCGCAAAGCTCGTTGCTGAGCCACAGGTCTGAAGAGTTTGCCTCTTTAAAACCATCTCAAGATGGGTCAGTTCTGGCTGCCACTGTCTGTCTGAATCCCCAAGCAGCTCAGAAAGGACAGCAGCAGATCCAGTGGCTAAGCTTTGGCTCTGGAGCCACATCAGCCGAGAGAGAGTGGTGATGAGACCCAGGCACAGCAGCTCCTCCTCTAATGCTTTTCCAACCATCCCATGCAGCCTGGGACACGCAGGACTGCAACTGTGAGCATACGAGGCTCCGCCAGCCCTGCCAGCTCTATTGCAGATCTCAGGCTTGTGTTCAAAGTTATTTAATTACAGTAAGAACATCTTTTCTTCTCTCAGAGATTGCCAGAGCCAGCGTCATCACACAGGGATAATTTGCAGCTTCTCCTTCACGCACTTGGGCTTGGAGAGGCTCCTGGGGAGCAGCAGCAGCTCCCTGCCCAGCCAAGCAGGAGGAGGGCTCCGAGCCGCCTCTCACCCCAACCCCTCTCTCTTCATTAGGAATGAAAGTCAAAGCGCTAACGACACTCAAGATCATAAGTCCGTGTTAAAACATAATGGCGTTTCACGATCTTGTCGCTGCGAAGAGCGACCTAATTTATTGACCCATGGAGATGAGGCTGTGCGAGCCCGTGTCCTCCGCAGGCTCTGCGCGCCTTTGCATCGCACACCTAGCGTGCGTTTCTTTAACACCCCCTGCTCGGTGTATAGGGCTGGCAGAGGCAGGTGCTGCTCTGCCTGCGACGCAGACAGCATTTATACAGGCACCGCGGGCACACGGCGTTGCCTTTTCACTCACCCAGATGCCACTTTGGTTCTTTCTTCTACTACCGATTTCTCTGAGTAAATGGTTTTTCAGTCAATCGGTAGTATTGACAGCCCTGATTAGCTCTAAATGGGAGCAGGGACTAGATTTTGGGGTCACCCCGCGTCGGCCCCGGCGCTCAAGGGCAGCACCCAGGCTGCACCGGGATTAAAGGCCAAATCCTGATCTCTCCCGGGGTTAATGCAACGTGGGTGGCTTGCCAAATCCACCCCAAAAAGGAACCGGTGGTGCATGACAAGCCTCAGTGAGCCCTGCGGTGTTGATGTGGAGCTCAGGAGGGCTGGAGGTGTTGTCTGGGAGCCCAGTCCCTCCAGGGAAGCTTTTGACCTGCTCGCATGAACCCTCTGCGGGCTGAAGGCTCAGACGAGATTATTTTCACACAGATAAAGGTGCTGATCCCCTGATCAGCTTTCGCGTGTGTACTGCGCTTTTAAGCCTAAAATGCTCAATGTAAGAAAATCAGCAAGAATATTCCCCTTTGTCCTCCCCCGTTCACAAAAAGCTCATTTTAAATGAGGAGATGGGATGCCGTTATTCCTGGAAATGTTTGTAAAAGGCTCAGCAGCCCCAGAGAGCAGCTGGTATCGCAGCAGCCTTGCCGGAGCGCCAGGCACGAGGATGCCTGCAGGACAGTCCAAGTAATGCTGACTAGAGCCTTCACCTCGCCCCGAGAAGGCACTGGGGCGTCTCTAGTACCATAAAGCATCTGGGGAGGCAGAAATCGAGCCAAATGGAGCAATTCAACTCAAACTATCCAGTTATAAGAAAAAAAACTCCACTAACCAAATATCCTCCCATTACCTAGACCCTGGTAAAGCAATGCCCGACGTGCCTCTCCCAGGTCATCTGTGAAGCTGGCCCTATTAAATAAATCCAGAAAGGACCAGCTGCTCCAGCTGAAGGTGAATTATTGCATTTAGGTGACGTGCCAGCTAGGAGATCAATGCTTAAATGGATGTGGTTACTTATTAGATGTAAACACTGTTGAATAAATCTAAATAAAGTCTAATTATTTATACAGCATATTCCTAATGCTGGTTGAAGGCTGACTTTTACCAACTTTAAAATAAAAATGAGGCTAGGCGGGTAAATGATTTCATGCCTCTGTAGATAAAATTAGCATGCGTAATATGTATACACAAATATATGTAATTATAGGTATTGGTGTTTGGGAGAGCTGTCTAGCCAGATGGAAGGAGTAAATACTGAAAACACTTTGCTACTGCCTGCTAGAGAGGGAAGGCTGCTTAAAATCAGTGGAATAAGAAACTGGTCATTGATGTTTGGGGAAGGTAATTCTTGCTCCATACTCCCCTTCTGCTGAGTGGATTTGACAGCCAACTTCTCCACCTTGTCATAGAATCACAGAATGGTTTGGGTTGGAAGGGACCACAGAGATCATCCAGTTCCAAGCCCCCTGCCCTGGGCAGGCACACCTCCCACTGGATCAGGCTGCTCCAAGCCCCATCCAACCTGGTCTTGGATACCTCCAGGGATGGGGCAGCCACAGCTTCTCTGGGCAACCCGTGCCAGTGCCTCATCAACCTTACGGTAAAGAACGTCTTCCTACTATCTAATCTAAATCCCCCATCTTTCAGCTTAAAACTGTTCCCCCTCATCCTATCCCTGCACTCCCTGAGAAAAAGTCCCTCCCCAGCTTTCCTGTAGGTCCCTTTGAGCACTGGAAGAATGCCATGAGGTCACATTGGAGCCTCCTCTTCTCCAGGATGAACAAGCCCAACTCCCTCAGCCCGTCCTCGTATGAGAGGTGCTCCAGCCCTCTGATCATATTCATGGCCTCTGGACTCAGATCCATGCCCTTCCTGTGCTGAGGACTCCAGAACTGAATCCAGTAAAAGAAGAATTGGGGCTGGAAGTGTCTGACATCCAAAGGCAAAGCACTGAGTACAAACCACAGCTGCTGCAGTATATTCACACCACATTCATTTTTTGGCATCCAGTGAAGAGGTAACTCAGGAAACGATGAGGCTTTTGTCCTTTTAAGCACCACCAAAGCCCTAGCACACCACTGCCTGGGAACATGTCCACACACCCCACCCAAGCAATAAAACAGTGTCTGGGCTACATTTATCCTCCCTGCTCTTCCACCACAGATCCCTCTGTATGGATTGCTTGTCCTGCAGGGCCCAGAGACACCTCCAGGTAAGCAAGCCGTACTGAAAAAGGCTTATTCGGTGCTACAGCCTTCCCTTCTCCAGCCCAAACACCTGGCAGGTGGCACACAAGGAGCAGCAAGGTAAATGTTCTCTGTTTCATGCCCCACCTGGGCTTTCTGCTGGAGGAAAGGCAAGAATTAGTCCTTACGTCTGATCTTGCTGAGGGGTAAACACAATGCAATTGCTTGCATAGCTGATGCACAAGCATATATTACAAGCTTGTATATATTATATTTGTGTATCACCTACACAAGCAATTTCATATGCATTATATATGCATATGATTACATAATATATATATGCAATATATTATATTATGTATTATATGTTATAATACATACCATGTACATTATTTATATATTATCTGATGCGCATGTTAAATGCATTTCTTCTCCAATTTTTCTCAAGGCACTGGCTGGAATTTCTCTTCACTCAAGTTTAACGTTTGGACTTTGGTGACCAAGGGAGAGGGTTTCATGGCACATTCATTAAAGGTCAGTTGGCTGCTCTCAGCACCCTGGAGACAGAAAACCAGCCATCTGCACTAACCTTCCCTTCCCCAGGAGAGGGAAAGGGCTTGGCCATTGGGATGTTCACTGGGAAACTCAATCCCTGTGGGCTCCTCAGGTGTGACAGCCCATCACACCTGCTGCTGGGTTTTGGGGGCTGTTTTTCACCCTTGCAGCTCAGCAACTGGTGCTGAGACCTCTGCAAGGCAAATCCTCAGAGGGGTTATTTGGCTTCTGGTGCATCAAGGCGAGGGGCTGAACTAGTAACTTTTTCATCTGCAGCTCTTTCAGCATCAGTGACCGCGCTCGGCCCTTTGAGAAAAATCAGGCCATTTATTCATGCACCTTGGTTTAGGCAATGTTTGAACTTTCTGCTGTTTTAGAAGGCCAGAGATGAGCACCGTGCTTGGTGAGGAGGTCAGAGAGCCGCCAGCAACTGGTGTGCTGAGGGTCAAAACCAGCACCAGCCGACAGTGTCTGACGGGGAGCAGAAGGCTCCCACTCAGAGCCGTGCCCAGGACAACACCACCCCCATAGAGCATTTCAGTTTTTCCTCACAGAGTTTTACTACTCCCCATCCTGACAACCTGGAGCACAACTCTTGTTTTGCAAATAACATTTGCAAGTTAAACATTTGCAAAAGCCACAGCAGTGGCTGGAGACATGCAGCCACACCGAGTTATCACCAGAAACGTGAAACGACAGGCGCCTGGAAATAATGACACTGAAGTAGGCAAGACAGAAAGGTGCAGGATCCTTTGGCACTGGCGGATACTGGATGTTTCCCCCTGGAGAGATGGGGAGACCTGAGAAGTGTCTTCAGTGGCCCCTGAGTCCCCTGGCCATGGGAGGTGAGGGCCTGGGCAACTCTGGACCTCTCAAAACAGTTGCTCCCCACATCCCGACTGGGATTGACCCAAAACACTCCCTCCAAACGTGGCAAGACAGGGACACAAAGCCAGGAGGAGATGTCCCCTTCCCCACGTGGCGGTGGCAGCTGTGCGCTAGCTAGAGCTGATATTTCCAGGCGAGGCGCTCAGCCCCAGCGCGCACAGCCGACACATCCACTTTGCCCAGTCCCAAACCCTCCAAAACAAAGGCTCCCCCGGGAGTTTGGCAAAAACATTGCTCAGCACAGACCACGGTCATTTCCATGGCAAAATTGAAACAGAAGAGTTGGTTGGTGCTTCTAAAGAACGAGACCGAAGGAGGAGCTTCACTGCCCAGTGAATTCTGAGCACAGCCCAGCTCTCGGCTCTGTGGTGCAAACATCTCGGATCCGGCCCTAAGCACCAGCCCTTAACTGTAACCCCAGCATCCGAATCACAGCCCCTCTCGCAGGAACTCTGGCAGCATCTTAATGATGGAAAAACGAAGCAGAATTCATCTGAAGAGACATTTACAGGGAAAGAATCAGCCTCACGCAACTGCGTTGGAAAGCTATTGTGTGCACATCAGCAGCCAGTTCAGCCCCCAGCTGACTGTTCCCCGCCTTTTGCATTGATGATACACATCCATTCTCACACGAATAGAAAGCAAAAGGTGTTTTTCACTCAACTTCTTTGGGTGGAGAAGGCAGGAGGAAAAAAAAAGGAGAAACCAAACAGCAGAGAGCAGCCCCGCAGCACCAGCGCCGGAAGCATCCTGCAGGCAGGTGGCATATGAGGACAGGCGCCATAAAGATGAACTAATTTCACACCTACACCTAAGATCCTAGAGGAGAAAACATCTGCATCTGTCTTGTGCGCTCAAGCCTTTGATTTTATCTTAGTTTGATCCAGTGCAAACGTTGACCAGGCATAGGAAAGAGAAACTAGAAAAGCCAGGCAAGACAGACTGCAAAGGAAGTTCTGCTGAACATGTGCTGCAAGTGCTTCCAGCCATCATTTTTCTTTTATGCACTTCATTTACAGGCAGATCCCAAGTAAGAAACACACTGACAACACCTTCCACTTTTAAAGTTAAACGTGCCTTTTCCTCTCTTGGAAACAATTCAAAGCATCTTTCTTTTTGAATACCGTATATGAGAGATATAATATTATGTAGTAAAAGAATATATCTAGATTGTATATCTAGAATATATATTTGAAAATATAATGTATCTACCTCCATCCTCTTCCCCCTCTCTGATTTTCCATGCACAACAGTTAGCAGCACAAGAGCTAAGTCCTCCCCTTCTCAAGTCTGACAAATGGAAAAACAACTGTAGCAAACCAGAACGAAGGTCTGAATAGCCCAGTATCCCATTTCCCACAAAGATGAAGGGAAAACACTTGGAAAAAAAGCATAAAACCAGGGGGAGCATGCAGTGATGCTTCCCAAAATCTTGCCCTCATCTTTAGATGTGCAGTTCAGAGACTGTGACCAAGATGCCAAGTGTGCCTTTGGCAGAATTTATCTGCTGAAGAGCAAAGAGGCACAAATGGGTTGGCAGGAGCAAAGAGCCATGAAAATTTAGTACAGCCCTCCCAACTGGCCTAACTTCCAAAGCAGCAGGTTTTCCTAGTGCTTCTAAATATCTCCCTCACTGTAACCCTTTCTAGACACACAGCTGCCGTGACTTCTGGTTCTCCATCTCAGCCCACCGGAGAGGGAGATCAGCAAGGCTCTGCCCTGACCCCGAAATACCTGAAGCTCTGCAGGTTCTCAGCTGTGACCCCCCTGTACACCTTCCACCCAGATCTCCTGTCACTTCTACCCCAACCACCCAGAAATGCTGAGAGCACTCTGCCCCGTGTATGCTAGAGAGAAAATACTGAACATAAGGACGTTCTTCTGCTTAGTGGAGGGAGTTTACAAGTGCAAAAAATACAAATTTGTTCTTAGCTACGTGCAAAGTGCAAAAGGATGGAAGGGAGCAGAGGAGTCTTGCCTCCCAAACAAAGCCCGCTCCACTGCTGGATTTTGAAATGAATCAATAAAGCAAACGAGCCTGACGGCCAGATGTCTGCTTTCATCTCGCTGCGCTGGAACTGGAATAAAGCCCACAAAATCTCCACCAAAATACTTTCGTTGAAAGCTCTTTGTTAATGGCTTTCCAACTGCAGGGAGCGAAGGCAGCAAATGTAACAGTCTGATGCCACCTAAAGGCCGCTTGGATTTTCACCTTTCAAAGGCTGCGCTTGACTTTGGGACTCTCAATCGCAATTTGAGTGAGAACACTTGAATTTACATTGCTCCTTGCAGACGGAGAAAGGACACAACCAGTTGTAAAGGGACTTTAAGAAGACATCCAAGGAAACATTTTCTCTAACTCCCTGGCTCAGCATAACTGCGCTGCACAGCTCCTACCACTGCAGTAGCAGTAGGGTGTTTAAAGGATTAAACATCTACATGGGTAACAGCACAGCCGGGCTGCACGAACAGGGCTAGAATCATAAGCTGCAGCCAGGTTTGCCCTCCAGTTTTCACCATCAGGCTTTGGTTTTCTTGCTTTCAAGTTGATCAAACTTGACTGAAACTTCCCCTGCTGTGCGCTGGTCCAAGGGAAAACTGCTTGGGTGTGTTCACGCGTACTGCCAGCACACATAATAGCAAATAGAATCAAACACTTCCAAAGAACAAGGTTGTAGAAAAAAAACACAATTTCTCCCCATTACATTCTGACAATCTTTTCTTTTGGAAGTCTAAATTGCTGCTGGTTTTGCAACCAAGATTAGAAATTGCATCAAAGGACTGAGCGACCTTTGTATTAGTGATGTGCTTTCTATTGGTCCTCTAAGAGCCTGTGCAAGTTCAGACAACCTGCAAGTCTCTAAATGCAGGAGTTTATACAGGTTCTATGACAGCTCAAAGGCCAGAAGCGCCCATCTCCGCCTTCCTGGCCTTTCCAACCAGCCTCCTCGTGCCATCTGAGCTGGGCACAAGGCAGTGCCCACTGCGCGCACAGCACCAGGCAGTCTCTAACAAGAGCTTTTCCATGAATGCTCCATCTCATTTAACACGTTGGATCTCTGAAAGAACAAACACCAACCCACACAACATCCCCGTGCCTGAAGGGATGCATTTCCCCGTTTGCAGGAAGGGAGAGGAAGAACATCAGGAGTTTCCTAGTCTGGAACACAGGGGCCCTTTCTCCCTGTCCTTGGCTACTCAGCAGTACTTTCCTACCTGGGAAGTTTCCACAGGCTACAACAGTGAAAACGCAACAGTTTTACAAACTGGACTTGCATAAAATAGAAAACCCACAACTGCTGAGCACCGGAGAAAACAGGAATTTATGCTACGTGCTCAGTGCACAATAACTCAACTGGCAAGGCAGGAAAATACCGGTGAAAAGGGCCTCTTACCACCTTCATCTCAGTGTATCCTGTCTCTCTGCTGCATCTAAAGCCTGATTTGAAGCACATCTCGTTCTGCAGTCTTTGCAAATCAAGAAAAATCTGGTTTGCTATGGAACACTCGTGTCCAGAACAGGTGAGACACTGGAAAAGAAGTTGGCAGGCGATCACCTCTATCACAATACAGGTTTTAGTTTAGCCACACATAGACAAAAGTGGGGGAGAAAGGTACACAACCTTGTAAACCCTTGGTTTTCCTATGTAAAGTTCTTAGGTGGTAGCTGACATGTAACTCCTCATAGCACACACTGCTGCTCCTCTCTATTGCTCTTTCTTGGGTTAAGTATCCTCAAGGTAGTATTTCCTATCGTGCCAACAATCTGTTTTGAAGCTCTTCTTTCCAAGGGCTCCTGCTTCCTAAGATGTTCTATCTGCTATGAACTTTATTTCCACACTTTGGCTCGCAGAATCTCAGATCCTTCTTGCAACACTGCAAAAGAATAAGATCTAAGTGAGAATGAAGGGTCTGCTGTGGTTCATAAACTCTTGGAAACAGAGACAGTTCAGAGATGATGCACTTAGCCTTCCAGCGC
Organism: Phaenicophaeus curvirostris; assembly: GCF_032191515.1. Classification (NCBI taxonomy): domain Eukaryota; kingdom Metazoa; phylum Chordata; class Aves; order Cuculiformes; family Cuculidae; genus Phaenicophaeus; species Phaenicophaeus curvirostris. Next base: position 5,940,554 of record NC_091400.1, on the reverse strand, counting down.
TAGCTGGTCCTTGCTGATGTAGTGGCCACTTCCACGTTGGTGCAGCACTAAGCAGACTGGAGATGCTCCTGGAGACAAACGACAGTAAGAAAATCACTCGAGTCTTGGTTTTATTCAAAATGCTGAACCAAAATTATCCTCCCACGCAGGAACTGAGTTCATGAAACTGTCACCGACTTGAAAGGCTGGATTTTGACCCCCTTGTAAACAGAAACAAAAGGTTGATTTGTGGAAGGACAATGAAAACAAACACTCGTTGGAGTCCTGAAAGACATCTCACAGAGCTGATACAGCTATAAAAACATAACGCTGCGACTTCCGCAGGCTCAGAGACTCCAAGGTTACCATGTGCTGGCAGGGAACGACACAGATGTCTTCAAATGACTTTGCATTAAAACCCTCCCATACAAAAACCCCTTTGTTTTCATTAATAAAATGAAAAAAAAGTTAATTTCCGCAAACTACGTCCCTGCTCTGTGCTTATGCAACATTTAAACCACCCAAGTCCTGTGTTTCAGGCCATCATAAGGAAGCCCATGCTGCAGAGCAGGAGGCACAGACCAAGGAGATGGGGAAGCGAGTCCCAGGAGGGGAAAGCCTGCAGCACAAATTCAACTGGGGTTCAAAACAACTGCCTGACCACACCAAGAATTTAACCACAGGCCTGTTCTCCCTCATCTCCAGGATCTGTGACAGAGAAAACAACTGCTTTCTAATAAGCTCAAACTATTCTATTGCACAGCTTTCAGAAGCACATGGAAGAAGCCACCTTCAGAATCAATTCCTGAGAAGTTACGTGCATAATCAAAGCATCTTTTCTACAAGCAAGAGATATAAGAGCACAGAATGAATAAAGAATTTGAAAGATGGATGCAGAGGTGCACATAGGGATTTAGAGGGAAATGGGAATGTTGCTGGGCAGAGCACTGGGGTGCCAGACAGAGTGGTGGGAGGAGAAAAGGAACAGAGAGGCTGACACGAGGGAGAGAAAATCAGAAATGGGGAGTGGCAGAAATGAAGAGGGAAGAGGAAACAGGCAGCAAAACAGGGCAATTAAAAGATGGTTAGATGGCCACACAGAGGGACAGTGAGCTGAAGAGAGGGTTTGAAAGGGAATAGAGGACCAGAAAGCCAAATGGCAGTGAATTCTACTGTATTTTTGGTTTGTGAGATTTTTGCTTTTTCTGCCTCATCCCTTTGCAGGACTGCTGCTGCCAGGAATTCTGTGGAAAAGATATAAAGACTTTAGAAAGTGAGCGTAAGTCTTGCTGCAGTGGCTTTGGATCCTCAATTCACACTCCAAATAACGTTCCTTCTGTCAGGTGGCCTTGTCTCACAGACATACGGTGATAGGAGCCTTGGTTTGGAGGAAGGTCTGCATCAAAAAGCTCGAGTTAGCGCAGACAGTAAATGCATTGTTCACTTCTCTAGGACAAGATGTTTACAGACTACACGAAACAGGAATCTCATCACAAAGATGAATGGCCTGCTGAAGTTTCAGGGCTTTATCAGAGACTGTTGCATGTTTGACTTCCCTTGTTACAATCTCTACCTTAGACCTGTGCAGTGGTAAGTTTACAAACATAGATATAAAAAAAAAAAAGGATATATAATTACATATAAATAGTATTTGTGGTAGTAAATTAGATATTACATTGTTGTGTATTACCCATTTTATAGATACAGCAGATTTTATACACACATATATGTAAATTGGCCAAAGTTGGTTAGAAGGAAGTAAGGAGACATAAACTTCTTCTAGCTAGAATACATGCCTGCAGTCACTCAGAGAATTTATACTAAAAAAGAAAAATCAAGAAAAGAGGATATTCAACTTTTTATTGTTTTCCTGTTACTCACTTTCTAAACAACAACTGATCAACAGTGTTAACACCACAGTAACTGGCTGTTACTGTGTTACAAAAAAGCTCTGGCTGCCCAGTACTGGAGAGGCAGCAGTTCTGCACTGCCTGCATTCTGTTGGATTAACTGTAATGATTTCAAGAGCTAGAACTCTCTCTGAGTAGGGAACAGGATTTATGGACGCATGTTCAACAGTGCAACTAGAGCCTGCCTATGCAAGACAAGCAGACCATCTAGTTCAAAGACTGTTTTTTGTTGCGCAAGATCTTTAGTATGAGATGTAAGAGCTATAAAACCAGATGTATCACGTAGCAAGTACTAAATATTGTGTAACTTTTGTCTCTAAAATAATGAAAGGCGTATAGTTCATATCAAAAAGAACTCTGTTCCTCATACAAAGGAAATGCTTTTATTTCGGGTATGTCTAGGGGAAAAAAACATGAAGGATGTGGTCTTTCAGTAGTGTGTATAGTCTAGACTAAGAATTGAGAATTTAATAACATGTGAAAAGTAGTGTTTTCTAATACTAGGAAAGGAAACAAAATCATCTTGCAGTCACAAAAATTAGAGCAACAGCCTATGTCACACATTACTGTTGCTCATCACTCTGTCCGGGTACAGGAAAACTGCCTTCGTATTTTTTCTTCAAGCCTTTCAAATATATACGCAAACTGTCTGGATCCAGTCGAGAATTTCTCGCAGTCTGAACCAGCCTCATGGCTAAGTGGTACATAGCTCTCTGTTTCATCATCTCAGGAGTGCTCTTCTGCCTGTGCTGTTCTCAAAAACATACACGTGCATTGAAATATGTAATCAGTTATGTTCTGTTATTAAAATATTAGTATTGGCTATTTTCCAGCCTGTTTCTGATCTCCTGATTCTTGGTTTGTACACGAACACTACATCCAATACTCCTTAACCCCATGGGCTGCTTTGTGTTGTCACCTCACAGTGACCTTCACTATAATCCTTTCTAACTGGTTCCAGAAATACAATTTTAAATGAATCTATTTTCATAAAATCATAGGAGTGTTCACCTTCTATCCTTTCAGAAGCTCAAAATATATTTGGGTTTAATAAAAACTGTGAATCTTCTGTTACATACCAAAATTTGTTTCGAGATATGATTTATGATTTCCTTTGTATCCAAAATTATGGATGATGGTAGGGAAGAAACTTCTGCAGCTTTTAATCCTAAACAGATAAAAAAACAAGTCAGGATTTTTTTATGTCATTTTTTTCCTATGTTCCAGACTACAACTGCCAGAATTCACGTGTTTTTTAAGAGGTGAAGTTTTCATTTTTATTCAAGTAATTTCTATATAAATTTTCTCTTTGATTTCATTACTTTTTTCTGACTGTTCTGAGGAAATTCTGTGGCTTCATCAGGTGCTTTAATACTGTAGGGTTAAAACCACAGAAGGGTCAAGAAGAGCTCTTACCCTCTTAAAATACAATTTTGCTCAAGTAAGGTAAAGTCAAGACACCAGCACTGAGTTACTAAAGGTCTCCTGTTCTTTGAGAAAACTCTGCAAACACGATTTTTCTGAGGTAGTGGTGTTTTAGCATCTGAAACTGAGCTTGTGCTGCTGAACATCAAGAAATTAATTCTGAAATTCTGATAAACATTTAATCCAGTTAATTGAAACTTGACTGGAATAATTTGTGGTCTTTGGTTACCACTAGCTTGCCAAAGCCATGTGTAGCTAATTTCCTATTGATTAAACGTCACCTAAATCAAGGATCCAACTTCAAAAGCTAGTGCCTGGAAACATGGACTTCTGCAACTCTAAAATGTGTAGCTATGCCTTACTGACACTCACTCATTTCTTTATTGACCCGTAATCCATCAGTCTTCTGTACAGTCTTCAGTACAATTTATTCTAAAGTTAAGAGAAATAAACCCACTTTCTGGAGAACACCAATGCTTTGGTGGAACCTCCGATACACAGTAAAATTCACGTCCTTTGTTAAAGAAACTTGATTCCTTTTTGCTAATCAAAAAAGGGCCAAGCTGCTATTAACTGATGTATTATTACTTACAGCAGACACATATGAAAGTTTTAAGTAACACAATCCTCAGCAGCAATAGCTTTAAGTCTCTCCAGAATTTCCACTCACTTCTATAAGAAGGGATTAAATTAACTCAAGTTCTGTGGGCTCAGAATGGCTCATCTCATTCAAACAGAGGGGAATGAAAGAGCTACTGACATCAGCAAAATAGTTTTTTCACTATGAAATTTCATGTTAAGTTCTTCACACGATGCCAAACTGCTCTGTCCTTGCATGGTTACTTAAAACACCCAAGTATTTGGAACATAGTACAGATTTGTAGTTGTTACTTTATGAAACAGACACAAACTCAGCAGAAAACCTTCAGCAGAAAATTTGGGGCCTAAGAACTGAAACAGTGTCTTATATAATCTTCACTAAGTTAAAGCTATAGTGGAATCCATTACCATAGTTCTTTTCCTCCGTATATCCTTTAGAGAGTGTGTAAGTGTAAGCAATTTTCTCCTTATTTCCAGCACTGCTTCTCACATGTTGCACTTCAAAATGGTAATTTTCCACATTGGGATATAAACCATCCATATGACACAGCTCCAGGAAATGTGTAGCAAACAACGTAAACGCCTAAATGAGGAAACAAGAAAGAAAATTTATTCTGGAAATTCTCCTGGAATAAAGTACAATAATTAATTAAAAATAAATGATCACACAGGTGTCCAGGTTTTTCCCCAAAACATTGAAAAGCTGTCTTTAAATTACTAAAGCAAATTAAAATCTTTAAGCGCTGAGTTCTATGATCAGCAAAGACATTATTCCAACTGTGGTTTCTCCCACTCCTTTCTCAATAGAAGGAAAAGAATATCAGAAGTGACAGGAAATCCACAATGCTTACAAAATTTAACTAGGGTTAATCTCAATGTCAAATGGTTGCCTTAAGACTCACAAGGAATGTTTTCCCAAATGTAAGTACTACAGATAAAGTACAGAAGTGCTCTGAATAAACACTGATGAGAAACAATCCCCTCACACTAACATCAAAAAGCTGACAGCAGCCCAAGGTTGATATTATAACTAGTGAGAGAGGTGAAACTTCCAACTCATCTAAAATCATTTTCTGCTTTTCTGAACAATCTCCTCTCCTCTGTGACCAACTCACAAGTTCCACTGTACTTTGGAGAGATTACACTCAGGTAAAGAGGTTCACCTTTAACACTGCAGCATACAAAGCTGTACAAAGCAATATTAAAGAGATTAGGTAATTCTCTTTCTAGACAAAGTACAAGTTTGCAAGCAAGCCAGAAAAAAATGGTGACCAGTGCACTGCTTTTGAACAGAAGCACAGTTTATATCAGCATTTCTTCTCTACCACAGTAATTCTTACTTACCAGTTATGAAAAATAACAGACTTAGGCAAGAAATCACTACAAAACTCAAGTTAAATTATAAGAAAATACTATATTTACTTTCAGTATGACAAAAAATAATTACAAGATTTAAGTTTTATTCAAAACATAATTACCTTTAAATTCAACAGATATTCACAGGCAGCGTAACAAATGCCAATACCTTCTTCAGCACTGGTACCTCTGCCAAGCTCGTCAATTATGATGAGTGACTTGTCATTAGCATTTTGTATGATGTATGTTATCTAGGAAAATATTTAATGTGTTATCATTCCTATAAATGCAATTTTTAAAAGCTGCATAGGAATACTGCTGCTAATGGGAATACTTTGTGTTATTCAGATAAAACTTAATGCAGAAATTTTAAAAAATCTTGTCAGATGCACAAATTTTACCTTTTCACAGCCTTCAAAGAGCTGTCAATTCTAACCAAGCAAAGACTGATGCTACAGCAGTCTTTTTCTTTTCCACTGTACATATCACTTTCCCTCAAAATCATATCAGTTTGGGAGAGGGAACTGTGAGGGCTTTGACTCCTTACAAATACTGATTCAAGGCCCAAGAAATAACAAAACATTGAAACCACTGTCCAACAGAGCACTATATTTTACTCATACGGGGATATCTTTTTATTTAAGATATGCCTGGTTTTCTGTGGTTTATCACAGAATGGTTTTGGTTGGAAAAGACCTTTAAGACCATCGAGTCCAATCACTGATCCAGCCCTGCCAAGTCCACCACCCAGTCCACGATGTCCCCAAGTATGACACCTACTCATCTTTTAAACACCTCCAGGGATGGGGACTCAACCACCTCCCTGGGCAGCCTGTTTAAATCCTTGACAACCTTTTAGTAAAGCAATTCCTCCTAATATCCAACCTCAATCTCCCCTGGCGCATCTTGAGGCCATTTCCCCTTGTCCTGTCACTGGCTACCAGGAAGACGAGCCCAACCCCGACTTCACTACAAGGTAACAGGTAAAAGCTGAATTTTTTACTACTTTTCAAAGTGTACATATTTCAGTGGAAATATACCAGTACAATTTCTATTAACTTAACAGAAACAATGGGCCCTGGACCCTGGATTAAATCCGTTTAATACCTCTTTCATCTCCTTCATGAATGTTGATGCGTTTGTTTCTATATCATCATCCATACCTATTCTGGTAAAAATTTGCTCTGCAATTCGAAAAGAACAATACTCCGCTGGGACATAAGAACCTACAAAATAAGTGAAATATGAGTTTTCTGAGTTTTCTCATTTCAGTGTGACAAATGACGATTTGACTGACTACGGTGTGAGGGAATCAGTTTTACACTTGGTCTTCACATACTCCAGAGAAAGCACCCTATTCTACAAAGTTTCAGAAGATTATGTTCTGTCTTTACTTTATAAGAAAAAACTGTTATATAGGTACCATGATTAAAGGAGCTTATCAGTAAAACCTTAAGAAACGATATGCCTGAAGCTGTGTGTCAGTCTAAAGGAATGTAAAAGTGAGATTAAACATGAGGATTAATTTACAGTTGTGCAGCCACCAAGTTACTAATCCCAAGGAATCTTATTTTCCCAAAAACAAGATTATATTGCCTTTATCAGACTTTTTATTTTTAGTTTTATTGAATAGAAAAGAACAGGAAACCTGCCAAAAGAAGTTACTGGCCTCTTTATTCATATTAAACTCATGTTTTTGAGAGCAATTCCTGGAGAACTTGCGGTTGTTGGGAGCTGGACCCACAACACATGGTGGACAGATTTTACTCGCCACTGCTAAGTAATTTCATTCCAGTAGAGTCAGTGTCAGCCTAAAGGTCTTTTTCCTGTGCCAGAAGCCTTGTCTTTATCTTTAAGGTAAAAGTCATGAGGAATTCCTGAGAAGAGGGATGAGCCTCAGCTAGGCTCATTTGTTTGGTTTAGTTTTATAAGTTTAGTGATATTACTGCTTTTGTTTGAAGAAGTTGATTATTTATCTACTAATTCTACTCAGCTGTAAGCATGCTCCTTTAAATAACTTAGACCTGCTCAAGTTCCCCAATTCTTTTGGGTGACTGACACACACATAGCTCACCAGGCACACTTCAAGGACACCAGCAGTCAGTCCAGCACAAGGTGCTAGACCGGGTTAAGGTGCTCCGAAGAATTAAAGTATACGACTGTGCTTCTCCTAAAGACAGACTGGAGAGGCTTCCAGATACACACACTGCCACAGGTTTCCAGTGGCACATCCAAAACCTTGAAGTGGTCTCCGTCAGCAACACCAGAGCTGGCAGGAGCAAACAAACTAAAAATTACCTGTTACCATTCAAATAGAATCTTATCCTAGAAGCCAAAACATTCAACTTCATACTTCAACTAGGAAACAACAAATGTTGTAACACGGTACATTCATACTCACCAATCTGTGCCATAATTTGACAGAGCGCAATCTGCTTTAGGTATGTTGATTTTCCACTCATATTTGGTCCTGTGATAATGACAAAATTGTTACCCTCTGTCAGGTATGTGTTGTTAGACACAGGTTTTTCCACAGCTATCTTTTCAAGAATGGGATGCCATCCCTGCTTGATCGCTAAAGTATCCGTAAATTCTGGACGAACTAAATGAGAAAAAAAGATAAAACAACACTGCAGAGTTAGTATGGAAACCTTTCCGTTATTAAACTAAAGTGGTTTGAAATAAAGTAATTATTGCAGGGCAGAAGTCAAACTCTGTGACCCTGCTTCCATGATTTTTACCTTCCTGTAGTGAGCAAGACTAACAAGCAGCACTTGGGAAGAACTACCAGCCACTTTCAGGTATAGATTGTTGTCATGCAAGTTTTCATGAATTACTGCTACAAAAAAAACCCCCATAACTAACACTTCATTTCTAAATTAACATCCCGTGTTTGCCTTCTGTAGTAAGTAGGGTTGGACTCCAGTAATAAAGAAAAATACAAGAAGTGAAACTTGAAAAGTAATTAAAATAGAAAATTTGAAGGCCAGTCTCAGCTAATAAATTTTAAATTTTTTTTTTTTTTTTACTGCTATGAGCACATAAACCACAGGGTCGTGAACTTTGTTACTACTACGTATGTACCTTATTACATAAGCATAGCAAACAAGAAGTAGCATTCCTTTTATTTTTGTTATATTTTATCATATTGATTATTTGGGTGTACGCAATGCCCACCTAGACCCTGGGAGTGTCTGCATGCACTGCTGTCACAGTTCTTTCTGAACCTGTTCCAAATGGCTCCTGTTTATCTACCTCAATGGCAGTTCCCCAGGCTAACAAAGAAGAAGCACTGTTAAATTTGGTGTTTAAACAGAGCAGCCTTCAAAAAAGCAGTGCCAAAACAGTCCTTCAAGTTTAAACTCTGGGGAATTCTAATTACCTGGTGTATGTTTTAGTTATTTAGTGATTCAGGTAAGAGAGTGAAGTGGCAAAGAAACTGCGAGCTACAAATTACAGTCCATCTTTTTTGGTGGCTACAGATCCATGCAAGCTGCAGGGGTGAGAAGTGGCTTTGGTCTTGCTATTCCTGCGGAAGACAAGTTGCGCTCCGACTCATTTGGCAGGAAAAGGTTGTGATGCCTCAGGGATATCAGTCACTGCGCAGTTACACATCAGTTCACGTGCTATGAGTGGAATCACCAGCACGTGAAGATTCACGGTCAACACTGCAAAGTAAACTCATCCTGCTCATGAACTGGGAATTACACAGCAGCACCTGTAATGATGAGCTAATACCTTTCCTGAGATAGCTTCCAGACCTGATTTAGTATCCACACTGTTTTTTACTGTAGATAAGTATCTCAATTCAGCATTAACTGAAGATAATGTGTTCATCTATATATTGCACAACTGGACTAGGGAAGCAGCATGAATACATTGCACATAAGCATGTGATCCTGGATTCCTCAGAAGACTCTACTTCCAAAAATGTCTAAAAGTGCTACAGAAATTGAACCAGAGATAGCCTTTTTTTTTTTTTTACAGTATATATGTAATGTTGATCTGCTTATATTATCTTGCACCCTTTCAGACAGCAGCATAAACTCGGAATGTTCACAGACTTCATGCTTTTCAATAGAATATGCTTAAACTCCGTGCTTCAAAAAGACTGCCTGTGAAGTCCTACAGCGGCTAAATGGCTGAAGTAATTTCAGTGAATGGAAACAGAACTATCATCAGCACAAAACAGGCAAGAATAGACCAGACGCACTCACCAAAAGCCTGAGACCCAGAAAAATAAATGACGTGGGCTTAGCAATCGGAGAATTAGACGAAAAAGCTTGGATTTTCACCAGCAGGAGGGTCTTTCTCTGGCCCACGACGGAATCAAAGAAGAAACTTACCATAATCAGAAAGAGTGCAGGCATGGGCAAAGGAAAGCAGCATGTCCAGCATCGAAACAATGTCAGACAGCTTGTACAGGCAATGAATGTGTTCATAGATCTCGTTCAGCAGTTTACACACAATTCTGAAATAGGACACAGATATAGTTGTTGCACAGCAGAGACTGTCATTTTATACTACTTACAGAAATAAAGCAAGTTACCCATGTTCATATTGTATACGTTAGGATGGGAGGTAGCTCATAAAACACAGTCATTTCTGAAAGATGGAAGCAAACGAATAAATTTCTTTGAAGCAAATTAAGATCTTAAACCACCATCTCAGATCAAATTCTGCTATCAGACACAAGACACATAGCTAAAATACCAACAGCTCATAGAAAGCTTCACAAAGAGAAGGAACTAAAAACATTCTTATGGAATCAAGTATGTTTTATTAAAAACCCCACATGGTTTCTAGAAAGACTTTCCATGCAGCATCACACTCAGTAAGTCTTCTGAAACAGAAAGCAAAGCAACATCAGGCACAGCAAGGACAAAATACAGACAGTTCTACTGGAAATGCAAGAAACTGAATAAAAGTAACAATTCTGCATTACAAAGCTAACACATTCATTGTGTCATATTGTGAGGATAATTCACCCATAAAAGTTAAATAAATATGATAGAGACCCTTATTAATAAATGCTTATATTTTTGTAATCACATTTAATACACCCTTTGTGGGTATTTTTGTCTCCAGAAGTATACTTCTTCGGTGTCACCCTGGATTCTTTCTGCAAGTAGCTAGCTTAACAGAACAATATCTTTAATAAAACATGCAATTAGCTATTAATTGGACAAAATAAGTAATAGTTAGCAAATACTAAACAGCTTTAAATGGCCTTACAAGTAGGTCATGTGATATATTTCTCTCAGGGACTCCTGACATCTTTCATTCATTTTTATTAAATCTGCTGAAGTGAAGCTGTATGTGTTTTTCATTTTTGTGATCTACAGGGAATTCAAACCAACAATAAGAACTCATCATGTTATCAGAAAGAAAAATAGTTTATAGAAAGCAAACTGAGAGCAATACAAGGAAAAAGTGGGAAAAAACAATTCTTGGTTTCATTTTTCCCATATAATTTCTTATGAAAAATCCATCTAAGAGAATGCAGTTATCGGCAAGATATACAGCTTAATATTTACATGCAAGATAATTGCACGTAATTGCATATTTCTGACTATATTAAGTATAATTAGAAATAGGTCAGTTATGAAACCATACAAATTATACCTTCGTTTACTTCTAGATATCTTCAGTGAAATTATTTTAATTGTTGCTTACTGTATGTGTATTTTATGAATGTATTACATATTTCATATACATTAGCTATGTATGAAAAAACATATCTATCACAGATACCCTCGTGAATTCTGAAGGCAGTTGGCCATTGGGTAACGCTGAACTATCAACAGTCATCTGGATAAAAAATCCACGAGCAGAGCTGAAACTCGTTTTCAGGGGCAGGTTGTACTTTTCTGCAAGTTGTGTTATCATACCTACAACTCACAAATCAAGATTTGACCCAAATTACATACATGCATGTGCATACACACACCAACAGGTTTGTGTTGGTACAAATCAAGGCTGTTTAAAACGCAAAGAACAAAGAAGTCAGGTGTTTGAATTCAAAAAGCTAAACCAAAGATTGACATATTTTATGCAGAATGTTTTAGTTGGAATAATTCTGTTATGTTGCTCTAACTTTTTTGTACCTTTAAATTATAAGGAACAACAGAGTTTTAAATGCAGGAATCACAATATAATTGTTCAACTTCTTTAAAATAAACTGATTTCTTATTTATAAAAGGAGAATCTCAATATGTATCTCAAAATTACTTCACTTTTTGTAATTTTAATTACCAGTTACTTAGCAATGACCGTCAGTTTATACTAATACTAAATACCTTTTACATATGAGAAGGTTCTAGATTGCAAGGCTTCTATATGCCAGGTGCAACGTACTTTGAACTCCAAATAAGTAAAAATCTTGGTTTAGAAATACCTGCTATGTCATCAACAATTTCTGTGTACGTTCTACGCGCTATGTCAAGGAATTCATTGATGTTGGGCTTAACAGCATAGCACTTCTGGGTCCTCATACTCAGACATCCTTTTGTGTACCTTGTATCATCATTAATTACAGTTGTAATCTTTTCAAGTATAGTTCCAAATCTGCAATATCAGTTGTATCACTAATTAGCTACATGGTACTTGACAAATTTTGTTTGCAATATCATCCCAAAATTACAAATAACTGAAGCAAATCACCTGCTGTAAAAACCAAACACTAAATTTCATGGCTGCTTTCACCTCAGAACGAAGTACAACTATGCCCAAGTCTGACCAAAGATATCATTCAAATCTTGTGGATATACAAATAATTCCTCAAATATACAGGCAGCAGCTGATTTTTGCATTATTAGGGGGACTCTAGGAAACTACTACTTCTGTCTTTCCAGGATTATTTCTAATGGAGCACAGATCATCAGCAGCTGTGGTATCATAGATAACTTTCTCGTTTGTTTTTTCCCTATATTTGTCTGTTAGCTGAAAACTGGTATTTTGTGACAATTAAAATCAGGTTTTAGACAAAAGAACTGAGCTACACCTGTAACTACAAAAAAGGAAAGGTGCAACATCTCTAATCTTACATCCTTAAGAAAGATGAGGGTTTCTATCACACTATCTAAACCATTATGATAAATACCTCGTATCTTCAAGAGAACTGCAATAAGCCTTTAGCAGTGGCGTGTTACAGCTTCTTAAAGCAGCCTGTTGAAGATTAAAATACGGAGATGAACAGTTACTTCTTTTTGTAGCCCTTTTAAAGGACTGAAAGTTCTTAGATTCACTGAGTCTTCTTAGCAGTTGCACAAGCACCTTATGGAATTTCAGCAGAAGTTTCAGTTAAATCAATTATTCAGGTAATGGTAGGAATCTAGTTCTTAAAAGTATTATGCCTCAAATACATATTTTCAATTGGCCTAAGAGTTAACAGACTACATCAGCACTATTGTGTTCTGCAAGATATGAAGTAATCTTCTTCTGACTCAATGATCCTTATCAGTGTCTTCCAACTTGAGATACCCTATTCCACAATCTAAGAAATTTAACAAACTGCACTGTATAAAACTAAGAACAAAACGGTCTGTACTGTATTTAAAAAAAAAAAAAAAAGAGCTGGCTTACTGTTAGAGGTTCCACAAGTTCTAGAGTGTGCTTCAGGTAGATTAAATTAGTTATTTTTGACTCAGCAGTTTTAACCTGTTGAAAAATTTTACAAATATGGGAGGTGTTCGTATACCCATCTGTTTAAAAAGGTACTTAAGAACTAGCAGAACTGACACTCTTAACTGTAACTGGTTTATCTTTGGAATAAAAATTGCTAAAATACTTTATAAGCTCACTTTGACAACTTGATGTAGAACTGCACAAAAATGTTTAGATAACTGTTGCATTGTGTACTGTGGTAGTGTGCCCATCCACAGCTAAAACTCATATCTGCAGCGATAATGATTGAGAACACTCTGCTAAAAAAGAAAGCCAACCATATCCTGGGCTGCACCAAAAGCAGCGTGACCAGCAGGTGGAGGGAGGTGAGTCTGGCCCTCTATTCCTCTCTCGTGAGACCTCATCTGGAGTGTTGTGTCCAGTTCTAGAATCCTCAACGTAAGAAGGAGATAGAGCTGCTGGAACGGGTCCACAGGAGGCTACAAAGACGATCAGAGGGCTGGAGCCCCTCTCCTATGAAGAAAGGCTGAGACAGTTGCGCTTGTTCAGCCAGGAGAAGGCTCCAGGGAGACTTGATTGTGGCCTTTCAGTACTTAAAGGGAGCTTACAGGAAAGATGAGGATAAACTTTTTAGCAGGGCCTGTTGCGATAGGATAGGGGATAATGATTTTAAACTAAAGCAGGGTAGACAGACTGGATATAACAAAGAAAACTTTTACAGTGAGGGTGGTGAAACACTGGCACAGGCTGCTCAGCCAGGTGGTAGATGCCTCGTCCCCAGGAATGTTCGAGGTCAGGCTGGATGGGGCTCTGAGCAAACCCAGTTTTTCCTAACACTCTTCCACAACAATGTTCTGCTGCTGTAATATCAGATATACTCTCAATTTACAATAACTTTATTTCATGTCTTTTTACGGCACAGTCTCTTCCTTATCATATGATGCATAGTTATAGATATCTCATTTATATATTGCATGTTCTAACCAGATAACTGATCATCTAAGGTATATTTTGAAACATACTGTATCCTGCTTTGGAATTTGTACCAAAACTGAAAGTAGTTGTTCTGTATCCAGGAATTTTGAGATAACTGTAAAACAAAATCAAACAGATCAGAAATTTAACTGAAATTGTAATTTTTTTTTTTTAATGTACAGAATTACTTAGTGATAATTATGGTAATCCTTTTCTTTCATTCCATCTCCACACATTATTTACCAGAAGGGAAAAAGCAGATTAAAAATAGCTGCTATCTAAACTATACCGTCATAATTATAGTTACTATACTTAAGCAGGTACTGATTATTGTACAAGTTGGACATAATATCAACTCAGCAATATTCTCTTTGTTAGACTGACTCATATTTCAAAGATTAAGATTACATGATCCACCTTCAAGTGGACTAACTCACACCCTGGTATTGTATTTTCTTTTATGATTGTCTAGACTGTTATATTTTATGAAGCAATGGGGAAAAAAAAAGGTATAAACAACAAGCATTACATCAGCAATGCCTCTAATTGTTTTTAATGTATACATTATGTATACTTACACGTTTCCAACAACACAAGAGTGTATCTAGCCACAGAGGTAAAGAGAGAACCTCAAATTCTTAAAAAAAGCTATTGGCTCACTGACTTCTATCCACTTTATCAGAGAAATACACTTTCCTTAGCAAAACACTTGAGAAAACTATCCCCATCATAATAAAGATGTCTTCAAAAAATTGTCTGCTAAGTGTCACCTGACAAACTATTAAAAAACACTTCTCAAACATACTGAGTCACAGTGCATACTTTCATAGATTAGAAAACAAGTTTAAAAATAAATATAGCATTACATATTAAAAAATAAACTGGTACCTGCTTGAAGACCAAAAAAGAGCTCCTCATCCTGGAGAAATTCCTGAACACAGTCCAGTCTCATGTTAATTGATTCAGCATCAACAAGTGGCTCCAGGATATTGGATCTAAGTCTTCGACTCCCACCTGGAGTTTTAGTGTAATTTAGGACACCAAAAAGCGTATGACTATTCCTATGAAAACAAAATATCTGTGAAGAATACACTTACAAAAATAAAGATAGTAAATGTCAAGTGTCATTTTCAGGCAAGAGGCATTACATACAAAGGGAAACAAAACGACCTTTAAAGCCTGGAGTGTTTATCTTGTGTAAAATGAATAAAACCTAGGCATTTTAATCCAACATGTGCAACCTCTTGTGGAAATATGGCCCCTTTCATTTCACAATCCGTGAAAACAACATAATCTATCAGTTTGAATAAAATATATAGATACAGATGACTGCACGTCAGCTCTTCCTGCAATTCACTTGTAGGATTTCCTACGCTAGAAATTTTGGGCTGAACTGCAATGCATTTCTCTGTCCAAATATTTCTTAAAAGCTCTGAATGGTATAAGTTCTTTGATAAAGAAATAAATATAATGGTCAGCTCTTTGACACAAAAATAAAGGAAACTTGGTGAAATACAACTTCACAAAAGTGTAATTCGTGAACGTAAATATTCTTACCGAGAATCTCTGTTATTAATTACTAGTTCAAGATTTTGTGCTGATGACGAATCTATCATAGCTGTTTTCTCACTCCCCTGGAAACGCACCTTGAGTGATTTAGGAGCATACACTGAATTTTGAATGAACTCAACATATTTTAGCAAAGCTGCAGCAGCTGCAAGACAGTAGTACCTTGAAAAGAAACAATCTTTGATGAATGTTGCTATTTAAATACCACAAAATGAGGCAGCACACAACAGAAATCACATTCACGCTTCTTCTTGACAGCCACTGGGGTAGATAGCACAAAAAAGGCAATACATTGTAACCATGCACTAATGCATATACTGTCCACATATATGCATGTAAATCAAAAATTCATGAATGTTGGAGTCTCTATGCACTTGACACCCCACACTGTATAGCTGCTTTTGTGAATACATGTGTTTCAGTAGTTAGAAGTTACTTGAAATGAAGACCCTGGACACCGAGTATTACTACTTAAAACTGTTGGTACAAAGAAAACATTTGCCAAGTCCAGAAAGAAAAGCAATCCTAGTTCTTAAGCTATATGTGTAAGGGAGGAATGAAAAGAATTATGTGGAAAGCTGTGAATACTAAAAAAAAAAAAAAATACATATACATAACAGGCTTTCTATTTAAATTTCTAGATACATCAGAAACACTGGAGGGCAAAATCAAAGAACAGCTCTGTTATGATTTTCTAACTTTTGCGACAAGCCAGAGACTTGTGTACTAAGTACACAAAAAGCTATTAAAAACTTATCTGGACGCAGTATGCTTCATCCATTGTTAAACATACTTTGATTGAACCTCCATCAAAATGGTGCTGAATTCAGATGCACACAATTGTTCTATGTATTCCAAACCCTTCGTTTCATTGAAGTATTTTCTTTGGACTGTGGTAAAAGTCACGTTCTGCGAAGACGGGGGAAAAGCAATAGTGTTACAGAGACCTTTTCAGCAGACAAACTTCTCTATTTTTCTAGTGGCACATGTTTCCAAGAAAATCAAACACCTTTCAAAAAGGAAAATGCTTGATTTTTTCACCTCTGAATCTTTCTCAGGTTCAGTATTTCACAAATTAATTCAATGTCACAAATTCAAAACTTTCTGGCTCTAATAAGTAAAATATTTATCTCTGTAATGATCAGCATTAGAACCAGCAGTGTTGAAGCTGCATTTAAATTATTCTTTACCGTGGTAAAATTAGGCCTGAAAATCATAGAAAACCCAAAATCTGACCACATTTAAGGCTCTAGAAGTAGTGGAAAACTCTCAAATCAACAATCATATATAAAAGTGACCAACAAGAATTCTAAAACACGGAATGAGATTTAACAGCTTACCTTGAAATGTTCTGTTATCAGACTGAACAGTTTTGTTGTGTTCCCTGCATCACAAGCAGTGTTTGACATTATTATTTCAAGCGGTGTTAGAATCTTGAGTTTAGTAATAACCTGAACAAAAAAAATCAAAATAATTCAATAAAAATCCATATATAATCCAAAATACTTCCACATGATAATGAACCAGCAATAATTACAGAACTCTTATATTTTAAAATCACAGTTACGTGCAAATAGAGACCAAATTCACTGCTAACTGCTTCACTAATGAGTCAGATCTATCTGTATCTACAGATACAGCTATATAAATAGTCATGACACGAAACTTCAAATAAACCCATCGTATCTATCCCTTGTTATTTAAAAACAGAAGCATCTTTGCTGTCAAAGCAAGAGATAAATATTCAAAACTATATTCCATGGCTACGATGAGAGAAGGAGTTGTTTTCTGGGCTTGCAGCTGAAAAGTTCATGGTGCTCTGGAAGATGAAGAAATGCAACAGGTCTGAATATTAATAATCTTTTGATTGAGACTTGGTTTAGACTTTGTTCTAACCTCCTCGTAACGTTTATCTCATCCACATTATTTTCCTCTCTTACCATGCTAAAAGATGGCATTTTTATTTTTACACATATCTTCCTAATTTTAGGGTAAAGCAGCTGTACACTAGCAGCTATGCTGGTTTTGGGGACTGGCTGGTCAATGCAGTACCAGGTGTGTCCACAGAATGGAGACTTTGGTAATCTAAGTATAAAATTAGGAAGATATGAGTAAAAATAAAAATGTCATCTTTTAGCATGGTAAGAGAGGGAAATACTGAATAATGTGGCCGTGGCCTGACAGGCAGTTATAGAATATGTAAACTTACCAAGTTAGAAGCCTGAGTAACAGAGAAGAGAGTCATGCTAACAGAATTTAAAGACAAAGTATGAAAGTCTTAGAAGAAATAATATTTTAAGAGCAGAATAAGCTCTAAAAGCACTAATGATCCAAGAATACTTTATACAATATATGTTCTAATAAAGAGATTTGATGGATGTTTACATTAAGTCATATCTACTTGTTCTCCTAATTAAATTTAAGTTTTATTTATTCAAATATTGTAAAGATGCTACAAGCCACTAGCATGCATAGCTACAACAAAATCATTAAATAAGATGTTTTATTAACACTGGGGTTGCCTGAACCAGAGACATTACTCTCCAAATTAATGTAGAGTCCGCAGTGCTGGTAGGCAGAACACTTGGCTGTAAACTGAATGAATTTCACTGAACTAACTGAGAAGCAGTATTTATGCAACTATTCAACACCAGCCCTACAGTTACCACTTCTCCACCTACGTACGTTGATGCAGTTCTACTACCATGTGTTGTCCAACGCTCTTCAAAACAAGGCATCTCTCCCATAAACACACTATTTTTTGCATAAAGGCTATTTTTCTTATGCAAAACAGCTTTTCCTCTCTGTCTAAAAGCTGAGGCACCATAAAGAAAATAACAGTCCTTTCAACATTGCACATCTCTTAGAACTTGTTATTTTAACTTCTGAGAAGGTTCTTCTATAAACTCAAAATTTAATTTCCCATTAGTCAGAAGATTTCATAAGAGAGTCAGAATAATTAGCCTGTAAAGGATATAGTGATTAAGTACGCAACAATACCTTGGCGTAAGTCGTATTGTCCGCAAACTGCGATAAAATCACCTCAGGATTTTTTAAGTCAATACTGGCCATTCCTACTTCACCTCTGGCAAGGCCTCTTCCTTCTACCACAGCTACAATAACCGAGGCAACGCTATGAGCAGAGACCGCAGATGACGATGTAACTGTAAAACAGTTGCTTATATTCACTTACGAGCCACTACTTCACATTCACAGAATCATACTTCGACTTTCCAAGTGAAATACATGTTATATTCCCATATGTAGAGAAAGTCTTTTCAATCTTCCAAACTTAGTTAAAAATTAAATCTTGGTTGCTAATTCCATACTTGCCATACCATACAGATAAGAAACACTTTCTGAAGTATGAACATTATACTCTTACATCAAGAGACTGATTGAATGCATTAATTTAAGAGTGTCAGAACTAATCACATTTCTATAGCAAGTGAAAATACAGTTTCTGAGTCACTACCTCTGTACTAAACAAAAAAGAGGTTTAATAAGTGCCAAAAGGCACGGCTATTATTAAACACTTGCCATTTTAAATTCAAATTGATGCACAGCTATTACCACTAGTTAAAATCAGGTGCATAAACTGCAGAGAAATATGTACAACCCTGATCAAGATGGCTTAGATCTTGTCAAGTTAAGGGAAATAGATGTCATGTATCTATTTCATCTGATCTTATGCTAAATTTACTACACTATTCTAATATATATATAATTTATACATATACTAATATGTATATTGCAGCACAGTTGAAATGTAGTAATTTGGTTTTCATTTTGGTGATTTTTTTTAAAACATACTTTTAGTATCATAATACTTATTTAGCTTAAATTTTTTCAAACATCATCACAAACTCAAGTAATTTCATATCCTCCTTCAAATAAAGAATCATAGAATCGTTTAGGTTGGAAAAGACCTTTAAGACCTTTAGGAACAGCAAGTCAAACCATAAACCTAACACTGCCAAGTTCACCACTAGATCATGTCCCTAAGCACCACATCTACACGTCTTTTAAACACCTCCAGGGATGGGGCCTCCACCAGTTCCCCAGGCAGCCTCTGCCAGTGCTTGACAGCCCTTTTGGTGAAGACATTTTTTTCCTGATATCCAATTTACATGTCCCCTGGCATAACTTGAGTCCATTTCTTCTCATACTATCACCTGTTACTTGGAAGAAGAGACCAGCACCTACCTAATTTTCTTACCTAGTTTCTTTCTTTTCCCATGTAGATAAAACCACCAACCCAGCTGTTCTAGCAATGTGCCCAACGTAACACAGCAAATCTACTCTGGGATTGTACTACAGGCCTACAGTAAAGTGGATGTTTATACCTAAACTGAAATGTATAAACCTATGATTCCTAATCACACGTCATTCAGATCCCAATAGCTAATCTGAAAAATGGGTCTATTTCGTGTTCAACTACAGTTTAATGCAGTACAGTTGCCTGGTGACAAATTTTGTCACGTTCCTTCATCTCATTCCTCCCACACCCCTTCATAGACCACTGAATTTTAAACAGCACCAAGTTAAAAACAAACAGTCTTATAGCACAACTGTTTTGGTGCCTAAAATCTAAACTGTGAGCCAATGAGAAGGACAGTCTCAGAAATGAGGCATCATCTGCAACCAGAACTAGGGGGACAAAAAGCTGGACAAAATGAGCTGACCCTCCCACCTTTCCCCAGCTGCTCTCTGGGTTCCTGCCATCACAGACCCGTGCAACAAAACATCTTCAACAACAGTAAGTAATAAAGAGTCCACACGCACCAAATTACACTCCATTATTTAAGAAGCACTGCTCCTTAGTGCTGTTACAGTACTTCCTAAATATTAATGTGGCGATGCCATTTTAACTCAGACCAAAAATATCCATACAGTGCATCTTTTAGTATATCAGCTAATTTTTGTTTCACGTTCACAAAATGGTATTAGATTCTTCCAAATTCTACTGGAGAAGCTATTAATGATATTTTGTTTGGAAATCTGCGACCAAAAGCTGTGAGACCATGGTATTTAAACGAGCAAACATGTAACTTGCTGAGCATCACTGAGTAGTACTGAAGTAATTACCATGCTACAAAAAGGAACTGCTACATGCACATCGCTGTAACTTCTCAGACAAACTGGAGAAACCCATCATGATCTCAATCTTCTTAACTTTCAGCT
The DNA here is from genome assembly GCF_032191515.1 of Phaenicophaeus curvirostris. Lineage (NCBI taxonomy): Eukaryota > Metazoa > Chordata > Aves > Cuculiformes > Cuculidae > Phaenicophaeus > Phaenicophaeus curvirostris. The sequence goes on along the minus strand of NC_091400.1, from coordinate 5,919,930 downwards.
AAAAGCCAAACTAAACCTTACAGTAGCTGAATTGAATGGATTCTTCACTTAATCCTTCTTGAATTAATTTAAATATTCTGAAGAGATTTAAATATTCAGAACGTTCTGAACATATATTAATTAATGGTTATTGAATGTTATTAAATATTTGTGTTATAAATAACTTATTTACAAATATTATTAAATATTATTAAATTACCATTAATTCTAAAGTATTCAAAATAAGATAAATACTTGCATATACAAGGCACGCCCCGTTTACGCTCTCAAAAACATCTGAACAGTATTGCATTTTTATAGCATAGACACTACCAATCTTAATCACCAATAAACTGTACCTGCTCTGTAGTGATTATTTTTACACATTTACACTCTTTTCCACCACTACCTTCCCTCGATCTTCCCAGAATTTGCTCTCATAAAATGAAGGAATTAAGAGTGTTCTCGAAATGGAACAATCCTGCTGAAGAGGCATAAGCCTGCCATTTTCTTTTGAGCAACCTCTATTTGAACCCCAAGAATCAAAACCAAGCCCACCAGGAATTTGGGAGGGCAAGATCAGAATCAGAGTTTAACTACGAATTTGCAATTAGAAAGCTGTTTGAACTGCAACTGGCTGCCACCTGAGCGAAATCTTTGATGCTGCACACAACTGAGTCTGAACCTCCATCATTCTACCTGTGTTCTGTAGGCCACAAGATGTCAGCAGCAACATTCACATAAAGTTTCATCTGAGGCGAGCTGGAAAAGGAACTGGTGTTCTACTCAGTCCTCTACTCAGAACAACCCCTGGCCCATCAGCAGGAACGTGTAGAAATTTTGAGACTCTTCAGTTCAGTCACCACACAAACCAACATGTCCACAAAAATAATTCAGTATTGGGCAATTTTTAAATCTGAATTCTAATTGTATTGATAATTTATACATGAATGCCAAGTAAGTGACAGGAGGTTGTAACACCAAAACACCTACTCAGCATCTAAAGCCACACTCTGTCTTAAAGGCACATCTTTCATGGGCAGGTATCCTCTGCAGCATAAAACACATTATGTTTTGTGTTTTGAATATATCTCAGTATCTTATTTTATCACATTAAAAAATAAAGTAAGTTTAATATTAATATGGTTAGAAAGGTAAGTAGGACAATTTCCTTTAAGAGTTGTTAATCTTACCTGAATATCCTGCCAGAGGGGTATGACTCCTGAAAACAGATCTGCTAGCCGAGAGGGGTGGTTTTCCCTTACATGCGCTATTTGAGCCTCGTGCAGAAGAAGAACTCGTGAGATTCAGTGCGCTGACATTTTCTACACAAGAACTCTTGTCCCCAAAATATGATTCTGAAGGGAGGGAAAAAAAATAACTTTTGAAAGCAGACAGATCAAATTATATAAATATATAGGTTAGAAAGCATTATTTTTCTTGCTAGAAACAGAGAGGTTCAGTGTTCAGTGTGCTCTGTGCTGAGCAGAGGTGTCTCTTGCAATCCTCTCTGTTTGCAGCCTTTCCCTGTCTCAAATGCAAGGTCAGGCAGAGCTGGAGCCAGGTCCAAATTAGCCAGAGATGTGACTGTTGTTGAGTTCATGATAATATTAAAATAAGTAATTGGGAAGGAATAAAATATGCATAAGATTTCTATGAAAATTTACATCTGTGCATGCAAGTGGGAAATGCATTCTGCCCCCAGCTCTTGTCTCTCTGCGCACGACTGATGGAGATCACCCCCTCGCATTGTCCAGGCCTGATTAAAGGATGCTTGCTCCAAAACAAGTCCTAAGGAGAGTTTATTTGCTGGCATTTCTGGTATGAGAACCAAAAATAAAAAAGAGCAACAAAAAAAAACCCCAAAAAACTAGCAAGCAAACACAAAACCAAACTCCATAACCAACTGAGGTCTCTAGGAAAGCAAACGTGTTGCAATTCAATCCAGTTTATCGACCCAGCAGGGAACTCATATACTGCTTAAATAAAGCAATAAAAGTTAATTCAGTGTGAGGAATGACCACCCGTTCTGCCAAGCTGAACAGAACCAGGAGGTCAGGGAGACACATCAATGCTGCCCAAGCAAAGAGAAAGGATGACATGAGAAGTAGTCACTATTCTAAAAAATGGAATGTTTTTGATTTGAGCTAAAGCAGAGTGAAGTTTCATCTAAACAACTGCAGCTTTTTTGAGAGTTAGACAGAATGTTCCTCTGACAGCATGAAAGCCTAACAGTCTTGATTTATGCTAAAGTAAAGTTCCATCTAAGTAATTGTATTTTTTGAAAGTAAGAGAGAATGTCCCTCTGATAGCATGTTTGCTTTCAAGCAGTGTTTTTCCAGACACTGTTCATTCTTTGGAGATGATAACACCTTGTGTTCAGGGTGATTTGTGCAGAGCAGATACCAATAAAGGTTTATCCAAAGCATGAGGAACAACCACCTGTCCTGCCAGGCTGAACAGAACCAGGTCAGGGAGACACACTGATGCTGCCAGAACTGCCTGTGACAGCGCTGCCCAAACAAAGGGAGAGAATCACGGAATCACAGAATCACCAGGTTGGAAAAGACCCACACGATCATCGAGTCCAACCATTCCCATCAATCACTAAACCGTGTCCCTCAACACCTCGTCCACTAAACACCTCCAGGAAAGGTGACTCAACCACCTCCCTGGGCAGCCTGTTCCAGAGCCCAAGGGCCCTTTCCGTGAAAAATTTTTTACTGATGTCAAGCCTGAACCCTCCCCTGGCAGAGCTTGAGGCTATTCCCTCTTGTCCTGTCCCCTGTCACCTGGGAGAAGAGCCCAGCTCCCTCCTCTCCACAACCTCCTTTCAGGTAGTTGTAGAGAGCAATGAGGTCTCCCCTCAGCCTCCTCTTCTCCAGGCTAAACACCCCCAGCTCTCTCAGCCGCTCCTCTTGTTCTCCAGCCCCTTCCCCAGCTTCATTGCTCTTCTCTGGACTCGCTCCAGAGCCTCAACATCCTTCTTGTGGTGAGGGGCCCAGAACTGAACACAGGATTCGAGGTGTGGTGTCATCAGTGCAAGAAATAGTTACTATGATAAAAAGTGGAATGTTTTTGATTTAAGCAAGAGCGAAGTTTCATCTAACCAGTTGCTTTTTTTTTTCAGTTAAATGTCCCTCTGACAGCATCAAAGTGGAAGGCTCTTGATTTAAGCTACGGTAGCGTGAAGATTCATCTAAATAATTATATATTTGCGAGAGCCGGACAGCAGGTCCCTGGCCCAGCCCGTTGTTTTTCCAGGGGTGCCCCCCCGGCCCTGTTCCCCCCTCGCACGCGGCGATGAAGGTCTCTCCCGGAGCTGCCCCGCACCTCCCCGCCCGGACACCGGCGGCCCCTCGCCCCTCTCCGCGCTGGCGAAGCTGCTGCTGCCGGGGGTTCGCAGCAGCCCCAGCGAGTAACGGGGGGTCCGCGCCCCCCGCCCGCCCGCCGGCGACGAGGAGGAGGAGGCGGAGGAGGCGGAGGAGCCGCCCGCCCGCCCCGCGGCCATCGCCGCCCCCCCCGCCAAATGGCGGCGCCCCAGGGGCAGGCGGGAAGGGGGCTACGAGCCTCCCTTAAAAACACACAGGCCTCGCTCTGAAAACACAGGAGCTTCGCTAAAAACACGGCGTCTTCGTTTAAAATGCGCGATCTTTGTTATAAAAATACATGATCTTCATTATAAATACGCGATATTTGCTATAAAAATACGGGAACTTCACTATAAAGAAGAGAACTTCATTAAAAATATGTGAATTTCATTATAAAAATACGTGAACTTCCATTATAAAAATATGTGGACTTCACTATAAAAATACACGAACTTCACTATAAAAATACGTTATCTTCACTATAAAAATACATGATCTTCACTATAAAAATACGTGATCTTTGTGATAAAAATATGGGATAAAAATAACATGATCTTTGTTAAAAATACATGACCTTTGTTATAAAAATACATGAACTTCATTATAAATACGCGATATTTGCTATAAAAATACGGGAACTTCATTATAAAGAAGAGAACTTCATTAAAAATAGGGGATCTTCATTATAAAAATATGTGAACATTATAAATACGTGGACTTCACTATAAAAATACGTGATCTTTGTGATAAAAATATGGGATAAAAATAACATGATCTCTGTTAAAAATATACGATCTTTATTATAAAAATACGTGAACTTTGTTATAAATACGTGGACTTCATTATAAATACATGATATTTGCTATAAAAATACAGGATCTTCACTAAAAATATGTGATCTCTACAAAAATACTGGGTCTTCGTTAAAAACACATGATCTCCGATATAAAAGTATGGGATCTTCACGAAAAAAATACAGGATCTTCGTTATAGACACACAGTCTTCGCTACCTAAAAACATGCAATCTTTGCTATGAATACTGATCTACAGCACAAAGGACACAGCAAAATGGTCCATGCTCATTCTTTAACATGGGCGTGAAGCGTTTAAGCCTAATTTGTCCCATATTTGTTTATTAACATTCAGGGAATTTTAGCAGGAGCTTCACAGGTCTCCTCAAGAATTTAGATACCAAAATATTCCGCATAAAACCATAAAGCTCGTTTACATCTTGTGGTACTAAAAATGCCACAAATTGACTCTCTAAGACTCGGTTTGGAGTTTGGGAAAGCGAGCACCCTTCATCAGCCTTGGGGAAGGCCTGGGCACGTTCTGCATCGATCTGTGCAGTGAGATCAGAGCTGGGCACGATGCATCTCCCGCTCACACAGAGATGTAGAAATTCTCCCAGGAATCCTATGCATCTTCTGTTCCTTCCCAAGGACTCACTTTAATGTTATCATGAACTTCACAACAGTTGCACCTCTGGCTAATTTGGAGCCGGCTCCAGCTCTGCCTGACCTTGCATTTGAGACAGGAAAAGGCTGCAAACAGAGGGGATTGCAGGAGACACCTCTGCTCAGCACAGAGCACACTGAACACAAGGTGTTATCATCCACAAGGAATGAAGATCGTTTGGAAAAACACTGCTTGAAAGAAAACATGCTGTCAGAGGGACATCCTGTCTAACTTTCAAAAAACAATTACTTAGATGAAATGTGACTCTACTTTAGCTTAAATCAAAAATATTCCACTTTTTGTAGTAGTAACTACTAGAAGTTCTATGCATGTTTTAGACCACACTGACACCACTTAGTATATGAGCATGTAATACATACCACTAGAAATGTTTCAATTTTGTCTCTGGGATGCAATACAGCTGCATTAAAACCTCCTCCAAGCTGCAGCCAGTCTTCTCCAGCACACCATCCCTTGTGGACAGCCATAGTCTGATGGCTGTTCAGCTTCCCCACAGAAACTCCATCAGCTGCAACTCCTTGGCTGCCATCAGAAAGGCATCGCACCAGCAACAGCTCTCTCAGCACTGAGCACCATCAGTCAGACAGCTTTAAAAATCTGAGCATCAGAAACATCAGCTTCACTGCAAAGGATGGCAGACAGCAGCAGCCAACTGCAGTTACTGCCGCTGTTCCGAACTTCCGAGTCCTACAGGGAACTTTCCATATGCACTCAGACTTCTGAAGCTGGCGTAAAACCATCTCCTCTCCTCTGACAGAAATGCAAATGTATTGCAATAAAAGTAGAAATACAAGCTATGTCCATCTTCCAGCTTCCTTCATTTCTTATGGTCACAAATCATAAGGCTGAATTCACCTAACCAAGCTGTCTCAGCAAAAGTGAGAGGAAGCATCTCTGCAACAAAGCACAGACCTCTGGGCTTGACCATGTTCTTAGAAGACAAGAGAAGAGCTGTTGATCTCTCCCAACATGCACAGATTTTAACAAACACATCTACACAATTTTATGTAACTGTCATTACTGTTTTGCAAATTCTCATGCAGCACCTTGCAAAATTTATTGCTGGGAATGCTTGCTACCCACAGTATTAAAGATCAAGTACTAAGATAATGTCAGAATCCTTACATGTAAAGATTTCCTTGGGGAAAAAAAGAATGACAGCACAAATTTCTGAAAGTCTTTAATAAAGGACCTGCAACTGAAGGCTGAGAACAGTAGATTAATTACTGCTAAGTTTTTCTAACTCCATAAGCTCAGAAAAAAAAGTGTTATTGGTATATTTAACAAAATAGAGGTAGACAGTTAACAATGTATTCTCCACCAAAATTACATAAGTCTTAACACAGACACACCAGGCAACTAATTTTTTTCACAGTACATTTAACAGAAAACGTGATTGTTTGCATAAGAAAAATTATTATGACTCTACAAATACAGTATTTAAAAAAAAAATGATGTAAAGAATGGAAGAATATGCTTAAGAAGTTTTTAGTTTGTGCACATACTCACCTTTTTTACCCTATAATCTTTTAAGATCTTAGAAATCACAGCTGACTTAGGAAATGAAGTTGACCAGACCTTCAGAGAAAAACAATGTTGATAGGATTTCAACCTACAGTGAAATGTTCTACACCATCATGCAGTATCAACCACGTATGGATTCCCAGGGTGCCCAAGTCTACACCAGACTAGACATTCTGAAGAGGATGCTATTCTGGCTACACAACATGAAGAAAATGGAAAAATTCCTATGTACTGAACAGTGTATCCCTCAGATGAAGTAAGTGGCACTTGCAAAACCTGGAATGAGAAACATTTATTTTAAAATTTTCTGTTAAACTTGATCAGTGCTCTCACTCCCTCACACTCAACACAAGACCTACTTTTTTCCAAACCTTGAAGAAGAAATTACAGGCATTGACCAAGGAATTCATCAGGCAACTGGACAGCTAAAAAGAACAAGGGTTTCACCTTATCTAAAAGCCTGTAGAGAAGGCTTTAAAAATTCTTTAGAAATACTTGGGCGTTCAGTTAAACATTCTCTCTTTGAAATTCTATACAGGTAAAGGTCCATCAAAACTAACCAGCTGGTTTTTAAAACTGTTTGAAACATCTTTAGAGATTATCAAGAGACTTACTCCCCTTCATGACTGCCTTTCACTGTGTATTTCAACTGAAAATCATTCAGTCTCAGCCAGGGTGTGTGGAATGTAAATTAAGGGGCTATTTTAGGGCTTCTGTGAAGACAAAGAGGACTTAAACCCTTAAAGAACAAGCACTTTCCATGGCTAGTTTTATTCTCAATTACACCATAATCAAGTGTTGGTATTACTGACTTAAAAGCTATGAATTTCAAATCAGCAAATAATTTACGATCAATTCTACACTCAGTTACAAGTCACTGTCCTATACAGACCTTCTTTAGAATGTGTAATGTTAGCAAGTTTCACTGTACATACTCTAGGTTTGCTCTGTTTCAAACACCAGCTAAATTTAGTCTAAGTGACTCATCAATAAATAAATACATTTATATACTTAATGGAACCGTAACTTTTGTTTCTATTGGTATAGGTTACTATCAGAAGAAAATGTTTTTGTTTCTCAGCATATAAAAGTGATGGCAAACATGAGCAGGAAGAATTACATACACAAGTGTGTGGCATTAAGTGCATGGCTTAAGTAGGGGTTTGTTTGGATTCTTTTTTCCATACTCTTTTAAAGTGCTTTGTGTGATCCACCATCAACACATGCTTGTGGAAACACAGATGCCAGCATGGTTGATATCACAGGAATATGAAAAATCGGAGCATTCACGCTGTCACTTTGACTTGAAAATTAAAAAAAAAAAGCGAAGGCCCATATATTTAGATACAGATTAGAAATGTTTCTACATCTCTTATATACAACCAAAGAACATGTTACACATTATTAGAACCAGTCTGGTCTGATACATTTGCAATGTGACAAAGCCCACGGTAATGCTATTGCTTTGCTTTCCTAATGTAAACACATCTGACGGAAGAATATGCCAACCATTCCAGAGATGAGATGACTTCATTCAGTAAAACTAAAGCAATTGGCATATCAACCTTTTGTATCTACAAGGCTTAGCTCACAAGCTCAGGCTGTACATTTATTCTTCGAAGGACATCTTCTGGCATACAAAAGACAGGATTGACGGCCTTTACTTGTTCTTCTCCTAATAAAGATAGTCCAGCAATTCCAAATAAGGTGTGAAAAGGATCCACCTGGGAGAAGAAAGAAAGTTTGTGTCCATTAATTGCAGCCTAGAAGGTTCAAACTACACAAGCACAGCAAGTCTTGCTCCTCAGTGGTTTGGAAACAACATTACACGTGTAGTCAAAGCTCAAACATGTTCACTTGCTCCTTCCCAGAGTACAAACAAACAAAAGAAAACATAAACCAACAAACAAAAAACCAAACCCCAAAGCACACCAAAGCCTGTTAGGAAGGAGTTTCTGCAGGAACAAAGCAAAAGCCTATAGGTGTCAACATTGCTATGTCAGTGCCAATTTCGACAATGGATTACAGGTAAAAATAATATGAAATGACCGCTAACCTAATACGCATAAACTCTCCCAAAGGTGCCTGCGTTAGACAGAGAGGAATGGTTTTGCAAAGCTGTTCTTCTAGCAAGACTGAAATAGCTCAAGTTTAATCTCAAAGCCAGAAAACATTTACTGTTCCAGTTGAGATTTTCCATTTATTCTATTTTATTTGGTAAAGGATTATTTACCATATCTCCTGGTCTGTCAGCAAACCCTCCAGTCTCCTCGTCCTGGCAAGCCAAAATAAAGCAGCGCAGTTTCTCTCCGTCAATCCAGTGTAACCGACCAATCATCTTCAAAGATGCCAGCACCCACCATGAATAACACACATCAGGTAACTGCAAGCAGAGCAGTGGACTGTTACATGATTTTGTTTTAAACACAACATTGCAAATTTTAATGGTGACTCTGCAAATTACTAGGTGTGCTGTCATAATACTTTGCAGAGAAACAACATTTTTTAAGAGTTTCTTTGGGGTAAAAGAGAAGAAAGTTCCTGGATACAGCCTCTTTCAAGAGGTCTTCCCCTTTTCAGGAAGGGAAAAAAATCTTTTTTTCAAATCTCTTCCCTTTCTTCAAGAAGCAAACCCACAAGAATCTGATTTGTTTTAAAAAGCCTTCACCTTCTGTGGGAGAGGCTAAAAAACCAGTATCTTTTCCTGGAGTCAGGACAAAGAACTTCATACCAATTACTTTTGTTTCTTTGACAAAAACGTGTTGGCTGGTTATCTGCTTGCCAGGGGGGATTACTCTAGGATACACCATTTCCTGGTGTGACGTGGAACACTATTACACACAAGACTTACATTAAATTCTGTCATGTTGATTACATCAGCTGCAGTACACATAAACATTATTTTCTACATGCAGTGCTTTTTAAACACGAGAAAAACACAAGCAACAGTGCTTAGAGGTCTTTCATGGACAGTAATAACAACCACAACTTTACTTTTCTCCAGACGTGAACCATTATTGACATTTTCACCTGCTGGAACTGGAATCCCATTGTTGTGGAATACATCTGATAACCTATGACTATAAAACTGATGCCAATTAAAGCGTTTATCAATCCTAGCAAGTACCAAGTGGTGTTGTGGGGAGATTTGTTATGTTGTCTCACCTAAAGAGCAACACACACCCTAGCAGATGAGGAAGCAACAAGTAGCTCTGTTTCCCAGGTCTCAGAGTAATTCTAGAGCTAAACTGATGCTCTTCAAGTTCATACTCAGAATACATAAACTCATCACAGACCTAGGGAAATAGCAGAGACGTTGTTCTTTAATGCTCCGGATTGCAGGGCAAGAAGCAACTGCCTTGTGAGGATGCACCTAACCCTTAAATGTGAGGAAGCAAATAAGGGGTTTTGTTACTGCTTACAAAAACTCGGCTGTACTTAAACAAGCAGTAATTTTCAGACAACTCCTAACATCAGAAAACATTCAAGCCCTGACTTAACAGGATACCAGTTCAGTTGTCAGCAGGACGCACTTCAGTACGTGTGCTTTTCTAAGCAGAGGACTCCAACTAAGCACAGCTAACAACTGCAGTCACAAAGCAAAATCAAAATCAAGGCCTGCCTTCTTTGAAAAGTTTACCAAATATTGCATAAAAGTCATGATATTCTCCAGAAATGCTTCAGCTTTAGAAAAAATAATCTCTATTGAGGTTTGAACATACAAAAGAAGCCACTTAAATACCTTCTCTGGTCGTCCGTTGAGGCCTCCAGAAGGTAACTGGCGTTCACAAAGCCACCAACCCAGCAAGTCAACGTTTATTTGATGCAACTGGTCTGTTATAGCCAGAAATCCTGTGCAACAATAGATCTAAAATTACAGATATCATTTTTTTTGTGTATTTAAAAACTAAGTACAGTGTAGCAGACTAAATGCAGGAAGATCTCAAAGCAGGAATAGAGTCATGCAAACACAATACAAAAGAAGCACACATTTCAGCTCCTGGTTTCAAACGAGTTTTACTTTTCTATTAGAAAAGTGTTAATGTTACAGTTGCTTTTGTATAAAAGTACTAGTTACACATTATAGTCATAGAACAGTAAGATTTTACTAATACAAGTCACTAACACAAGGTTTAGAAAAAGATCCTAAGAGACCAGGCAGAGCCATACAGTTGTATTTTAAAAACAGACTCTCAAGCCAGAATACTCAAACTTATTTCTGCAGGCTGGATGTGGCCTTTATGAACACACTGCATCCAGCCTATGGTTTGTTCCTGTACGTGCCTCTTACCCTCAGGCTTGTGGAGAACAAACTAAAATGCAAATGAATTCACTAGCAGAAGCAGGTTAACCTTGATCATCTCTTATTTATTTCAGTTCATCAGCTGATACATATCAAATATATTCAACAAGTGTCCCATATGTTTCGTTATGATTTGTGGCAGACAGTGACAGATCTTGTGCAATATCTCCATTAATACCCATTTCAAATTCTCTAAAAATCCTCACGCTAACTATTCCAACATCACTATGTAAAGACTGAACTACAATCCTAAAAGCTGTTCCCTTACGAACTCTCTTTTTGCCCAGCCTGTAACCTCCAGACTCTACTCATCTTCTCATATTTATCTACCTAGCTGTTCATTTATTTTATCTAAGGTACTAGAATCAGGCATTTGGGAACAAGGAAGGTACATCAATTGACATCGCTGACAGATGTTGTAAAGAAACACGCATAGGCAGTGTGCGACAGTTGTCAATTTAAAACATTGCCATATAAAGAAAAAAAACTCACCTGTCCCGCATGGGATTCAGAACCTGGTCGACAACCAAATCCTCCATCGAAGTTCATACAGGACAAAACAAATTCTACTGCTTTCCCCACATCAATAGCATCCAGCTTTCCCTGCAAGTCAGAAAATCAACTAATGTACTTTACATTCTACCAAGCTCATCAGAAACTTCAGCAGCACCAAAGAGAAGACCCTGTACTTGAGCAAGTAACAATTTAGGACTTACCAGGAGTGCAAGAGTTGCCACAGCACAGAAGGAGAACCTTGTATCTATTTCTCCTAGAATGTGAAGGGGAGAGAATGAAATAAGAGTAGTTTTATTAACATCAACAAAAATACATTTAAATTGCCACTGAAAAATATGGAAAATGTTAAAATAACTAGCTTTTACATTGAACAACAAAAATCAGACAAAACCTGTCCCTTTACTCTTTCCTTTTCCAGCCCATGGATTATTTCCTGAGTAGTTTAGAAAGTGTACATATACAATGCATAAGCAAACAGACGATCCAACAAAACTAAAGACTTACGCATGTCAACCCAGTCGCTATATTTTAAAGATCTAAAAATTACCCCATATGTCTCCAGCAAACGATCCATCTTCTTTTTGCAGGTTCTGTATATATTCAACAATTTTATTTACATCAACAACATGGAGACTATCATACAAGATAAGAATCTGGAAAAAAAAAAGACACAGTAAGAATCAGAGAGAGACAAAACTTTTAAATGTTTACTTCTTAAAAAAAAATCCTGGATTTACAAAATACTTGAATTGTCTGTGAACACTATTCGGTAAAGTTTATTTTAATAAAATTCCATTCGCTGCAGTTCACCTATCTCTGTCTAAAAGCTTTAAGAAATTCTAAATGAAAATACAGGCAAGTCAAGCTGAACTCTCTCATGCTTGGTTACTTTCCAACTTAAGCTCTCCTTTTAAAAGCATAATTGGGTTTGCTTGTTTTTATATTAGCATTATGTAGAACAGAGAATTGATTATAGTTATTTTGTAATAGGATAATGACACCCCAGACTTACAGACTTGTAGTTTGTGCACTGCGGCTGCCTGGATACATGCAAGGGTAAATCAAGCAGCCAGTCACTAATGTCATTTACAGTCCAAGTCTGCCAGCAATCACAGAATCATAGAATAGTTTGGGTTGGAAGGGACCTTAAAGATCATCCATTTCCAAAGCCCTGCGATGGGCAGGGACACCTCCCACTAGATCAGGCTGCTCGAAGCCCCATCCAACCTGGCCTTAAAACACCTCCAGGGATGGGGCAGCCACAGCTTCCCTGGGCAACCTGTTCCAGTGCCTCACCACTCTCACGATGAAGAAATTTCTCTTTATGTCTGGTCTAAATCTGCCCCTCTCCAGTTTATCACCATTTCCCCTGTCCTATCACTACCAGCCTTTGTAAATAGCCCCTCTCCAGCTTTCTTGTAGCCCCTTCAGGTACTGGAAGGTCACTATAGGGTCTCCTCGGAGCCTTCTCTTCTCCAGGCTTAACAACCCAAACTCTCTTAGCCTGCCAATGATTAGTTTTGAATTGTAAGATTTTTATTTACATTCATTTTTTAAACACAATGAGTAGAACTACATCGCAATAATTTGAGAAAAAGTATGAACAATATGATCAGGCACAAACTGTACACGCAGCACATTCTGAAAGAAAAATAAAAGTCATAGTGAGGAGTACAGTTTTCTGAGCTACCACTGACGTGAACCAGTAACCCCATATGACACAAAGTCATGTGGAAACAATTCCGTTTCTGAGCCCCAGCTGCCTTTGTGGTTTTTTACAGATTATGCAAGTTATGAGAGTAATTAAGAATATATTATAAATGACAAAATAGGAAGAACAGCTGAAACTACGCAATATTATAGTGCCAATCCCAAAAAATACCTGCAATTACAACTCTGAACACCTTGAGTTAGGTGGAACCTTGCAACTGTTAGTTAAAATCGAAGTCTCACGGAAATGCAAAAAAGAATGTACAACTCCAACAGAAATTATAAAATCATAGGATGCTCCTTAAAAGCAAATGTGAACCAACTACTATTATGCTAATAGTGATCAAGAAAGATGTGACATGACCTGTAAAACATTCTGGATATGTAGACAGGACTAAACAGTGTTTGTTCACTAAGAACACACACATTGATTAAGAGACACTGGTTAAGTTTACCACAACAGTTTTATATCAACACTCGCTAACACTTTTTACCTTTGGACATTGAGAGCTGCATTCAGCTAACACGAAAATATCTACTAGTAAAATCAAATATTTATTTAAGAACTACCATCTTTAATACGTAACAGTAAACAATCTCAAATTGTACCACCTTCTCATATAAGATTAGAATTTGTGAAAGGAGTTTTATTGGACAGTTTGGAAAGGCTCAAATGTCACAGCCCAATGAAACCTCAGTTTCCTGGTTCTCAGAGTAATTCTAGAGCTTAAGTCGTAATAAATACCAACTTCAGAGCAGATAAATACATGCCAACGGTCCTCATTGACCCAAGTTAACAGCATTCTTGTGCCCTACCTAAGGGTTTCAAATCCAACATCTTCAATCCAAAACACTTTCTTCTTAAGACAGGATGCTATCTTACTTATTTGTAATACCATTTAAATATTTCTTCTGTAAGACTGGCCTAGCGATACACGATACAAGCAATCAACCAACTGTTCAGAAGCATTTGAACCTTTTCTGGTTTTTCACAATGGTTTGCATGAGAAGGAAAATAAAAGAAGGACACAAAAGACAGTGAAAAATTAAATCTATAATGGAGATAGTTATGGTGAAAAAATAAGATTAAGCATTACCTTTTCTCCGGGGAAGAGTACATACCAAATAAACACATAAAACACTCAACAGATTGGCATCATATTTGTTACACACAAGAAAAGCAGATTTGAGGAACACAACAAGAACTGGCTACTACAATGTTTGTTTTGTACAGTACTGAAGTGTAAACACACTACAAAATTATACACATTATATAAATGGACAGTGTTTACCAATATTGCATGATTATTTACTAATATGTTATAACATACAGCACTTACTATATATAGTAACGTAAGCATTCAGAAATAAAATCCAAAACTTGACCCTTACTCTGATCCAAAACCTTTCACCTCAATGTATGCTTAGAAGAATTTATGAAATCCAAAATTACCTAAAAAAACCCTCCAGTAAAACCTGCAGCTAGGAATTATTTCAAAATTACCATTACAAAACTTATCAAGAATGCAGTCACGACTAAGCAGTCATTAAAAGGACAACACTCCAAATCTTAACAAATTTTAGGAAGCTGTACAAAAACATCCTAAAGTTCTGTCCATTAGATTTTTTTTAGTAAGGTACTGAAAATAGTTTTTGCCATTGGCATCCAACAGTACCTGGTTCGTAAATCTGAAATCTTCAAAGTCGTTAATTACAAATGTTTTTATCTGAAATTACCCTGTTGCATTTACCTGGACAGCACTGAGGGTGTACAGAAGATGAGGATCATGACCTATGCTGGCACTTATTCCACCACATTCATGCTGGCAGGATTTGATGAATTCCAAGATCTCTTCTTTGTTCATGCGGTGTAGCTGCCCCATGAGATCCATTGCTGTCAGCCCCCAGTACACACCACTCATCCTCAAATACTCCGACATACAGTATTCCTAAGTAGTGCATGATTTTAGTTTTCAATCAGATAAGCACAGCATCAACGCAGAGCAATAAAAACACTGTAGTTAACGTTTACGAATACTGCAACGTGTCAGCCATCTTCCACCCCATAATAACTTACCATGTCTCAGCCTCACAAGTACATCACACATGCACATAGATACACACACACATGCACATGGATGTATCCACACATACTGCATTCCCTTCCCATCCTCTATTTTGTAGCTCCAAGTATCAAGTTTAGTGTCAAATTAAACACACACAAGTACTTAGGTACCAGTTCATTCAAATCATCAGCTACTACTGCCATCCAAATTACCACCCCAATTAGTCTCAAAAGTAACAAGTCATATTAATAAAAATTACTTCCAAGACCCTAAACTGCCACAACTTGAAGTTGCACTAGGAAGTGAAATCTCACTGAATTCTGTCATGTTGATTACATCAGCTGCAGTACACATAAACGTTATTTTCTACATGCAGTGCTTTTTAAGCATGAGAAAAACACAAGCAACAGTGCTTAGAGGTCTTTCATGGACAGTAAAAATAACCACAACTTTACTTTTCTCCAGACGTGAGCCATTATTGACATTTTTCACCTGCTGGAACTGGAATCGCATTGTTGTGGGATACATCTGATAACCTATGACTATAAAACTGATGCCAATTAAAGCGTTTATCAATCCTAGCAAGCACCAAGTGGTGCTATGGGGAGATCGGTTGTGTTGTCTCACCTAAAGAGCAACACAGAGGAAGCAATAAGTAGCTCCATTTCCCAGGTCTCAGAGTAATTCTAGAGCTAAACTGATACTCTTCAAGTTTATACTCAGAATACATGCCGAAACTCATCACAGACCATGGGAAATAACAGAGACGTTCTTTAATGCTCCGGATTGCAGGGCAAGAAGCAACTGCCTTGAGTGTGCATCTAACCCTTAAATATGAGCAAGCAAATAAGGGGTTTTATTACTGTTAACAAAACCACGGCTGTACCAAAACAAACCAATACCTACATAGTCATCTTTCTTTGTTCCATACGAAGCTATATAGTCCGCATGTTTCTCCAAAAGCAACGTGCTTGGGGCATCAGGTTTTATGATGACATCCTTCTGTGGCGTCCCCTGTAAAAACACCAGGAAAGCATCACCGGCATTGTCAGCACAGCAGGTTTTAGCCCCCAGGTGAAGTTTAATACTCAATAAGGGACCTCCCTGCCCATTGAAGGGGGTTGGAACTGCACGATCTTCAAGGTCCCTTACAACCCAAACCATTCTATGACAGAAATGGCTATAAATTGGAGAGGGGCAGATTTAGACTAGATATATGATGGAAATTCTTCACAATGGGAATGGTGAGGCACTGGCACAAGTCGCCCAGGGAAGCTGTGGCTGCCCCATCCCTGGAGGGGTTCAAGGCCAGGTTGGATGAGGCTTTGAGCAGCCTGGTCTGGTGGGAGGTGTCCCTGCCCATGGCGGGGGGGGGAACTGGATGGGCTTTAAGGCTCCTTCCAACCCAAACCATCCTACGATTCCATAATTCTATGATTTTTGCTCTCTTCCCAGCACAGAGCCAGGACTGAGGGCGTTGGTGGGATATAGGAGACCTGCCCCGCGTTCAGGACAGACAGGGCTCTCAGGATCATAGAACAGGTTGGGTTGGAAGGGGCCTCGACACCCATCCAGCTCCACCCCCTCCCCGCCACGGGCAGGGCCACCTCCCACCGCCCCAGCCTGCTCACAGCCCCATCCCCCCTGCCCCGGGACACCTCCAGGGACGGGGCAGACACGTCTTTTTTTTCAATGAAGCCGAGATAAACCCCTAATTCTCCAGAAACAACCCTAAAAAGCGGGGGGAGGGGAAGGAAACACCCTTACCCTGGGCGCGCAGGGGCCACATTCCACCCCTCAACCCCCTTTCCCGCCCGCTCCGCGAGCGCTGCGCCACCCCCCTCCCCGCCGCGCGCGCTGCCCCGCGCCCACCATGTTGCGTTCGCCCGCGCCGGAAAGAGCGCGGCGCGCGGGGCGGGGCAGGAAATGGCGGCCGGGGCCGCGGGGCGGGGCAGGAAATGGCGGCCGGGGCCGCGGGGCGGGGCAGGAAATGGCGGCCGGGGCCGCGGGGCGGGGATGGGATGGGGGCGGAGCGGTTCGAACCCGCCCAGGGGCCTTATGGGGCGGGACCGGGAAACGGCTCCGGGTCGGAAAGAGCCCCCGGCGCGATGGGGTTCCGCCGGTCGTTCGTTCCCGCGCTCGCAGCCGCGCGGTTAGAATCCAAATTAGACGTTGTGTTTCTTTAATAGAGAAAAATAAATGGTTGGCTAGCAAGAATAATAGTTTTAATGTTAAGTTATGTTAATAGGATGGAAGAGAAGTCACAGCGTACATCAATTTTAACTAGAAAATTGCCTAAATGTAGATGCGCAAATTGGTTTCATTGAAACTTCCAGAAAGGAAAACAAAACCGTGAAAACATCACTTCGACATCAAATGTCTAAATAAGTGAAATTCACATAGACATGTCTTCAAAGGCAATCGATTAAATAAACTGTGAGAGAGCTCCTAACTGCTCAGAAACCTCTCTGTGTGTTACTGCAGCAAGAGAGATGATGATGATGAAATTATGTAATTGATTTACCAAATAAATTTACATTCTGAGTCAGCCAGCCACGTTACGCGTCAGAAAAGGGGCAACTGAAACGGATGGAGGTGAAAATAAGGGACTCAAGGACTCTCTCAAAATCATAAACTAAAATTTCTTGATGTAGAGGTCAACGCCTCGACCCTTCCTTCCTCATCAATGGCCGCGCTCCAGGCACGGGATTCATCCCACCAAGTTTCAGCAATGGCAAACGTGTTGTGGCTTTCTAGCAGCACAGTGGCTTCCAGTGCCTCCTGTTCATTGCCCAGGCTGGGTGCATTGGAGCAGGGGCACTTCAGCTGGGCTGTGGGCCATGCCACCTTCTTGGTAAGCAGCAAATCCTCATTACGAGGAGCGGCTGAGAGAGCTGGGGGTGTTTAGCATGGAGAAGAGGAGGCTGAGGGGTGACCTCATTGCTCTCTACAACTACCTGAAAGGAGGTTGTGGAGAGGAGAGAGCTGGCCTCTTCTCCCAAGTGACAGGGGACAGGACAAGAGGGAATGGCCTCAAGCTCCACCAGGGGAGGTTTAGCCTGGACATTAGGAAAAAATTCTTCACAGAAAGGGTCATTGGGCACTGGAACAGGCTGCCCAGGGAGGTGGTTGATTCACCTTCCCTGGAGGTGTTTAAGGCACAGGTGGACAAGGTGCTGAGGGGCATGGTTTAGTGATTGATAGGAATGGTTGGACTCGATAATCCGGTGGGTCTCTTCCAACCTGGTTATTCTATGATTCTATGATTCTCATGTGTTCAGTCGCATTAGACACGGCTTCCTGCTATCAGAGGAGATATTTGACAAGTACTAGCTTTTCTCTATTCTAAGACTAAGCTCAAGTTGCATTTGGAAACCCTTCCCCAAGATTTTACAACTTGTAACACAAATGTTCTATCAGTTACATTTAACATAAAGTACCTGATAAAGTCCCGAATTGCTCCAGTGGTAGTTTGATAAGGCAAGGCATCAGGAGACGAGCTGCAAAGTCTCTTCCAGAAGACTTAGACTAACGGTTGTGAAACAGATGGGCATCTTTCCGGATGTTTAAAAGAACTTCCAAAATTCTCTCATTGCTTATGAGAGGCGGGCTGAAAGAGTGAGCCCATCTCCCCAGCCCGCACGTACATTTCTTTTACAGTAGATGCTGCCTGCTTTAACTTTCCCTCCGCGCACGTGCAATGGACTCTTAGGGTAAATCAGGCTCGTCTGAGACAGGTGGGTTTCGAGGCCAGCAGAACAAGGTATTTCCATCTCCAACTGTTTATGACATAACTGTGGCAACAATTCCTGCTTTTTTATGCGCTGGTCTGCTGGCTACCATCCAGCCCTGCTATAACGGGATCGAACGCGAAGGCTGCCGTTCTCCAGCCGTTTCTGCCTCTGGCACGACAAGACAGGAATGTACCTGGATAACTCAGTGTCAGGAAGACCAAAAAGAATTAAGCAATACAGGGGAAAAAAAAAAAACAACTCGCACGCAAACAAATCCTCCTGCTTGCCACTAAAGAGGCTGCAAGCAAATAAAAAAGCAAATTATACTCTGAAATTATTTGCTGACAAGTAGAGTGGAAGAGTTCAGGCTGGGATTCTTCGCAGCATTCCTCTTCTACACTCTTTCCCTTCTCCCCAGCCATTTGTTCGCAATGAAATGTGACCAACAATTCAGTCAATGGGATCCTTTCACTTGTGCCCCTCCCTAGCGCAAGGGAAAATAATGCAGGAATCAATTCCCCATCAAAACATGTGGCTTTGGCAGGAACACCTTCCTCTGGGTCAGGTTGTCCAAGGCCCCATCCAACCTGACCTTGAACAGCTTGAGGGATGGGGCAGCCACAACATCCCTGGGCAACCTGTGCCAGGGCCTCACCACTCTAAGTTCCAACCAAGGCAGTATTTCAACATGCACCTGCAGCTTAACGTGCTCCGTCAATGGCCTAAGTGCAGTGTGGTGCCGAGGAACTGGGGAAAAACTCCTAACCCAGCACCAACAAATCCAACAGCAGCACATAACAAACCAACCTACCCAGCAGCACTACAGCGCTGTCGTTCTAGAGAGAAGATTAAAAGAGAACTGAACTAACCTTGGGCTGGATACCACAGCTTGCAGGGTTGCCGCACCGCACCCAAAAAGACTCTGGTTCTTACAGGTATCGTCAGGTGCCTGGCCTGACTCAAACAAGTTAGAATCCACTCATTAAAGAGAGCAGTTTAAAACCCAGCAGGACACAAGAAATCAGAAGCAGAAACGACTGCAGTGTCAAAGGCTTGCACTACAAATTCAGGTACTTGGTATCTCGAAATTCAAAAGCAATGCTCCTAACCATGGCTGAAACACCATGAAATACAGGACTTCAGGCAACATCTAGCGTGCTCCAAAACTGAACATTTACACTCCATATCATGATGCCATGGGTTACATGGTGGATGAATAAAGAAAGGAAAATTATTTCCCCTTGAAAGTAATGCAATTTGTTATTAGAGCTTTTTACTGTAACTATTCTTGTGCCATACATCTAAAGAGACCCGATATGCAGAAACATAGAAGGGTGGTGGGAAAACACCAGCACTTTTGATGGCTGAGCCAAAGTATTCATGATTGCTGCCTTTTTTATTGATGGAGTACATGGCAACGTACAAGTCCCGCCTGAATTTCTACTGGAACCATTTCTGCTTTCTAGAAATCCCAGCACAAACATAGTGACGGTGCTACCCAGACTCTTTGCAATCCTTTGCTGGTCACAAGACTCAGTCACTCAAAATGAATTATTTTATATTTTTAAATATAAACCGCACCAAACAAATGCATTCAAGGTAAGAACCTGATCTGGGTACAAATATTACAAAGAAGCAAGAGAAAACACACATTTTGTGCACATTCCTGATAGAACGATCAGTGAAAGTTAACTATTACAGAATTCCAAACAGGATTCACGCAGAACATTACTCAGAAGAAAGAGGGAACAAGAGCCATTTGTCTCTCAAAGCAGTTAAACACTGAACAAATGTTAGGTTACAGGACTGGGCTTTGCAACGTTAGCCCCTGACACAGCTCAGTCGGAAATGCTGGATATGTGGGAACCCACGTACGTCAGAGAATTCCACCTTCTCCGCTGCACCCTCCCAGGTGCCCCACACGGACTCAGAAGACACCAGAAAGCCAAGCAAGAGGCTGGGAGGTGATTTTGCAGCAGTACCTAAGTGCTACAGGCACAAGCATCAAGCACTGGGCGAGCCAAGCAAATGTTATGTCTCTTCATCACAGTAGAAGATGCAGCAGTGGCAGAAGCAGCTGTGTTACCCCGTGTGCAATTCACAACACCTCAGAAAACTCTGGCAAAACTTGGCTTTGTCTTCTTGCTGCTGTTGCTGTGCAGCATCGGAACCACCCACTTCTGCCTCTGCGCTACCAGAGCAAAAGCAAAGGTGCCTCAAGCGTCTACTTCATTCTAGACCACTCTGCATGCAGATATATCCCATGGAACCTTCTTCGTGGCCGTATTCGCAGACCCATACCTTTTAACTCCTCAGTTCCCCTGTACTATACCAAATACAAAATGGAAGGGAAGTAATCTCTAAGATCAGATCAGACCCCATTTTCTGGCCTGCTGTTATCAGTGCCTCTACCGAACAAGGCAGTCTGGGATCTACTACTTGCCACAGAGCATCTACAATGATTTTAATATGAAAAACAAAATGGATATCGAGATATCTTGGGTAAGACCTGGCTTAGGCTCGCTTTCACCAGGCTTTCGCCAGCAGCTGATACACTATGAAAGACTTAGAAGTGGAAAGAGGCAGACATGAAATGGAAAAACATTGTTCATAAATTAGAAGTGACAAAAGATTGCTTCTCCAAACCTCCACTACTAATACTCTATTCAGTTTTCTTAAGAATTAGTTCTATTTCTGGGAATATTAACAAAAAAACATTAGCTAAGGACCAGGATTGATGCTGTGTATGTAGAGAACCCTGTTACGTTTGGCAAAGCGACCTAAACCAGTCTGCAGAGGTGTCTGTCCTTCCTCAGGTTGGTTGTGCTTCAGGAGACTGGTCAAGCTCTGTGTAGGTTGTCAAACTTCTTGGGTTTTTCCTTTATTCTTTACCCTTTTCCTTTCCAACATAAATGCAGACTGTACATAGTATGTAAAACGCTGTTACATCAAAGCAATATAGAGAAAGATTACGCTCATTCTAACATACACTTTTTCCCTTTAATACTGTAAAAATTTGTGTTGCTCTAGCAACGCTCTCACAGGGCCACTCACTGAAACACGAGATGAGGCCTGTTTGTCTCTACAACTGCTTTCAGCTCAGCAGTTTAAAGTAAAAACACCCCTGCAAAAAATACCATGACTTATTTCAAATGCAATCCTTTCAAGTCCATTTAAACAAACGGTGCTCAACGTCAAACGCAACATGCTGGCAACAGTTCGTACAAAGGTAAAGGTGAAAAATATAATCTAGTTACAAAAGAAGTTAACATCATCTGTACACCACGGATGATGCTTTTCATAAGGTTGATTTCTCACCATTCTAATGAGATGCTCTCCCTTAATCCATAAAGCATGCACTTGCTGTGTACTTGTATGCAATAACTGGTGAGTTTATAGCACTTCCTACCCTAGCATGGACAGTTAAGCTATTATACAGCAACTCAGCTGAGATGAACTGTTATACACGTTGTTTTAATGAAAAAATATTTTACTTGCCTAGCTTCAAAAGAGCCAAGAAAGGTCAGTGATAAAATCACCTGCTTGGACTCTTTTGAACATATATTCAGGCATTTTAATATATGTGTCTCGGCAAATCTACATGAGTTTCCGTATAGGTTACTCATGCATATTATGGCACTTGGACTCTCCTAACAGGTATTTAGTTACCTAGGACATCTAGGCTAAAACAAAGTCTGCTAAAATTAACCACTTCTGTTAGAAAACACTTCTGTCCCAACCTTCAAATCCCTTAATTTTCCTACAAGTTGCACCAAACTACGGTTTCATCTCTTGCAGTACTTGAATATGCTGCCCTTGACAATGATGCCCCGTTCACTTTTAAGATCCGATCTCTACAGGTTTGTGAAAAAAAGGCAAGCAACCTTACCTACCCCCAGCAAACCAAGCTGGGTCTTTAGTAATTACAAGGTGGATTACTGGTACTTGGGTATCCATGCTTTTGTTGGGCTACAGTCTCAGAAGGGTTTACACATGTTAAGAAAGAAGTCTCAAATTAATTAAAGGTGGTTTCCGGCAGTTGGGTAGCTTTTTCTCTACATAAGGCATTATTCTGACATCTACCGGCCTGGTATCCAACCACACATTTTAATACACTGCATTTGTTATTAAAAAGAAGCATATGTATTAATCCAAAGATAAGAACAATGAAAGGAACACAAACGACAAACACTTAAAACAGGCCCATGTATTTTCATATAAACCTCACAACCCTACCAGCGATTTGGTAGTTTCCTATTGCTTTCTTAACTCATCTGGACTACTGCGTATCATGAGGCCTTAACACAAGCAGCTTTGGGGAAGAAAGTTACATTTGGAAGGGAAAAGAAAGTTGTGACAAGTTAAAAAAAAAAATCTCAGAAGCTTTTTTTTAAAAAAAAAACCCTTTACTTGCAAAACTAAGCAGCATGCTACCTTGTGATTGATATTTGAAAAGACTAATTAGACTGAAATAAAAATAAAATCCTAAAAATGGCAATTCTATAAATAACGAAAATTTTGATTTCACTAGACTTTAATGAAAAACATTTGGTAATTAAATACTTGCTACTGTTTCATTATGTTGATGAACTTTATTAGGGATAAAACTATAACAAAGTTCATCCTAAACCATTTTGCAATGCAAAATTATTTTCACTCGAGGAGTGTCTCAAATTGAATGCTAAGAATTACAAGCAATCTTCAGGAGTAGACACTCACGTTCATAAAACTTTATACATCTTTTGGAACTAAGATATTTATACTACTAAAATCGAACATGCATCACTTCCCATACATTCTGGTATCATGATTTATATTACATTATGTAACACCATTCTTCTAAACAGCAGCAGTTTTATCATACGTTTGCTCCGTTTTCTTTGGATTTCTGATCTTTATCTTCGTTCTTCATGATATCCTTTAAAAGAAAAAGGGGAGAAGATAACGTGAGTTCTAGAATCAGTATTTCTCATGTGAACTGCAAAGCAGCATGAGACACAGATATTATTTGGTGACAACTTCAGACACCGTGTGAACCTACGTCTCACTCAGTTTAGTTATAATCAATTCATATTTCCACTATATTGAGGGGCAGAAATGAAATGTGACCTAAACACTTCTGAAAAGAAGCACAAAGAACATCCCCAGAAGCCTCACTTTATGTCTAAACGTTTGCAAGCTGTTTGTTTGTTTAAAACTCATTTTACTGAAATACATCAACATAGAGTGAAATAATTAAGTTCTGCCTTGAAAAAATACTCTTAACTGATCAAATGGAAGAGCAGATTTGGACTATTGGGGACAGCCAAGATCAGGACAGGAAAACATTTAAGATGGCTTTATATTTAAATTAATACTTAATGTAATTAATACATTTGAAAAAACATTTTTTTTACACTTTAAATACATTTAATCTATTTAAAAAATAAATTTCATAAAAGTTGAGAACATGTTTCAAGCTTCAAAAAATACATTTTATTTGTTATCTTTAAATAATCAATATCATGCTCAGCATCATATATAAATATATATATATATGTTAAGATGCTGCTGCCCTGAATGGATGTGAAAATTCGGGTTTTTTTTGCTCTGCAGTTTTTATTCTGATAATTTGGTCTACAGGAAGGCAGCATACAATAACAAAAGCAGATTTAAACAATTCTAACCTGTTTAAGAACACTCTGTATGTCATCCATAACAGTAGCTAAATTTTTGATTGTCTTATTCAGCTGACTCTCAAACTGCAAATTTTTATCATCCGAGATCTTCAAATTTTCCTGCAGTTGGCCCAGGTCCTTTTTCACTTCTTTAAGCTCCGCAGACAGACTTTTGTTAGAATTCTCCAGCTGTAGTATGGTCTTTTCATCATCATCTTAGAATAAAAGAGAAGTTATTCACTTCCAATGCCATGTACTTTGCATCTTAATATTCCATTTACAGGCCAACAGCACAACCACTAACTATTAAAGAACTTTAAATCCCGTGTGGGGGTTAGAACTATATTATCTTTAAGGTCCCTTCTAACACAAACTATTCTATGATTCTATGATTCCCATTTCATAACACAATTCTGACTGCATCTGCAAGTCTTGCATTCAACTTAAATAATAAAGCATTTCAGCATGGTGACAACAGTACAACACTTGGTGAGCGAGTTCAAAGGGCTTGGGAAATGGCAAATATAAGTTCATGGCAATTAAACAACTAAGAAATTTAGATCACATGTTACTCAAACTAATCTATCTGCCTCAAACGTCTTAGCATCTTGTACTCATGTAAGTAAAAGTAACATCCCACCTGTTTTTTCTTCTAGTAACTGAAGCTTTTGTTCTATCTCTGCCCGCACCCTTTCACTTTTCTCCAGCTTCTGCAAAAGGCTCCCAACATCCACCATCGCTCCATTGTACACGATGAGGCCGACATTTTCTTCTATGGCTTTTGATTCTTGCTTTACAGTAGGGGATGGCAGCAGTAATCTGTTTCCTGTAGTAAATTAAGTAGCATTAGGAAATAATAATTCTGTCTTTTTTCAGTTCTAGTGACCAATCTCAAAGTTTCTTAAAAGAATAAATTCCTAAAACAATAAACTTGGATTCAGGTTTGCTGGTCTCTCATGTTTCTCTCTTCCCTCCTGACCCTGGTCCCCCCTCGCAAAAGGAGCATGGTTTTTTCATGACATTCTTCTACGCCTGCTTTGTGTAGTAATTTATCTTCAAAACCCACATTCTGCTCTGCTTACAACACTGATCCTCCTGACTGTAAAACTGCTGTGAATTAGAGATGTTCATCAACATCCAACATTAACCTCTGCCCTCCTTCCTGTTCTGAGATATTAAGATATATCCTACAGATGCACCCAGATGTGTTGGAAGCTAGAAATACTGTGATTTATGAACTGTCCAAGATGTGCTTTTTCAAACTGGCAGGTTCCCTGCACACCTGAATTAGTTTCTGCAAGAAAGTGTCTCCGAACTCTCACTATCATTCGCACAGAAACAATTCTCTGGACGTTTGTGGCTTAAAAAATAATCAATAATACCACCTAACATATCTTCCTGGAGCTCTTCAGACTCTTCTTGATTTTCTTCGTCTTTAGAAGTGTCTGTTAGTCTTCTGTAGAAGCAAGATTCTCTCAGTACTACTTTATTAAGGAGCTTCTTGACCTAAAACACAGCCGGGGAAGAAGTACAGTGTTACTTAATACACAGACATTGTTTTACCTAGACAAGAACATTTTAACTTGGAAACTGAGAGAAATTGCACAGCTTTTTGAACTCTAACAAACAGGGGCTTAAATGGAAAAAAGTTAGGGAAGAGAGAAAAAAAAAAAAAAGATACAACTATGAGACAAAAGCTACGACAGCAAGAGCTGCAAACTCCACCTTTTCACTCCAAGATAATTTTTAAAAGATGAAACTAGTATTTCATTGTAAATATTAAGTGGCTACAGAAAAATGAGGGCTCAAGCATGTAAGTAACAGGCTTCAGAAGCCAAGCTGTATTCATCCCATACACAGCGCTCCTGCAAAACTTTCAAAAGCGATTTCTATACAAGACCTGAGCACGTGACAGGTGTAGCCCGAGAGTGTACAGGATCTCCTCCATGTCCTTCTCCAGAAGATATCCACAATGACTTTGATCAAAATAAACGAAAGCCATCAGAAGATCCCTATTAACAGTTACCATCTGCGTCTTGTCTTTCTCCTACAGGAAATTCATTATGGGATCATTAGGAAGTTAAAATAGCATTTTAACACCATCTACTAAACACACAAACTTTTCAGTCAACCGGTTTTCCTCTGTTCATTTTACGGTTCCTCTCAGTCAAGCAATTAATATAACTACAATTTACCTACTGAGCAAAATATAACATAAGCAAGCTATCTAAAATAGGGTATCTTTTAAATACTTATAAGAATTACAGCAAAGGACAGTAACACCTGGTAGGTATGCCTTCCTTCTGTTGATGCTAGTATGTCAAATAAATTAAAAATTAACCTAATTAAACAAGTAATACTAAACATCCCTTCTCCTTCCAATCGGCTATTTTACTGAAAAGCTGTTTATGGGAATTTCACTTCAAAATCACATAATGAATGGGCATCCAGCTGCATTGTCCCATTATTCCTATTCCTACATCACCTATTTTCCCTTGAAGAAAAAAAATTCAAGATAATCAGACACTTGTTTTATCCTTGCATTTATAAAGAAAGTTTAAGTAACTTAGTCTGAACTCTAGAAGCAAACTATTGACCTTATGACATAAAAAAGCATCCATTTTCCTACAGGGAGACGTAAAAACATCACACAATGATTCAAAGCTTCACAGCTGAAAAGCCAGTTTATCATTCAAGCTAAGCTCTTGCTTTTCTTATGTCAGAATCCAGCAGCTGAAATAACAGACAAACCAATCACACCTGCTGCCTCTTACGTGCACACACAGCGCTAAGCCCTCACATCTTTCTGATAGATCATTGTCTCAAAGTTTTTCCAGCAGCTTCCACCCAATGAACTTTAAAAATTAAGTGAAAGCGGGTTGTAAGCGCCACACCCAGAGCTGTCACATGTTCCATAACTTCTATGCACACTTAATCTTTCAGTCTAGAAGTGCTGAAGGAATCAAAGAGTGCAAACAGTTCTTATAACGAAGCTAAGCTCTAACTGGGACACCTCTAACAAGGTTATACGTAGTTGTTAAGAAAGATGTTAATTACTTTGTCTTTAGTCGGCCTCTCCTTACAATGCCTATTTCCCTCTCTTCTGTCCTCCCGTTTGTTCATTTCCTCTTCATCACGGTCTGTAAAACGGAAAGAAAATTCAACATACCCACAACAAACCATTATACAACCACTATCTCAAACACATCTGCTCATTGAAAAAGTTCACATAAATCCCCAAATATCTGAAATCAACATATTTCCCTGAAAAACAGAAAAAAACCCCAAATGGTGTTGACGTGAGACCTGTTAAATCTTGATTTTTCTCAGGTCTTATTTTAACATAAACCATTTGTGATTTTTTTCCCCCGTGTTTCTGTAACACACACAGGACAGAAGAGCTGAAACAAATACTACCAAGGGCAAAATGAGTCCTGCTAGCATCGCCATCTACATGGCAGGCAGAAAATTGCCACAGTTCCCCTAACGAGGCTTGGCAGAGTCTGCATTCAGCTACAGTTACTCTTATTAGGACAAAGCCAGTACTACTCACTCTCAAATATGTCATAAAAATCTACATAATTAAAGGCATGTGTTTATACCCATGCCTGAGTGAGGTACTGCTGACATTATGATTTAGATCCAAGAAGTTACAAATCACACCTAATAAAGATGTGAATCAAACCCAGCAGGTTTTTGTTTAAAGCTAGGCAGGATATCTAAAATCGAGAGAGAAAGAGGAGTACGATGACTGCAGAGATGGATTATGGCATGCAGTTCTGTACCTTATATTCAAATCTCTGGTCAGAGAATCAAATTCAGCTTTAAGCTCACCTTTCTTGTGAGGAAAACTTTGGAAAAAAACTACGTATCACAACACTTGGCTATTTTTGCCAACACGTTTCTGAGAACCAATTGCTTTCTCCTGCACCTCCATGGCACATTGGATTGGTCTCAGCAACTCTGGCTGGGAAGGGCACAAGGACAGATGATGGGACAGAACAGACAAGTCCAGGGCACCCTCACAGCCAGATGATAAGCAAAGAAGAGTTATTTTGGAAACCACAGATTAGCACTGATTTTTTTCAGGCTGGTGCAGTACTCTGCCAAAAACGCAGCTGAAAACGCTGGGACTGCAATACCTAAGCAGTTCAAACCCACACCTCTAGCAAAAACTCTTCACAAAAGGGCAGAACTCCCAAAGAAGTACAAACCAAAAAACATATGCCATGTCTGACGCCTTTCTGAGCCTCTGAGCAGGGAAAGAGTCCCTGCTGCTCCCTGGAGACAGTGAAGCTCTGCAGCCCCTCTCCCCATTTCTTCAGGCAAACAGAACTCCACCCAAACAGAAACCAGCTCCTCATAACGTCATGTAAAGCGCACCCCACGCTACACCCTGGCCTAATAAAAACAAGGTGACATTTTAGAAGTGAGGAATAGGAAGTTAGGCACGTGAAAGTGGCTTGGTTTTTCAGAGGTGCTGAATACTCACATCTCCTACTGACTTCAATGGGAGTTGCGAGTGGTCTGCATTCTGAAAAAAATAAAACCACTTCTATACACATGCCTCACTTTGAGCACCACAGCTAGTTTATGTTAACTGTGTTCATACAACGCCTAGCATAAAGGCACTTACATTTTAAGTAGTCTGGTCAGAATTACTGAAAGAAAATCAGTCTAGTAATGTTATTTTAAACTGTCTGGTTCCAGAGCGTTCTCCAGCATGAAACAAAACATTCAGTAGCAATAAAAAAAAATAAAATCTGAAAGACACAAAATTCATAATTCAAGATACCTTCATCTTCATCTTCAGCATCTTCTGCCTCCATCGGATCATATTCTTCTTGATTATTGTCATCTTCAGTTTCCTCTTCATCTTTAGAATCATCCTTTCTTTTATCTTCCCTCTGTAACAAAAGTTCCTAATAATTCATCCAGTCAAAACCAAAAGAGGAGAGTAAAAACCTCACTACACTTCATTCAAAATTTGCATGCTTACATACAGTCACTTTAAAAAAACCACATAAATCTAAGAGGTACAATTAAAATATCCCAAAATACACCTGTAAAGTTTTTAAATTGCCAAAAATGATCAAAGCATATTTAAACAGATCAACTCAAATCAATGGACTAACACTACAAGATTGGGTCTCTTCCAACCTGGTGATTCTATGATTCTATGAAAGCAATACAGTTAAGTTGAAATAGAAACCGATACTGATCCAGACAGGGCAGTACTTCATATGAACTAACTGCAGACCTTCTTTTCGTCTCTGTCTTCTTTTTTGTCTTTATCATCTCCAGATTTTCTCCTCTTAGGTTTTGGCTCATCCGTTTCATCATCTTTTTCTTCTTTTTTCTCTTTTCTCTCATCCTTTTTGCTTTTTTTGTCTTTTTTGTCCTCCCTCTCTGGGAGAGAAATCAGTGCTTTGTAAATTCTGACACCAAAATCTCTCTGAAGCATTTCATTGAAGAGCTCTGCAAACAGCGATACCTGCGCATAAAGAAGGATGAGAGACAACCAACAAAAAGCTTTAAAATGTACATAAAAACCAGGTACAGTTATGATTAAACAGCTACGAGGTGCTATCTTGCCAACTTGCACCAAGTCAGAATTTCACAGTTTCAGATTTCTTACTATCTGCTTTGAGTATGGAGACCTCAAACGACTTTATGAAGATGCCTCTCTTCTTTACTGCAGCCGTTTGGGACCTAAACTCGCTGAAAATCTACACGTTTCTTCTTGATACCACACATCCTGCTATTGTAAACCACGTACCAATGATTGGGCAATTTTTTCTCGGTATTGCAAAAAGAAATTAACATGTTTAAATTTTATTTTACTATGACATTGTAAATTTTTACAATTTAAGAATACTAGAGTTATCATACAGAATTAAAAAGAACGGCTAGCTGTAAGTAGCATAGTTACCTCAAAGGAATGTTCTTTATTGTCTTCTAATCTATAGTCCAGAAGAACACTAAGAGACATAATGCTACAGTCAAACTTCCCACTCTTTGCCGCCCAATTAGGGTGTACAATGATCGCTGGTTCATCAGGCAAGATGTATCGTCTCTCCCGACGCTGACGTTCCAGTTCTTCTTGACGTTTTCTTTCTTCTTCCTAAAAAGAGGCAAAAAATAACATACAGCATATTCCAAAGCTGAACCTATACATTCCAAAGTTAAACCTATATATTAGTTCTTAGGAATCACTGCTTTGAATAAAGAGAATGGAAAACGGTCATGGCAGAGCTTGTGCTTTTCAGAAAAGCGAGCACAACCAAAGCTCCCTCCCCAACCTTAAAGCAAGTGTGGAAAGAAACCCCAGGACAGCTGAAGCCCATCCAAGCTGTGGGAGAATGCAGCAGCTGACAGAATTAGCAAACACATGGGCCTTTGCTTGCTAATCACAGACATACAAAACTTCAAATCATGCTGTATTGGTTAACGGGTAACACACAAAAAGGCAAGTTTAAAAGGAACTAACACAGAATACATTTTCCAGACATTGATGGCCCTTTTCTGAGGCTGAGCTTTAGCCATATTGCCCTGATCTTTTTTGCCCTCGTGAAATATCAAAAAAGACTAACTAGTACTGAAAACCAATACAACTGCAGTCAGTTTTCATGTAGGTTTAAGAAGTGGAAATCTTGGTAAGCGTATCCACCTTTCTCAAGCATAGTTTTTCTGAGGAGCTTGGGATTTATTTTTCTGTAGATTTAAGGTCTGACGTTAATTCAGACACCCTTAGTGCAGCTGCGTGATTTGGCAGACTTTGCTGATAGAGAGAAATTAAAACTTGCCCAGGTTTTGTGCCAATTCAACAGCTCAAGTTACAGCAAGAGCTCCCTGCACAGTCATTTGAGAACTACATCATCCCAACAGAACTAGGCAAGTTCCTGTACTTGTTACACATACATATATTTATACCAATTTCATACATAATTTTATGTAATTCAACAAGACTTATACCTCTTTGTCATCTTCAGATTTCCTATCCTCCTCCTCTTCCTCTTCTTTCTCAGACTTCTCCAGCTCCTTCTGCTCTTCTTTTTGTTCCTCTACTTTCAGCTGCTTTGTCAGTCGAGCAATCAACTGAGATTTCAGTCCTTTAGAGCTAAGGGTTCGACTTTCTAATTCTTTGCGAAGGTCATTTACCTGGTAAATAAAAGCTCTGTAAGTGGCGTCAACCAGTGACATTGCAAAACATGCGATTAGCAGAAAAGGTGAAGTAAAAATTAAGTAAAAGCATTGAAAAGATAATTGTATTTTTTAACTGCGCTGAAAACCACTAAAATTTATCTATATAAACATACCACATTTAAATCTGTGTTCTCAAAGAACACCCTGACCGTTTGAGGGACTTTTCACAGGGCAGGGAAAAAGATTTTACTACAGTAAAATAGTTTATTACTATTAATTCTTTTGAGGAAATGCTTATAACACCTTGTGACATTTTTTGTATAATTATTTCCTTTTCGAGCTAACTTTAAAGTATTTTATACCTCTAATTATTTTATGCAAGTAGAACTTACTGTAGAACTTCCATTTTCCAGTTAATATACCATATGCAGCACATTTTAATTGCAAAAAGTTCAAAAGCTCACAATGGCTTCAATCAGCTGTATTCACTTATTAATATCAGGAGTCACAGTCGCATACTGTGATATCACAACTGATACCTACAGAATCAGTGAGGAAGATCAAACACTACTGATATTGTTTTTCTCAGCCAAGGGAATATACAGCTGTATATTCTACACCGGATTGTGCCTTAAAAATGAAAATGTACAACAGAATCAAATTCTAAGAAAAGTGCCAGTTACCTTCATTGTTTTTGGATCCAGTTTAGACCAGTGCGTAGGTGTAGAGATTTCTTTAGCTTCCCCATCATCCTTCTCCTCTTCATCCTGACAAATAAAATTTAGAAATTATCATTCAGAAAGCGTGAAAGCATCTCAGTTATTTTTTAAATTCTGTTGCTGATCTGTGCAAGGTCACAACTGTTTCAGACAGTCTTCTCCTAAAGTTATTATTTAGACAAGTTCACACACACATTCTACCACTTTATAAATGATCACAGTGCCACTCAGCCAATACAAGCCAGATCTGTGGAACACAAAAGGGTGATAAGCAACACCACAAAGAATATTGGGGTTACACAGACACTGCTGGTCTCCATTAACCACGCAGTGTGTGATCTTCCCCCAGATTTTAAATCCCCCAAATTACTCTTTGTTCAGTCAGACCTTCCCTTATTCCAAGATGTTGATCAGCCACATGGCCTGAAATTCAGATGTTTCAGACTAGTGTTTGTTCAATTTCCAATACCACAATTAGAACTGGCCACAAGAGAGAATTTAGAAATTTTAGAAAATGGCAAAATGTTTAAAGACAGCTATTCGTGAACTGCATCTCACTCAACAACTGGTCCCAGATTCCAGCAACTACGTCTATGATCAAAAATTTTCTGAGCAGCAGGAGCACAATTTAATTCCGTTTGTGGTATCAGCATACACATTTAAAGTTAGGGAACTAGCTGAAACAAAAATAAAAACCGACATCCACTACACTGCTGAAAGCTGGTTTACCAGTCATTGTTACCAGTTATGTTCCTCCTATGTATGTATGTTGTGTAGTATGTGGTGTGCATTTTGTGCCTGTGTTCCTGTGCCTGTGAGAAGCAGAAATAGAAAAAGGGATTAGCGTTCAGTGCCTGTTCTCCATCAGCCTCCTTGCGTTCACCCTGAAGCTTCTCGACCAGCTGCTGCTTGTATCCTCGGGAGAGGGTTTCCCACTCTGAGCGGGTGGGAAGGCAATGCCAAACATCCGGGAAAAATAAAACCACTGTCTCCACATGAGCTGGAACTGTACGCCCCTTGTGGGTCTCCTCAGGGCGATGGTAGCGAATCTCTGCAAAACGGTACCTGTTGCAAGGGAAGAAGCATGTTGGAAAAAAAATTCTACAATACATTTTAAAAGAGCCTAGATCACTTGTAGCACATCAAGTAAAGAAACTTTGCTGCAAGACCTTGAAGTTTATCTAAAGAAAAAAATTATGGAAGCCATATTTTCTCTTTTGGCACATTTGTAAAAAGGTATCACGATTGAAAAGGAGAAAAGCAACAAAATTCTTTTTTATACAACTCGTTGGTTAGCACACATAGGTTGAATGTGCAGATAACAGTTGCTCAAGCGCTTTAAATTTAGCATACGATAAACTTTCCTAGTAAAACTGTAAGGAGTGTTAACACAGGACTCGTCAAGAGAAAATATGGCTATATAATAAACGGCTATTTATTTATAACAAAAGAACAATGAAATGAAGTTCTCTTGACGATCTTCTCCAGCTATGCACAAAATGAAAAATATTTTCAATGCACATCCATTAAAAAAATTACAGCATAACACATCAAAATAAATCCAGAATTTTTAATTAGTTCTTAATGCAGTATTCAGCAGAGTTGGCACCAATCAAGCTTATTACAAAACAGAAATCCTTTGAGCAGTTTACCTGCACTACCAAGAGCAGCCGGCAATGAAAAAGAGGTTTTCCCATCTTTTCTTTTAAAGTTCTGGTAACAGACAAGTATTTCTACAGCACACTTTGCTTTGCAGTACGGTACTTACCATTGCGTGCACACACTTAAGTCAATCCCTGTAAGAGCCTTGCAACAGCGAATAGCCGTCTTTATCAGCACCGAAGGGTCCTTTTCTGGATCAGGTCCATCCAGTGATGGGGACCAGTGTCCTCCAATAGCCATAGCTTCATCTTTGCCTTTCATACCCACTAAAAACTAGACAAAAAGAGTCTTCTGAATGTTCCCCTGCTAGGGGTAAAGAGTCATTTTCCCAAAGCACAAATAATATTTCATAGCACACACAGAGAAATCTGCAAGTAAATTGTCACGTTATCTTGCAATCTGGAAATGAAAGTCAGTCAAGAAAGAGTTCAGTTATTTTTTTCCACAGAGTTTTTCGGAAATGGAATAGGTTTAAAACATCATCACTCCTTCTTGCCCGCTAGACTTTCGAGATTCTTTATCAGTATAGGCTTGTTCCTTTGCAATCAAAAGCTTTCTAACACAAAAGACAAACAGATACTAATTAAACGGTGTCTTAATTCCAATACATATTTATAGATGCTCTTCCTTAAAAGTGACGAAGCAAAGTTGCACATAAGATCACAATAGTGCTCTATCTATAAATTCAAGTACTTCCATTTGCTTTAAGATGCTGGAGTTTGACTGGAAAACAAGTCTGTTTTCCTGAAGCACCCCAGGACCTACAGGTTGTTCAGTTTAACAGTAGTTAAATATCATTTAATACACTGGTTACTTAACTGTTGCTTCATTTGTGTTCTCTTCACAGCTGAGCCCTTAAGAAAAAAGCTTAAGTGCTTTTAAAAAAAGGCCAACAAGTTAATTATTAAATAATTAATACAGGTTTCTCCAAATATCTGCTGTTTGACTAAGCTGAAAGCAGCAAATATAAAAGCACTGAAGATGGAAGCTCCTATAAAGTGGAAAAAGAATTGACATAAATTAAGTCTCTTCAGAGGAAAAATGAAGCCATTATTCAGCTGCCTACAAACTCCTCCCTTATTGACAAATATTTTAAGGCCCCAACACCAACCTTTATTGCCAAAAAGGTCTGGCACAGAAGCATATTTACCTTTACAAGTCTGGCAGGATGCTGAAATCCATCACGAAGTTCTTGGGGATCTTCAGCAAGCGCACACGACTTGTGATAGAGATCTTCCATGCTAGGACTAGCCATCAGCATCACCTGCGGTGGAAGTCAGAGCTGGTGAAGGTCTCCACTATGACTGGTAAACGACCACAACTTGCCAATACACACATTCCAGTGTTCCTCAATGTCCCAAATATTACAAGTAAAGGTAAAATAAAATGGTAGAAAGAAGTGTTAAAATGTCTGCCAAGAACCAACTTCCATCTGTCCCATACGGGCGCAATGTGTGATCTTATTATAAAAATAAACTGTAAGCAACATGCTTCACACGTTATTGCTACGTGCCAAATACCCTACAGCAAGCAGCACACCGAGTACGTTCCTGGAAACAGACTCCTTCCATTCCATCACAATCAGAAAAGAACAGAACTCATCTGCATCCCCACAGCATCCTGTCAGCCCAGTTGTATCTAACAAGCTTGCCTTATGTCCTAAACAGGTTAATACTATGAGACAGAATGTATTCCTCAGTTACTGAATATATTTTGAAGCTTAACCTTCTGAAAGAGAGCTCTTGCTCTGCATCAACAGACTGAAAAAAACTGCCTGTCTCATACTAGACTCAAAGCTTCAAATTTTTTATACTGAGAAGGCAAGTAAAGTCTTTCCCAAGATAGAGGTAATAAAGGCTGTTTTGTTTCTAAACCTGTCTTTAACATGAAATACTTCCAAACCAGATCAACTTAGAACCCTCAGATCTTTTTTACTGAAAGAGATTTCAAATGCAACAGGTTTTAGGAAGACATTTTGACATTGAGGGCTTTTATACATCATTAGGGACCCTTATGCAGCATTTTTTGATATTCGGATAGTCTCAATATGCTCAATCTTTCAACAAAGTAATAAATACTGAGATGAATCTGAAAGGGTATCACTAAACAGAAGGGCATGAACTGCACAGAAAGCATACTTGAGGGGGGAAGAAAAAAAAAAAGGGCTCCATTAACAATTGGAATGAATTGCCTAAGAAATACATTCAAAGGTCTGTCAGGAGCTGGCTTTCTTTCCTATAACCACAGCAGTGCAACTGGGTGCAGAAAATGGAAGAGAGACCTCAGCAAAAACAAGATTTAGGACAGCTCTGGTAACAGAAAACCAAACTGAATTTCAGTCACGATTCAAGCTCTACATACTAGCTCTTAACTGAAAAGTTTAAAATGCGCTATTTTACTCAAATTGCTGCAGAATATTTCCAGTTCAGTTAAATGCACTTTTTTCACCCTATTGGTAAAAAAAAAATTCTGATGAATAGTCATAACACTGGAAACCTGTACAAACCTTCGCACTGTACAGATGATCAGCATCAGGTGGGTCAAGCACAGCAGTGTTTTTATCTATAGGATCTACTTCTCTATGCATGACATAGAAATTACAGTGGTTTCCCAGCTGAAATGGTCTAGACATAGGAAAGGCATCCACCCACGTAAACTGAGCATCAAAGAAATCGCTTGGGATGTACAAGTTCTGGTAACGCCTCCTCAGCTCCATCATATCACAGCTCCGGCTGAAATAAACAACATCATTTCAAAGATATAGCAATGAAAGAACCATTAATAAAGCACAAAATAAGAAGTATATTAATTGGAAATACAACCACTGTATGTTTAATACTGTATATATGAAATCTAAAGAGCAATATATTTAAGATAGAGCATCATGGATTGAAATTTTAGGAAGACCTTTTGACACTGAGGTCTTTTATACATCCTAAGCGCCTTGATGCAGCATTTTTTGTCATTCAGACAATCTCAATATGCTCAATCTTAGAACAAAGTAATAAATACTGAGGTGAGTCTGAAAGAAAATATCACTCAACAGAAGGGCACAAACTACACAAAGAGGACCCTTGAATAAAAGAAAAAACCAAAAAGGGTTCCATTGACAATTCAGAACCCACTGCCTAAGAAATACTTTCAGAGATCTTGCAGGAGTAACTATTGAACACTCTTCCAATTAAGGCGCCAGCATATCAGGGGATATTTATTAAACAGGATTATAAAGGTATTAAGCAGTGGCACTCAACAGTAACAACGAACCAAGAAGTTGTTTATCATACAAGGTTCTCAGCCACTACATATCTGATCTTTCTTTAATGTTAAGGTCATCATTTAACACTCATTACACTCGCGTTTACACATCTCACAGCAACGTGTGCCCACAATCAGTGATAGGTAGGTAAACATCTAGCACTATAAACATACCAGTCCAAGGAAAACTTTGAAAACTGAACTGTGTAGCGAGGAACAACACGTCGTGGTCTTCGAGGCGACCTCTCCCTCTCTCGTCTGGGTGATCTCTCTCTGGAGCGTTTTCTCTGGGGTGATCTTTCCCGGGACCTACGTCTCTCTCGGTCTCTTTCACGACTTAAAAAAATGCACACAAGATACAAATATTTTTGCACGCTGGTAACACAAAAAGCTTTCCAGCACAACAGAAGCTAGACACGTCAGACTTCACAAAAGAAGAGAGAAGTTTCTCATAGTTTGTTCCAGTACATTCCCTTTTTACAAGAGAAAGCAATTATGCAATTCCTTCAGTTCAGATAGATGAGAATTCTTCACTAATATCTAACAGTAAAGGCACTTGTGCGCATCACTGACTCGCAGGAACGAGCAGCTCAGCTCTGAAAACAGGCCTTTACAGAATGCTTTGATTATAAAATAGTCTTCAATTTACCTCCTGTCATCTTTTCGGTTTGGCATAGGGTCTCCTCCCCTATCATTCCTCCCAGAAAACCTGGATGGTGGGTCTAATCTCCGAGCTGGCTGAGGCTGTGAAACCAGACGAACAGGGGGCTGTAACAAACCACCTGGAACAAAAATTTTCAAGATCAATACACAATAGGGGGCAACTATCTACACTTCACAAACATTGCTGCTTTACAGTAGTTTCACTTGTGTGCATTTTCTCACCTAACTCTAGAGTCAAATAAATCTGTTTATTAGTAACAACCACCCCAACAAACTCAAGAGGCCTACACTTTTTTCACTGATGCAAACTGAGACTCTGGTAACTGAAACTGGTTTAAAAGCATCTTCTTAGTATGGTAGCTAACACAGCCTAAGCAAATAAAAGCTATCAAGTAAATAGCTAAGCCTTTCCTTGGAAAAGCCACTTGTTTTGAGATACACATACTACCTACTCATTGAATTAAAGGAAACCCAAAACTTCTTTTTAAGTTATTCATAGGTAAAAACAATTAGCTTCCAGAAATATTCTTACACCGATTCGTTATACTGCTGCGTCAACTCCCCAGAAAATACTCCTGCTGTCTCAAGACATTTAGCCAACTGATTGTAAATGGGAGCAAACATTACTGAACACCAATGAACAACCACGACTAATTAATTGTAATAAGCATTTATGCAAAACAGTTCCGCATAGGTACTAGCTTCAAGTCTTCTCTCATTGCTTTTAACTGTGGGTAAACCAAATCTTTATTTTATCTTATTACCAATCTTATTACTGATTCTTCAGCCTCTCAAAGTTCACATTAACCCACAACAACCTTTGATTCAGATTTGCCATGTTTGGCAGCATTTCTTCTCTCAAATGCCAACTAGCCAACACAAAAATATCATGAATAGTTTTAACAATTCAAATGTGAGAACCCGATCCTGTTGAACTCTTAAGATGATGCTGAAGAACCACACTGCCATTAATACTTTTGACTCCCCAACTCGTCTGTGAAAGTCTCAGAATGCAAACTACACTGAATTTGCTTTTCTATTACAAAATCTTAATAGGAATAGGAGTCCACAGGGATTTCACCGACCAGGTGATTCTTGAGCTATGGCAGACAACATGCCTTGCATAGAGCTGCAGGAAGACACATACTCAAACTATGAAAATTCTATGGGGTCCTTTTTCTATTATTTAGTTGAAGATTGAAGTACTAGTTTAACAAAAAAGCAGCAACCACTAGCACTACAAAAAAATGAGAACTAATCACCAGAAGGACTACAATGAACTCTATGCCTGAAGGAGTACCTTTCTGCTGTGGCTGCTGCAGCAATGGCTGAGGCTGTGTCTGCAGCAAAGGTGTGATTGAAGCTGCCGATATCTGTGCCTGCAACAAGGACTGTGGCTGCGGCTGCGCCTGAACACCGAATGCTGTCTGCTGCGCAATGGGCTGAAGAACTGCTGGAGGAGTCTTCAGTAACGGCTGAGCTTGTGTCTGGTTCTAACAGATGACAAAATTAATTGAGAGTGAGCTTGAACCGGAAGCAGGCACTAAAAGTTACACTGGGTAACCTCACATACCTGATTTGGAAGTGTCTGGATCCTTTGTGCATTCCATTTGAACGGCATATTAGGATTGTAAGTAGCTTCTACCAAAACTCTGTCACCCACCTGAGGCGTCTTTCCTTTAACAGCACTGCAAACATCACAGAAGATGTATTGTGAGTTATATTTACCTATTCGTACATTTGAAACTTACATTTAAAGTTCAAAGAAAGTAGAAAAAGATCACTAAAAAAATGCTTATAGGAACAGCATCTACCCCAAAATTCAGTGAAAGTACTATCTGCTTCAGTTTGGAGTATTCACAGGAATTTAATTCCCAT
Organism: Phaenicophaeus curvirostris; assembly: GCF_032191515.1. Taxonomy (NCBI): domain Eukaryota; kingdom Metazoa; phylum Chordata; class Aves; order Cuculiformes; family Cuculidae; genus Phaenicophaeus; species Phaenicophaeus curvirostris. The sequence goes on along the minus strand of NC_091400.1, from coordinate 5,880,267 downwards.
CTTTGTCCCAAAAGCAGTTCCCTAAACAGTGCTAAATTAAGATAGGCAGATAGCACATTATATGCATTTAGTCACCCACAAATTCTGCAGTTTCATCCTACAAAGGGCTTAATACCTTCTAAGTCTCCCAGCTTTGGGTTTTGCACGGAGAAAACTCAAAAATTCACATAAAAACTCAGATCTAGCATCTATTAACCTACTTGACCACGTGACTTTCAATGTTGACCAAAAATACTAGCTGCAGGCACTATGAGTGGAGTCACAGAACTAGAACACAAGAATCTAAGCCTTTTATTTAGGGAGGTTATCACAGAGTACATCTGTAGGCAAGTATTTACATCTTACCTAAGTTGAAAAAAGACATCTTCATCCACAAACCCAAATGTATCATGTAGTTTAGTAACTACTCCGGTGAAAACACGCTGCTTTTGTGGTTGGGTTTGCTGTTGACTCGACCGGGGTGCTGGGTAAGAAACAGTTATCTGGGCTGCTGGCTGAGGAGTAGACAGGCTAAGACTGGTAGGAAGCGCAACAGCTGGCTGTAAGCAAAATAAAGCAAACTATAAATCTAATAACCAGCTGACACGCCAACAAGGAACAGTTCCTTTACGCACGTAGACAGGAGCTCAAAATGTCTCTGAACAGAGATTTTTCTGAATAGAGATTTTCATAACATGGAAGTTGGTCATTTTCTTTTTTTATTTTTTTAGTTTGTGGGGTTTGGTCTCTGTGGGTTATTTTAATGATATTTTTTTCTACTTTGAATGAAGACTGGCTATGTTTATTGTTTTATTTTTAAAAAGATGACTTCCCCAAAATATGCACAGTGCCTACAAAAAGTATTGTTTACGGCTCGCATACAGTGGGCCTGAAGAAGAGATGAAGTCCTAACTTTGGCAGGAATATACACTTAGATTAGTCTCCATTTACATTCCAACTGTAGTGTTGGAAGTCAGTAAAGGATGAGCTTAACACAAACCTTTCCTTAACTCAACAATTCACACGCTTGCCTTTTTACGAAAGGAGAACACGGTAAGATAACAACCTTAAGTAAGTGTAAACTGAACTACAGCACCTCAGTGTGTTAAATGGTTGCAGGAAAGCTGGGGAGGGGCTATTTACCAGCGACAGAATGAGGGGTTTTAAGCTGAAAGAGGGGAGATTTAGATGAGATATTAGAAAGAAGGTTTTTTCCCCCCCTTGAGGGTGATGAGGCCTGGGCAAGGGTTGCCCAGGGAAGCTGTGGCTGCACCATCCCTGGGGGTGTTCAAGGCAAGGTTGGATGGGCCTTGGAGCAACCTAGTCCAATGGGAGGTGTCCCTGCTCATGGCAGGGGTGGAACTAGATGGGCTTTAAGGTCTCTATAATTCTATGTTTTAAGCCTGTCAAGCTCAGCAGGACTCTTTTTAAACCTCTCCATGCACACATTGCAATACTGTTAACACAGTTAAATTCCTTCTCAAAGGAGAAAAAGATTTTCCCAGTTTGCTACTGCAAAACCACTGAACACTTGAAGTTCAAACAAAAAAAATGATAATGAACGGCCACATTCCCTTCAAGATGAAGGAGAAGTGGTTACCATTAATTTTTTAATCCAAGGCTATGCATATTTTAACATCTGCATAAATTGAACCTGCACTAATAGGATGTCCATTCATATTAGTTCATTTTACAGATTAAGCTACCCAAGATGTCACAAATTTGCGCTCATGTGTTATCTGTGTTTGGGGATGGAGACTAAACAATAAAACCAAACTAACCTGAGTTAAAAGGGTCTGCTGAGGTTGCTGCAACTTAAAATAAATAAGTTATAAATCAATTTTAAATGCTTAAGGAAATTGTACAATTTTACGTCCTCTTTACAAGTAAGACTTTTTGCTTAATCTGGGTCAGTTAATAATCCTTTGGGGTTTGGTCACTTCAGCAATCTGTGTATGCATAAAATCGTGGTCATGTGGTTAATTTTATGATTGTATAATCTGGGTTTACTCAGCAAGCAGAAATGCTGAGGGTTTTGTAACTGAAACTTAATAGCAACACCAAAAAGGTTTTGGCAGCTGGAGAAGCTTAGGCCTGCAATTTCCATGTCCTTTTATTCTTTTTCAAAATCCTGTTAAGTTCAAACACCATAAAAAATGTAAAAGGGAACTTTTTTTGGACAGAATCTTTCCAGTAGTTAAAATACACGGCCCTGTTTAGAACAAAGTTTAGTGGGAATCGTATACATGTGGAATTGTATGTATTTTTAAATTTCCTTTTTGCATGAAGGTGGGCAGGCTTCCATTCTGGATACGTCTCTCCAAGTTTATGAACTTCAAGCTCCTTCACTATAAAAAAATATTACTGAGTTTCTTTAACAACTTCCCATACGAGGATGATTTCGGAGACAAATCCTACAAGACACACAACCAACATTATTCCTCAAGTTATTTCTGATGTACACAGTAAGAATCAAGACAAACCTGTTGCTGTACACTATAGAGAGTCTGCTGAGGCTGTGAATATTGCTGAAACAGATAAAAGCAAAATATCTCATAAACAGGAAGTATTATTATCCCAATAATACTAAATACAAGTTATCTGCTAAGCAAGTTTTAAACGGCAACTATTCACATTTAACAATTCTAATACAATGTGTAACTAGTATCAACATGTACAAATATTCTTAGCCTTTCGAGTGGACTCTGATGTCCTCTTCCTAGTCAAAATGAGCCATTTTTGTTCAGCCTGACATTACACAGTATCTAGGCCAGAGCATGAAACCATGCAAAGCCCTATTACAGATATACATAGTGATGGAAGATAACAGGAACTTGAGATTGTCCGCCTGGGTGCGGCAAAATGCCCTTCTCCCAAAAGGCTTTCCATAGCTACGTCAGTACCTCCTCAGCCAAAATCCCCACCTTCACAGACTAATACAACTATTGCTAGCTGTAGACCTAAAACCCCCATTTTTTAAACAGTTTTATACTGACACATTCACTATTTTCCCGTTCTGCTTTTCTCCTGGACACTTTAGCTTTACAAAGCTGCTGTTTTCCATTGCTAAAGGTCATACAGTCAGCAGCAAATGCTCCTTTTTCTTTACCTGCTGTAAGGCAGCTGCTGCAGCTGCAGCTTGCTGCTGTAACGCAGCTGTCTGGGTGAGCTGATAGTTGGTGGGGGTTTGTGTAGTGAGTCCTGCTGCTGCCAGTGCCGTCTGCTGCGTGTAGATCGTCGGAGAGGCTCCGAGCAGTGAGGGCTGCTGCACACCAAGAGCAGCTGGAAAAAGAACACACACAATAAGCACCAAGAGCAACTTTAAACTGCTAAGCTGTCTGAATGTTATACTGGACGCAGGATATGATGCTTCACCCCCAAGTCAAGCTCACAAAGCAGGTAAATGCAATTGCAAAAGCCAAGATAAAAGATCACGCCTCACTAGTTTCTCTTTTAAATTTATTTGCAAATCGTACACCATAGCACAGGCACAGAGACCACTTCATTTCCTTCTCCCCAGTTGCTCATGATTTTACAGCTCTCGTAGCTGTCAACCCCAGCCGAGCCCACCCCCAACACAAACACACACCAAATGCTTTCTTGAATGTCTCATGTTTTAGATGAGCTCGATGAAGACTGTTGCTCTCCTCTGAAAATTAATTAATACATGCCATTCTGAGGGCAAGAGAAATCTTTAGCGTAATGGGAGCTATGAAACAGAGGCTTGTGGAACATGTCCTCTGGAAATGCACATGGCTTTGCTCCGCTCAGTAGTGTCTTTGTCCCTAAGTGAGCTGGATTTGTAGATGTGGGGGCTGGCAAAGAAGGAACAGCCTTATAATAACAGGGAGTTTAATTGATCCCCATGTATAAAAGGACCAAGTCAAGCTCTCTCCAGCTCTTGCTAGGAAGGGTTTGTGCTGCCCAAAATCAAACTACCTGGAAAGAAAAACTAGTTTATTTTATTGTCACATCAGCTTTTAATTCACTGCAGAAGATTAAGAAAATCCTGAGGAGCAGCTACCCACATACTACACTTCTTATGCACTGGATACTTCCGAACAAGCTGTGCTTAAGCCTTATAGAAGGAACTCTGAGAGACACAGAGCCCTGCACAAACAAAGCAAATGTGAGCGAAGAACTGCAAACGAGTCTGGAAACCTGCTCCCCCTTCGGCAGTTATTTTTATAAAAGTTATCTTCAGCTGCACAATCAAATCCGTATCACTCCATCAAGCTGTTAGTCTAGTCCACATGTTTAACCAAAACCAAAGTGAAACTCAGCAGGGAAACACATTGCCAGCAAAACTAAGTCTGCCAGCCTGAAGAACATTCCCGTTGAACGGGATTCCTTTCTTTTCCAAAGCCATTAAAGAGGCACAACAAAATGAAGAACAGGTTTACAGCATTCTTCCTGCAGAGCTTGTGCTCCACACCATTCTCACTGATCTAAAATGAAGCTGTCATTCCAGAACTAGGGATGCAGTAACAGATTGCTCGTAGCTGGTGGCTGCCACCACGGAATACGCTGTAACCATCTCAACAGATCCTAATCCCCTCTACCGTGTTGTTCTTTCCAGCAAGATGCAGATGTCGGAAAACAAGCTGATGTGGCATTAATCATCTTACAATTTCAAAATGAAACATGAAAGAAATACGTAAGTGACAGTGAAAATAATCACCATCACTGTGATCTGTATCAAATATTGCCAAGTAAGTATCTCAGAAAATATCACTGCTTCAACAGTGAAGCAGAACATTCCATGATACAGCAAAATTACGGCATTTCCAGTAGTACATGGCTTTTTCCACTGAAAATTCCAAAATTCAGGCTTCTTTAGAAGCCAAGCAAGCCAAATCTGAGACTTGTCCTGTGACACCCCCTTCTTTCTCTCGACCCTCTTGCATCCTGCTTCTCCATCAGCTTCAATTTGAATGTGCATTTTTGATCACCCTAAAGAATCCTCTCGTCTGGAACCTCACCAGTGCCTCACCTAACAACCTTAAAAGACTTTTCTATCTCATGAAAACGCTTTGCTGCTACATCCTGGGGCAGTCTTCACTTTCCTTGGCTGCATTACTTTACTGGCTCAATCAAGGCAAATAACCAATGCAGGAATTTTTCTCCTCAGATTTCCACATGCTGAGCAGAAATACCTATTAGTGCATAAATTCACTTCATGCTGTTACCTTTGAACCTGTCTGACTAGGCTAATTACTGCCACCCAGTCTGGGGTTCTGCTCTAATGTTGTGCCAGCACCGGGGGATGGAGTCAGGAAGTCCCATCCAGCAAGTTTCACAAGTTCTCTCCTATTTTCAGTACCAAGGATACCTACAAAAACATTAACATCCTCGCTCCCAAAACCAGATCTTGGGGTTACTCTGCTTTTCAGTTTCCAGTATGACAGTTTTTTTTCTTCCAGCATAACCCATAATTATCCCAAACAATTCCCAGCCCACCTGAAGACTCTTATCCCATTTTGCCCATTAAGACAAAAAACCAACCCAACGTTTTTTGCCACCTCTACCATTGCTTTATAAGCATTTAATATAATCTGAGCGTCAAGTTATCTACGACACTTCAAATTAACTTACAAACAAAAGGCAAAACCAAAAGACTGCCAAGGTCCCCTCACAGGCTACCACCTGTCATAACAAGTTTTTCCAAGCTGTATCCTGTTCCTACCAATTTGCTCTGAAGTATTTCAGGAGTTTAATTTTACTACCTTTCATCTACGTACACAGCTTGGTCAAACAGGCTCCAATTAAAGAGGTGACTAGTTAAAAAAAGAGCCTTACTAGTTAAAAAAAAAAAAAAAAAAGGAAAAATCATACAGAAAACCAAAAGAGAATGAACTGCAGGCCAAGTGTGGAATTGACATCTGACTGCAGTATTATTATTGGCAACAAGCATTGTGGCAAACAATAGCTTCTTCGGATCTGTAATTATCTCAGTAAGCGCACCAAATACTGGATGGCACCACCATCTGAAAGGGCCTGGATAGAATCTGAGCCTTAGGCTGCAGCTCAAGCATCTTTCTAAGTAAAAGAAGTTTCTGTTATATCAAACAAAAAGACAGTATTTAAGTAAACCCTCTTGCCAGTTCTAAATTCCAGAGACACTTTAAGATTAGGGAAACATCTTCAGAGTACATAGCTACATATACTTCCTTTAGTAAGTGACACAGTTTTATTAGGCTCACAGTAAGAGAGTCCTCTATCCAGGACACTTTTCAAAGTTGGATTTTTACATTTATTTAAGCTTAACATGCTTGCAATACAAACGCTATCCAACCTGCTCCAAAATCACTTCCTTTTGACAGGTATGCAATGGAAACGAGGCTCAGCGTATTTATCACAGGACATCTGTTTACAGCGAGCCAGTAAACTATGCATCAGCTGCTATTTCTTAGGGGCTCTGAGGTCCACTACATACTTGTCTTATATGTGCACTTGTCTTTGGTCACCCCGTCGGTGCCACTAGCGACAAGACACTGAGTTTAAGGCGCTTCTGCTTCCACTGGGTGCACTGTTCTTCACACTAATGAACTGAAGCCTTGATACAGCAAAGATGACAACACTAACTAGCCAGAAGGCAGCACAGCTGGGACCTCCCCTTGACCACAGTTCTCTAAAAATGGGCTTCACTACACAATCAGAAATTTTAACCCTGAAAACAACACATGCCAAGTGCTGTGATACAAACCAAAGATGTGCCAAAAATTAATAGCTGAGAGAACAGGAGGGGATTGTTCTTTAGAGATGTTTTAAGAACTTGCACATTATTATGTAAGTTAAAAGTACACAGAGTATTTGCAAAATGCAATCAGAAAATTTTAAGTTTTATCTTTTTAAACTTTAATTTTCTGTGCTAGGTACAATTTAGGTTATGCCTTAGCAACGCTGAACAAGTACAGCAGGGTCTTTATTCACGTTTTAAGTCATGTGATGCCGAAAACCATGAGACATGAGGAGAGAAACAATTCCAATGTGTTACAAGCAGGAGTCTCTCTTCACACACAGATCAGAGCTGGCACCTGGAATTACCTGCCTCTCTTCTAACACTACAGGCACAGACAGTAATTAGTAAGTTACCCCAAAGGGGTCCCAGGAACCCTTCATTACACAGTAGGTCACTCTACAACTACCGTGGAGTGTCACACCTTCATCAAGAGCCTTAACTTATATCGGTACATCTTCACCAATGATGACCAAGACAGCATCCAACTCAGCAACACAAAAAAAACTTCAACAAACCAACCCTCAAATAACCTTTTAGCAATTATAAAACTGGTTTTATAACACAATCAGTCACTGCTTTTTACAACGGCTTAGGAAAAAGATATATATCCTGTTGCTTGTATTATAGAAGTCAAGGTCTCTCTCATCCCTACTCAAACTCCTTGATGCTGTGCAGAAGGAACTTGGTAATTGGACAAAACCACCTGGCATGCATAAATATATATAACACCTTTTGCTAATCCTCTGAAAAAAAAAGTAAAAGTTCAGTAAATGTGGTTCTTTTAAATCAGTTTGTGAACATGCAGCTTCACAAAGGCAAGCCAATCTGCACAACTTCTTGAGCGCAGCCACCGGTGAGATATAACACGTGCTAGTCAGCATGCCTGAGCACTGACAGCATCTCTCCAGCAGGCAAGCAACCTGGCTGAGCAGCCACAGCTTCGTGCTGAAAAGTGCATGAAAGGTATGTACTGAGCTGCAGCTCAGCGCTGAACACTGTCCCTCAGCCCTCAGCAGGACCAGAGAGTGCTGCATGATTCTCAAAAGAAGTTCCCTGTGCTCTGTATTATAAAGCAGCACTGCCCATTAAAAAAAAAAACCAAACAGGGGACGAAGTATGCACATGGGTAGTAAAACAGGAGCTAGGTGGAAGAATCCCAGGGACTGGATTCAGTGGTACAGACAGGGAAGAAAGAGGACACAATCATACATGGTGATTGTGTATTGCAGCAGGAAAAGGAAAGGACTGCAGAAGGACACAAGGAACTCAGCACCTTCAAGTCACACTGGAGAGAAGGTGCTGCAGTTTGAAGACAGAGACTAGGAACGTGAAAGAAGGTGGAACTAGCACAGCAAGAAGGCAAAAGCGTAACCAAATGTTAGTCTTTCATGGCTTTCATGTTTGAGTCAGGTGCCACTGGATCAGAGGAACAGCTTAAAATCCCTGGAGATCCTGTCCTCATTGAGCAGGTGAGAAAACTGTCACAGCCACTGATGCAGACTACTCCTATCCCAATTAAATTTTGCACTTCATTTAATTTAAGGAGAAGTAGGTTAACCAAAGGCAGAATAATGGGAAGAGGAAAACGGGTAAGTTGCTGTGTGCTTCTAGTGCCCTTGCTCCATCCTGCACCTCTTCTCCAGGGCCCCCTTGTAGCCCCAGCTCAGGGAGGTCTAAGAAGGCTGCCAGCTCCTCCTCTCCAGCAGGTTTTATGCAGCTTTCCCTCTGGAACAGGACAAGCAGCTGGCTTCTCAGTCTCCTACCACTATTTTTGATGCACTAGCTGTCACGTCATCCAACACCTAGAATACTCCAGCCCCAGATGCTGCCATCCTTTGACTGCTCCAAGGTATCGCCCAGTCAGACACAAGAACCAAGAGTAAACTTTGTCTCTCCCGCATTCACAACACCAACCCTGAAGATACACACTCAGATTGGACCAGGGCCCAAACTCAAAACTGGAGATGGAGGTGTCATTTCAGGATAGAAAACTGAGCCAGAAGAAAGATTTGCTCTTCCCCCCATGCCAAGACACGCGTCTCCAAAGAACGGCAGGCATTCCCAACTTTTGCGATGCTTCCAGACATAAAACCACAGACAAAGAAGACACGGCATTCAACTGCATATCAAACTAGAGCAGGACGTGAAGGACGACTTCAAAACTCATACAGCCCCTGAGGCAGACATCCTGTCATCGAAGTTACTACCTGTGCTCACACTGTGATATCCTGGATCCCCATTTCTCACCAGACAATAAAACTACAATATTTTGGAAAAACTCTACATTCAAGAGGAGCAAAAGGCAGCGGAACTAGAAATAGAAGCACCAAGATTCACCACACAAGCTCCACATTCTTGTCTCAAAACCTTTTATACAGTAAGACATAACAACATCAAACAAGAAAATTGAGCTAGCAAGGTCTTTAAACACACCAGTCTGCGATTAAATAAGGCTTCTTAGTTCAATCAAAGGAAATCCTGTATCATTATCAGAGCAATACTCTTGGTTATAGGGATCCTTTGAGTATTAACTTGGGATTAAAAAAAAACCAGCAAATTTCAGAGACCTGTTTGCTATGTTAAGTCTATCCAAGCTATTAGTAAAGGCAAAATACTTTGTAAGCATTGATTTAGGTGGCCCAGAAAATGAAACTCAGGCAGCACTTAAAAAAAAATCTGTAAGGCCTTGTTAGTGCTGTTATTATTTAATCCAGAGCAATGCAATTCAATGAAAGGTAATTTGATTTACACATCTTTGGCTAAGAGTAACTTGATACATTGTTTACTGACCAAGAGAATCAATAAAAGTTCACGTGGGATTGTATTTATCAACCCTTTTAAAAAAAAAAATCACCAAACAACAAAACCAACAGCTATCACATCATTATTTTTAATTTCTCTACTATGTGAAAAACTCCCAACTTACACCATTTCAATAGAATTTAAATAAGTTAGTTAGCAGGATGCCACTCATAACTGCACACCCAGCTACGGAACCTCCAAACCTACCAGATGTCAGGGTTCAAACATTAGGCAATACGTAAACTGACCTGGCTGAGATACTGCAGTGGCTGTAAACTGAGTAGCCCAAGGGGGATTCTTCTGTCCTCCAAACTGAGCCATGGCGAAAGGCAAAATCTCCTGGGTGTCTATCTTCTGTCACTGTAATCTAGCAAAATGAAGTGCAGCTACAATCTTTGAAACACGTGCCATCGGGCTACTTTAAGTCTGGGTCAAAAAAAAAAAATTAAAAAAAAAGAAAACTGTTTAAAGATGATCTTTGCACCCCTAAACCCGGTGGGCAGCGTGCATCGAAAGCAGGAAACAAAAAAAAAAGTTGCACGGCGAGTTCCTACGCTTTCCTGAGGCACCACCTCCACCCTCCCCGCCTCAACAATGGGCACCGACGCTGCCCAGACACAGAAATTCATTCAAGTTCCCAGCGAAGACCACGGGAAAGGCGACTGTGCCGCACGGGGCGCTTCGACTTGGGGATATAATCCCTCCTGGGGCGCCCGGGCTGTCGGAAAGGGCAGGCTGGGGCCGGGGCTCCCTCCCCTCCGACCCGGGCACGGAGGAGGAGGAGGAGAGCTAGGAAAAGGAGGAGGGCGGCTAGGAAAAGGAGGAGGAGGGATAGGAAAAGGAGAGGAAGAAGAGGGGGAGGGAGGAAGAAGAGGGGGAGGGAGGAAGAAGAGGGGGAGGGAGGAAGAAGAGGGGGAGGGAGGCCAACTTCGTCCGCCCCCTCCTCCCCACGCCGGGGGCCCCGCCCGCTGCGCCCCAACCAGTGCCTTAAACCCGAATTTCTCCCCTCAGCGCCGTAACCCCGCGGTTCGCCAGGCGCGGGCAGCGCCCGCCGGGCCCCAGGAGCGCAGCGCGCCTGAGGCGAGCGGCGAGGAGGCGCGGGGGCCGCGCAGGAAGCGGGGCGTCCCCACCCGCCGCCGCCCGGAGGCCGCCGCCCGCCGCTCCGGCTGCTCCCGCCCCCCCCGCCGCCCCCGGTGCCGCCGCGGGCCCGGCCGGTACCTGCGGGCCGCCCACCGGGCGCCACGGCCGAGCGCCTCCCGCCCGCCACGCGCCCCGCCCGCCGCGGCGCGCCGCGATGACGTCACCGCCCCTGCCCCCCCCCCCGGCCGCGTGCTGGAGATGCCGGAGCGCGCAGGCGCGGCGGGCGGGGAGAGAGCGCGCGGGGAGGGGCCCCGGCGCCATCTTGGCCGCGGCGGGAGGGGCGGGGCGGCGGCCGCCATCTTGCAGCGGGGCTGGGGCGGGGTCAGAGCCGGTGGGTGGGAAGGGAACGTGAAACCCGTCCAGTTCCAACACCTCCGGCTGCGTCATGGAATGGCTAGGTTGGAAAAGACTTCCTAAGTCATCGAGTCCAACCGTTCCTATGAGGCTTCTCCCAGCCCCGTCCAGCCTGTCCTCGGACACCTCCAGCAATGGAGCAGCAACGGCTTCCCTGGGCAGCCAGGGCCTCACCACCCTCAGCGTGAAGAATTTCTTCTTAATGTCCAGCCTGAATGTACCCCCCGTATTATCACTCTGTGCCTTTGTAAAAAGTCCCTCCCTAGCAGATAAACTCTTAAAACTCGATATGGAGTTTGAAAAAGTGAATGCCCTTCATCAGCCCTGGGCAAGGCGAGGGAGCACTTGGCATCGATTTGTGCAGCAATGGGGCAGGATGCATCTCCCACTCACACGGAGATGTAGACATTCTCCCAGGAATCCTATACATCTATTCCTTCCCAAGGACTCACTTGAATGTTACCATGAACTTCACAACAGTCGCACCTCTGGCTAATTTGGAGCCAGCTCCAGCTCTGCCTGACCTTGTGACAGGGAAAGGCTGCAAACAGAGGGGATTGCAGGAGGCACCTCTGCTCAGCACAGAGCACACTGAACACAAGGCGTTATCATCTCCAAGGAATGAAGATTGTTTGGGAAAACACTGCTTGAAAGAAAACATGCCATAAGAGAGACATTCTGTCTACCTTTCAAAAAATACAGTTATTTGGAAGAACTCTACTTTAGCCTAACTCAAAATATTCCACTTCGTGTAACATTAACTACTTTTTCTATCAATGGCTGTGAGGAATGGTCAGCCCTCTGCCTTGGGCAAAGCCAGGGTGAGCCCCTGAGCTCCAGAGCGCTGATCTTGCGCACGCAGGCATGCAGGCTGCTGTGTGGAGAGCATGCCGGGGTTGCCTGAGGTGAAGGCAGATAAGGCTTAGCAGAGAGACTCACTGAAGCACTTAAGATTCTTTGAAACAGAAACTGCAGCCAGCAACAATTGCAGTAAGTAGTTCAGTGGTTAATGAGCAACAGCACTGTCCTGCTTTGATGATGCTATAAACTGCCATACATCCTTTTAACAGTTTTTTACACAAAAGCTTGCTTTGAGACAAAATACACACACAGGATACTAGAATCATAGGATCAATACAATCATTAAGGTTGGAAAAAGCCTCTAAGATCATCCAGTCCAACCGTCAGCCCAACACCACTGTGCCTACTGAGCCACATCCCAAAGTGCCACGTCTACATACTTTTTGAACACCTTCGTGAGACCAACACCTGCTTTGCTACAGCTTCCTTTCAGGTAATTGTAGAGAGCAACAAGGTCTCCTCTCAGCCTCCTTGTCTGCAGGCTAAACGGTGCCAGTTCCCTTAGCCGCTCCTCACAAGACTTGTTCTCAAGACAATTCACCAGCTTCATTGCCCCAAATAGTACTTAACATTTGAGAGTAAAGTCAACAACACGCATTTTGTTAATGAAAATGTAGATGAAAATTTAAGCTAATACACACCAGGAGCACAGGGGAAAAAAAATCTTCATATAAGAGAAAAATTTTTTACAGTGAGAACTATCAGTCACTGGAAGAACCTCCTCAGAGATGTCGTAGAGTTGCCATCACTGGAGGTTTTCCAGATGCAACTGGAGAGGGTGATAGATAATCTCATCTAGACTCATGGAAGGTTGAACAAGATGATCTTTTGAGGTCCTCTCTAATCTCTGGAGTGTTCTGTGATCTATTAACACCGCATACAATATATTTAACTGGTAAATCTGCTAAGGGAAGGGGTAGTAATAGAGTAAAATTACTTAAGATTATGCTTTCAGGGAGCTCAAAGAAGAGAATTTTATCTCTTGGTGGAAGTTGTTAGCAATTATTGATGTTGCAAAAGTAGTTGAAGATCTTAGTCTGATAAAGGTCCTATTTCTAGAATTTTTATGGAAGAACTTCTACTGTACTAGTTGTAAATTTTTATCAGAACAATTAGCGTCCTGAATTGAAAAATTACAGTCTTATGGTACAGAGAAAGGGCAGCACAGCCTGCGCATCTCCTAAATACTGAATTTCTGTGACCTCCCTAGTCTGTCATGTACGTATGTGAGACTAGATGCACTTGTAACTGTTTCCTTAAATTTAAATTAAGGAGGCTGGTCCTTTCTAAATTCAAGTTTGACCCTGTGTCCTGGAGGGCTGAATCCTGGAAGATTTTACAGCTCTCTCCATTGGCATAGCATGCAGAGGTTAGTTCCAGTGAAATGATTAAGGGATTGGTCTTGATAATGCTCATTTTAGGATCTCTCATATTCGTGCCACTCATATTTCTATCTCAAGGATAAAGGTTTCTGTGTTTTGCTGTAGTTATAAAGATTAAATACAGCATTTAACCCCCGTATGTTCTCAGTAAATGGTGCAACATTTATTTACACTGCATTTACAAGGCAAATTGAATGATTGTCTTTCCCAGGAACAGAAAATTCCTCTTTAGTAAGGCTGATAGGTGCTCACAGCCATAATTGAGCCTTAGCTGAATATTTGGCTCTAATCCTGGTGGTGACAGGTGGTCGTCAACTAAAACATACGCAGCAGCCTGCAGGGTCTGTGGTGTTTGCTGCTGTTCTTCTGCTGGTGCCAGGAAAGCCTGGTTTTCATTCAGTTGAACTGATGCTTGGACACATTTTTCTTACATAAGCGGCTAAACATCTTTTCCTAACCAAGTATAAAATATATTTTTTCTTCAGAACACTCCAGTTTGTTATTTCAAAATCAAAACCAATACATTGTGATGACTGAAAAGATGTATTGGAAAGAAAACCTTTTGAAAGTTGTTTTGGGGGATCATAGTTAATTTGAAATTTCAGAGAAACACATTGCTTACAAAAGTGGAAAATCCCGTATTGGAAAATATAACTATCTTTTAAGAGTAAAGTAATTTCTGAACTAAAATCAGATAGATTTGGTTCCAAAGTTTATGGCTTTTGGTTTTGCTTAATCATTTAACATTAGTCTTTATTCAGAAGTACTTACATGAGTTCTTAGGGGAGTACAGCCCAGGTCTTACCTAATGAGAAAATATTGTTATGAATGGTAGTTTAATGTGAGGCTTCCTGTCTAGGGAGAGCTGTAATGTTTGGCTCACACGTTGTAATTCATGGAAGAAGAAAGAGGCATAATTCATGTTGATCAGGGAGCATGGGAGTAGCTGCTCTGCATGAGGGCATAAGTTTAAGGATTCCCATCACCTTAACAAAGCTGACTTGTATTCGAATGCTTTAGAACCTTTAGGTAGGTCCTGTTTGGATTTTATTCTGTTTACAAGAAAGGATTTCTCACTTATCTCCTTATAATCTTGGGGTAACCAAGGTACTTGAAAGTCAGAATTAATGCACTTCTATAGATGGGCAATAAAGAACTGCAGTTAGAAGAAAAATCTTGACTACCTTTAAAATCTTAGCTCCGTTGCTTGAAAAGCAGGGGATTGAGAGCTGAGAACCTATTTTGCTGCCACCACTGCCTGCAGTACTCAGCCTTTTCCCACAGCAGAGCACAGCTCTGATCTGAAGGACAGGCAGGTGCAATTCCCAGTGTGGTAAAATCATAGAACCATAAAATCATTCGGTTGGAAAAGACCTTTGAGATCATCAAGCCCAAACGTACTTAGGTACAGCTGAGTGTAGCGGTTCAGAGATTTAACTTGGTGTGGACCATGCAGGCTGTGGTTTCCAGAAAGAGCAGGGAACATCCTGAGAACTCCTGTGTGCAATAACAGCCCCAAGTAATGCCTTCTTTCATGGCAAGCAGTGAAGGAGAATGGCTAAAACTCTGATTTCTACTCGATGTGCTCAGATGCAATAGAAATTACCTGTAAACTGAATACTTGCCTGTACACTTTGGGGTCATCCAGAGCCTCTGGCACTTCAAAGGCTTGCTGGTGAGAGATGAAGCAATTTGGGGTTTACTTTTTTTCTTTCTTTTTGATTGTCTAGCTTGTCAGATCTGACAAGAGCTACAGCCTAAGGGGGGATGTTAAGCAGTGGCATGACTGAGCCACTTACATCTTCCTACCCTCATGGAACAGGATCATTCGCAACAGCCCAAAAAAATCTCACCCTTAAAATCTGTAGCAGCTGCAGCCCAGATGAATCCTGGCCAGGCTTTCTGGTATTGTGGAAGTGAGTTGGGGGTCAATCAATGAAGAGTTTGCTTGATGGCACACAGATTAAGCACTTCATTGCCCTGAAGGGATTTCTCAAGTGAACGGAGGCGGTCATCAGCATGCAAACCCAAAAGTTTATGTGTAAAGCGAAGTGGTCAGAAGAAATTGAACTGATGACTTGTTACGCCACAGGAGGCAAAAGCCTTACTGTTCTGAGCTGAAAAATCAGGCCAAGTCATGATGACTCCAGCAGCGATTCAGGACTGCTTCAGGATCAAACAGCACAGAAGTGTTACCCAGTTATGCTATGAATGAATGGCGATATATACATGGTATTGTAGGGATTTTAAGTAATTTTTGGCCATATGTAAAAAGACATTGACATTTTCAAGATCTCAGCTGCTAAGAATTTTGAATAACTGTTGTAGAGTAAAAAAGAGCATCCAGAAATAAGCATACTGGGCAGGGAACTGGAGACCCATCTGAGGAATTGTCCTCTGGCCAATGGTTAGTGAAATAGCTGGGTTTAAATTTCCACATTTTACATATTTTTTCTAGCATGGCTTAGATTAAAATCACAGACGAGTATTGCCCGTAACTGTTTTATTTTATGCTATCAAGGCCATTCTTTGAACCAAAACACTACTAATTGAAGCACTATCTCGCTTGTGGTTAAACTACATTTTAATATGATGCTTGTTCTCATGTAGAGAATTCACAGAAAGTTGTATATTTCAATAAATGCCCATTGTGAATATATAAACTGTTATTACATAATAGCATATGACAACAGCAATCAGCATTACTGTGCCAGCAACCCTGGATGCCCACATAGACTGGGCGCGAGAGGCTGGAGAGCTGCCTGTGGAAAGGACTCTGGGGGTTCTTAGTGATAGCAAGTTGTGCCTCGCCAGCCAAGAGGGCAGCTGTGTCCTGGGGTGCATCAAGCACGGCATTGTCAGCCAGTCAAGGGCAGGGACCGTTGCAATTACTGGTGTGGCCCCACTTGCAGTACTGTTTGCAGCTTCGGGCGCTGCTGCTGGAAAGTGTCCAGAGGAGGCCACAAAGTTGGTGAAGGATTTAGAGGGGAAGTCATATGAAGAGCAGCTGAAGTCACTTGGTCTGTTCAGCCTGGAGAAGATTGAAGTGAGACCTCATTGCAGTTTACCACTTCCTCACAAGGGAAGGAGAAGGACCAGGCAGGGCTTATTTGGATGAACCTACTGTGGTCCTAGAGGGTGGAGTTAATTAATAAATGTATTTCTACACAGAACAATGGTTGTTAGCAATAAGAGCATAATTTCTGTTGGGAAAATGGCTCATAAAATCAAAATATTTTACTTGGAAATTATTTTCTTGCTATTCCCTTAAGATGTTTTACTGACTATAGGGTAAATTTTATAAACATACAGAATCTAAAGACTCGTATTTTCAGTAGAGCAACACCTTGCTGTTCTCAGAACACCTTTGTTGAGGTTGCAAGCACCCTCAGAGATGCTGCAAGACCGGACTATTTCCAGCTTTAGAATCAGTAATTGTTTTAATTACTTGCCTAGAAGTTCAAGGCACGTGATGGTTTCAAATGGGGCACACAGGGAGCACTACACGGTGTATTATAAGGCAGGGCAATAACTTTGCTATGAGTTGTACACTACAGGCTCTCCTGGCCTAATTTTTGTCTTTACTTACTTCAGCATGACTTGGTTTTGATTTGTATCAGGAAAACAACTTTATTTTTCAAAGCATTTTACAAGAAGAAAGGCATGAAAAATGCAGGAAAGAAAAATTAGACGACTAAGTGCAAAATAGAAGTATAAAATTTATTTAAAACCACCCACAAAGTTCTGTGTAATCAGGAATGATACAATTTGTAATAGTCTTTTTAAAAACTCATGACAAGATTTAAAATATATTTTCAATTACAGTATTCATTTAGCCTTATTCAGTTAGGACAATAAAAAAAAAAAAAAGAAAGTTTACGTTCTAAACAGATGAGACACACAAGAAAAATAGAACAGAACAGACAATTTCCACAACAACAATTTTTACATGTATGTTTCAATACTAGTATCAACATTTCAATGCATCTTGCTACATAAACATGAAATCATGTACAACAACTGCTTGCACCAAAAAACATAGCTTAATTAGATCTTTCAAGTAACATGCAGTCACAACTCACAAGTCTTCAAGTACTGCTGGTAAGGGTTCCCTTGTCTGCAGAGAAGATTTTAAGGTTCAGTTTCTCAACTAGCGTAACTCTTCACAGCTCCCCCACCTCGGGAAGCCATGCTCAGTTATACTAGGGAAGAATCAGGCCCCAAATGGTTGTTACGGCAAGAAGGTAATTCTTACACTTTCTCCTGTAAATACTGTGACATAATGAAGTGCTTTTTCTTTCTGATTTTTTCTCCCTGTACATCATCTTTTGTTTAAAGAAGTTAATTTTATGTCCCAGATCCAAATACAGTAGGTTGGTAACTGGAAATAATCCAAACCTTCAAATTCAAAGTTGAAAAATAATTATCAAAAGCATCCCAAAGAAAAAAAGAAAAAGGAAGAGAAGAGAAGAGAAGAGAAGAGAAGAGAAGAGAAGAGAAGAGAAGAGAAGAGAAGAGAAGAGAAGAGAAGAGAGAAAAGAAAAAATAAAAGAAAAAAGAAAAAAGAAAAAAAAAGAAAAGAAAAAAGAAAAGAAAATGCTGACTTTTTTCTTTTGCCTTGGCATTCTGTTCATCTCCGGATTTTGCAAAGCAGGAAAGAATGATCAGCCATTGCATTTCAGCACAGTGTCTCCCTATGTATCAATGTTCTTTCTTACAACAGCAAATTCTGAACAGTATTTATGACCTGGTGTGATATCGTCACATTACGAAGAGCTGTCTCTTCCAAACTGAGCAAATAATCGTAGAATAATCAGCTGTTAAAGACTGAAATGTTTATACTGGTTAGAACTGATTTTCTTTTACTGGTATTGGGATATCGCATTTGTTTTTCTTGCCTACAGTTATATTTTCATTCCAAGGACAAGCGATTCATGAAGTTCAGACGCTGCTTTTTGAGTTGCACGGATTAGATGGGCATTCACAAAATTAGCATGGAATCTGTTCTCGTTTGGCTCTGCAGAACCACTACAGCACAGACATTTAAGAGTGCAAATAGATTTCCTTTTCCTCAAACTTTGTTGAAAGAGAAGCTTGCATCACATTGTATTTCATACCTGCAACGTAACCAGGCTTGATGCTTACATAAAACTGCCACTGCAGCAAGGGAAGCTCTGCCTGACTCAAGCACAAAGGGCAGTGCCAACAGTTTCACTGCTGAGCGTCAGCACCGTGTGGGCAGTCAGAAAACGCTGGCTTTTAGCTTTTTGTGTCTCAAAACCCACCCCAGTGTGACACCAGCAGTCAACACCGCACCCCCCGAGGGGTCCTAACTCAGAAAAGAATGGAGTTCAGTAGATTCCCACAACCGCATTTTGTATCATCAAGTAAAAGGGATAAAGTTGTGATAAACAGAAACAAGTATTGTTAAGAAAAACAGCCAAAGCTTAGACTAGCATCATTGGCAATTCCATGAGATTCCTAGCCAGGCCGTTACCCAGAGGTACAAAACTTTTACCACAGACCCTTTGTAGACAACACTGGGAAAAGGATGGCCAATATAAGTGAATTGTTAAAACTTGATAAAAACCAAGCCAGTTTCTTTTCAACCTGTATTTCTAAACTAAGAAATGTCTGGATGTTACTGGCCAGTATGTGCAAAACAGGGAGAGCATTAAATTGATTATGATGATCACACAAATCAGCCATTTGGTAAGTTTTGATTTATACTACTGACCTTTTATGCCATCATCAGTGTAATGTGATACTCCGAAGGATGCAAGCTAAATCGACATCCATTTAAGGCCCCTTTATCCTTTTAACATGATGCAAAGGAGAGTAGCACAAATGGGAATCAGGGCCTTCATTTTTATTTTAAGACTCTCAAACCGCAGACCCTTTTCCATTATGATATTACGACAAAAATACAGGTACACATGTAAAATATTGATCAGGTCACAAAACTTTCCACAACAGTATTAACGTGTTCTGTGGTAACAACTGCAATACTGAACATCAAACTAGCAGCGCCCTTGCTCCGCTGCAGCAGCACGGCCTTGGAAACCGTTCATCTGCTGTAACTGGGAACTGTAGGTGAACGGCCCTTCTTATGTACATGGTTTGTTGAGGTGTACACTTCTGTCCTCTGGCTTTATAAGGAAAGCTGGGAAGGTGTGCAAGGTGTTGAAAACAGCATTGTTAACCAGTCCCACCAAACACAGCAAGTCACCTTCATGTTAAGTTGCTTATCATGCCAGTCCTGCATTCCCCACAAATCTGCTGTTGGAAGAGTCTAGCATTTTAATGTAAGCATGTGTGGAGAAATTCCACCTGTAATGGTGCAGTGGAAGAAAAGAGATACTGTTGTGGGAAGAATTAAGGATACAGCACCTCGTACCTTTTAAAACTGAAATTACAAGTATGTGGTTAAACACTGCAAACAATATTGGGATGGTGAATGGGGAAACTGGATAGAAAAAAAAGATCCTAAAGTCTTTATATCTCAGGAAGAAGAAACAGTGATGCCAACATCCCTATACCCTTTAATAAAAGGCAGCAACGACTTAATTATATTCTGCTCAAGCTCAATCAATTCCACTTGTTCCTATAGAGAAAGAACAAAAATTAAAATCTATTGTTCCACTCCTAGGTTAGTTAAGGCATTTAACTTGCACAGTACTCGAGTCTCTCACAAGGACTGTGACCGATCTCTGCATGACTCCTGCTCTTGTAATTGTGCAGAGTTTGCACCATCTGTGTCAGGTCAAGATTTGAGCAGAACTGGTAGAGTAATTCAAAAAGAGGGCATTCCACAGCGATGCAAGCAACAGAAGGAAGACCGTGTACTCAGAAGGGATGACTTCTTGAGGGGTGAGCAGTCTTCTGTCTTACAAAGTCTCTTTTGTTTGGCTGCTTGCAGGCAGAAGGACAGAGTAGAACGCTTACACCAAGAAATCTTATCATTAACTGGAAAACAGATTATGTGACTTAAAACGTACTCGTGGTGACAGATAATAAATTGTCCTGCTTTCTTGGATTGAAAACCATATTCAGCTGCAATGTTCTAGGCTCCCTGTGAGAAAATAGAAAGTGAAAGAAACCCTAGAACTGCCTGACATCCTCAGGACTTTTGATTCTGGCCACTAGGATTAAAGGAGAACACCAATGTGTCACAGACTAAGTAAAAAAGCTTATGAATTTAAAGTTAGATGTAACAAAAGAAGTGTAAATATAAAGAAATACCCTGGCAACTACATGTACAGAGAAGGCTCTCAAGGGCTAACTGAATGCCCACAGCTTTGCCTGCAACTTATTCATGCTGTGCATCCCATCAGCTTTCCATATCCTCTATCCTGATCATGGGAAGGAGCAGCAGACTGGTGGTGACCGCAGCGCTCGCTGCCTTGTTCGTGTACACAGATTAAACAATGGGTGAGCAGCTCTCCCCCTCCTCTTTCTTTTTGTTTTGTTTTCTTTAAGCCAGTATGCACAAGCAGAGAACAAAGGAGAGATTACTGTCTCCGGAGGAACTGTGGAAAGGGATTAACTTGTACATATATCCACAGCCGCGTGACACACCACCACATCCTCACTGGCTAGAAACAATGTCAGGGAAGTTTAGATTGGACATCAGGAAAAATTTCTTCACAGAAAGGGAAAGGGTTATCAAGGACTGGCAGAGGCTGCCCAGGGAGGTGGTTGAGTCCCCATCCCTGGGGGTGTTTAAAAGGTGGGTAGATGAGGTAGTTGGGGACATGATATAGTAGCAAATGGGTACGGATGGAGTTGATGATCTCTAAGGTCTTTTCCAACCTAATGATTCTATGAATGCTGTACCACAAGCACTGCAGTGCAGCCCTGTGGAGTCCCAGTGATCAATGAAAACTTTATAAATTACAGGATTTCTGTGGAAAGAGAAAAATCACATCTATGTAAATGGATTGCAAAGATGATGAGTGCTTGATAAAAGGAGCTGACTGCAACAGGACAGAAATTTAATGGGAAGTATAAGAGCAAGACTGACCTTACATTTTAAATGGAAAAACATGAAGACACAGTTGTATTAGTGAGCTTCTGCGCACCAATCTGTCATCAAATAAGCTATCAGATAAAAAAGATCAAAGGAGCTGTCGAAAGCATCAGCCTGACGGTGGCCTGGAACAGCCCTGCCTGCACGCCCAAGACCCAAGGCGAAAGTTGTGTGTCTCTCTATGGACCCCGAGTCACTTCTCATGCTACACACCATACACACTGTATTTAATCATGAGTACAACATTCACTCCCAATTTCCCTCCATCTGTCCCTGCAAAACCTGTTAATTGCAGTAGGATTGCAAGGGTCCAAGTTGGCACAGGCTTTGGACAACTGCATCCATATCCATCCAGTTAAATATGAAAATTGCACCAGTTGTAAGGTTACAGATAATCTTAAATACTAACAAAGCTGTCACTTAACCCATGCTTAACTTAAATTGTTGCTTATGACACTGGAATTATTTCCTGTTCTAAGGAAAGAGAAGCACCGTCGTAGGCGAGATAAGGACTTTTCATAGCAGTTATACCTAAGTAACAGTTAGCTTAGCAAGTCCTTAAAAAATAAATCTGAATACGACTGTTACAGCTGAAAGTCACAAGGAAATTTAAGTTCTTACAAAGCTTTTTAGATCTTGTGACTAAAATACTTCAGAGATTTTTTTTTCTGTAGTACAACAGCCGTTAGAGATCAGTAAGCACAGAGAAACCACACAAGTACAATTCACTATTTAACTAGGCACGACTGCAGAAGTTCCAACAGGGCCTCTGGGTCAAACAGAACCAGCTCCAGCAGAAAGCACCACTCCGTCCCTCCTGAGCAAAGGGGGAGCAGCAGTGCTGCAGCCAGCAGAGAAAGGCATGAGAGATGCTTCTTCCAGGAACTCAGAGGTGTTCCATGTTGGGTGACAACAGTATTTGCCACCATGTAGTGAAAAAGAATCAAAGAGGACAACCACACCCCCCACCAGCGCACACCTGCATCCATTCTCTGGGTTTTCATCCAGAGCACGGTGCCAGCTGCTAGAATCCAAATGAAATATGTAGGTCTGATCTAGACAGCTACACCCTAACCTTAGATCCAGCTCCCGATCTGGCCATCCTGAAGAACTTGAAGAGGTAAGAGCAAATTACAACTGCTCGCGTGGGCTGCAAAGGGAAGCAACAGACCCACGGATTTGTTAAGAGACAAATACTGTTATAAAATGATAACCTTACTCAAAACAATAAAATTGGTGTACAAGACTGATAAATATGCTGAAATGTTATAATAAATAGCACACAGCTGTAAAAACAGTAAATAGTTGCATTTTCTATCCTGCAGTCCAGCAACAGAAAATATTAGCTTCTCAAATCCCCACACTGTGCACCACAGCAGGAAACGGCCAGCGAATGCCCGGCAGGTGCCTGCTGGCAAAGTAGTTATGGGAGAGAAAGTCAAGGAAAGAGCACCGCAAACGATAGCTTTGTAGAGATGATACATTTTTCCTATGTAAGTAATCTTAATAAAGTAGTAACTGTGAGTTTAGCACCTATCAGGTCATAGCTTAAACTACTAAGATATACTTTTCTCTGGTAAAGTTGCCATCTCAAAACAGGTAGACCTGGACTTACAGACATCTATTTGTGCAGTCACCTGAGCAGTGACCTGCCAGGGGCTGTGCCTGGGGAATCCCTTAGATTCACCTTTCAGTTTCTCACTTCTTTGAGGGAAGCTGCTGGTTTTTATCAGGAAGTTTCCAATCATACATATGTTAAACACGGGCAGATTCAAGTAAGAATGATTCGCTTTTATGATCTGAACATTTTGAAAGGTAAAGAAATCGCTCTGTAACTTAACTAATTCTGTGTAGAAAAATTGTTATTCCCATGGGAGCACTGAATGACAAATGTGGTTTGCAATGTGCATTTCTACAAACAAAAGCTATCAGCATTATCTGTGAAACCAATAAACTAATTTTTTCTGTAAATGATCGATCCTGGTGTAGAACAAGGGTTTTCGGACAGCAAATAAATCAACAGAACAGCTAGAGAACCTACAGTACCGCTGCGTGGACAGCTGGAATCCTTACTAATCTTCGGCTCACCAAAAATATACAGGTTTTAAAATGGAAATCTAAGGCACACAAAATACCATAATGATTTGATGTGTACTGTATATTACATAGTCAAGAAGCATAAAACTGCTGGTACAAAACAATGGCATAATATTGTTTTTGTTTTATTATTATTTACAATCCCTTCATATCCTCTATCTGAACTAATATTAAGCTTTGAACTAAAATTTGCAGCATACCCGGTTTTTACAAATTGTACTTAAAATAGGTAAGATACAACAAAAGGGTTCAATTCGTCCACATCTGCCGCCAACGCTGTTGTTAGTTGTGACAGGACTCTAGAATTGAACCCAAGGTCATTAGGAGCGATCGCTACTCCAGACCTTGCTCCTGCGAGCACTGCACGTCTATAAAGGTGAAGAGTCTCGTTGATCTACGGCCGCATGTAAATATTTGTAGCACCAAGGTCCTACTGGCACTATGTGTTAAAAATACGATTTATGTACTTTTCGTACCGAAACTGTAAATATAGAGATTACAGTTCATCTTCTCAAGGAACAAGCACCTTGTCTAGGTTTTAAATAAAGCAGAACTAGATAGCTCATGTTCCTCTGTTACAGCACCACTACATTACAATATTATCAAGTATATTATTAGTACATTTTCGCACTGGAAAACTCTGACCTCGTTATACCTACAGGTCACCCAGCCGGGGAGGACTCCGAGGCAGAATTAAGATACAGCTTCGTCTCTGGGGCCCAATCCTGCAGCTCTCAGTCACGAGAGGAGTCCTGGCTCCAGCTCCTGGCTCTGACCGGGCAGGTATGGCTACGCAGAGCTGTTCTCATGGAAGAAGTTGCAGGATGAGGTCGGTCCTTAGCCAATGTTGTCATTTGGTAATTTGTTTAAATAAATAAGTTTTAAAAAAAAGAAATACATAGGAGAGGAGAATCAGAAAGAAGAGTGGGATGCTACAGTATTTAAAAGCAGTGGAGTGCCTGTTTGTCCTGTGATTTAGCAAATATTAATTCTGCGATGCGTCACTTTTTCAACAGACATAGAGAACATAAATTTCATATGTTTGGAAGGAAGAATTCAACTCTTTCTACATGAAATGTATAAATCACTTAAAATTTACAAATCCTTTTTGTAAAAAAATGGAACTTGGAAAGCTGGTGAATCTTACAGAAAGGTTAATCTTACTCAAAAATTTGCTGTTAAGTATTAGAAATTTCATACTTTCCCAACACCTCCTTTGTATTTTCCCCAAATGAATTTTTTGTTTTCCAGAATAGAATAAGGCAACTCTAGGGGGTACTTTTTTTTTAATCCCAAAAAACAATCCTACCCCTGAGGCATTAGGAACATTTGGCTGTCACGTTAACTTAGAATGCTCCAAACGGATGAGACTTATGCACTTATTGCTCAAAGAAATCATAACAAACGCTGCCTTTAAAAAACCAAATAATATTCCTAACTCCCAATAGCGACACACATATTGACAAGACGTCTCCTAATTTCATGTTTGTACACTCTCAAAGTAATAAACTGTTCCTGTAGTTCATAACAGTTGTTTATATGCAACATAAAATCTTCGATGAAGAAAGGCAAGTCTAAAAACAATCACATATGCTATTAGCATACAAACTGCAGCTGTAACAATATGGAACTCTACACAGCAAGAATAAAATGATTTCTTCTGTAGAGTATGCACAAACCTTAGACAATATGATCCTTATACTATACTATTTCAAGTTAATTTTAAAAATAGAAAGTGCTTTTAAAATATATATTTACAGCTTAAAAACAACTTCCAGCCATCATTACCGAGCATTTCATCCATCATGACAAATCTAGAGAAAAAAATTCATTGGTTTTCTAAAAGATTTATCTGTAATTTGGACTATAGATCAATGGTTGGAAGTTGTTAAAGCAATGGCACCATGAAGTAATAATTCAGCTTATTTATTTGTAACTGTTCGATGTGGTTAAGCACCAAGAGCTGTGTAGAGCTATTACCATATAACTTGATTTAATACCATAAAATGTGAACCTGTTAAAATCCCTATAAATGATTTCTGTAGTAAACAGATTTGATTTAAAGCACCAAAATATAAATTCCTAAAGGTAATAAACTGAATGATTCAATCAAGGTTAATAACCTAAACAAAATCTTTTTTTTAGAATGTATTAA
Organism: Phaenicophaeus curvirostris; assembly: GCF_032191515.1. Lineage (NCBI taxonomy): Eukaryota > Metazoa > Chordata > Aves > Cuculiformes > Cuculidae > Phaenicophaeus > Phaenicophaeus curvirostris. The sequence continues at coordinate 5,854,726 of NC_091400.1, read as the reverse complement.
AACTATACAACTTTTTCTTTTTTTTTGCTTAAAATGTGCTTGAGCACCACCAAATGTTAAAGTCACAGTTTAAGAAGAAATCCCCCCCCCTTTTTTTTACCTCAGCCTTAAAATGGTTGAGATGAGCAAAGAGTAAACAACACGAGACTTGTTCTTTAACAGCACCTTAGAGAAACACCGTGTAACACTGCACCAAGAGGAGGCATTCCACACCGACACCTATGCCCAATGGTTGTACGGCCCTGCCACTCGCGTCAGGGCGTAAGAAGATACTGTGATTACATTATCCTTTGTTACTGTTAATGCTCTGCGTGATGGGATTTGGTTGAACTCATTGTCTTCATAAAAAATATCTCTGTTTTCATTTGTTTGCTTTGTTTTCCTGCTGGTAGAGTTCAGTTCAGTGTTCTCCGTTCCCAATCTTTCTGCTTCTTTTTCTTTTTCTTTTGCCCTCTCAGCCATCTTTGCTTCCCACATGGCTAAACCATGTTTTGGCTCATTTAAATTTTTGTGTTGGTAGAAAACTAAAGAAATCCTTGTGGGATGATTGCGGTTGGGTTTTTTAATAGGTGTGGTAGCGTGGAGTTCACGCCTTGCACATTCGATTAAGATAGAACCATGAGAAGGTGCCACAGCAACCCCGCCAATGTCATCATCCAAAAAGTTGTGCTCGCTGTCTGACCACAATTCCTCAGCTTTTTCTTCAGAATCAGTCGGTTGTCCCAGTGCACTGCTTTGCTTTTCATCAGCACAGTCAAACCCACACACCTGTTCTTGATGGGAGCTGCCCTTTTCCACTGGGCACCCATGGGAACAGTCGGCTTCGTTTCCGACTGCATCCTTTGCCGGAGAGCTTAGCGGTACTGACAGATCAGAAGAGCTGATCATCTGTGAAGAAGGAGAATTGTCTAACTGAGGCTGACAACTCTGTCCGTCTGGCTGATGTTCAAGTATAGTGGGCAGGGGGTCTTTGTGGGCTGGGGGGCCTGGAGCAGTGACCTCTGGAAGAATCGGTGGCACACCATTCATCTTATCGTTCAGCAAAATTCCAGTATAATCTTTGACCGACACATCAAAGTTCTTACAATTAACGTAAGGTGTCACGTGAGGTTGCTTACTACTGCATTCAAAATACCCGTAGGGAACTGAAAAATCTTGTTGAAGATCGGTCACTGCTGTCAGGCCAGGCTTATGTGCTAGAGGTGGGTAAGGATGTAAACCATCCACCTTAAAAGGGGAGGAAGCCGTATACTGTTTTAATAGAGAGCAATTTTTAGTAGTGTTTGAAGTATGTTTCATGGCATAGAGGTGATCAGAAGTCTCCGTTTTTATTCCAGGTTTTAAAGCATCTGTTTTGTTCCCTAGAAAAAATGCATACCAAAGTGTAAGTACTCTTTCCTCAGTTAATATAATACACCTTGTATAATATTTTCATACTCGCATTCTAACATGGAAGACACATGACGACTAAACATTTTTCAAAAAGCTTACTTTTAGCTATGTAGGAATATCTCTTATGACCGCAGGTACATACAGAACAACCTCGCTGAAGTAACGCCTTAACCTTTTCCAGTCAGACTGCTGGCATATAATATAGAAAGGTATTTCACAGAGGGATGAATAAAATACACAGGTAAAATTAAACAACCACTCAATCCCGATTCACATCACCCCACTCCACGCAAGTGCTTCCCGGCAGCTGAGCGGTGGCCTCCAGCACTGCGAGGCTCGCAGGGAGCACGACGTGGAAGGACTTACATAAATAATGAAATCCAGTCTGTCTCAAATTAAGCCTGTGAATCCATCAAAACGCTTGGCTGCCTTAACCCCGTAGTATGATTGAAAGAAGAAGCGTGTTTATAGATCTTGTCCCTCGCAGCAAAAAAGTGACCGCATTGCAGTGATTTGTGCATTAAAAAGTAACTACTCAGAAATTTTCTTTAAAAAGAAAAAAATCTGGCAACGCACTCCAGGTAACTCCGTCCTCACAGCGCTGCACCACGTGCTTTGGCTGCCTTCCACCCCAGTGCCACACACCAATTATTTCAGACCTTTGCAGAGACACACTTGTGCGATTCCTGTCAGCTCCCTAATCGATTCCTGGCCCTGGCGCCCTGGCGCTGTGCTTGGTTGTGGAACCGTCTCCTCAAATGACTCATTCTCCTTATGGGTGAGTTCAATCCAGAGTCCACTGGAGTAACGGGAAAGAACTCTATCGACTTTGATGGGCTTTGCATTGTGCCCTGAAATTGCTCTAGGTGTGTTTTGCTGGCAGACAGGCACCCACAGAGAGCTCTCATGTGTTCTCATTGAAGATCGTCTCTGTCAGTGTTTCTGCTTTGCTCTGTAAATACGCAGAACGTTTAATCGCTTTACCCAGTACAGCAGAACTATTCTTTCTTCCATTAATTTATAAATGGAGATGGATTTAAAAACATTCTTTCAATAGGAATGCAAAAAAGGCAAAGTGGGATAAATTATGGACGCAATTGTTAGTATGCAAATACTGAAGTTGTGGAGGAACATAAGGGAGCTGCATCAACTCTTTAAAAACCTTTTCTACAAAACCAAACTGAAAGCATTTCACCTCAGACTAACGTCTGCCTCCAAAAGATCTGAAACACCCCACGCTTCCCATCACCTCTGGAGGCGTTTCTGAAATGCAGAGGTTCTCCTAAATGCGTTTAATTCCTATTCCTCCCCTTAAATCTGCTACATGTATCTGGGTGCCTCACTGGATATAAATTCCAAAATATAGCAGATAACAGACAGATGGGCTTTGCCTTAATTCTTTTTGTTTACCTTTTCCCCTCTAATCACAGAATCTTAAGTCCATGGCTTCCGCCACCTCTTCCTCCTGTTCTACTTCTCCTTACTGCACAGTCCCGTAGAACAAACAGATCTGTCCTCAGGAGCACCTGTCCAAAACCTGACCTCAGGTGTCACAGCGCACGTCAGCCGCACCTCTGTAGCAGAAAACTCTGGCTGCACTCAGCTTGTGACAGAACAAGCCTGGCGCACCTTTCACCCGGCTGCTGACAGATCCCACCCCGCCGGCCCTCGCTGACAATACCGCAAGGACCAATTCGAGAAGCGCTGCCTGCAAACCTCTCCCTTGGCAGCAGGGAATTATCATTAACTTGGGTTCTGAGAAAGCCACTGCCTTTCACATGCATCAGATAGCACGGTTCTTATATATAAATAATAAAAGGCGGACTAGGGAGACCATACAGTCCCTATTGGACGCAGAAGGAACAACAGTGACAGGGGATGAGGAAAAGGCTGAGGTACTTAATGCCTTCTTTGCCTCAGCCTTTAATTGTAAAGGAAGTTGTTCGGTCTGTATACAAACCCAGGAGCTAGAGGAGCAAAATGAGGTTCCCATGATCCAAGAGGAGGTGGTCAGAGCCTTGCTAGCCCAACTAGACACCCACAAGTCTATGGGGCCAGATGGGATTCATCCAAGGGTACTGAAGGAGCTGGCGGATGTGCTGGCCAAACCCCTTTCCATCATCTTCCAGCAGTCCTGGAAGACTGGGGAAGTCCCACTGGACTGGAGGCTGATGTTGTGCCCATCTACAAGAAGGGTCGCAGGGAGGACCCAGGAAACTACAGGCCTGTCAGTCTGACCTCAGTGCCACGGAAAGTCATGGAACAGGTGATGTTGAGTGCTACCATGAAGCACATGCAAGAGAACCGGGTGATCAGGCCCAGTCAACACAGGTTCACAAAAGGCAGGTCTTGCCAAACTAACCTGATCGCCTTCTATGACAAAGTGACTCGGCTGCTGGATGAGGGAAAGGCTGTGGATGTATCCCTGTGTAGCCCTGTGCAGCTACAGACTAGAAGTCTGTCTAGAAAGCTGCCTGGAGGAGAGGGACCTGGGGGTGTTGGTTGACAGCGACTGAACATGAGCCAGCAGTGGCCCAGGTGGCCAAGAAGGCCAACAGCATCTTGGCTTGTATTAGAAATGGCGTGACCAGCAGGTCCAGGAAGGTTCTTCTCCCTCTGTAGTCGGCACTGGTGAGACTGCTCCTCGAATCCTGGGTTCAGTTCTGGGCCCCTCACCACAAGAAAGATGTTGAGGCTCTGGAGCGAGTCCAGAGAAGAGCAACAAAGCTGGTGAGGGGGCTGGAGAACAGGCCTTACGAGGAGCGGCTGAGAGAGCTGGGGGTGTTTAGCCTGGAGAAGAGGAGGCTGAGGGGAGACCTCATTGCTCTCTACAACTACCTGAAAGGAGGTTGCAGAGAGGAGGGTGCTGGCCTCTTCTCCCAAGTGACAAGGGACAGGACAAGAGGGAATGGCCTCAAGCTCCACCAGGGGAGGTTTAGGGTGGACATTAGGAAAAAATTCTTCACAGAAAGGGTCATTGGGCAGTGGAACAGGCTGCCCAGGGAGGTGGTTGAGTCACCTTCCCTGGAGGTGTTTAAGGCACGGGTGGACGAGGTGCTAAGGGGCATGGTTTAGTGTTTGATAGGAATGGTTGGACTCGCTGATCCGGTGGGTCTCTTCCAACCTGGTTATTCTATGATTCTATAATTCTTGCACTTTCAAATGACAGAAATTCATGTCTGTTGTTTAGATAAACATTCCTACAGCAGTATTTCCAGATGATCCAACTGCCATTATTGTTTAGAATAAGGGAACATAGAAGTGTTTCTCTGGTGCCAACACACCAGACTTATTTTGGGGCTACCACCTGTTTTTTTCCTTCTGCCAAGACAGAAAACTGACTAAAATGACTTGCTCATTAGCCCCTAAAATGCAGAACAGACAAATATTTTATAAAACTGATTATTAAGGAACTTTTCCTTTCCCTCAGATGGGTAAGAGGCAACCCAGTAGCAGAAGAAACCAGCAGAACTTAATAAGCACCACCCACCTAAACAATGCAGAGCATTGCCGAGATTTTCTGGGGCTTCAGTTTTCAGCTTTACTGGTGTTGAATATTTCTTATCAATTAATGGCTGCTTTTCGGTCGGGGTCCTCCTTGTGTCTGGTTTCTTTTTCTTTGTAGCTCTGAGAGGCTCCGCTAACATTCGTACTTCTCTGGGAAAAGCTGTCAGCACCTGTATGGCTCCAGCTTTTATCTTCGCTTCCAGCCCCTCTTCAGTGCCAAATTCATCTGTTTGCGAAATTTTGTAGAGCGGTAACACGTGGAGCTGTTCATCACTGGGAATCACCCCCACCCTCCGGTTATCTTCCTTCGTTAGCGTACAGACCTGCCAAGAACAAAAACATTTACAAATACAACCAGAGACGTAAAATACAAAAGCTATTTAACTATTTAAGCAGGCATCCTACACTGCACTGTTTTCTCCTATTTTATGGTCTCAATGTTGCAGGTCTCTCAAACGGAAACACGGGACAAATATTTTGTTTGATTTATGATGACGCGGAAAAATCACTGGTACTTGAAAGATCAGACCAAGGCACGTATCTTGGACAGGAAGAATGAAACTGTGGCTCAGCTCGCACTATCCACATATCCAAGCCCACCCTGGTAAATAATCTGAGCAGTGCACATACTGCACCTTCCCAAGCAGGCAGACTGCAGGGGTTATTTCGATAATTAACCTGATAAACATATTTGATGTTCAGATTAATTTTTAATGACTAAAAAATATGAAAAAAAAAGATATTACTTTTAGATTGAACAAGCGGTTTCTATGATGTGGAACTGGTTTTGGGTTTTGTTTTGGTTGGCAAATGGAACAAGCCCCACAGTTACTTGTAGAGCTCTGTATTTTTAGCAAATCTCAGCTCCAACTGCCCCTCTTCTCTCGCTTCCCGACATCACTGCCCTTCCCAGCTCTGGGCAACTTCTGGGCTTCTTTTAGACCACTGACCTACTTTCTGTTATTAAATTACACGTGGTGAGACATTGGAGCTGAGAAGAGAATGCTGGTCAGATCCCCTTTGATAAAGGAACATCAGAAATGTGGATAAATATTCAAACTTAACCCAAAAGCTTCCTCACTGTAATTTTCCCAAATCGCTGCCGAATCTTTGCAGTACAAATAATTTTTAGCACTTCTAGAGTTCTGGCTGTTCTTAATATTAATCTCTCGCCTTAAAAGCAGCGTGGACACCAGCAAGATGCTTGCTGGTTTCATTCTGTGCTCCCCCAGCGATGGGGACAGTTTCACAAGTACAAACACGAGTACGAACAGTCCTGCCATTTCTAGTTTAGTTGATTCCATGCACAAGAGACTACGTTTTTTCACAATACACTACATTACTAGAAAGCCATGCATTAACATCATGGCTTAGGGAAGCCTCTATTTCACAGGGAGTTACCAGCTACACACACATAGGAATTGGAGCACCATCCAAGGATGAGATGATACTCCCTAAATGGAAACGTTATCATTCCATCATTGTGCAGGCTGAATGTGATGCCTGTCATCGACACTTAATCCAATTTTCCAGAATTTTGTCACCATGCCTAACATTCCTGGGGATGATCTTATCATTATTATTATTATTATTATTGATAAAAAACAAACTTTTTTTTAATAGCAGAGCTTTCACATAAAGGCATCACACAATTATTTCCAGAATAATAAAATCACAGAATCACAAACTAAATATCCTACATCGATAAGGTGGTGGTTAGGACTTCATAGATAGCTATATGCAAAGCTGGACAGTTGCAGAGCAGCAAAAGGAGAAAATTTGAAGGGCACAGACAAAGGAGAAGAGCTTTTCAGGTGGCATTTTGAAAGGGTTGAGAGAAGGTCACTAAAGAAGCCACAGTGAAGGGGCAATCAGAAGCTGATGAGTAGCGCTTACTGCTGAGCTTGCTCCATGCGTACTCACCTCCTCTGGGCAGCCTTTGGACTACGAGGAAGAGTCAGAAAAAACAACAAGTTGTTCTGTGAGCAGTGAATGATGCCTGATTCCCTATGGATTTCTCCGTCCCACGCTTCCACAACCCCCGCCCCCCAGCACCGCTGTCCCTGCTCCCTTTTGTGTCCTGCTACCACCTCAGGGCCTGGATGGAGCTCGGCCCCTTCCCCGTACGTGGATTAACCTGGGCTGTGAAGACCCTGTTGCCTCCTCGACAGAGGAGCTAACCTGGATCCATCTCCCCGACTCAACGGTGACATTTCACAGCTTGGAACGAGAGGTTAAAATCTCCAAAGACAATTCCATTTCTGCAAAGTTCAGTGAAATCCGGTTGAAATTTGCCAGCAGATTCCAGGTTATTCAGGAAGGTTGAGAGAGGGTAGGATGATAGAGAGCACAATTACATATAGTCCATGTTCTTAGAAAGCCCAGCACATCCTCCCCTTCTCAATTAAAAACAAAAGCAGTCATAAAACAAGCATGGAGGGACCCAGGTCCTACTTGTCCTCATGAGACACTGTGCAATTCTCACTTCTCTTTTGGAATATCTTGTTCGACCTGTCCGGTTCTGGACCCATGTGCTGGTCTGAGAGATGCCCAGACCTGGAAGACTCAGCCCACAATCTTGCTTATTCTGAAAGACCTTCCTCCAATTTACAATTCTAACTTCTCATGATTGTGGGCATTTATTACATTTATTCTTTTCCATTAAAAGTTTACTCTTAAAAAATATATTAATCATCTTTCACCTGACGTACAGTCAGGCAAAGGCAGATCAGCACTAAATTTTCACCGTGCTTGACCCAGGGGTAGCGCACAAATGGAGACAAAACTCAGCTCATCCTGGTTGAAAGGAATCTAACTTTATGCACAAATGAGTATTAGTCACTATCACAAAGCCGATACCCTCTTTAGAACAAGGAAGCTAAAGACCTGTGTGGATGAGCCAAGAAGATGAGGGCTGCATTGTACTAGCAGAACTACGTGGGAAGGAGAGTCAACTCCAACAAACATAGTATATTAAATAGAGTTAAAACACAAAAATAAGAAGTTCATGTATATAAAAAATTAAGTCAGCCTGAATACCAGTACATCTACAGCCACAGTGGCATGGCAGCTATAAATGAAGGCCTTAGAGATAAGCTAGCAACTTACAGCTGAAGTAGAGTCACCCACCAAATGAGAATCACCAGATTCAAAACCCAGTCTAATATTAAAATCTGTGTAAAATATTCCATTAAGAATCCTAGAGAGGTAAAAGCAGATTTTCCATTGGTACTGATACTGTCATGCAAACTGGCCAAAATTAAACCTAAACTTGAGAAAATCACGGGCTTTCTTCAAACCCAGTTGCACAGGGAAGCTGCACATTCTGCTACTCTGAATATTTTTTCCAGAACATGCAGCTGCATCATTGAGGAAGCTCAGAAGCCAAAGAAAATGTTGGCCAAGTGGTTTGTTTAGGTTTCCAGTGGGCTTGGTGATCAAAACCATTACCTACTCTGGGTTCAGTGATGTCATGGTAAAACTAGCATGTTCATAAAACTTTGCTTTTGTTTTTTGTTTTTTTAAACTTAAAACACATCCATGAACTCAACGGAATCCCTTCCGCAGGTCTCCAGAGAAACACACGCAGCCACACAGCTCCCGGTGCACTATTCTGGGCTCTTTGATCTGTCTTGAGTTTCACATGCAGAAATGATGTGGCCATTTCCACTGTGCCATAAGAAGAGAAGTTTTACATTCAAGTTCCAAGCAAAGCAGTCAAACAGCCTTTCTGAACTTGACTGCTGGAATCCAGCTTCTTACGCTCCTCTCCCCTTTGCAGGCAGAGCAGCGATGGCACCTGGGGCTCCGCGGGGCTGCAACATCCCGGCTTAGGAGCAGAAATACGACCAGCGTGACTTTTCCTTTACAAGTTGTGTCCTACTGCAAAGGCCTGGACCTATGTGCGAGGACTCAGCGAGCTATAACTACAGTGTTGGAAGAGCAGAGGATTTTTGTTTTTAAATAAACTGGGAACAGTTGGTTGATGGATTGCTGACTGACATCACTTAGTGCTGCTGCCAATAATAGATTTTATATTGTAGCTGCCCTTGGAGCACAGATTTATCTTCCTCCCGTTTTTCCGCAGTGCCTGCTACAGACTGCGTGGCACCGATGATCACACATAATTGCAGCTGGTCTCTCTCCTTCCTCCAGCCCAGCAAAGAGGGCAGCGTGGCCCGCAGGAGGAGAAACACCCACACGCGCTACACAACTGGCGAAGTCTCCCGTGAGGCATTTTGGTTTTGTCAAAGGAAAACCTCAATGTCACTGATTTAAACAATTAACACGGGTATGAGAAATCTGATCCTACACAGCTAATCCAGTAAGGCAACAAAAATATTTGCATTTCACAGACTCCGTTAATAACTGGAAAGCTTTTATGTGTGTGTTGCTCATTTACAGTCGAGCTTTCTATCCACAAGGAACACTGCACCCTAATCCCACAGCTGGAACACACCACTGGCCGGCAGGAGAACACTGAAAGATGATAAAACAGCCCGAGTCCATATAGATGGAGTATTTATTGACTTAAAGGTCCTCGAAGAACTCAATTCATAGGCAGAAATCACTTTTGCTCCTTTCAGATAAACACGCTGGTTTACACCTCTGTAGAACTGTCAAGCGTTCTCGTTCTACCTCAGAGCACGCAGGGCACAGTCATTTTTATTTGTAGCATTTCTACCAAAAAGCAGCTCTGCTAAATTCAGGGCATGATTCTGCCACGTGGAAAAGATGTTGAGCAAATCAAACCTCCCACGGTAATCCTCAATTTCTGCAAATTCAGATGTATTCTGCTATCTTGTATTTACAGAAGACATTTCCAAGACTTTTCTGCCCGCTGCTAACAAAAACGACAACCTCATTTATTTGCAGTCACACAAATAACACAGCTGATGATCAAAACATGTACCCAGAAAAATACAGGAATGCATTTCTGAGGCACTGACAGAGTTAGAGCAAGGAAACTCTTACTGGCAGCTTATTAGATAGCGTCTCAAGTATTCAGTAAACTCCCTGCTTATCATTAAACTCACTTCAGTGCTTTGCTGAACTCATGTTTGTGTCAGGTTTAAGTAACCCAAACAGATCCTGGTTTTCCTTCACTTTCAGGGCGCTGTGCAGCATTCCCTTCGTGTTTGTGGTAAAAGTGATTCACCAACAAAACCAAAGGGAGGAAATGAAAAGGTGTCACACCACACAGATAGAGCCGATGGTGACAGAGCCAGCAGCATCCGCAAATACCATCTTACAAAGTACTTATTTCAACCTTTTTAGTCTAGAGGAAGTTCAGGCTTTATAAGGGAAGATTGTGTCAGATTACAAGGAAGGGAAGAAATCTTGCCAACAGTAACGAGGCGTAAGGTGACAAGTACACTTCCTGCAGGCTTTAAACTAATAAGGTGCGACTACAATTGCAAACATCAAATGAAACACAAGAGAAAACTAGTAAAGAAAGTTCTGGATGTTTGAGCTATATGATGCAGCGCAAGTCATTCTGTTTATTATCACATTATCAGAAAACAATCAGCTACATGAAAGCTGTCACATTGGTTAGAGGTACTGCCTGCACACAGTACACTTTACAGACAAAATATGCCATTTTTAAGCTGCAAACGACTCCTCCTTCGTTATTACCAGCGATCTGTAAGAAATCGAAGCCTATTTTAAATTAAGTAGGCAGCCAGAGCAGCTTCTGGAAGTAGATGGGAATGCAGGAGGTGACCAGGCAGATGCTGGAATCCCACGCAGCAATTTATTTTTGTGTTCTTACCCCTGGTTTTCCTATTTTATTACCAGATTTCATTGTAAGCTAAAATTAACCACCCTAATTTTGACCATCAAACTGATCTAGGTTGATGAAAGCTCGTCACATCCCAGCACCCTGTTTGCAAAACACCACAATTCTTTGTTCTGGGTGTCCCATCCATGTAGCTGCACACCCAGGCTGACTCCACACGTCCTGTGAATAGCCCACAGCTTCTCGCCATGAACGCTGTGTGTAGTATGGAACATCTGAGAACTCTGAACTAAAATTCACCTTCCAAATGCCCCAATTCAAGTACATACATTGAGTGTTCATACTTGCAACTCTTTCCTCTTTAATTAGGACCCGTTGTTGCAAGTATATTAATATAAGGAGGTACCAAACCTGAACAAAGATAATATCAGCTACACAAAAATTAGGAGTGAGCTCTCTGATGAAAAATCAGATTCCAAGGCACAGTTTTCAGCAGTTATAATGATTTGATTATATTCTGCAAGACTTAGAAAATTCAGCAGAACTTGATACAAAGACAATTTTAAGCTCTGGCCTACACAATATCCTTACACAGGTCAATTATCCGTGCTCCCTGGATTTGGAATTACTTGCAAACACACCATGTACAATCTATAAAAATAAGGTATCAGTATAAACAAGGATAATCTGAAGCTGAAGTTACACCAGATGATCACCGACAAATACATTCATTCAACTATTCCTCAATACATTCCCCAAAAAGAGAGCCAATTGTCCGTACAGCCACTTCTGGGCTTAAATTATGACTTTTCTGGGATCCAATACGGCAGAATGAGTAGCAGCCTCAGTTTCCAATTAATTTTGTGCAACGCAGCACTTAAACTATTATTATTTCGTGAATATCTAAATTAAATTTCAATAAGAAGCATATCATGCTGTTTGTCATGAAAATGAAGTTCCGTTTCAAATTTGGGAAATTTAAGAGGTTTGGATCCTGGTGCATCACAGGCTGTGACGTGACTGTTTACATGCGAGCTTATTCACAGCATCTTGCTAATATTTTGCAAAGTACACTTCCAATATCTCCTTACAGAACATCCGCAAGTAAACAGTGCTTAATGCTGGGCAAAAATCCCAGTCTATTCATGATCAGCGTTCCTGGTGAATTCCGACCCCTGCTTCCTTACTTCCAAGTAAGGGACATGTGCCCAACGCAGGAGCACACAATTAATACTAAGCAATTGTTCCAGTCAGTTCACTGATGTCACATACGGGTGCTGTATGTGAAGTGTATGTGCAAGTGTAAGGTTTTAGTGAATCACAGCAACATAATAATTCAATTTACATTTTTAAATTTTTACTGTTTCTAAGTGGGAAGAGATTTTAGACAGATTTTCTTTCCAGATATGTATCCCTTGTTGGAGAAGTTATTCCTGAGGATTACCTCCGCTGATGGACAAGAAGCCATCCTAGTATTACAACCCTAACTACTAAAAAACCCAGACTGGCAGTTTTATTTTATCTTTTCCCTTTTGAGCTTGTCTTTCATTGTGACCATAATGAAAGTTTCTCAGTTTCTGAATGGTCCCTTAGCCAGGCAATTCCCAACTGCTTGTCTCAGCAGCGACCCAGCAGGCTGTTTGGTACAAACACACCACCAAAAACACACCTCTGTGCGCTTTCCTGCCACACCGAGACCGAAAGATCCCAACAGTCACCTGACTCCCCACATCACACCCTCGTGCACAGTGCAAGACAAAGTGAGTTGGATGAGAATTGAGCCTGGTGGAGGTAAATTAATATGAATCAGTTTGGTTTACCTCTTCCTGTACAGCAGCCTGTACAACTCCTCGCTTGGATAATTATCTGCTTTGGACATGAAACTACTGAATAGCTTATCTGTCCTGTGGCCAGTCCTCTCCAAAGGGCCTGGGTGCCTAGAAAGAGTTACAGTATCTTGCAGGAAGGATCACGCCTAGACCCTTTGTGATCCATTCTGCAATGAGATGAACTTACGTCCTCTGCAGACCAGTAATAAATATACGCACATAACATGGGAATTCGTAAATGGCAACATGCAGTTAATTCCATAACACCTTAAAAAACCCCCATGCAACTATACTGACTGACTCAAGCAGTGTTTTAAAACACAGTACTGGCAACATCAAACAGTCCAAACAGAAGATCCCGCGTACGTACCACAGTGCTTCCGTTGTGCATATTGTGCGTGTCCTTATGGGCATGGGCACAGAAATCTATGCAAGCAGTTACCCCAGAGAAAGGCCTCCCGTCCTTGCATCCAAGCCGGCAGTCCGGGCCCATGTGTTCGTTTTCCACCTAAAAGTAAAAGAAACTACAGGTACTTGGGACTGAAAGTGAGCAACCTGGAACCCCACGAACCACAACTGCTCTCCTGATGGAATAAATGCAGCCACTGAGAATGCCCAGAAGGCACACGCCTTCCTATGAACATGCAACACTTCTGACTGGACATCAATGAGATAATCAGCTCAGCCACAGACAAAATGTCTTTAAATAATAAACACATTTTATTCACAGTATTCTCTCTCAGCCTTTTACGTATGCAAAGCCCAGGACACAACCATAAGCCAAAATAAGAACAGAGCAGGATTTTGAGACTACTAAATACAGGAAGCAATGGGATTCACCGCATCCATGAGGTCTTCTGCCCATGAACATACTGCGGGGTTTCAGCCTGGGTAGCTGAAATGGGTAGCTTGAACTCTTTCTGAAATGGGTAGCTTGAACTACGCTGCCCATTCAGAACTGCGGCCACACTAGCTGAACGTCACAGACCTACCTGGTTCTGGAAAGCTTCAGGAGCAAGTTTTTTATAAACCGGAGCCACGTCAGTTGCTAAAGTTTGCAAATTGTTTTCAAGAAGTTCCTCCTGCAGAGAAAGTCAACACATAGAGCGCTGTGATCAGCTTTAATAGAATCTAATCCAGTTTAGAGATGCCTGAAAAGTCAGCCTTTATCTTATATTTTATTAATGACTTATGTGCTACTGCCCTTTGCCACCAACCACAAGTAAAGCCTACTTTCATGTGACTGAAATATCAAAGTTTTTAAACATGAGTCAACCAAATAACAATGAAGGATAAATGTCTCTTAGGGCTGAAACCCAGCACACAAAGAACTAATTCTGCAACATCTCCCCGTTCTGATACACAGAAGCCAAGGAGCAAGATACGCTCCACACGAAAAACAGAGAAGTAATGTCAGGGGAGGAAAATTATACCACCTCCTGAGTGGAGGACTTCTTTTAGTGTTTTGCTTATGGGGCCTGAATTTATGTTGATGCAGCCCTGCAAAAAGAATCCTAGCCCACCTTCTTTTTCTTTTAATCACATGAGTAACTCCCCATAGCACGTAACATTAATTTCAGCTCTTAGCAGACGAGGTATGTTTCTAACATTGTGACAGAACTCTTATTAAGAATATTTGATAAATATTTTCTTCTTTAGAAAACTCTGGACTTCCTGGAAATATCTTCTAGATTAGGAAGCAACATTCCTTTGTTTGGGGGAAGCCACAGAAACAAGGAAGTAGAAGGTGGACTTCTCTGTCAGTGTCACATTTAAGCTCTTATTTACAGGAACAATCCCTAAATTATTTTCCTAAATGTTTGCTTTTCAAGGAAAAGCACCAAAAGAAAAGAGTGGTGACGTACTCCCTACAAACATGGCTTCGGGCTATATAGTGCCAACAAGTAACAGCTTGGTTTATTTTGTTTAAAACAATCCCAAACCACACTTATTGCCATACAGTGTAAACATGGAGTATATAAATAGGTATGGATACTTTCAGTTTTTCAATGGGATGTTGCATTACAGAAGGACACTTACTTTTAACTCCCACTATAACCAGTTCAGTACCTGCTGATTGCTACCATGGGAGTTTCTGAACTGCACTGCAGTTAACGCATCCTTAATTTTCTCTCCTATGTACTATTCTTACCTAGGTATCTTACACCCTCAACCTCATCTCACTCCATCCAGTGCCTCAAATGATCCAAATCTTTCTGGACTTCGAACTATCTTCTTAATTTGCTATATCTCCTAGCTCTGTCATCTGCAAAATCATCAATATCCAATATTTAGCTAGAAGAAGTAACTGCTAGAATACATTAATGACAAAACCAAATGAAGAGAAGAACTATTTACCAGTAATTTCCCTTCCTTGAGGTGCACGGACAGCCTGCACGCACACCGCAGCTTCCCAAGCACGGCTGTCACCTGCAGGAGGAGGCTTTTGTGCTACAGAGCACCTGTGTGCTGCCAATCTGCATCCCCTCTCAGCTCCAAAATCCACAGAGGTTTCAAAACATCTATTGGAGCTGCCCCACAAGAGACCTGGTACAGCCTGGTTTTCATGAGACAGGGAGCGTATCTGAAGTGCCCCTTTAGCTGGTTCCCCAGATCATGTTATTAAAAGCATTAGGAAAAACACACGCGCAGAATGCTCTGTGCATAATGTTACACAGGTGGAGAACCTAAAAACACAGGATCAGCGAGAGCAGAAAAGGACAAAGGAGACTGAAAAGGATTCCCAAAATAAAAGAATGCCCAATAATGGCACCTTTTTAAAAGCCGAAAATTTATAAAGCAAATTTGCTCTTGAAACAAGCAGGGCTACCTTCAGCTTGCGCTCCCTTAGTCCTGTATTCAGCAAGAGGAAGGGCAGGTGGTCTGTGAGTGCTCTGTCCTGCTGGGGGAGAAGGTCCCCACTCTAAGCTCTAGGTTTGTGAGACTGAGGGTTCTGCATTCATGCACATATGCATAAAAGATGCTTTATCAATTTTTCCAGCAAAAAATTAGGACTTGGGAAGGATATTCAGCTCCAGTGAAACAAGTTAGTCTCCCACGAAACTATCACTGGTTCACAATGTGTGTGCCACACGTTAAAGAGTGCAAGAACACCTCTGCTACCTCTGGGCTTCAGCCAGCGAGGCATGTGGTAGGGGCAGTAGCGGATAAATTTACCACACTTTTACTCCTTCTTCATGAAAGTATTTCCCATGCAAAAAAACTACTTGGTTTGCATTTTTTCAGAGGTTGGATACTTCAATCCATCCCTGTATTTTCTGTGCTACCTAGGCTTTATGCCCTCACTAACAACTATAAGCAGCAATTACAGTATCACTTCGCTGCATCATGTTCCTTCAGAGGTGTTTAAATGCTGTCCACAGTTTATTCCAGGTGGCAGAGAGAAAACCCGCCTGGCAGCTGGTCAGGCAGCCACGCGGAAGGTAAATGACTGAACCTCTGAGGTGAAGCCTTGGTGCTCAGAAAAACCTTTAGTTGTGTTTTACGCTTACAAAGAATCAACGTTTCATACAGTTACACAGTGGAGTTAAACATGGGCACAGAAGAGCATTTAAGGATAATTTTAGGGTATTTTGATACATAGGAAATAACACTGAGTTTTCATAGAGTGCAAAAATTACAAATATTAAAGTTACAAACATGTAACTGCCTGCCTGTGTGATAAGCTGTGCATGTGTGTGAGGGAAGGGGCGGCATATCCGTAGAGTTCATTTCTAGTTCTGAAAATCATCAGAGTAAGTACTCGGAGGAAAAGAAAACAAAAAAAAAATAACATAAATCTTACTTGCTTAGGGTCATCAGTGAGAAGCCTGAATTTCCTGGGGTTTTTGCTTCTGGCAAATTTACAGCCATTGAAATACATACTCCATGAACAGCCAAATGAGAACGACGCTCCACAAGTTTCTGGATCAAGCCCTTGACACGCACAAGTACGACTGTGAAAGGAAATAAAGACACGTCAGGTCAGCTGGCAACACAGCTTTTTTTTTTTTTTCTTCTCTCAAGTCAACGCTATCTGCCATTTCTTTCCAAAGCATAAACACATAGGGATTTATAAAATTATGGTTTAACCAGATCTTTTCTGTCAGGAGAAAGAGTGTAGAGGGCTGACTTTTTTCCCTGTAAAGACAGATTCAAGTCCCCGAAGTCCCATTTTTGGGAAACACATAACAGTTAGTTTTACCAATACAAATTTACCCGTGATACTTTATATTGACTCAACCAGCGGATAAAATTTTTATCCACGAAAACTGCTACCCCTAAATCCAATAATTATTTTGTATGGCAATATCATTAGCTCCCAATTGATCCAACTTTTAAACTGGAACAACTCTACTCAGCCCGATCCTTTAAGAACACGAGCATTAGTTTCGGGTCACTCTACAGCTACTGGAGATTGTTAAATGTGGGCTACACAAAATGAGCACAAAGGCCGCGCTGCTCCAGAGCCTCAGCTGCAATATATTATCCAGGCAATTAAACTAAATTCCTCTTGGAGGCATAAAGGAAGATCTTAATTTTTGGTGTCCGATCTCTTGTCTATTCAACAAGTCCCCTATCAGCTCCTTAGCAGCTCTTTGTCACAGCTGAGCGTGTAAAGGGCACCCTGACTATGAACAGGCAGCGTGCACAAGGAGAGAAATTAATCGCCACCCTCTTCCTGCGTGTAGCACGTGAAACCATCGCTGGGAGCCTGGTCTCTAGAAAGAGCCAGGAACTAATTTTTACACTGAAATGACACCTAGTGGTTTGTAGTTTAAAACGAGCTTTTGTATATTTATTTTATTCATTGAATTAGAGAATTATGAAGTTAGTTCCAACATTCCAAGGGAAAGACAACAATCATTCACTATGGCAGTAACTTACTCTTCATTTAAAGCACATCTGCGGCTGGTGGGACAGCCGTATTTTCTGAGACTCTGCGTCAGTTCTTTGTACAGCGTATCCGCCAGGAGATGCGGGATCCCCTCCCAGGCCAGGATGAGGATCACTATGACGGCAGTTTGACAGTGGTGTCCTGCGCGCTGACGCACCAAGCACAGCAACTTTTCCTCATCGCTACTTCTTCGGATCACCTGGAAGAACCATATCGTTTATTCTTAGACGGGCATAGAGAACACGTAACACATTTCTCTGGGACAGGTAACGCCTGGAAGAGTAAGAGAAACAGCTGCCCAGAGTGGCCATCAGCA
Source organism: Phaenicophaeus curvirostris (assembly GCF_032191515.1). Lineage (NCBI taxonomy): Eukaryota > Metazoa > Chordata > Aves > Cuculiformes > Cuculidae > Phaenicophaeus > Phaenicophaeus curvirostris. The sequence continues at coordinate 5,837,045 of NC_091400.1, read as the reverse complement.
AGGGGGACTGGAACAGCACCACACACCGGCCTCGGGTGTAGGACGTGACTTTCATTGCCTTTTTACCTGCAGAAGAAACAGCCACACGTTTTTACAGGAGGAGGAACGTTTTAGTTGTTCTACACAAACAATAAAGAAGATAGATTAAGAAGAAAATAACCACAAGAAGGAGATAATTCTGAGACAACAGATCCACTGAAAACCCAACAATTACCTTGAAAATCATACTGAAAACATATTGCCAAACCCCAGAGTGTCAGTACATAAAAGCACCTCACAAACCACACACATACACGTGTCCGGACGGCTGGCGCTGTTACCTAGCAATACATAAAACGGTTCCCACCTCAGAAAGTAAGATTAGAAGAAAGTAATGGAAATAACTATGTTCTCAGAGAAAGAAGCAATGAGATTTTGCAGAACATATCCCAGGACGGCCTGTATTAAAGCTTTTAGCAGAATGCTCGAGTTTTTACTGAACTGCATGATATACAAAGCAACCTAGGTCAACATTACCCATAAAATACAAAGACTAACTCAATATGGAACAGCACAACACGCCACCGAATGAAAAGGGGAAAGAACAGCAACAAAGAACTGGACGGTCCTACTCGTGCACATTCAGGTTTTTATCACAAAGAGCTGCATTGCAAGAAGGACAAAAAAATGCATTAAAGCTGGGTAATAACGGAACATCATCTTTGAAAATATGTTTATTTCTTCCTCCAATGTGTTTTACGCAGCACAGCCTGTGCGAGGCCCCCAGCAAAGGTGTCAAGACCCCAGTGTTAGGTTTCAGACGCATTAGGCCTGGACCTCTCTCAGGCAGATGCTCTCTGCCAGTCTGTAGCAACCAGGCAGGCAAGTGGAAAGGTAATTTGTGTCGAGAGAGGGAGTGTTGCCCTTCTAAATTAATCCTGCAGCCTTTAACAAGGAAATGCATCCTCAAAAAGAGGCTTGGCTGTGACTGACCAACAAGCACAGTATTTTTTATAAAGAAAGAAACCCAGTGCAACTCCTTTGAGTGACGTTTAGAGAAAATCCATTACAGCTGATACACAATGCAGGTTATCCTTGTCAGTGAGCTTTACACTCCTGAGGCAGCGCGGTCCCTTCAAACTACAAGTGGGATTTAATTGTGCTACTCCGCATAAAGTGTGATGCTTTGACTCTTTCTTCTTTTATTGGTTTCTGACTTTGTAACTTCAATAAAGAAACCTGGTACCTTTTGAGTTTTTTGGTACAACGTCAGGCTGTCTTTTCTGAGTCCTCACACAATTCCAAACTGGAAATACAGTCCAGGAAAATTACCAACAGATGGGAAGGAAATTTATAGTTTCCTTTAAACTAACACAACACTCCTCTGGAATTAAACATCACTGGAATTTGCTTCATTGTGCACGCAGTAGAGAATGCAACACTTACTGGACCCAAAACCGTTTTACGGTCCATCATTTCTCAGGTCCCAGTGGATTATTAATTGCCTGAGTTCAGTATCTGTGGCTCACAAGAGCTGTGTTCACTGACTGCTACAGCTGGAGCACTTCCACCTTTTGTTAGCAGAGACGAGGCACTTCTCTCACTTGGCTGTTATGGTCCCAGAAGGGCACAACTTGCACCACAGCGGTCACGGTTTCTCCAGGCCCACAGCCAGTGCAGACACAGCTGGAGCTGCGCTGCTGCTCCCATACAGACTGACGATGCCCCTTCACACGCTGTGGCTGATGCTCTCAAAGCAGTGACACACACAGCCCTCTTTTGTAATAATAAATCCACAGCAACGCCACACTCAATATACAATGAAGCACCTTTGAGCAGGACAACTGAGAACTATGGAACAAATTCAGCAAACAAACCCACCCTGTGATGCTTGATTTAGTAACTTTTCCCATGGGGAAACTGCCGCTGCAGTCGTGGCAGTTTGACTTGGTGACTTCTTAGCTGCACTAACACTGACATTACTCTGTTCATTTCCAACTTGTAACTTGTCTCCCTGTGCCAGACTACAGCAAATACCTTTCTGAACTCTACAACAAACTACATGTACATTGTACCCCAAGTGTATAAGTATTAAGCAAAAAAAAAACTTAGCTGCATTTGCATTTGTTGCTAAATTCAGGGCTGTCCGAGTAATTCACGCAGCCCAAAACATGAATACAAGTTGTGTGCTGCTTATCAACATTTTGCCTGATCTGCTTACTGATCAGATTTCTTACTGTCTAAGTAACGGTCCTGGTAAGGCTTTAGTGGACTGATCCTTTCTTGTATTACTCTTCGGCTGCCTCCAGTTTATTTCTAGTCCGGTTTCTGCAGCTTCAAAATCCTGGGGATTGTTTCAAGATCCTTTTGCCCTTAAACATCCCCAAACTATACAGTGTTTTAACCAATTACCCTCCATTTACTTGACATCATGCTTGTTCAATTAGTGCAGCATCATCTTAATGATGACTTCAGGAAAGCTGCACACGTAACACTTCAGCCTGCACTATAGTTCATTCTTTATTTTTCAGGGTGTATTTGACACAGTCCTCAGTAAGGCAAAGGGAATCAGCACACTGTCACAGCTACAGGCAGCAGGATAACAATGCAGTTTATTCATCAATTCTTCATGCAATAACTGAAAATGCATATTTATTTGCTACTGAAAGTTTGCAAACATAATTCCCAGTGTACTTACTGTTTACCTATGAAGCACTGAGAAGTCAAATGTTAAGTTAAAGATGCAACAAATAGAGCAAATTCTTGAACATTTCCTCAGGCTGAACAAAGCACAAATCAGCAGGCAAATCTTGTGCCCAGAAGTTGTTGGTTCTGCTCGCGATTTCTGTGACATAGTTAACAACACTGACAACGTAAACAGTACTTCAGTTTATTTAATTTTGGTCCCTAGTGCATTTAAAAAGGATGAGAAAATAAACGTTTGTTGAGTGTCGGAACCTTAATGCTATTTAAGATTGAAGAATAACTTCTCCCCTGCAATTACTTTTCCACACAAAGCAACCACACCTTCTCAGTGACTCACATAAGCAACAAAACAGACTTGTAGTAAGTTTGCATAGGATCAGGCAACATTTGTATGTCGTACTGTTGTCTTCTTGCAGGTTTGTAAGGAAAGAAGATGCCTGATGATTGTTTCAGCAACCAGTAGCTGCCATCAGCACCAAGTATCCATGGGAAGCATCCACATTAACAATGAACAACCTGCTTCAGCTGCGAGGCAGCACTTCTGGAAAGCAGCAGAACTAACAAACTCCCTGACCATGTTTGACCCATACCCGTCAGCCCCATCCTGCACTCGCACTAACTGGCTTGCAGTTACACGCTACCCGTGTCCTCACTTGTTTGCTAACATAACCACGCCTGGGACAAAAGGAATCATAGAATGATAGAATAACCAGGTTGGAAGAGACCCACCGGATCATCGAGTCCAACCATTCCTATCAAACACGAAACCATGTCCCTCAGCACCTCATCCACCCGTGCCTTAAACACCTCCAGGGAAGGTGACTCAACCACCTCCCTGGGCAGCCTGTTCCACTGCCCAATGACCCTTTCTGTGAAGAACTTTTTCCTAATGTCCAGCCTAAACCTCCCCTGGTGGAGCTTGAGGCCATTCCCTCTTGTCCTGTCCCCTGTCACTTGGGAGAAGAGCCCAGCTCCCTCCTCTCCACAACCTCCTTTCAGGTAGTTGTAGAGAGCAATGAGGTCTCCACTCAGCCTCCTCTTCTCCAGGCTAAACACCCCCAACTCTCTCAGCCGCTCCTCCTAAGACCTGCTCTCCAGCCCCCTCACCAGCTTTGTTGCTCTTCTCTGGACTCGTTCCAGAGCCTCAACATCCTTCTTGTGGTGAGGGGCCTCGAACCAAACACAGTATTCGAGGAGTGGTCTCACCAGGGACACACGTCCTTCCAAATAGCTTTTTTTAGCACATACATATTTGGACACGTAATATGAGAAGTGTCATTCTTGTAGGTTGCTGCTTTGGGCTGGATGCTCATTTAATTTGATCATTTCATGCATCTCTCTGGGGCTATAGTCGGGCACCCACCACTACAGCTCCGCGCTGTGCCTCTTTTGCACTATTATGGCTCCCCATGTGTCCTTGTTCATGTGAACATCTAAAGGAAGGCAGCAAGTCAAGTCACTTCATTTATTAGCTAGCCCAGGTATTCTCAAATGACAGAATCTGAACAGTCAGTCAGGACAGAAATACAACCAACAGCTATTATGTCGCTTTCCACAGCTAAATCTCCGTTTCTACACACCACAAAGGTAGTTCACCCAATTTTCTTAACAGAAAGCATGAGCCAAAAGCTAGAGTGCATGTACTGAAGAGGTGCCATACACAGCAGAATTTGCTCCAGCAATTCAGCAACAAGTTATGGGATAAACAAGAGAAAAGGTAAGTTTGCCACTCTCTTACCTCCCAGGACAGTAAAGAGACAGAAAGGGATGCTAAATAATGAAGACTACAAGAACAGGATGAGGTCAGAGCAGCAGACTCTCCAGCCTTATCCTGATAATAACTAACAGTAGTTGCCTAGGGACGAGTAGTAGGAAAGGCACCTGGATGCAGAGATGCTTCTCAACAACCATCGGGCACCTTCCGTCCCCCTGCTGGCAGCTCAGGGGACACGCTCTCTCCCACCTCTTGAAGGATTCGTCTTCGGTGCCTTTGCCTACTCACTTCTAAACCTATGCAGCGTTTTATCATCTACTTCATTCCTGGGCAAAGCTTAACCCCAGACTGTGAAAGAAAATACCATCACCTGCTCTTTGTGCTGAGCTCGCCTCCTGCTAGTGCCTCTAGTTTTGATAGAGCCTGAGATTGTGAGCAACAGATCGCTGTTCAGCTCTCCAAGCCAACAAAGACTTCAGAGCCCTGCTTTCAGGGCAATAGTCTGACCTCTACTTGTCTTTCCCAGTTCTGCTGTGCTTCCTTGAGCTGGCAGACCAGAACTGGACAGTATTCAAGACTGAGGTCCAGGACGCTGTCTCACAGAGGGCTAATTAAGTTTCACGTTTTCTTTATTCCTCTCCAGTAATTCTCACCAATTTGTTTTGCTCCCTTCATCATTACTGAGCACTGAAGCTGATGTCTAAAGAACAGTTATCCCAAGCAGTAACACCCAACTTAGCAGCCATCACTGTACATGAGACTACAACATTCTGCTTCTTGTGTGCTTTATAGTTATCAAGTGAGACTTTATAGTTATTAAGTGCACTTGGGGCACAACAACCCTGGGCAGCTACAGACTAGGAGAAGTCTGCCTAGAAAGCTGCCTGGAGGAAAGGGACCTGGGGGTGTTGGTTGACAGCCGACTGAACATGAGCCAGCAGTGGCCCAGGTGGCCAAGAAGGCCAATGGCATCTTGGCTTGGATCAGAAACGGCGTGACCAGCAGGTCCAGGGAGGTTCTTCTCCCTCTGTACTCGGCACTGGTGAGACTGCTCCTCGAATCCTGGGTTCAGTTCTGGGCCCCTCACCACAAGAAAGATGTTGAGGCTCTGGAGCGAGTCCAGAGAAGAGCAACAAAGCTGGGGAAGGGGCTGGAGAACAGGCCTTATGAGGAGCGGCTGAGAGAGCTGGGGGTGTTTAGCCTGGAGGAGAGGAGGCTGAGGGGAGACCTCATTGCTCTCTACAACTACCTGAAAGGAGGTTGTGGAGAGGAGGGTGCTGGCCTCTTCTCCCAAGTGACAGGGGACAGGACGAGAGGGAATGGCCTCAAGCTCCACCAGGGGAGGTTTAGGGTGGACATTAGGAAAAAATTCTTCACAGAAAGGGTCATTGGGCACTGGCAGAGGCTGCCCAGGGAGGGGGTTGAGTCACCTTCCCTGGAGGTGTTTAAGGCACGGGTGGACGAGGTGCTAAGGGGCATGGTTTAGTGTTTGATAGGAATGGTTGGACTCAATGATCCGGTGGGTCTCTTCCAACCTGGTGATTCTATGATTCTATCTATCATTTTAGTGGCCATTTGCTCTGCATCACAAGCCCTTCCTGCTCTTTATGATTTCTGTCCCTGCTATTCATTATCCTGAACAACCATTTATCACCAGCAGTTTGTCATCTCAGTGACAAAATTAGGCTATCAATAAGAGCTGCTCCAGCTGTCCAAACTCTTGCGTTCTACTTACTTGAATTATTTCTTTTAGATTGTTGATGCAACTGTTTCAACCCTTGGCAGGAGCTCTAGAACAAGGAATAAGTACACTGTGAATAAGAATTACTTGATGTCCTTAAACATAAGCCAGGCTATCTAAACTAGCACATACATGACTTACACAAGCAGCCCAGAGCCAGACTGCAGCTCAGCATTGCAGACACTGAATTACCAGCTGGATGAGAAAATACTTTCCAATTTAGGATCACCAGAAGAGCTGGGTTACCTTTAACATGATATAAACCAATAACAAACAGTACAAAATTTTGATCGCAAGTTAAATACACCGCTACAAATTACTGGATTAAAAAAACCCAAACAACTAACCAACAAAAAAGGTCCTTTTTAGGTTTATTTAATCTCCACGTGGTTCCACTGCAACTCTCCCTCCGGCCCATTCTGAATGTCCTCAAGTAAAACAGCTACATCTCCTTTGCAGGAGCTGATTTTAAAGCAAGAAAGTAGCTTAATTGTTGCCTGTAATTACCTGATGTAGGCGACTCATTTAAAACAGTCTGGCTCTGCATTTTCTAAGCTGCAGATTTTGCCTTCGTGCAAAGTCTGGGTATGGAACCCTCTTTACAGAGGACAAGATTCTCTGCTAAGCTGCAATTCCACAATAATGTGCACCAGCACAACATGAGAGAAACCTGCTGCTGCTCAAGCCAGCAATGCTGCCTTACAGACAGCAGGAGAAATATTCACCAGAGCAGTGAGCCAGCCCTCCTTTTTCCTAACTCACCCCTACACACACATTAAACCACATTAAACATGCTTCTTACTGAAAAATGTTATATGCTTTTATTCTCAGCATGTCTGACAGATATTAAAATGGAACTAAGTTCCATCTCCCTAAATTCTCTCTTTTCGAGAGCTAGCAGAGTAAATTAGAAGCATTAGCACACATGAAGTTACTTAGCTGTTTTTACAGGAATGGCACTGACACATGAAATCTGCAATCACCTGCAAACACCTTTTTTCAAGCCACTACTGGAAGCACCATTTGGAAAGGAGTAGACTGAGTACACACAGGTTAAGTGATTCCTCTATAATTACGCCAACACTGCAGAAGTGAGGACAAAACTCAAGTGACAACTCCCAATGCCCTCTTACCCTCCTCGCTCCCTTGAACGCCCTTTCTGTTACTCTGCAGGCAATACACAGGACAAGGATCCAGCCTCTCCAGTTTGTTTTGATGTCCCACTACTTTTAGTGATAATAGCAACCTAAATGCTCCCTCTTTTATAATACTTAACTTTGTTTACCTTAACGTAGCTTTTTTAGTTTCGTGTTTACTCTGCTGAACTCTTTTCATAGTTCTTCATATCGAACAACATTAAAACACTTTTATTTACTTCAGAAGCCATGTAAAGCATCGAATAATTTTGAAACTCAAAGCATTGCAGCACTGAACAAAAAACAGCTTTCCTGTGGGTAATGTAACAAACATTTTCATCTGAAATTACATCCTGTAGTCAGCAGGTTTGCCTTCTACAAAGAGTGAAGATAGTGTCTGCACTGCTATAGCACCTGCTACACTCAACGTGTAACAAAGTTATGGCAATAAAGTGATGCTCCAATAAAACTTTGTCCAATAAAGGTGAACGAAAGCCCCACCGACCACCTTCTCCATGTGCCAAATCTGATTTCCTTCCAGACTTCTATGGTGAATATCACGTAGTCAGAAAGATGGTTTAATAAATGAAAGAAAAGCTGTTTAAAGCAGAATGGAGCTGCACATTCTACTTAAAGGCCAGGATAATTTACTTGAAGGCCCTTTTCAAATATATTTCATAAGTCCCTCACTCTGTCACGTTCCACACAGCATAACAGCTTCACTCTCCCCCGGCAAGTGGTGCCACGCGAGGCTCCCGACCAGTTCACTGCCAATCGGGATACAGAAAACAAGCATCACATGCTGGCAGGTGCCTGAGCTCCCGACAAAGCGATCCTCTGACAGGTCGGTTGATCAGTAATGATCACCCACTGCAAAGGGCCTTGCTCATTTTTCAGTTCATTTTCTTCACTAAATTACACATCTCTCCCGACATTAACATTAACTTACACATAGGGAGCCTAGAAGCTGGAGTAACTTCTCAGCTTTCTTGGTTTTTTCATTTCCCAATGTCAATCACTTTCTCCACTCAATCTAAACTAGCAAACTAAACAGCACATTATCTCTGCATCTGCAGAAGAAGCTCTTGTTATTAAGCCAAATTCAGCATTCAACAAAGTGTAGTTTCTGGCATTTAGCTCCAAATTCCTATCAGTTCTATGACCCATACAATCTTGGTTGTAACAGTGGCTTATCTAAGCATAGCTTTTAAAAAATTGATTAATGTCAGCAGTGAATATTAGGCTCAAGTCTGTACAGGACTGTAATTTCAAATTTAGCTATATTTTAAAAGTATTTGTAATAGGGTCTTTAAATCCATTTTTAATCCATTCCTATTTTTAATTATTTATGGAACCTACTAATATACGACCAACACCACAGAGAAGATAAAGACCTGTCCAGTTATAAATATAAAACCCCAAAAAGGCAGGCAGTACAGAAGAGAAAGAGCTTGAGGAGCTACTAACAAAAGGCACAAAAGCACCGTAACACTGTATTTTCAAACAGCAGACTAACAGGATCTGAAGAGTTAAGAGATCCTCTGAGTGTTTTCTGGGGGACTGTAAGGCGCTCAAAGATAAGGCTTAAAGTGCAAACCCCATTTCTTCACTAAGAAGAAGTTTTGGAAGATTTCTGTGTCGGAAACCTTCCCAGGGGACAGCCAAGGATATTTTTCTGAAGTTAATGCCCTGATAAAAGTGGTTACAGAACAACAGAGACAAAAAAACCCCAAACCAACCAACCATCCCCACCAGACAGTAGTAACGTGCCAAGTTCAGATGACACCCACCAAAGAAACTAAGGGATGAAACAACTGGAGCATTACACACGATGCGCATCGTCTTGACTTGTACCACGTTAGTACTGGAGGGCCTGAGGATTACCAAGAGGACATCACTCTGTAAAAAGACCCTAGAAGAAACAGGCCGATTCAGTGACCACAGCAGCCTGGTATCTGTGTGGGGCAAAGCAGCGATCACACAGAAAAGTGTGATGCACACGGAGAAGTCAATCAAACTCTTCTGAAGTGAAATCACAGCTCAGTCGCACTGCAGTCTTTCTGGATTTCCAAAAACCTTTCAGTAAGGTCCCTCAGCAAAGGCTCTTAAAAAGCCCCTCGTGTGTCTTGGGACAAATCAAAAGACCACACATGAATAACCAGAGAAAAGATACAAAACAAAGGCTGCTTTGTCTCCGACTGGAGCTCTGTAGAACTGTGTTCAAGCTTGTGCTCTTCAGCATGTTTGTTAAGGGTAAATAAAAGGATGACAACATTTGTTGATGACACTAAGCAATTCAGAGTAGTGAAGACAAGCACAATCCGCAAACAAACGAAGGAGGAGTTCATACTGCTGAGCAGACAGTAAAATGGCAAATAAAATCCACTGTAGATTTGCATATTTAATGCACATGGTGAAAACAATTCTATTTTCAGATACAGACGGACTCCGAGTTGGCCATTACCAGGCAGGAATGAGAATCTGGCGTAATGATAGAAAGTGCTGTGAAAATGCCAAATCGCTGCTCTGCAATGGAGAAAAAAAAAGCAAAAACAACTGCTTGGAATTACTGGGAATAGAGAGCAAGGCTGAAAACATTGTGCCAGCATTTTAACTCCTAGCATAAGAGAACAGGAAGGAAAAGGAGAAAAATAAAGATGGTAATATTTATGCAAGGCAGTTGAACACAACACACTGACTCCAGCTCAAGGAACCACAAGGCCATGAATTACTGGAAACTAAGCATATCTTCTGAGAGACAACTGGCCTGTTCTTACACATTTCTGCTATCGGCCAGCACTGGAGACAGGATATCGGCAAGAAGGACCTTTGCCCTGACCTGGCCGTTCTTATCACTTCTTATCTCGTCTTTATTCAGAGCTGGAGCCTTAAAAATTAAATTGCAACTTTGAATAAAGACAACAAAGAGCAACAGTAGCTTAGTTGATCCAAGCTAACATCCACTGAAACCAGGAGAAGGAGCCCATAGGAAAAGTGTTCAATCCAGGAAAAGTTAAGACCTGAAGCCGACCTCCTCCGAGGCCAGTGTCGTGTATCTTAAAACCGCGGGATGATGCCCACAGCGAGCTACTCATGAACAACTTCACAAAATCTTAAACCATTTCATGTAAACTGAGGTAACTGTAATTTCTGACATACTGTGAACAGAAACAATCCCAACACAACCCATCCACTATCAGCTGAAGCACTAATAGAACAATGGGACAGATACATGTCAAGACACCCATCCCCGGCTGTCACAGGAGACGCACAGCAACACCAAACTGCTGCTAGAGGCTGCTAAGAATGAGACCAGTAATTTCAGTGCTTCAACAGGTTTTAAACTTATTATGAAGAAGTCTGATGAACCTAGACAAAGCAAAAAAGCAAAAGAAATCAAAACAGAGAAGAAAGTACATTTAACCCAGCACGTCACAGAATTGGAAGCTATTTTCTAATAACAGTTTTCACCTACACATTTGAAATCTCTGGCAAAACTCTATTAATTCTATTTTGACATAAAATACGACACAATTTCTTATGCAAACAAATCAGAGGTCAAGCAGTCTCCTTGCCCCTGCATGTAGTGAAACCATTAGTAAGCTCATCTTCACTGCATGCATTTCAGCTTTTGTTTGTCTCGATTTAATGGGGAGGGACTTTTCACAAGGGCTTGTAGTGATAGGACAAAGAGTAGCAGTTTTAAGCTGAAAGAGGAGAGATCTATTAGATTAGACGTAAGGAGGTAATTCTTTGCTCTGAGGGTGTGGAGGCCCTGGCCCAGGTTGCCCAGGGAAGCTGTAGCTGCCCCATCCCTGGAGGTGTTCAAGGCCAGGTTGGATGAGGTGTGGAGCAACCAATCCAACTCAAACATCCCTTCCAACCCAAACCATCCTATGATTCTATGTCTAGAGCCACTTAATCAAAAACCAAGTTAGGAGGGAATCAGTACCATCACATGCAGTTGCTAACAGGAGGATGTATGGACACAGGTATTTCAGAAAGCCACCTGTGATCTTAAGCGAAAAAATAAGACAAAATTATCTAGTGAAAATAGGGAAACCAATTGGGAAAAATAGTTCAATATGATCAACAGAAACACTCAATTTTTCCTTATATTTGCTTCAGTGGAGGTCCACCCTTCACTCTCGCTGGGAAGTCACTCAGGAGCCCTAACGGCAATAGCTTGTGCATCTGCAAAGCAGAAATGAGTCTGTCCCAGAGAACACTGTAAATGAGTGAAAGTTTGTTGCGGCTGACAGAACCTTGTGGCTGCAATTATTGGAGAGCATGGCAAACTTCTTCCATATGCTTTCAAACAAATTTCACAATTATGTTTCTTTGATCGTAGCCAAAACCCAAATGTGCTCCGTTATAAGGATTAAAATTAGCACTGCCAATGAGAAGTTAATGCAACACATTAAGAATACCAACTCCAAAATGTGGATTTTATACAGGATGAAACAGTTCTACAGGAGATTTCAGTGATTTCCTCCCCTCTCTTGTACTGAACAGTCATACAGCAACAGTTAATGGACTTAGAAAAGCATCCATCCTCTTAGGTCTGAACTCTCAAACAAAAAGTTACTGCTGCATAAAACAAGACTGGAACTTAAATTAAATGAACAGTAAAGCTTACTCTCACAAACACATTCCATGTAGAAACGTGAGTATCTAACTAACTGGAGAACAGGTCCTCATACTATAAAGCAGCCTTTTCCATATGCATCCTTTTCCACATTGTCCACACATGCTAGACACCTAGAGCCAGGCAGATACGCCATATAACCTGTCTTTTCTGGTTTACATAAAAGACTGTATGTTTATACTGGCAATGGATAAATCAAGGTTAACAGTTAGTTTTAAATGCCTTCTTATTTTTATCTGCTCACAACTGTTTCTAAGGTAAGAGTTTAAATTCCCATCCTCTGTTAAAACTGAGTGTTTAGTTGAAACACTGAGTAAAATCATTCCATTCTTTTTGGGTCAGTTGTTTATTAGTTTTACCATCTTTTTTCCTTGGATGCTGATTTGTTATTAAACATTATCTGAAGCAACGTGCACACATGGGATTCCTTTCTGAAAAACAGTTGATGTACTGAGTATGAAAAACACATTTTGACTTTTCCAAACCTAAGCAGCAAATGTTTAGCATGCAACACCACGCACATGCAACATGTAATAATCACATTTTTGCCGTGTAGTTGCAAACGCTTGCCTACCAACTGTACAGTTATCTTCATAGTTTTTTACAGCAATAATATTTTTTTCTTTTAACAACCAAATTATTTTAATATTTTTCCAAAACTCAGTTTACAAGATTTCCAGTCTACTTTTTACCTCCCTTGGTGGTTTCAGCAAAGATTAAGGGCAATCAGTTCTTTCCAAGCTCCCTCCTGGAGCTTGTGTCTGTTACCTCATTTCCTGGTCCCTATGAAGCAATGTGAGACAAGACTTGGGTGAAAACTATCACCATAACGTTTACATTTTAAAATACTGAATTCAGTTCCTGAAAACTAGTAATGAACTCAACGGCATATGAGACTGAACATCCTCATCCATCACGCCCTCTTTTCTTCAGGCATTCGTACAATTAAGGATGGTTTTAAATAGTGTTATCGGATGGTTTTCCAACTTTTCCAAGCAGCCATCCCCTCTTTTCTCTCTTTCACACTTCCCAATAATAATATTTCACCAGACACTCCAACTTTTAAACAGTGCCAGGGTCTTCCCTTCATTTGGCCATCTCTGCTAGCTCTACGAAGCACCTTTTTCACACTCATTCAAACCACAACATAAAAAAACCCACCACATCCTAAATAAAAAAAAAAAGATTATTTCCTTAGCTTCATCATTTGGGCAGTCTTGTAGATCAATTAAAAGAACCAGATCTTCATTAAAGATCAGACTATATTTAAGGACTGCACATAATTTTATACTTAAAAGCCACACAAAATGGTTTTACTGCTGTAACATAAAAACTTACCCACTTGGCAATTGGACACCCCTGAGAGCTTTTTCCTTCCTTTCCTGTATAAACCACTACCTCTATTCTTACAGCGCTTCCTTTTGCTCCATACCTGCGTTAAAAAGAGTTCATAAGTAAAACGAACTGCTGTAGACCACTTGGAAACAGGAAACATTTTCGATAAAACAAGAATAACGATTTATTTTTACTGAGAACAGAAGAAAACCAATATATTTATGATGTAAAAAAAAACCCCAACACTTTTAAATCCTATTTGCAAGAGTGCTTTTTGACCTCTCTCTTCTGATAACAAGCTTCTGTCACTAAGGAAACATTATTTGAGGAAGAAAATGTTATCTGCATGTAAATCCTAGTGCACTTTGTCACTTGTGACCTTCTTGTTTGCCACAGCTGCTCCGCACTTCACTAGAAAACCTGATTCTGCCAGCTGCTGATCTCACTCCTATTGATTCCAGTGGCACCTAAGAGCACTCGGCACTCAAAAGTCGGCCCTAAAGTTACAAAAGCTAAGAAAAGGCACACAGGTTCAGAACTAGAATGCTAGTGCTCACCCCATGCACATCTGAATGGGAAAATGCTTTACAAATGAGTGCTGCAAAAACTGTAGGAAAACAAAGCTAAACACAGCACCGGGTTCTCATAGCTCTTCTTTCCCATTTAGTCAAAATACTGCGAGCATTAAATGCTGAGTTTTCCTCACCTGTTCTCCATTATTTCTCTCACAGCAGCAACACTTGGTCCTGTCCCGAGGTGCGTGTAATACGGGCCTTCATCTTTCTCTATAATTTGCTCTGTAAGCAGGGGGAGAAAACTAAGTTGGCACATAGAAAATGTATTTGCACCATTACAAGTACGCTTAGAAATGGTTTATAGAAACATCTTCCACATTAAATAACAACACATACAACTTGTCCCTGAAACGTCATGAATAGAGTATGACCGAACTTTCTTCTCAGAGAAAAAAAATATACTTGTTTCTTTCTAATTAATCCACTCATTTTTTCTTATATTTTATAAAGTGATCCTAATTATAGTTATATTTTGCATTCTTTACAAATTTTCACGACAGGAGCTGGTATGTACTGACTAAGTAAGCTTCTCGATATTCTGGGTAGTAGGTAAACATTATTCATCATTTCAGATAAAAGAAAACAGAGGAAAAAATAATTAACTGTTAGTCATACAGTACAGAAGAGAAAATATAATACAGGCCTCTCAAGCAGCACACTGTTGATTCAGAACATTAAAGTAAAGATGAAACAATCTGCCTGTGTACAGTTTGTTGTCAAATCTGACTTGTTTTTCCATCTGTGCGCTTTGATAGTCTGAAAACACAGCATGTCTAGCACCATCCTCCGAGCTGTATTACCACAATCCTCAATACTGAGCTCAGTTCAGCACCTCATCCTGCAATGCTCGTTATTACACACGCAGCCTCGCCTGAGCTCCATCTCAGCCCTCTTCTCTGCGATGAGAGGTGCCCCGTAGCCTTTGACACGGGCTCCTCAGAGCCAGGTGACATTGGTCAGCAGGACCAACCGTGACAGTAACACGACTGCCGACAGCTACGTCCCGCTGCTCAGCTAAAAGCATTTAGGCATCAGTCACAAGATACCAGGAAATTTTTGTCCTGCTCATCTCAGGCAAAAACTAGTTCTAGGCCTTAAAACTCACACTCCGATATACTGCAGATAAATTCACATAGAGCACAAACGATAAAATGACAAAAAGAAAACCTCCTTTTCCTCTTGGGTTTAAACTTAAGCAGAGAATATAAACCTGCCAGCTGCAATACCAAAAATGCTCAATTCTGCTGTGCTTTCCAGGCTGGAAGAACACCAGGTGAAAGTTCCAGAAAGGGAAAAAAATATTCCCTCCCACTTCCTAACGGTGAAATACTGAACCTTTTGCAACAGCTCAGCATCAAGAACACTTCCTCACATTAAAGGAAGCAACATGAACAGACCTCCTATCCAAAAGGTACAGCGAAAAGTTAGCCACGAGACTTACCAACACAGTCGCAAGTTGGCAATTCCGACTGTCCTTTTTTGGTAGGCGTATCTATTAAATTTTTTGTAGGGGTATCAAGAAACTTCATAGGTGATTCGAGGAAACTGCTGAGTGTGTTTTTTGCTGGAGAACACCCTGAGTCGCCTGTGCTCTGTGGGTGGTCAGTACCCAAACTGGTTGACGTCAGAACGGTGACTTCGCCCGCACACTCCATATTCCTGAGAGCTCCAACAGCACCTGGTACCTGGGCCCCACCACAGGGAACAGGCAGCACCTGCGACTTCAGGTCTACTTGTTGTTTGACAGCACCTTGATGAATATACGCTTTATCTTCACTGCGCATTTCGTTGGCTCTCAGGTTAGACTGATTAAAAGTCAGAGGCAAAGGATGCGCCTGGCTGGCATCCGCTGTTTGCTGTACCTGAGAATTACATTTTTCTGTAAACATCTGTAGGTTTCCACTTGGTCTGTTCAATAAAGAGGCCGTTTTCAACTGTGAAACGGCCAGAGGGTTGTGGGAGGGCAGGTCACTGTATTGGTTACGTGCAACAACTTCATTTTTCAGTGGATCAATGCCTAGTGGGTCACTGGAGCCTGCAGCTTTGATTTGCTCATTCACCACCTCGCAGCCGAAAAACCTGTCTTTTTTTCTCTCTTGCGGTACCTCAGGTAAACATCTGTGGAATTTTATTTGTGTTTGCGGGAGAAATAATCTAGTTTTTTCTTGTGATGCTAAAGTATTTTGATTCAGTGCTCTCTGTACTTTGGTTCTTGGAGACTTTTTTTCAGATGGAGCTATTCTGGAGTCCTGTGGCATGGTTTGACCAAGCTTGTGCAGTTTTGATGACATCCAAATGTCCTGTAACTCACTACGCTGGCACGACAACAGCTCTAGATGGTTTTGATTATTCTGTTGATAACGTGCTTCTTGAGGCTTCTTCTTGTGTCTTGGTTTCCATGGTACTGCATTTCCTTTTTTATTTGTTGGTTGTTTTTGCTTTAACAGTAAGGAACTGTAATTATGTCTAAAAAACACAGTTTCTTTTTTCTGCAGCAGATCTTGGTTATATTTTGGCTGCCTCTCTTGTGATATCAGATTCAGCAGTGATGCCTTTATATCATTCTTCTGCTCTGGATTTGTCTGGTTTGATTCAATTAGCGCTGCAAGTTGGGTTAACTGTGCAGCTACATCCTCTTCATCCTGGCTGTGGATTCCTCCTTCTTTAATCAAAGAACCAGCTTCCAACTTCAAATCATTACATGTTGGCTTTTGCTCTAACTGGCCAAGGGTTTCCAAGTTGTTACTGGTTTGCTGGGCATTACGTGAAGTGTTGCAGTACTGCGCAAGGGAGACTGGATCGTGAGTATAATTTTTCTTAGTAACATATCCTGAAAATGATTTTGCATTAGATGTTAAGTCAGATAAAGTTTTGGCATCTCTCGAGGATAACTGTAATTTATACATCTCGCCAGCCAGATTGGCAGGTTTATCACACAGTTCAGAAACAGAACCTTGGCCATTGTATACCACTGCCTTATTAGGGAGCTGCTTCTGCGAGTGGGCGCAGTGAGCCAAGAGCTGTTGCTCATTTTGCAAGTAAGTGTCTTTGATTTCTTTTAATGCAGAAGATGTGAGAGAGGATGAAATATCCCTTTTAGAACTATGGAGCAAATTGGAAGTTGTTTCTTTTGTACATTCAGTTTTAGCTGGTGAAGTTGTTTCTAAAGGGGCTTCGGATAACTGTGTTAAAGCTTCAATAGCTACAACCTGCTCTACAGTTAAATTCCTGTTTTTAATCAGGGACAAGAAAGTCGGCTGGAGTGAAGAATCCTCACACTGCGTCTCTGTCTTGGGTACTTTAAAGCCATCCCCCCCTACACACCCTTCCTCTTCAGGCAGTGGAGGACAACACAAGCTTTCTTGCAGATCCGAAACGGAAACCGTCTGCAAAACTGACTTATCAGAATCCTGAAAGATGCTGCAAGTGCAGTTTTCCTCTTTGATTAAAACATTTCCTTGCTTTTGTGGGTGAATGCAGCCAACACCAGTTGTCAGAGTGTTCACTATGTGATTCAGATTGGCAGTCTTCGTCCACTGCGTATGGGAGTTGCTTGTGAAATCCGTCCTTTCCTCCACAGATACTTTTTTCAGCGAAGCAACAGCTTCAGGTGGTGAATAAGGTAGGGGTTTTATGCCATTTTTGATGGTCTGTGCAAAAGATTTTTTTGGCTCAGCTAACTGGCTGGGAGAGACTGCTCTTTCACTTTCTTCGGCATGGTTCAAGTGTTCATTGCCTGTCACGGTTCCATGGATGTCTCCGTTGACATGGACACCAAAGGATGGCTTCTCGTTATGTGCCCACTTCTCTGCTTCTAAGCCCGTCATTCTTTCTTTCTCCTTCGACTGCACATTTTCAATAGGTACTGCTTGGTTTGGTTTCACCCTGTATTTTTCACCATGACCACATATACTGCATTCCATGAGTTCTGGTCTGCGGCCATTTACTGGTTTGTTTTCTAAATTTGCCTATAAAATAATAATAAACAAAATGTTTTAACAGCTGTTCAAAAAAACATTAAAAATAAGAAGCATAAGATTTACAGCAATTAAACCCTACTTTGACAGATTTGAGGAATATCCTAATTAGGCACAGGCACAGACTTTGAGAAAAAAAACAACCCAGGAAGTCATAAAACCCCTGAAGCCTGAAGACCCCATCCATATGCACAGCTATTTTCTCGACTGTTGGGGGGAGGAGGAAGAAGTGGTGGTGGCAGACTGAAACGAACGCACAGCTAAAGGACTTCAGCATTTGGAACCAGATCTAAGGAGTCAGTTTTTAATGGATTTGCATAAGCAGATGAAAGTTTCCCTTGGGTTCCAAGCAGGACCAAAATCCAAATTTGTACCACAGAAAATTCAGTAGTAATCTGATATAATTATATCTATTTTGCTAGACCAATAAACTGATACAACAATTGGTCGAATGTTCCTGTAAGAATGGCTGGTCTCAGGCTTAGTTGCAGGTCTTTAAAAATGAAAAAAGCTAAGCTGAAAAGGACAGTAAGTCAATTAACATCAGCTCACCTGAAGGTTCCCCTCTAAACCCTGTATTTAGATGGTAACTTCTAAGTTTCTGAACAGTCTCTCATGTAAACTATGGTCATAGATATTTTAGTAAACTCTAATATTCAGTTAAACATATTCTCCATCTTCGCTGTTATTATACAGTTTGTGTGGTTGAAGCGCGTAAAAAACCTAGATAGTCAGCTCCACCTGGAGCCCGGTGCTTCCTCCCAGCTGATAAAAACCAAAACAGGGAATCTATAGCATGGCCTAGGTATGATCAGAGGCATCATAAAGTCTTGGAAATGTATGTAAAAACATGTCCAGCACTTATGCAGTGAAGTCAAACTGATGGAAATTGCATTAAGAAAGAAAGATGCTGTACTTAATGCTTTCTCATTACAGGCAGGTGCTGACTAATGGTTTAAGAGCCTGAACTCCTCCAGTTCCTGGTGATTTTCAATCAATGATCCACAGACCCAGGAGATCACCGAGCAGTCTCTAAGGGACCCACAAAGGCAGTTAAGCAGGTCTGCTAGCAGGGGTAAACGCACTACACCAGCCTCTGCAAATCTATCAGAAAATACACTAAGGGTCCACCACGGAAAAGTAAAAACCCACAATGCTATAACTGTGCAAAAGCAGAACCTCAATGACCTCAGTTTAACTTCAAAAAGAACTAAGATGTGAATTTGCTGAGGTTTTCTTCAGCAAAATTATATCTAACATCTCTATCAGCCAACATGTTGTCTCAAGTGTGTAGAATTATTCCTAAAAATTATTTAGAATCATAGAATAACCAGGTTGGAAGAGACCCACTGGATCATCGAGTCCAACCATTCCTATCAAACACTAAACCATGTCCCTCAGCACCTCGTCCACTCGTGCCTTAAACACCTCCAGGGAAGGTGACTCAACCCCCTCCCTGGGCAGCCTGTTCCAGTGCCCAATGACCCTTTCTGTGAAAAATTTTTTCCTAATGTCCAGCCTATACCTCCCCTGGTGGAGCTTGAGGCCATTCCCTCTCGTCCTGTCCCCTGTCACTTGGGAGAAGAGGCCAGCACCCTCCTCTCTACAACGTCCTTTCAGGTAGTTGTAGAGAGCAATGAGGTCTCCCCTCAGCCTCCTCTTCTCCAGGCTAAACAACCCCAATCATAAATTAATTATTTAATTAAACAATTAGGAGGCTGAAGACACAGAAGCAACTAGATTAAAATAATTCCCCAGCATTTGTACATTTTCAAAACACCACCACATTTTAGTATTCCCTTTATTTATAGTCACTCACTACATGAAAAAAAAAAATCAGAACAACCCAAGTCTGGCAAATTGAGAGCAATGAGAGATATCGCACCACTCACAACTCTGGTGTTTCTCAGTAACATACTTCTGTCTGACCAAAGAGCCCTGCTGTTCTCAGAAATACTCAGGGTATTTCCTGCTCTGCTAGCACAGGTGCAGTGCTGTGTCCCTGTAAGACCACAGTGATCCGTGGGATTGCTTTTAAAATTAAGTAAATTATTCCTCGTACATCAGAACTTCCACTATTTCCATTACTGGAAGCTGCCCACATGCAATGAGGGAAAAAAAAAGAACCAGATGAATAATAACATTGGCATGACTTAGTTCATATTTTATTTTTCCACGCAAAGAATAAATATTGTCATAAAATTGCGTTTTTTTTAATCAAACTCTTCCTTTTGAGCACTGTGTTGCTTTTTCTCTTCTATTAGTGAATTGCAATGAATCCTAAAAAAATACCCTTTTCTCTCCTCTCTTACCAGAATATCCAGGGGTTTTTTCAGTTTAATATGTGAAGTTATTATTTCATACACAAAAAGAACTGCAGACATATTAGCAGGGGCAGAGCTCATCCGATTCCTCTCCCCAGTCTAAGCCTGACAGGCCAAAAGTAACAGCTCAGCAAAAACCTTTTGCAGCTGAACCGCCGAGGAGTAACGTATCTTCAAGTCCCAAACCGGGACTCACAACAAATGTAGTGAAAACTACAGACATGGATACCACTATTTCAAGCAGTAGTCTTAAAATTCATGGAGGCTGAGCACGTAAGTCTGATCTGGTTGATTTCTAAAGCTTTTACACAAGTATAATGAGAAGGTGAAGAATAAACCACATCAATAAAAGTAATTTCCTCTCTCGCTCATTATGGGGAGCACTGCTCTATCTGGAGACATAAAACACTAACAAATCATGCTCGAGCTCAGCCTCTGCAGTAGTTAGTGCTATTAGGTCAGGAATTGGAGTACAGCCTGCTGCAGGCATTGCTGTAGTACTTAAACTTCAACTAGACATTCTCTCTTCTACACACACACACATATATATATAAAAAATTCACTCCATGACCTAATGCTTCCAGCGCACACAAAAAGCCAGGTACAGCAAATCACTTCATCACTCTGGAAAAGGATCAGACTTAATATTAATTTTCCTTTTAACACCAGATGTCTCTGAGGTAATGCAGGGATTTCACCGACTCAAAACAAATAAAACACTAAAGCTACCCCAAAGAGGCTTCCATATCTTCTGCATGAGAGAGCAGGCCATAGGTTTATGTCTCCATCTTCATGTTTCAAACCTCCGTAGGTAGCAACAACACACACTGTACTAAAAGACACAACCAGAAACAACTACTCCCATAAACCAGAAATAGCAGATGATGTCCAGATCAGTGCTGATAAAAAGGCTCCATAAGTGGGACAATTTACACCATAACCAATGCCAGCTCCCCCTAACTCACCCTCCCTATAGGTCCCCCCAAGAATACAGCGTCCAACAGATCAACAAATACTCGCGCCTCCTAGCTCCTGCCAGTAACCAGGATGACCTGAGAGGCAGTTCTTCCAAGGTCGCAAAATCCATCAACATAAAAGGACGAAGTACTTGCACTTTGCATTTCTTTTCCATTGCAGTGCAATGGGTAAGTTTGGATCCTGCTGCAGAGTCTGCAGCCACGTCGCCAGCCCCACATGCCCTTCCACGCTGGCACAGAGCTGGCAGCTTCTCAGAGCTCAAACGCCACAACAGAAGTTTTCTTTCAGAAAAACCGTTTCAAAAAAAACCCACAACCAACTATACTTCATCTGACATTCAAACAGGGTGTTTTATTCATTGTCTAATGTTCAGATGTCTCTGCTTCACTGACAGATAAGAAAACACCTGCCAGCTGACCAGCAGCAATTTACTCCTATGCAATTTAGTCCTACTCTGTAGCATCTGCTCCCCTGGAGATGCAGTTCAGTGGAATCTTGGAGCCACATGGTACAGGATCAACATACAAGGACACAGAGATTAGATATGGACAGGGTGGGGGATAGGGAGACAAAGAGCAGAGGTGTTGAGTGCTATGCAGAAAGCCGTGCACTGTTAAAACAGAGATGAATGTAACGCAGGATGCTGTGGAAAGTACAGGCCATCGAGTACAGCCAAGTGTTTGCACACTCCAAAATAAATGTGGATACAGTAATACATTTAAAGATAAACTTCTGTATAGGATCACATTACTCCACAAAAAAACCCACAACTGACTACTAAAACACAGCCAACAGCCACGGGCTGTAAGCTGCTACCTGAGCAGGCGACCAGCACAGGGAGAAGGGAACTGAGCAGGGGCACATTCCCACGAACCTCACCAGAGGCATAAAGCGGTTACCGCCACACTAGCATAACAACCATGGACATTAAGCTGCCTCTTCATTAGCACACTTCTACACGGCTCAGGTAAGGCACATTTTCAATGAGTCTGTGTGCAGAGAAAACAGTTTGGGGCCCTGTAGTAATATAACAACGCCTGCATAGACAAGGCGTTTTGTTCCTTGAGAAAACAGCATTCGCTGTTGGGACTGAGGGACAGGACAGGTAGTACTTTTGAACTTTAGAAGCTATCACAATAAAATCAAACAACTTCTACTCCTGGCAAAATTATCTACACATGTTTTACCGGAGAGGGTGGTTTATACAAAAACTCAGGAGAATAAGAGGCTCTGTGAATCCAGAGAAAGCACCCTGACTTCGGACACAGGGCAGGGATCCCTCAGGATGCCTAGGCTTTCCTGGAGAGATGCCCATAACCCCCAACTTCCCTGGAGTATCAGATCCACCCACAGCCACGGAGTTACACATCACAGCAAATGGCAAGTCTGCCCCAGTTGACAATGCTTTTTTTTTTTTTAAATCCATAGCCACAACAGTAAACATTCTCTAAGTTACAGCTTAGCTCTCTCTCCTATTTCATGTCCATTTTATCTACATTTGTAAACTCTTTGCTACACTCCTCAAACACCAGGCAGCTTTCCCAACAGAAGAGTTCTTTATCTTGGCTTTCCATGAGCAATTAGCACATTATGGTCTTAAAGTCACTGTACCTTTGTTATCTTCATTTTCACTCCTACACAATCACCAGACTCCTCCTGCCCACCTTGTACAACAACTTCACTGAGATCACTTACAAGGAAGATCTACAGTGTCAGACCCTAAAGGATGCACTTACTAACAAAATCAAAACCTAGAGAGTACTCATTCTACTCCTAAAGTCTTCAAATGGTGACCTCCAGAGAAGTGTATTTACCGGATTAATGCTCAGAAACAGGCTCTCTCAGCCACAAATTCAAATTATTGCTTCCATCAACAATGGAAGCTGGGCAGCCTGATCTAGTGGGATGTCCCTGACTATCGCAGGGGGGTTCGAACTAGATGATCTTTAAGGTCCCTTCCAACCCAAACTAATCTATGAATCTGTGATTCATAGAGCCCAAGAGCTCAAGGCTATGAAAGCTACCGGAGCAAGAAAACGTGCACAGAGAAGGACACCCCGTTCTACGGAGAAACTCAAGAAATGGATGTGCTAAGAAAGAAACCCAAACACTGCAGTACTTTGTCTGCCACAGAAGCAAACATAAACAAGCCTCTTGCTTGGCAGGTTTTGTTTTGTTTGGGTTAGGGTTGGGCTTTTTACTGGTGTTTTGAATTACTCAACCATTTGTCTTCAATACTGAAATAGAGCACTCCGAGACACTAGCAGCTCTGGAAAATACAGCACTCAATTAAACCACAAGACAAACCATACAACCAGCAGCAATATGTATTCCCTCATACAACCTTCCCCTAACGTGCCTTCGCTCAAAGGCAGAGATGAAAGAACTTACCCACTCAGATAATGTCTCTTGTGGTCTACTCATTCCTGAAACCATCACCAAAGCATTAAGAAAGCACTACCTGGCCCTTAAGTGTAAACGAGAATCCTCACCCTGTTTCTAACAGAGTCTTCAAGGAACAGGTCACAGATATGTTTAACATTTTTAGCAATGATCTGAAAGAACAATGAAATTAATACTGACAGAAAAATAGCAAGTAGTGAAAAGATCAGACATTATGCCTTCTTAATTAACTGGCAAGCCACCTGCAAGCAAACATTTTAATACAGATAAAGGTGAAGCTTCAGCAACAAAGACACGGTACTATATATACAAAATGCAGGTTTCTATCTTAGAAAGCAATAACTCCAAGGAGGACATTAACACAGTCAATAACCAACTGCACAGTAACTATAGAAACTCCTATTGCAACGTAGCCAAAAGGGTTACTGAGATTCTTGGGTGCATAATTAACAACATAATTGGGAAAAGACAGGTTACTTTCTATCCTCTGCTTGGCACTTGGGCACCTGCTGGTGGAATAAAGCGTCCAGCTCTGGCAAACCCAATTCAAGCGAGATATTGATATGCTGGAGAGGGCTTGGAGGACCCCAAGAGTGACAAAGGATTGAAACATCTCGAAGTGAAAGCCTCAAGTTCACTCTCTACACACTCTCTGCAATTACCAAAGGAAAAAATAAATTGAAAAGCCACAAACTGCGGCTATGTGGAAAAGCAAGCTGATAACAGACGGCTCCTTGTTCAAGCAGACAAAAGTATAACAAGACTCAATGACTTCAACTTAAGGCCAGAGAAGTCTGGACTGGAACTATGGTGCATGTTTTTGCAGTGAGACAAAGAGTAAAGAATCTTTGAAGCATCTTGTTAGGTGTTTCGATGCACTTTTCATCCATGGGAAATTTGATACAGCCTTACAACCTCCCAGGACAGGAACAAGCGATCACTGGCATGGTCCTAGGTGAACCAAACTGATACACGGTAATACTGTTCCTTCTGCTTCAGTTCAGTAGAGCTCTGAACTGTTAATCTAACAACATTCCTGTTCTTTAATCTAACCAGGAAGACAGTCAGCTCCTCAATGTAGGACCCACTTTAAGCACCTAACCATCTGTTGTACAATCAAGTTTATTATTTACAAGTTACTACATGCTGGTAGCGGCTCCCAGACCAGATCTGCTAAGGACAGACAACACTAAGTTAACAACGCTAACCTGCCCTCACACGCTTAGTTTCCCCTCGCTCAAAAATATCAGCATAGGTCGCAAATACACCTGGCAAAATGTCATACGCAAGTCTTCTCCGAATGCAAACATCTATGTTGTGAGTATATTCTAGCCTGGCTGTAAAACTGATGAGGTGCCACAAGATTAAAAGGAGTAACGAGTACTCTTTAGCAGCAGAAAAGGTGGTGACAGATAGGCCAGAGGAGCAGCTAAATTCAGATAAAAGAGAGAAAAACAGCCAAGCCAATCATTTAAGCCATCAAGCTACAAAACTGCAACACTGTTACGATTTTGCATCTGTGGTTTGCTCATTCTCACAAGGAAAAAAGCCTAAAACATGGCAAACTGTTTCTTTTCTGTCTCTATCAGAACTAGCACGTCTATTAAATAAAGATTAAAATGGAATTTAGCCTGTGTAACTTCCAGCTCCTCTTTAGAGGCGTGCCAACTTTCACTCACGTACTAGAATAACAGCAATCTTCTGGAGCTGCGCTGCACCGACAGTGGTGTCTGCATTGCAGAATTCAGACAGTGACCGTCTGCCTCAAAAATAAATCATTTACATTTTTAAATATGCAGAAATTTCTCCTCTTATTCACAATTTCAACAAAAGTTCACTTTATTTTAGGAAAATTAAATGCAGAGCCAAATTTTACTACACAGCATCAATTAAATTTTAAAACAATACAGACAACACCAACAAAACACTGACTGAGAAAGGAATTCACAGTCAAGTGTCAAGACACAAACCACTCAATTTTAATTCAGCCTTGAAAAATTCTAGTATTCCAAAAGGCTTAATATTAAAGCCATTGGGACAATGAGGATAGCCAAATACATTCTATATACTAATTTTACATATGTTGATGAGAACTGATTATTGTTAGTTACTTATATGTAATTCCTGTTTCCTTTTTTCTTGATACTTAAGTTTCATGTATCTGACATTTAAAAAGAAAACAGCTTTGTAAGAATGCAAGAATTCTTCTCACCTCCTGAAGGAAATCCTCTAATTATGAATTTCTTTTAGTAAGAATGAAATCTTTTGGTCTCAACATAGGTTCCTACTAATGTCAATTTTGCTGGTGTACTGGATAAATTAACTTTCTTATACTCAATAACACTCAATATAAAAAATCTTAGTATAACATCACAAAAAGGAAAAAAAACCACAGAAGTTAAAAGCTGGTGCCAAACAAGCTTGGGGCTTCTCACTGTTTTTCTCCCACATCTGTTACTAAAAGCAATGAACAACCTTGCTTAGCAATACAGCATTGTATTCTGGACAGGCAGTGCCCATTTTCCAAGCCTTTTCTAGACAGCACTTTTTATAAAGGTACAAACAGCAAACACTAACAAGAGATTTCTGGAATTTGCAAAGCCATCTCAATTATTTCAATACCTACATTACATACAGCAAGCGCAAGTATTCAATAAAGCTCATAATTCAGTAGCGAATACAAATAATATCAACAAACCCACACACCTGGAATAGGGAAATACTTATTTCCTAATTCTGTAACTTCACTAAGAACACCTGAACCGTGCGTGAATACACCCATGCATCTGTCCTCCATCTACACACCTACACTGCTCCTCCTTGCCACAAACTATGTTATTTTCACTCATTATTTCAGGACATTTTTTACTGCAAACACATTTTTTACCTTTTTAAGAAGCTTCACTTCAAAATCAGCTAAAGTGGAAGATGCAGCACTGTGCTAAAACACACAGGGACATTCAAAGTCTATAAATAGTAATTTAAAAGGTGCAAAATCCTCCAAACCCATTGTAATCACCAGGCTCAGCCTGGCCTCACTCAACACTTCCCAGCCTCGTTCCCCAAGAGGAGGAGTGTTGCTATCCTCACAACTGCTCTGTTACAGCAACAAACGAGTTAAAAGAGAAAGCCCTACTCCTCCCCATGCTCCTCTCAAAGGACAGTGTCCCTTTCTTCCCTCAATATTCACTGTGGGGACAAAGAGCAGCGTGGTGGTGCTGCTGCTGCTGAGCAAGCAGCCAGGGGTCCCGAGGAGGAGGTGGATGGAGGGGGAGCAGCACTGGAGCTCTGCAGGACCTGGGGGGGCAAGAGAAGGAGAGCATCTCTGCATCCCATCCAGCTCACAGGCTGCAACTCTCTCAGAAACCGGCTGGGAAAATTCAGGATCAGAAAACGACAAGAGTAAGATTAATAATTTACAGACCATTTACAAAGGGCTTCTTTGTTAGGATTCCATTCGAAACGCATCTACATACAGGAGTAGTCTTAGCAGTGCTGTACAAACAACACACAGAAGCGCTTCGTACGCGCACATGAGCACATTCACGTGGAAGCGCTGGAAAGGCTGCTCGGGGAAGTGTGCTGCTAAATTACAACCACAATCATCCCCACGTACATCAAAGGAAGCACACGAGCCTACCATGAGAAAAAAAATCCTGAATCCCATTTAGACAGGCACACACCCAGCTCGAAAAAGGTCATACTTAAAACAACATTTCTTCCAAAAAAATGATAACTTATTTTAAAAAAACCTCTAGGTTAACAGCTAAGTTTCTTATCTTATTTTTTTAAATAAAAGTTAAATGATTTGTGTAGGACACACACACCAAAAGTAATCTCTCCCTATCAAAAAAAAACAAAAAAGGCATCTAAGAAATAGGCAGACACTTTCACACAGTACTCAAAGCAAAGGAAACTTTCCAAGGTGATTATGTCCCTTTAAAGATACAAAGAAAAAGAGGACATCCTTTCTAACTTCTTTTACATCGTTCTTATTCCTCCGTAAAATTCCACTACAACACAATTCCACCCACTGACTTGCTCATATCTTATTTTAAAGGCAGAAAAAAATGTATTAAAACTTAATTTCTTTCAGCTAAATATTCTAGCAGACATTTTGCATTACGCCATAATTTAGAATAAATGTTCAAAACCAGTTCAGTCTATGCTCACTCAAAGCATTACTATGAACGTTATCAGTTAACTTTCCTTAACTCTCAGTAACACATATGAGCCTTAAAAAAAGCATCTTCTTTAAGCAAAAAACTAAAACTGCATTGAAACAAGGGCAAGAGCAGGTCTGCCAAACCAACCTAATATATTTAAAGCTGGTTTTGATAAGAAAGACTATCTTTAGTATGTGTAGAGGGGAGAAATTAAGAGCATGTTG
This sequence comes from Phaenicophaeus curvirostris, assembly GCF_032191515.1. Classification (NCBI taxonomy): domain Eukaryota; kingdom Metazoa; phylum Chordata; class Aves; order Cuculiformes; family Cuculidae; genus Phaenicophaeus; species Phaenicophaeus curvirostris. The sequence continues at coordinate 5,809,139 of NC_091400.1, read as the reverse complement.
AAATATATATTTGTAGCTTTGATGGAAATGAAACCTCTACCATTCCTAATATGATGTTTATAAACAAACCAGAAGTTCTAGATACTGAGTCACGTCTGGCTTTTGGCTTGGCTTAATCTGAATGGATTTTACAGAGTTTAGCAGGCACCGTTTGTGCTTTTCTGGCTCACACGATTACCATTAGTGTTTATGCATAAACACGCAAACAGAATCAGCCAGACAACAAAGAACGTGCAGGCAGTTAGAGTACTCACTTCGCACTGCATATATTACTCCGGATCTTTCCCACAGTTTCCTCCCTTCTTTCAACCTTTCTGTTGTTTTTTTTCCAGTCTCCATCAATGCAGCGAACACCTGCGGCCACGCCTGAGTGGCAGCCTCGGCTCCACAGAACCTAGTGGGAAGACCACGGGCTGGAGTCCTTCACCAGTTGTACCCTCATCCGTGGATTTCCCTGACAGAACGACACCCTGCTCACTCGCTCCATTCTTCTGAGCTCTGTGTTAAGCAACTTGCCTGTGACAGCAAACTGCTAAGGGGAGCTGCACCGCCCAAACCGAGTGAGAAAACTGCTAAATGGCTAAAAGGAACATGACAGTAAGTGAGACGGTGTGTATAAAACACCTTCTGAAATGCAGGCAAATGAATTTTTAAATATCAATCCTTTCTATATAGACTTTCCATTATGAGGAATAAAATTTAAGAAGTATCTGCTTAACTGGGAAAATCACACAACGCAAACTGTAATTAAAGCTACCAGCATACTCCTTCCTTAGCCTCCATTACTATGGACTCACAAAGACTCTTTCTTCAATGAGCACATGCTCGTTAGAAGTGATGACTGTTTCAGGTGTTCTTACAAATGAAACACAGAGAAAACTGTATTTATGGCACAGAATAATTTCCTAAATGATTCCTCCTACAATAACCAGAATGGAGTACTAAAACACAAGTGCGGAAAATGACAAGTAACAAATGAAAAATCACTTTTAGTCTTAACGTTTTATCAGTTCAACCCATTTTCAACCTGAAAGCATTGCTTATTTTCACCCTGTACAGAAGAATCCATAAATATGTTGGTCCTATGAAGCATAATTAGAAAGAGCAGTTACCCTCCAAGTAAATAAATGTGTACCTAGCAAAACTTGGGAGGATTAGAAAAATACTAATTTCATGCATTATTAGAAGAAAGCGCTTAAGAGCCACCTTTAAGAAAGATAAGCTATCTCAAGCACATCACGAGCCAAAACAAAAGGAAAATATTCTGTTAAAATGTTGACAGTGACCCTCGCCAGACACTCTCAATTACTAACAATCATTAAATCAAATGTTGAGGTTATAATCCAACAGATGTGACAACACCACTTTAGATGGTAGTCCCACCGATAACAAAAGCCAGGTTACAGAGTCATAGACCAGAACGTCATATTTCTAAGGATGTCCTTGTAAATTACACAGCTTTTCCTAAGTCTACTGCAGCTGACAGAGAGCTGCAACACAACTTGAGATTTCCAGCTTCCCTCCTCCCCTCCAAAACCAAAGGAAAACTCCACCAACCCCAACACAGATGTTTCATGAGATACCTTCAGGACATCATGCCTCACTTGGTGCACACAAGTAAACAAACTCTTCCAATATACACTTCAGCACCACAAAACAAAGACAAGTACTAGAAAACACGAAGAACAATACCTCAAACCAAAGAGGAAACACCGCAGAATCAATTCAGCAAAGGAAAAGTCAAACCAGAAATAAACACAAGCCCAATGACTAACACATGACACTGCGCACACACAACAGCAGACAAGCCGTTTCATATAAGAGACAAGGAAAAAAAACTCTTCAGAAGGCTTTTTAGAAAGGAGAGGAATGACAGCACAGTACAAAGCAACCTGTCCTGCCACCAAATCAGAAACAGCGGCAAATTGAGGAAAATGTGAAGACCCACACGAACCCCTATCGCAGACACCTGTCCCCAAACCCACTCAGATGTTTCACGCTTTCGCAGAACAGGTGTTGTACCGGTTACACGTTACAAACCTGAATAACTCACCTACCAACAGCCCGTGTTTTGCACGCTACTATCAACCACACAAAACACAGAACGAACAAAGGCTAAAATTCTAACTACACCTATGTGCTACGTTACAACAGCAACAACAATTAGCATGAGTAATTAAAAACATATCCATGACTTCATGAAAAATACTGATTTTTCAGTAGATTAGTTTATTTAATGAAAGGAAAAGAAAATACTTGTTAGTATTGTGCAACCACAACTTCTGTTAGCACACAGGGAGATGGTTTGCACAACTACTACCACATGAAAAGACAGGAACCCATTAGGCTGGACAGACTTGCAAATCAAGGATGGTTATTTGCTACTTACTTAATCTTCACTTTTAACTTTGTTGTGTCTTAGAAAATTGTAACACCTTTAAGGGAATTTTTGTAACATGTAACAGCATGTAAAAAAACTGATAAGAAAACATGAACTGTAGCAAAACTGACAAGAAATTGAGGTGTTTCCAAAGAAAATTCCACCATAGACATTCAGCATTTATCAAATCCACTGCACTCAATAACTTTGGACATTTTAACGTATTGAAACAATACGAAACTATCTTAGAATTATGGAATAGTTTGGGTTGGAAAGGACACCTAATTCCACCCCATCCCCTGCGATGGGCAGGGACACCTCCCACTGGATCAGGCTGCTCACATCCCCATCCAATCCGGCCTTGGACACCTCCAGGGATGGGGCAGCCACAGCTTCTCTGGGCAACCTGGGCCAGGGCCTCATCACCTTCATTGTGAAGAAATTTTTCCTTATGTCTAGTCTAAAGCTGCCCCTCTCCAGTTTATACCCACTGCCCCATGTCTTATCACTACTTATATTTCACTAAGAGAATAGTTCTACTAAGTAAGTTTAACAACATATATTTTTTCTTATTTTCCTTATCTCCCATGTACCATCCATCTTACTTGCAACAACCATCCTCCAACATGTTAGTTTGAAACAACAGAATAAATGACTTATTTCTACTAAAAATATTCTGAAGACTAACTGAAAGATACAATTATCACTGTGCTACCTATTACTTTTTTTTAAAAAAAACATTACTCATGAGCGTATTAAGTCACATTTTGTTATAAAAACTGAAACATCTCCAGTTGAAACACCTATCTTTTGTTATTGTGCAAGATAACCATCTTAAAGACATTGAAGAAACCTATAACTACATGAAACTGAAAGCTGTTGGAAATTTTGGTAAACTACATTTGGGGCATTCTGAAGTGTAAAGGAAAAAAAAAAATCAAACCTACAGTAACACAAGCATAAAATTTCCACTTTTCACAGAATCATAGAACAGTCTGGGTTGGAAGGGACCTCAAAGCCCATTCAGTTCCAACCCCCCTGCCACGGGCAGGGACACCTCCCACTGGATCAGGCTGCCCAAGCCCCATCCAACCTGGCCTTGGACACCTCCAGGGATGGGGCAGCCACAGCTTCCCTGGGCAACCTGGGACAGTGTCTCCCCACCCTCATAGTGAAGAAACCCCTCCTTATGTCTAGTCTAAATCTGTCCCTCTCCAGTTTATCCCCATTGCCCCTCGTCCTATCACCACAAGCCTTTGTAAACAGCCCCTCCCAGCTTTCCTGTAGCCCCTTCAGGTACTGGAAGGTTGCTATAAGGTCTCTTTGGAGCGTTCTCTTCTCCAGGCTGAACAACCCCAACTCTCTCAGCCTGTCCTTGTTTGGGAGGTGCTCCAGCCCTCCGATCATCTTTGTAGCCTCCTCTGAACCCGTTCCAACCGCTCCATGTTATTCTTATGTTGAGGATTCCAGAACTGGACACAATACCCCAGATGAGGTCTCCCAAGAGAGGAATAAAGGGGAAAATCACCTCCCTCACCCTGCTGGCCTCGCACTGAATTTCTGATCCCGTTAAATCTGGGCACTAAAACGCCACCCAAACGCCCGGGTCGCTTTTGGGAAGGAGGCAGCCGGGCTGGAGGAAACCAACGGGAACACGGGATGCCGTGGGAAGCAAACTTTGCAGTCAGTGCGGGAAGGGTCAGGCGTGCACACCAGGCGCTGGAGAGAGGGAGAGGGAGACCCCTCCCGTGCTTTTAAAGGCAGCAAATCTCCCGAGGAGCAGCAAAGCGCCGCTTCCCAGCGAGTCCAGCGCTTAACCCTTCGGCTCCCGCGTGACAAGCGGGAGGGGGGCAAACGCGAAAGTGATCGCTCGGTTACCTTCAAAGCTCTCTGCTTCCTCCTCTGAGGCCTCTTGTTCTCAGTCAGGACCTACAGAAAACACCAAAGGGCAGAGTGAGTCGGCAGCGACAAAGACGGGCGCTGCTTGATCGTCAGAGCGCGGCGGCGCCGCGGGTCCCCGTGCCGCCCGGCGCGTCGGGGGCTGGCGGGGGCTGCCCCTAGGCGGCCGCCCAGCCGCCGGGCCGGGGCGCGGGGAGCGGCGCCGCCGCCGGCCGGGACGCGGCCTCGCTGCCGCCGCCCCGCATCGCTCACAGCGCCGCCATCTTGCTCCGTGCCGCAGCGCGCGGGCCCCGCGCCACGCCCACATTTCCCGCCATACCCACCCCGCCCCGGCACGGCGCGCGCAGGGCCGGCCCCCCTCCCCGCCCCCAGCCAATGGGCCGGCGGCCCGGCCCGCTTAGCCCCGCCCACCCCCGGCCCGGACAAAGGGTGCCGACCGCGCGGGCTGAACGCAAAGCGCGGCCTGGAGCCGCGGAGAGCGCGGAGCCGGAGCGGGGGGGGGCGCGAGGGGGCGACCGCCCACGCGCGCTGGCGGCGGCCCCGGGGTCAGGCGAGGACACAGAACCGCCCCCCCCCGCGGCTCCGTGAACGAGGAGGGGGGGGGCTGCACCTCTGGAGGAGGAGGAGGGGGGGGGGGCTGCACCTCTGGAGGAGGAGGAGAAGGGGGGGCTGCACCTCTGGAGGAGGAGGAGGAGGGGGGGCTGCACCTCTGGAGGAGGAGGAGGAGGGGGGGGCTGCACCTCTGGAGGAGGAGGGGGGGGGGCTGCACCTCTGGAGGGGGGGGGGGGCTGCACCTCTGGAGGAGGAGGAGGAGGGGGGGGCTGCACCTCTGGAGGAGGAGGAGGAGGGGGGGGCTGCCCCTCTGGAGGAGAAGGAGGGGGGGCTGCCCCTCTGGAGGAGAAGGAGGGGGGGCTGCACCTCTGGAGGAGGAGGAGGAGGGGGGGGCTGCACCTCTGGAGGAGGAGGAGGAGGGGGGGCTGCCCCTCTGGAGGAGAAGGAGGGGGGGCTGCCCCTCTGGAGGAGAAGGAGGGGGGCTGCACCTCTGGAGGAGGAGGAGGGGGGGGCTGCACCTCTGGAGGGGGGGGGGGGGGGGGGCTGCACCTCTGGAGGAGCAGTAGGAGGTGATGGGCTGCACCTCTGGAGGAGGAGGTGATCCCCCTCCTCACTCCCCAGCTCATCCTGGGAAGAGCGAGAGCCACCGTGACACCACAAGTGCCTGGGGCTGATCCGTTTCCTCACCCTGGCACTCGCAGGAGCCAACAAGACACCTGACATGCAGATGTATGATTGATGGAAACGTTCCTCCATGCGTCCAGCACTATAATAAAGGACGCTTGGTTTCTAAAACTCCCAAACAAGTCTTGGAGAGTTTATTTTCGGTACCTGCGTTCATCACCTGCCACCCAGGGAACTGCTGCACTGCACCAAAAATGCCACCTGGGACTGGAAGATGGACTTAGGAGCCAGCAGATTCACACAGACCCCACGCACCCACCACAAGCTGCTGCCTACAACACACACAAGAAAAGGCTCCGTCTTCACCTGCTCCTGCAGCACCTAACAAAGAACCTACTGCTAATGGGTTACGATGTGAATGGGCCACCATATCAACATGAAATGCAACTGCTTCCCCACATCTGCACCCGTTTTAAAGGGTTCATCTAGAAGGAAGGAGGATGGAGAGGTCACAGCTCTACTGCAGGTTTTAACATCGAGCCCCAGGGTGTCACCTGGAACTCCGAAGTAACAAGGAATCTCCCACACAACAGGAGTCACTGAAGCATTTCACAAGACTTGAGGGAATGGCAGAAAGATGCGCCAGGGGAGGTTTAGGTTGGACATTAGAAAAAGGTTCTCCCCCCAGAGGGTGGTGGAGCACTGGAACAGCTCCCCAGGGAGGCCGTCATGGCACCAAGCCCGATAACATTCCAGAAGTATTTGGACAACACCCTCAGACACACGGTGTGAGTGTTGGGGCTGTCCTGTGCAGGGACAGGAGTTGACCCCATGATCCTTGTTGGTGCCTTCCCACTTCGAAAACAATTTGCCACTGACACCTAAACCAGAAAGCTGGCTGTGGATTTATGTGCTACAGTGAAAAAAGTGAAAAAAAAAAATGAAGAAGAAACACTTTTCAGCAGCTACAGACTGCGATTTAGAACCATTTTCTCTATCTACTGCTAAATTACAAGGGTGATTCCCATCCAGTTACTGGTGCAAATCAGCTCAGTAGTGCAAGTGCTCAGATGTGAGGACACAAGTTCTGCAATCAAGCAAGAGGAAGCCCTTATTCATTTTTGTTGCCAGATGCTACCTTGTGTTATAGCTCTGCATTTGTCGCACAGAGTACTGTATTCAAGAGGCTTTAGCATCAGGGGTCATAAAAGTACTGATCTGAAATATTTTCCTAAAATAGCCCAAGGCTTCAAGGGTCTTTAAGCATAATAAAAATGAGAGGTAGGTATGCTCAGTGATCTGATTCTTCTTTGCAAGTTTTGGCTACTTAAGATGCTTCACAGTCCAGAAAATAAATATTTTAAAAATATTTGTTTTGTTTGCTTAGAAACCTAAGCATCCATGTTCTGATCTAGTGCCTGAGTTGTTGCGTGCACTGGACAGCACTTAGACAGTCGTTTCAGGTTTCCTTGTCAGCCAGGCTGTTTCCCCTCCTGTTAGGATGGGTCCTCAGACACAAGGAAGGAAAGAAACCTCCTTTCTTCCAATAAAAATTTCCTCTGTAAAAGCTGTAAGAGCTGGCACGGAAAATAAGCAGCAGCAAAGAGGCAACTTTTTAAATGCATCTTCTGAAAAAAACTACACCCCAAACTAACTCATTTCCCTGTAATTTAGGCTGCATGATAGTCCACATCCAGGATCACAGGAAAGAGCAAAAAAAAAAGTGAGTTGTCATTATTTTACAGACCCACGGGTCTTACTGTGTGTAAAATAAGAGCAGACGGCACCGCTCCGACTGCCTGCCCTGTATCATGGGGTAAGGTGTTCTCAGCTCTGCTCATCTTTGCCACACGCTCTCAAACTCCACAAGCCCACGCACTAAACCCTTACAAAACTCTCCAGTATCCTATTCCAGAGGAGTGTTCTTACGTGCCCTCATTTTAACATTTAACTGGCTTCAATATTTCTGGAGTCCATTGTAAAATAAATACTGCAAAGTCTAAATTTCTTGATTATAGCCAAGTCTGGCTGCAAAACAAGAATTCCACTTTGCTTTTTTTAAATTTTTTTTTTGAGATTTCGACATTTGGTTATGCTCCAAAAGCAGAGCAAACCTTTAAAAAATTCAAGAGGAGACATACGGGACACGGGAAACCAAAGTTCAAGCACCTGGTCTGCATCAGGCAAAAAGCCCCAACCACCAAGCTGCTCTAATCATTCCCTCCCCTTTATGTTTAAAGTAGAGATTTCATCTGGAACCTCAAGAAACTTTCTCCCCAAAATAGTTGCATCAAGACGGATAGTAGCTGTGAAAGTGCTCTGTTAAATCAGCATTTTCCATTCAAGGAATGGCTTACTGGAAAGTTCCCAACCGCCTCTAATTGCAGCATCCTTTTTAAATAGGTCTGTGCATTCAGTAGCGTGTTAAAAACCCACAAGCAAGCAGGCTCTTATTGTTATTTAATATTTCCATGTTACTCAGATTACAACTGGTAAATAAAATGTCTCAAGGCACCTTGGTTAATCCAGTGACCTTGTGTTCAGTGCCCTGACTTTTCTCCCTGACTCCAGGTCGCACTAAACCACTTCTGGTCCCTTTCCTAACACAAACTAAAGCTCTCCCCCCACCACCAAATACTTTCAGCCCCAGAGGGCTCCCTGCCCAGGCAGGACCCTGGAATGCGGGGACCTTGGCAAGCCTTGCAGAAAGAAGCCTTTGGAGACCAGAGCTCCTTGCAGCCGCCGGTTTCACAGTTTATGGTCTTTGGGGCAAGAGGAGCTCCACTGGCATGTTATGAAACCCTTTAAGTTCACCTTATTTCTTGAAATGAAACATGCTTTTTGGTAGAAAGTAGCTGTGAAATAGGCTTCAGTAACAGCTATACTAGCTTGGAAACCAGCAGTCTTGGAAGCATCACACCCCCGCGTAGGTAAACTTGTCAAACCCTCTTTTCACTGTGAAGTGCGCTAGAGCGAGTCCAGAGGAGGCCACAAAGATGACCCAAGGGCTGGAGCACCTCCCATGCGAGGACAGGCTGGGAGAGTTGGGGTTGTTGAGCCTGGAGAAGAGAAGGCTCTGGGGAGACCTCAGAGCAGCTTCCAGTACTGAAAAGGGGCCTACAGAAAAGCTGGCTCTTGATCAGTGAGTGCAGGGATAGGATGAGGGAGAACAGTTTTAAGCTGAAAGAGGGGAGATTTGGGTTAGATAGGAAAAAGAAATGTTTTTCTGTGAGGGCACTGAGGCCCTAGCATAGGTTGCCCAGGGAAGTCATGGCTGCCCCATCCCTGGAAGTGTCCAGGGCCAGGTTGGATGGGGCTCAGACCAACCTGGTCCAGTGGGAGATGTCCCTGTCCATGGCAGGGGGTGGAATGGGATGGGCTTAGTAGTCCCTTCCAACTCAAACCATTCTGTTGTTCTATGATTATTCATTCTGAGAGGAACAGTAACCCAATATAAAGCTTTTTTTCCTCTTCTTTTCACAGCTTGTTTACATTTTTTTATTTACCAGGCCACTCTTACAATTAAAAAAAAAAATCAGTAAGCAAAAAAAAAAATTTCCCCTATATATTTGAGACTCTTTCTTCACCAACTCCTAACTGAGCAGCTATGGTGTGAAACCCTGGGAAGAGAGGCATCACGTGTAACAATATCAGTACCCAGAGGGGCTGTCAACTAGAGCCCACAATGCTTTATCCAGACTTTCATGATGTCACACCCCTGCAAAACCCATTACATTCAGCAAAGTGAACCATCACTGAAGGTTTATTTGGGTATTGATTTGAAGTGATATTTTTCAAGTCCAATACAGTTTTCAAATCTTTATCTGGATTATGTGTGAATTAATGAAAATAACACTAATGTAACCAATACCAGCTCCAAACATGCAACCGATACTCTCCAAGGGCTGAAAGCTTGTGCACACATGGGTACGTGTGTTGGAATATGCACTTCAGCTACATTCATGACTTCTACCACCCAGGCCTTACTCCCTACAACTGCAAATCCACACCAGTTCTTAAAGAAAAACAACACTTGCGTATCTTAAACAGTACTCATGTACCGCCAATGCCTGTGCTCGCTGTCCTACAGCCATTTAACATACAGAGCTCTACTTAACTTCATTATGACTTTCATAGAATCAGAATGGTTTGGGTTGGAAGGGACCTCAAAGCCCATCCAGTTCCACCCCCACTGGATCAGGTTGTTCAATGCCTCATCCAGCCTGGCCTTGGACACCTCCAGGGATGGAGCAGCCATAACTTCCCTGGACAACCTGGGACAGTGCTTCACGACCCTCACAGGAAAACATTTCTTCATAAAAGCTAATCTAAAATGCATTTCTCATTCCTTCTTCCCACACTTCTTATGCCCTCTTTGCCCCATACATCTTGGCCTGAGTTTCAAGTAGAATCATTAAATCACAGAATCGTTTGGTTGGAAAAGACCTTCGAGATCACTAAGTCCAACCATCCCTGTCCACTGCTAAACCATATCCCTGAGCAACCTAACTACCCATCTTTTAAATACCTTAAAGGACAGTGACTCCACCACCTCCCTGGGCAGCTGTTCCACTGCATGAGAGCTCTTTCAGTGAAAAAAATTTCCTGCTGATACCTAAACTGAACCTCCCTGGCGCAACTTGACTGGCACATACTGTGACAGAAAATTTGCCCTGTCCCACTCCAAATCATAGAGTGGCTTAGGCTGGGAGGGACATTAAAGCCCATCAAGTTCCAAACTCCTGCCATGGACATGGACACCTCCCACTGGATCAGGTTGCTCAAAGCCTCAACCAACCTGGCCTTGAACATCACCGGGGAAGGGGCATCCAGGACTTCTTGAGCAACCCTCCTCAAAGGAAAGAAAATCTTTCTAATACCTAATACAAAACTCTTCTCTTTCAGCTTAAAATCAGTACTCTTCATCCTATCCCTGCACCTCTGATAAAGAGCCCCTTCCCAGCTTTCCTGCAGCCCCCCTTTCGCATTATTTAGTTAGAATGATAACAGATAATTTGCTTTCAGGCAAAACACTAATGTTTAAACCATGGTCGCGCAGAGTGTGTCTATCCCCTACACCCTCCTCCCAGTGAATCACCTCCAAAAAATGTTTACAATCCACCAACATGAGATGCATGACTTCTGAACAAGAAATGCACTGAATTCTACCTCATTTCTCTTAATGATGTTCACTTTCCATACCATGGACAGAGACCTACAGCTTTGGGTTTTTTGCCAGACAAAACAACTATTGAAACACACTATTTGAAACACCTTACTGTCCATGTTACTGTCACAGAAGTCTCAGCTGTCCCAGTTCCAGTCCTACCAGTTCAGGAAAACACAATGGGATTCCCTTCTAGAGTGCTATAAATCATATCTAAGGGATAGCTGCAAACAGTGCGATAGCGTTTCCCATTCCCCACTACTCCCCCTCAACATCTTTAAAGAGCTCTCGTAACGTATCTACATTGTAGAAATACTTTCCTCTTCCACTTTCTCAGAGCACAGTTTCTAGAGGTTACAAACGAGGCAAGGCTCGCGCCTACGAATATCTGAAAAGGCACCAGGTTTCATTCAAATACAACTTTATAAGAAAATACCTGACATGTTCTTAAATGTCAGGAATATTTCATTTCCTCTGTTCAGTACTCTGAAACGTCATACAAAATTTAACGAGAAATGAGGGAGGCCTCTGATGCAGCTCCAAATGCATTGTGCAAAATGCAACCAGTTTAATAAAAGCACACCAAGCTGCCAAAGAAAAGAATAAAAACAAGGAATCTCTCATAAAGAAAGCAAAAGGAGCGCCCGAAGAGGACAAGGGTGAAGGGGGCAAAGCTAATCTGCAAGGAGAAGGTCAGCCTGAGCAACAAGAAAAGAAGTATGTTTAGCCTGGAAAACAAAGGTTGACAGAAAAGCTGGAGTGCTTCTTCCACCCACCCTGCCAAAACCCTTTTTAAAACATGGCTTTTAGATCACTTCCTACCTCAACTCCACCAATTCTTCCCCCTGAGCTTCTTTAACCCCAATGACTAAATGTACAACAGGACAGAATGTCACTCCCCTTTGGTTGTAAAAAGTCAGGATCAGTCTCTACCACCTTTATTGTTTTAATATATATCTTAAGTCACATTATAGCTGTCCTTTTTTTTAGCAGGACAGCTTCAGTAACTGTCATTCTCACTTTTCTTTTTTTAAAGAGCATTTGGGAGCAGTTGAGACACAAAGATATTTTTTTAGTGAATTCTGAGCCAAGCTGTTTGAAACTATTTCCCTACACATTATAACTTAAAATATACTCCCTCTGCAATGGGGGAATATATCCCATCCCCCAAGCGCTAAAGGACTTTTCTTTCTGCTTGCCTGCTTTAAAAACAGAAAAGATTTCTCTGCAAATCCTGGTAAACACAGGACATAGAGTGGGGAAAACAGGAGGTCTCCTGAGATCTTGGCAGCTGACAGGAATTTCTTACTAGTGTCAGAACATGCTATTTTAATGAAACTGCTGTCCAGAAAGGTTTTGCAGGTGCATTCTCCCCAGCGTGAACTGCTCCACTTGGAGTGCAAGCTGGTGCAGAGACTTGAACCTCAGTTTCCCACATCCCAAGGCAAATGTCCCAGTGACTTAACTACCGAGACAGCATCTTCCACTCCATGGCTCGGGTACCACTGGATCATACAAAGCAGAACGCTTGCAGCAGGACATGGAGGTGCAGAGGCTAACTCCACAGCTCAGAGGTCAGGGAATTCAGTTGGGATGTGGGAAATCTATGTTCAACTCCCTACTTACCTGATGAAAAGCCTGATCTTGAACTGATCTCTCTCAGGTGAGTGCTGTTATCACAGGGACATACAGATTGTCTTTTCCCCTCCTCTTTGTTCCAAAAGTAATGACCTGGGTTATAAAAGGCTGATGAATCAGAAAAATGAGGAGGAAACACAGAAAAAGAAAGTATGCATGGGGGATGTGGTAAAAGACAAAGGGAGACAGGCAGGAGAAATGAAATGAGAGAAACAGAAGAACAGGCAATTAGAAAAGCAGAGAGATGTGAAAGGGGAAATGCAGCTACTATTTGATCCTGAAGCTTTTATTTCCACAAAATCTGTCATCACTAGCAAATTATTTTACCTGAATTAAAGAGCAAACAGCCTGCCTTCCCTTGCTTTTTAACCTTAAGTATTTTGAAACACAGACTCTCTCCAATAATTTAGTCTCTTAAGACTATCCTCATCCTTTCCCCACCCTTCAATTTTTCTCATCTCTTCATGCCCTCAATTAATTAATCATCTGGCCAATGTGCCAACATCTGGAACACAGCGTTAAAGCCGTACTTACCTCTGATTTTATGCACTTACACAGCATGAATGACCCCAACTCACTTTGATCTATACCTCTACAGATGACAACACAAAGTTTCTACACAACCTGTGAGCCTAAGCTCTCTGAAGCTCTGCAGTGACCAGCATTTATTTCCCTTTGCAGAATTGGATCTCAAGCCTCAAAAGAGTGACTTAATGTGTAACTCCTCTGGCTTACCTCAAAAGGCAGCATGATTGGCGGCGGTGGCTTCTTCAGTTCTTCACATTTTCTCTTTTTACATATCCGGTGACTAGTTTTGCGCTTCCTGCAACAGCTGCATTCTTCACAATTTGTTTTCCGCAGACAGGGCTCACAGACTCCACAACGCCTTCGTTTCTTCTTCTCTAGCATAGGGAGCAGGGATGAATACGGAACAGGGTAATCACCAGCTGGATTTTTAAGGGAGGATGGCCCTGAGGCCTCTACTGCTTCAGCACTGTCGCTCACATTGTCCTGAACCAAATTCAGGCTTACTCCGACACTTCCCAGCTGTGATGAATAATCATTATGCTGCAGTCTTGAGTCAGCTGGCAAATCTGCATTTATGGCTTTTTCTGAGGCAGGAGCAGAGATTTCCGTGCTTGAAGGCAACTCCGAAACAAAACCTTCAGAGAATTGTCCGGAGATTTCACCAGAGATTTTATTGACTGTGCTTTTTTCTAACTCTGGAGATGAAGTGGGGACACAACCTGAATTCAAAACTAATGTCTCTGCATCGATACATTTAACAAGCTGTTCAATGTCCCCCACCTGAATATTGTTTAAAGAGGTATCAGAAACCGGTTCACATACTGTAAATATGGTTTTTGAGTAAGATTCTGAATTCTCTCTTGTACAGCTTAAATCCACATTTGAGTCGAGCTCTTTGTGAACAGGTACAAAATCCACAGGCAGTTTCATGTGGGATTCTGCAAGTAAGCTAGCACCTTCGAAATGTAAAAGCGGATTTGATCCAGCGCTAGCACCTTCAAAATGTAAAAATGAATTTGATCCAGCACTAGCACCTTCAAAATGTAAAAGTGAATTTGATCCTGCCCTAGCACCTTCAAAATGTAAAAGCGAATTTGATTCAGCGTTAGCACCTTCGAAATGTAAAAGCAAACTTGATTCAGCGGCAGCTACAGAGCTGGACTCTGAACAAACACCTTTATCCTCAGACTCTAAATCCCAGCCTGCCTTCAAGCAAGACTTCGCAAGTGAGCTTGCATCTGCTAATAAATGTTCTTGTGAGTTAAACTCAGAGGTAACTACAGCTGCAGAATTTGAGTCTTGCTCTTCACTAGGTAGCACCAGGTCCGACTCTGCCCCAATGTGGGGTTTGGTAAGTGGGACCGACTCCTCTAACGGTACCACTGAGCTGAGGTCTGAGGTATCAACAGAACTGGAGTCAGGTTCTCTACTGTTAGGCACCAGGTCGAAGGAAGTCTCTGCACACACCTTCGAGATTGATTCAGAGGTGATTACAGGGTCAGAAGGAGAAGATGGAAGCACCGGCACAGCACCTTCAATAAATGCTTCAGCCAAACTACCCATCTCAAGATCGCTGGGTGTTTGTTCACAGGGCAGGTTTTCATGCTCGTATTTCACCTCTGATGCTTCTGAATCATCAGCAGTTACCTGACTGCTTGGAATGGAGTCATTTGTTTCAGGTATTCCTGCCTCTTTGTCCTGAGTGGCACACGTGGTAGCAGGCTCTTCGCCAACACCACATGTAGCACCTTCTGCAGGCAGAGGAACTAACTCATTTTGTGCTAAATCTTGCTCAAAAACTCTTTCACCTGTTTCAACATTTTTTTCTTCTACTACTACCAGGGCTTCTTGTTCATGTTTTTCCTTTGTTTCTAGCCTTTTCTGTGCTGCAGCTTTCTTGGGTTTTGCAACTGGAGTTTGGGACAACCTACGGGAGAACGATCGGTTACGGAGAGACATTGTAAAGCCATTGATGTTGAAAGAATCCTGGTTATGAAAGAGGATACTGTCAGCTTTCTCCAAAGTCACCCAAGATGCTCCAGACAAGGTTCTGGTTACACTGCTCCTGAGAAGTCTACCTGAAGAGCTCATGATCGGTTTCTTTTCTTGATGTTTTTTCTTAACATCTTTTTCTTGCGCTGGCTTTTTGCTTTTTCCAGAGCTAACAGCTTTTGTAGAAGTCTTTGTGGTTTTCTTTCTCACTTGGCTAGATTTCTTTTTGCCCTGGTTATTTTTCCTTTTGCCTAACTCTTCCTTTTTGACTAATCTGGAAGGCCTTGTGTGGTGAGCCATGTCTGCGGAGTAGTAGAAATGTTAAGAGGCGAGGTGGAAAGAAATCATGAGCTCTTGAGAGAACTTTTCAATAGAAAACTGCATACTCCCATTGCTGCCCTCTGTGGTGATAGAGCGTTAACTCTGAAAGAGAAAAAGAAAAAATAGCATTAATATAATGCTAATTAATGAAGGTTGTGTATATATTTTGATAGGAATGGTTGGACTCGATGATCCAGTGGGTCTCTTCCAACCTGGTTATTCTATGATTCTATGATGCTATATTGAAATGATTTTTTTTAATATTTAAAAAGGTACAGGTAGACCTAGAAATACCAGGATTGGGCATTACATTCGATTAACACAAAAGCTTTGAAAATATTTGTATATTGCAAAATGGAAAGCTTGCCATTTGTGTTATAACACAAATGATGGAGAAAGCGGAGCTCAAACAACCATACAACAATCACACATTTAGTGCTTCATGTGAGTTCTAAGAAGTTTGAATTTTCTCAGCCTTACTAACAGTTCATAAACCATCCTTTCCCTTGAGTAAGAACAGGTGGACTTTACATCCACAGTGTACCCACCGCTGTAAAGACATACAGGAAAAAAGAACAAAGCTGAGTTTATCATGTGTGTGCACTCACACACCATCACCAGGGCATCTCTCACTCTTCCATCACCCATCAGCTGCCCACCCACCATAGTACGATTCCAGATAAAGCGGGAGAAGCAACCAGCTCCCTAAAGGTGCCCAACTTGCGGTGTTATTCCCAGGGGAACTGGACCAGGGAAGAATTGCCTTTCCCAGTGTTATCTCCCAGGATAACACAGTGCACTGCATTTCTTTGCAAGCTTTGATTCTTTCCTGTCTGGCTACACGGAATGTGTTACGCAGACAGTCACCCCTGCTCCATCACTCTGACTATGAACGCGTTTGCCATCAACCACACAATTGCGACAGAAAAGTCCCCAACTCCCCAAATAAAACTCAGCCATCTCAGAAGATACAACAGATTTTTCATGCTCCAAATCTATTTCTTTCAAGGTGAGTTGGTTTTTTTAAAATGTAAAGCAATTCTCACAAGTACATAGTTTCAAAGCACACAGTGATTTTAAGGGCCAGTGAAAGGCTTTCTAAAGCCAAACAGATCAGACAGGTAGAAAAGGGCAGCCTAAAAATGGGAGCAGACAGAGACAGAGCAAGAGGCTCTGTAGTATCAGGCAGGAGGCTGCATTCCCTTTGTCACCGTTCCTTTGAATTCTTTCAGCCCAGATCAAACCACCTACAGGCCACCTGCCCTCACCAATGGGAAGAGGGAAAGAAAAGGAAGAACAAGCAGCACCGGGGGTGATGTTTAAAATCCTGACCTCTAAAGGAAGTTGGGGAGTGGAGAGGGAAAGGAATCCTTGCTTCCAAAGAAGTAGAAAAGGAAGGAAGATTCCCACCAGGCTCCAGATACCACCACTCATTCCTATGACCTCATCCAACCTTAAAGCCAGCAGGAAGAGGCTGCACTTACCCTCAGCCTGGTCTGAGTTCTGCTGAAGGCAGGGAGAGCTCTGCTGGTGCAGCCCAGCCTATGTGACACACCAGAGATGTTTAATGGTACCACACCAGCCACACTTGGCTGGGACGGGGGAAATGAAAAGGCACAGGGCACATGAAGAGCAGGTTCCATGTGCAGAACAGACCCTCCAGACCACAAACGTACATCAACAGCACAAGGGGTGCAGAAAGCTTACAGCCATCAAACAGGGCTGTGCTGTGCCAAGATAAACTCATGAGCCCATCGAGGGGATGGAGCCTCGGAGCACAACCACCAAACCAGCTCGTTTTGGACTGTCTCAGCCCTGAGCAGGCTGCCCAGCGGCCACAGCACCCACCAAGACAGTCACTCCCCAAACTCCTTTCAAACAGCTTACTTCAAGTATCTTGAAGCCTAGTTTGTCCAGCAGTAGTAAACCAACAGATCCTGTGTACTACAACAAATAAATCCAGTATCTTACCTAAACAAGCTGTGATTATGCTGTACGATATCCCCCTATTACATATGAGATGAAACTTATTATTGAGACAGGAGTTTTTCCACACACTCAAATACCATTTAAGAGCTGCTGTACAAGACAAGGCTGAACACACTCCTAAGGTCAGATCAGAAAATATTGCCTAACAAACCCACAATAAACAACCTAACAGCATCCCTGTTTCATCACAGCAAAACATCCAACCTGGGGAGACTAAATAGACACACACAGTTGTTTAGAATTGCAGGTAATGCTTCAAAGGCCACAGAAGAGACACAAACAGCTCCCGCAGAAGCATTCTCTAAAAGGCAGGTCAGATACTGAAATAGCAAAAAAAATTCAAAGCTGAAATGAAGGTAACATCACTGCTTTCCTCCTCCCAGTCCTTCCCTGGAGATTCACTGGGGAAGGAGGACACAGCCATTACACCTCACTCCATGAACCAAGAGCCACAGAGGGCATCAGCACCGAGTCAGCAGGGCTCTGGAAGAGTTGTTGGCAGCCTGCAAAAAGCTTCCCTGGTTTCTTGTGGCTCCTCATTCCAAAGGATAGCCTGGAGGGCTGCAAAACCAGTTGGAAGCAAGCAGCAGGCAGCTATCCGTAGCCATTAGCTGCCAGGCTCTGCAACAGTGGCAGGAGAGGAAATGCGAGATCCTCTCTGAGACCACAGCCAGGAGAACAAGGGAGAAAGCAAACAAGGGCCACACAACATGGGAATGTGTGAATCAGGAGGGGAGCTGAAGAGATAGCTTTTTTCCTCTTTATCAGCCCTGAAACAGAAGCAGAAAGACAAGAGAAAACAGGAGATCTGGAGCGGAAACAGAGATTGGATTCTTTAAGATACTGAATGTGTAAAACCTTTTGCTCATAGTTTTTCTTTACAAAAGCAGTTGCCTCTGCTGTGTGGAAGTCTGGGAAGCACCATCATCAAAATCACCAATTAGAACCTCCATTGTAACAAATTAGTACTTTTTTAAAAAGCATCCTTACAATTACAGGATAACATGTCTTTACCTGCATTTAGAAATTGCAACACGGTTGCTTCAGGACTGAAGCAGCAGATCCTCCTAGATTGGGGTTGTTTGTTTTTGTTTGGTTTCTTTCTGTCTGGCAAAAATGTAGAAAAGTATCAAAGCCAAAATGTTGCTTCTTCTCAGGGCCAAAATGAAGGATGAGTGGTTGAAGACTTCCCTTTTTCTTGCTTAACAAAGAATGCTGGTATTTGTAGGAAATTGACTGGCATTTAAATGCTGCCTTAAAGAAGACTGCAAAGGCTGAGAGCATTTGTCTTGTTCTGAGATGACAATACAGGGGCACAAGAATATCAACAGTTTTACCAGTTTTGCTTCAATCTTGTCACTGAAGCGAATTTTGGGGTTGTTTTCAGAATTGATCTGGGCAATAGACCCCTACAGGAAAATTTGAATTATTTTTTTTTCCCAATTAATAGTTGACTTCAGTTATATTTGTCTGGGACTCTGAGCACCTGATCCCCATAGTGACTGCAAGCTCTCGGGGGGAAGGCCTGTCAGCAAGAGATTTTTGCTTCCCTTAAAGAAAACTCATAATTTTGATGAATACTAGTGTGCCACAATAACATTAAGAGCCAGATAAAAACTGTCCAATGTTTTTTAAATAAAGTGTCCAGTAACACTAAATTATTTTGTCATTTCTTTATTTACTCTTCCATGTTCAGGACCAAAACATTAGGTAGAACAAGCTCAGTATTCAAAGTTTTGTTTTCTGTAATACTAAGAAATATTTTACCTCTCCTTTTCCACTTGAAGGACTAGTCATGACCCTGTTGATGCCTCAAACAGCTGCATATCGCCTAGTGTCATTTCTTAAGAACAACAAGCAGCTTTATCACATCCAGCATAGCAAGAAATTAATTGTATTTACAAAATATTGATGTGGACTTAGCAGGATCATCGAACACAAATCCCATGGGGCAGTACAATAACTTGGCAGTTTTCCATCACCCTGGAGAGAAACAAACTGACTCAAAGTGCTTTCTTCTGAAAGCCACACCAGGCAGGACCCACCACAGGGTCCCCAAGAGCAGAGGACAGACAAGCAATAGGTGCAGGAGGGCTTGCAGGGAACTGCCCTAGATAATAACAGTGCATCCTAATGCTGTTTGTTCCTGGAGCTGACTCATCTCTGCTAATTCATGTGCAAAGCTGAAAGCTGGTTTTCAGGCCAGTTGCTTAAGTTTTGCTCATTCATAGTAATAAATCTGGAGCAATCCCACTGACTGCTATAATCCTCAACAAATACTGCTAAAAAGCTAATCAACGGCTAAAGCTTTTAGTCCCATCTTGGTCAAAATTCCAAACAATTATAATAAGAATTTTTCCTACAAGGTAATTAGGGAATTTAACCCCACACTGCTGGAATGCCTCCAGGAAAAAAAAAAAAAAAAAACCAGCCAAACAAAAAAACAATAATCCACACACGTTCTTCTTTCTTACTTTCCCTTTATACAAAAGGATAAAAACAATAAAGAAAGTTTTCCTTTTAGAGGTAGTGTCCATCAAGAGTCTGCTCCATAACTTGATTCTTGTTGGAAGATTGGGGGGAAAAAAGAGATTAAAAGATGTGTTCTCATGAAATGATTGCAGGTTTTTTATGGCATCATGAAAGAGAGTAAGTGACCCCTGAACAAAAACCACAGCTAAATGGGAGGAAAAACAATGGAGATGGGACTATTTGAGCCTGGTTTCCCTACAGTCAGGCAAACTAATTAAATATATTTTGTTTCAGTGTTTAGGTATCTTTTAAAAAGTCACTTGAGATTGGCCTGGTAGGAAAATGAGACCTGGAAGCTCTCATAGAAGCCACTTAATAAAGCACAGGTCCCAAGCAATAAGGTCCCCAATTTGACTTGTCACACAAGCTCCAACCGACAACTTCGAACTGAAAAGCACCTCACTTTCCAGCAGCAAATGCTCTAGAAAAAGATGCAAAAGACACCAGAGAAGCCAGACATTAGAAAATCTGACCCTCATGTTAGGTGTAAAAGCTCTTTTCCCCCAGCCTTTCCAGGATTATGTCACATCACCTGCATATCCTTCCCAGCCACACTTGCTTTTCAATCTCGCCTGCTTCTGCCAAGTGCTCTGTACAACACTTTGTATATGAAAAGAAGGGAAATGGGTTAGGAGGCAGGAATTCACTTTAATTTTCCCTTTCGCCCTTTCTTTAATCCTTGAGCACCCATTTGGTTTTGGTTAAGACATAAAAATGAAGCTTCTCATCTGCTTTCTCAGCGTCATGAGTTCTTTCATACACAGCCTTGTGGAGAAGCCTTGTGCCCTCCTTCCCAGGGCAGGTGATGGGATTTCCCTGAGATCTCTCTCTCTGCAGAGACAGAGGCATCCTCACCGTCCCCACCTCATTCACCACACAGACCTCTTTTCCAGCAGTCCTGTTTCAAACGGTGCTTCTATTATCTCACAGGCCTTTCAAGAGCACTGCTTTCCATTTTATTATGTGTAAGTTTTCTGCTTTACTTCCCAGGATTATGCCACTCCAGGCATCTTTCATCCATCTATATTAAACCTTGACTTAAGCCAAGACTTCGCAGCAGCGTAACTGCAAATCTGGGACAGGCACTGCAGGATGCCATTCACAGACATCCCCCCAAAGCATAATCCTTCTCCTACTGACACCAATAACACCAGGTGATGCTGAGCAGACCTAGCACCAAGGACTTTGTCCTAAATTTTTGTCCTCTCTGGACCCAGAAGGCCACCTCTGTGCTTGGAGGGCAGGTCTGGATAAGGCAGGACTGCCACCACGTCTTACTCCCCTCCGCTGTGTGGGGAGCTGAAGGCAGCTGTGAAACACACACTCACAATGTAATCAGCAAGAGATGTCGATGTTTAGCATTTTGCAGTGTCATGACTTCAGCACGCACCTAGGAGCCTGCATAGCAAGCGAAACAGATAAAAAAAAGACCACAAGAAAAGCCCTCCTGGGTTAGGGAAAGCTCTATTAGAAAGATTTTTAAAAAGTGTGGCAAGGAACCACATCTGCTTAAACCACAAAACCAGATTAAGCCTCAGACAAACAACTGGCACCAGAAATCCATTGTGAAGACTCAACCGCATGTGCAAGTGTCCTCCCCCCTGCCCAGGCAGGAGCACAGGCTTGCTCTAACCTCTCCGTAGCCTGAACAGAGGGAATGTTAAAAAGCAAAAAAGACACCAAGTCATTTCTAAGGTTTCGGCAAACGAAAGCCCCTTTCCACCAGAACGCTCCAGGCACTTTTGAATCAAAAAGAGCCAACAAACCAAAAACTCCTCAGCTAATCATATGCCCTTCTAATTCTGCGTTTACGCTGTTTAAAAACACTGGATTTTTTTTAGTAATACTTCATTCTTCAGGGGCTTTGTCTTTTCTTAACAACAAAAAAAGAAAAGAAAAAACACACTAACTGAATCATCTTATCTCAAACTCAATTAAAAGAAGGGGGAGGTGGAGGGAAGAACCTTCAGGCAAAGATTAAGCCTGGAAAATTTCAGCCTGAAAGGTGTTTTGAAATGTAAGTAACTGAAAACAGAAAGCAGGATGGAAATGCTTAGCCCAGCTTTAACAGTGACGGGTAGCAATAATAAAACGCTATCAGTCAGGGGTTTGACTTATTACACAGCAAAGAAACCATAAATATCAGGAAGTTCCTTGGCAAGTCTCACCTTGAATCCTTCCCCAAATACCTGCTTTGTGCAACCCAGCCCTCCCTCGTCTCCTCCAAGCCCCTGTCCGGAGGGACTGAGCCTCATCCCAACAGCAACCACCACTCACCCTTGGAGAAACTGCTTTAGAAAAGCATAAACCAGCTCTCTCCTCCTTCACAGCCAGGGTGGATCAGGCGATCTTCCCAGTTTTGCCCAGACCAAGAATAAACGCTACGTTTTCTGGATTCAATCTCTACTCCTAATCAGTGCTGACTGACATTAATGAAAACAAGGTGATCACGGCACAGAACAGCCTTCTGCCTCTCCACAAGAGCACCTTATAAACAGAACAGCCGGGAAGAGCTACTACTTGGAAGATTTTTTGTTATTATTGTCTCAAGTCTCTCCATTGGCTTTAAATTTTAAAGAGATACCTTGGTCTAGAAGTCTACTTCGTTACTTTCAAAGAAGCCTGACGCTGCATGTGCATCTTTGCCCAGTTTTACCGTCACTGCATTCACACTCTCAGAACTCTTTGAGCAGATCCGCCCTGGCCCCCTGCTCCCAGGACACCGCCTGCCGATGCCCCTGCTCGCACGTCCCTCTCTCCTCCTTAAAGGAGCAACAGCTCAGCACGCTGAGCTCCGTGCGCCCCCCGACACGCCAGGGATGCTGCTCTCTAAATATCCTTGGGGTGCAAGGCAGGTTGGGGGGGGCAAGTGGGTGCAGGACTGGCTGAGCGGGTGAGCGAGTGGGTAGGTGCAGGACTGGCTGGGTAGGTGAGTGGGTTGGTGGGTGCAGGACTGGCTGAGTGGGTGGGTAGGTGAGTGGGTAGATGCAGGACAGGCTGGGGTGGGTGAGTGTGTAGGTGCAGCACTGGCTGGCTGGGTGGGTGAGTGGGTACAGGACTGGCTCAGTGAGTGAGTGAGCGTGCGGGTAGGTGCAGCACTGGCTGGCTGGCTGGGTGAGTGGGTGGGTAGGTGCAGGACTGGCTGGCTGGGTAGGTGAGTGAGTAGGTAGGTGCAGGACTGGCTGGCTGGGTAGGTGAGTGGGTAGGTAGGTGCAGGACTGGCTGGCTGGGTGGGTGAGTGGGTGGGTAGGTGCAGGACTGCCTGGCTGGGTAGGTGAGTGGTAGGTGCAGGACTGGCTGGCTGGGTGGGTAGGTGGGTTCAGGACCAGCTGGCTCGGTGGGCGCAGGGCTGCCCCACGACTCCCCGGCCGGCGTGCCCGGTCCCCCGCCGCCCAGCCCGTCCCACACCTTTGTCCGGTGCCCCCGGCTCCGCCCCGTCCCCCACACGAAGCCCCCCCCCCGGTGCGGGACTCGGGGCGAGGGGGCGGGGGGGCAGCGGCGGCTCCGCGTGGTCCGGCCCGGAGGACAATGGGAGCGGGGGGGGGACAGGGGGACACACGGGGTGGGGGGGGACGACACGGGACACGCGGGGACACACACGCACGGGGGATGGAAGGGACACACAGGGGGGATGGGGACACGGGGGGAGGGGACGCGAGAGGGGCACACGCGGGGGTCCCTTCGACGGCTCCGTGCGGGCAGTAACCCTCCCCGGAGGGTTCTCCCCAGGCGGGCTGCGGCGCGGCCAGCCGGGGGAGCCGAGGGGTCGGGAGGCAAGCCGCGTTTTGCATTTAAAAACCGCACCCGCGGAGACCCGCACCGACACCCCCCCCCCCGCACCACCAACCACCAACACCCCCCCCACACCCCCACCCCGCCGCCGCGCCCGAGCTCAGCCCGGCCAGGGGGCAAAGGGAGGCGGGCGAGGCGGCGGCGGCGGGCAGGGACCCCGCACGTACCGGCGCGGCCCCGCGGGAAGCGGCGCTGCTGGCCCCGCGGCTCCCATGGCGCGGGCACCAACGTGCTCTGCGCCTCCCGGCCCGGCCCGGGCAGCGCCGCCCGCAAAACCCGGCCCGGAGCCGCGCGGAGCGGGTCGCGCTGGGAGGGACCTGGCGGGCCGGCCTCGGGCACCTCCGGAGGAGGAGGGGGGGCGGCTCCCCCGGGTGAGGAATCGCTTCCTTATTTTGAGTGTAAATCTTCCAGTTCCCCTCGTCCTATCGTTACACACCCTTGTAAACAGCCCCTCCCCGGCTCTCCCGCAGCCCCTTCAGGTACGGGGAGGTCTCTCTGAGGTCTCCCCGGAGCCTTCTCTTCTCCAGGCTGAAGAACCCCAGCTCTCTCGGCCTGTCCTCACACCAGAGGGGCTCCGGCCCTCGGGTCGTTTTCACATTGTTTCTCTGGACCCGTTCCAACAGTTCCAAATCATTCTTAGACTAGACATAAGGAAGAATTTCTTCACGATGAGGGCGGTGAGGCCCTGGCCCAGGTCGCCCAGGGAAGCTGTGGCTGCCCCATCCCTGGAGGTGTCCAAGGCCAGGTTGGATGGCGCTTTGAACAACCTGATCCAGTGGGAGGCGTCCCTGCCCGTGGCAGAGGGGTTGGAACTGGATGAACTGGCTTTGAGGTCCCTTCGAACCCAAACTATTCTATGATTATGTTGAAGATTCCAGAACTGGACACAACACTCCAGCTGAGGTCTCACAAGGGAGGAATAGAGGGGCAGAATCCCCTCCCTCACCCTGCTGGCCACGCTCCTTTGGATGCAGCCCAGCAGATCTGGGCTGCGAGCGCACATTGCTGGCTCATGTCAACCTTCTCATCAACCAGCATCACAAGTCCTTCTCTGCAGGGCTGCTCTCAATCACATCATCCCCCATTCTGTATTGAAACCACAGATTGCCCCAACCCAGGTGTAGGACCTTGCACTTGGCCTTGATGAACCTCATGAGGTCGGCACAGCCCCACGTCTCCAGCCTGTCCAGGTCCCCACAGCCACCCCCTCCACAGCCCCTGGGAAGGCAAGAGGAGTGAGGTCCCTGCCGGGAATGGGAACACTGGGCATTGGGCATTATTTAACAACAACAATTAAAATTAGGATAATAAGAAAAAAACAATCCAAGCCTGACAATATTCAAGAAGCATTTGGACAGTGCCCTCAGACACACAATGTGAATGTTAGGGTTGTCCTGTGCAGGAAGAGGAGTTGGACTCTGTCCCTGTGGCTCCATTCCAACTCAGATCATTCTGTGAAAATGCTTGTATTCCATTACTTGGGGAGGCTGCAGTTTTGACACCACATACCTCCAGCCGGCAACAGCAGTGACACCCTCTAAAATCATCCCACTTTTTTTTAATTGAGGCTGGAAAAAGGAAAGTCTGGTCAGTGGTGATGGGTGAGGGAGACTAAACTGCCTTCCCCTTATATATGCCATTCTCCCCAAACACTGGCATCCACTCAAGCATTGGGAAGATCCTGGTGAACCACAAAGAAGAGCTGCTGAACCACCCTCTCCCTCCTGCAAGGAGGAAAAAATAATAATAAGCCTTGCTTTCCCCATCCCCCACCTCATCCATTAGGAGCTGCTGATATTTGCTGCCCCTCCCCAGAGGGAAGCGGGTGAGCAAAGTGTTATAGAGTAAGAGGAAGAGTCGGTCCAGCCTTCTTACACAACTGATTATCACCACAGCCTTTTGTCAGGGCAGAAAGCAGGCTACCAAGTCTAACATCTCTTCAGACTGGAAAACAGATGTTGGAAATGGGAGCCAGGAAACAATATACCCTTCCTTTGCAGTGCTTTCTTAAAAAATCTTCATCATGATTAAGTCTAGAGCTGTCTCAGTATAAAGCCTTTCAAATGTGAACCAACTGATTCAAATGCGAGCCTGCAGAGAGGCTTTTCTGCTACAGACAAGAGAGCAGCACTGTCCACATCCACTCCTATGAAGACTATAAAGATGCGTTAAATGCCAGTGTTTTGCTAACTATTTTAATTGGCATGTGGGAGAGAAGCAGTGGCACACATCTGCACAGCCTATTGCTCCTGCTGCAGCTGAGTTGGTACCCCACCACCCATCTGTACCTCCACCCTCTTCTCTCCTCCCCACAAAGCTCCCAGCCTGCTCCCAGTCGGAAGAAGCCGTGTGCTGCGCTGCTGCAGCGCTGTGCCTGCGAACCCAGCTGAAAGTGAGCCAACCACTAACACCTTTGTATTTGTAATAAAGAATCAGATAAATCACCCACAGCATCGTTAGCTGGCAGTACCCAAAAAGAAAAGTCTTAAACAACACGAGTTTTATGTAGAAACTTTTAAATTACAATTGTGGTTTTAACTTCCTCATTTAGTCTTTCTTGGCCCTAGTTCTATAGATAGTATCTACCTGCCTGATTGACAGTGAAAATAAGTTAACATTTGTAAGCATGCTGAATACAGATAGTTTGTTAATACCATTTTACATGAAGTAGGGCCAGAAATGGCTATGATTTCACAGCCTGTATCTCAGGCTGCATCAAAAAAAGTGTGATCAGCGGGTCAAGGGAGGTGATTCTTCCCCTCTACTCCACTCTCATGAGACCCCACCTAGAGTTCTACATTGAGTTCTGGGGTCCTCAGCGCAAGAAAGGCATGGATCTGCTAGAGCAAGTCCAGAGGAGGCCACGGAGATGATCAGAAGTCTGGAGCACCTCATATATGACCAAAAGCTGTAAGAGCTGGGGTTGTTCAGCCTGGAGAAGAGAAGCTTCTGGAGAGACTTTATAGCAGCCTGCCAGTACTTAAAGGAGCTACAGAAAAGCTGGGAAGGGGCTCTTGATCAGTGAGTGCAGGGATAGGATGAGGGGGAACAGTTTTAAGCTGAAAGAGGGAAGATGTAGGTTAAGTATTAGGAAGAAATGTTTTCTTGTGAGGGTGGTGAGGCACTGGTACACGTTGTCCAAAGTCATGGATGCCTCAACCCTGGAGGTGGTTCAAGGCCAGGTTGGATGAGGTTTTGAGGAGCCTGGTCCAGTGGGAGGCAGGGGGGTTGGAACTGGATGATCTTTATGGTCCCTTCCAAGCCAAACCATCCTGTGATTCTATGATTGATCTTCTGATGCTCATTAAACAGGCCCATTGCATGTATTCTAAATATTTCCTACCAGATGCTCCTGAGCTGTGCGGGGCAGAAGTTTGTCCTCAGTTTCTGTTTGGAAATCTTGGCCCTTACTTCACCGCAGGATTGTGCCTGAGCAACACAAAGAATGAGTGCAGAACGACCGTGCTGTGCCCACCTGGTCAATGCTACATCTGCAAAGACATGGCTAGGTTTGTATGCACCAACCCAGCATTTTTGGATGCTCCAAGTCTACTGCACTTTTTGCAGCGAGCCATGTGATACCAGAGGTGAAGAAGTGCACACCTCTCCCCTGCACCTGTGAGAAAGGATGAGGCCTTATTAGCTAGCGAATTTTGGCTCCATTTTGTTTGCAGTCAATGACTTCGGAGTCCTTGTTTCTTGCCTGGACCTAGCTGCTAGATGAACCTTAGACTTGTCTTCACTTTTGTTTTAGGCCTTATCTCCCGCTGTTTCTGACTTGCCTCTCTGGATGGGCCCTGGACCCGCTTCATGCCCTTGCTCTGACCGTCCCAGCACCCAGCCCTGCCTGTCCCGCTGCAGGACTGCGCCCTGTCGGCGAGGACACAACCCGTGCTGTGGTCACCCTTGGTTCCCAGCTCATCTCACCTCAGGGAGCAGCACTGCTGACAGAGATGGAGAGAGCTCAGGATACCACACTGGAGAGGAATTGAGATTTGTTCAGATATTTCCAACCTGCGAACAATATTGAAAAGTCAAGATATCCTCAAATTCCTGAGTCTCATGTGGGAAAATTTCTGTACTTCTAGTGGTTTTGGATATGGTTTGGGGCAAATGAACAGACAACTGGATAGATGTTACTTCAGATCACTAACTAGTGAAGACCAGAAGCAGAAATAAAAGTGGAAAAACACTTTCTGACGCCTACAGCCCAGAGGGATGACAGTTAAGGAGAATTCATGCTGCTGTCTCAAAATATCAAAATGTACATCAGCATTTTAAGAGCACTGAAAATAATCTTTTCAGCAACAACTTCCATGAGAATAGTTTGCCTAACTTTAGCCTTGATAATTTATTTTCAACTGATAAATATTTGACAGATCTTTATGAAAACAGGTATCCTCAACAAAAAGAGAAATAAACTACAGCTATTGATAAAACTACCTATCTGCTTAAATTTTGTTTCAAGTTAGCAGCTCTGCTTTTGAGTAACTTGACTTTAATGTCTCCAACTATCATCAGTCTGCTAAGGAAGGATGATGCTGTGCCAGGCATGAGTGTAACCTGAGTGACATTAACAATGCTGATGAATTTTAAGAATAGTTGATAAGAGAGTATTCACCAAAGAAATTCTGCAAAGGACAGAAACACTTCAGGGTAAAACCATAAAGTGACAGCAGTGAGAATGTTAACGTTTGAAGGCACAAATAACTGCTACAAAAGCTAGGAAAGAAAACAGAACTTCAGAGCATTTTATACCAGCAAGTAACAGTAAAGTGTTAAGAAAAAAAAGGAGGGGGTGGGGGTTAAAGTATCTCTCTTCAAGACATTCTGTTTAATTTTGCAATGCAAATTTCTTAATGCTTTCCTAAACAGCATGCACTCTGAACTCGTGGTACACACTTCCCCAAATGACACAGGCTAGAGAAGTACCTTCCTGAAATACCTGCCTGTTCTGAAAATAAGTAAAACAGCCCATTTCTGCAGTTATCTGATTTTTCTAGTCACTGGTGGAACTCTAGAAAGTAGATGACTTTCAGCTGTTAGTGTGGTTGCAACACTTTTCTGTGTGAAATCAATAAATAATTTAAGTTTCTACAGTTGGAGCTGTTAAAGCAGCGTCGTTGCAAGGGAGGAGAAGGTTTTCCTGAGCGGAATTCCAAAAGAATACAAATTGGATGGGGAAAACCACATCAACAGTGACTGTAAAGCTTACTTCAATAACTTGCAGAACAGTAGTTTTGCCAATAGAGAATTAAACGTCAGAGTAACTTCAAAAATCCTTAATTTTCCAGGTATATTAATAAAATGTAAAAAATACTTGGGATTTTGCTGCTAGAAAGGACTTATTCCATATTTTCTGGAAGAAATCTGTCCACCTTTGCTATGTATTTTTTTATTATTGGAAAAAACACGTATTGTAACAGCCATTTCCCAAACACGTAAATGATGTAATGACTAAACGGGACAAAATAATGTTTTTCTAATGCTGAAGCAAACTTAATTTTAAGCAATGTAACATATTAAAGGAAAAAATGTGTAATTTCTGTTGAAGGCAGTTTGACATAAGCAGGAAGAAAAAAATGTTCCAGTGAATTGGTTTGGAAATGGGTTCATTTTACTCGTGCAAGCGCTGAAATCTGTTTGACAGATTTATTCATTTTAAAAGACTGACTTTTAGAAACAGGATCTTGGTGTATGAAATGCAAGGACATTGAGAGACTGGACATGCAGCGAAGGGGCTGCTGGTGAAGGGGCTGGAGAACAAGTGTTATAAGGAGCATGTGAGGGAACTGGAATTGTTTAGCCTAGAGAAAAGGAGGCTGAAGGGAGACCTTATCACTGTCTACAGCTCCCTGAAAGGAGGTTGTACAGGGGCGGGTGCTGGTCTTTTCTCCCAAGTAACAAGTGATAGGATGAGAGGAACTGGCCTCAAGTTGTGCCAGAGAAGGTTCAGTTTAGATGTCAGGAAAATTTTCTTCACTGAAAGAGCTCTCAGGCATTGGAACAGCTGCCCAGGGAGATGGTGGAGTCACCATCCTTGAAGGTATTTAAAAGATGGGTAGATGTGGTGCTCAGAGATCTGCTTTAGTAGTGGACAGGGACAGTCTCGTCCAGACTAAACAGCCCCAGTTCCTCAGCTGCTCCCCATAACACTTGTGCTCCAAACCCTTCCCCAGCTCTGTTCCCCTCCTCTGGACACGCTCCAGCCCCTCAAGGTCCTCCTTGTATTGAGGGGCCCAAAACCGAACACAGGATTCGAGGTGCAGCCTCACCAGTGTGGAGCACAGCACAACCCCTTCCCTGCTCCTGCTGGCCACGCTGTTTCTGATACAAGCCACAATGCTGCTGGCCCTCTTGGCCACTGGGCACTGCTGCCCTATGTTCTGCTGTCGACCAACACCTCCAGGTCCTTCTCTGCCAGGCAGCTTCCCAGCTGCTCTTCCCCAAGCCTGGAGCTGCACGGGGTTGTGGTGACCCAAGTGCAGAACCCTGTGCTTGGCCTTGTTGAACCTCATATGTTTGGCCTCGGTCCATCAACCCAGCTCGTCCAGATCCCTCTGCAGAGCCTCCCTGCCCTCAAGCAGATCCACATTCCCATGTAACTTGGTGTCATCTGCAAACTGACTGAGGGTACACTCGACACTCCTCATCCGGATCATTGACAGAGACATTCAACAGAACCGGCCCCAACGCTGAGACCTGGGAACAGTGCTTGTGACCAGCTCCCAGCTGGACTGAACTCCATTCCCCACCACTCTTTGGGACTGGCCAGCCAGACGGTATTTCACCCAGCAGAGAGTACACCTGTCCAAGCTAAGGGCAGTTTCTCTAGAAGAATGCTGAGGTGATACCAAAAGATGCTGCAAATAAACTTTCTGAGGCTCTATTTGGAGTTTGGGAAAGCAAACGCCCTTCATCAGCCCCGGGCGAGGCGAGGGAGCGCTTGGCATGGATCTGTGCAGCGATGGGGCAGGATGCATCTCCCACTCACGTGTGTGTGTGAATTCTCCCAGGAATCCTTCTCCGTCTATTCCTTCCCAAGGACTCACTTTAATGTTATCATGAACTTCACAACAGTCACATCTCTGGCTAATTCGGAGCCGGCTCCAGCTCTGCCTGACCTCGCATTTGAGACAGGGAAAGGCTGCAAGCAGAGGGGATTGCAGGAGACACCTCTGCTCAGCACAGAGCACACCGAACACAAGGCGTTACCATCTCCAGGGATGAGCAGTGCCTGGAGGAGCAGACCGCACTTCCAAACCAGACGGTTACTTGCATGAATTTCACTCTGCTTCGGTGTAAATCGAAATATTCCACTTTTTTTTAATAGCAGCTATTTGTCACAGTGGGAAACGGTGCCAAAGGCTTCACCGAGCCCCTGTACAGAAGCACCAGGCGATCCGCGGGGCTCGAACAACACGAGATCCCCGCGCGGAAAAGATTGGGGGGGGGGGGCGGGGGGGGGCCGCCGGCACCGCGCGGGTTAACCGGGGGCTGGCGGTGGGTGTGACGTCATCGCGCGGCGCCGAGGCCCCGCCCCGCCGTACTGACCACGCCCCCTCGCCGATCACGCCCCTCACTGACCACGCCCCCTCCGCGCGCTCCGGCCGGCCCCGCCCCCGCGCCGCGCTGCCCCCCCGGCCCATGGCGTCCCCGGCGGCCGCGCGGCGCCGCGACTGGTACTGGCTGCGCTCCTTCATCGCCGGAGGTGGGAGCGGGGGACCGCGGTGGGGGGGGGGGGGGGGCTGCGTGTCCGTGTCCCCCGCAGAGCCGCTGCTGGCCGGTCCCCACCGGGGCAAGCGCGGGGCGCTGCTCCCTTCCCCCTTTTGCCTTTCCCTTCTCTTCTTTCCCCCTTCCATTTTCCTATTCCCTATCCCCTCTTTCTTTTCCCCCTCTGCTCTTCCTCCCCTTTCCCCTTCTGCTCTTCCTTCCTTTTCCTCTCTCTGCTCTTCCTCGCCTCTCCCCCTCTGCTCTTCCTCGCCTCTCCCCCTCTGCTCTTCCTCCCCTCTCCCCCTCTGCTCTTCCTCCCCTCTCCCCCTCTGCTCTTCCTCCCCTCTCCCCCTCTGCTCTTCCTCCCCTCTCTCCCTGTTCTCTTTCCCTCGGTGCAGGCGGGCGCTGAGCTAGGATCCCTGCACAGTTCCTGCTCCCACACTGGGGTGCAGGGACCCCGGGTATCCGCATCCCGCATCCCCACAGCTGCTGCTGGGAAGAGGGGGAGGAGTGGTGGGGGGAGGCAGCCCTGCAAAACACCAGCCCCTCAAATGTGACCCAGCAAACACAAGCCCTGCAAACATGACCGTGCAGACGCAGCCCGGCAAGCGGGACCCCACGTTCCCCACCCTTTGGAGAAAAAGCCCCGTTCCCTTTTCCCAGCGGGGTTGCTCCTGGTTCCCCAGGGGCTCGCAAGGGGCTGTGTGTTTCCCACAGGCTGCACTCGCCGTTGGCCAGGGAGCAGTGCAGGGTGCGTGGCGGGCAGGGATCCTGCTCCTTAGGGAGAGCAGCCACATGGAATCATATAATCATTTGGTTGGAAGAGACATGGAGTTCAGCTGTGCCTGTTCACTAAACCGTATCCCTGAGCACCTTGTCTATGCGTCTTTTAAACGTCTCCAGGGATGGGGACTCCATCACCTCCCTGGGCAGCTTCTGCCAGTGCCTCAGAACCCTTTCAGAGGGGAAATTTTTACTGATATCTAATTTAAACCTCCCCTGGCACAACTTGAGGTCATTTCCTCTATTCTATCACTTGTTATTAGGGAGAAGAGACTGACAGCGGCTGTTCTCCGCAGTAAGGAAGGCGGGATTGGGGTGGAAAACTCCGGAGTGTCTTACCCTGCGAGCTGCTGTGCCTGCAGTGACAGAGAAGCAGTAGCCTGGGTTTCTGTAATCAAGAAAAGTAGCTTACACATTGCATTAAGGCTTTAACAGGCTGTAGCATGTTTGTCATAGAGGCTGCTTACTCGCCACTGGGACTTTTTCTAGTTCCCGAGTTTCTCCTCCCCTATTCTATTTGAAAATACGTTAGAAAAAATTGTTTATCTGCTGATGTGAAGAACTTCTGCATCCCGTAACTGTTTCTTTTCCCCTCTTGGAAAGGTGTCGCAGGATGTTGTGCCAAAACAACCATTGCACCCCTGGATCGGGTGAAGATCTTGCTGCAGGCTCATAATCACCATTACAAACACCTAGGTAAGACGGCTGCTCCCTGTGCAATTTTGGTTTTTAATCTAGTATGTATGGCTTGGGGATGTTGATTTCTCCAGCAACCTTCTGTTTGATTACCACCTGTTTTTATCTGTCTGGTCAGCCTGTGTGCCACATTTTGTTAATGCTTAGAAAGGAAAATCATACCTGTGCAGGTAATGTTGTGTTGGTTGATGCATTAGACGTGGGGATGTATGATAACCGTCAGAAATCTAAGAGCTGGGCTTGACCTTCCTCTTCTGAAGCCGCAGGAGACTGATAATTACAAGTTCAGAGCTGGGATCGTTTATGCCAAAAGCATCACTGCTGGTTGCTGCTGCAGTCTGCTCAGTGGCTGCTACATCCCAGGGGTGGTGGGAATCCACGTTTCTCGGGGCTTGGTAGCACAGGGGCTGGTGATTCCAAGCCAGTGGCCACTGAGTCCTCTAGGTCTCGTGTGCACTTACACTCGCAGAGAGCAGTGTGGCTGATAGGAACGGAAGATAAAAGTGAAAGATTAAATAGAATTCCAATGCCCCATCCCTAGAGGTGTTCAGGGCCAGGTTGGATGGGGCCTCGAGCAGCCTGATCTAGTAGGACGTGTCCCTGCCCATGGCTGCGGGGTTGGAACTGGAAGGTCCCTTCCAACCCAAACCATTCTATGATTCTATGAATACACGCTTGACGTAAGGTGCTGGTGATCTGTGTTTGGCATCTGTGTTGCATCATGGTGAGTAACAAATCGCAGTTGGCAGCTGGTTTGGAACCATTCTCTGGGGGCTGTAACAGTGCCCTCTTGTGCACAGTATTTGAGGAATTTTGTGTCATCTGGTCTTGAAATATGCCATAACTTATGTTCTGAAATTTAAGTGTGTTACAGTTGTCAAGAAAAAAATAATAAATTTGAATTGGTTAATTTTACATGTAATGTAACTTTGGAATTTTTAACTTCTACGGTAATGATAATTTTTTTTTAAAGGCTGGAAAAATAAATCTTGAAACAAAATTCAATGGATATATTTATTCCCTTCATGGTGCCAAAAAGGGAAACACAAGTCATGTGGCATTTTGGTATCACAGTCACATAAGTTTGCACTCAGGTGTGCAGTCTAAGAATTGAAACCTTAAATAATTGGTTTCACTGGTCTTTTAAATCATTATTTATTCTCTGCTTTGTACTGTGCCATAACCGGCAAGTAAAATCTTATATTATTCCCTGTTTCGGGTGTTAAATATGATGCTGATTATTTGAAATGTGTCTGACTTTAATGCATGTCCTTGCTACGTGGAGGTGGAAAATAAAATGGAGTGGGTGAGATACTCATAGGTGCACAGACACGATGGGTTCGTTCATCAGAATCCTCATTAAATGATTTTACTGCACTTGGTCTGTGAAGTTCGTGCCGCATGGATCTTGGAGCGTGTTTTAAGAAATAAGAACAGTAATTCATCTTTGCAGGGTAGAGAAACATTCTAGTCGAGGCCGAAGTGTTTTCAGAGACATGTAATAAGCGTGACGTCTTAAAAATACATTTAATATTGTTTTCTTAGAATCCAAGAAGGTAACTAATCCTCGTTCTATTTAAACGTCAAATGAAACCTTGTAACTACTCTTTCTTTCCTGCCTGAAAGTAAGAGAAATGTATAAGCCTTTTTCGTGTTCGGCTCTTACATTATTAGCTAGTTGCAAATGAATGAAAATTGAAGTGTTATAGTTTATTCCTTTACTAAATAAACAAAAAGTCAATTTGATAGCAATTGTGTGTACCTATAACATGTTTATAATAAAAGTGTAGGTTTTGCCCAAACTTTGTATGATCTTGCATTATTTCCCACTTATTAAAAGGGAACAGGATTGCTTCTTGTTCCAGCAACTCTGGGACAGGAAGTGTCAGACTCTTAAGTGTGAGATGTTGTAAACAATGAGAGTCTTAAACTAGTTTGCTTCATTTCCTCAGTGATGGAAATCTTAATCTGTAATTTAGCATGGAGCAATATTAGATTGTTTCCCAATGGTTTTAGCTTTTTATGCATGCATTTATTTATTGATTTATAATGGACTGAATTGAGAGTCAGCCAATTTCCTCTCCTCTGTGGGTGGGTAGGATTATCTGCCCTAGGATTGCTTGCAGCCCAGGCAAGTCCTGGGGGCCTGAATGCATGAATTCAGGAGGAGGTCTGCTGAGCCTGGGAGGTGAGAAAGCTAATAAAACTTAAACCTCCTCCTTCTGGCAATGTTTGGGCATTGAAAGTGGGATTTTCTACTCTCCGCAGTTACATAAACAACAAGGTCCAGCCTTAGTTGCATGCATCCTTTGTTATTGTCAGGAATATTTGCTTGATTTTTGTTCCCCCTCACCCCTCCCAGTGGAATTGTTCAATACCTCTTTCTGTATTGCTGGCAGGAGTGTTTTCTACATTGTGTGCTGTCCCCAAAAAGGAAGGTTACCTCGGGCTGTATAAAGGAAATGGGGCAATGATGATTAGAATATTTCCATATGGTGCAATTCAGTTTATGGCATTTGACCGATATAAAAAGGTAGGGGAATTTATTTTATTTTATTTATCTTTTTTTTTTCTTTTTTTTCTCCTTCAATGAGATTCTTTAAGTGATTGAAACTGACACTGAAACTTCCGTGCCTTATTTATTAGTTGCATGTCTTTCCTATGGTTACTTAATTTTGTCTGAATCTACCCATGAAAAACATAAGGGCAACAGTGAAACTTTTTGCATTGCTGCTTAAGGAAAAAAATCCCACTGATTTTTGTACCTTTGTATTGTTGAGAATAGTACTTTTTTGTGAAAGAATAAGGTAATCTAAAGGTAGTCTGCTGTGTTTGTATCACTGTAAGGTAGCCCCTTTTGAATAATGTAGGAAGAAATTAAAATGAAACCTCTTTATTATATTGCGTTTGGATTCTTGATGGATGGAGTAACTCAAACTGGAAAGTCAGTCTGGATATGACTGCTATATTTGACCTGACAAATGATTATATCAGGCTCTAGATAAAAATGACTTGGAAGAGGAAATGCTTATTTTGGGGTCCTGCAAGATTTGTGGATTCCTTTGAGCTCTCATGCATTTACCCTTTCATAATAAATACATAATAAATCCCTGCAACATCTTTTGGAGGTCAGGTGTTGGCATGAACATGTTTTTAACTATTGCTTATATGTAGTAAAAAGTACCATTTTACTTGTAGCAATGAGGAATTCTGTGTTTGAAAAGTTAGATTTAGTACCAAGTAAATTGCATGATTTTTACTGAAGACAGTGAGATTGAAATTGTGAATCCCATCCCTAAAGAGCAAATTCCAGAAAACTGATACAAAGAAGTAACTGCGGTGAGTTTCATATGTTCTTTTTTTTGTGGTGTAATCATAAATGCTGTTGATCTATGCTTGCTTTATGTTGTGTTGAACAAAAACCTGCATGTCATGCTTTATAATGAAATGATTTATGGATCTGCAAGTGTCAAGAAACCATTTATTATGATAGCAGTTTCTTTTAATCTATTGACAACAAATATTCAAGGTGTTTTGCAGGAACATGTAAAAGGAATTAAAAAACCCAGTTCTTAAAGAACGAAGACATGGAGTGAACTTCTTTATATAGCAGAAACTGCTTCTTAAATAGTCTGTTATTTGATAAAAACCTGGACACCAATTTTAACTTCCTTCCAGGATTTTTAAATCCAGTTTAAAAAGTCTTAAAGATATATTTATGGGAGTACGTTTCACGTGCTTTACACAGGAGAAAACTGTACTCTTCTTATATGTGTCACTTTTCAACTTTGCTCAGTGTCCTTTGCACTCTGTCATGCAACAGGCATAGTATTCGATTTGCCTCACGTTAAAGATAACTAAATAAACAATCTGGTTTATGAAGTAAACAGTACAACTACTTTCAACTAATTGTTCTGCCTTTTTAGTAGAATTTGAGCACTTTCATGTTTTAAGAAGAAATTGGCAACAGTAGTGATGTTTAGAAAACTCATTTAACAGTAATTAAGGGCTTTGGTTTGAATTTGTAGTGTTGTAAACTTGTTGGAAAAAGCTATAGCATTTGCATTAATGTGCTGTGTGATGCACATCTCTGTATTTTCTGATGTATGACTACTGTAAACGTTCTGTATTTTGTAGGTAATAAAGAAGCAACTTGGGATTTCGGGGCATGTGCATCGATTAATGGCTGGATCCTTGGCAGGTATAGTGTTCTACTTGAATTTCAGACATCTCTTTTGCTGAAAAGTTAATATTTCTTTAGAGGATGATTTGATGTGTGTTCAGGTCAAACTTGCCAGTTTGTATTAAGCAAAAAGACTAGTAAATGGTTAATGTACCCAATAGTTGCCTAATGGGAAACTGTCTAAGAGTGTTCTTTAAAATATCTTTGTTCAAGCACTGAATTCTGTGCTGTGTTGTCAGGCACAGCTTTTACAGTGTTTTCTATGGCTTTTTAAAAATCAAAAATCCAGTGTCATCAAGATGAAATGTAAAGATGCAGGTTTTGGTAGAATTGGCTTATTGACCTGTCTGCCATTGCTACTGGGTTAAATATAATCTCATAGAGAGGGAACTGCAACTCCTTAAATTTGTGGTTCCTTTGGATTTGCTAGAAATATCTACACTTCTCAACATCCAGCACAGGATTGTCATGAATCTCTTTAGAGTGTATGTGTGAACGTTAAAAACCATCACTTACCCATTAGTGCAGTAGCAGTAGAAAAACCCACTTGTAAGCTGCCAGGATGTGGTACAATTACACGTTTCTGTTTTCCTCTAGCTAGTCATTCAGCCAAAAGTAGCTAAGAAAAAACAGGGAAAGGTAAGTAATAGTGGACTGATTTCTAATCAAGGTGGCTCTTCATGTGCTTTTACTTTGTAAAATAAGCTTAATGCTGTCTAGTGAGAGTTCTTAAATAGTTATGACTTGAGTATTAATATTTGGCTTCTTTAGGAATAAAAATGCTGAGGTTTGTTAGTACTACGTTTGGTTGAACAAGGAAGACCTCGTGAAGGTGTTTTGGCTTTCCATACCACCAGAGGAAAAGGAAAGAGAATGAAATGAAGTGAAACAATTCAAAGATCCTAAAAAATAGCAAAGCCCATTTGGAAGATATGTTCCAGAATTTGGCTGGCTTTGTAAAAGAACTGGAAAAAATACATTCTGGCTTTTTTTCCTTTTTTAATTCCTTTCTTTCCCCCTAGCTTCCCTTAACTGTGCTAAAGAACACTTCACATTTCTCCCCTCCCCAAACAAGCTTATTACTAGGTTTTTCAGGAGCCCTGTCAGAAACCTGGAACCTGACTTGCAAAGCACTGTGAAAACATTGAATAATCAGCATAACTCTGTCCCTGTTGGTCGTACTGGAATTCTTTGTGTAGAGAAATTAATAGCAGTCTGGCATCATTTTAAGCACCTTACTGGTTAAATCTGGTTTGTATGATTAGTGTGACAGAAATAAAATTAACATACAGTACTATCTGGAAACCACGATCAAATGAAGCACTTTGTGTGCTGCACTGAAGTACAATGTACTCAGCGGTCTGGCGTTGAGAACCCCAAAACCGAGTGTGTGAGCTGGGCTTTGGTGTGCAGTGAAACGAGCACAGCAGCCAGGTGTAAGAGTAGCACCACATGTGAATGTCTTACCAGTTGTTTACTGGGTGATATTAACTGCTTTTTGGGATATTCACTCATAAGAGGGTGGAGAATTTACATTCAGGACGCCAAGAAGATAGAGGAGAGGAAGGAGGGCCAAGAGTAGCGTAGAGTTTGAAATCTGCTAGAGACGTGCTCTAGTTTTGTAGTCAAAATAAGCAATTTTAAAAGCAACTGGTAATATTTCTCGCTTCAACTTGTGTGTCATAGTCTCTCCATGACTCTGATAAGGGATATTACTCTTTCTTCCACTTTTAAATGACTAAAAGAGACTGTGTGCTACGTGCAACCCACTGTTGGAGTCTTCCCATTTTCCTGGCAGTTGAAAAAGGATAGCCCTT
Organism: Phaenicophaeus curvirostris; assembly: GCF_032191515.1. Lineage (NCBI taxonomy): Eukaryota > Metazoa > Chordata > Aves > Cuculiformes > Cuculidae > Phaenicophaeus > Phaenicophaeus curvirostris. The sequence continues at coordinate 5,770,533 of NC_091400.1, read as the reverse complement.
GTTTTCCCTCTCCTTTTCTTCCTCTCTACTTCACGTAGGCACACAGCTGTCTGCTTTCACTGTGTGGCTACCGATACTTAAATCTCGCTGATGTCTTGCTCCATGCTGGCGTTTCCAGCATTCCTAGCACTCAACAGCTTCAAAGTGGTGGGAAACGTTTGGTTTGATTATCTTCTGTAACTGATAAAGAGGATCAAAAGCATATCCACAGGGGAAAACAAGGCAGTGAGGATGGGGCTAGCAGAGGGAGAGGAGAGAAAAACCTATTGTAATGCATATATTTAAGAAGGCCAAGTTAAAGTTACTTCTGACTCTGAATTTCCTGAGCCTTGTGTGATTCAAATTTCAGCGGTAACACCTCATTAACAGCCAAATGGTGTGAAACTCCTTTAAAGGGAAGACAGAGCTGGGGAGAAGATAGAGAAATCATAAAGGTTAGTGGGGTGTAGGCAACAGTGACCAAATAACACTTGTATCACAGGAATTTGTTCAAATCTTAATCTTTTTTTCATTTTCTAAGTGAAAAATCTGAATTAAAAAACAGAAATGTGTATTTCCTTCCTGCACCTGATTAAATTAAAAATAAAAAAAAGCCTAAAAAAAGACTAGATGTTTCCTAGAATGAACTCACGCTCCATGAAACTAATGCAGAAAGCATGGTTTTGTCTTTATCTTTTAGCTTTTACTAAAAGAGATTGGAAAACAGTACTGACCCAGGAGGATACCCTGTCTCAGTTTTATGTAACTAAGTTACCTGTTTGAGTCAACATTTTAAAAGAATGTGCTGTTTATTTCTTCAGGTGCAGTTTAGAAGGAAACAGAATTACGTATTGGAGGTCTAGAAATACTAGGATTTCTAAATCAGGCAGTTCTTTAACAACCTGCCTGATAAATATTCTTTGTCATTAGCTTTTTCTCTCTATGTATAGTTCCTGAAGCTTTGTTTTCTTCAGAAGATTCCTCCTTCATAAATTAATCTTTAAGGAGCATTTCTTCTGCAGTTCAAGGCCACAACTTGTGTTTTCACTTTCTGAACTCTATACCTCTGAATTACCTGGTAATACTTGATTTAATCTGCATAGTTATAAAGTACAAAGAGCATGATTCAGGAATCATAAAAACTTGTTTGCCAGATATGTTTGCAGTACCCAAGCTTTGTAAGCATATTTCACTTGGGTTTTTTTCTTGATCCAGATGCTTTTTTAAATTTTTATTTTCAAAGAAAATTACCAAGAATGGAGGAATACTAGGGAAACTGGGAGAGAGAGAGAGAGAGAGAGAGAGAAATCCCTGTAGAGCTGCTCTCATTGTTAACTCCCAAAGCTTGGGCAGCAAATCAAGGGCAGTGTGATTCCTGTTGTGCTTCATTGAGGCTAAGTCTCAGGAAAGGTCCGTGTAACCTTGTATCTTGTCCCCAAGAGCAGCCAAAGGTTCTTGAGGACAATGTGGTAAGTGAAGAAAGGTTTTTCCCTGACTTCCTTGACTTTTAAGTGATTGGTTGGGGCAGACTTTGCTTCCTCAAGCTGGGAAATCAGCCTTAAGATTGGTCTGACTTCTGATAACTCCTAATATTTAGGGAGTAGAGATCAGATTAGTCACTTTGTAGGCTTCACCAAAATGACTTAACGTCCTGAAGCTGGTTGATGGTCCTCCCAGAAAGGGCAGTGTCTCTTCCAAGGCCCAAAGGAAATCCTGATTCCCAGTATGTATAGTCTGCTTGTATGAACAGGAGGCAGTAATACACTTCTCCCAGTTGCTTCAAGAAAGCGTATTTTGTGTCTGATGTTAGAAATCCCATTTTTTTCAGAACTCATGGGTGGAGGATTTTAAGAAAAAGTAAAAAAAAAAAATGGTGGATGCTGTTTAAATCCTTACTACTTATAGTTTCTTCCTGTTCCACTTGATTTTTTTTTCAGTTGTACTGTTTTTGGGCCGTGTTCACCGGTTCTTGCATTCACCAAACTCTCGATGGGTCTATTTTGCTCCTATTTGTTCAGAGGATGTTCCTGGACATGTATCAGTGCATGACTGGGAAGAGAAGGGGGATAAAGTTGCCTCTTTTTAGAAGTAGCATGGCTTTCCTCTGAACTCTTAGGCTGCTTCATCAGTTTGATCCTGACCTTATTTTAAATGTCATTAGAGCATATGTAGTATCTTCAACTGCTATATATACGAGCATCTTTATCCAGTAATCACATCAAATTCTGACACAATCTTTTTTAAATTAAACATGTAAATTTGGCTGGTTTTTTTTTTTCTTTAACTATCTGGTAGGGTTAGGTTTCATGGCTCCAATCCAGTAGAGCTGATGTATTTGACTAGCCTGGTGCTTATGAGGCATGGACTTGAATAAGATTGGTCACGTGGATGCAGTTAGGCCCATAAATCTTTGGAAAACTGAGACCTAGGTGTGCAGCTTCAGTGAACAGAAAGTATAAACATACATCCTTTGTGTGTTGCTGAAGTTAGTGTTCCTGTTTGCTCGTGATAAGTGACTTCAACTGTTTCTTTGACAAAATAATTTGTATATGCTATTATATTCACTGCCAAAAAAGGAAATTCTGATTTTCAAGATAATCCTAGAATCAGATAAGGCGTAGGTGAGTTTTGTTTGCTTGTTTTGTTTTTGTTTTTAATAAAGGTATTACAGCAGTGATTTGTACTTACCCTCTTGATATGGTTAGAGTTCGCCTGGCGTTCCAAGTAAAAGGGGAACACAAGTACATGGGAATTATCCATGCATTCAAGATGATTTACACAAAGGTATTTTCTCTTTTAATCTTTAGTTCTGTCAAAGCAAAATATGCTCATTAAAGAATGTTGCACTGCATTGAAAATAGTAGCTTGGTGGAAAATAACATGACTTCATTGCGTGCACATTGGATATGTTAATGTAAAAAAAATTGACCTGGATGCTTCCTTCTACTCAGATTGCTAAGATGTAGGTGAGGCTCTTGTAAGGGGGAGGCCAAAATCAGCAGAGAGAAGCTGCTTTTCAAGAACATGTAGTAATGATACAAAATAGAAATTTGGGGTGGAGGGATATGTATAATACAGAAATGTTTCCTAGATTATGATGTTGGATGTAGATCTTTCTCCATAATTTTTCCTTCTTTATCTCCTATGGAGCCAGGCAGTTGTCCCCTCGATACTTCAGGCATGAGGAATGGAACTTAATGCTAGCTCCTCAGTGCTAGATGCTGCTAGTCAGATTGTTGTTGTATGAACCTGTGTGAACAGTCGTATGACTTGTTAAGATGCTGGTTGTATTTCTTGTCACAAATGTACGTGTGTTTTTCTTTCCAAGGAAGGTGGTTTAAGAGGGTTCTACAGAGGGCTGATCCCAACTGTTGTAGGAATGGCACCATATGCTGGTAAGTTTAAAAACAGAACGTGGCACTCCCTCAGCAGTTACATGTGCTACTAAATTTACGTAATATAGTTGCATACCTAGTTAATTAGCCTCTGTTAAAATCAAGGATCATGTTTTTTACTGAATGGAGACGGGAGGCCCGTAGAAACATTTGCAACTCTGAAGCCTTGGTCTAGAATTGATCAATATGTGTTAAAGTATCTTCAATAGGCAAAGCCTGGCTTGTCTGAAAATTGGAGTTGAGAAGGAGAGGGGTAAAGTCGTGGTTCTTTCTTCTGCTTCCCAGCTTTCCCACACGAAAGCATAGGATATTTCTCCCAAACAGGTAAATCCATGACAGTGCAGAGCACTCTACAGAGGGAGACTTTGAGCCTCTGTGTGGGCTCCATCTCCTGGTGACTTTTGTGTTAATGGTTATGGGATGGAGGAACATCAGAACTGACCAGCTAAGCTACACTTGTATTTACAAGATGAGAAATGTTCTTCACTTAAAAGATCTTAGGAATTACTCCTAACAGCAATCCAGTAATTTAAGACCCACAGTCTATCTTATGTAAAGTGTTCTTTTAACGATAAACACTAACTCGTTTGGACAGAAATTACTGTAGAAGTTCAAAACAGTATTTTGTAGACGTTTAAAACAGTATTTGTCTCTTCCGTTCTGCTTAAGAAAAATTTCTAAAAAAATTGGGAAATAGTTTCATTTTGTATTTGCAGCTTTTTCTTTATAATGATGATGCATCAACAAATAGTTTGCTTTTTCATGAAAGTACATAAAATCAAATTTCCTTTTAGGTTTTTCATTTTTTACCTTTGGTACCTTAAAGAGCATTGGACTTGCTCAAGCACCTAACTTGCTTGGACGGCCTTCATTAGATAACCCCGATGTCTTAGTTTTGAAAACACATGTAAATCTGCTGTGTGGTGGGATAGCTGGAGCAATAGCTCAGACCATATCGTAAGTTTGAGTATATATATATATTTTTTCTATATAGCTCTTCATTCTAAAGAAACTTTTACCTGAGAATATGATTTTATATAAGTCTAGTTATTAATAAGATTTTAAATCAGGTTAATTGGACACTGGAATTCAGTTTTTTCCTGTTGTTTCATTTACTTTATATTTTATCTTCAGCGTCCTTAAAAACATACGCAGAGTCAATTAAACAAATACAGACAAATCTCCTAAAATCAGTTGGAATCTTGTTTGGTAAGCCATGAAATTTTGACCGTGAACATAATATGCAGAATTTTATTATTCCAATTTATTTTCAAAATAATGTGACCTGTGAAGCCATAGAATTAAAAAAAAAAACACCCCCAAACCCAACAAAAAAAAGACAAACCAAACCCCCCCCCCAAGTCTTAGATATTGTATTTGGCATTAATTTTGTTATTACTTTGCCTGCTTTCTCCATTCTTGTGCTGTCCTTGTCATATGTTATTTTGTCCATAAAATACATTAATTTAATGGACTTACACGGCATCAATTTTTCACTATATCATTGCTTTACAAATGTCATTGTCTATTAATCCTTAAACTCTTAATTTTATTTTTGATTCAGGTGTCTCCTCCCTTCAGCGTTTTACAGACTGTTTTATACTCTCATCTGATCTTCATGTGTCTTTCTTACTCGGGCCAAATGGAATACATTAAGAGATCCAATTTGCTGGTTTTGGTTGTATGAGGGAAGTCTCCTTTTTAGGAGAAATTTCAGCTGTGTTGAGAATCTGAGCTGGATTCCTGACTCACTGAAAAGGGAGCTTGGAGATTGCATATGGACTGCTTTGTGTTCTTTATTAAACAATATTAATGCAGTGATCACACATGTGGTTGAACTCCTGTTCAAATATCTCCTCTGTAGATACCCCCTTGATGTAACTCGTAGGCGAATGCAGCTAGGAGCCGTTCTCCCAGACTCTGAAAAGTGCCTGTAAGTATTTTCTTTTCATACATAACTAAATTTGTAGATGTCTGAGCAAAGTTAAATTCATGATTTTAAAGTTTAAAACAAAACAGCGCCCCCACAACTACTCTGTTGTTGATTTCTTCATTCTTTTAATAAGTTTCCAGCGGCAAAAGCTGCTATTATTGCTCTGGGGTTAAAGCAATTAGCTGAAGGCACAATGGCACTTTTGTCAGTAGTGCTGTATTGGTGTTAGTAACATGTTTTTTTTGTATTTCAACTTAGCTTGTGGTGCCTTTCCTTAATATCAGGAGGATCCCTACGAGAGGGATGGCAGGCTCCTGCTGCAATGAAATGTTCCAAAGTTTTTTCCAATAATGTAGAGTCTGTTCCACGAGGTGATTTTGCGCAATACTTTATTTGACCTTTCCTGCATTTAGGGTGATGTCCCATATCCCATGTGTAATTGGGCTTCCTCTGGTAGAAGTGGAAATACCGTAGCATCCTTAAAAGCCTAGTAGTAAATCAGCTCTTGTCTTGAAAAACTTTCCAAATTTCAAATTGATGTAACCAAATTAAATTCCATGACAGTTGTATCTCGGTTACTTTTAATCTTGTGGAATCGTGTATGTCTCAATCTAGTGTGAATCAGTTTGAACCTCCTGTGTGGCAAACTGGAGTCTTACTAACAGGAGTCTGTTTTACTGACTTTCCATAAACAACATAGATGTTCTTACTGTGAAAGTTGCTGCTCGGTTTTCCTAAGTAGCCCAAGGATTTTTCTGCTTTTCTGCTCCAGATACTTGTAAAATAAAAATGTCTTAATTGTTATTGGAGTTTTACTTTATGCATTTGTGAGAACTACCTTTACAGACATTAGGCTTCCCAATTAACAATGAGGTTATTACCATGTCTGGAAAGAGCTGTGCCTTGAAGGACAGCAGACATATTTTCAGAGGATGAGAAGATAAGAAAGTAGGAAATCTTGAAGCTTTGAGGTATATGAAAGATGTTCTGAAAGAGCAATTTCTTTAGTAGCTTGGAAATACTGAACACCTTCCAGATTGTTACTCAGGGGCTTCACATTTAATGTCCAATTTGCTCAGTTTCAAGCTAAGTATTTGAGGAAATAAGTCTCCTTGCATGTATACTGCAAATTCCGCTTTGAGTAAGGCCAAATATTATATACTGACACAAGTTTTGGTGTTTCTCACTTGAGAGGAAACACTAGGCCTGTGTCATGGGAGCTACATGCATGCAAGGTGCAGAATACAGAGCTAAACGCAAATATTATATGCTGAGCTGTAGAAGGGTGGATATGATCCTGTGCTCAAAGAAAGCCAGTGGGATACAAGCCTCGTGTACTGATCTTCTGTGCAAGAAGTGTGTGCTACACTGGGCAAGATGTGTTCCTGTTACTCTCTATTATATCTGTGAGAAGAATTGGTGCTTCTCAACTCCTTCCTGCCAGGCAGGCAAGAGAACATGCATAGCAGTTCCTGTGTAAAATGTCTCATCACCTCTTTTAGGGCAGGTATTTTCAGAGTGAAGCTTCTTCAGATGGGATTGCGCTGGCCTCTTTCCAGTCCCCAGCCCTTGTGCCCACATTTCCTGCAAAATTTCAAACTGTCTTCTGCATCTGAAAAAGCCTGTAGTGCTTTGCTCTGTGGAGTCCCATGAGTTTTTCTCCATAGATCTCTTAAGAACCAAGTAAAACAAGTGTCTTGTATTTAAAGAAAGTGATTTTAACTATTGAATATGTGTATCCAGTAATGATTTGAGTTCTTATTTTTCCAGTACAATGGTGCAGACACTGAAATACGTGTATCAACAGCATGGAGTACGAAGAGGATTATATCGTGGTTTATCTCTGAATTACATTCGTTGTATTCCTTCTCAAGCCGTAGCTTTTACCACGTATGAACTTATGAAACAACTCCTGCACCTCAACTAAAGTTGTGTTGTTTTTGAACACTTTCCTGTAAAGTACACTATCAGTCCTTAAATTACATCGTTGAGTAAATTACTTGAAGTTTCAACAAAGCTGTTACTGTGGAGCTGCTGTTGTCTGACATTTTCATTTGCCAAAATGAGGTTAATTTCCTGGAGTCAAACCAGGATACAGATCAAAATAAACAGCTATAAACTTTTTTTTGCACTTGATCTTCTAGGCTTCATTAGATCAGTGTTAAGAATTACACAGTTTTAAGCTTACACCCACATTTTATGTGGGTATCAAGCTGGTATTCACCTTGATCTCCATTCCAGGAGTTACACGCATGGTTATACTGCTTTTTAAACAATAGTTAGACCCATGTTCTGCTTTAAAAAACAAGTTGAATAAACTGGTTTGAACAAAATGCAATGATTTTCATATTCAAATACTTGTGAGCTCTGTAGAAGCTGAACTCAGCAGAGCACAACTTAGGCATCTTTTTGTTCTCTTTTACAAGTTTCTGTATGCAAGAACAACACATGTACCTCTGTGTGGGTACATATGAAGGTCTCTTCAGCCATTTCAATAAATAATGACAACCTGTATTTATCAGAAATCTTGCAAATTGGAAACAAGTTCCTTGGAATACCTCCTATTCAAAAAGATCTCCACAAATAAAACTGTGGGGAATTTTTACAGTTACAAACACTAGAAAAGATCTCCTTAAGGCAGATAGAATGGGCCTTATAGAATCATAGAATCACCAGGTTGGAAAAGACCCATCGGGTCATCGAGTCCAACCATTCCTATCAAATACTAAACCATGCCCCTCAGCACGTTGTCCACCCGACCCTTAAACAAGGTTTGCTGTACCTTCTCTGTGGAGGTGGATGTTCTCCATTCAGTTTATTGAAGGCTGAGTATTTCATGTACTTACCAGTGCTAGCTCGTGAAACAGGTTTGTCCCTGCCATAAAACACGACGACAAACAAGACTGCATGCTGCTGCATTGACTTATTTAGGCGTGTGGACCGTATTCGACCTGTTGTGCAAGAAAAGAAGATGTTGATTGCATTGGAGTCTGTAGATGTGTACTTGTACTGTTATTGAAGTATGGTATGCAATAGACTATCACAGGGTTTCCTCCTCTTACAGTTCTTTTTGTAGAGGCAATTGTTTTTTCAGATCTGTTTATACATGATTTGCATTGGTACACTTGATTTTACTCACTTGATTCAGGAAAATGTAAAGCATTTACGTTAAGTGATGCAAGTTATTTATTTATTGTAAATATTTTAGCAAGGATTATGTGATCTGGCAGATGGCAAGGTCGATTTGCTTAATCTTGACAAGATTGACAAACTGGATTTTGAGTTATATATTCAGTACCAACTTTTTGGCTCATTTTTTTTCCACAGTTTCTTAAAAATATTTCTTTGATATTTAACGATGTAGCTATGGGCAGAGAATGGAGATGTATTTGAATTTATTTTATTAAAAATTTTGAACTAACGTCTCTGTGATTTGTGTGTGTTGCAGCCAGAAAGAATGCATTGTGTGTTTCTGGAATTATCTGCATGTTTGCCCTTGTAGGTAAATCTGCATAACGTTGTCATTCTTAATAGAGAGACAACAAACAAGATTTTTTTTTTGTTCTGATCCTTAGGTTCACTTAAAGGAAAACTAACCAGTATCACAGTGAATCTTCATCACTGAAAGCCCTTGCTGGGGAGAGAAATCTGTATGAGAAGAAAGAAGAGAAATGTGTAATTTTCCTGTCATGTATTGTTTCACTGCACGAGCAAACGTGCATCTTCTCAGGTGCCAGTTCTTTGCCATGTTGATACGGTTAAGGATGTTTAAATTTAATATTTTAATAATATTTTTAAACCCTGTTAAACCCACCTATTTCCAATACCCTTTGACATAAAGGTAGAAAAGAAAGCTTCGCAATTTTAGGGACTCTTTTGCGTGAGTCTCATACAACCTCATCCATGGCACATCTTGAAAATCTCAGTTGTGGAGGGAGGTCAATTCCAATGATGAAGCATGCTGTCTTTAAAATGAACTCCATACTTCATCTCCACATTCTTACAGTTGAAAAGTTCGCACCCTCAGCAAGTTTGCAGGTGCCAGCAAGCTAAGTGGTGCAGTTGCCACAGTGGAAGGACGGGATGTCAGCCAGAGGGACCTGGACAGGCTGGAGAAGTGGGGCTGTAAGAACCTCATGAGGTTCAACAAGGCCAAGGTCCTATGCCTGGGTCGGGGCAATCCCCGATTTCAATAAAGGAGGGGGATGATGTGATTGAGAGCTGCCCTGCAGAGAAGGACTTGGAGTGCTGGTTGATGAAAAGCTTGACATGAGCTGGCAGTGTGCGCTTGCAGACCAGAAGGCCAACCATGTCCTGGGCTGCATCAAAACAAGTCCTATGAGGAGCGGCTGAGAGAGCTGGGGTTGTTTAGCCTAGAGAAGAGAAGGCTGAGGGAAGACCTCTTTGCTCTCTACAACTACCTGAAAGGAGGTGGTGGAGAGGAGGGTGCTGGCCTCTTCTCCCAAGTGACAGGGCACAGCACAAGGGGGAATGGCCTCAAGCTCTGCCAGGGGAGGTTTAGGCTGGACATTAGGAAAAAATATTTCACAGAAAGGGTCCTTGGGCATTGGCAGAGGCTGCCCAGGGAGGTGGTTGATTCACCTTCTCTGGAGGTGTTTAAAAGATGGGTGGATGAGGCGCTGAGGGACATGGTTTAGCAATTGATAGGAGTGGTTGGACTCGATGATCCAGTGGGTCCTTTCCGACCTAGTGATTCTGTGATTCTATGAAAAGCAGAGTGGCCAGCGTGGTGAGGGAGGTGATATAGCCCCTCTATTCCTCTTTTGTGAGACCTCATCTGGAGCATTGTGTCCAGTTCTGGAATCCTCAAAAGAAGGAGATGGAGCTGTTGGAACGGATCCAGAGGAGGCTACAAAGATGATCCGGGGGCTGGAGCACCTCCCATACAAGGACAGGCTGAGAGTTGGGGTTCAGCCTGGAGAAGAGAAGGCTCCGAGGAGACCTTATAGCGACCTTCCAGTACCTGAAGGGGCTGAAGGGACTGTTCACAAAAGCTTGTGGAGAGGGGCAGGTTTAGAGTAGGCAGAAGGAGGGATTTGTTCCTTGTGAGGGCGGAGAGGCGCTGCCCGGGAAGCCGTGGCCGCTCCCTCCCTGGGGGCGCTCGAGCTCCGGGCAGGGAGCCCCGCGCCCGCCGCCCTCACGGCGCCGCCGCCCCTCGCGCCCCGCCCCGCGCGCGGGAACCGCCCGCCCCGCCCCGCCCGCTCCCATTGGCCGCGCCGGCCCCGCCCCGCCCCTGCCCGACCCGCGCGCGGTGCCCGACTCGGGGCCGCCGGCGTTTACCTGCTCGTGGGCGGCGGAGCAGGAGGGGCAGCGGCTCATGGCGGACAGGTAGCGGCTGGTGGGGGGGGGGGGGTGAACGAGGACACGGGGACGCGAGCGGCGAGCGCGCCGCTTTGGGGCTCCCCCCTCCCCTCCCCGCGTCTCGCGCCTCGGGCTCCGTGCGCGGGAAGGCAGGAGAGGAGCCGCGAGGGGTCACGTGACGGGGTGGGGGGGTTCGCCCTCGCGCCCCCCTCCAGGGATGGGGCGGCCGCATCTTCCCTGGGCACCCCGGGCCGGTGCCTCACCGCCCTCACGGGACGCGTTTTCTTCCTAATATCTCATCTAAATCCACCCTCTTTCACCTTAAACCCTTCCCCCTCGTCCTGCCCCCGCACTCCCTGATCAGGAGCCCCTCCGCGGCTTTCCTGGAGCCCCTTTAGCACTGGAAGCGGCTCTAAGGTCTCCCCTCAGCCTTCTCTCCTCCAGGCTGAACAACCCCAACTCTCCCAGCCTGGCCTCACAGCAGAGGGGCTTCAGCCCTCGGATCATCTTCGTGGCCTCCTCAAGACCCGTTCCAACAGATCCATGTCTTTCCTGTGTTGAGGGCTCCAGAAATGAATTATAATTAACTTCCAAATGAACATTTGGACATCGAAATGAAGCATTAGCCGCAATTAATAGCAACTTCCTTAAAATTTGTGTCTCCTTCCTTATGTCTTGTGTATCCAAATGCTTGCTTTTCATCCCTGTCATCCAAAGATGCAGCTTTGAAGCACTGCCAAAGAGATTTCCTACACTTTACCCCTACAGAACCACACTAAATATGTATAAAATTGAAGAGGATCAGAGTTGGATTTATACTTGAAGCATTCCCTCATTTATGAGGGATGAGGTTTAACAAGGCCAAGTGCCGGGTCCTGCACTTGGGGCACAACAACCCTGTGCAGCTACAGACTAGGAGAAGTCTGTCTAGAAAGCTGTCTGGAGGAGAGGGACCTGGGGGTGTTGGTTGACAGCGACTGAACATGAGCCAGCAGTGGCCCAGGTGGCCAAGAAGTTATCAGAAACGGCGTGACCAGCAGCTCCAGGGAGGTTATTCTCCCTCTGTACTCGGCACTGGTGAGACCGCTCCTTGAATCCTGTGTTCAGTTCTGTGCCCCTCACCACAAGAAGGATGTTGAGGCTCTGGAGCGAGTCCAGAGAAGAGCAACGAAGCTGGTGAGGGGGCTGGAGAACAGGCTTTATGAGGAACGGCTGAGAGAGCTGGGGGTGTTTAGCCTGGAGAAGAGGAGGCTGAGGGGAGACCTCATTGCTCTCTACAACTCCCTGAAAGGAGGTTGCAGAGAGGAAGGAGCTGGCCTCTTCTCCCAAGTGACAGGGGACAGGACGAGAGGCAATGGCCTCAAGCTCCACCAGGGGAGATTTAGGCTGGACATTAGGAAAAAATTTTTCACAGAAAGGGTCCTTGGGCACTGGCAGAGGCTGCCCAGGGAGGTGGTTGATTCACCTTCCCTGGAGGGGTTTAAGGCACAGGTGGACGAGGTGCTAAGGGGCATGGTTTAGTGTTTGATAGGAATGGTTGGACTCGATGATCCGGTGGGTCTCTTCCAACCTGGTGATTCTATGATTCTATGATTCTATAATTTTGTTTATATATGAGTTGGCTGTTTTCTTTTCAAATAGTGTTTTGTCTTTGTAATGAATTGCTGCTTCAGTTTTCAGAAGAGAGTGACTGAATTCCCTGACACAATCCTCAGGAATGGGCTGAACAACAGATACCGTGTGTTGGACATTGGCGTAATCCAAAGAAATGGAAGTGACCCTGAGAAACACTTGACAATTACAGCATCTCAGTCCCTTGAAGAGACTGAACTGTGCATTCTTAGGAATGGCTGGTAATCCATACGGGAATGTAGATGTCTGTAAAGAGGAGGAAATATGGGATTATTATGTCGCTTTTCTTTGTTTTGCCTTGGAGAAGCGTTTTACTTCCTTAAAAGTGATAAGAAATCCTGAAACAAACTTTATCTAATACAATGTTGTCAGTATATTAGTGTAATGGGTATTTATTTTAACTTGTGTGGAGTGGATATTGCTGCCTTAAAGTTTTAGTTTGTGAACTAACAAGCAGCAAAAGCATAAACTTAGAGCAGGGCATTTTGTTTAAGTGTTGTCTTGCAACAATTAGAAATGTTCTTCTAAATGATGTGCCCTCATTGCGCATATGAATGTACAAAGCTATGTCTGTAGAATGTGGTTTTATATAGCCTGTTAAAATCACTTTAGCTTGAGCTCCACTGCAAAAGTTTGTGTGTATCCGTGAGGATTTTAATTCAGGTGTTTGTGCATTGAACAAATGATACTTGCTTGGTCTTCTGAAACATACTGGTGCTGCTGTTTGGCACTGCTTTTCATTTGCTGTGCAAGCCTGAAAGATGGGAGAAGTCTGAGACTCCCATTTCTTTGAGGAGCAAGTGAAATGATCTCAAATGCTGAAAGTTCTACAAATATTTTTATTTTTTTCTGAATTTCTGAAACAAGCGGAATTGTTAAGTAAAAAGGTAACTCTCATGTGATGAAAAGTGGAGTATGCCAACGTAAAATGTAACAATACTGAAATAAATGATTTAATGCATGGGTCTGGAATAACTTGAAATCAATAGAATTTCCCTAAACTTATTGAAGTATTGGCACTAAAAATTCCTTTATTAACTTTCAAAATGTATTTATCGACTTAAAAAATAATCACAATGACCTCCTATTTCAAAGTATTTTGAATCTGAGCTGTTAATGTATAATTTCTAATATGAAGTGTCCTTAGCTTGTAAATGGTTGTTCAAATGTGCATTACAGGGAGTCTGTTCCAGTTGTTCCAGGAGACATCATTCATTTAGAAGGGGAGTGTAGCTCCGGTACCTGGATAATAAGTGCACAGTCTGGATATCTGGTGCTTTACCCAGATCTGCTGCTTTCTGGCACTACAATATCAAATAGCATTCGATGTATGAGACGAGCAGTGCTGAGTGAAAGGTTTAGGGTAAGTTTTAATCTCAGAGCATTAAGCATATCAGTGGGTTACTGTTTCAATGAAAAATAGTGGGTTTGCTCTATTAAAAGTGGCTGAGATGCTGTGTTGCAAAATGTTGTTAGCTACTCGTAATGTTTACAACATAGAATAATTCAGAATGGAAACTGCCTGTGTCTGGCTGAGCTTGTGGGTTTTGAGAACCTGGGCTAAAATAACCCTATATTCTTAATGTAATTAATGGGACAAAGACATGATCTTCCTGCTTGAAATTCTGGAAATTTCTTTGATAATCTCTCATCACATTTTGTGTGGATTTGAATCCTTGGTGAGGGTTGTGCCTCATCGGCCATATGAAAACATAACCAGGCTTGGCCAAGTTAAAACTTCAGAAAAAGCAGCCCATTCCAGTGAAACTCTTTCTTAATATCTGACAAGAAGCAGATTTTGGCTGAAGATCAAGCTGGAATATGCCCATACTGTAACTGGGATTTGTGCCAGCTCTGGAGTTTGGATCTAGCTGTTGAAACTTGGAAAGAGGAGAGGTTTCTTGGTGTGCTGTCCTTGCTGATATGTGGGTTCAGCTGAGGAAAACTTTCAGACACTGAGGGAGTACAAATCCAAATGGGCAAGGGGACTGGAAAGGAGTGGGACAGAGCGACTGGGAGCCTGGCACTGAAACAAGGAGTTTGAATACAGAGTGAGAGGTTGTCAGGCCTTCACTAAGGGAGTAATGGGAATAAACTAATCATTTGGGAGTCCTGAGCCCAGGATGACACCACCTTCCACTTGTGAGTGGAACCCACAAGTGTCAGGTCTATAGAAGGTATCAGTAAGTATTTGAAAACCATACTGATCTCCAGTTGCTTGGTGTTGACTCGCGCAGAGTTTCATGCAAAATATAGTATCTGTAAGATTATAAAGGTAAGTATTTGCATTAGGAAATAGTGCTATTAATGCTGCCTGCAGGCAAAATTCACTCAAAATTAATTTTAATCTGTGCCTTTGTTTCTTGACTGTCAATCTTACAGGGCATGTATCCTAACATTATCAGGGGCAGGATAAAAATGAAAGATAAAGCAATAGGAGAGAGATGAGTCAATTTGGCTGTTTTCACTGTCAGGTTTGAATAGAAGTTAATTATTAAGGTGAAAATTTGATGATCTTGCAATTAAATAAGTGCAGTCCATCATGTACAGCAAATAAAACCCATAAATCTAACAGAAAAATCTGCATGAAGCGGGCATAAATCTTTATTTACATGTATGTTATATCCCATCTGTTGCAGAGCTTCGAGTCTGGTTCACGGTCAACACTCATTGGTACAATTCTTCATGAAATTTTCCAGCAATCGGTAACAAATAACTTGGCACAAGATAAAGTTGAAGAACTAGCAAATAAAATTGTATATGGACAAAAGTATCTCAAAGAAATGTAAGTAGCGTTGCAGGTATCTGGTTATGTTTGGATGGCAGGGTAAGGAACACTTCAACTAGCCGATAAATTTCTTCTTAAAAACAATGTAGTAGTATTGGGAGAATATTTTGCCAAATGACGTTGCTGGATGAAGCTTGGATATTTTTTAGTGAAATAGTTCCCTGTGTCATAATGTGATTTAATTTCTCTGACCTGATGAGCTATTTTTACAGATCTGAATTATGCTTCCGGAGTAACTGTAGCTGTGGGTTCTTTATTTCAGGCCAAACATGTTGAAAAGTTTGTGCCTGTAACATTAAATTTCCAGGCAGAATTAATTTTGATCCTGAGGAGATGAACTAGAAACTTGTGACTGACCAAGCACTGAGGAGTCTGATATTTTCATATTCTTTATCAGCTTACTTAATGGCTCATATATATGAAGTAATTGAGTTGAACCTTAATGTATCTCATTGCCTACAATTTATAGATGTTTATTCAAACTTGACAGTTATTTCCATTACTCTTGTTACTACTCAAGTCAGAATCTTCTTAGTACCAGCAGCAAGTCTAATATTTCTGTCTCCTTAATGTGCGTGGTTTTATTTTTTTAGGTATCTCTTAAATCTGAAACAAATGGAAATAATGCAGGAAGTGGAAGAGTATTTGCCATCATTTTTTAAATGGATGGAAGACTTCATGCGCAATCCAGCTAACCAAAATAAAATGCAGCTGAAACTGTAAGAAGCCAGAATTAAAAGTTAAAACCATTCTAAGTTGTTTGGCTTAGAGTTGGTGGCTTACTGTTAATCTTTAGAACAGCAATTTTTATGCAAATCTGTTTAGTGATATGGGGTGGATTCATGGCTTCACTGCCAAAATAGCTTGTCTTGAGAGCTGTGTGTTTAGCTGCCATTGTTTGGACTGAGGAAGACCTTAAGAGTGAGGGTGAAATGACGTAAAAATCTTATGGCTTTAAAATCCCTGTAAACTGTGGTTCAAAGTAACAATGTTAATAAGCATATTCAGTCTATTGACTAAGGTAGAAGTGCAAGACTACAAATCAGAACGTGCAACTGTTTATGAATCCAGTGTAATTCTTTACTAGGATAACAGTTTATAAGTGAAATGGTGATTTTACTCACCTGCTGCTGAGCTCTTGTCTGTGGTTTCTTGTTGTTAGTGATAATAGCTGTAGGACGTTAAAAGCTTCAGTGAAACAGCAGGTCTGAGTAAAATCTGTATGCCACTTTCCTGTGCATATCATTAAACTTCTGAAGAAACAAATGGTTTAGAGTGTGGTTATTCAGAAAAGACCAAAACCATTTAAAAACAGTTTAAGATTCTTTTTTTTAACTTTGAAATCTAGGCAAATAGCAAAATTTCGTGCCAATGTGCAGTTTAAAGTCATTTTCTGATCTTCTTACTCTGTTAATGGCAAGATAGTTTGAATGAAACTCAATGCACTTTGTTTCTGAAGTTAATGCCTGAATACTGCCTATAACGCAAAAATATTGAATACTTAATTTCAACACAATTTAATATTAAGAATTAAGGGAAATTGTAACTTCTGACTTAATTTTCTTCCTAGGTCAAGTGGTGAAAAACCAGAAGATATCTCTTCTAAGATAGAGATTGTAGATATCCTGGACATTGAAGAGAATATCTGGTCTCCCAGGTTTGGGTTGAAGGGAAAGATTGACGTTACAGCCAGGGTGAAAATCCATCGCCAGTCAGGAGTGCATTCTAGGATAATGCCATTAGAGCTCAAGTCTGGCAAGGAATCTAACTCCATAGAGCACAGAAGTCAGGTATGTAAAACAAATGTCTAACTTTGCTGTCAGTGGCTGTGTATGTGTTTCTGTTCTGTTAGATGACCTATTTTATCTTATGAATGTGAAACACTTTGGCATGACCTAGATTTATGCATGGCTGATCCTTGCATGCCCGAAGCTGCTGACAGAAACTAAAAGTGAACTGAGGAGTGAAATGTAGATACATTTACCACTTCCAAATATGTCTATTGTTTTTATTCTGAAATATCTGGTCTTTATCATTTTCGTACTACGTTTAAGTATTAGGTCGAGGCAAACTGCTTCAGAAATTAGTGTCGTACATCTTTCCAAGTAGCTTGCCTGATGCAGAGGTAGAAGCTTGTCATAAGCTTTTGTGAAGGAAAATGTCTTTTAATTGAAATCCTTGAAAAAGTCATTATTACTTACAGCTTCTAGGCATAGGAATGTAATAGGAATGACTGCTTAACCATATAAATTATGGAAAAACTAAATACAGCTTAAAAGGTTTTTTGTTTTAATGCGTTGTAAAATAGGTTTACATATGATGTTTGCAGATTATTCTGTATACATTGATGAGCTTGGAACACAGAGTAGATCCCGAAGCTGGGTTTCTTCTTTATCTCAAAACTGGTACCATGTACCCTGTTTCTGGAGCTCGCATGGACAGAAGAGGTAAAGCTGTTCTCCTTCCCCAGAAACTATAATTATTTTAATTAAAATGAAACATTTTAGTAATAATGACAAGGTTTACTCTCATGAACATGTCTGTACTTAGAGCTATTTTACTTGTTTTAATGTTACTAATTCAATAAGCTTATGTTCAAAACTTAATTGTTTTATTAATACTCCACTAGGGTTTTGCCACGTGAATAATCACTTCTTAGCTGACTAAAAAGCTAGTTACTTTTGAGTTAGGAATTATTACAAATAAACCCCAAAATATCAGCTTAATTTCTTCTTTTCTTGGCAGAATTGATGAAGTTAAGAAACCACGTGGCCTTCTACTTAACACACAGTACCTCTAAATCTGCTGTGGGAAGCCAGCAGTCGCAGCTTGAAGCTTTACCTCCTGTAATTGATGACAGCCAAGCCTGTAAATATTGCTCCCAAATACACAATTGCTTTCTATACAGCAGGTAAAAAAAATAGGTTGACTTGTGTGTTTTTAAATGAGCTTGAATAATTGTAACTTTTGATACTGTGATTTCGTCGTTGTGGTTGACAGTTTGTTATTTCTTTATTGAGGACTCTTGCACTCCAAAAGAATGTTCCGCAGATCTCACTGCAGCTTTTGTAGTGCAAGTACCCGATCTTGCAGAGGCTTAAATGTTTGCTCAGGTACACTTTCTGCAAGACAAAAATATGAGATAAGTCACAACAAAAATACTTGATGATGATAACAGATTTCTCTTTTGTTGACGTTAATATGATCTCTAAAAGCTGTATTGTTGCAACTCTTTGAAATGTGGTGTCTTTTGAGGCTATATTATGGCTGGACAACAACTCTTTCACTTTGACTCTGCAGAAGATTTTCCCTGTGGGGTGTCACATGTATAATGCTACATTGATATTGCTCTGCTGAAGTGTTATTGCATCTCTTGTTAAGGAGAAGTCATGAGAAAATATTTGATAAATTCTCACATAAAGTTATTGACTTGTTTGAAAAACTGCAATATGTTTTAGTCTTGTTTTTATGCTGCTCAGAAACCAGAACCAAAATTGTATATTCAAGAGATCAAGTGAGATGTGTTAGAACAAGAGAGCTTTTGGGGTCATCTTGTGAATATTACACCTGATTTTTAAAATTGCAGGAGTAAAAGTGTATGTTGAGGGAGGTATCTTTGTGGGTATATGTGATATGTTTTTGGGAAACATTATTTCTAATATTCAGTTTTTACAGCAACAAGATTGTTACTGGGTAGCTATTGGCTTCTGAACTATCTTTTTTCTCTTTGGTCACATTTTATGTTTGTGGCTAGATACAATGTCTGTTGATACTTAGTTTTGAGATAAATCGACCTGTTCTGCTGGTGTGTTAACTATTAAATCCCCTTCACTTAGCTAAATCTCAAGGTAGTATTCTTATGCTACAAAAAAGGAATAAAAGATCCAGCTGCCTAAATGTGTACAGTACTGTCTTCAAAATGTCCTTCACTGGTCTTTGACTTTTTGTCCGTAATAATTCAAAATTGTAGAGATAATTATTAATATGAGATTTTTCATATGAACAAAGGGTACAGATTCAACTTTATTTCAGTGATCAATTTATCTGCTATGTTACAATATATCTTTAATTGGCATTATGTACATACTGACTTGGAATAAAAAAGATGGAAGTTGACTCTTTCCTGTGTTTGGTTCTGCTCCCAGAGCTGTGGAACAGAAGATGGCCAGCGTGTCTTTACCTCCTGCCGTGGTAGCTGTTATTGAAAGGGAGACCCAGCACCTGAAACCCTCCCACTTAGAGTATTTCAGCCTGTGGTATCTGATGTTAACCCTGGAGCTGCAAAGTGGAGAGGGTAGAAAGGGATATAAAAATATATGGATGATATCTTCTTCAGAAAGGTAAGATGCACTTTATAATTTGATACAAATGATGCTTCCTTCAGTAACTGGAAATGAGGCATTGTCAGCTTCTGTTTTCAATACAAGGAGAACCAATTGTTTTCCAGTGCTTGTAGAAATGGACAAATACACTACTTGCATAGGTAGGTTTTTTGTGAGAAGTGATTGAGTGGAGACATGAGTGTACTAGAATTACTGGTTTTGTATTCACAATATGATCTTGTTTTTTTGTTGTGTAGTCAACCTTAGGAAGCATCAAACTGTAGTGTCAGTCTCCAGAAACAGAAGTGGTATGATTTTTGTTTCATTTGTGTCTCTAGGGGCTTAGACTGGGTGATCGTTGTGCTGGCTTCCTGAGGGCTTATGTGGCAAACAATGATGCATTTTGGACTATAATCCTACGTGCAGCTATGAGTGTGAATAAAAGCAGGCTGAGGGCTCTCATGGGCTGAAGTAGCATGTTGTTGTACAGCATCTTGTCCAGCAAGGGGGGGGAAATAATTGAGAGGTTAATGCCCATTTCAAGGCATCTGTAGAAGTGAAATGTAGCCAAGCTGTTTTAAGTGAAATGATCAGCTTGGTAAGCAAATATGGGACACCTTAGTGAAGTGAATCTCCACGCATTTGCTTTGTAACAGGAAATCTCACATACTATTTGCTTTGTAACAGGAAATTATAGATAACTTTAGCCTAAATATCTGAGTCTGCTATTGGAACAAAGACAAGGATTCTGCATATTTTTTTACAATCCTCTTCCAGTCAAAGTGGCTATTGTAAAGTGACTTTAATCTTCCTGGTTCGTGTTGTGTATGTTTGGGTTGTTATATTTTTCTTGTTGCTTTGGGGACTTCTTTTTTTTAAGGGGGGTAGGGTGGGGTATTCTTTGATCTGTTTTTGTTTTGGTTTGATTTTGGATTTTAGCTTTGGTGTTTGGTTATGGCTGATATGGGGATTTTTTATACTTGTGGGTTTTTAAAATATTTCATTTACTGAGTGGATCTGGATATTAAAACATTTGTTTTTCTAATATCTTCAGAGAGAAGGCTGGAGATTGTGTTGGAAATATGATCAGAATTGATGATGTGCAGGAAACTTCCGAGGGACAGTATCTACATATTTTCCAACGTAGAAATGGTGCCATACCTGGAACAAACCTGTTGGTTGGTGATCGAGTGGTTGTGAGTGGAGAGGAAAATGGTTTACTTGGTTTGGCTACAGGCTATGTTAGAGAAGTTGGTGTGACAAAAGTCTCCTGTTTGTTGGGCAGGTAATTTATCAACAGGAAAAATGTCTATTTGAAGTCATTATGATACTGCTTTCAGGAATGGTACTTAGAGTTGTGCAAATCTGTGATGTGTTCTAACTCCACTTGCTGGGCTTGGGGAATTATCCTTCAGAAATTATCTTATTTTCATTGAAAATGTCAGTACTTGGTCAGTGTCTATTCCTGTCTAACTAGGTTGGTTGAGTAAAACCATACTTGCAAACTCCATTTACTTGCCTCCATCACAAGACTGTATGGATGCTACAATTACTGTGTCGATACTAACTTTCATTATTCAGACTATTGTTTTTAAATGGGCTCTAATAGTGTTTTACTTAGATTGGTGTGTTCTTCTAGTTATTGCTTCACTCTGGGACCTCTGGAAGATATCGCTAAATATTTAGCGATGAGTCCATCATCAACATACTGGTTGTAAACAGAATTTTGTCCATGTTACTGTCGTCCTGCAGGAATCTGTCAAAGCTTCCCAAGAACACTGTATTTAGGTTGGATCACGAAGAAGGAGATTTTGGTGTAGGAGTTCCTTTTGAAAACCTTTCTAAATTGATGAAAGATTCCCCAGTCAGGTATGGAAAATAAAATTAATTGCATTCTTCCAATATACTCAAATAAAATTTCTCAACTGATAGCTCTTCTTGCTTTTTATATCCACAGTGAAAGGCTTCGCAGCTTGATAATTGACTTCCACAAACCACGTTTTATTCAGCATTTGAGCTCTGTCCTTCCTCCAGAAGCAAAGGAAACTGTTGCAAATATTTTAAAGGGTACAAAGTGGCTTTCCTCAAAATCCTGTGTTTAGTAGTATGTCTCTATAGCCAAAGCATCTATAACACTAAACATAAAGATTTTTATTCTATTTTGGGGTCCAGTGATAGTTTTCTGCTTAAAAATTAAAACCAAGTTCTTACCTTGTGTGTCTTCCTGTGATGGAATTAGTATTAAACTAGTTGGAAGATCTGACCCGACAATTGTTTACAACTTTATTTTACTTTTGTTACTTGCTGCAGCTTGCAGTTTCAGAGATGATTACTGTATCGTTACCTCCCTTTTTATAAAGGTTAGAAACAGGGAAAGCTCATGGGATAGAAGAAATGGACTTCGAGGGAGTGGAAGGAGGTGGGCTTTGGTGTAAGCATTCACTTGTATAATGACTCTTGCTGCCTTGTTGGCTGCTCTGTAGTGTAATGCTTTGTGGCACTCTTCTTTTAAAAACAAACCAAAATTTGGTTAGGTATGTGGCAGTGCCTCCTATTTGGTGAAAATACTTAATTGTTCTTTGACAATGTTGTCCGTGAAACCAGAAATTTACCTGCATTCTTTTAGAGCAAATAGAAATTTTTATAAAAACTCAGTCTAGATACTTATTTTTTTGCTTGAGCTTTGCCTAGTCCAAATAGTTGGAACGCGCCACCTACTTGCATCAGGCTGGGAAGAGCAGCTCTGATATGATGTGCCTTCTAAACAGGATGATGTTGTATGTGCAACTCATTTCCCTTTGCTGTGAGCGGAATGTTTGAACATTCAAGTGGGTATGAGGGAACAGAAATGCCCATACCACGATATCATACGGCTGTGGTCATTTAGGATATTGAAAAGAGTCACAAAAGGTCTAAGAATAAAAATAAGTTGTGCAATTTATTTCTAGGAATGTAGTGCAAACCCTGTGTTGTGTATTATATTTAATGTCACTATTTATTAGACCCTTCAGATCTTTACTCAGTTCTTTAAGGGCTTTAATGGAGGAAGAAACAAAACTATGGTTTTATTAACTTTAGCAATTATTACAATGATTATGAAATGTACACATTTAATTTTGATTTTTCTTCTTAAAGGTCTAAATAAGCCTCAGAAGCAGGCAATGAAACAAGTGCTTCTTTCAAAAGACTACACTCTTATCGTGGGTATGCCTGGAACAGGAAAAACTACTACAATATGTGCTCTAGTAAGATCACGTAACCTGGTGTTTGGTTTTTTTTCTGGTGAGATTTAAAGGATAGCATTAAACAAATTGTGTATAAAGCATGCTGTCCGAAATCAATTGTCATGATTTAGTCTACTGATCTCTGCATAATTTCGGAGAAGGAAACACATTTCTTTTTGCTTGAGAAGTTATATTTGGTAGAACTAAAAATGTATTTTGTGGAGAGTGGTTTTCTTTTGCTTGTGTAGGAATATATGTGGGAGGGAGAAGATTGAAGGCTGTTATTTAATCACTTCTGTGGCAGTTTAATGCTGAAATTCTTCGTCCCCAAATGTCAGCAAGTTCTCAAATTCTGAGATACAGCTCAAAAAAGGGGCTCTTTGGGGAAGCTGGTATCTTGTCTGTTGTAAGTTGTATAAACCCATGGTGCTGAAGCCATGGGCAGCCTGCTAGCTGCCTCTAGCTGGTTGTTCTCTTTCCCTGGGAATGGACTGTAGTAGCTTACTGGATTCGGGCTGTGGGCTGAGTGAGTTTTTCTTGAAATAGCACTTTCAGTTGTCATCAGTGGGGAAAGAGGAGGCTGGAGAGCAGGCAGTTGCTGCTCAGCTCATTCTGCAGATTGTCCTGTGGCTGAATTGTCATGGAGAACAGCGTGTGGGGATGGGCTGCATGGCTTGTTCTTAAAGGGGGGATATTCAGAGCGAAGTGCCTTCTTTTCACTGCAGTTTGCAAGTGTGAACGGATGTTCTTAGCTCTTGCTGTTTGCAGTGCGCCTAGTGAGCCCGTTGTTCATGAAAACCATCACGTCTGTTGCCCATATTGCTTTTACCATAGCTAACTGTTAGATTTGGCCAGAAAGACTGGTATAAATGAGGTCACATTTGTTATTGGCTCCCTCTGAAACTGTTTTTTTTACAAACATGTGATGATCCTTGTGTGTGAACTAATACCTTTTTCTTTTCTTCACTTTGCCACTCACTAGGTGAGAATCCTTTCTGCTTGTGGCTTCAGTGTTCTTCTGACCAGTTTTACACACACCGCTGTAGACAATATCCTGCTAAAGCTAGCCAAATTCAAAGTTGGCTTCCTGCGCTTGGGACGAGCTCAGAAAGTTCATCCAGACATATGGAAATATACAGAAGAAGAGATTTACAGGTCCAAATCAATTAAATCTGTAGCAGATTTGGAAGAGCTCTATAACAGTCAGGTGAGAAAAGTGCTTTTCTACCCCTGGAAAATACTTAGTGTAATTATATTAGCGTTCTGGTTGTTCAGATGGCACAGAGAAGGGACTCGTTGCAGGAGGGTGTTACTGGTGTGAGAAATTGGAGCTGAAAAAGATTTTTGCATTGCTTCAATTTCTTTGTAAGACATGTATTGACGGTCTGTAAGTTGAAAACAATTTTTTATGTCTAAATAAAACAACTAATCATTATATGTAATAATTTCCAAGAACTCCACTGCTTTTATCTGGGATCTTTTATCGCATTGTTTACGTGTATACCCTCTCCTAAAGTGTGGTTCCTTGGCAAGTTTATCCATTAAGGGGGTGATGATTAACTGCCGCAGCCTCCTCTACTTATTGTTCCTGTTCATCCCTTTTTCCCTCCCCTTTGTGCTAGTTGTGCCACTTGTAAAACTGGAGGATGGGGATGAGGAAGTGTGTTGTGCTATGGAGCTGATCTGATCACACACTAATTCTTGATTAAAAGATTAGTGCTGCCTGTGTGAATGCTAATGCAAAGGAACATAATGGGATCTGGGTAAACTGAGTCAGTGGCAGCTTGAAATTAAATTCACTGAAAGAGTGAAGCATCATGGTAGTTGCAGTAAATGCCCACGTTGCAAAAGCTACCATTTACTTTTTTGTTGATGGGCATTGCAGGGAAATGATTGGAGTCATAAGGGAAGTGACTTAACATTTTGTATTTTAGTAATTCTGGGTTGCAGTGGAAGTACAGAGGTGGGAAGAGCTGTGCTGCTGTTGTTGTTCTGCCTTCTCTATGGAATTAAAAAAAAAAACAAAACAAAACAAAAAAAACCCCACAAACTAAAACATAATTTTCTAAGGCAGTCATTTCAGCACACTGCACAAATTGTACATGCACAGAACCTGATATCGCTCTGAACACAACAGGAGCGGGTTATTTACTACAGTCGGTTCTAAAGCTGTTTTTTGTTCGTCATTTGCAATTGATGCAAAAATATGTGAGGCTGTTATGTAAGGAAGGTGTCCTGGTCTGATTTCAAGATTTTAATAATCTGGTATATCTTACATTTTAATTTAGTTGAATGCGAGGGATTACTTTATTCTCTTAACCTGGAAAATGTAATGCTAAATGATATAAGAGGCATCTTATCCTTAAAGTGTGTCTTGATTTTTCAGCCGGTGGTCGCAACGTCTTGCATGGGAGTAAATCACCCCATCTTTGTTCGGAAGCAATTTGATTTCTGTATAGTTGATGAAGCTTCACAGATAAGCCAGTTACTCTGTCTGGGCCCACTGTTCTGCTCCAAAAGGTTTGTACTGGTGGGGGATCATCAGCAGCTGCCTCCACTTGTACTGAATGCAGAAGCAAGGTAAGATGAAATGCTGCTGGGCAGTTATCAGTCACAGGCATCCTGGGAAGGCCCTTGCAGATTTTGCCTGACTGTGCTTGTTTTGTAACAGAGACCTTGGCATGAGTGAAAGCTTATTTAAAAGGCTGGAAAGAAACCAAAATGCTGTTGTCCAGTTAACTGTGCAGTACAGAATGAATAGGTATCTTAAACTTTCATTTATTAAATTGGGTTTTTTAATGTGGGGTTGAAAGCACAAGATTTGATGCCTTTTCTTATATCTTTAGTAAAATCATGTCACTGAGTAACATGTTGGTGTATGAAGGCAAACTGGAATGTGGCTCGGAGAAGGTGTCAAACGCCACTGTGAACCTGCCCAACCTAAAAAAATTGACACTGGAGTTTGCAGATGCTTCAAAAACATGGTTGAAAGAAGTACTTGATCCAGACATGCCTGTGTGCTTTCTGAACACAGAGAAGGTAATGTTCATTATGCTCTTCTTTCAAAATTGTATTTTTGATGCAAGCTCTCAATACAGTCAATATATGAAACTTCGTACAGTTTAGGTCAGGTAAAATATGTAACTAAAAAAAAGATTTTCTAGTTATATGTAAAATGTGCCACATGCAACTAATATTGTTAGAATAGCTGATCAGCTAGGGTGGTGCAGGTGCTGCTGGAAATATTGCATCTTAGAGCAGCTGGAAAGTTTGATTTGGATAGTATTTCAGAAAATATTGAATGTACTATAAACTTCGTTCTCACGACAGAATGAGCTCAAAGTATGGAGCCGTATTGGATGCCCTTGCAACCACAGAATGACTTCAGTTCCAGTGGCTGAGGGTCAGGGGTGTCTGAGCTGTTTGCCAGTGAAAGGAATAATTGTGATTGTCCATTGGATTTTGCAGATACTCAGCACAGTGAATGTGAGGGAGGAGTGAGTTCGTTTAGGTGTGTCCTTTCATAGATACTCAACTTTTTTGCCAGAAAAATAAAACTCTACAGTGGGTAAGAATTATGCAAAGAAACTGACATCTAGGTACAATGAAGAAGAGTTTAAATGCACGTGGAAAAGACTAATAAATTAGTACATAATTGTGATCTCTTGTACTTGCTGTCGTTCTATGTAGTGACTTGGGTACCAGGATTTGAGTATCTTCCTCTCTATCAGGTTTTATATTAATTCCTATTAGTACATTTTTGCATATTAATACAGTTATTTGCCAATAATTGTATCAACCGATGATCTTTTGTGCTGACCCCAGAAAGAACTTCCCAGGCTCTTTTGGTGCTTTGCAGGACATTCTACAGAACTAATTATTTTCTTAACAGTTCTGATAGAACCTTTTCAATGATCTAGAAAGAAACACAGTGTTTACTTCAGTGACTTAAACCATGAACTGAACAGGGTGATGTTTTCCAGGAACGACTCTTTAGCTGCTGTCCCTTTCACAGAAAAGCAGACAGCTGGTCCCAGGGAAGAGGTTTGTCCCAATAGGAAACTGGCTGATATAGCGTTCATCTATTAATCATACCAAAACTGGTAACGTGAAAGTTACAGTTTCTATTCCATTTCAATTTTTTTCTTCCCTAGAAAGCCCATCTTGAGTCCAAGGCAGCTGTTGTGTTTGTAGACCCAGCAGGAAGGCTTCACTGTCCAAAATACTTGTGGTTTTGTTGAGACATTAGGCTATCAAATCATATCTCTTTTCGGACTTCCTGTCAAACTCCATGTATTGTGGGTAGTCCTAGAAGAATAAAAAAGGGAAAAAAGAAGAACCAAATCTTCTCCCCTCCCACCCAAACCAAATGAGCATTTATTTTGTTTTTGACTTTATAGCACCTTTTTCCCCTGTATGCTGTTGTTTGTAGTGTCACTAATAAAACCTCCTGAAGAGACACCTGTGGTGGGATACAAAAGGGGAGAAAGGAAAAATATCACATGATGCCACCAGGAAGCTTGTATTTTTTATGCCTACTTCTTAGGAAAAGCCTCCATTGTTTTCCGTTCAACATGACATGTTTGTGACAGTAATCTGGAATCTATTTGTTCCTTTTCTGCTGAATCCTGTGGCAGCCTGTGCTTCCTCTGACAGCTTGCGGCTGAGTGCTGAAAAATTGTGTCCTTGATTAAACACCAGCCTTCTGAGTAATTCTCAGAATGTGCCTGGCACATGCAGGGAAATGGAGTTAATAGTTACGAAGTGGTAAATTCAGTGAATGTTCTGTAATTTGGAAGCTAAATTTCATGCTACGGTTTTGGGTCATCTTCCTGTAGCTTTAAATGTAGGCTTTCAAACATGTAAAAAAAAAATCGTCTTTCTGCTATGGAAATGGGGAAAATTCACTGTAAATATAATTGTATGAAAAGTCTTAAAACAATAGTCCCACGTAAAGTATCGTTTGCTCTTTTACCTTGTCAGGGTGGGAAATATCTATTTTTTTATATATATAGATGGTGTGAACCGTGAAGTCAGATGATCAAGCTTTGGCAGTTTCTTAAGGTGATGCACTAGTACTAGAAATTAATTTCAGTAGATTGTTTCAACTTGTTCTGCAAACACAGTATTCTGAATTTACAGTATAGGCTCTTACACTGTGAAATTTAGCATTTAGACTTACTTTTTAATAAAACTGTTGCTATAAAACCATATATGACATGGTGAGTTAGAGTTCAGAATACAGGATGCTAATATAGACGGCAAGAGTCATTATTTTTGGTTTATATCTTTAAAGGTCCCAGCACCAGAACATGCAGAGAAAGGTGGTGTAAGTAATGTGACAGAAGCTAAACTGGTGATCTCCCTCACATCCTTATTCATTAAGGTATCTTTTTCTTTATTGCTTTGTTTGGAGGGGCAGCTTCATAATTACCATTTTTATATTGCTGCAGGAATGGCGATGATATGCATTGGGTTATTGTTTGCGGAGTGACCTCAAGGATATATGGAAGGTTGCCTGTGTCAGTATAGTGAGGAGCTTGAGGTTTGCATTCAGTTCCCTGTCCCCTGCATGGTTGGATTTGGGATGCAAAAATACTGGATGCCAGATTCTTTTAAGAGATGAGGACTTTCATGTGAGGGAGAGGATAGGATTTACTTTTCTTTCTTTTTTCATCCAGTCAGCTTCAGGAGTTCTGAGTGTTCACCTCACGGTCTGAGGAAGAAAGAAAAAAAGTGGATTTCAAGGATTTCTGTCTTTTGTCTGAGGCATGAGAGAAACTATGGGAGCTTGCAGTAACTAATATTTTCTGTTTTCTTTAGTTAATACCGGTTATACGTAGAGTTCCACTGGCAACTTAGTGTCGATGCAGTATCTTGCTGCAGTGTTTAAAATAAAACAATCCTTGAGGGTCTCCTGGTGGTAATGAGTATCCTGAGCAAACTGCAGTCATGAGTTTTTCCCTTCTGATTTTTTTTCATTCAGGCTGGCTGTAAGCCTTCAGATATCGGCATTATATCACCATATCGGCATCAGTTAAAAACAATCACCGATTTGATGGCAAAATGGAAGAACAGAGTGGAAGTCAATACAGTAGACAAATACCAAGGAAGAGACAAAAGTATCATAATTGTATCTTTTGTTAGGAACAGTAATGACGAAAATGTAAGTTGGTCATGTTACCTCGTTTCAGTTAATAGTTAAAGGCATTTTGAAAATGAGGTTTTTATCTACATTAAATTCTGAAATTTAGGAAAATAAAAGCAAATTAAATTTATTTAACAGCTTGGCAACCTCCTGAAGGACTGGCGACGTCTTAATGTTGCTATCACAAGAGCCAAGCACAAGCTGATCATGGTGGGCTGTGTTCCGACCCTGTGCCGCTATCCTCCTTTAGAGAAGCTGCTGTGCTATTTGCAGTCTGAGGGAATGATATCCTTTTTCTCCCTGTGGTTTTGTAAAAGGGGAAAGGTAAGGCTGACTTCTAGAGACCAGAAATTAGAATTTGAAGATATTAAATCATTTAGGTCACACTTGTGACACTGGAAACACAGTACAAATGCCAAAACTACACTTGAGATCAAGCTAATAGATGGATCTAGAACCTTCAGTGTCTTCAAAGGTAGAAATAAGTCCATACTAATTTGCAAGTTGACTTTGACGTAATTTGATTGAGGCCTGAATTTTTAATATTTAATGCTTTTGCTTGTATTTAACCTTACTTTCTTGGTATCTTAATGTCAGTGTAATTGTTTTCCTCAGAAGTACCATGCATTTAAACACATGGGAGAATAGATCATAAATAATGTTTCTGGAATGCAAAAAGGTCCAACTTTCAGTTGACTTCTTGTTTTTATTTCTTTCTCTTTGGCATTCTACAGAGTTTGCTCTAGCTATGGCTGTTTCCATCTCTTGTTTAAACAAGAAATCATGTTAGCTGCTCTCTTTGCAGACATCAACATATGAGTAACCTGATGCAGTGTGGGGTTGGAACTGGGTGGGCTTTAAGGTCCCGAGCCATTCGATGATTCTATATATTCAAACAGGTTTTGTGTTTTTGTGAAAGCAATATGTAATAAAAATGCTTCCTTAACTTGCTACATCTTCAGTCTTCCAGCAGGAGCTCATGAAAGTATCCACAAGTGTAATATTTTATGATTGTGACGATGGAGTTTTACGGGCATTTGTATATTTTCTTCTGGTGCTGCTTAATGTAAATAACTGATTAGTGGGGTGTGGGTGTTGATGTGTACTCTCATCTGAATGGAGCCAAAAGAGAAATCACATTCAATTATTTTAAAGGTTTCCTTTCAGTGAAATAACAATGCACACTTACTTCTTTAATAAACTGATTGTTAAGGTGGTTGTTTTAGTATTGCTGTACTTGTGGAATGTGAAGCGCTCTGTTCCTTCAGAGACTGGATAGCTACTTCAGTGGTCATTTTTATCTTGATAAACAGTTATCTGCGTAAGTGAACAGGGAAGCACCTGAGGAGGAGGAGGAGGGAGGAATTCAATGCTGCATTTAGTAATTTTTCTGGGCTTAGTTTGGTTTTGATGACTTTAAAAAGTAATTTACGTACAGCAATTCCATTTATTAGAATTCCTAATTACGATGCTGTGTTGTTGTGCCGTTTGGTAAAAAATTAGGAAAAACTTCTTTCTCTTCTTCAAAGCCTCACATTCTTGAAAATGTGCCTTTGTTTTTTTAAATACTGAAATCTTATATTTATATACATAATGTAATTAATCTCTTATGAAGATCCTTTGATGACTTTTGTAATCTCTTGATTTTGCACACATTTGGGAGAAATGTGATATTGATTCACATAACTCCCTTTCATGAACAAACATGCTTAGCAGTTAAATCTGTTGAAATGAAATGCTGCCCAGTAGATGATCATAAACCGAAAGCAGAGCTTTATGGTCTCATCTATAGTCTCTTCTTCAAAAAAACAAAAACCAAACCAAACAAGAGATGCAGCTGTGTGCCTAAGAAGTTTACATGCTCATGTTCTCTGTTTTGTAAAGATGATTGCATATGTGCAATACAAAATATCCGTTACTTGACAGAGCTGGTTTAGTTTCTTTATGTTACCTCGAACACCAGACTTAGATGTTTCTTTCCAAGACTGCTGGTGGAAACATCAGTTTTTTTTATTCTTTAGAATCATTAGTGTTTGTTTTGTTTTGGATCAATGCCAAGTAGCTGTGTGCATATAGTTGCGGGAAACCTCTAGATGTTAAATGTGGGCATTTTTACTCTTTTAAACTGCTCCCTAACTTTTGTGATGTTTGAAATAATAAAAACTTGATGTTGGTTTTGTTACAGGCGTTTATACTTTGTTAATATTTTGCTTTAAATAGTATAAATACTTTGAACAGTACAAAAATGATATGAATAGTTGACAGGATATCTTTTTTTTAGGTGAAAATACAACAGTATACAGGGAAATAGCTGCGTGCTAATAAATAAATAAGAGGTATTGCCATCCTTTCCACCCACAAAGTTGCATGAGAAACAAATGTAAGACCAATCCCATATTTCTTTAACTAATTCTAAACTGCATCCTTTCCTCTTATTGCGTGGTAAAAATTGGACTAAGCAGAGATCTGCAGATGAAACGTTTTGATTCAGTAGTCTCAAACAAAACTGAGATGTTTAAAAATTACACTCTTGCTTTCTAATGACCATAGATACTTCAAAGGAATATCTTGAAAAAGTAAAAAGAATCACTTTTTCTTTTTGCTGCCTTTATAACAGCTTTCTAAATGCAGAAGCAGTCGTGGATACTGGTGAAAAATATGGAGGCACATGTTCAGCGCTGTCTTAGTGCATTATATGGTGCTGGGATTCTTAAAACAACCAACCACCCAGAAAGGAAGTTGATTTTTGACAGAGTAAGTGGACTGTCCGATGTTTAAATGTATAGGTTCCTTTTTCCTTTTAAGAGGTGGCTATCATGGATGTAAGGAAGGGCTGCGTTTCCACCCCCATGCTGCCCTTGTCCTTCACTCTCCTCCCTTGCAACTAAGGCCACGATCTCCTTTTCCTCTGTGCTGTTCTGTGTGTGGTCTCTGGAATGGGGCGAGGTGACGCACACCTCTCTGCTCCACAGCTTACCCGTTCCCCTTTCCTTGGAAGGGGAGAGGAAAGAGCAGGATTTAGAGGAATGATGAAGCAAAGTGAATTGCAGTGCTCAGGGTGCAGTTAGTGTGAACTGAAATTCCATCCCTCCATGACAGAAACGCTTGGTGTTAAACACGCCCAACTGCTGGGGCCGCAGCCTGGTTTGGTTTTCTGGTGGGATTCACGGAATCATAGAAAGCCAGGTTGGAAGGGAGCTTGGGGATAATCTGGTCTAAATATATGTTGAACTATAGTTTAAATGAGATGGCCCAGAACTAGCTGAGCCTTAAAAGTGTCCAGTGTAGAGGGATCCACTGCTTCCTTGGGGAAGATTATCCTAACATTTAACTGTTCTGAGGTTGGAAAGTCCAATTAGAATCTCCCCAGGAGCAACTTATACCCATTACCCCTTGTCTCTTTCATGTGACTCCTCTTACAAAAGGAGTCTCCATGTTCTTGGTAGATACACCCTTTATAGAATCATAGAATCATAGAATAACTAGGTTGGAAAAGACCCACTGGATCATCAAGTCCAACCATTCCTATCAATCACTAAACCATGCCCCTCAGGACCTCATCCACCCGTCCTTTAAACACCTCCAGGGAAAGGGACTCAACCACCTCCCTTCGCAGCCTCTGCCAGTGCCCAGTGGCCCTTTCTGTGAAAATTTTTTTCCTAATGTCCAGTTTGAACCTCCCCTGGTGGAGCTTGAGGCTATTCCCTCTTGTCCTGTCCCCTGTCATAAATGTTCCATTTTTTTTTAATTACTTTCTTACTTCACTTAGCCTCCAGCAGCCAACAAACCACAGGCTTATATATAGTGTATTCTAACTTATCAGAAACGTCTCATTCACTTGATAAAAGAAAAGAGAAAGGTGACTAGGAAAACCAAATCAGAGTTTGAATTTAATGTAGCATTATATCCGGGCCCCTTGCTTCCTTCTCACCTTGAAAACTAAAAAATGTGTTTCACCATCAGGAGAGTTAGTCTGACTAGATGAAACAAGTTCTCTATTCTAACATGTACTCGCCTCTTTAAGTAAGTTTTGTAAGAGGAACGTTGTTTAACCTCACTCTTTCCCCCCTTTTTTGAATATGCATGGTAATAAGGTGTCCCCTCAGCTTTCTTTTCTCTGAACACAGCCAGTTCTCCCAGCCTTACTTTGTCGGGAAGGCTTCCCAGTCCTCTGATCACCTCAGGGCTCCTTCTCTGCACCCTCCCCAGCCTGTCCACATCTCTTTTTGTGTAGCAGGAACCAAAACTGGTGCAGCCTGACAAGAAAACTTCAGGGTTACTAAAAATACCCTATATTTTTAAAAAGGTGTGATCTGTCTTTTTAGTTACCTGCTCCTAAGGTGCTGAACTCAAAAGGTTTTTCTAGAATGACAGTATTTGTCGTGACGTTCTCCAGCAC
The DNA here is from genome assembly GCF_032191515.1 of Phaenicophaeus curvirostris. NCBI lineage: Eukaryota > Metazoa > Chordata > Aves > Cuculiformes > Cuculidae > Phaenicophaeus > Phaenicophaeus curvirostris. The sequence continues at coordinate 5,737,391 of NC_091400.1, read as the reverse complement.
TTAGAGAATCACGTGGAACAAATGTTAAAGCTTCGTCCCCTTGGTCACAAGAAAGAAGTGGAGAAGCCTCAAATTTAAGCTGCTCTCTTCATACAGTCGTGGAATCGTTCGGTTGGAAAAGACCTTTGAGGTCATCGAGTCCAGCCGTCCCCCTCCCCCCTGAACCAGATCCCCGAGCGCCGCATCCTCCCTGCGTGGTGACTGCACCGCCTCCCCGGGCAGCGGCTCCAGGGCCCGACAGCCCTTTGGCCCCGTCCCGTCGCGCAGCCGCCGCCGCCCCGAGGCCGATGGGAGGCGGGGCCGGTCCCGGTCCTCCCGCCGCCGGGGGCGCTCTGGGCCGGGGCGGCGCGGGCGGAGCCGCGGGCCGGGCCGGGCGGCGCTGCGAGACATGGGTGAGCGGGGCCGGGGGTCTGCCTGCTGCCCGACCCAGCGCCGCGCCCGCTCCTGCCCTCCCTGCCTGCTGCTCGCCCTCCCTGCCTGCTGCTCGCCCTCCCTGCCTGCTGCTCGCCCTCCCTGGCTGCCTCCCTCTTGCTCGCCCTCCCTCTCTCCTGCTCACCCTCCCTGCCTCCTTCTCCCACTCTCTCCATCTCCCTGCGTGCTGCTCACCCTCACTCCCACTCACCCTCCCTGCCTCCTCCTCCTCCCCTCTCCCCTTTCCTGCCTCTGCTCTCCCTCCTCCCCTCTCCCTCCTTCTCCCCTCTCCCTCCCCTTCTCCCCTCTCTTCCCCCCTTCTCCCCTCTCTTCCCCCCTTCTCCCCTCTCTTCCCCCCTTCTCCCCTCTCTTCCCCCCTTCTCCCCTCTCCCCTTCCCTGCCTCAGCTCTCTCTCCCTCTTCCTCCATCTCCCTCTCGCTCTCCTGGGGTTCTCTGTGGGCCCATGGCCTGGCTGGTGGCCGTGGTGGCTGCGCGCCTGGGGTGCTGATGGATACGCACAGTGCAGGTCTGGCTGCTCTTTCCAGGGAGACGAATGGTGGCTCTTGGCCAAACCCGGATAATCGAGCTCGGGGGAGGGGGCTGGCGATATTGGTGCTGTCTGGGGCTGCTGCTTTGAGCCCTTCAGAGCCCACCTTGCACCGATCACGCACGGTCTGCCCCATGTAGGCCTGACTGGCATGTACCGCAATAGAAAACATGCCCTGTGCGACTCCAAATTATAGAGTAGTTTGGGTTGGAAGGGACCTTAAAGCCCGTCTAGTTCCAGCCTCCCACTGGACCAGGCTGCTCAAAGCCCCACCCAACCTGGTCTTGAACACCTGCAGGGATGGGGTAGCCACCACTTCTCTGGGCAACCTCCCTCCTCACAGGAAAACGTTTCTTCCTAACCTAAATCTCTCCTCTTTCAGCTTAAAACTGTTTCCTCTCATCCTATTCCTGCACTCTCTCATAAAGAGACCATCTTCAGCTTTTCCGTAGGACTCCTTAAGTGCTGGAAGGCTGTTTGAAGGTCTCCCCAGAGCTTTCTCTTCCCCATGCTAAACAACCCCAACTCTCTCAGCCTGTCCTTAAATGGGAGGTGCTCCAGCATTCCAATCATTTCCATGGCCTCTTCTAGGCTTGCTTTAACAGATCCCTGTCCTGTCCTTTCTGTGCTGAGGACTCTACAATCGAACTAAATCTTGATCTTTTCTTAAGAAGCAAGTGTAGAAAAATAACTGCATGCAGGTAGACTGCGCTTTAAAACAGACCTAAAATGTATTTCTGCCTCAGAAAGACGAGGCTGAGAGTCGATGTGGAAATCTATGGGGAGAATCGGCTCCAAAAGTCAAAATCAGGTCACCTGAGAAAGAATTTGTAAGATGCCTTTGGGAGGGAGTACACTTGTATAGATAGTGAGGAAGAGCTGTCTTCCTGAGGTCTAACAGGGCAGTTTTCTGCAATAACATTCATATTTAGCACAATCAGTAGCAAAGCCGATAAAAAAGCAGGATGTTTGACATGAGCTTTGCTGTTGCAAGTGTTTGTTCCAGACTGGGATGCTGCTGCTCCTCTTGGTAGGGTCAGTCCAGTCGCTGGCCGTTGAGGAGGTCAAGAGGCACAGGGAGCTGTGACTGCTGGCTGGGTACATGTTTACCAAAGCACTGTTGCCAATTGCTGTCTTTTAATGTGTTTTACTGTTTTTTGTTGAAGTACCGATAAACCGAGAGATTATAGTATTAGTTTTTAAGGTTATCTTGGGTACATCACCAGGTTTTTTTGCTAGAAAACTGATATAGGCTGTATTGTGTGGTAGCAGGGCGATTTGATACTTGGCAGGCAGTTAGGAATACAGAAAATCAGAAAGAAAATTTCTAACCTCTAATACCAAAAACCTTAAAGCTGGGATATGCAGGAAATGAGACAAGTAATTTCACTGCTGTTCAGAGAACCAAGAAAATGTCCATCTGTTATAATGATGTGGTAATTTTTTGGTGTTGATTTTAATGTGTACAGTTCTTTATGCTTTCTGCTGTGCGGAGAGCTAAGGTCATGCACCAATACTCAAATTTGCAGAAAGAGGAGGGGCTCATGTTTTTTTCTCAGACAGAAATCTATATGAATATTGTGTCATCTGTGTCTCTGTCTTAAAAAAAAAAAAGCTATCTGTGTTCTTAATTTGTTGGGTTTTTACTTCATATGTTGGATTTAATTGTAGAAAGCAGTAAATCATCAACTATTTTTGCTTCTTTCCAAGTTACTTTGATCCTGCTCAGTAAACAGAGGCTTGTTTTGTCTCTGTTTCAGTTTAGCAAGATAGAGGTGGCCTGAATGTTTCAACTGCTATATTACAAATGAAAATAAACCAAGAATCTCCTGATAACCCTGATTTTCAGTAGCAGGAGCTCTAAGAAGAGGAACCTCATCCTTTCTGTCAGATCAAGACAATTTAAAAAAGCATTGTGATATTTACTGACTAGATTTAATCCCTGAATGTGTTTTTGTAGTGTACATTTTGTAAAGCTTACCAGACAATTTTTTTTAACTTAAAGCAAAACCTTTACTTCTTAAACTTGCCTGTTACAGAAAATACTTTTTAGCTGTATGAGAAACTGCAGTTTCAGTACGGAGTGTGTAATATTTTCCTGAAACCGCTCTGGGCTTACTGGCTGAGACTGTACAGCCCAAGAAGTAAAGCATGTGTTTATGTCACTGTGAAATTAAGACTACAGTGGAAAGTAATTATAGATAAGAAGCTTGATGTCTGTTTCTGTAGGTAGATTATCATACATTAAATAGATTCTTACACTAACAGAAATGCTGCTTTGGTATCATGGTCAGGGCACTGATGGCTGCTGTGCAGCAGAGCTTTTGAGCACAGCATCGATGCCGGTGTTGATTTGCAGTTGCTGACTGCTTCCGAGGTGGAGAGCTGATGTTTCCGGCCTCACTTTTCATTCACCTATTAAACAAAGATCTGTGAGGGTATTTGTTGGGGTGGATGCTCTTCTATAACATAGTGTTTTATAGCGCTTACTAAATTATTCCCTTGAGTTAGTCTAGCTGAAGATAAGTTTTTCTTTGAACGCAGAATCATTTTATTACTTTACGTCTCTTGAACCACAACTTTTGTTTTTCTTTATTGTCTTAGCTGTAAAGGACCCTACAGCCGTGGAAAGAGCAAATTTACTGAACATGGCTAAATTGAGTATCAAAGGACTCATTGAATCGGCGTTGAGCTTTGGCCGCACTCTGGATTCCGACTACCCGCCTTTGCAGCAGTTCTTTGTTGTCATGGAACACTGCCTCAAGCATGGCCTTAAAGGTGTGGTAATCGCTCTACCTGCATATTTCTCATCCCAAACATGCCATCTTTCTTCCTGTCTTTCTTGAATGAGATAAAATCTAAGTGTGTTTTGTTGCTTTAAGAAGTGAAGAAAATATGTCAGTTGTCACGCTTTATAATTAGTAGTGCCATTATTCATACTTCACAACATATATTTCCACGTTTACCAACTTTTTGTACACGATTTGTTGTGAGTGGCTCAGGGATCACCACAACTGCATGTACACATGTAGTTTGTATTTTTAGCTAGACATCCTTTTAATGCTCTTTTTTTCTTGCATGGCAATTTTATGTTCACAGCAAAGTAATTTGGAAAACAGCATTGCAGTTATCTCTTATCTGGAGGTCTAGGCTAGAGCAGTTAACCCTTTTGTCACACCAGCTGTTTTGAAGGAAGATAGTCCAGCAATTTAAATTAATTCAGTTCTTAATTTTTCTTTTCCTAGTAAGAAAATCCTTTCTAAGTTACAATAAAACCATCTGGGGTCCTCTGGAGCTTGTTGAGAAATTATATCCAGAAGCTGAGGAAATAGCAGCAAGCGTCAGAGACTTGCCTGGCCTTAAGTAAGTAGAATTGGTAAAATACAACAAGGGAAGAAAGAACCTGATTGAGAATCTGTAGATGTCTCATGATTTCATTTGGCATTAATCAAACCTTTGGACAGTTAGTGCATGGTATTGAGGGAGAACACAGGTGAATCTTGCTCCGTTTGCTTGTTCTGCACAAAACAACTGAAAAAGTAGAATTTTTATGTTCTTTTCTGATGTCCCTGGGAGGCAAGTTTTCTGCATGATGGACAAAAAGGGCACACGAAGGAACAGGGTGTGTATCAAACTGTCTGCAGCCTAGCTGTATGAAAACAAAAGGTAACACACTGAAGGGGAAAGTATTAGGCAGCTTTTAAGATTCTTGTGTGTTGCATCCTTCACAAATGCCAATTTATGCTGTGAACTCAAATCTCCTCCCATTCCTCTGCACTCTGCGTTTGTATGTAGCTCTATAATTGGCTGCATATTAAATTCCAAAAGGATTTAGTCACATTGTGATTGGTATACACCGGCATAAGGATTATAATTTATATTTAGACCTTATCTAAAGCACTTAGGTGTATAAATTATTATGTACTCTTCCATCAGGCCAGATGAAATAATACCTTTTTCTGATGGATTGCACTCTTCCTATCCTGATACAGCACGTGGGTTTGCGTTTTGCATTTTTCTGCTTACCAATTCTAAGTGTGCCAGCACAAGAAGAGGAGGATCTGAAGATCTGGGTTTAATTTGTTAGATATTAATGTTTGTCAGCTACATACATTTTTGTCTTTTTGGAACTGTCTTTCTAAGATACTGCCAGATTTGTAAAGATGTATGAGTTAAAGCTCAGATTCAGTACGTGTTGTGTAGGTCCAGAGAACAGGATTAGGAAGATAAGCTTGTGTGTTGAGTTGTAATGGGTGCTTGGTTACTTTCCTCCCAGTTCCTCTGAAGACTTTTTAAGCAAGCTGCAGAAAGGAGTCTGAATTGTTGAGGATGTTTTAGTCAGCTGAGAGCAGGACTACTCAACGTGATCTTTACAGGCACTGTCAGGTTAAGAAGAAGGTACTTAGAGGAAAACAGTACTGCTTTTAAAACTTCTTTCCATGCCATGTACTGTGTGAGAACAAAGCACATTGAAATACAACAACGTGTAGGAAGTTGTGTGTTTTCACTCTCTAAGCCACACAGTTAAATCTAGTGTCAGGCTCTTGTGCTTTCTCTGTTCCTCTCCTTTCCTTTCATTGCTCTCACGCCCAGCTGAGTTCATGAATTTTTTTTCTGATACTATCCCAAAGCCAGGAATTAAAGCCTAGACAATTAATTAATTGAAATATTGTTGATTTGAGACTGTCTTCATGCCCTTTTTTTCAGGACACCCCTGGGTCGTGCCCGGGCCTGGTTGCGGTTGGCACTGATGCAGAAGAAAATGGCTGATTATCTTCGTTGTTTGATCATTCAGCGAGATCTTCTCAGGTAAGCAATTAGGTAGATTTTGTTTATAATTATTTTTAGAGGTTTGTTACATTATTAGTTTCTATTTGCTGCTTTTTAATGTCTCCTTGGTGTAGCAAGGTGTGGCTTCCAGTCTATGAGCTGATCTTTTCCAGCCCTTAGGGTAGAGGGACCAAACACCATTGCCTTATCAAGGGTGAGGGCTAGCTGATGAGCAAAGAGAGGTTTGCTCCCCTTCTGCTGTGTGCCTGACTGTTCTTTCATAGATGAGGGTGATGGGGAGGGGCTCCTGGTGCATTCGTTTGCTGTGCAGAATATGGACTAGAAACCTCCTGAGAGGAGGTGAATTCAGCCCTGCCATGTGCATGGTCTCCTACTCGGCTACTTTTGCATGGAGGACAACTACCTTGAACTTTTCTTTCTCAGTCCTAAACCAGGCATTCCCTTTCTGATGGGGTAATTGAAGCACAAAGGGAAAAAAACCTTTGTAATCTTAATTTCAGTTCTATAACCTGCACGTATTTTTAGGAGTTTTCTTGTATGCAAAAAAGTTTGTTTCATAGAGTTTAAAACTTGATCTAAAAAATGCAAAGAGGAGGAAGTAAATGTTGTATTCTGTTGTTTAGTGTTTTTCTTTGAGAAACCTGTTTAGCATTTCATCCCTTTCTGTTTCTTTTCTCTTACACATTTAATCTTTCTCTTGGCCTCTTTAATTTCAAGCATGCATTCATGGCAGGGAGTTGGAACTGGATGACATTTAAGGTCCTTTCCAACCCAAACCATTTTATGATTCTATGATTCATTGAAGTCCAGATCTTTTTTCACACAAGGTAATTTTTTTACCATTCTTCTTTTGGATTCTCTTGTGTTCCTTAACAACATAAGAACTGTCTGACTCAACATGGCTAGACACCCATCTGTTGCAGGATCCAATTCCAAAGTAGCTCAGAGCAAGCAAAGAGACTTTTTTTTCCTTTTTAAAAGGCAAAATAAGTCTTGCCTTCCAGATTTCTCAGCCTTCCAGCAGCTTGTGGCTCAGATTTCTGGAGCCAAAGGTAATATCTTTGTTTGTAATAGCCTCGGAGACAAACTGTGCGCTTTCCATTTTTAAATATTTATGAGGTTAAAGTATAGGCAGACCTGATTCATCTTTGAGGACATTGGAGTAAGGTTAAAGTAAGAGAAAGAATTCAGATTTAGATATCAAGTGTTATTAATGATGCATGAAGATATACTCAATATATCAATAAATGCACTTTTCTTCTTTAACAGTGAATTTTATGAGTATCATGCACTAATGATGGAGGAAGAAGGAGCAGTTATTGTTGGGCTGTTAGTTGGGTTAAATGTCATAGATGCTAACCTGTGCGTGAAGGGAGAAGACCTAGATTCACAAGTAAGTCAATACAGGTAAAGTAATGTATGTGCAACCCATAAGATTTTTATGTACAGAGAATTTGGTTGCAATGGAGTTGTGACTTGTTAGAAATCTTACTAGAGACTGTTGAGGGCATGATCCAGCTCCTGCAGCAGTGGGGGCTGTTGCACTAACCTCAGTATCAGTTGGGTCAGACCGTTAGATGGTGATAAGTGTCAGAGTGCAAGGGCAAAGTTTTATGCTTCATCATCAAATGGATGTGATAGTAGCAATGCAGAGTTCTTCCTGTCTTAATTGCATAATTTGTCCTTTTCCTTTGTGGGAGAAGTATAGTTCCATGAGTGGTTTATCCTATTTGGTTTGTTTATTCTTGTTCTGGAACGTAATAGGATTGTTTCTAAGACCTGAAACAAAAATATGCTTCTCATACTGTAGTAAGAAACCTTATGGGAGAGTGACTGCTTTCAATTTGCAAAACAAGACTTAGAACTTAGACTTAGGCTTTCCTCCTTCACAAAGTGTTTTGACTTTAATCTTTTACGAGAAAGTCCTGACATTCTCTTTAAAAGCATATGCACAAGCATTTATAAATAAATATGTGCTGTGTTCAATCCTATTTTTGTTCAGCTGCTTTGTGTAAAAAAAGTTATAGTTTAGGTGATTGTTTACTGTATTTCAGTATATATTTGATGGAAAAGCAATTTCTATGGCAAAGAATGTGAATCATAGCATTAGCTTGTCTTCTATTCATTCCAGTTACTATCTCATGTTTTAGGCACTGATCTTGCGCGCCAAAGAACACAATATTGAAAGGCCTGTAGTTACAGAAAACTTATTAACATGCTTTTCTTAGTATTGAGAATTCTATGTGTGTGTTATAAATCACTAAATCTATTGATAGCTAATAATTTGTTACCTAGGTCACTTGGTGGCTTTGCTGTATGAGGGGACATAAAACTTGACTTGAGACAGCTGTAGCGGCTGTCCAGGGGAGATTTTAGAGTGATTCTGTTTTTGAAGTGTAGTGTAAATAAGAAGAGAAGCCAAGAAGAAGCAAATTGTATTGAGCAGAAAGAAACTTCTAAAGGGTGATTGAAGTTGCATCCAGGAGCATGGTTTGGTAGGTTAGAAGAATAGTGTTCAATGGTGAAATGCGTGTATGCACACAGGGAGAATTAAAATAAGGTAACTTTTAGAGAAATAGCATTTTACTTTTTTATAGAGGTAGTATTTTGCTGTAATAAGCAATGTTTGTTCTTCAAAAGGCTTTGGAGAAGACACTTTTTAGAAAAGAAATGAAAAGAACAAGTGGAAGACATCATAGGAGATTGAGAGGAGATCAGGAGATGTTAGACGAAGCAAATTACTTGTATTGAAGAGCTGGAAGGAGCTCAAGGAGGAAGCAGTAGACGAGAGGAATTGGAATACTTTTGTGGAAAGGCTGCTGGAGACCAAAAAGGAAGGGTTTTGGTAATGCAAATATCACTAAGTACTTCTGCTAGAGGGTCATAAATAGAGTTGGAAGCAGAATTTGTGGTAATGTCATTTGTAGCATAGAAGATTGAATTACAATTGAATAGAAGATAAAATAATAATGTTCATATTTAGAAGGTTTTAAAAATATTGCAGTTGAGTTGGCACACCGGGGACTCAGCAGGTGTGGAGAATCCACAGTATTTGGCAAGGAATATTGAAAAGCTAAATGTGGGGGAAACATGAGTTTGGGAGATGTGCTGTGACAGAAAATCATGTGAATCACGGCAGACAGCTTGTCAGAGGTCTGCTTAATCAGTGCTAGGGTTAAGTGGTATTTGAGAATTCCCCAAATGAAAGTTTCCCTGGCTAAGCTCAGTCAGAGGTAAGGAGTCATCCTTTCCTTGGTTTTGATACCTGGCACATTGGTAATTTTGTTCAGAGGTGACATAATTCTTAACAAGCATGAGACACTACCTTTAGAAGAAAATATCTTGTTTAAAATGTTATGGTTCTTTTTTTTGAGCTTCTGGCTGAAATGACCGATCTTAAAAAACCTGATGTAACTGAGGTTTCAGTAATTATGTAGATACTAGACATTTTATGATATGAAACTATTCACATTTGTTTTTCCCTAGGTTGGAGTGATTGATTTCTCTATGTATCTTAAGAGTGATGATGAAATTGGGAGTAAGGAAAGGTACGTACTTAGCAAAATAACTCAGATTTTGCATGTTAACAAATGATTTCTTGAGTGGTGCCCAGTTCTTTGTAGAAATAAATCAGGTTCCCTAAAAGTGAAGTTTTCTGATATCTCAGTGTGGAGAAAAATTGTACCTAACGTTGTTCTGTGTCACTGGTTAGCTGGAGGAATATTTGCACTCTGGAGCAAGCCTCAGCAACATCACCTGCTTCCTTTACCTGATGGACAGCGTTAGAGGGTTATAAAGTGGCAGTAAACAGTGAAAAAGAACCTGCTGACCTGTAGGCCCTCAGCTTGGGCTTTAGTCAGTGTTTCAAAGAAACAGAATTATGGCAGAGTAAATAACCATCCTTTTGAGACTGTGTATGTCCTTATGTTTCACATAGAGAAGTTGTTTGCAGTTAAAGCATTGGGTTTGTTTGTCTGTCACTTAAGTCACAACATCTAAATTACTGACTTTAAGATTGTGAGATTAATCTCCTTCCTTTCTTTTAAAAAGCACGATCAGTGTAGACTTTAGTATATGATATGTATTTTCAGTATGTAGTTCACCACATCATTTTATTAAAGTCAGTTTTATTTATGTTCGTGCTTTAGAAATGTGCAGATTGCTGCAATTTTGGACCAGAAGAATTATGTTGAAGAGCTAAACAGGCAACTGAAGTAAGTATTACTTTGAAGTCTGTGTGTCAGTCCAGGCTTACAGGTAAAACACCTCTAATTCTTTTTGTACCACAGCTTTGTGAGAGAGAACTTCTGAGAAAGGGGTGCAAGTTCTTCATGTTTAGACTGAGGATGTAGTGAGGCTGGTAAGGATTTCCAGAGAGACTCAGAAGTCTCAGTTATCATGCTTTTGTTTTTGATAGTCAGAACCTTCATTCTTCGAAGAACAGAAAAACAGCAGGACAAAACTGATCAAGGTCCTTGCAATTCAGAACTTCACAGGAATGAAAAGCTTGACCATGATTTTAACTGCATTCTGTTTAACAGGTTTCAAAATGTACTACTGAGTGTTCTGGGTGAATCTGCATGGTTTTGTTTCTAGGCCTTTCGTAATAATTTGGTTTGTAGCTTTAAAGCATAGGACCAAACCCAAAAATGTTCATTGTGTGCTGTAAACTACTCACACGTTGTAGGTTGTGGTTCCTGTGAAAGCAGTTTTCAGGAAAGCAGCTTTTCCCCCTTTGCTGGATGGAACAAACCTAGTCCAGCACTGAGTGTGTTACAGTCCAAATGGAGGAACAGTGCTTGTAATTCTCTGAGGACAAAGTTAAACAGCGCAAGGAGCTGACAAAGGAGAATAGTGGTGAATTCTCACAGTTGAGAATAGTGGTGTTTGTTTGATGATAGCTATCATTCATGTGAGCCTCGGAGTATATTCCTGCAGTAATGCATGAAGTTACTTGCAAACCAGTGGCTCAACAACTATCCTTTCTTATTTCAGGTCAGCTGTTTGTTCCCAGACATCCTAGAATACAGTAATCTCTTCTCCCCAACCGTTCTTCATGAACGGGTGACTTCTGAAGACACCACAGTAGAAACAAGTGGAAAAGCAAACAGTGTTACAGAACAGGGTTTTTTTTTTTCGTTTGTTTGTAAAGTGCAGCCTAAAAAAACGTGCTTGCAGCAGAAAAGGGCAATCAGGGAATGAAGAAAGCCTACATGTAGTTTGATAAGATAAAACATCATGGAGTAATAAAAAGGAATAAAATTCTGCTGAGGCTTAGGAATGAAGTCAAGAAGCATCAAGAAGTTAAATCTCAAAAAATACAGTGAAGTGAATAATTTTATAAAAGAAGTGGAATTTGGAGGAAGAGAACCTGGAAAATGGTTTTTTTGGGAAACCCCAAGAACATTGCAAACTCTTTTAAGGGAACTCATTAAATATTTGGATACAGTGTAGTTGTGAGGGTAAAAAAAAGGGAGAAATGTTAAGTTACACCCAGCCAGGAGTTTAAGTGACAGAGAGTTTGGAAGAAGTATGTAAACATTCAACAAAGGAAACTAATTTTCTTACGTTTAGGAGAACCTCAGATAATGGGTGCAGACCTTTTAGCACATAAACATTTATCGTTGTATCGCGTGTTGAAGCTTTTAGCTTGGTTGAATGAGTTTTGATGTAATTTTGAATAGTTTTTTTTCCTTTTGTTTTTCAGTAGCACAGTTAGCAGTCTACATGCAAGAGTTGATTCACTAGAGAAATCGAACACTAAACTGATCGAAGAGGTATTTCTTTTTAGTAACGTATAATAATATTTACTCTCAAATGCTCTTTTTATAAATGCACTCTAATTGCTTTAATCTGCATAAGGTCTGCATAATATGTTCAGATACGTTTATTTTGGCTTGAAGGAAAGGTGCAGCAGCTGCAGGGATTTGCAGTCAGTTTGCCTAGGTACCATACAGCATCAGGACATGAATTCTATAGAATATGGCAATTTCCCACTTTGAACAAAACCAGAAGAGAAGTCTTTCCTCATGCTCACTGTCAGTCTGATTCTGTGCAGATGACTGGTCCATAATGGGTGACACCAGTTGCTACAAGGAGGCAGAAAGTAGTTCAGCAAACAGTTTTTGTTACTGCTCACAGCTTTAGCCAGAAGACTGTTTCTTGCTTATTTACCATGTGCTTATATACAGGTTTTAGCCTTGTCTAGCTCTGGTTTTGTATTCACATCCTATATTTTTTTATTATCATTGATGCTTGACTGGATTCAAATATATTTAGCTTTATAAGAGAAAGCATATTTTTTTTTTAATCTGAGTTGCTTGAGAAATAAGTGATAAAGTGGCAAATTGAAATGCTAAATTCAGCTGTTGAAGGCATAGCTAGCTCACTCTGGGAATTAACATATTCAGATAGAGGGAAAACTCTTTTTAAGTGTTAGTTCTCAGAGTACTCTGGTTCCTTTACAAGCCTCCAGCCCAGCTGTCCGCCTATTTTGATGGACTGTCTTATAATTCTGACATTAAGGCATATACTGTAGGGCGTGGCTATAATGTTTTGTCTGTTGTAAATATGTTTTCATCTGGGAAAGGTTTTCTTGTGTAAGTTGCTCCATATGGTATATTAAGATGCCTAAAAAAGAACAAAACTGGATATATTTGAATCCGAATACAAAGACGAAAATTAGGATGAGGAGAGGGAATTGAGGTCTTTAAGTCATAATGAAACAATGAAAAGAAAGCATGTTCTTTACCAGACATGAAATAATGAAGTATGTTGAATATACATGCTGTTCTGTAGTGAAAGTGATTGATTACTAAAACAATGAGCTTTATGTTTTCTATAAAAAAATTAAACCTCTGTTTAGTTTACTGTGAGTACACAGCAGAGCGCGTCTTGGTCTTGGATTCCTCAGAATGTTTTTATTTTCACTCACACTGCTTTTCCCTTTTTTCCTTTTCTTTTCAGTTAGCAATAGCTAAAAACAATATAATTAAACTTCAGGAAGAAAACCATCAATTAAGAAGTGAAAACACCCTTATTTTAATGAAAACACAGCATCATCTAGAGGTAAGTTTTTTTTCACTGTATTTAACATAGCAGTGTTGTGTGGTTCATTGGAATTTGAATATTCTTACATTGCAACCTGAAGTAACTGGGCTGAAGCTAAAACAACTTTAATTAGGGCAAGGCCCTATTGGCTCTAGGAAGCTCTGTAATAGCATAAATATATAAAAATTATAGGAACACTAGGTTGTTTTATAACCGTATGCAAATCTTGTAGCATTTTTCCTTGTATTCTTTCTATTTTTCTTCCCTTCTTTTTTTCTTTAGACTGTAAGCTATATCTAAGGGCATTTAATGCAATATTGTCTGAAAATCTTGACAAAGTAGTGTATGTTTTAGTTGGCAAACTGTCTGTTCCAACATGTCTCATTATATGAAATGTCATTTGGGGCAATCATGTATATCAATGCTGAACATTTTTTAAGCTGTGATTTGTAGCAACTTGTGTGACTTCCTGCGTGTGTTAAAAAGGGTAATTGGCAGGTTATGCAGGTGTTTCAGTGCTGAAACACTCGTGTATTAGAGTGACTTACTGAAGGAGGGTGGTACTGTAGTACAGCTGCTTATTTTGCTAGATTTGTTAAATTCTCGTTGTAAAACTGATGACCACGTAGCAGAAACAGCTCTTTCTCTGTTTGTATTGGCCTTGGAGAATGTATACGTAAGGAGTTTTAAGTCTTAATTTTATGCTAAACTTGTGACCAAGGAAGATGGATTCTCTGTATCTTTATAGGCAACGAAAGTGGATGTTGAAGCAGAGCTTCAGACATACAAGCACTCCAGGCAGGGTTTGGATGAGATGTACAATGAAGCACGGAGGCAGCTTCGAGAGGAATCACAACTTCGACAAGTAATATTCTTTTCTAGAATTACATGGCACTTCTAGAAGAGGTTATGCGTGAGACGAGTCAGTATGTAAATATTTCTAGTTTTGCTTTTGCTGAGCTTAGATGCTGCTTTAATCAATTTTAATTGCCATTTCTCTAACCATCTGTAATAAAAAGGGTTTCTGAACAGAGCAATCAATACATCATTATTTTTGTAACATTGTGGCTAAAGCAGAGTCACTTAAATAGATTTTTTTGAGAAATTTGAAGGTAAGTTGTTAGCAATACTATGTACTCTGTGTGCTGAACCTTACTTGTGAAAATAGAATCCTTCAGTTCTAATTTTGTGATTAATACTTAGGCAACTCTTTATGCAACACCGGCAGGGTATTTCTTGCAATGTGAATTGTCTATTCACAAAGTTAAGAAAAAAAGAAGCGTCAGTCACTAAGTACATGGAAATGTAACGTTTATGTAGTGGATAATTTGCAGAGTTAAAAAGGTGCAGAATTTCTGAAGTGGTGAAATAGGTGGTGCTGCAGCTTCATTAGAGCGAGCTTTTGCCTGTTTCAAAACAGAGATAAAATGTTGCATAATTATTTAAATATACTGTGTTGTCTTATATTTGTGTTTTATAGGATATGGAGAATGAGCTTGTGGTTCAAGTTAGTATGAAACACGAGATAGAACTTGCCATGAAGTTGCTGGAGAAGGACATCCATGAGAAGCAGGATGCCCTCATAGGCCTCCGACAACAGCTCGATGAAGTTAAAGCCATTAACATGGAAATGTACCAAAAGCTGCAGGTAGAGGAACTATCTGCTGTTAAACTGATGGAATGATTTTGATTAGAGTGAGAGAGAGAGATGCATTACCATTTTGTTTAGTTAATTAATGCCATTTCCTTAATTTCTGGTTTCTTTCTGCTGCTCAGGTCAGCTTGTCATTTTGGAAAATTACTGATGCAAGCGTGATTTCACACAAAGCAGTTCTTAAGGCACTCACAGAGTGTTGATGGGTTTATAGAAGAAAAGAGTATGAGGATAAAGATCATGGCCTGGTAACGTGCTGTGTGGAAGAGAGAATAATAGTGTATCTAGTGATAATGACACTTCTTGTCCAGTGTTGTATAAAAACCCAAGAGAATGCAGGCATGTAGTGAGGAGTTAGGGGGGAGATTTGAGCTTTCAAAGTAAGGAAAGGCACTTGGAAAACAAGATTGTGTTAAATGGAAGAAGCTAATTACAGGGTTGGGGTTTTTTCCGTCTTGTGGTAGGTTGGCTCTGCCTGGATGCTGGATGCTTACCAAGCTGCCCTGTCACTCCACTTCTTAGGAGCATGCGGGGAGAAAATAAGATGAAAAACACCCCCTTGTGGTTCAAGATAAAGGCAGTTTAATAAAGCAAAAGCAAAGGCCACGTGGGGAAGCAAAGGAAAACAAAAGATGTATTCTCTACTTCCCATCAGCAGGCGATGTCCAGCAAGTTCCTGGGAAGCAGAGCTTCAGTACACATAGCAGTTGCTCCAGAAGATAAATGTAATAACAAATCCCTCCTCCTCCTTTCTCTTATTGCATGGAACATCCCTTTGGTCAGTTCAGGTCAGCTGTCCTGGCTGTGTCCCCTTCCAAGGTCGTTCCCGCCCCCATTATACTGGTGGGAGGGAATGTTGGAGGGACAGCCTTGATGCTGTGGGAGGCTGCTCGGCAGTAGCTGATAACAGCTGTTATCAACAGCTTTCCAGCTACCAATACAAAGCATTGTGGGGGGTACCGTGGGGAAAATTAACTCTATCTCAGCCAGATCCAATACAAATCTGTTGTCAGGTTAACAAAATCTGTAACTGTGGAGAGCTTCTTTGAGAGAATATGGATCTCAGAGACCAAACATGCAGTTAACAAATGACCAAGCACCAGGGAAGTTCAGCAGTGAATTATTTATGTAGAGCATAAATGTAATTATTGAATCATTGACATTAATTAATTAATTGATCATCAACACCAGCACAAGAAACCAGTCAAATCTGTGGCGGAATGAAGGGAAAAAGTTAGGATGCTGCAGAGAATAATTGAGATGATGGACGAAAGATGCTACTTTTCCACTTGCAACTGTGAGGAAACTGGACCAGAGGAAGAGAAATAGAAATAGAGCCAGAAAGAAAGATAACAAGATTCATTATGTTAGGATCTGTAAGGTTTTATTTAGATGTGCTTTTGGGGACTGTGGGTAAATCGATTCCACTGGATGACATTCAGATCCAGTTCCCAGGCAGAGGAAAACAGTTTAGTCATGTTGAATCCCTGCTGTTCAGGCACCAGTTGATAGTGTTAATCTGTCTAGCAAGGATGATGCTCTACCTTTTATATAAATCTTCAGGCTGTGGTGGCAACAGCTCTGCAAGCAATCAGAATGGTGAAACGCTAGTAAAATTCTTAGAAGATTTTTAGGCAATTTTGTGGTATTTTGGTAAGAGTTGGAGAACCTTAGGGTTTTCCAGGACTAAGCATCTTAGTTTTTCATTGGTGAGGTTCTGATGGGCTATGGCGAATTCCAGTTGACTTGCAAAATGATTGACTAAGAAAGGAAGCCAAAAGGAAGACCGTGTGCTTATTAAACAGCATCCACGTATGCAAAGTACAAGACTGCAGATCTGCTAGGCATAAGATTTTAAGTACTTTCAATGATATTTTTTAGATGGGAATGTTTAAAAATTAAAACCTAGAGCAATTTTAACGTTTTCCCTCCAGATATCGAACCCCCCATGAAGTAACAGTATTGTATTCCTGCTTCAGTGTTAACATTTTTTGTAACACAGGTTTCTGAAGATGCTATGAAAGAAAAGAATGAAATAATTGGTCGATTAGAGGATAAGACCAATCAAATTAATGCGACTATGAAACAACTAGAACAAAGGTACAGACCCATCTTTGTTGTTCTTCATTCATTTCTCCATCCCTTTATGTTTCACCGCATTCCTACACAGTTGCTACTGAAATATAACTTTCAACTAGCAAATTTAAAAAGAACCTTTGTGAAACAGTAACTTGTGCTTTACTGTTCTTTTTCTTTTTAACAAATACACTTATTTTCAATACAAACTTAATCTTTCATTTTTCTTCCTCCACTATCGTTCTTCCAGTCCTGGGTCTTTGTGCTGATACCAGAAGTTGTTTTTTCAGCTCTTTCAAAATTCTGATTCCTTTTTGCCTCCTTTTTTTTCGCCCCAACCAAATGAAATGCAATAAAAACCAAAGCATTAATTTTGCTTGTAATTAAGTGTGAGCTTAATATAAACACTTAATGCCTTCGTGGCTCACTGCTGTATTTGCTGAAGCTCTTAAAATTGTTGTCCGTTACTTTGGAAGTACCTTTACTTTCAATGATGAATGTGTTTTTACGCTGAAAGGTTGAAAAGTGAAAGACTAAAGTCCCAGCACATGAATTTACATCATGGTTAGACTGCATGTATTACATAATATTAAAACATGGCTCATATGTTTTAATGCAGTGGCCTATAAGCAACATTGATCTTTTTTAATTGTAAAATATAACACATCTGTAAGCCCTGTCCTATCGGTGTTTGACATGTCTTTTTTTTTTTCATTTAAATGATTATGAAAAACACGGTTATGTATTTAAAAAAATAGTGACATGAATATTCTTTTATTGACATCCTTTTTTCCTCTTTTTTCTTTTTCTTTTTATCCTTTATCCCAATTTCTGTTTTTTACTATCTTGCTGCCTTCATCTGTCTTTGATTTTTGTCCACGGCATTCATGAAGCGACAAAGATCTCTTAACTCAAACTAGGACTATTGCAATGTCATTCGTCAAATGCGCCAGCAATGAAGCTCAGCACCAGTATAAACTTGTCAAGGATATATCATTCTGACAGCTCCTCTAGATCTCTTGTGTTTAAATAGTCACTGATAAAGTACACCTTAAGAATTTTAGAATTACAATTTTAAATGTAAAGTGGTATTAGAAATCTTACACTGTAACTGATCGTAGCTGGGTTCTGTTTTGTTTTTCTTAAAGAACGTCATCTCCGATCTCACTTTACCCCTCTTAAACACAAAAAAGGAAAAAGAAAAAAAGTAAATTATTGCACTATTATTAAGCAGATGTAAGCTAGTTTTCTAATGCTATTTAATCCCTTCTTCATTGTCAAACAAAGTTTATTTTAAAGGTTAGATATCTTCACTGGGACTGTAGATTTTTTGACATTTGTTTCTAATGTAGTGATTTTTCTGGTTCTTTATGGTACAAACAGATTTAAAAGCAGCCCATCTGACTAGTATTTCCCTTCTGCCCTGCTGATTTATTTCAGTTTTAGGCTGTATTTATCCCAAAAGTGTGCTCTTGGTTGGGTGTTGTGGTTGTAACCGGCATTGTTTCCTTAAACAGCGTGTGAGGAGCGTGGGGGAAAGGGAGCCTAGTGCTCTGTCAGGACAATTTATTTAAAAAAAAGAGGGTGGTTCAGTGCGTACAGTGCAACGGTTATAGGGTTTGGGGATAAAAAGCTAAAGCACAATTCTGTTCTGCTGATGTGACATGGGGTAAAATACTTCCACAGAGTTAGAATGCGTTTGGAGCCTGGACTTGAATGGGACTCCAGACAGGGAGGGCAGCAGCGCCGGCAAATGCTGTAGCTGTGACTCCTGCCTGGAGCAGCTGCTCTGTGATAGCTGCTCAGGAAGTTGTAGTAGTTAAGAGGATTTGTGTTCAAGGCCCAGATCTTGAACTTGTCCAACTTGTTTGTCAGCCAAGGATCTTACCTGTCTGGGGCTTTGTAATCACAAGCTGTGGTCTTGCCCAGCCCTGTTTCCCTCCCTTTACCCATCGTTATGCAGTCTTTGCAGTCTTTACAACTTGGATTTCTGCTTTGCGTTGCTGCAGAAAGAGGAGAGCTGTAGCTGCTGCCTGTCCTTGATGCTCTTCCCAATGTTTGCTCTGGAGTGTGGAGAGGAAGCTGACTGGGAAAAGAATCTTAGGGTCTTTCAGCAGAAGGGGATGTGTTTGCAAAACAAATGGGGTAGGATGCAGTAATACGGCAACGGTTTCTGCTCTGTGAACATGTATCACCTTATTCCTTTCTTCCAGAAAGAGCCTTTAACATGGGCTGGCTGCTAAAAAAGAGCAATAAGCATCTCCCATCCTCAAATTAAACCCAGACCAGAAACACTGACTAGGCAAACAGGTTGACTATAGCAGAAATAGGAGTGTTAGCCAACTTAGGCCCTTTCTGTCTTGGTTGTGGAAACCACACTGCAGTTTACTTGTGATTTAGGGAGAGCTTTAGCTTGCTTTTGGTGTTTCTGTCTTGTGTAGCTTCATTCAGCTGCTTCCGCCCAATGAATTGAACCGGCTTTTTTCTGGTATTTTCCTTTCTATATGTCTTTTAGCCCTCTCTGTGCTACCGTTGCAAATGTGATTGGGAACGTTCTTGAAACATCTAGTATAGCACACGCTTCGTAAGGTAGTTTGATTCCAGTCTTTTTTTCACTCATTCACTGGCAGCTTTTGAGAACTCCTAGGGTGCAACTTCATCAGCAGAAGCACAAATGTAGACATACTGCTGACTTAATTTCTTTTTAGTTGGTGTTCGGAGTTGTGAGTTGCTCTGCGTTCAGCCAGCTGCTGAGGAGTGAGGAATTAAGCACAGAGAGAGAGAGCATCACAGGTTTCTCCCACCACTTACCCAAGAGGCCCTGGAAACGGTTCTGTTAAACAGTGCAACAGACGGGGACGTGCAGTGGTGTTTCACAGCCTCTTTTGCTCTCCTGCATTTTCATCAAGGCAGGTGTAGCCCTGATATAGCACAAGTTCCATTTTAGTACTTTGTCTTTTGCAACGTTACATTCATGGTTTTTTTTGGACTGAAGAGGTGACAAAGCAGAGAAACCAGTGACCTAATGGATTCCAAGGGGAGTGAAGCTGGAGCAGAAACAAACCGTGGAATTCAGAAAGGAAAGATTAGATTAAACCGCCCAATCACTTCTTGATTCATTGGTTTTATTTATTTCGTCTGTAGCATGGAGCTATTTTAACTAGTGTCAGAATGCATTATTTTTAATACAGATTATTTAAACGGGTTCAATAATATGATGTAATTGAGGTAGCTCTGTAAATGTAGTGGGACCTGTCAGGGTGTATCTTGTATTAGGCTCGTTATGTCGGGTTGCTGCTTGATTGCAGTGCTGTGTTCAGCCTTATGCCTGCGTTGTTTTGAGCTGCTTTTGCACAACACGTGCTCTGCCCTGTCTTAGGGGGGAGTTAGTACAAGCCAAGTACTTCTACAGGATTTATTTCAAAGAAAAAAGGCAAAAAGCTTTCAAAAAACCCACGTGAACATGTGCTAAAGGAAAAAAACACATCAAGGTCTATGCTTCAATTCTAAAATATGTATCATCATGCTTTGGCATCTGTTACTTATGAGCATAAAATAAAACAGTGATTACTTACAGTGATTACTCTCTTATTGTATGAACACTCGAGCCAGTTCTCTAGGCATTTTATGGATTTCTCATTTGAGTTTGTGAGTTTTCCCAAAACTTTGTTTTTATTTAGAAATGTTTCTATTTCCCCATTTTTCTTTTATTTGTCTTCTTCACCCTCTGCACCCTAGTTCTAGCTTCAGTTTTACCCAAAGTTGATTTGAATTACACCAGATTGCAGCAAGCAGAGAAGGCTCAAATGGAGGCTGAGGCTGAGGATGAGAAACTTAAACAAGAATATGTGAATAAATCTGAAAGCCTGCAAAAAGAATTCTCCCAGAAGGAGAAACAGCTGTAAGTATATCTTTCCTGTTTGGAAAAATACGCAGCAGTAAACATTCTGCAATGCAATATGTCCTGTGTCTAAGAGCAAGCTGGTTGTTGATAAGTGGTTTTGAACAGAATGTAAATACTAAAGACCTTCACGCTGGGTGCTGGCAAGGTGGAATAAAATATGCCATTCCAAGAAAGTCAGGCACCTCTAAATGGTGTGCAGCTTCAAAGGAGGGAGAAGAACGGCGTTATTTTTTGTCTGAAAGTGCCAGCTTAATTCACAAGGGAATTATCATAAGTTTAGGGAAACACGTAGTATAATAGCAGTAACCCGCACAAGTGCGTAGCAGTATAAACTTAAATAGAAATGGCATAAGAATAATTTAATTGATCAGGTTTGTGAATAAGGTAGAAGTGGTTTAACGTACCACTGCGTAGGAAATAAAAATACACTGTAATCGTAAATATTAAAAAGCAACATAAAAGCCAACCCTCCACCCTTTCTCCTATTAAGTCCTTCCATATTGATGTAAATCAACATGTAACGTTAAAAACTCCCTCTAAGGGCCGGTGTTTTCCCTGAAAGATAACAAGTGAATTATTTAAGGCAGTGCAAATCTGTGGCACGGCAAGTATTGGAGCTTAAAAATGAGTGATTTCCCATCCAGTTACTAGCCCACCCTGCCTCTCTTAAAACTCTGAATGTTAATAAAGCTGTTTAAGCGTCATGACAAATGTGCACTTCACTGCAGTCATCTTTGCAGATTTTGCCAAAAGAGCAGCTCACACCCCAGCCCTAGAATTCGGCAGTTCTGAAACCTCAAGGTTATGTTCACTTCTGGTCTTTCCCAGCCAGATGCTGAAGTAGTGTTCTAAAATGTAAGTCTTTCCTTTAAAAATGGGTTTGGTTTTAAAACAGGAGAATTAACGTGGATACAAGTTTTCCATCAAAAAGCCTTCCATGACTGCTCCCAGGTTTTTTCCTCTCTTATTGTGGTGGCACAATTTAGATCTAGAAGCCTGAGCGTTGTGCATCCGTCCTTCAGTTTCTCCATAACATTCTAAACAGCAGCTCTTCTGCTAAACTGACAGTGAAATTCCAGCTAGGATGGATAATCCATCAAAATAGCCCTGATTCCTTTAGCTGGACTTCAGTTACACTAATAGAATTTAGATCCCTCTTTATGTTGAACCTCAGCTGTGTAGGAAGCTCAATAAAAATAGTAACTTAAAGCCCTTCCTCCTTTATTTTCCGTTCTGTTCAAAACACCGTAAGCTTTAGGCGAAAATAGAGGATTCTTATCTAAGGGAATCATATTAAATAACTTTTATGAGCACCAGGGGTCTGTGCAGTCATTGTCTGCATCACTAGATGTGTGGTGGGGTTGGTTGGTTGGGTTTGTTTTGGAAACAAGCTCTGTAAAGTTACAGGGCTTTCCCTTATGTGTGTTTTAAAAATGCTTTAGAATTTGGTGGTTAATGTTCTCTTGCTCGTTTATTACAAAGGTCACCTCTTCAAAATGATGCCATATTCTTGGTTCTTTATATATGCACTTATTTTAAAGGCATTTTCTAAGTGGCAGTGTTTTGTTTTAGTTCTTATGCTGTTGTCTAAAATATTATTTTATTGATACATAATTTCTGTTCTAGAAAACATGTAAGTTGATCATTTGTTTATTGCGATAAGAGCATATTGCACCCAGAAATGAACTAATTTTTGTTTTGTAAAATGATACGGTTGTGTGCAGTGATTGGGTTTGTTTTTTTGCTTTGTATATTCTAGGCTTCAGCTGGAAACAGATTTGAAGATAGAAAAAGAGTGGCGGCAAACCTTAGAGGATGATCTTCAAAAGGAAAAGGAAACGGCATCTCAGCTGAGAATAGACACCCAAGAAATAGTTAACCTTAAAAAAGTAAATTCTGCAGTAATCTTGACTAGTAATTTAGAGACCGAGTGTAAAGTTAATTATGAACTTAGACATGGTATTTGTAAGAATTTCTGCAAGTACTTAAGAAAGATCAGAATAATGTATTCTCACAGGTAGATTAAGAAATCCCCCTTTGTTTTTTACTCCTTGTTTAATCCTCAGGTCAGAACTCAGTGCTTACACTAAGGAAGAACTAAATTCTCATTTTCCTTTCTCACTTGTATTGAAGACTCCGTCTTCCCATCGTAGGCCAGGAAGTGCTTCCCCTTCTCTCTGGTGTGGTGTTCATGGCTCTGTAGGGTTGTTGAGCTCTGCAGTCAATCGTTTTTATTCTCTTGGGGTGTAAGAGAGTTTAGTCATGGGCTATTGACTGTGTTTGGGAATCTTCACAGAGACTATGATGGATGATAAATCCGCTTGACTTCTGCAGCAAGATCTGCTTTGGGTAGTAGCAAGTGTCTTGGCAGTGAGCACTTACAGTATTGAAAATAATTAGGGTTTGTTTTTTGGTTTTGTTTGTTTGTTTTGTTTTAAGGTGTTCCTAAAACTTCAGGAAAAGAACAAAAAACTGAAAAGGATATCTCAAGACCAGGAAGCTGCTCTCCAGGAACTGGCATCAAAACTGAGCGAGTAATTTCATTATCCATGATGACTATTAACTTTGTTATATAAACTTGAGTTAAGAAATAGACTGGTGGTCATGCAAATCAGACTATATAGGGCAGGGTTGCCTTGCTAGTTATCAAGAAGAAATACATCTAGTTAGATCAGATCTGTTGGTTTTATGTTTGGCTGGTGGGCTTGCTGTGAACTTGCAGGAAATTCTAGTGCTCTGAACAGAAGGTCCTGGTTTCAAAGGGCCTGGGGGCATTAGGAGCTGTTTTGTGTTGAAAACTGGTGGCCAGCTGGCACGTTGTGGCATTACCAAAAAACTGGAATAGAAGATAACGGCTGTGGCTCCAGCAGGACAGTGCTTATCTTTTTGAGGGGATGCTTATGGATTCCCTTCTTTGAGGAGATGAAGGTTCTCCGTATGGCGATCGCAGGCCGCTGTTGCCAGGTCCACAGCGGGTGGAAGGCGCTGCTGTATCAAAACGCCTTCAGACTATAGTGAGTGTTAAGCTCTGAGCGCAGCTCTTTGGTACCTGTTAAAGTTTCTTTTAATGATCTCTGTCTTCCCAGCAGTTTTGCTGTGTCTAGCATGGGTTCCCTTAGCACACACGCTGTGACTCAGCCCATTCCCAGCGGGTTGGCGCTGGGTGGCTGCGGGCTGGCTGGTTTCTCCCCGATGACCTCCTGTGGGCTTGTACAAGTCCAGAAGCTTAAATTCTGGTTTTGTACCAACGCTGTGGGCTGGCGTTAGGTGTTTGCACACAGCGATACCGCCACAAATTCCTCTTGTGTGTGTAACCCCAAGCAAAATTGCAGCTTTTCAAGGGATTCTGAGCTCTTTGGAAAGAGCTCATCTCTGTGCAGTGCTGAGCGCAGCAGGGTGTGGTATTGATTGCAGCTCCTGGATGCTGCTGTGATGTAAAACACGAACTGAACATTCAGAGTAATTGGCCTATAATTTTTGAAATACCTACAACTTTTAAAGTTGTTAGAGCGTAACTGGCAATCTAGAAGTCTGACTTATCATTTTTTTCAGATCGAAGCTGAAAATAGAAGATATAAAAGAAGCGAACAAAGCATTGCAGGTTGGTAGCATTTGGAGGAAAGAGAAACCTTTTGGGTTTTTTTGATTGTTCCCTTTGAAATACTTTGTAACTATGAGAAGTTTGGAGGGCCTGGAGCACAAGTCATATGGGGAGAGGCTGAAGGAACTGGGGCTGTTTAACCTAGAGAGAAGGAGGCTGAGGGGAGACCTCATCGTGTGCTACAGCTCCCTGAAACACCCTTCTGTACCTCACAAACTGTGTCTGGGACAGAATATGCAGCCAACTGAGCTACTGTTTCTCAGTGATCAATAAAAATCGGATCTTCCTAGGAATTAAACTGTGGCACCAAGGCTGATAAAATATGATCTGTGATGTCAAGAGGTTTGGAACTTTCTTAAGAGTTCTGCAGGGAGCACTTGAGAGCAGAGGTAGTGTCTGCGCACGTTTGTTGACGTGGTTTGTCACCTTGTGTATTCTTTCAGTCCAAGTAAAGGTGTGTGAAATAATATTTGTTGAACAGATTCCTGGATTTATTAATTGGGTTAGAAGGGAATTAGCAGTTCTCAACACTGTCCTGTTATTTTGCTTCCTTGCATCTTAGGGACTATTCCTGTGTGACAAGCAGGGAAATAGGCTTCAGCTCTGAGACTTGAATACCTTTCGGCTTTTCCTGGCTCAGCCAGCGACCGACTGGTCACCAGAACGTGCTGCCTCAAGCGTGTTGTCTTTGTGCCTATTCCTGCTCTGTCTTGCCGTGTTTTGCAGTGGTTTTGGAGGAGATCTGTACAGCTTCAGAGTGTCTTTGTGAAGTTACCCTGATCTCAGGGCATTCAGCAACTCAGGCAGTAAATCTACCACTATTGATTTCTCTTGTCCTCTGGAACCCGAAGTTTAACTTCGTCAGATACGTACAGCTATATTTTTTTCTTCAGGGCCAGGTTTGGTTGAAGGACAAAGAGGCTACGCACTGCAAGTTATGTGAAAAGGAATTTTCTCTTTCCAAAAGAAAGGTAAAGCTTTAATGAGATTTCTTCCAACTTGTTTACATGTATTATGAGAAAACCATTAATTATCTTAGAGGTGGGGAGAGAGATGTCAACGCTCAGCTGAATGCATTGTTATTTTTGAGATGTCTTTCTAGTTCTTTGATCTGTACGATGCAGCTGGGCCCTGATTTCAAAATAAACGCTGCCTTTCCGTGAAGTGCCACAAAGGAACGTACCTAAAATTATTCAACCTGCTTTGTGGCACCATCATCTCCAGCGCTTCTCATTTCTGGCACTGTGAAAACTGGACATGTAGAAGACTTTCTATGATATCTTTTATACAATAGACTAAGAAATTATGAGTTTATTTTAATTTTTGTGTAATGTGATGTTTATTTCCTTACTTTATTAATGTGTTTATTTTACTGTTTTTTGTTAAATCTCAAGTAGTGCCTGACAGAATCGTCCACTTTCTCAAATATTATTGCTTATATTACATATTTAGATTGATTAGATTGAATTAAATCTGCAAGGCATATTTATATATAATTAAAAAGATATTTGGTCCTAGACACACCATCTAGAGAGACCGTGGTCTCCTTGGGACTGCGGCATAAGACTGGAATTTAGATGAATGATCTTTTTAAAACTGATTCCATGCTCAGACTGCTCGGCGTGCATCGGTTATTGATATCTGATTGCCAAGTGTATTTCCATGGTAAAATTTAGGAGTTTTTCCTTCCCCCCTGGCTTTTCCCCATCTTTTAGCATCATTGTAGAAACTGTGGGGAGATCTTCTGCAACGCCTGTTCTGACAACGAGCTGCCTCTGCCTTCTTCACCCAAGCCCGTTCGGGTCTGCGATTCCTGCCATGCGATTCTCATACAGAGGTGCTCTTCTAACGTGCCATAAGATGGATTTACAAGGTGTTTATGACTTCCTGGTATTTAGCTAATCCTGTAAAAAGAACACACCAACTAGAGAGTGTACAGCACTGTTCCAGGTAAGCAGGTTTGAGGTGCTGCGGAGGAGTTCCTTGTCACTGCCCGTTGAAACAGAGAGAGAAAATGGACCCAAAGACTGGAAACGCACGTGTTAGAAATAGAGATGACAACGTTAGCGTAGCAAGTGACTCGCTTGGAGGAAGCAGGGCAGTTTCTAGAGGAGACTCCGCGTTAGCGAGTATTTGGCGAGTAGCTTAGTCGTTATGATGATCTCTAAAAGGACGATGCACACATTGCCTGCTCTTACGGGCTCATCTGGGGTGAGTCCAGCCTCGTTCTGCCACAGGCTGTGCCTCTGAAACACTGCTGTGAAGCAAAACCGTGTGGTAGCTGCTTTTAAATTGTATTTAAAGAATGAGGCAGTTAATGCAGTGGCCCGGTGAGTTATTGCCAAATACCCTGTTTGTTTACTTCCCCTCAATTATCAGGATTTGATCCATCGAGGATATTGCTCTCCCAGCTCTGGTCTCTGTGGTCACGGCTGCGCGGGGCGGTTCTAGCACACAGGTCACAACCAGAGCTCCAGGCTCAGGATGGAGGAAGGTGCGTTTCGCTCAATTACTTTTTAAAATTAACAATTAACTTGACACATCTGTTTCCATTAAAAGAGAGGCGTCTGTCACAAAATTTTTGCCTGACATTGTAACCTTGAACTAAAGCCCTTGTATTATTTTCACGTAAGTTGTGCTTTCCAGCTTGTACGTGGTCATGGTGTCGCTCTGAAGCAGAGCAAGTGCCACCAGGAAGGGTGAGGATTGAATACTGGGGACCTTTCTGTGTCAGACAGGAACGTTCTTCCTTATTTTGTCATCGCCTTTCTCAAACTTTCAGTTTGTTCCTAAACTTTATTTTCTCCAGAGCACTTTTGGAGCACAGCTGGGCCCGAGCACTCCTCACACTGATGGGAACTTTGACTGGAATTAGATCCTTATTCTCCCTGTATGCAAATAGAACCACATCCTGTGATAAATTGTCCTGCACTAGAGCCCTCGTCCCTTGAGCCGCTTGTGGGTGCAGCCCCATCGGCCAGTAGTTCCTTCAGCCTTGGAACGTGGTTGCTTACGGGAGAAGGGAAGCTTTGAAACAGGACTTCGAATCGTTCTTGCACTTTGTGGAGCTTAGTGTTGTCTTTTGTGGACAGGCATTTAATGTTCTAAAAGCTACAGCAGCGGGTTCTCTGTAACACCCCAGCGTAGGCGCTTCTGGAGCTTTTGTAAAGAAAACCATTTTTTAAATCACCTACTGTAACTTCCTGTAAACTAAAACAAATCCCTGTAAATCTGTAAATAGCTTTTGGAAGAAATAAATTGAATCCATCTGCAAATTCACTATGGGAAGGACCTCGCTTCATTGAACTCTGTAACTCAGAGTGTTTTATGAGGACTTGTTCGAGTCGCTCGGCCAGGGGGACAGCGGGCGGGAGCTGGGCTGCAGCGGGTGCCCATCTGTCCCGCTTCAGTGACTTTTCAGAAATGACAACTCCAAATAAAAGTGAACCTTAGCAGAGGTAATGTTTGAAGAGTAACACATTGCTGTAACGCAGTGAATGAAATTTCTGTTAACTGCAGTCTTCTTCCCCCGCAAACAGAGCAGCCCTGGAGAGAGGGAATGTCACTGAACTAGTAGAGGATTATTCAGGTTGCTGTTACTCTGTGACTCTGCCTCAAAAGGGTGAGTGCTGTTAATGTCTACGTGGGTTTATTGCCCTTAGCGTCACATTCTGGCTCTTGGCAGGCTGTGGAGGGTGCTGTCACGGCCCCTGGATTTCTGTCTTGCTGTCAAACCCTGTTCCTGCAACAGCTCCAGCTGTTCCTTCTCGGAACACATATGCTGACAGAAAACATGCTTCCAGGAAGGGCAGTCCCCTACCTCACTCTAAAGTATTTTTTCCTGCTGCTGGATGAACTTTCTCCCCCTTTTGCCAGCTTTTTTTCAGCATCACACCCAGACCCCACTGTGTTTTAAGGGCAGAGTTAAAGCCCTTTAAAATCCCTGCTGTTAGGATCCCGCATTGCCTTCCCTCCCCTTCCTCGCCTGCACTATTCCAGTACTCGGAAAGCTTCCTACAGCAGTTGCCCTTTCAGCAATTATTTCTAGTCGCTTTGACACAAGAACACGCTCTCTAGTGAAATAAACTCCATTCTCTCCCACAACAAGACATTTATTACACAGATAACACAGCACTAGCAGAACAGGTGACAGACTTTCAATACCCAAGATCACATTTGACATTTTCAGGGAGGCATTGAGGACAAAGCAGTTGATTTGGGAGATCACACTGGCTCAGAAGAATAAATACCTTATTTCTTTACACATCAGCTACGGTGTCTTCAAACAATAGTTTCTTACATATCTTACATGTCACAAATGCACAAGTTTTAGCGACGTGTCTGGGTTGTGTGTAGTTTAACAAGTACTGGGCTGACTGGGTTTTAGAGATATTTGGCTTCTACTGAGCTCATTCACATTAACGGCTCACCAGGTTCTGAACAAGTACAGCCAAATCAGCTCTGTGCAGCAAAAAAAATGCCTGAATCACATTGAAATACAGCAATTCCATGAAAGAAAAAGCCTAACTTGCTTCTAATTTCCCCCCTTCCCAAAAGCAGTTTTTGTGGAAAAAAAATATATACTTCAATAGCTCCAAATTAATGAGTATTCAACCTATTTCATGTCAGGCAGAAGCTGTGCTAGTGTTTCAATTTGCTCTGCGAGTTACAGGTGTGAAATGCGGTCGGTCCCTAGAGCCAAAAAGCGAAGTTCAGGCACGCGGGTGCCTCCCCAGCCCCGAGCAGCGACACCCGGGGCAGGGCTCGCGCTGCAGCCGCACGTTTGGAATGACAGAGTCCGTAGTACCAGGAAGAAAGCCAGAACAGTGACTTTTAGCCTCCACAGCTTCAGGCTGTGTCGAAGTTATTACATACAGCTTATCAAAAGGGTTTAGGAAAGATCGTTACCAAATAAACTAATCTATTCGTCTACCTTTTTCCCCTTAAACAAGTGGAATTTTTCAAACTCGTTCACTACACCAAGAGTACATAGAACTGAATCAGTGTTCATAGGAGCAACAGTACAACCACCTTTATTGAACCACAGTACAACATCTTAACCAACCGCAGTCTGGAATATGTAATACATCCTTAGGAGTAACTAGTATAAAAAGTATCAACATCAGTGGTTTGAATATAAAAATTTATTTAAAGTCAGAGTATGCAACAAATAAAACCTACAGAAAACAGATTTTCCCATCACAATCTGTTGCTTACCAAATAATGTTGTGAAAACACATTCCTTCAGTCATTATAAAGTTCTTAAAATACAAAAGAAATTAAATTCTGTAAGAAAGTCTAGCAGACCAGAGACTGTTTCTTCCCAGATGCTCTGCAGAAGCAAGGCTACCCCTCAATACATTCCGCGCCATCCTCCTCCTCCCATACTGCCTTGCCCATAGTAGCCTCCGCTATTTCCACTGCCACGACCTGTAAACAATTCACACAAGGTCACGCATACATACCTTAAAAAGAGAAAAGACGTGATGGTAGCACGGGGCAGTCAGTGAAGAGGCTTCTATTCACCCCACAGTAACCCCCCTGCTGCACTGTTGCTCTCAAGAGGCATTTGCAGCAGCAGCAGCACATGCTAAACCCCAAGCCATTTAAATGAAACCACTCCCCTCCTCCCTGTAACACCCGCCCCCTGCCCCCCCCCGCAAATACACTTCAGACAAACTTCTACTTACTGTATCCGCCCAAGCCATCAGGGGTTCCGTATCCGCCACTGTAATTGCTACCCATTCCCATTCTACCGACAGAGCCATAACCTTGATCTGCAAAGCACGAAATTCACCGTTACAAGCCCGGAACTCATTCAGACCCAGCCAAGTGTCAGCTAAGTCAGGGACTGACACGTACCCATTCCGTCTCTGCCATAGCCTCCCATTCCAGAACCACCTCCAGCAGTTGAATTCAGGAACAGCTCAATGTATCGATGCTCTGTAGGGAACAAAAGCACCTTGCTTTGTATTTTGCTTTAGAGAACAGAAGCACGGAGTTATGACACCACCCCCACCTTACAAGAGACAGAAGCCCAAAAAACCGAGCACGGAATGTGAGAAATGGCGAAGTCTTACGACTTGTATGTTTACTGCAGAGCAAATCAAGTTAAACACAGTTTAAACCCTTATATCCAGGTTACCCTTACAAACCCCGCTCAAGCCTGGTCAGTGAAAGCCTTAAGAGAGCACAACACTCACGCATGTGATTTTTATCCTTAGACATGGCAGCTACCGCATCCTCATGTGTTACGAATTCCACATCTGCCTCTCCTGTGGCTCTTCCATCTGCCCCAATGTCAATGTGAACTCTTATGGGGTTCAATGGCGAGAAAAACTAAGAACAAACCAGGAAAAAAAAAAAAAAAAAAAATCACATTAATGCAGAATTCAAGCCAGGTACTTTCTTTCCACCCCAGGGATTAGTGGAGTGCAGTGTTCATTTCATCTCACCCAACGATATAAGTTTAATTACTCATTTTTAAAGTATTTCTTAGCTATAGTGGACCTTCAACATGAGGTCAATCTACACCCACTGCCTATTACACAATCCAAACAACTCCAGCTACAGAGCTTGAGGAACGTTCTTTATAAGCAAAGACATGAACAATAATTCCTGCCCACACACACTGCTTTAAGCAACAAGTCCTAATATGATGTCATCCTGGAAAAGGAAAAAAAAATTACTCCAGGTTTTGAAGAAGCAGAGCCAAACAGACTTCCCCAAAGCAAGGACATATTTATGGAATTCAAAGACAGCAGACTGCTCTGCCTTGAGCAGGACTCCACGACTCGGAGATCCATCAGTATTTCTGACCAGCAGCCTCTTCACCAAAGAGTATGTGTGCCCAAACCTTTGAATATACTGCCAAAATACTGCTTACCAATTTGCAATAACATGTTCCCCTTGTTCTCAAAGAGTCTTTAGACCAAAGAAAACAAACTGACAGAAGAAAATATAGCTTAATTACAAAAACCCTGAAGAAAACGAGCACAATCATCAGAATGAAGTTCTGCATGTAGAATATAAAAAGGACCACCCAGTAGAGAGGCTCTGTTTAAACCACGCCTCATACCCCAAGAACACTTTTCCCCTAAGAGCATCGCATCTGCACCGACACAAGAACATATTCCTAAAACCTTGCAGACGTGCTTGTCTCTGCCACCCTGACCTCACAGGTAATGGGACACTGGTCCCTCCAACCAAATGCAGCTCCCAACGGCCTTTAACACTGTGAATCTTCAGCTAAACTTCTGAAAGCCTTAAAACACGGATCCCGATTGCAACATCCTTTCTCTCTCCAATACACCTTTTATGGAAATGCAAACACAGAGATCCTGGAGATTAATGCTAAATACAGTTTAGCTGACTTCATTAATCTTACCTGAAGCTCTAAAGAACTCATTTGCTATTAAGCTTTGTAGAACTCGGGTAAAGGGCCGTGACTTTAGTTATCAACCACTTGCCTAAGGACTTTAACCAAGTCTGGACCATGAGAGACAGGAAGATGCAAACTCCCGCCATTAGGAAGCGCTTTTCCCCTCAGTACTTACGTTGGCAATATCATTTTCTGTTGCTCGGAAAGGCAGCCCTCGCATGTGAACGAAGTGACCGCCACCATGGAAACCC
Source organism: Phaenicophaeus curvirostris (assembly GCF_032191515.1). Classification (NCBI taxonomy): domain Eukaryota; kingdom Metazoa; phylum Chordata; class Aves; order Cuculiformes; family Cuculidae; genus Phaenicophaeus; species Phaenicophaeus curvirostris. Next base: position 5,705,725 of record NC_091400.1, on the reverse strand, counting down.
GACCCTGCGTCTGCAGCTCCACCATAGCCGTGGCCTCCCATGCCTGTCACAAACAAAACACACGCCTGTCAGATCGTGAGAAGCCACCACAGTCCTCAGTCCCCTCTAGCGGAAAGCACTCGCTTTACGCCACCAAATGCAAGGTGGTTAAACTTCCCATCTACCAATCCAAGCACTTAACCAGAGAGTGTTCTAAGCAATAAGCCTTTTCCTGAGGTCTCTCAATCTCTGCCCTGCTCCCGCCCCCACCTTTTAAATGTACCTTGTTTCTTTACTAAATAACCTAATGAAGAAAGCAGTTCTTTCTATCTTGGGAATACCCCATCTTACAACTCAAAGAGAAGAAAGATCTTTTTAAACAAACTATTAATTTTTGTTTTTACCTCTCCCATCTCTCATTCTGTCATCGTAGCCATCGTTTCCATAGCCATAGTTATTATAGCCACCGTAATCATCAAAGCCACCATATCCTGTGCAATGGAGAGAAAGAAAGGACAATGATGTTGTTACTGAGGATGCACCAAGCCACGCACAAGAGTCAGTTTTTCAGCCTTAGGGCACCCAGAAGTTTGCAACAACTGCTACAGGCTGTTAAATCTGCATTTCTGAACAAACTGCAAATATAAAATTCCTTTTATACAGTAAAAAGACTAAAACATGCAAGCAAGAGGTCAAATTCTGCTGAATATACTGTTTCCTCATTACTTCCATTAATCTTAGTTACTAAGCCATATTTTTTGATGCATTGCAAGTAAAACAGTTTTGAAGCGAGGTGCGTCAAACCTAGCAGGTACTGCAGCTATTGCCATTTCTTTATTTCTTGACAAAGATGTCAGGAACACGAAACTGACAACAGACCCTCCATTCATTAGATAGACATACCACCGTCATATCCACCACCTCCTCGACGCATTCTGTCATACATACTTCCACGCCCAGCTCCATAATAACCCCCTCTTCCTCCTAATGGTCTATCATATGGTCCAGGTCGTTGTTGTCCCATCATTCTTCTCGGCATGTCAGAAAATCCTCTGATTTCGCTCTTACTACTTTTGAAGATTTCAATATATCTAATAAAAGAGGATGGTCGAGGAAACAGTAAGAAGACACGCACAAGCTGTATGAATATTATAAAAGGCCACACTAAGTTTTCTATAACTAAATGAACAATCCAATAGAAGTGGCTAAAGATACCATACAACTTAAGTTTCTCCTCAAATCTGTAAGAATCTTAAGTGTATAAAAAATCCCCACACTTTACAGTGGCAAAAATTACTACGTGAAAATTCTAGCTGTACAAATTAAGCATAAAACATGTTTTTCCAGTATGACAAACATACCGTTGAAAAACAATGTCTAGCTATAGCAGCATTTATCACAAATTACCCTATGCAAGAAAATTCAAACAATTTTCCACGTTTAGCAAACTACCCAGAGCAATACTGTCTCCCCCACCCCCCAAATCTACCATATTTCCCAAGTTAACTTAGGATCGGTTTTAACAATTCTTAAAAACACCCAATTCCATATAAAGGTCCCCAGCCCCCCCCAAAGCATTACTGACCCACAACCCCCAAAAATAAAGATGTAACACCATCCCAAACTCTCCATCCCCACCTGTGCCCTATTCTTTCCTTGTGTTTCCCCAGAGCATTTTCTGCTATCTCCTTTGAAGCAAACTGCACGAAGGCCTCCCCTGTGCTTCTCCCCTGGTAGTCCAGCGTCAATGTTATCCCATTTGGCACGATTTCCAACCCTTTAACCCAAGGACAAATAACCCCATCAAGGGGAACAGTGTTAAAGGCTGAAACATTCCCATCCGTAGCAAATACTTAAAGCATATCTAAACAACAACAACGAAAATGAAAACCACCTCGTTTCCCCATCACCCAACAACACAAGCCAATGATCTTTCATTAAACATTTATGGTTTAGCCATACATCTTTTCTGTTTAAACTATGCAAAAATACAACGACCTAAGTTACATGAAAAACATACAGCTACCAATCAAGCAATTTAACTGATCCAAATGCTAACATTCAGGTCACCCCAATATGTGTACTGTTTACCACCTCAACTAAATTACATACATACTGTGTTTTATGACATCTATGGTTATCTGTACTTCATTTACAGGGCATGTTTACTTTACATTAAGTAACTTAACACAGTCCCTCCCCATCCCCACCCCATTAACAGTTATTACACATTCAAGCATACACATACAAGACACTCAAGTCACTGCACTTTGACTGAACGAGAGCTACCTTGGAAAAACTGAACAATCTCTTCTTTGCTGCAACCAAACGGCAGGCCTCGCAGTCGTACCACTGTTCCATCATTAGTTGTATCATTTGGCCCATTATGCTTTCCGCTCCAGTCCATTTTGTATTTTAATCAAAACCTACCAGGAAAAGAGAAAAAAAAAAAAAAGGGAGAATTTTGAGATTCCACATGTGCCCAAGTCCCTCCCCTCAAAAGGAAGCTGGTAGTTTTTTTCTGCAGGTGAGTAGCGTAATGGAGAACAAGCTTGATTTCTGTTCCCTATTTAACACCGCATTGTATCTCACCCAACCCCCAGCTCCAAGCAGGAACTGCGTGCGGCGCGTGGGCCCTGGTGTTCACCCAGCACACCCTGACAAGGCTTTGCGGGCTTTTTTTCCCCCCTTCACGGAAGCCGACGAAGAGACGGGAACCCCGCAACGCCACAGTGTGGAGACAAGGCCTCCCTTTGTCTCGCACGAAGCATGCGGGCTGCACTCCTGCTGGTTTCCCTCTCTCGCACAGCCCCTTGATGTGTTCCCGGGCACTCGGGCAGCGCAGGAGCTGCAGGCTCGCCCCAGGGGCTGGGGCTGCCCAGGCAAGCCCCGGTGGTTGGGGGGGCGTGGGGTTCATACAAGAAGTAGTTACTCTTACAAAAAGTGGAGTATTTTCATTCAAGCTGAAGTAGAGTTAAGCTCATCCAAGGAGTTGTATTTTTTGAAAGTTAGATGGAACGTCCCTCCGATAGCATGGCTTTTTTTTATACCGTGTTTTTTTAAATACTATTTTTTCAGACAATTATGTCTGGTGTTAAGCATGGTCTCATACAATCACAGAATAACCTGAGTTGGAAGGGACTCACAAGGTTCACAAAGTCCAACTCCTATCCCTGCACAGGACAACCCCAACATTCACACTGTGTGTCTCAATCCATTGTCCAAATGCTTCTGGAATATTGCCAGGCTTGGTGCTGTGACTCCTTTCCTGGTGAGTCCATTCCAGTGCTCCCACGTGAGTGAAGGACCTTTTCCCAATACCCAACCTAAACCTGCCTCGCATCGTCCTGCCATTCCTTTGGTCTTATCATTGGTTACCAGAGAGAAAAAATCAGGGCCTGCTCTTCCTCTTTCCCATGTGAGGAAGCAGAAAACTGTGATGAGGTCCACCCTCAACAATCACCTCTGTTAGCAGCCTTTCCCTGTCTCAAATGCAAGGTCAGGCAGAGCTGGAGCTGGCTACAAATCAGCCAGAGATGTGACTGTTGTGAAGTTCATAATAACATTAAAATGAGTTCTTGGGAACTAGTAGATGATGTGTAAGATTTCCAGGAAAATTTAAATGCGTGTAAGTGGGAGATGGATCCTGTCCCCAGCTCTTGTTTCACTGCACAGATTGATGGAGATTGCTCCCTCACATTGCCCAGGGCTAATTAACTGGTGCTTGCCTTCTAAAACTCCAAAATGAGTCTCACGAGAATTTATTTGCAGGCATTTTTACTATCTGGGTGTGCGTGAGGGTGCCCTGGTGTTTGCACTGTGTCTGTGTGTCTGTGAGGGGGCATGGGGAGCACCCACTGCAGTGGGTGGAGGTGTGTGTGTGCACGTGTCTGTACGAGAGGTGCGTTTCTGTGGGAGTGCTGTGTGGGGTCTGTGCATGCATGTGGGGCGTGCATATACCTGTGTATGAGAGATCTGTGCCTGTGGGATGATGCGCACCCACACCTCTGTGTGGGGGGTGTGTACGCGATGCATCTGTGTGTGTGCTAGAGGTGTCTCTGTGCCTCTGTGTGTATGTGAGAGGTGCGTCTGTGCAAAAGGTGCCTCTGTGTGCGCGCAAAAAGTCTCTGTGTGCCTGTATGTGCGTGCAAAAGGCGCCTCTGTGTGCTTGTGTATGCGCATGTGTGCAAAAGGGCTCTCTGCGTGTGCCTGTGCGCGCAAAAGGCGCCTCTGGGTGCTTGTGTGTGTGCTCAAAAGGTCTGTGGGTGCCTGTGTGAGTGCAAAAGGTGCTCCTATGTGGCCCTGTGCGTGTGTGAAAAGTGTCCCTGTGTGCTTGGGCCCGTGTGCGCACCAGAGGCCTCTCCCCGCGGCCCCCTCCGCCGCCCCCTCGCCTCGGAGCCGGCCCGCGCGCGCCCCGCCCGCTCCCGCCGCCATTTACGGCTCCGGCCGGGCGGCCCCGCTCCCGGGGCCCCGGGCACGCGCCCTGCCACCCCCCTCCCCCCACAACCCCGCGGCCCCTTCCCTCCCCCACCCCCCAACACCTCCACCATTTTCTCCCCCTCCCCTCGGCGCTGCCCCCCCTCCCCGCCCCGCCCTCCCCGCGCCGCCACCGCCCTCGCCTCCTCCGCTCAAAATGGCGCCCGCGCCGCGAGCGAGGCCGAGGCGCCCCCCTCCACCCCTCCCCGCCGCCATCGCCGCCCTCCCCGGCCCCGCGCCGCGCCCGCCGGCCCCGAGCCCCGCCCGCCTCGGCGCCCCGAGCCCCCGCCGCCACCGGGGCGGCGCGGCGCCGCTCTCGCTCACCCGGAGGCCCGAGCGCAGCCCTTCGACGCGCCCCGGCGGGAGCTTCTGCCTCAAAGGGAGGAGCGGCCGCCCCTCCTCTTCCTCCTCCTTTTCTTCCTCCGCCTCGCTTCCGACCGGCCGGCGGCGGGATCGGAACCTGCGCAACGAGGGCGAGCGGGATGGCGTCCCCGGCCGCGCGAGTGTCGCGAGAGCCACGCCGCGCTCGGGGCCGCGGGGGCCGCGTTTGCGCGTGCGCGCGGGGCGGGGCCGAGGGCGGATTCGCGCCTTTCGCCGCGGGGCGGCTCGCGCTGCGCACGCGCGTCGGGTGGGGCCGAGGGTGGGGGGGGATGTCGGCGCCTCGCGCCGCCGCGGCCGCGAGGGGGCGCGCGCTGCGCGTGCGCGGCGGCGCTTCCCGCCCGCGCCTTTCCACCGCTGCGGCGGGGAGCGCGCGATGCGCATGCGCGGGGGAAGTTTTCCCGCCCGCGCCTTTCCCCGGCGCGGCCGCGATGCGCGCGGGCACTGCGCGTGCGCGGGGCGCGATGGCGCCGAGGGGGGTATTCGCGCCTTTCGCCGCGGCGGCGGGGAGCGCGCGCTACGCGTGCGCGGCAGGCGGGGTCGAGAGTGGGGGGTGTGTGGGGGGGTGTGTGTGTGTGTGTGTTTTTCCCTCCCCGTGCCCGGGCGCGACCGCTGCGCATGCGCGGCGGGGAGGCGATGGGGGGTGGTCGGGGATGGTGTGTTCCCGCGCGCGCGCGCGCTTGGCGGGCTGAGCGCGCGAGTTCGGCGCCAAGGCGGGTTGGGGGCGGGGCTGGGGCCGGGGCGCGCGCGGCCGCCTCGGTGCCCAACACACCCGCAAATCAACCCTCTCAAGAGCCGTTCGGGGGGGTTAGAGAGCGAGCGCCGGGTTACTGCAGCCCTGGGAGAGGCGAGGGAGCGCTCGGCATCGGTCTGCGCGGCGATCGGGCAGGATGCATCTCCCACTCGCACCCAGATGGAGAAATCCTCCCAGGAATCCTGTGCATCTTCTGTTCCTTCCCAAGGACTCACTTGAATGTTATAATGAGCTTCACAACAGTCACATCTCTGGCTAATTCGGAGCCGGCTCCAGCTCTGCCTGACCTTGCATTTGAGACAGGGAAAGGCTGCAAGCAGAGGGGATTGCAGGAGACACCTCTGCTCAGCACAGAGCACACCGAACACAAGGTGTAACTGTGGCTGGAAGAGCACTACTTGGAAAGAACATGCTGTGAAAAGGACACCATTGGGGGGATGTTATGTCTTGCTTTCAAAAACTACAGTGTCTTGGATGACTTTAGCTTCAATAAGAATATTCCTGTTTTGTAATGGTAATGTGAGAAACACTTATTCGCTGGTAAAATATTGAACAGGAATGAATCACGGAATCATAGAATCATAGAATAACCAGGTTGGAAGAGACCCACCGGATCATCAAGTCCAACCGTTCCTATCAAGTCTTTGAAGTCTTTGAAGCAACAGGAATAATATTTTTATTGTACAGTTCAGTGCTGAATTGCATGCCCTTCTGAAAAAGGCATTCCATCTTAGAAAAACACCAGCTATATACTAGTTTTAGACAAAGAACCTTGTAAGTCCTCAAGGAATTTTTTTTTTTTTTTTAGGTTCTCCAACCATGATGTGTGTCTTAGAATCATAGAATCACAGAATACTAGCATAGTTTGGGTTGGAAGGGACCTTAAAGCTCATCTAGTTCCATCCCTGTGCTGTGGGCAGGGACACCTCCCACTGGATCAGGCTGCTCACATCCCCATCCAACCTGGCATTGGACACCTCCAGGGATGGGGCAGCCACAGCTTCTCTGGGCAACCTGTGCCAGTGCCTCACCACCCACATTGTGAAGAAATTCGTTGTGTCTAGTCTAAATCTGCCTCTCCAGTTCATAACTGTTGCTCCTTGTCCTATCACCACAAGCCTCTGTGAACAGTCCCTCCCCAGCTTTCTTGTAGCCTCTTCAGGTACTTCAGGTTATCTCCTGACCCAAGACAACTAGATCTCACAAATCAAATAAGGACATCGATAAATTATTGCAGCCCTAAGACAGGTTGTCTCTTGACGTAAACCAGCTACATTTTACGAGACAACTAATCATATCAACAAATCGTTGCAACTCTAAGAGAGTGTTTATTTTTTCAAGTCATTCATCAGTGTCTGTAGATTCTCCACATGTTATCTCTTGGTTTTTCCTGACATCCAATCCGAACCTGCCCTGGTGCAGCCTGAGGCTGTTTCACTCTTAGAATCATAGAATCATGGAATAACCAGGTTGGAAGAGACCCACCGGATCATCAAGTCCAACCATTCCTATCAAACAGTAAACCATGTCCCTTAGCACCTCGCCCACCCGTGCCTTAAACACCTCCAGGGAAGGTGACTCAACCCCCTCCCTGGGCAGCCTGTTCCAGTGCCCAATGACCCTTTCTGTGAAGAATTATTTCCTAATGTCCAGCCTAAACCTCCCCTGGCGGAGCTTGAGGCCATTCCCTCTTGTCCTGTCCCCTGTCACTTGGGAGAAGAGGCCAGCACCCTCCTCTCCACAACCTCCTTTCAGGCAGTTGTAGAGAGCAATGAGGTCTCCCCACAGCCTCCTCTTCTCCAGGCTAAACACCCCCAGCTCTCTCGGCCGTTCCTCGTAAGGCCTGCTCTCCAGCCCCCTCACCAGCTTTGTTGCTCTTCTCTGGACTTCTCTTGTCCTTTCATTTGTTACTTGACCAACCCCTTCCTCGCTGGGACCTCCTTTCAGGCTTCGTAGAGAGCGATGAGGTCTCCCCTCAGACTCCTTCTCTCTGGACTGAACAGCCCCAGTTCCCTCAGCCACCTCTCATGACACTTGTACTCTAGACCCTTCCCCAGCGTCGTTGCTGTTCTTGGGACACACTCGGGTGCCTCAGTGTCCGTGTAGGTCTGGAGCAGGTGGCGAGTGATGCCAGGGGGAGGTTAAAATCTGAGATCCGAGAGCAAGCGGTGCTGAGCGCTGGGGATTGGAGGGAGGCTGGAGGCCCTGTGGATGCCAGGAAGTGACGCGGTGGGTGACGCTGGCACCTCCTGCTGCCAGGGAAACATTAACCTGGGGTTCTGCTCTCCTCTGGGGATCCAGTGGGATAGAGAGAACCGCGTAGAAACAGCTGAAGGCTAAACAAATGCAAACAGCAATGCAAATTCCCATTTTTACAGTTGACGCATTTACAAACCAGCCGTTTTCTGGGAATCCTGCGGCAGTTTGTCTCCTTGAAAATGTAAGTTTAAAAAAACAAGCTACTTTATGAGGCACTGCAGTGACATTGGCTGTTCTGTACCTGCCCGGAGCACTTGGTGCTGTGCTAGACTTTGCCTCCTTTACGCAGCAGTTCTGCTTCCCAGCATTGTTTGCTGTTGCCCTGAAATACTGAGAAATCAGCACAGGGACATTCTTTTTCCATCAGCGTGATTTCACACAAGACACGATTTGTACTTTTTGTGGGTCTTAATTTCATTTTTTTTTCTGATGAATATACTAGTTTTATTCTGAGTTAAGTCAAAGAGAACTGCCTTTTAAGCCGGTGGATCCAGTGCAAAATCTCTGAAAACAAATGCAATAAGATAGAATAAGAATCAATAAGAATCAATGCTCCATATTTTTTGATTGAAGTGTTGAAATTCGGTTTTGGTGTGAGGGTTGTTTTTTTTTTGTGGGTTGTTTTCCCTCCTTTTCTTTGATTTTTTTATCTTTTCATGGAAGGAAAGAGGGGAGCAGAGACCTGAATCTGAGTCTATCACTGTTAGTATGTCAGGTTCAGCTTTAGCCAAGTTTAAGCAGCCAGTTTTTAGTACTTTGAAGTTGCACGGTAGTTTCAGCGCAGTCGGCAGGAGCCATCCTCCTCATCAAGGTGTTATGAACAGTTGGCACTAATCGGTACACTGCTGACAGTTTTTACCAAGGATTAATTATTAAACTGGATTAGAAATGTATAGGCCTTACATTCTTTGTATAGTAGCACTTGATGAAAATTGCAAGTGTGAAATAACACGCAGAGAGAGCAGTCGATGGCAATAGCTCTTACTGAGAATGTGGATCCTTTCTAACTGCCCCAGAGCCTATCCAGATCTTGTACAGTTATCCTGCTTACCTAACTGCTTATGTTACGGCAAAACATCTCGCTTCAGAGGTGGTTTTGACCCTCTAAAATCTAATTGCCTCCTCTTGGAACTTATTTTAAAACTATGAGCTTCTAATTATGTTTTTATATTAATAGTGAGGGCGACTTACGTTGCCTTGACCGCTCCTCGAATCCTGTGTTCAGTTCTGGGCCCCTCACCACAAGAAGGATGTTGAGGCTCTGGAGCGAGTCCAGAGAAGAGCAACGAAGCTGGTGAAGGGGCTGCAGAACAGGCTTTATGAGGAACGGCTGAGAGAGCTGGGGGTGTTTAGCCTGGAGAAGAGGAGGCTGAGGGGAGACCTCATTGCTCTCTACAACTACCTGAAAGGAGGTTGTGGACAGGAGGGAGCTGGGCTCTTCTCCCAAGTGACAGGGGACAGGACAAGAGGGAATGGCCTCAAGCTCCGCCAGGGGAGGTTCAGGCTGGACATTAGGAAATAATTCTTCACAGAAAGGGTCATTGGGCACTGGCAGAGGCTGCCCAGGGAGGTGGTTGAGTCACCTTCCCTGGAGGTGTTTAAGGCACGGGTGGACGAGGTGCTAAGGGTCATGGTTTAGTGTTTGATAGGAATGGTTGGACTTGATGATCGGGTGGGCCTCTTCCAACCTGGTTATTCTATGATTCTGTGATTCTTTGGAGTGTAGAGATTTTAAAGCTTGGGGCTGGAGGCTTTAGTGTCAAAGCTGAGATTCAGTTAAAGCAGGGATTCTAATGCAGAATTTTATCCTAAGGTCCAAGGGGCTCTGGTGCAGCTAGCAGGAATATTTCTGTTCTCTTTTTCCTTCAGAGTCTTAGCAGATGCTTCACAAAAACCTCTGGGAGTAATTCATGAACAGCAAAACGAGCCCTCTCTGTGTTCCAGAGGTGCCACAGGATGGCAGTATTTCGATGAAATTTCTATTATTTTTAATAGCATTTTGGCTGGTCTTTGTTCTGCTCAGAACTGTTTTCCGTGGAATAAAGGAGCGGCGTGTGTTATTGTAAAAAGTTAGCATGTTGTTTCATTGTATGGAGTTCACTCAGCGCATACGGGGTTATGACAGACACAAGTAGTTGTTTTGTATCTGTAGCGTGGGATGATTGGCTGAAAAGGATTGCAGTTATTAAGGGAGATAAATAAAGTTAGCAGGGCAAATTTTTGTCTTTCAGAGGTTGGACCTGACCAAGTCCACCTGGTTCTTTGTTTCATTTGTGTTTCACTATTTTAAAGAACATAGAGAGCTGGGATTGTTTAGCCTGGAGAAGAGGAGGCTGAGGGGAGACCTCATTGCTCTCTACAACTACCTGAAGGGAGGTTGTAGAGAGGAGGGTGCTGGCCTCTTCTCCCAAGTGACAGGGGACAGGACAAGAGGGAATGGCCTCAAGCTCCGCCAGGGGAGGTTCAGGCTGAACATTAGGAAAAAAATTTCACGGAAAGGGTCCTTGGGCACTGGAACAGGCTGCCCAGGGAGGGGGTTGAGTCACCTTCCCTGGAGGGGTTTAAGGAACGGGTGGACGAGGTGCTCAGGGACATGGTTTAGTGATTGACAGGAATGGTTGGACTCGATGATCCGATGGGTCCTTTCCAGCCTGGTGATCCTATGATTCTATATTCTCAAACCTGGCCAGTCAGCAAAATTCTGGGGAAAGGGCAATGGAACAAGGGTGAGGTAGAATGTTATACAATCTCTGCGGCTGATGGATCCTGGGGTCAGTGTTCACTGGTTTGAATCTGCAGACAGTTGGAGCAGGGTGTAGTGAGCTGCAGCATTTTTATTTTTCAGTTTTATGTCCTCTCATTTTCTCCTGATTTAGCATATTGTTCCTGTTGTTCACAGAGTGGTATTCGGGGCCCGGCTGTGAGCGCTGATCAGCCATCTCGGCCGTTGCCCTGGCCATGGCCACGCACCTCTTGGTGGCATGGATTTTTCACAGTTGTAAAAAGAGAGTCACAGCTATTTTTAGATTGTGCTAATAATGACTTCTCTGTGTGACAGAAGGAGGAATTTCTTCACGATGAGGGTGGTGAGGCCCTGGCACAGATTATCCAGAGAAGCTGTGGCTGCCCTATCCCTGGAGGTGTTCAGGGCCAGGCTGGATGGGGCTTGGAGCAGCCTAATCCAGGGGGAGGTGTCCCTGCCCATGGCAGGGGGTTGGAACTGGATGGGCTTTAAGGTCCCTTCCAACCCAAACCATTCTTTGATTCTGTGACTTTAATCATAACTTTAAAAAAAGATTTGTCTTTGTTGAAGAACTGAGCTTGGATTTTTTTTTTTGGTGCTTTTATTTTCCATGTATTCCAAGAATTTGAAAACTAGCAGGACATTTATTAGAAATGCCTACATATCACAGCGATTGAGCTAGGTATCCCATTTTATGCTTAACCTTGTTTTTACTCTCAGAGAATTTAGAGATAAAACTGATTCTGTTTTATGATAATAGAAGATGAAATGAGTATTTATTTGACAGAAACTTCGATTATGTATTTTTTGGCTGGCTTTTAATTTGATTTGTTGTTTCATCATTAGGACTTGGATGAAGATTTGCACCAAAAAATCGCAACAGAAATGAATCTTTCAGAAACTGCCTTCATCAGGAAACTGCACCCTGGAGATGACTTTACCAAAAGTGAGTGGTTCTGCTTGCCCCCCAAAATCCCTTACGAGGCAATAGGAAGACACTGGGGGTACATTTATAAGGAATAGTGCTAATTTGTAAGATGGCCAAAGCAAAACCTTGGAGTAACAATTCGTAACTGGCCTAGCTCGGATACAGGTTCCATTATACAAAAACAAAACAAACTTCAGCCTCTAAAGGGTAACCCAGACTACAGATACACACCAGTTGTGATCGTGACTTTGTAGGATTCCTTAATATGCAAGGGCAGGGAAGCTCTATCTTCTAAATTCTGTGCTTTATTAAAGATTACCACAAATACCACAAAAATCACCACAAGCGAGTATTTCTATGATTAATAAAGTGGATAGATACAGGTGTGTATCAAGCTATTACAAATTATCATCAGTGATCAATAACGTAGCAGGAGTCAATAATATCAGCAAGAAGTATGTATAGATTACAGGCTACTACAAACTTATCACTAGTCAATAATCAATCTTATTGATAATATAACAGCAGATATACTTATGAAAGATTACTAATATATGTTTATATGGTGCTAATCATACTAAATCGACTCCAGAGGGAGGACAAATAGGTTCCATAAGGGAGCCCAGGAGTGGGAGGACAAACCAAACCGAGCCCAGAAGTGGGCCCAGAGGGGGACCAGTAAAACAACAGTTTCACTTCTAAGATGATCTGTGTCATAGAGGTGGAGTCAGCCATATGTCCCCAGCAAGGGCCTATGATCACATAGAAGGTTCGTGCATATCTGTTTAGGAAAGGGCAACACAAAGTTATCGGAGAGACAAGCTTCATTTCAGGTAAAAATTAAGTAATTTTTATATCAGAGAGACATCGAGAACGTAGGCCACCACCACTTCAACAAGCCAGTAGGTGCTGTTAATGCCTGTTTTTCACCTGGAGCAGTCAATAGATCGTGGTGTTTTCTGTTCTCTCAGATTATTCCTGTTCTTTCAGTTCGAACAGCCAGTGGCAGTTACCAATTCTTCATTGCTCAGGATGTTTTTCCCTTTTTCCAGACTCTTTTTCACGTTTTCAGGTGATAAGTTGCTGTTGCAGTTTGTTGACTTTGTGCTTACCGATGGTGTCTCAGCATTGCTGTCTCCAATTTCTAGCTACCCAGCAGCACTTCAAAGGTGCCAGCTGTGCTTCTCAAGGATGCTGCTGCTTCCCAGGCCAGCAGGCACTTCTACTTTGCTCTTTTGCTGTTAGAACAAAGTAGTTGTCCTCTATTACTAACAGACTCCTGACTCAAAAGCAATAGCTATTCCAAAGATCAGTACAAAACAGGTTCTTAAAAATGTGTTTAAGGCAAAGACTGATTATAGCATGTATCTTAATTAACTGAAATTTCATCACGCTATGTAAAGTTTTGAGATAAATTGAAGAAATAAACTTTTTCCACCTAGTAATGCTAAATAAACTTTATTTTCAAGGTTCTTGCTTTGGACTCAGATGGTTCACCCCAGCCAATGAAGTTCCTCTCTGCGGTCATGCTACGCTTGCATCAGCTGCTGTGTTATTTCACATAAAAAGTATGTTTACAAGCTATTTATAACTTTAGAAAATTTACTTTTAATTAAGAAGGTCTCTGTTTTCTTCAACAAGGGCACCAAACATTTAGAAAACACATATGGAGATACCTTAGGTATTGTCTTCTACAACTGCTGTAATTATAAGGTTGTGGTCTGCTGCCTGCGTTGGGGTCCGAAGCCCTAGAAAAGTGCTAAACATGCAGACGTCACCTGGGAGAAGTACAGTGGAATTTGATGAATAGGGAATATTGCTCTTTCTGTTAAGAGGAAATTTCCATTCAACCTTGGAATGTCCAATAAACATTCACTGGCAATTACGTGTTTATTAGTGCGTGAGCTGACACAGGCGGGATGCAGGAGCAGCCACAGACCCACGGATTGAATACGAAGAGTAAATTTACTTTCCTTGCCTTACCAACTTAGGGGATCTCTGAAGCAGCACCAGGGCAGAGGCACACAGGCAGGGACACAGGCACTGCAGAGCTCGGTCCTTGCTGGAGCTGAACCTGCTGCTTTTGCCTGTGTTCTGGGGACTCAAACAGGTGTCATTTACCACCACAGCAGGAATCTCAAGCGTGTTGTGCCTCTAAGGATGTTGAGGCTCTGGAGCGAGTCCAGAGAAGAGCAACCAAGCTGGTGAGGGGGCTGGAGAGCCTTACGAGGAGTGGCTGAGAGAGCTGGGGTTGTTTAGCCCGGAGGAGAGGAGGCTGAGGGGAGACCTCATTGCTCTCTACAACTACCTGAAAGGAGGTTGTGGAGAGGAGGGTGCTGGCCTCTTCTCCCAAGTGACAGGCGACAGGACGAGAGGGAATGGCCTCAAGCTCCGCCAGGGGAGGTTCAGGCTGGACATTAGGAAAAAATTCTTCACCGAAAGGGTCATTGGGCACTGGCAGAGGCTGCCCAGGGAGGTGGTTGAGTCACCTTCCCTGGAGGTGTTTAAGGCACGGGTGGACGAGGTGCTGAGGGGCATGGTTTAGTGTTCGATAGGAATGGTTGGACTCGATGATCCGGTGGGTCTCTTCCAACCTGGTTATTCTATGATTCTATGACTCTATGCTCGTCCTCCCACAGGACCAGGTTGCTCAAAGCTGCATCCAACCTTAGTAAGCTACCGTAAGGGCTGTAGTAGAATAATTCAGATTCAAATTCGTATCCTTGTTAACGTTGCAGTGTTCTCTTTCCAGAAAACACAAATTCAGTTCTTACATTTGTGACGCTGAGTGGTGAATTAAAAGCCAAACAAGTGGGAGATCATATTGTCCTGGACTTGCCAGTTTACTCAACCTACCCACAGGTCAGTTAAGATTTTATTCATTAAAGAGTTTCAAGGAAAGTATGTGGTCATGTTTGTATGTGTGTGTAAGTCTAACTATAGTTGGAGAGATACATACATAGATATGTTCCATTTTTTACAGTTGTGGTTTTTTTTTTTCTTCAGGTACTTCAGGAAGTAGAAGAGTTAGTAAAGGTAAAAGAGAATCTATATGTGGTCTTAGAAGCACATTTATATTAGCTATATTTATTTTGATGTATTAAAATCCTGAGAAGTGGCAACATGGCATTGCTTGATGTACTCCTGAACTTGAAACACTCAGCTGGAAAGGTCTGGGTTATGCACTCAGGAAATGGAATTCTCTGGAATGCTTTAGTTGAACTCCTGTCTCCCACTGCCATTGGCTGAACCGTCAGTATTTATTTCAGTGGCATTTTCAGCCTTTTGTATGCACGTGAGGGCAATCCAGTGTCCTTGCCCTCTTCCAGGTCTCTGAATTCCTTTCCAAGTTGACACCTTAGCACCTACTGTATCCATTCATGCACTCAGTGCATTTACTGTTCTTCCTTGCATGTACTTGTGGGCTGTGTGAAAAACCGTGCATAAGCCTTATTCTATCTGGGAATTTGTTTTACAGAACTGTTAGGGAAATAATATTTCATATTCAAATGACTGTGTTTTACTTTGTCTCTTTCAACTTTTCCACCAGGCAGCTGTTGGTGACTTGGTTGTTCAAGATCTCCGTTACTCTCCTGACACAAAGAAACTCTTAGTCCGCCTGAGTGATGCTTATGAAAGGTGTCTTACCCTATTTTTTTAAAAAATCAAGCATGCAGAAACTGAGTCTTCTTGCTTAATGTCTACTCCCTACGTATTAGGCTCTCTGATCTAATTTTAGAACAGATGGAGATTAAAAGCTCTAATTTAAACTTCAGTTTTAAATAATTATTTTATTGTCTCCTGTGAGTTTATTGAACCTGCAAAGCTACGTAAGATCAATCTGAAGTCTGTCTTGAAGACAGGGAGGTGTAGGGAACAGTGTTAATGATGGTTTATTTTGCACCATCCATCTGAGTTAAAAAATGATTGAGTATCCTAGCAGGAAATCAGGAATCTTGCTTCTCAAATGGAGTTGCATAGCTGTGGAGATATGAGTGAGACAGGGCACATGGACAGAATGCTGTGGATTCTAATTCCTGTTTCACTGGAATCTGCTTGCACGTACTTAACAGCATCATAAGTAGCTTTATAGAGGAAATTCCAATTCGAATGATTTCAAAGCATTTGTTAATCTTGGAGAGGGGAAGTTCATTGTTAAGTCAAGTATGAGTTGGATATATATTGCCGAAACACAAATTCTTAAATCAGGCCAATTTACTGTTATTTTCACTTGAAGTTTGGCCTAAGTGGTTTGGCTGGTGGGACGAAAGGAATATTCTCAGCTGAGTACTTATTATTTTTAATCTTTCAGCCATTGTTTTATAGGAAGGCACCTGCAATTTCACAGACCTAGGACTGTTGTAGAGTGATTTAGAATCCTGTGAAGATCTAACGGTGGTGGTGCTTTGCTTGCTCTGAAATAAGGAGGAGTGTTTACTCTCTGTATTTTGTAATAATGAAAGATTTCTTCTAGTGATTAAAACGCTGAAACAAAAGTGTGCATTTTTGTAGCTAATATTCCAGGATGCTTTATTTGGGAAATAAATAGGAAACGCGTGGCTTGAGCTTTTTTCTCTCCTACCTTGGACTGTATTATATTCAGGGTAGTCTGCTGTGAAATGGCACAGGGAGGACAATGCTAGGAATCTTGTCTTCTCTAGCATTTTACAGTGAGTGTTTTGGGACTGTAGAAAAGGTGATTATATAGTTTTCAGCTTTTTTTTCAACACACATTATTGTAGAGTGAAGACTATGCACTGTTAAAGCTCTATAATTGTATTCAAGGTCTGTACTGGAAGAATTGCAAGTCAGAGCACAACGGTTTTTGCAAGTTGAAAAGACAGGAAAGGTGAAAGGACTCATATTGACTCTGAAGGGAGATTCCACTGGAAAAGATAAAGGCCATGATTTTTACTCCAGATATTTTGCACCTTGGTATGGAGTTCTGGAAGACCCTGTTACAGGTATGTGTTTATGTGACAAGTGACTCTTACTATTGTTTCAGTTAAATTAAAAGGTTCTTATTAAACTTAATGAATCTGGCTTTGTACTTTGGACTCTTTCTTCTGAATTATTGTTCCATATGGACAGCAGGAGCATGCTCATTAAACTGAAAACTTCCATGACTGATGCCAACTCATTCAGAAAATCAGCTTCTTCCTGTCATCAGGCCAGATACTCCTATGTCTTTTTCAGATCTTTCTGTGATGTATTCCAGTTAGAGAAAAGCGAGAAACTCAAGTGGTATTGAATGAGCGTTGCAGTAGAAGTTCACATCCACTTCTGCTGGCGTTCTTTATTTCTTTTGCACCTCAGCTGAGGTCTCCTCTATTTTCATCACAGTTTTATTGTGGCTATTCTCAGGCTTATTAATAAAATGAACTCAGCTCGTATATTTAGGGGCAAGAAGGCCTGTTCCTTTGATATCCCACTCTATAAAGGTGATGAATGTTGTACTGGTTAATCACAGGTTAATTATTAGTCAGCTGAGAACTGGTAAAAAGTGATAAAAAAGAAGACCTTGGTAAAAGATGCTCATTAAATGTTTTGTAAAACAGGAGAAAACCTTCTTTATTGGAGTAATGCTAGTTATTCAGCACTGCTAGCAGAAAGACAGGTTTACAAAGAAATATAAGCCATGTATTTCAGTTACTTCTTAAGCTTTCAGTCCTGCTTTCTGGATAAAGCCAGGGACTGATGGATGTATCTAATCTGATACGTCTGATGGACGTATCTAATCCCTGAGCTCATTTCTTAGGATTTCTGGGAGGACTCATACTGATCTGTAGGAAAAGCTAGAAGCTTCCAGAGTCTCTGAGGTATTTCCCTAGACTAGTTATAGCTCACTGTTTCTTGTCTTCCATCTTTTAAGTGTCCATTCTTTTATAGAAAGAAACCTTTTTATTGCATTGCCGAAGTATACTTTTAACAGCGTTATGGCTTTGTATTGTATTTCTTTTATCATGATTTCTTAGTAATGCTACATGTCCTGGTGTCCTTGAGCCCTGATAATTATAGTTACTTCACAGCAGCGTTTCCAGCTGAGCATCTTTGCCCGTAGCTGCTAACATAGGCTGAAGCAGCGTCTCTAGCACTGAATCTGAGAAGTGATACTGAGTTTTTAAGCCATCTGCCTGTCAGGAAACAAGAAATCGGTCTTTTAGTTTTCAGAAACCGTGGTGAGACCTTAACAATCACCTCAAGTCACATCCTGATACTTACCAGCATTCGAGACTGAAACCCCCCTGAGGTTTTGTTGTGAAAATTGTTAGGAGAGGAAATACTTTGGTTTTAGACAGGGACTTCTATCTACCAGTAGGCTCTTTGGTTTTTTGACGGGTAGCAGTTCGTATTTCATTGAATAACATCATGTTTAGATGAATAATATTTTGAATTTAGTATTTTGAGATTCTGTTGTCAGGAAACTTCACATTAGGTAAACAAAGGAGTACTTTGTCTCAAGTATTTTAATCAGTGCTATTTGTTATTCCTGCCAATTGTGGCCTTCACCTAGGCAAAATTTCCATTGAAGCCAGAGGAGGAGGAACTGATGCTGCTTTATCATAAATAAATTAAAGGGTAAAGCTGTAAGTTCTGCCTGCTGTGCAGCTTCTTAGGTGTTTTTGCTCTGAACACTTGTTTTTTTTATGGCATTTATGTTGTGAATGTGCTTGCTCTCTAAAGCTGTGATTTTAATTTAATTCTATACTTTGTTTTCCAATTTCTTTTAAGGATCTGCCCATGCGGTTTTAAGCAGCTACTGGTCAGAGCAACTGGGGAAGAAAGAAATGCTTGGTAAGAGAAACCTTTTTCTTGCAAACGTACTCATTTATGTACAAGAAAAGAAAAGGTTTTATTATTACTGCAATCCATTCTGTAGCAATAACTCCCTATCCATTTTCTCAATATGAATAGAATATTATGTAATATTATGTGTGAGGTAATCTTTAAGAAATTACTTTCTTTCCTACTCGCTGTTGTGACACATCATGCCTGCTGGGAGTCTGAAGTGTTAGTTTGTGAGTTGTAACTCTCTGCAGTTAGTTCTTAATTTCAGCTTTTGGTTTTTAGTTCTTATGACCATTCATCATGACTGAAGCTTGGTGAACTTCAGGTGATGTTACTTATGTGTTTTGATTTAATTTTATTTTACGTCTCTGTCTTTATTGCTTGCATTTTGGCTATTGGGTACAGGTATCGGTATTTTCATTAATGATGTGCATTTTCCAGTACAATTTGGGCACTAGTTTCCTTTCCCCTCCTGTGTATTAAGATAAGACTGAAAGAAGTCATATCATTTCTGCCTGATTTGAGGATTTGCTTGAGAACTACTCCAGATTAATCCCTTCAGTGACTTCTTTAGGAACCTTAGGGTTTAGAATAGCTAGTGTTATCACAGCTGGATAAGAAGAGATGATGTTTTTTTAACATTCAGATTCTACTTATGGAATGTGTTTTATGGTACTAGGTTTCTTCTCGGTTTTGATAAATCTGTGTATTTAAGCATGAAGATCAGTTTTTCTCAGGATGATGATCTTTTACACAGTAGCGAGGAACGATGTAAGAAAGAATATTCACTTACATTACAAGAACTGAAAGAATGTGGCTGACATTAAATATAAAAGAATGAGGACAAGATATATGGCACTGGCAAATGTTATTTATCAGTGATTTTATTTGCAGTCTTACTTTTAAATGATTAAGCCTTATATGAATTTGAGATGATTGGACCTCTGAAGTCAAAGAAGAGGTTTATTGGTATTCTTTCAATCACCCTGATGTGCTTATTAGATCATTTATTTGTTGTTATGCAAGAAGAAGAGAAAGAGCTGGGGAGACCTTACAGCAGCTTTGCCAGTACTTAAAGGGGGCTACAGGAAGGCTGGGGGCGGCTGTTCATCAGGGAGTGAAGTGATAGGACAAGGGAGAATGGCTTTAAGCTGAAACAAGGGAGGTTTAGATTAGACTTTAGGAAGAAAATGCTCCGTGTGAAGGTGGTGAGGCCCTGCCCCAGGTTGCCCAGGGAAGCTGTGGCTGCCCCATCCCTGGAAGTGTTCAAGGCCAGGTTGGATGGGGCTTGGAGCAACCTGATCCAGTGGGAGGTGTCCCTACCCATGGCAGGGGGTTGGAACTGGATGGGCTTTAAGGTCCCTTTCCAACCCAAACCATTCTGTGTTTCCTACAAGACAGATTGCTTTTTTTTTTCCATATTTCAGAGAGATGTGTTCTCAAACTTCTTTGTGGTAGAAATCATACAAAAGACAATTTGAGAGGACAAGTTCACTTGACATCTGATCAACGCGTGGTCTCTGTGTGCTTGTGAGAAATAATTTTTCCTTACATTGATGTGACTGAAGGTTATCAGGTCGTACTGGGACAAATTCTGTTTCTAATGAGATTATTTGGAAAAGATGACCGGCAATTGAGAAGATTCTGTATCTCTAAAAATTTATAAATAAGTATTTTTTGAATTTTTTATAAACCTCTGCGGTAGCTTCTGTAATATCCGATACCTTTTATTGCAAGAATAATGGAAGATTTTCTTCCATAAACTGCAAGATCTGTTAGTTCCAAAATATATCAGCTGTGAAATAATATACAAATAAGGAACATTAAATCTACTGTCAGATCTCTCTGGGTATGTGACCTGTAGGAGGAGGCCAGCTGCATCTCTGCTGAAGTGTCAGACATAATTTCCTGTGTTTTTGTTCCCCTCCTACTTTTATTAGACCAAATTGTTAAAAAACAACCTCCCCCAGCAACTACAAAGAGAATTTTCCAGGCTTTTTACAAGGTGAAATACTTTATGATCTTTCCTGAAGCTATGTACGTATCCTTGAATTCAAGCTGAGCGTTAAAGCAGAGTTTAGTATCAGTCCTTGCCTTTTTTTTTCATTTGAGGAGTCTGCAACATGTAAAAAGCTATAGTCTCTCCTGTTGGATGTGTAGACTTTCATAATTTCTAACGAATGCGCTATTTAGCAACTGTCTCTGTATCCAGACCTTCACGTCATTTGCATATTTCTGGGATGACATTTATAAGCACGCTTAAGGAATTCAATACAACCAAACAGATAATAGAGGACTTTCCACATTATTGTGAAGAGAAGGGGCTTCTTCCAGGGAAATTTTTACACACCGGTTGAAGGCAGAGGACTCTTTCTGTACCTGTTTATTCAGACAGCTGTATTCATTAGTGGGGAAATTTTGGTTCTTGTTGTCAGAGACTGATTTTTGCTGCTCATGGACATGCATCAACTTTGTGATCCAAAAGGCAAGTGCACATCAGAGATAAGCTGAGTGTGTCTGAAGATATTGCTATTAAATTAAATGCTGTAGTTACTGAAATGTTCCTTGCAGGACTGTTTACTTACAGACATAGCGTGAAGTATCAGTGCTTCTGTGTGAAAGAAAGAAAAGACCACATATTATTTTCACATAAGCTTGGGTAAAATTTTCTTCTGTGTTTTTTAATTTTTCTTCTACTTTGAAGGTTTCTTTAGAAATAAAATAAACTGGACCAACATCAAAACAGTCTCAGTATTCCTGCCATGAAACAGTACTGGTTTCACTTAAAGGAGGAAAAAAAAAAATCCCAACCAGCCTCTGAAGTTCTGGAATAATTAATCTCTTTTATTTAATCTGCTGTCACGAGGGAGTGGGAGAGGTTTGCTGCGTATCCCCACTTGGCAATAATGATTGATCAGATTTAGCGTGGTCTGGACCTTAAAGAGTCCAACATATTTCAATTGAAGGCATTACTCCATACATAGATGTTCTGACAAGTTAAAACCAATAATTGATAGTTCTATAAATACCGAAGAACTGAAAGTATCAGTATCAATCTCTATACAGTTTCCATTGTTTTGGAGTGTTTGCTTCGTTTGAGAATCTAGTGTCCTGATATAAGGGAGAGCTTCCTTGTCAGCTGTGGCTGAGAAATTGTTTTAAAGCACATAGTGTATACACCATCTGTTAGAGATCCTGTGCTCCGTTGGGGTCTGAATGCAGGCCCTACCCAGTTTAAAACTTGAGGGTTTGTAGAGGAAACCACGCCTTTTGGCTTTGAACAACTTTTGTAGTAGTTGGAAACTCATTGAGGAAGAAAACTGAACGTTAATGCCTCGTCATCTGCAGCCTTTCACAAAAACAGTACCTGAAACTCGATCCTAGATGCTAAATGCCATCTGAACCAGACCATTTCTTGACCAAGTAGTCGTGCAGCTAAAATGGGAAAACTGACAAGTCTACAGACTCGGTGTGTTAAGTGAGCATTTTCGTCCCACCTGTGTATGACTAAGTACTTTAGGCAAAAGTTTAGCGTTGTAAGTATTTACAAGTGGAAAGCCATTTCTACTTAAAGTTTATCCATCTGCATTAAATGATATATCCAGAACTAAGATCTGTTCCTGTCTGTGTAAGAATTTGTCTCAGTTTGTGACAGCTGAGGCAGCATCTTTGTTTCTTTGTAGACTTTTTCCACAGGCTGCTTGAGCTTTATTTACCGTTTAGTCAAAAACATTCTTTGAATGTAGTATCTATTTTAGATGTTCAGTACTGGTAAAGTGGTTCTTCATTCTTAGGCACCTAATACTCGATGTTCATCCTTCGTATCTAGAGAAACTGTCAGTCCCACGAATGAGAGAATCCAAGGCTTCTTTAGAAGGAAACTTGCTTGGCTACATCACAGCAAATGATCATTCACTACTTGTATTAACGAGCATATTTGTCAGACTCAGCAGAGAAGTTCTAGTCTGAGTTACGCTCTCAGCTAATCTTCATCCATAAGGACAATCCTTCCAGGGTGTCCCTGGCAGGGTGCCTGCCTTGGTGCTCCTTGCTTGCCACAGGCAGAGGCCTTATTTCCCCGAGTTTTCTTGGATTTTTAAATAATATGTGATAGATACTGGGTTTTTAACTGAGGATTCTTGTTTCCATTTAGCTTGTCAATGTTCCCGCCGTGGAGGAGAGTTGAAGATTTCACTGCGTGATCATGGAAGAGTGGACATTGCGGGGCAAAGTGCTGTTGTATTAAAAGGAAGCCTGACTTTCTGAAAAAATTGGCACTAACGGTTTAATCTCCTACATCTTCAAATTATTCATATGCTGATTGTATCTCAGCTCTAGGCAGTGAATCATCGCTGGCCTCAAAAGGCTTTGCTTAATTATGGTCCATTTAAACAAATTGCTTGAAAACGCTCGCTTCTGGTCTTCAAGACCCTTGGTGTTGGACTCGATAATCCGGTGGGTCTCTTCCAACCTGGTTATTCTATGATTCTATGATTCTATGTTCTTTTCTTCGCTTTCATCTTGCCACGTACACTGCCCTCAGAAACTGTCCAAGGACAGCTATCTTGTTTTTCTGCTTCTAAATGATTCTTTTCTTTATTTCCAAATGCTACGTTAGAAGCCATTCCTGCTTCCTGGATTGAATTGTAAACTTTTCTGATTGATAAAATAACCAGACTTTTCCAGTATGCTGTTATGTGAAATCTGACTACAGTCCTTCCTTAAAACAAAGGCAAATCGCTTTTCTCTGGTGTAGATTGAAATGATGCTCTAATGTTCATTAATTTACTTGAATTATTGTATGAAAAAAATATAAATGGCTTAGAGATGTGCTTTATGGCTGACTTCTATGAACAGTGTGTTTCAAAGATGGATGTTATCGCAGTGGCTTGGAGTACTGCAGCTTAGTCAATATTTTTAATTAAAGCTTTAGCGGAAGGATTTAAGAGATTGACATAGCGATGCACATAAATCTGGTTAAAATCTGAAAGAAAACTTTATTGGTTACAGTAAATATCATTCACTTTTCAAAGGTTGAAGATGTGCTCCTAAATTTAAAGTTTCTTCTGTAGTTTTCTTAATGATGTGTGCTGCTTCCGGATTTTTCACTTTTTCCTTTAGTGTTCTCGTCTTTCTCTGGATTTATTAGGAATATTGAACTGTTTCAGTTACTCTTGGCAAAACTCTGCTTTCCCTTTCAAATTACTTTTGTCCTAAGCATTGCTTTTGTTCTTTTTCTTTGCCGTATTTCATGATGAGATATTTTCAGTTTTCATGCCATGGGAACAGCTGGATGTCAGCCCTTTATGAATGATGAGGAACTTAGTTGTGCCAAGTTCCCCTGTTTCCAGTTACTTTGAATTTTATTGTAACTCATAACCTACACGTTACTTATGTCTAAGTAGCAGGAGGCAAATTACAGTGTGAGAATCATAGGATTCATTTGAAATGGAAGTTTCTAGCTCCTGCTGCTGCACAGAGCATAGAAAATGTGAGTTAAATACACTACAGATCTCAAGCTGGGTCCAAGCAAAAGCAACCTTTGAATGGAAATGCTTGTCCTTCTTCCATTCAATCTTGCTGAAGTTCATGGATCTGGAATGTGCTTTATGAACATGGAATTATCATCGGGTGCCAGACACGGCTGTGGAGGCAGCATAACAGCGATGGGCGTAGTTAGCAGCCACCCAGACCTTGCTCTCTCACAAAGCAAGTTGCTCTCCTCCTGCTTTGGGACCTTCTTGAGGAGCAACAGCGAAAGCTTGTTCTGCTGCAGTGGCTGCTTCCTACTGGCTTGTGCAGAGAGCCTGGCCCACAGTCTGAGGTGCTTTGTAAAAAAAAGCAACCTTCCTTAAGAATATAAATGCACTAAAGAAGCAATTATTGTTCACCTGCTCACATTTAACTAACAGACAGTGCAATTACTTGTTTTACTCAAGAAGACTAATAGTTAATAAAGCCCAGTAAATTTTAAATATACTTGCTCTCTGAATTTCCTGACCAAACCAATATCTTTGCTGCTTAATGCATTTTTTTTTTTATAGTTTACTCCTACTTAGTCTCTATTTCTGTTCGGGATAGAAAAATCACCAGAGCTCAGGTGGGAAACCATGCAGTAATGTGTTTATAATCAACAGATTAGCTAATCAGCCATGATTTATTAATGATGAATTAATTATACCTGATTGTGCAGTTCTGCTGCTTAAATGGAGCTTTAAAGGAGTTATTTTATTAATCATCATTGTGCTAATTGCAGACACAGAAGGATTGCTAATTAAACATGCAACCATATGCAAAACAGGCAGGGCTGCTGAGAGTAGCAAGAAAAAGAGCACTTGTATTCTGAGTAGCAACTTTATTCTCCTGAAATATCGTGTAGCTGACCTGGTGATCCGAACTACTCACCAAAACTTATTTTAATACACTGCACAATTTCAGTCAACAGTAAAGGAAACAAGTAGTTGTGACAAATTCCGTCTGACTTCCTAGTGCAAAAAATGGGTTGCATGAACTTCAAATAAAACTATTTAGTATTTGTGTGGCCTTGATTCATGGTTTCATGTGAAGGATTTACCTGTTGGTTTTATTAGCTGTATATAGTTAACTGTCTTAACTTTCAGCAAGATGCTGAATACTGTTACCTTAGCACCAAATGCAATGTCTGATTATGCTTTAAATGAGAATTCAGTCTCAAAATCGTGTGAGTTTCTCATCAATAAAAAGAGGAACATGTTGGTGTTTAACAAAGTTAGTTTCCAAGACCCAAATTCAGCAGAAAGCAAACCTTGCTGAAGGTAGATTTCTGTGAAAACACTACTATAATTTAAATAATCATCAGCACCATTTGATCTTTAACCTGGGCAGCACTATTCTTGGTTCTTTATAATGCGAAATACAGTCTTTATGTGCTGTAGAGTTTCATGAAGACTTCATCATCATGGACTTTCCGTAGACTCTTTTAATGCAAGTTGTGAGGCCTTCCTAATAACAAACTGCAGGCACTTTCTCAATAAAGTTACAATTTCAGCAGAAAAAAAAATGTAGATGAAAAAGAAACACCTGCTCCTGTAAATTGCTGTGCTGCAGGTACCAGCCCAGGAGACTCCGCAGATGGTTCAGTATTTGCAAACCTGACCTCCCCACCCCTTCATCAATCTCTCACTGATTGATTCTCTCCAAAGTAGAACACACCATATCCCAAGGTACCAGAAGACACCTTTGAATTAGTCCCAGTCAGAATACCAATTAATTGGTACTTTTGTTTCATTTTGGAAGTCCTTAACAAAGGATGCACTTTTCTCATCAAGTGCAAGCACTGACTAGAAGGTGGTACAATCAGGCAGTGGCAGAAAGGGCTCCAAAGGGGGTTGGATTTCAGGAGGTGTGATCTTTGCTAGATTTCTGTACTGACTGGGAGCATGGATTAAGTTCTGCTATGCCCAGGAATTCTAAGATGGACAAAAGAGGGTGGAATCTTGAGTGATACAGTGATATGTTTGGGGCTTCAGTGGTGCCAGTAAAATATTTGGGTTTGTTTCCTCTTCACTGAGCACTTGGAATTTCACAGCTCTGTTGTTCTCTGAGTGCCTGAGATACATTAGAAGGCTTCCAGTCACCTTAGAGAAGATACGTGCTTTCCCTGAAGGGAAAGAGAGAGTGAGGGAAGTTAATCTGCATGCAGTTTGCCAGAATTCTTTGTGGTTTCTGACTCTTACTGGGTCACTATCTTGGATTATTAGGCAACTCTGGTGTCTTTTCTGCATTTCATAGTTATATATTGATAAGGCCATCATCTAATCCTATGACCTTAACATGTGTCACAGACAGTAATAGTCCCCAAAGCGATCCGTGGTCTGAAATCAGTGCTTTGTGATGTAAGGTATGGAAAGGTAAGGTATATCCAGATTTAATATAGAAGTGTAAGCTTATGAACAATCTACCATATTCCTTGATAAGACATCTAGGATTTTTCTGTTGAAAATATATTCTCTGCTTCCAGTTTGTGGTTTTCGAACTTTGTCCTCCAGCTGTTGGATCTCTTTATGGGCTTGTCTGTTAGATTAGACACCCTTTGCTGTAAACCTTGTATTCTTGGCCTTTTGATGTTGTAGAACCTGGGTGGGAAATCTTCCCGGTGTTTTTGACTCTAAAAGCATCCCTGGTTCTATAAACTGTCTGTCAGTCAGTCTGAATGACAAAAATGTAGTTATTGCAATGCTCAAGCACTTTTTTTAAGCTGTAATAGAAATCAAAGTAATACCTTTTTTTTTTTCTCAATCGTATATGAAGATGACCACCTGTGACAGAAGTACAGCTGCCTTACTACGTTTTTGCATTAGGATTAAAGGTCCTCAAGTAGTTGATGACATAAACCACAGTGAATGCAATTAAATGAGCAAGAATGTATCATTTATTTTGCATCTCTAAAAGGAAGCCTGCTTAACAGAAGTGGCTGAATATCTTGCTGTGAAAAGCTTTTCATTTGAAATTTCCAGTGTGGTGTTCAGTCTGAGAAAACTTCCCCATCCTCAAATTTGGATAATTCAAGAGAAAACTCCACAAAAATCTCATAGAAGGCTGTCATTTGAGATTCTGGAAATCTCTAAAATAATAAGGAATGAAAAGAAACAACCGGCTTCATGGGAGAAAAAACAAACAACAAGCTTTTTGATACCAAATATTCCATCCTTTTTCTATACGCACTGGATGAAGTAGGGTTTTTGCTCTTCTAGTCATGATTTATCAATTTCTGTTCTCGTCTACTTGGTGGGAAACATTGTCCTTTGTGCATTCTAAATCCAGCGGTATCTATTAGCAATCACTACATTAAGTGTTTCTTTATTCACAGTCGGCTTTACTAGTAGCTTTTAGAATATACCTGTCACATCTAATTCATTACTGTTTGGAAACGTGACATTTGGGAGACTGGAAAATCTGAAACATCAAATGCTACCATGTGCCTAACTAGAACATCTTAATTTTTTAGAGTTGCCTTTCTTTTGATGGAGAAACCTCTTTGGCGTCCTGCTGTCCGTTTGGACAAAAGAGCAGATGTGTTATATGCATCCGTGCGTGGGCGCTCATCTGTCTGTGGCAGGATGCAAACCAAAGCAGCTACAAACATTCCGAGTTAATTTGGGAAGCATTCATTACAACATCCGCCCTTAAAGTTAATAGTGTGGACTCTTACTTAAACTGAGGGTGGGTTACTTGGTTTGCATAATGGTTTAATGAGAAAGTAAAAATGTAACGGTAAAGCACTATTAAAAATAAAGTGAGATGTATATTTATATAATTTAATATGTATATATTTATCATTTTCTTTTAAGGTTTGTTTTCCTTTTAGCCATATATTTGGTCCTTGGCATTTTTCAGCAAGTTTCAAATTTCAGTAGGTAAAGATAACCTTATTGTAAAGGCTTCTTAAAAAGCAAGTAAAAATGTGCTTATGGAGAACATAAAGATTTCACCCGTGCACTCCCAGAAAAGGTGAATGTTCTCCTTTCATTAAACCAGCCACTTTCCAGTTCACACCCACAGCATCATCAGCTGAGGTCCTGGGTGGCCAAAACTTAGTTATTTTTCACTTTGTCCTGTTTGCTGCAGTTGGATGTCGAAACATGAACTTGAGCATGTGTGTAAAATTAGTGCATGGAATATCTATTTGGAATTCTCACTGTCTTTACTAACAGCAGTTCTGCAGGAGAGTTCTTCACTTAACGTTGTAAACTTATTTATGGGACGTTTAGGTGGTAGCTATTATCCATTACTAAAAGAAAAAAGAAGTGAAGTCTGCGGTAGTGTGCTCTAAAATATCGTATGCCCTTATGGACATGGGATATCTAAAATGCCATGAGAGAGGAGTTTTGATTTACAAAACTGAACACATTAAAGTGAATGATATATATCAAAAGCATTTCTTCCAGTATTTAAATAATTTAGCTGATTTCTTTAAATATATATTACTCTGTATTTAAATAATTTAACGGAATTATTTGTATATATAATTCTCTAGATAGTCTCTATGTATTTCTTGAAATAGAAGCGCCTTGAAAAAGACACTTAGCTAACAATTTTTTAAAGATGATTCTAAGTGTGCTGTTAAATAAGAGAATTCTTAATGAAGCACCATTTAACAATTCAGAAGCTTGAAAATCTTACTGAAAATACTGTTGCTTCTTGTTAGATTTATTTTCTGTGTTTTTTCCATGCAAAAGTGAAAGGTAAGGATGCCTCCAAATAAATATCTGGACTGTGTGTCTCTTATCCCGGAAGCGCTGTTGTGAAATACTCTGAGAACTGGTAGTAAGTACATTTATGTAACAGTTTTGCAAGTGTATGAAGTGAAAGATAATCGACAAAAGTCTCATTTGTGTAACAGCTTTGACCCATTAGGGGCTTTTAAATCATGCATCACTGACTGCAGGGTTGCGTTGTCGAGCTACTTACGGATCCTAGTTAAATCAGGCATTTCATATTTTTGCCCTCATTTGCTTTTGTTTACCAGCAGGAGACAAAATATTTAATTAGTTTTGGGGCATTTATAATCTCCTCTGGGCCAGCTCCAGCCACAATGCCGGACGCCACTTCTGAGTTAATTCCAGCCAGGCTGGCCCCTCCACTACAACATATGGGGAACCTACGAGCCTTTAGCAAAAGTTGCAACTGAACTATGAGAGGGGTGGGACCTCCCTGCTGGGAAAATACTGCGCAACAAAGCAAAAAGGGGCCAGCGTCACCGGTGGAGGTCAAGGCAACACTTAGACCAAACAGCATCTGGCAAACTGTGCCAAGTAGAAATCAATGAGAAGCAGGGCAGTGACTAGTAATTTTATGCCTGTTTGCACGAGAAAATAACTCCTTCTGAGCTGAAAAATTGTCTTATAAAAAGCTTACAGCATCCTTTGGCATCACCGTCTCTGTTGTTGCTTCAGATACTTTTACGTCAGTCAGTAAGCTGTATTGCTTATTGTATCTGTACATGTATCTGTACATGACTTTGTTTTCAACAAGCAACTTTAATTGTAGCAATAATTCTGTTTTGGAAGATGAGGGGTTTCGAGAGTGTTCTTCCTAGCTGGTTAGGAGCCAGATGTGTAACTGTAATTCATTTCCAAAATGCATTACGTTCTCTTCTTCACGTTACAATGAGTCGAAGGGTTTGAGGAGAAAATAACAGTTCCTAATACTATAGATTCTAGTCCCTGTCAACTGTTGCAGCTCAGGCCACTTGAAACTTGCCCTTGTTTTTCATCTTCCTTTCATTCTCACTTTCTGTTCCTGCCTGTATCTCTGCTTATGTCTGGTTTTCCCCATTGTCTTTCTTTGCTTTTTCTCTTTTCCCTGAAATTCCAAGTACTGGTGCTTGTCTTAAACATTGTAAGCAGGCTGCCATGGGATTCTGTGGGATCACTCAGGCCTTAATACTAAACATGCTCAGTCTTTACGGGTTTGTGACATTAGGCACCATGTTTTATCCCTTATAGAGCTTGTTTCTCATGCACTTTTCTGCTTCTCAAAACAGGAACCATTCTCTGTGGTTTCTGTTTTTTTTGTCTACTTGTTGACAAGTATTTCCAATGACTTCAATACCTATATTCATACCTCGATTACCTTGGAATTTCCTTTACATTAATTCTTTTTGTCCTTGGAGAGAAGGAGGTTGCAGGTTGCAGATTGCAAAGCCTTTATGCTATAGAAATGCTGAGCACATAATACTGTTTCCTAGAGAGATTGACTGTCTTGCAGCACCCACATTGCTGTCTCCTCAGTTTCCTGTGGCCGTAGGTGCTGGGAAGATGTTAGCTTCAGTCTGTGGTCTTCATGCCTCTTGATAGAGAAAGGAACAGGCTACAGACAGTGACTTTTCACTGTAGGAAAATATGGAGAAAATGAGTGTTCCAGCACTCTGGTGGAAGGAATAGACAGTGGAATGTTTGTAGAGTCCGTTACTGGTCCTGTCCTGCAGAAGCTGCTCTGTGAGAAGAAAGAACTCTTTAGGAGTGAAGTGGACTGGCGGTTGGTGTCTGGTGAGAGGATCAGGGCTTTTCCTCAGAAAAGTTTTAATACAAAAGGTAAAATGCTGCTTTTTTTTTTTTTGTTCTGCTTTTGAAGTGTGTTGAGCTACTTGCTTGACCAAAATCTGCGTGTGCAAGCAGTTTGTTCCTTTGTTCTATTTTAAATAAGATATTTTCTGCTGATTTATCTGGGAAACTCAGTGGGAGTACATTCTTAAATTCACCTCCTTTGATGCCATGAAGCACCTTTTATATCTCCCTTTCTCTCCTCCTCTTTCTCCCCTCAACAGTAAACAGAAACCTCCACACATGTAGCAGCTGGCTCTTCCCTGGGCTCTTCTGGGTTCATTTCCCGTACAAAGAGTTTGTGCTACTGTGTGAACAGCTTTAGTTTTCTCCCATGTGTCAGGAACACAATTCCCACATATTAAGAGAGAAAGCCTTATGAGAAAATAAAAAGGAGTTGTAATTTCAGACACTGATAATCAGTGATCTTCAACAGCCGACTGGGAAAAGCCCGAACTCCCCCAGCTGTAAGAACCTGCTGTGACGCCTGCAACCTACAGTTACCATGGTTGCCTGTGGTCTTGTGAAAGCTGGAAACCACTGCACTCAAGAAGCCCAAGTGAAATGCATAGTTACTGATTAGCAAGTAGGTTGGATACAGGCATAATTGACTTGGAAACGATAGTATTTGCTGTTTTAGGTATAGGACTATATATATTCATAGAATCGTAGATACATTCTCAGGAGGGATTTTGGTAATGCAATACTGGCACTGAAAAAAAGGTATAGATGCTTCCAGGATGAAATTCTGAACTGTCTCATAGCATAGTTACTTGCTTAGTTTCTATATTTTGGATTTTTTGAGGATTTTGTTCTGAATCCCGAAGAAAAAAAGCATTTTAAAAATGTAATTTGTGAATGATCTTGGTATTTTTTGTCTAATTACAAAGTCTGAAAGGTGTTTTTGAATGTAGGATAATAGATTTCTTTTAAACAGTTATTGTTTGCAACAAACTAAATGTGTTCCAAATGCTTCAGCTGGCATAGCAGATGGGTAATTTTAACGTTATTTTTTTATTATGCAAGAAAGATGTATTTTCACCAAGCCAGCCTGGGACCTGACTCGCCCTGTGGCTGTGTTATTGCCAACCTTTCCAATGTCTGGAAAGAATCAAGCACCTAGGGACAGGAAAGGAGTACAACCTCCTGTTTCAGGCAAAGCCTGACCTTTCAGCTGGTAAGATGTAATGACACATCACACCTTCTGCTAAGATGAGATGACACCATAAGCTGTGTTATCTCTGTTGCTTGAAACTGTCTGACTGTATCTTTTGATTAAAGAGGAACACTGAGACAATTTTCCTCTTTAAGTAGTTTTAGTTCAACTGTTCTTTGTAACGAGCTTAGGACTTTCTGAGTTTGTTTTGTTTGCAGCACTGGTGTTGCTTCAGTGTCAGGGATCTCATTAAATGTAGTTACACTGGTAGGCTTCTAAAAATAAGCGCATGGGTCCTAGTTAACACAGACTGGCTCACAAATTGTTGGGCTTTGGCTGTTACCATCTCTGCAGAATCCATTTGGAGCAAACATCTCTGGTTTGAGCTTAAAAGGACCATCTTATTGTATTGGGAGAGCACTGGGCACCGGAGGTGAAATGTGGGAATTACCTCTGTTATCTCAAAGATATATAAGTATACAGGGGTGATTATGATGCATTTATATGTACAGGAGTGATTATGAGTGAGGAATGGGCAGGGTGGTAACTGGATGAGAAACATCTGGAAATGAAAGAGCATAAGGGCTGCAACAGTAAGGACTGAGAGACAGAGAACTCCTGGAGTTCTGCTCCCTCCAGAGTCAGGAGTTGAACCCAAGAGTCCTGAGTTTGTACTTTCTTCTGCTTTGAGGAAATACGGTCAAAACAGCTGAGGAAATATGTCCCAGCCACCTGCTTCATCCTGAGGTTCCTGGTGTATTAAAAGATAATACTTTATCATTAAAAGATAATACTTTATCACTTGTGCTGACAGTTACCCTGCTAGAGATTTTTAAGAACAGGTTAGAAAAATGCCTATCAGATCATAAACCCAGTAATTTCTGGTCAGGAGGGTAAATGACATCCCTCTCCTTATCTGTTTCTCGGTGCATGGTGTGGATAAAGCTTTTAGTAAGCCTAAAGCTGTGTTGTAGAGGAAGGTCTTCTCTGGAAGACTCTTGCCTCATTGAAGTTGGGTATATAGGAAAATAAAAGATGGTTAAAGAAACTGAATTACGTCTTAAACAGATGGATTCTGCTCTTGCCGGTGCCAGAATGCCTATGTAACGCCTAACAAATAATTTTGAGTTTTTGGAAGTGGTTGCTGTGGCCATGTTTGTACTGCTCAGCGCCGCTGAAGCCAATGCCAAACAAGTCAATTCACAGTAATTCATGAACAGAGGAAGCGTGTTTTGCCCAGGCTCGTTAGTTCAGCTATAGAGCAAAACTCCCACAGCTGCACTGCTTCAATATCCAGGCTTCCTTGCACAGCGCTAGTTGAATGGTGAGCAGTGCACATTGTGCCAGGTAACCGTGTCCCCTGCGGCTGAACACGAGCCAGCAGTGACCCAGGTGGCCAAGGAGGGTGGTGGCATCCTGGCTTGTGTCAGGAATGATGTGGCCAGCAGGAGTAAGGAGGTGGTTGTCCCCCTGTGCTCGGCACTGGTGAGGCCGCACCTCACTTCGAATCCTGTGTTCAGTTTTGGGCCCCTTGGTACAAGAAAGACATTGAGGGGCTGGAGCACGTGTATGAGGAGCAGCTGAGGGAACTGGAATTGTTTAGTCTGGAGAAGAGGAGGCTGAGAGGCAACCTTATCGCTCTCTACAACTGCCTGAAAGGAGGTTGTAGTGAGGTGGGTGTTGGTCTCTTCTCCCAGGTAACAAGAAATAGGACGAGAGGGAACGGCCTCCAGTTGTGCCAGGAGAGGTTCAGATTGGATATTAAGAAAAATTTTTTCACCAAAAGGGTTGTCAAGCACTGGCAGAGGCTGCCCAGGGTGGAGGCCCCATCCATGGAGGTGTTTAAAAGGTGTGTTGTAGACCCATGCTTTACAACAAACTTAGGTTGAAAGGATGTTTTGGTGCAGGATTACTGGGGAAAGCTATGCTTTTTTAAGCTACTTAAGAAAGATAATGTGGAACAGGAAAGGGTGAGTGGCAAGGAGCATTGGGTAAATTGAGAAAAAAGTGATAGTGGAGTGCACTACAGCAAATAGAGGCTTAAATGTGGTTGGGAGACTTGTTGAACTGTTAGAAAGAGAAGCTCACCCAGAGAGATTTAAGAGGAAAATGAAATGTTCTAAGCAATCTGTAGAAAAGGGTGTCCAGTGTGAGGTTGGGAAGCCTCAGGTGAAGTGACTGTAAGTTCATCTTACTGCTGTTGATTGCTACTCAGCTTCACAGAATGAGTTAGTGTCTGAATTTCCCTTCAGTTCAGGAAAACCTGTGAATTCTGTTTTGCGGTTGTTCAATAGCTTTGATAGGGAAAACAGTGAAAATAACCAAAGAAGGAAAACACATTACTCTGCACACCCTGGATTTCTAACCTGTCTCATGAGCTGAGTCAAACGTTACTAGGGACGGGGCCCTGAAGGATGGTGATATTCTGGTAGTTACCCACCTGCTCCTAATTAAGCAGCACACACCGTGCTGGCCCTTCAGCTTCGCTCAGTGTGAGCTGCACAGGTGAGAAGTCTTGATGAGGCTTTAGAAAGGATCTACCTGAGACAAGCGTGAGCTCTGGCTAGAAGGAAGAGGTAAGAGTCTTGCTTTGATATGTTGCTTGTATACGTTATTTTCAGTACAACTAGAGAAGAGAAAGTACTGAGGAACTGGACTTTAACCAGAAATACTACTTTCACTTCCTTTTAATATTAGTGCTTGGCCACAGTTGTTCCACAACAAAAGTAATTAGCTTGTGTTTGCCATAGTAGCACAGGTGGAAGGTATCCAGCTCTTCTTAGTGGGTGCTGTGATAATCACAGCTGAATTATAAACCTGGCTGTCCAGCAGACAATTTGTAATGTACTTCTGTGTGTAGTCATAAATCCTGAAACTCTGGTAGTTCATTTCTTTTAAAAACTGAAACCAACCCTTATTTTCCTGACATCAGTGGTGATGTAAAGATGCTAAAGTGTTTTAGTTCGTGATTGAAATAGCATTCTTATCTCCCTCTCTTGTTTCTCTTTGAAAAAATAATATTTTGATTGAAAATATTGTTTTAGAATGAAAGTATGACTCAAATAATGCTGCTAGGATCGTGAAATAGCACTGAATTTATACCTGCATAGTGAGAGATTCGAAGATTGAAATCTGAATAATTGAGTAGACAGAGAGTTGCTTTCTGGTGATTCTAATATTATTCTGACTTGAGATTATGTTATGAGAATAAAATAAGAGTAAAAGAGAAATTCCTGAGAAGTTATTTCTATATACAGTTAATTAATCTCTTAATAAAATTAATAGCGTTTTGAAAATTTATAAAAATCTTGATATAATATATTTTCATGTGGCTGGTTTTTTTTTTTTACTTTTCTTATTTCTCTTTCATAAAACAAAAATGGATCTGCCACAGAACAAGTTTTAGGCTTGCTTCTGAGCTATAAAATCCTTCTAGGGGTTTGTTGCTAATCCAGATAGATTTGGGCCCTTGTCCTGTGATTTGATAGTAAATCATTTAAGGTAAAGTTGCATTTTGTTTCATAAGAGAGATAAATCACTGCTTCTCTCTTGAGATTGTACCAGAGTGTTAGTCAAAGCAGGCAAATGGTAGTGAATCAATTAGGAGGAGGAAAATTAACAGCACTGTCATGTACTACTGTCATGTGTTACTGTGCAGTAGCAGAGTAAATGATAAAGTTTTTAAGAAGTGTGATTTTAATGATATTCGAAGCTTTCATTGTAATTCACACTGGCAGGGCATATTAAGTTAAAAATAGGAAAAAATCTGACAAAAAATATGGTATTACACCATATGGTATTTTAAATGGGTGCATTTTCATATTTCTTAACACTAAGAGTGATTAATTACCTGAACTGAGTAATAGCTATCTCATGAGAATGCATAATATTTATTAACTTACACAAATCCCTTAATTTTGTTGTGCTCTTTTGCATTAAAAATCTGCTGATGTTTGTTTTAAGAGACAAAGGATTTAACTAACAAACTTATTTGGGCATAGAAGGCTGCAGCACTGAAATAGGAAGATGAGAGGTGTATTTTTTTTTTTTTCTACTGCACATGCAGTTCTTCCCATGAAGCATCTTCAGAAAAAGAAACCTCTCACGAGTTTTAATTGCTGACCCCTCTGTGAAGGACATATGGTTATGTGGCTTTTCTGAAAGGTGCTGTTCTCAACTCTCTCACCCAAATAATCAGAAATGGTCACTCGGAAAGGAGCACGTTAACGTGTAGTGGTAGCTCTTTATGTCTAGAGAACAGGTCAGTGCACACAGATAGGGGCGTCGAACATTTATAATGAAACATGGTGCAGTTGTACTTCTTTAAAAATTGAAGAGGTGGCATACATTTTGATAATGGAATAATGGAGACTCCCTACCCCAACCATCATCTCTGTTCAAGACCATTAGGATTCAGAATATTAAGAGCAGAGCAACTGGGCGTAACAGCCTACGTTCAACATCTGTCATGCTGGAGTCCATTAGTGTTCAATTGCATCCCATTGTTTTTGGATTATTCACCCTCATTTCATTGTCATTGCTTCTGCTGGGGATTAATCAGCTGTTTACAACTACACCAAGTTTCGGAGTCATCAGGAAAACAATTGAGCTATAGTTCTAAATAAATATACAGTATTCACTCTCTAATGAAAAAAGGTACTTATTTATGAATGCTGGTAACAATTTAATTAAGTTTGAAATCAATACAGATAATAAATCATGGTGTGGCAGGGCTTTTTTTTTTTACCTTTTCAGCATATTATAAAAAGATCATACCATGTTTCCTTGCAAGTTGATGTAGGTGGTGGTTTTAATAATACAAGTACAGTAAAACAAAGATGTTTTGGTTATGGCTGTGGGGGGTGTGTATCCTCTGTCATTACAACTGGCAGCAGAAACGATCCCTTACTGTCAGCAAGTGGATTTCTTTTTTTCACATCCCCTTTAATTTTTTTTGCTCTTACTAAAAAGAGACTTTTTTTTTAAAATTCACAGGAAATACTCATGTATACTTTTTTACGGTGTATTAAAAAGAGCAGTTTTCAGGCTATTTGCATACCTGCATGTTTTTGTGTATGTCTGCGTTGCAAGCTATAAAAATATAGTAACAGTCTTTATGAGATGAATACATAGCTGCATTTTAACTCTTTGAATATATTTGAAATTATTTTAAAGGCATTGGTTTTGCTGACATGAATACAAAATCCCCATCGTTTTCAAGGTGCCACTCTCTCTGCAATGTTGTGTACTTTATACAATATTAAAACTATGAGTCCTGAAGGGTTTCTAATAATACGAGTCAACTTATTTTGGCACTGTAGAGTGCAAACCAGTGGTGTTCTCGACCGTGTACCGGGAAGCTAATTCTCTGTGTCATGAGAACAGTTTTTTCTTCTACCCTTAATACCATCTAGCCAGAATTGTCACATGTTTTAATATACAAATATCACAATGCACAGAGATTTTTTTTTTTCCTGAGTTGCAACAGATTATCCATTGAAAGGATCTTTTGCTTAACTGCCCAGAGCCTTGTGGGGCCAGCCAGACACTGCTCCAGATGGCAAGTTGTTAGGGCTGGACAGAATGGCTTCGGAAGACTTCTCAACAGATGAAGGCTGTAATGTTCGGATTTTACTGTTTTGGTTTTTTTTTCCCCCCGTAGTTCCCAGGGTGGGAAGGTAGTGGGGATGGGAGCTGCGTGCCGCCCGCCCACCTGCTACCACCTGTTTAGCTTTTGCAGTTCCTATAAAGCCTCATCTTCTCTGTAAGACGCAGTCTTTGCTTGCCAGCAGGAGCCAAAAAAGGAGAGATTTCTGTTAAGAAGTTACATCTGCAGATTGCAACGGTTCATCATTTCAAAATGCTCTCCTGAACTGAATCAGAACTTCTTTCATTTGAAATGGTCACTTGGAATCAATGTGGTTTTAACCCATTGAGGCCCTTTTTGGATTAAATGGACCATTTTCTTCAGTAACATACTTTTTGAGAATGGAGATTTTATTGTTTTCTGTCTCTTCAAATTTAAAGAAATTAAAAGAATGAAAGCATAAGACATTAAAAACTCTTTATTCTTTCTTTAAACAATAAGAAGCAATTTTCAGACATTTCCAGAACCAGAAGACCTTTTATTTCTTTTTCTTTTATTGTTTTTTCATTTTAAATGCTAAGAAGAACAACCTATCATTGATATCTGGAAACAGATTCAGGAGGCACCCAGGTTACCTGTGTGAGTGCTTTCCCTGCTGCTTTTTAGATACCTCATTTTTAAAAAGTGATCTTTTTGTGTGTGTGAAACTGAAGCTGCATCGAATATGAAAACCTGTAAACCCAGTCATTTGGATTCAGGCGTAGAATCCGACATCCAGTGCAGAAGCGGACCGGGCTGTGTCGTGAAGTGCAGTTCGGAGAGGATGGAGAATGCTGCGAAGAGAAGACTGGCTGCCAACGCCAGGGAGAGGCGGCGGATGCAAGGACTGAACACAGCCTTCGATCGCTTGAGGAAGGTGGTTCCGCAGTGGGGCCAAGATAAGAAGCTGTCCAAGTACGAGACCCTTCAGATGGCTCTGAGTTACATCATGGCTCTCACTAGGATCCTCGCCGAAGCAGAACGATACAGCACTGAACGAGACTGGATTAGCCTCCACTGTGAACGCTTCCATCCGGAGAGCTACCACCAGTACACGGGACAGAAAATAGCAATGGACAGCGATCCTTACGCACAGCGAATATTCAGCTACCACCCTGAACACTTTCAAATAGCTAATTAGTGCTAATTAGAACTAAGAATATGCAGCGAGCCAGATGTGTAATTTAATAAATAGCAAGAGTTAATCTGCTTGATTAAGGTAATATTGGCATTCTAATAGCTCATTCTTGTTTGCATCTTATACTAATTTGGCAAAATAGATTTGCTTCGGGAACTTCAAATCAGTAAGCATTTAAGAAGACTGCATTTATTTAATGCTGGTGGAAAGCATACTTTTAATTTGAAATCTTTCTGACTGTTGCTTCCTAGTTCATCCAGTTCATCTCATTCTTTTATTAAATAAGTTTTTGGTGGGTTTTTTTAACTGTGATGAATCATGACAGCATTTTCTACAGACCATGGGCCAAATTGACCCGTGAACTGAACAGAGTAACACCAGAAATGAACTTCATTCCATGTTTTTATTTTGATGTCAGCTTTAAAGTTATGTTTTAGTTTGTTTCCTTATCAATGGCTCCCACGGAAAAAGCTTTATAATGGACTGGAATTCTAGTCCCCAGAGAACCAGCTTTCTTAAACTTTGTAAGTTTGATGTATGGGTTCCAAGGTTGCGTAGGTTTGCTTTAATCCAATTTATGGTGTCTCTTGTATGCTCAAAAAAGAGCTGATTTCAAGTCATGGAAGGAATGATTTTATTTTTGATGGCTGTTCCAGCACATGTGTTTATATACTGTGAATGAGGTCGCGCACATGGAAATAATCTAAACGTCTAGATTTTTGTAGACTTTAAATGTTTGGATTTTATTTTTTGATTTTGTGTTATCTGGAAACAAGAACAGATTTTGTAAATCATAAATAAAGTGTTTTCTATGATACGTCTTCACCAACTACCTGAAATTCCTGTTTTAGGAATTCCTTACTGGTGGCTTTCCCTCCCCAAATGTTACACTGCGTCCATCCCGGTCCCGGCAGTTTAATCGTGCGGTGGAATCAAATGGTGCTTCCTTCCCAGTTAGGGTGAGAGGTGGGGGGTTATTTACTCACTGAAAAACACCCTTTAAAGATAAGAGCTTGGTAAAAAGTTACAGGGCGTTCTTGCCAAGCAGCTGAGCTCGTTCCAGCCCTGGTGATGCCCTAAACTGCCTTTTGCCTGTTTGCTTCTTTCGCTCATGAAGGACAGAGGGATCTCGGTTGAGAAGGCAGGAGGGGCGAGGAGGCTGAGAAGGTCGACAAATGAGTAGGAGCAGGACAGCTGGAGAAGCAGATGTGTTTGTAGCAGGATGTAGAGCCCACAAAGGTTCGACTGCTGATGTCTGTTGCGATGGCGGCGGACGGTGATGCCGAAGGGTTCTTCTGCCGGTGCTTGTTTCCCCAAACAAACCCTCGCTGCTGTCAGCGGTGAGGGAGAAGGAGAAAAGGAGCTGCTGTCCCAGAACAGCTGTTGGTGGGTTTCCAGCAGGGAAGGCTGGTGGGTTCCCTGCTGGCTGCTGCCATAGCTTGTATTTTAGAATTCTTTCAGTTGGCAAATGAACAGCTTTGATAGGAGTTATTTTCTACAATTAAGCAGCTTTCAGTGAGAAACAAAAGCATCAATAGGACCTTAGCCCTGTCTGGGAGGAGAGAGACTGCTGCAGGAACTGTTCCATACAAAGAGCTGACCTTCCTGTCTGTCTTTTCTCAGAAACCTGACTGACGTTTTGCCCTTGGTTGCCTTTGCGCAGACTGGTGCCTTTCATGAGGCCGGAGTGGGACTGTTCCTGGAGAGAAAGCAGCTGGGACAGACCCTCAGGCTGAGTTAAACCGTACAGGAGAGGCACTGTGTGTCCTGAGCAACTGTCTCCTTCAAGTGCAAGCATTCAGGGATGGTTTTTTTAATGTATATAGCCTCTCTGAAGTTAATGCATAGTGTTAATTATTAAATTGTGGGGTTTTGCTTCTTGCGAACCACATTAAGCACACACAAAGTGCATTCAGCCTTCTGGGAACATGTGGTCACGTTCCTCACTGATTTCTTTTTGGAAGTTTATAGAGAGGGAACAGAATTAGTTGTTGTCCGTCATACAGCCAAGTTAATGCTGTTTGAATATTACTTATCATTAAGTGGCAAGATTAAGTGTGTAATAACAATGCAACCTTAAATAATTAAACAAAGTGCCATCCTACGCTGATTTATTAGCTGTAAACATTAGGCAGATGTCTCACCTGCACTGCTAGCGCAGTAGTGGATTTTCCATTGTGAAACAGGAATATAGTGCAAATAAATTGTGTAATTTTATGACATGGAAAACTGGGCTTAGTGAAAGATAACCTTCTAAATCTTAGGTGGGAAAGGTAATACAATACAAAAGTATAAATACCAGAGCAGTATGTAAGAACAGTATTGATGTCTTTCTGCACTACTGGCATATAATTTGATTTTGTATGACACGACATTGCAGTTTATATGTGATTTACGTAAAAGTACTTAACATCTATTTCTCTTCCAATTTCTTCCACCCCACATTGTAATTTGGCATCTCCTGCATATGGTGAGAGATAGAAAAATAATGGGTCAGGATGCAGTGAATGGTTGAATGAAAGGAAGCTCACATAGGGAGTAGCAAACCACACAAAGCATTCAATATCTGTGGTCGTGTTACCAAAAGTGATTAAGAACTGAAATTTAAGTCCTAGACAGCGCGTCAGTGCAGTCGATAGGTATCTTGTGAACACTTTGTAAATCAGGTCATTGCCTCAGTCTCTGCTGTTGAACAATATGATAAGACTATAATCCCCATTCTCTTGGAGTTAGTTGTGCTAGTGGGAGGTGAGTGAGATATCTTTATTGAATAATTACAAACATTACTAGTAGAAACGTGATTTTATACGATTCTCTAGTATTTCTCTTTTGTGGGAGGGTGCAGTGTTGAGCTGGAAGCTGGTGTTTCACATTTACTGTAGCGCTGAAGGCAGCAGGTCAAGTTCTTTGTAGTTTGTAGGTGGCTGTCTGGCTGCTGCTGATCTGGGGTTGAATGGTGGTGGTGGGGAAGGTTAATAATTCAAAATTCTTTCTGAAGGCAATCTGAAAAGAGGTCATTATATGTGCTGGTTTGGACTTTTCAAACTCAGCTCTTCAGGAATACATCCATTTCTTTTCATAGCTTTCCTTTACAAATACTTCGGTGACACTTTGTGAAATGTGAACTTACCATTTAAGTTGGGTTTTTGATTATTGCTCCTGAATATTTGTTCCCCACTGGCTGCTTGATGCTTGTCAGATAATGGCTGTGACATTTCTTCTGTACTGGACTTTACTGGTGGGGGCATTTGAAGCCCCCTCCCCTTAAGTCGTTATTACTTCCAGTGGGCCTCCAGATGAAGGAAAAATTTAGATGCTCAGAGCCTTGTCTACTCATAAACTGAGCAGACAAAACTCGAAAACTCAGAACCGAGGTTTGCCTGCTCATAAATATTTGTCCCACTGAACGGCAGTTCAAACCTGAAATATTTGTATTTGTACTGTTAGTACATTGTAATTCTAGAACGATGTTATTGTAAAAGCATTGGGGATGAGTTTTGCTTGCTTTATTAAATATTTGTTGCGTGCTCCACGCTTACATCTCACTGTTGAAATTCAGTGTGAAATTCTAATGAACTGTTTGTGGGAAATCAGAGATTCAGGCTGCAGAGTTTTCTGTTTGAAGGAACTACAGATACTCCGCTTCTGTGATTCTTTGAACCACATCCCCCTGTTTTGACAAGGTGATGAGGGTTATGTTGAAATTGGAACTGGAGTGACATTTTTAACTGCAGAGACTTTTCAGGGGTTGAAAGCAGAACGAGGGTAGCATGTTCCCAAAATGCAAATTAGTGATGAAAAGCCAGTGGTTTCTTCCCATCTAAGTATTGAGCTCATCAGTGGATACGCATTAGCGAGTCTTACAACTTTAATTCATTCCAGTTTTTTTTTGTTTCTCTCTTCCATCTCACCATTTCTATCTCACCCAGGGAAGTTGTGGCTGCCCCATCGCTGGAGGTATTTGAGGCCAGGTTGGATGGACCTTGGGCAGCCTGATCTAGTGGGAGGTGTCCCTGCCATGGGAATGTTTCAACCTTCGACTACGCATCCACCACTTGAACAAGTGAAAGGGGAATGTGGGCCAATCAAACACACAAACCACACTGGATTTCATTCTTCCCT
Organism: Phaenicophaeus curvirostris; assembly: GCF_032191515.1. Classification (NCBI taxonomy): domain Eukaryota; kingdom Metazoa; phylum Chordata; class Aves; order Cuculiformes; family Cuculidae; genus Phaenicophaeus; species Phaenicophaeus curvirostris. The sequence goes on along the minus strand of NC_091400.1, from coordinate 5,663,294 downwards.
GTGCATGCCTTTAACTTGAGTGACTGAACATATTCCTTGGATAAACGTCCATTAGGAGACTTGGGAATGCAGTCCCTCCCCAGCTTTCTTGTAGGTATTGGAAGGTCACTGTAAGATCTCCTTGAAGCCTTCTCCAGGCTGAACAAGCCCAACTTGACCAATAATAGAATCATAGATAAGGTGGAGTTCAGCTCTGACAGCCTCTAGGCAGAAGTATATGCTCAAGTGTGGGCTTTGGAGACTGATCCTCCAAGATTCTGAGGATCTGGCACAGCTATTGACCTTTAAGACATACAAATTGCCCCATAGACCCCTTGGCTTCTGCTCTGCCGCTCCCGAGAAACCTTATTCTTTCAAACTTTGATGAAGGGGCTGAGGTTATCAGAAAAAGAAAGCTTGGTTTAAACCCAAAGCAAATTGATCTTGAGAGTTGCTTAAAAAAGCACCAAGTGTGTTTCACAGCTGCCAGCTGGTCTGTGACTTGATCCTATTTTATGATTTCCTTCTACATGAGGTAATCAGCTGGCACAGAGAAGTTCTGAGAAAACCTCTGGTCTTGTTGCACACTTTCACAATTACTTGAACACGTAAAGGACACACTCTTGTATGCAACTCTGAAGCATTTATTTAAGTTTAGGTGAGACAAAGGGAAATACATTACCGAACAGGCAGGTGTTTGGTTTTTTCCTTTCATATGCACTTCAAATATACTTTAAAACTGACATCAACACTTGACTTCCCAGTGAGAATGCCTTTGGATCAAAAAATAGAAAGTACCAACCGTAATCAAGAAAAAAGTATAAAATAGAATTTTAAGGCTCAAAGTGAACATCTCTGTATTGGAAATAATAAGGCAATTAACAACAAATCACTTCTCCAATATTGAACAGTTAAAATATTTCATTAGGTCTTGCGGATCATTTTCTTTGAAGGCATTTTCCATAAAAATAACGCTTTTAAACCAGGTAGCATTAAGAGCACAGTTCTTAAAGGAATTCTTATTGGAAATTTGTTGCTTTGGAGAACCTAGGATTACTGTAAACAGTTGGGATTGACAGTTGTTTACATATTAAGATAAAGACTGCAGCCTTGGCTTTTCCTACTTGAAGTGTGGGCTCTCACACCAGGAGGCGTGAGGTGTCCCGGAGGTGAGTTGCATCTTCCAAACAGAAGCAAAGGAACTCAGTCCAGCTGTTTTAAGGCAGGCAGTCTGACAGCATCAACACCGACTGCTATGGGATGCTGCTGAGAACTGGATTTGTGCCAAGCTGGACTGTGATTTTAAAGCAAAGGTAATACAGTTGTCATTTCTGCTCTTCTTTGAGATACACCACGCCTCTGTTTGATTGTGTACAAACCCAGGGCTAGAAGGAAACAGGAAACTAAATAAACCTGGAAGACTCTGAATTATAAAACACTGAGAGGTTACAAAACTGAGGATTTTTGTATCTTGCTGATACAATGTCATGCTCCACATTGTGAGGATTTCATGGGCTTTTGGAAGACAATAGCTAACACTGACTTCAAAGGAGGTTCTGACACGGATTTTTGTTGTTGCAGTAGCCTGCCCCGAATAAGAGAATGCGGTACCATGGCAGTGTGAAGTCAAACCAGTTATCCGATTAGACAAAAACAATGAACAGCCAAGCTGTTCAGGCAGGGAGCACAGTTGCACAGTCTCTGGTGCATCTTGACACAGTATGATTAGATAGTGCCATCCTTCACAGGACGTGCGCTCAAACAGCATCACAGGTTTTGTAACAACGCAGTGTTGTCTCTGCTGCTTATCCAAACCTTTTTCCCTTGGCTTGCCTATCAGTTAACAACACTAACATAATTTTTGTGTCTTTTCCTAGCAAGTCTTCTTTGTGAAGAACACATCAATGCTGCTAATTAACAGCATTTACATCCATTCTCATAAGCTTCCTTTACTTGCTCATTGTGTGGGCTCAGTATATGCAGAGGAGAAATGTCCTGTAGCAGTTAACGAGCAAAATTTAATGACCATAGACAATTTAGGGCCAGCTTCTGGTTTTTTGTATCGGATGCGCTGAAAGTGATTGAAATTACTGACTCCTGCTTTATGCAGGGAGACGTGATGGGTAAAGTTCTGGGTCCTGTTGCTAGTAAATACTGCCGAGAACAGAATGTTTTAGTTCAGCTGGCAGATATTGGTGATCTACTCCGTAGCCTACCTCTCAGTGAGAGTTCTGGGGCTCCTTGAATGGTGAAGGATTAATCATTCTTACATAATTTTTAGGGGAAAAGTCTTTCAGCTTCTTCTCTCCCACTTGCAAAGAATTGAATGCGCACTTTAAAAAACATTGTACCTCTTAATCCTCAGCTTGTTGGTTCAGGTTATAATGAAATAAGTTTGGAGACACTCCACTGAAATCACAGAGTAAAGGTTGAACAGATAGTGTTTCCATATTTCCTCTGTGCATTTTTTATTTCAGTTTGTACTGAGTTTTGGGGGTGCTGCATGATGATGTGAAACGTGAGCACCACTCCTACTGTCAGTAATATGAACAAGCATGACTCCAGCCCTGGTAACCAGGTGTTTGCTGATAGTGAGTACTAGTATTCCTTTCTTCTAAACTACATAAGGAACTCTGATAGAAGCGATCACTTTTGTAGATAGAATTGCCTTACTAGGATATTTCCCAGTCAAAAAGGAAAAGTTTGTGCTAGCTCGAATTCTTATTTTCTGCTCGGTCAACAGGTAACTTAATCCACATTGGGTGTTCAGGCAGGCAGTGGAAAGTAAAATGGGGTAGGAAGTATCGAGTTGTTTAGATCTGAAGGAACCTCAGGAGGTCATCTGGTCCAATCCCTCACTCAAAGCCAGGCAAGGGGGCCACGGGAAGCGTAAGCAGAGAAGCATTTGACTAAGCCTGGGCTAGGTATAAAGACTGGTGACTGATGTACAGCTTGGAATACCTTGGATCAAAATTTATGCTTCCATTCTGGCAAGAAATAATGGGAGACCGGGGCTGTAAGATTTTGTGTCTTAGTTTCCTCTCTTCTCACCTCCCAACGGCACTCGATTAAATAAGCAAAATCCAATTACTTTGCTTGGGTTATTTTCCCAAGAGTAGTTACTAATATGGGAAGCTTTCAGTTTTGGACTGCCTAACTCCGACTCAGTCTGGGTTTAGTTTTAGGATCCCAAAGCCATCAGCTGAAGATAAGAGGAGTCCTCTCTCCTGGAAAATCAGACCCACAATGTGTCTTCAGCTTGGGCATCCTGTAACTAAAGTCACTTGAATCAATGCATCACTTGTAATAGCTGTGAATTTGGTTTTGTTTTGTTTGTCGGGGAGGAGGTACAAGATGGGCTACAACTGGTACTTCTGCTTTCCACTGAAATACCTGCATCCTCGTATGTCTCTCGGGACAAGAATATATTTTAGTTTCCTGGCCTGCTCAATCTGGGGTGAAATGCCTGAGATTTCTAACAAGAGTGTAAAAGTTACAGTGATGGTTTTGTTTCATCTTCTTCACTCGGGTGGGAAGAGGAATAATAAGAGAAATTCCCTTCCTCTAAACTCTTAGGAAACCCCCAGTTGGAGACACCATAATCTGTGCTTGTAGGAAACCAAATGAAAGGCTGTCTCTCAGGCTCTGGCCATGCCAGTATCCTATTGTACACTTTGCATGTGTAATTTTTTTTTTTAAAGTTACATTTTTAACTTTGAAAAAATCCAAATAAGGTCTAAAATGAAAGTCTCTGTTAACTTTTCATCTCTGTGACTCTGATCAGGACTTTGTTGCATTCTCCAGTGGGGCTGAAAGCCAGAACTGCTTGAAGAAATGTCCAAAGAAAAAGGATAGCAATATTTTCAAGATGCGGTAAATCATCTTAGACATTCACAGATTCTAAGTGCTGTGGGTATGAACACAACTGTACAGATGCTAAATATATTCAAATCAATCATTAATCATTGTCACTTAACACCTTCTGTTGTGCTTTCATTAAATTGCCTTATTTATTGCTACTATGAGTTACAGTAGGGTTTTTAGCTCTTTGCTTAACTTCATGACATCTGTATAATAACAGAATTTTCTCCGTCTTTACAGTAGACCCCACACTTGTGGTTATTTCCTAAACAATGGTGAAAATTTAAATTCCACCAGATCATAATTCCTTTCAGTTAGTTACAAAATGAGCTAGGTGGGAGATACACTTTTCTTTTAGTCAAAAATTAGGAAAAAGAAACCGATATTTAAAACGGTGAAGTTACAAGCTTGGTATCATCTGTGTTTAAAAGCAGAGAATCACTACCATCGTGAAGAAAAAAATAATGAAGCACATCTGGAGAACAGTTTCAGCTACGGGCTTTAGGGAACCTGTGTCAGACAACAGGAATTCTGGATTCCTGTGTTAGCGTCCTACGCACGTGCCCTGTACCTCGCTTTATGAATCCTTACACCACGAGTACACGGTTCATGGAGCGCACACACACACAAATATAAATATATAGGGTATTCAGTGGTACCTACATGAAACACTATTGTCTTGAGTTCAAAAATTCTAATGTTATCTGGCATAATAATAATATATAAAAATGAGTTACATCTTTTCCCTTTACCTTGTGCTTTGTGATTATCTGGCATGTTTTTTAGAGTTACATTCAAAGTCATGTTGTTTACCTTCAGTCAGGATTGTTGTTACTCTGATGTCAATGTGTTCACTGGCTGTGCTCCAGCTGAACATCATCCATCCTCAGCACGGCTTGGTACAGTACAGTAGCTTTCATTCAAACAGTAAAAGTGGTATTGGCTTTTAAGTGCTGAAAACTATGTTTACTATGTAATTCTTAGCAAACTACACAGTACTGAATTTATTGCACAACACTCCATACCACGATTATCCTGCAGTAAAACAATATGCAGAAGTCTCGCACGATGTGTTACTTGCAACACTTGCAGCAGCAGTACACTTAATTACAAACCAATTGCTTGTAAACCTTGAGCATCTTGACTTGTACCTCCTTTTTTTTTTTTTTTTCTTTTTTTTTCCACAGTTCCAGAATCTCTGCAGGTGTAATTGCAACAGTTGTTTGTTTGGGTTTCACAGTTCTTCGCTTTCCACCACCTTCTGGGTTGGGGATGAAAACAGCACAGGGCTTTCCGTAGTTGGGAAAGCAGGAAAAATGTCAAGTCCTTGGCCAGTGAGATTCGCGTACCGGCTGCCACCAGGTCGAAGCTTTACTTGCTGTGGGATTTGACGGTGCCACTGGGCTGAAGCAACAGAAACAAAGCAGGCTGTATAAACCCCTAATTCAGTTTGCAGTGAAACAACAGAAATCAATGCACACAGCTGAAAAGTTGCTTTCAGCATCCTCGAAGAGAGCACAGCATTGTTCCCTTTTTTTTTTGGGCCTGTTCCTTCAAATGTAATAATTTATGTAGTTTACGCGTTGAGTATTTTTATTGGGGTCTGCAGATGGGATTCCATCCCTGCTCAATTCAATGGCAACATTTACATGGATTTCACGAGTCCAACATTTAATCATTGAATCTTTTGGAGCCTTCTCCAAAACTCCTGCAGTGAAAACTAAAACTGTACCATGGCATGAACAGAGATGGAAAAACTTGACACGGCTCTGGTTTTGTGCTGCTACGTCCTCTGGGGGACTTTTCTTCCTGATACTTTTTTTGATGGTATTTAATTCCAAAGTAATTATGTAGGTATTTTTTTTTTACTGAAATGATTACAATTTTTATGTTTTATTAGTGACAAGCAGTAACATTCCCTGCACTTTTTAAAGATACTGAAAGAAATGTAATCCAAATCCACATGTTCAATAACTTATAAATAACCTCCAACCTGTTCCCATATGAACAAATACCGTTGCAACTCTGTAAGAATGTCTAGCTCTTAGATAGTACTTAACAGTTCTCATTCTTAAAACACTCCAGGAAGGGGAAATTGATATTATCTTTGCTAGCATTTATCCATACAACACCTCCAGGTCTGCACCCTGTCGGCAATTAAAACAAAAGGGAAGTTCAGGGTACAACACTCTGAGAACAGCTTAGTGTGGGGGACTTGGATTGACAGGAGACTTTTGTTAGCTTTCTGTGCTGAGTTTTAACCCTGTCTATCTGGAAATATTTGAAAAAGCCTCCTATTTTCCTTGCATCGCCCAGTTTGTTTAAAATGTGGGGTTTTTTTTCCATTGAGGGTATAATCCTCAATATATAAACTATATTCTGATAGTTTGTGGAACATATTTTCTATGTTTTTATGCTGCTTAAGTGATCAAAGTGCCCTTTTGTTCTAGAGAAATTGTCTTAATGGTTACACCTTGCATAGATTCAGTGATTAATGATATGCTGTAGTTCTTGAACTGGGCTGGAGCCTCCCAAGTCCTAGACAAACACATTAGATGCAAACTAGCCTCATTAATTAGGTATAATTAGTTTGCATCATAGATGCTCCATAGAAGAAGGGCTCTGCTTTCGTGTGTGGAATTCATTGTTCCAGCTCAGGTCAGGGCTGTAGCGCAGGCGTGTGCGTCAGAGGCAACAGAGTACGGTTCAACTTGAATACATGTTTATTATACGCTTATGTGACCAGGGAATTTGGAAGGTGGGAAATGAGAGTAGAGAATGCTGTACAAAATTCCTCCTCCCTTTTTCCTCTTTACCTGCCTTTAAACGGATGCAGGAGAGCTATTTTGGCCGTTTAGCTGTATCGTTATATCATACCTCCTCCTGGTGGCCCTGCTAAGCTGTGGCCACGCTCTGACACCAAGTTCTAATCTACATCAAACACATTAATTTACAGATTAAGAACTAGGGGAGGGCTGGGACTAGTCTAAGAAAAGAAATCCTGATTTTGATTTACTTACTAGCCCACACGTACCGTATATGTCAAGCCTGGCAGTACAAGAGACAATACCAGCTTCATTTTTTGCAGACAAGGTGTACCAGCCGGCATCTGCTTTCCTGGCAGGTTGAATCAGGAGGCAGACGTACCCTGTTGTATCTTGATGCATGCTGGGAAAACAAGTAGTTTGGAATTAGTTCTTCTCAAGAGCGTATCAGCTTTGGGATTTTACAATGTGTACATTAAATATGGAGCAGATAAATCGTAACTTCTATTCTCAAAGAGGGAGCAGTCCAAGACATTTATAATCAACAGATTTTCAGTATGGCCTCGACTAATAATCAGAGGAGCTGGAATCTGTTCCTGCTCCTCTCAGCTGTGCAAAGCCATGAGGATACGACAGTGTGAGCTGAACTGCACAATGAAGCTGGGGAAAGGTCTGGAGCACAGGTCTTCTGAAGAGCAGCTGAGGGAACTGAGGATTGTTTAGCCTGGAGGGGGATGAGGGGAGACCTTATCACTCTCTACAACCACCTGAAAGGACATTGTAGAGAGGTGGGAGTTGGTCTCTTCTCCCCAAGTAACAAATGAGAGGACAAGAGGAAATGGCCTCAAGTTGCACCAGGGGAGGGTTAGATTGGATATTAGGAAAAATGTTTTTACTGAAAGAGTGGTGAAGCATTGGAACCGACTGCCCAGGGAAGCAGTGGAATCTGCATTCCTGGAGGTGTTCAAAATACGTGTAGAAATGGCACTTCATGGCATAGTTTAGTTGGCATGGTAGTGTTGGGCTGATGGTTGGACTGGATGATCTTAGCGGTCTTTTACAACCTTAATGACTTGATTCTGCGATTCTATGAACTGTTGCTCTGTATGTGTTAACACTGCAATTGTTTATTAGCCATGCAAAGATGCTGCATGCTCATATTGCCTTTTTTCCTAGTTCAGAAGCTGGAAGAAAAACATAACAGAATATCAAGAACATTTGTACAAAGTTGTGATCTTTTCCACAACAGAAACCAGAGCAAGTCAGAAACTTTCTTGGGGCACCCTTTTCCATGAGAAAATGCCTGAGTGGCAAAATCTTAAAGATGCATTTGGCCAGCACACTAGAAGAAATCTGCTTCATTATTCCTTCCTCTTCCTTTGCTCTTCAGTGATTCAAGACTTTCTGACTGCAGTTTCCAGGGAAAACTATTGAGTAGTCTAGCAGAGAAGACCAGAGTCAGGTGGGCTTTCTGGAGAGGGACAGCAGTCTCTGATTCGGGGTGGGGAAACCACTGAAATATTTTGTCAAGTGAGCTTTCCCCCACAGCAGGGAGGAGCAGAGGCAGTGTTCTTTACAGCCAGCCCGCGTGGTACGCATGTGAAAATGTAGTGCTTCTGGAAGCTGGTGTCAGAGAGCTAATGACCGCATAAAATCATTAGTTGGAGCCAAGGCGCAAATAATGTATTAAAAATCAGATCTATGCTGAACTAGCAACCTTAAAAAATAAATGAAAGCAATTAATTTCTCATTATTCACAGCCAGGCACATTATTTCATCAGTTTTTCTTCTGCAAAACCTAAAAAATAGCAATGAGTTTGTATGCAAGAGCTGAACCCAAACACTGTTGTATTTTGTAAGCGTGGATTAAAGTCTCTGCCTACATTTGTGACCAAACTTTGTTATCAGCCTCTGTATCTGATACACTAAACTCTCTATTATCCCGTGCTCTAGGGCATTCTTATGCTGTTCTGATTTGAATTCATCCGTAGTTAGGACTAAACTGAGGAAAAAATAGTTTAAAGAGAGAATAAGGTGCTATAATGCATGAAACAATGCAATATCATAGTATCTTGGATAAGAAGCTGCATTTGCTGTATCAGACCTCTGGCTCGAAAGGTCTAGCACCTCTTTCTGAAGCAGTGGCACATTCTGCTCCATGCTTTTATTCTGAACGGAGGAAACAGCTGTTGATCACCTCACAGTGAAACCAGCTTTTTAAAACATTTTGTGGGTGAAGGGAGTTGTTTCAAGAAGAGCACCGCCAGGGCTTAGCACGCAGGTTTGCATGGGAACAATTGGTGCAGCCACAAGCTCGGGTACGGTGGCACAGTACCTGATCCTCTCTCTGTTTGATGGGATGGTCTCGTTATCCTTCTTCCAGTAAAATACAGGGGGTGGCATTCCCACAACTCTGCACTCTAATCTGACGGGGTACCCTTCAGGAACGCCACAGTTCTGAAGCTTCTCCAAAAACATGGGGGCTTTTTTTACTTCCTTTGCTGGAAAAAGAGAAAGAATTATTGAACAACAGATATTTTTTTCATTGTTTCACTTGCAGTAATATGGCAGGACACGACCAAAAATTATTCTTGTGATATCAAAACAGGTCGTGGATTTTTAATAGGATATTAGAAAGGAGGTGAAATGCCATGATATAGCCTCTGTGAGGGAAAATAAAGAAAATAACAGGCAGAGCTGATGTCCATAAAAGAATGTATGCATATCTGATGAGTCTAAAGATGCTACCACTGCAGGAAGTTAATGCGAGATCTATGGATTTCAATAGGCTGCATCTTGTAAAGCTTTATTATAGAAAAATATTCAGATTTGTAGTTTTTCCTATTCAAAAACATTTTGAAACCAATAAAATCAAGGCTGACATCTAGGAGACCTCAACGTATATTATGAATTCAAGCATTTTATGGGGAGAAAACTAAGAATGCCATTTTGCCGAGACAAAGTGAAGCGATGACAAGATAAGAGTCCTTACAGCTCTCTGTTAATAACTGGTGTGCACCTATCGACTGAGGACCAGGTCCATTTCCCTCCTCACTTAAGTTTCATAGCTTTTGAACTTTCCTATGATCAGTGGATTAGCTACTCACTTGCCTGTAGGGAAACAAAGGTGCTTTTGAAGAAACGTGCACAAATAACCACAGCATTGTGGCTTACCAAGACTCTTACCTACAACAGTGAGCTCCAGACTAAATGAATTCTGTCCTGTTTTATTAGTGGCAAGGCAAGTATAAGTTCCAGCATCATTTTGTGAGAGAGGATCAATAAGCAGCGAGTGAACTCCAGTCTCTCTGACCAGCATCTTGTGGGTAGCATCTGGTAGCACGGGTTTGCCGTTCAGAAGCCACGTCAGGTCTGGAGTTGGTAACCCGCTCACCTAACGGACAGGGAAACAGCTAGAGACAAGTGTCAAACTGACAAAGAGGTTTTAGTAAATTTGTTGGTGAGCCTTGCTTCAGGTACCTCTGAATGATCTCAGAGTCACAACTTCTGTTTTTTTGCTGATTAGTTCCAAAAGGGACAAAACCAGAAAACAAATGAGCAACAAAATCCCAGGAGAAACAAATACATGAAACGCCTACATTTGTCTTGGTCAGAAAGAAAGAAACTTGGTTATCTATGAGATTCACAGAAGACTCCTAGTAATCTGCTAGTTTTGTTTTTTTTTCCTTAGTGCTGAGTATAAATCAAACCCCTGCATCCAAACCACTACAGAGTTTAATGGAGATTAAAGAGTTCCATACAAATGACTTTGTATTTCATATAATTTGATGAAGAATGCTGCAGTCTTTGTAGCTCTTAAACTTACGTGCTTTCCATTTTATTGAAAGAGTATTAGACCGCATTATACTCTCAAAGATTTCTCCAGCAGATAGCAGTACTTTACTCATGTCTAAATTCCTGCTCTCCAAATACCGTTCTACAAAATAGAGACTGAGGGAAGTGGAACTTGCCTGAACAAGGGCCGCTGTCTTCCAGGTTTGTGCAATACCAGACATGCTCTAAGGCTTCACAAGCTCTGCCAGGGTGGCAGAGCTAAGAATAACCAAATTCTTTGGCATGCTCCCTACTAAACTTGACATTGTAAATGAAGTAGTAATGAATCTTGTTCATCTTCAGGGCATTAACTTCTGCTTCAGCACTTCTACCCTCCTGAGGGTAGGGGACATTCTGGAGCTTGGAAGAAGTCGGTGTCAGCACTGCCGCCTTTGCTGTGCTACTGGGACACAGAGGGGCTACCAAAATATGTTGAGCAGATGAGTTTCGTAAAGCTGTTCAATAACAGGATGTTCACTGTGTGTACTCTAATCTCTGACAGCTCTCTCCTCTGGCGATTTGGATCTGTTAATGGGGATCTTTCTGCATCTCTGCATGCCGGGGAAGCATAAAACTAACTGGGCTCTGTTCCCTCTTTTCAGAGAGTATTAATCTTCAATGATTCAGTCCAATACAGTGAGAACATGCTGAATCCTCTCTTTCTTATGGTTTTATGCTATTCTGGATTATGTTCAAGAATCTGGTAATGGAGCAGAAGGACCTGTCATTCTCAGATGAGCTTCTGGAGTTAGGACTGATAAAGGACACAGTGAACATATCTAGTAATTTGAACAACCTTGTAAGTGAGCCTTCTATTTCTGGGGTTGTGTTTTCTGTGTTCTTCATTCCCTTAGCAAGCTTGCAGACGACACTAAGCTGGGTGGAAGTGTTGATCTGCTGGAGGGTACGGAGACTCCAAAGGGATCTGAACAGGCTGGACCGCTGGGCAGAGTCCAATGGGATGAGGTTTAACAAGGCCAAGTGCCGGGTCCTGCAATTGGGGCACAACAACCCTGAGCAGCTACAGACTAGGAGAAGTGTGTCTAGAAAGCTGCCTGGAGGAGAGGGACCTGGGGGTGTTGGTTGACAGCGACTGAACATGAGCCAGCAGTGGCCTAGGTGGCCAAGAAGGCCAATGGCATCTTGGCTTGGATCAGAAACGGCGTGACCAGCAGGTCCAGGGAGGTTATTCTCCCTCTGTACTTGGCACTGGTGAGACTGCTCCTCGAATCCTGTGTTCAGTTCTGGGCCCCTCACCACAAGAAGGATGTTGAGGCTCTGGAGCGAGTCCAGAGAAGAGCAACGAAGCTGGTGAAGGGGCTGGAGAACAGGCCTTATGAGGAACAGCTGAGAGAGCTGGGGTTGTTTAGCCTGGAGAAGAGGAGGCTGAGGGGAGACCTCATTGCTCTCTACAACTACCTGAAAGGAGGTTGTGGAGAGGAGGGAGCCGGCCTCTTCTCCCAAGTGACAGGGGACAGGACAAGAGGGAATGGCCTCAAGCTCCACCAGGGGAGATTTAGGCTGGACATTAGGAAAAAATTTTTCACAGAAAGGGTCATTGGGCACTGGAACAGGCTGCCCAGGGAGGTGGTTGAGTCACCTTCCCTGGAGGTGTTTAAGGCACGGGTGGACGAGGTGCTGAGGGGCATGGTTTAGTGTTTGATAGGAATGGTTGGACTCGATGATCTGGTGGGTCTCTTCCAACCTGGTTATTCTATGAGTCTGTATAGCATGTGGTAAAAATAAATCCCCTGAGCCAGCTCAGAGACAATAGCAATGAGAAATATAGTTTTAAAAATTAAGCATTAAAACTTTAACAGAAAGTATTCATGCATGCAATAAAGGAACATGAAAACACCTGGCAATACATGTGCAGAGGTAGAAAAAGTGAGAATGAACAGCGGAAACAGTGAATACCTTACAATCCAACCTGCAAAGTCCCCCTTCATGTGCTACCATGTCACCTGGAGCCTGTAGAAAGTATGGCCTGAAAAAGCGTTCTTGAACTGCCTCTTTGTCTCCTTCTGGCACCCAGGGTCGTGTTCTGCAACACAGAAAGTGTTTGCATGTGTTTGGAATCCACACCTTTTTTCACTAATGCTTTAAAAGAAGAAGAAATTGTGGAAAAGGGTGAACCGATAGCTTGAGATTAATAAAAGGGCAGAAAGAGATGGACTGACTTGATTAATACTGGCATACTTTCCATTTAGAAGGATTATCAGATTAACTATATCATGTATTATGGGTGGGTTCCCAAGCTGTTCTTTGCTGCTTTTTGCTTTTTTTTGGCTGAATTTCATCTTGATAGTCCATCACTTGCCTTTAACTCCTCTGCAACAGGTAAACAAAATAATACTTTACACTTAAACTTATTGTATTTGAAGATGAGCTTCAAAGATATTACATTCTAGAAGTGACCTGTTGGGAGGGAACTGCTGCAGTTATTTCCATTTTGTGGGTGAGAACTGGAGTGCAGAGTGTGTTCAAGTACAGTAGTGAATTATTTTGAAAGCCTTTAGTAAGGATTAAAAGAGAGCCTGAAGGACTTGTCTTTCCTTTTACCTGTGAGGCTGAATTGTTGATATTCGGCCCCGAACAGGGATACTCTGAACCATCAAGTGGCCCGAACAACTGATTCTCCCCTGCAAATTACAATTGAAACAGAATTAATAGTTGGTTAGTAGCTCATTTAATTTTAAAGTATAAATATTTAACATTTATGATGCATAGGATTTATTTTTACAAAGTAACTGGGCAATAGTGTAAACATTACTTTTTCAAAGATATTGCTATCGGGACGCAGTGGAGCGTGGTTGGGGCAGGGGTTTCTCTGAGTGCCTAGAGCAATGTGTTTATCAGACTCATCCAGGCTGTGCATTTAGCAGTGGAACCCAGCTTCTGTCCCAGCAGCGTCTGTCCGTGCTAGCTCATTCCTGCCACTGCATCCCCGCAGGTGCTACCAGTACATGTTAATGTGAAAAAATGGCCTTAGCGATTGTGACTGGGATATGTAAGAGCAGGTGAGTAGTTTTGTCATTCCTTTTACATGGTTTCCGTTCCTACCCTCTGAAGCATCTGGTTTTTGCTACAGTCACTGCTCCATGTCAGACCAGGTCTGTGTTTCTATTAACGCATATTAGAAAAAGCATTTTTTATAGAGGAAAATAAAAGACGTTACCTGTGGGTTTGCAGCCATGATTGTGTAGTTGCCATCGTCATCACTAGTAGTAGCTTCAATATGTAAAGAACACGTTCCATCTTCTTCTCTGCTCATTTTGAAATGCGTGTTTTTCTTTGAAATCTGCTTGCCATCCTTGAACCAGTAAACCTGTAGTGATCAGACCCCCCCCAGTGACTTAACACTTACTCTGTGGTGGAATAGTGACTAGAAAAAATGTAGATAAGAACACAACATAAGTTGGCCAACTGCTAGTAGAATTTTAGAGTCTTATAAAATTTGTAGATCAGGTGCAATGTGAAATGGAATGATTCCAGGTTCTCTTTTCTTGGCTAGAGAAACATTAGTGGTATTAAATCAGTTCTCATCTTTCTGAGAAGTTAATTTTCTGGGGGTTTCTGAAGGTCTGTTTCCCTTGGATTTAGGTGGCTTTGAGGCAGTCCATACAGTGCACCATGTCCAAGAGGTGCAGGAGCAGATATTGTTATTGGAAAGCAGAACGGGGACATAATTTGTTTTAGAACTCTCTCCACAGAGCTGTGTTCTTAGGAGTGAGACTTTCCAGAGGGATGTATAGAAAATAACAGGTAGTTGGTCTTCATTCCTTTACTGCTAACAGTGAGAATGACCTACCTTGGGAACGGGTATCCCAACTATTTTGCATGTGAATGTAGTAGGAGATCCTTCCATTACCCGAAAATGCTTGAGTCTCTTATCAAAGATTGGTGCTATGTATTTGCCTGTAGGGATTTCCTCATGTTGGACTTCATCGTCTGATTCATCCACTGGGGTACGTTCAAGGCGAAATTCTATTTCGTTCATCAGCCTCTGCTCGAAGCTTGAAATCCTGTATTCCTGCAGAGCGAGAGAGAGACAATTCTGAACAGGAGGAGTTGTGTTCTGTGGTGTTTGCAGTTATTTGTGCTTTTAGACCACTCTCAAAAGGAGTGAAAATTTAGAAGTCTACATAAATTACGGCCTGTTGAAACAGTCTGGATTTGGTCTGCAGACACAGATTCTCACTGCATCTTAGGTTTGCAGGATGTAACTCATGAAACTGAGTTTTTTCAAAGGCAGGTTAAAAATCAAACATGTAATTCCTCTAAGTCCCTATGGAAAAACGGTAGTTTTGCACACTGCCAGTCATTAAAACGTACCAAATTTTTGAGGATTTTGTGTTCAAATACTAGTGACCTGCTAATTACAGAAATGAATACCACTACATATTTCAATTCAGATTGAAATAAGGAAAACTGTAGCTACTAAAAGAGAAAACTAGGAAGAAAGTGAAATATTTGCAGAGTACTTTACCTTCCGGCTAAGACTTGACCAGCTTTCTAGTTAGTGTAACTGAGAAAGGCAATCATATCGCATTTAAATCTTTAGAATCATAGAATCATAGAATAACCAGGTTGGAAGAGACCCACCGGATCATCGAGTCCAACCATTCAACCATTCAACCATTCATTTAGAAGATGAAACAGATGATGCAAGAACAAGTGTATACATAAATGGAGAGGACAGCTTTGCCAAGCAGGAGTTTTTGAGCTAGCAGGTCTGCAGAAGAGCACAAGATGTACAGCAAAGGGCAGGAGCCAGCCAGTAGATGGAATCAGCCGCTCTCTGTGTTGGCTTTGTCTGCTCTGTGGTCCAGCCAACAGCTGGTGATCGACAAACAGCCTTATAGAGTTTCATCTTGTTGAGCATTTCTTCTTTCACACAGCATGTCTCAACAAATCACTTTACTAGATCAAATTCTAATCTCAGCTAAGCCAGTGTAAAACCAGAGAGTCTCATTTCTGCACCAACCAAAGCTATCGGTTTTCCCTTTAGATGGCAGGAGTTGATTACAGTGTTCTAAGGGGAAGTTAAGGAGCTGGTCTTTCACCCTTGATACTGACAAAAAAAACCTCCGTGTTTTTAGGAATGAAGAATCAAGTAAAAATCAGGGAGGGAGTACTGCTTTTTAAGCAGCATCCAAGTCACCAAAATGAACCACAATCATATTTTGGTTGTAAAGTCTCCCATAAATGAAGGGATGTCATCACTGGATATGATGTTAAAACTAGGCTGCAGTTCAGCACAGAGAAGACTGAGGGAAAGAGTACAAAGGTGCAGGCTCTGGTTTTGGGTCAAAAATTTAGAGTTCCATCTGCTTTCTGGCAACTTTTCTGGAATTTTTGCAGCCAAGAAAGAACACGCTTGTTTAATACAGTAGCCAGATGTTTAAAACTGTGCTGTCTCCTAGCTAGAAAGTGGTAAAATTCAAGCTCCTATCTAGAGGTGTAAATGTTCTGTACAAATTAGACTATATATCATAATTTTATATGATCATAACTCCAGTTGGAGTTTCTTTCCAGCGTTGGAGAAAAGGGTTATAACAGCTTCCTGAAACAACCCTAATCATTAAGCTGAAATGGTCTCTGAAACGTCCTGCTAAAGGAGGGCCTGTTCCACGCTGTCTGAAAGTCTTAAGACCTCATGGAGCTGGAGAAGGTGAGAGAAAGGCTCAGGACTGCTGTTAAGGAAGCTGAAAGGTGGAATTCCCAGATTTTTATCCTGCTGGTAAAGAATGCTTAATTATTTGTGCAGTCTTGGACAGCACCAACAATACACAGTAGCAAGGAGCAAGGAATTAGGAATTCAGCTGGCCAAGGAAGACGCTTGAGTTAAGTCTCCCATATCCTGGGATTTGTCCAAAACTTCCTGCAACTGCCTAAAACTAATCCTCATTTACTGTATCTTCTCTTTGAAAGAACTGAGTAAGTTTAACTGAAGATGTGGTGGAACTGAACCTCTTTTTTTTCTGCAATCATATTTGTGATGCAGTTTCCCCATCTAGTGATCTAGCACACTGCCATCTGCAGAAATGACAGCTGTGGTGCTTTTTTCTGGAAAAAATGACAGCTGGTAAGTGCATGTTCTTGATCAAAGTTGCAGCTAGAATCTTAGCACAACCATATTTGTATTTCTGTCAGCTCTGCGTGGCTATCACAGCTGCAAAAGACCAGAGACTGATCTCTTCTGTCTCCTGCAACATCAGCAAAACTAGCAACTGTGTTCTGATTCTGGATTTCTCTGTTGTTAATGATGAATGATCACTAGATGAAACAGCAGGAGTGCATCTGGATTATTAGATATCGCGCTGAGTGCATAATGCTGACACTCAGGAAAATCTTGACTTGTAAGCTGAACACTTCTCATGTGGAAGTCAGTGCTGGGAAGTAAATGGAGCACTAAGATCTAAATCACTCATGTTCATTACTGCACTTTATACAGTAATATAAGACAATACTAGTGCTTTAAGGCACAGGGTTATCATCTGCAGCTTGTGTTCTGGATGATCCCTATGTGCTCTGCAGATACTGTAATTGAGACCAAATGCTCCTGCTGAAATATGGAGTTACTACTACTGAAATACGGAGTTACAATTCAATTTTCTATATAAAAATACAGTACGGGACAAATTTTATGATAAGGATTTTTTTAAAGTAGCATGTAGAAAATACAAGGAAGCCAATGCTCTGAGAGCCTTTTTGGCTGCTATACTCCACTCATTATGCAGCGATCTCTCACACAGAGTAGACTTGCATTTGTATTTATATGAAAGTGAATAAGAAGGCCATTCCCTACCATTATAAGAATCAATTTAATGCAGATGTGCTTCGTATAGGATGAAAAGGTCTGCTTTTTAATTGTGTAAACTAGAAGAGGAAAAAACAGGACAAAACCTATGGGTGAGAATCCAACACTCCAACATATTATTCTCGTGATGTTGATTGTTCTGTAAATTGCAAAGCAACAGGAATTTTGGAAAATACTAGGCATCCTCTCATCTCTTTAAATAACCGTTGCTTTTGCTTGAGGAGAAAACTCAAATTTAGTCAGTCTGAGCAGTGGTTTACCTGGATGTAGAAGAATAAAATCAGAAGTGATTAAATGTGGGAACTGAGGGAACGTTTATGGAGCAATCCTACAAAGGTTTTCTACTTCATTACCATTGGCATTCTAATTACCATAGCAATTAGGGAAGTGCCAGCTCTGGAGGTTTTCAGTGTTTGGGGGATTTGGGAATCAAGATTTTGGTTAGGTGTCATACAAAGCAGCAAATAAGTGTATAAATAACTTTTGCTGTCAGCAGATAACTTTGACACTAGCAGTGATCATTGTATCTGAAGGGGTTGTCATGCAGTTAATTCAAAAGACTGATTAGTATTTCACAGTAGCTCTCTAAATAATTTGTCTTACTACCATAGCAAGTACAAATTGTAACACTTGCGGTTCATCTGCAAAGTGTCCTGCTTGCCAGTTGTTTTACTCAAAGTGCTTTGGCAGCGTCATCTGCCAGAAAGAAAGGTCACCGGCAATATTAAAAAAACAGGGATTACACTGCAGTTGTCTACGGAGGGTAATTTACTCCAGGGAGTCCATGGCTTTTTGCTTATCTTTGCATGTTCTCTGTCAGAAGGGCTAACAGACCTTGTGAAAAGTTCCCTTGTTGACGACAGATCAGGCTAAACCGTTATTTGCTGCACTAAGGCTGAGCTGGCGGGACGGCTATGGAGGGCACCACGGCCAAGGTGAGAGGAGCATGATCGCCTACAGACAGAAAGCTGTCTAGCAGTCCTCACTGTGTCCTACGTTATTTGAAGGGAGTTGGACCTGATTTACAAGGGTTTCGACCTCAAAATATTATCTCGATTTTTATTTCCTCTTTAATTTCTAGGACATTGCCCAGATGTGGTGAACTGGTAAATTGCAGTTAAGAATGAACTGATATTTAGTTCCTTGAACTGTGTAAATGGCTTTTTATTTTGTTTAACTCTAATAATGCTAGGACTAATGTTCAGTGTAACCAGTAACCGCTACCAAAAACTTTCTTAAATTCCTAATAAGTCCCTGTCAATTCACGGAAGTCACGAGATTTGGAAAAATAGGTTTAATGATAAAAATGGAATACTGCGTTTTAGTTCAGCCCAAGTAAACCCCAAAATAATTTCTTAAATGGTTTGATTACTTTACTTCTTAATTAGTGTTAAAAATATACACTGTATGAATGTGTGTGTGTGTGCAATGAGCTGAGCAACTTGTAAAGTGAAAAAATGAAATTCAATATACAGAAGCTTCCACAAAAAGAAAAGAAGTTTGACACTCCTACCCTTCTCTAACAGAGATAATCAGCATTAAAAAATGCTCCTCAGTCACAAAGTAAACACTGTACAACTGCAGCCCCTCTGACCTCCTACTTAAAGCTCCAGTTTGCTGTTCCAAGCCAGTACTTACCACAAACCTTTACTCTGCAAAGCCTCAGCCACACAAACACCATCTGTTTCACAAATAGTACGTTTCTTGTTCAGGAGCAAAATTTATTTTAATACCACTATTTTCTTACCTGCTGGCCATTTTGTTGATAAGTATCGTCTCTGAAATGCAGCTTTCTTTCCAGGTCCTTTACAAGCGCAGCTTTATTTTCCTGAATAGAATCATCTGTTGCTAACGACAGAGGCTTCAGGTTTTTCTTTGTTAGTCCCTGGGTTGGGCTGTTAAATGAAAATTCTGATACTAACATGCAGCAACCAGTATGTATTTTTTGTCATCTGTGAGACAGGGACACCTCCCACTGGATCAGGCTGCTCCAAGCCCCAACCAACTTGGTCTTGGACACCTCTAGGGACAGGGCAGCCACAGCCTCTCTGGGCAACCTGGGCCAGGGCCTCCCCACCCTCACAGTAAAATATTTCTTCCTAATACTTAATTTAAATCTCCTGTCTTTCAGCTGAAAAACATTAGCCCTTGTCCTACCCCTGCACCCCCAGATGAAAAATCCCTCCCCAGCTGTGTGACGTGTCTTCCTTTTGCTGTTCTGCAGGCACGGTCATCTCTCACTGCTTTTGTAACCAGGATTATTATAATTGGTAATGCCAAAAAAGGAAGCTGAAACTTCCACAGATATTCACAGACAGTCACAGATATTCTTCAGGTTCCTTCCTGCCCTTTTGTGCCCTCACTTTGATTCTCTCCCATGTAAAGATCTAGGTGTGAAAATCAGCATGATGAGCTTGAGTTACAGGAACTCAGCTCTGGGCTGGGACCCAGGAAAGGTGAGATGCAGAATACAATATTTAACTACTCTATAAATCTAAAGATTTATTTGGTAAAGCCTGTACAACAGTTATTAAAAATAAAGCACTTGGCAAGGGTTAAGTGTTGTTGATGCAAAGAGAACGGTGCTTGAGCACCATCTCGGTGGGGAGAACATGGGCAGTTGCAGTTGATTTTTCTTCCTGTTGCAACGTTGTGAAAGCAGAGTAAAGGCTTCAGTTGGGCAGAGTTAAAATCCTTGCTGTGAGCCTTATAACTTTATGATGTGTGCCAGGGCTGTGAAGACCTCTAGGCATGTGCCACAGGGTGACTGGGATTATGCGGCTGTGCTGGGCAGTTAGGAAGTGTGGGAGGAGGAGTGCGGTTTCTTGGCACTCCTCGGGGTGTCCCTCTGCTATGTGTGCAGGGACACTTTTCCCTGTTAGAAGTAGAGATTGGCTGATGTGGTACCAGCAAGATGGTTAGGAGATCGTGGCTTACTGTTGGCTACCACTACCTTGACGTCTACCATCAATAAAAGGGGGAATCTTCCTTACTTTGTGCAGAATTTGGATTTCTATAGATAACAAGTTGTATCAATCTACTGGTGCTAGCCGTGCTACTGCAGGGTTTGTGTAGCCCACGAACAGAATGCTTATTTCAACTCTACTAGTAAAGATGGAACTCTTAAAGCCACAACTTTTTCAGTAGGCCACTTCGTCACAGGAATCCTGCTCATTTAAAAAATTATGTGCAAACTGTTAACTCTCCTGAGATTTTCTGGGGGGACTTAAAATACAGAAGGTATTGCAGTCAGAAAAAGATCTCTGTATAAGTGATTTCTTAGATTTACCTGGACTAAGAAATAACTTACTTTATGAAGTACCTTTTAAAATTTTACTTGTTGCTTACAGTATGTAGAATGTTTTATAGCCCATATGGGCAAATGGTCTTAGGGTGACTTATCCTGCAAGCTCATGAAATTTCTTTGCTCCTATTAGTACAGTCTTATGAATCTCTGAGCCCCCAAATTCGTGTATGTATTTGTTTATAAACTCCCATTTCTCTGTCTCGAATTTATCTTATACATTGGTTATTCTATTATAGAATTTAGTGTCTCCTTCTTTCTTAACTGACTGAAAAGCTTGGATGAAAGGACCGGAATATATGAATAACTGGCTTTTGTATTTTATGAATGACCTAAACTTCAGTAAACTCCCAACTGAACCCTCGAACAGAAACGTATCCTAATTTGTTTGATGAGTATTTTGCTACTTACGTGGCTGGTGTACTTTTGGGCAGTCCCATAGCATTGGTCGATGGTGCAGTAGGAAGTGAAGGAAGAACAGCACTAAGGAAAGCTACTGGATTCTGAATCCGGCCAGTTGGGGACATAGGAGCAAGAGTCACGTTCTGCGGCTGAAACTGTTTTACGCTGGATGTATAAAGTGTTAACGGAGGCAACATGGACTCCTTAGGGCTTGGTAGAGACTGCTCATTTTTGCTTGTAAATCCTCCTGAAGACCTTGACTGGGCAGGTGGAGGATTTCCTGTGAAATTTTCCTTGTTATTTGTTCTTTGAGTTCCTTGAGGGAT